>NC_141693.1:2005314960-2006514960 GCF_964263255.1 Lissotriton vulgaris | reverse complement strand
GCAAAAAATAAACTTAGAGCACCTTCGCCTCCGAGAAGAAAGAGAGGAGAAACAGAGGCAAAGGGAGCTCGAGGAAAAAAGACTAACGTACGAGCACGAGCGGAACCTAGCCGAGATCAACCTGCGCAAACAGAATAAAGAATTAGGGGTGCCCGACAGACCGTCCACCCCCGGGACCACGGACAAAAAAGTGCACATCCCCAAGGATGTGGTCCGAGAATATTTTCGAGAAGACGACATCCAGCAATGGTTTAAGGCATATGAAATCGCGATGACTGCGCACCGGATCGATAGAGCCGACTGGGGAGCCGGCCTATGGGGCAAATTCCTCAATGAGGGCCGCGATACTCTGTTACAGCTCCCAGACCACCAGATGACCTCCTACGACCATATGAAAGCGGCCCTCCTCACTCGCTATGGCCTCACGCCCGAGATGTACCGTCAGAGGTTCCGAGACTGCACACGCATTCCAGGTACAACTTGGGTGGACTATGTAACGTACTTCAGCCGAGCCTTCGAAGGCTGGATCAGAGGGAACAACGTCACGACCTACGAGCAGTTGTTCAATCTGATGGTATGGGAGCATCTGTCCAACAACTGCTTCATTGAACTACGCCAACACCTCCTCGACAGCAAGTTAACCGATCCCCGGCAGCTCGCAGCCGAAGCTGACCGGTGGGAGATCACCCGAGTGGGCCGGAATGGGTCCTACGAGCAGAACAGGAACAACAATGGTCACCACCGATCCAGAGGAGGAGGAGGGGGCCAAGGACGAGGAAGAGACAACACTCCGGCCGCCCCCACTACCAGCACCACCCCCCCGGCCAACCGGGGCAGCACCCCGGCGCGACCGGGATACAGAGCCAATGTTACATGTCACCGATGCCAACGAGTAGGCCACTATGCAAATGACCCAAGCTGCCCGCAGTATCCGAGCCCAAGACCCCGCCAGGTGGCCGCCGCGGCACTAGGGGAAGAACAGATCTCCGAGGAACCAGAAACAGACGAGCAAGAGTATCAAGGGTGGGAGCCAGCCGCCATGACTCTCGCGTGCTTAGGGGGAAGAGACATGGTCCCGCGGGTCCCCCTACCCGCTAACACCCAGAAGTACAGCCAATGGGTGAGCATCAATGGACAACGGGCCGAAGCCCTTCGAGACACCGGGGCCAGTGTGACAGCCGTCCGCTGTCATCTGGTGACCCCAGAACAATATCTACCGAACATTCTCTGCCCTGTACGATCAGCCGACAACTCGGAGAGTCTGTGTCGGATGGCCTGCGTCCCCTTTGAGTGGGGAGGGGTCTCCGGCATGTTGAAAGTAACGGTCCGAGACGACGCCCCCGTGGACTGCCTCCTCGGAAATGACCTGGAAAGCTCCCCGTGGGCAGCCGTGGAGCGAAAAGAACACTTGGGGATGTTGGGCGTCCCAGACTGGGCGTGCGTCACCACCCGGTCTATGGCCGCCCGTGCCAACCATCACCCGGAAGAACCAGAATGGCCGGCGCCTCCGCCTCCGGTCGCCCCCGCCGAGACCCCCGACCAGGGCATCCCCCTCGAACCTGCTCAACCTTCCGACCTTGCTAATCTCGACCAGTGGGCTCAAGAAGGGGGGCCCACACAAGAACAATTTCGTCAGGAGCAGAAGACCTGTCCCTCCCTTGAGGGACTCCGACAACAAGCGCTCGCCCAAAGCGCAGGGGATACCTCCGGAACTCATTGGGTCTACTGGGACAATGACCTACTGTACAGCGAGCAACGAATCGCCGAGCTGGGGGCCAACCGAGTACTAGTGGTGCCACTCCGCTTTAGAGACTTCCTGCTAAATCTGGCCCACGATGTCCCCCTGGCAGGGCACCTGGGACAAGATAAAACCTACAGCCGCCTAGTGACCCACTTCTTCTGGCCAAAAATGAGAAACGATGTGCACCAGCATTGCCGATCTTGCCCCACGTGCCAAGCCAGTGGGAAGAGCGGCCGCAAATTAAAGGCCCCCCTGCAACCCTTTCCCGTAGTCACGACCCCATTTGAGAGGGTCGGAATAGACATTGTGGGACCCCTAGACCCACGTACAAGACAAGGCCATCGCTTCATCCTAGTACTAGTGGACCACGCCACCCGCTACCCTGAGGCTATTCCTCTCCGGACCGTCACAGCCCCAGTGGTCGGCAGGGCCCTGATGGGGATCTTCTCCCGTGTGGGGTTCCCCCGAGAAGTCGTCAGTGACAGAGGCACGAACTTTATTTCCAAATACATGAAGTCCCTCTGGCAACAGTGTGGGGTCACCTACCGCTTCACGACCCCCTATCACCCCCAAGGAAACGGACTTGTTGAGCGGTTCAATCGCACTCTAAAAGGGATGATCGGGGGATTGGAAGAACCCCTCCGTCGCCAGTGGGACGTGCTGCTGCCGTGCCTCCTCTTCGCCTACCGGGAGGTCCCACAGAAGTCCCTAGGCTTCAGCCCATTCGAGCTGCTCTATGGGCACCCAGTACGGGGGCCACTCAGCCTGATCAAAGAAGGCTGGGAGTTGCCTCCGGCCAAGAGTCCTCCAGATGTCTTCCGGTACCTCCTCACCCTCCGCAACCAGTCCCAGCGGTTCAGAGACCTAGCGAAAGCCAACCTAGAGGCCAGTCAAGAGGACATGAAGAGATGGTATGACCAGAACGCCTCATCTATTGAATTCGAGCCGGGGCAACAGGTCTGGGTAATGTCCCCCACAGAACCGTGCGCTCTCCAAGACAAATGGACGGGACCCTTCAAAGTAATCGAGCGCAAGGGACCCGCCACCTATCTGATCGATATGGAGTCCGCCCGGAATCCGCTCCGAGTCCTCCACACCAACAGACTGAAACCCCACTTTGCACGAACAGAACTCAGCCTCTTGATGGCCACAGACAACGGGGTTGAGGACGACTCCGAGCCTCTCCCTGACCTCTTGCGGACCCAGGAGCAAGACGGCTCCGTGGATGGGGTCCGACTCTCGGAGACCCTCTCCCAGGAACAACGCCAAGAGTGCCAAGCCCTCCTATCACGGTTTGCCAGCCTGTTCTCCCTCACCCCAGGTGTCACTTCCTGGTGTGTGCACGATGTGGACACCGGAGACAGCCCTCCTATCCGCCACCGGGCCTACCGCGTACCTGATCGGGTACGGGCCTGCATCCAGGCGGAAGTAACTAAGATGCTCACGCTCGGGGTCATCGAGCCCTCCGACAGTCCATGGGCCAGCCCGGTCGTACTGGTCCCCAAAGCAGCCGCCCCCGGAACCACACCCGAACTCCGGTTCTGTGTCGACTACCGGGGCCTGAATGAAGTCACCAGAACGGACGCACACCCCATCCCCCGGGCAGATGAACTGGTCGACCGAATGGGCGCTGCCCGCTACCTCAGCATCTTCGATCTAACGGCAGGATATTGGCAGATCGGCCTCACACCCCGAGCACAAGAACGTTCTGCCTTCTCCACCCCCGATGGCCACTATCACTTCACGGTCATGCCCTTCGGCATGAAAAATGCCCCAGCGACGTTCCAACGGCTCGTCAATCAGGTCCTGGCGGGGCTCGAAGAGTTCAGCGCCGCCTACCTGGACGACATCGCCGTGTACAGCCACCACTGGACCGAGCACCTCCACCACCTCCAAGCAGTGTTGCAAGCCCTTCAGCGAGCTGGCCTCACGATCAAGGCCAGCAAATGTCAAATTGGACAAGGGTCAGTGACCTACCTCGGACACCAAGTGGGAAGCGGTCTAGTGGCCCCTCTTCAACTGAAAATTGCCGCCATCCAGAACTGGCAACCCCCTAACACTCAAACTGAGGTGCGAGCCTTCCTGGGCCTCACGGGCTACTACCGAAGGTTCGTGAAAGACTATGGTACCATCGTGGGGCCTCTCACCGAACTCACGTCGAAAAATCAGCCCAAGAAGGTGAACTGGACCCCAGAGTGTCAAGCGGCCTTCGAACAGCTAAAGGCCGCCATGTGTTCCGCTCCTGTACTCCAGGCCCCAGACTACAGCCGGGAGTTCGTCGTCCAGACGGATGCCTCCGACCAGGGCATTGGGGCGGTCCTGTCCCAGGTGAACACCGAAGGCCTTGATCAACCGGTGGCCTTCATCAGCCGGAGACTCCTACCACGGGAGCAACGCTGGAGCACCATAGAGAGGGAAGCCTTCGCTGTGGTATGGGCCCTCAAGAAGCTCCGACCCTACCTTTTTGGCACCCACTTCCGGGTGCAGACTGACCACCGACCCCTGCAGTGGTTGATGCATATGCGGGGGGAAAACCCAAAGCTGCTACGCTGGTCCATCTCCTTGCAAGGTATGGACTTTACCGTTGAACACCGGCCTGGGTCTGACCACGCCAACGCGGATGGCCTGTCCCGGTTTTTCCGCCTCGACGAAGAGAGTCCCCAAGAGGATGGGTAACTCTCCCCGCCTTCAGCTGGGGGGGACGCATGTTGGACAGGCCACATGACGGGCCGCTCTCCCCCGGCTCGACCAAGCCCGAGCCAGTCATACAAGCACCACACACCACCATTGCACGTCCTACGTCCCCTCAGGGACACCTGCCCTCGAGCATGATAACCTCGTGGGTCCGATCCACGGCCGACCCACGCGCCCAGCCCGGGCCGCCATCTTGGACACTCGCCACGAGGCCGCCTGGCCCCCGATCGACCTCAACCCTGGGCCTAGCCCGGCCTCAGACATTCCGGCACCACCCTCCACCCAGGAGGCGAGCGAGCTACTTGGCCAGTCAATGGGAGAAAGAGGTGTCGATGGTTCTCCCCCGGCCAGTGCCGCTCGCCCATCGCCTCCCCGGGCGCTGGCTCCACCCCCCTGCTGGGTGTCTGGACTCCCTCATCCCGGACCTCCCGACCTCCAAGTGCGAGGGTCCGGACATCAAAGCACGCCAGCCCTATAACTGGGGCAGCTCCAGAACAGGAAGGCAGTTGTATCTTGGAGTCGAGAGACGAAAGAAGAACTCATCCTGGACGGACTACTGGCGCTGCCATAGCTCTGTCCTGTGCACCATCATCCTGCCTGTTGGCGCTGCCACAGCCGTCGTAACCTTCATCCTTCACCGTCGTCCGGATCTGCTGGCGAGGCCGCGGACCGTTGTAACTGTCATCTGCATCGGGACCTGCTTGGCTTCTCCACGGCCCGTCGACCATCCTTCATCCATATCGGGACCTGCTTGGCTTCTCCACGGCCCGCCGACCACCCTTCATCCATCTCGGGACCTGCTTGGCTCCTCCACGGCCCGATCAGCAACCACGCCGAGCTCGAGGATTGAGAGCTATTGAACTCATTGGTAACTAAGACTGTCCCGCTACCCTTTTCCTCAACCAGAGATCAGAACCGAGGGGACCCCTGAGTCCAGACCTCCTTGTATTATATCAACGTAACCTAAGAAGTGCATATAAAGTCTCGTTAACCTTCAATCTTGTGTGGTGTCCGTCTGTGGGGGGGGGAAGTTACTTATCTGTACAGTCGTTGGAGACGGCTCTCCCTGGAGACCTCTCCCCGTAATCTCGGCCGACCCTCCCGGTCCGTCTAACAAGCTGGCACTCGGGGGAAGTGTGAGGAGCCGGCACTGGGGGGCAGTGTGAGGAGCTGGCACTGGGGGGCAGTTTGAGGAGCTGGCACTGGGGGGCAGCGTGAGGAGCTGGCACTGGGGGGCAGGGTGAGGAGCTGGCACTGGGGGCAGTGTGAGGGTCTGGCACTGGTGGGCAGGGTGAGGAGCCGGCACTGGGGGCAGTGTGAGGGGCTGGCACTGGTGGGCAGTGTGAGGAGCTGGCACTGGTGGGAAGTGTGAGGAGCTGGCACTGGTGGGAAGTGTGAGGAGCTGGCACTGGTGGGAAGTGTGAGGAGCTGGCACTGGGGGGCAGTGTGAGGAGCTGGCACTGGTGGGCACTGTGAGGAGCCGGCACTGGGAGGCACTGTGAGGAGCCGGCACTGGGAGGCAGTGTGAGGAGCCGGCAATGGGGGGGCAGTGTGAGGAGCTGGCACTGGTGGGCAGTGTGAGGAGCTGGCACTGGTGGGCAGTGTGAGAAGCCGGCGCTGGTGGGCAGTGTGAGGAGCTGGCACTGGGGGGCAGTGTGAGGAGCTGGCACTGGTGGGCAGTGTGAGGATCTGGCACTGGTGGGCAGTGTGAGGAGCTGGCACCTGTGGGCAGTGTGAGGAGCTGGCACTGGTGGGCAGGGTGAGGAGCTGGCACTCGGGGGCAGTGTGAGGAGCTGTCACTGGGGGCAGTGTGAGGAGCTGTCACTGGGGGCAGTGTGAGGGGCCGGCACTGGGGGGCAGTGTGAGGAGCTGGCACTGGTGGGAAGTGTGAGGAGCTGGCACTGGTGGGAAGTGTGAGGAGCCGGCACTGGTGGGAAGTGTGAGGAGCTGCCACTGGTGGGAAGTGTGAGGAGCCGGCACTGATATGCAGTGTGAGGAGCTGGCACTGGGGGGCAGTGTGAGGAGCTGGCACTGGTGGGAAGTGTGAGGAGCTGGCACTGGTGGGAAGTGTGAGGAGCTGGCACTGGTGGGAAGTGTGAGGAGCCGGCACTGGTGGGTAGTGTGAGGAGCTGGCACTGGTGGGAAGTGTGAGGAGCCGGCACTGGTGGGAAGTGTGAGGAGCTGGCACTGGTGGGAAGTGTGAGGAGCTGGCACTGGGGGGCAGTGTGAGGAGCTGGCACTGGTGGGAAGTGTGAGGAGCCGGCACTGGTGGGAAGTGTGAGGAGCCGGCACTGATATGCAGTGTGAGGAGCTGGCACTGGTGGGAAGTGTGAGGAGCCGGCACTGGTGGGAAGTGTGAGGAGCCGGCACTGGTGGGAAGTGTGAGGAGCTGGCACTGATATGCAGTGTGAGGAGCTGGCACTGGTGGGAAGTGTGAGGAGCTGGCACTGGTGGGCAGTGTGAGGAGCTGGCACTGGGGGGCAGTGTGAGGAGCTGGCACTGGTGGGAAGTGTGAGGAGCCGGCACTGGTGGGAAGTGTGAGGAGCCGGCACTGGGAGGCAGTGTGAGGAGCTGGCACTCGGGGGCAGTGTGAGGAGCTGGCACTGGGGGGCAGTGTGAGGAGCTGGCACTGGTGGGAAGTGTGAGGAGCCGGCACTGATATGCAGTTTGAGGAGCTGGCACTGGTGGGAAGTGTGAGGAGCCGGCACTGGTGGGAAGTGTGAGGAGCCGGCACTGGTGGGAAGTGTGAGGAGCCGGCACTGATATGCAGTGTGAGGAGCTGGCACTGGTGGGAAGTGTGAGGAGCTGGCACTGATGGGCAGTGTGAGGAGCTGGCACTGGGGGGCAGTGTGAGGAGCTGGCACTGGTGGGAAGTGTGAGGAGCCGGCACTGGGGGGCAGTGTGAGGAGCTGGCACTCGGGGGCAGTGTGAGGAGATGGCACTGGGGGGCAGTGTGAGGAGCTGGCACTGGTGGGCTGTGTGAGGAGCTGGCACTGGTGGGAAGTGTGAGGAGCTGGCACTGGTGGGAAGTGTGAGGAGCCGGCACTGGGGGGCAGTGTGAGGAGCTGGCACTCGGGGGCAGTGTGAGGAGCTGGCACTGGGTGGCAGTGTGAGGAGCTGGCACTGGTGGGAAGTGTGAGGAGCTGGCACTGGTGGGAAGTGTGAGGAGCTGGCACTGGTGGGCATTGCGAGGAGCTGGCACTGGGGGGCAGTGTGAGCAGCTGGCACTGGTGGGCAGTATGAGGAGCTGGCACTGGGGGGCAGTGTGAGGAGCTGGCACCGGTGGGAAGTGTGAGGAGCTGGCACTGGTGGGAAGTGTGAGGAGCTTGCACTGGTGGGAAGTGTGAGTAGCCGGCACTGGGGGGCAGTGTGAGGAGCTGGCACTCGGGGGCAGTGTGAGGAGCTGGCACTGGGGGGCAGTGTGAGGAGCTGGCACTGGGGGGCAGTGTGAGGAGCTGTCACTGGGGGCAGTGTGAGGAGCTGGCACTCGGGGAAGTGTGAGGAGCCGCACTGGGGGGAAGTGTGAGGAGCTGGCACTCGGGGGCAGTGTGAGGAGCTGGCACTGGGGGGCAGTGTGAGGAGCTGGCACTGGGGGGCAGTGTGAGGAGCTGTCACTGGGGGCAGTGTGAGGGGCAGGCACTGGTGGGCAGGGTGAGGAGCTGGCACTGGTGGGCAGTGTGAGGAGCTGGCACTGGTGGGCAGGGTGAGGAGCTGGCACTGGTGAGCAGGGTGAGGAGCTGGCACTGGTGGGCAGGGTGAGGAGCTGGCACTGGTGGGCAGGGTGAGGAGCTGGCACTGGGGGGCAGTGTGAGGAGCTGCACTGGTGGGAAGTGTGAGGAGCTGGCACTGGTGGGAAGTGTGAGGAGCTGGCACTGGTGGGAAGTGTGAGGAGCTGGCACTGGGGGGCAGTGTGAGGAGCTGGCACTGGGGGGCAGTGTGAGGAGCTGGCACTCGGGGGCAGTGTGAGGAGCTGGCACTCGGGGGCAGTGTGAGGAGCTGGCACTGGTGGGAAGTGTGAGGAGCTGGCACTGGGGGGCAGTGTGAGGAGCTGGCACTGGGGGGCAGTGTGAGGAGCCGGCACTGGGGGGCAGTGTGAGGAGCTGGCACTCGGGGGCAGTATGAGGAGCTGGCACTCGGGGGCAGTGTGAGGAGCTGGCACTGGTGGGCTGTGTGAGGAGCTGGTACTGGTGGGCAGTGTGAGGAGCTGGCACTGGTGGGCAGGGTGAGGAGCCGGCACTGGTGGGTAGTGTGAGGAGCTGGCACTGGGGGGCAGTGTGAGGAGCTGCCACTGGTGGGAAGTGTGAGGAGCTGGCACTGGTGGGAAGTGTGAGGAGCTGGCACTGGGGGGCAGTGTGAGGAGCTGGCACTGGGGGGCATTGTGAGGAGCTGGCACTGGTGGGAAGTGTGAGGAGCTGGCACTGGTGGGAAGTGTGAGGAGCTGGCACTGGTGGGCAGTGTGAGGAGCCGGCACTGGGAGGCAGTGTGAGGAGCTGGCACTCGGGGGCAGTGTGAGGAGCTGACACTGGGGGGCATTGTGAGGAGCTGGCACTGGGGGGCATTGTGAGGAGCTGGCACTGGTGGGAAGTGTGAGGAGCTGGCACTGGTGGGCAGTGTGAGGAGCTGGCACTGGTGGGCAGTGTGAGGAGCCGGCACTGGGGGGCAGTGTGAGGAGCTGGCACTGGGGGGCATTGTGAGGAGCTGGCACTGGTGGGAAGTGTGAGGAGCTGGCACTGGTGGGAAGTGTGAGGAGCCGGCACTGGTGGGCAGTGTGAGGAGCCGGCACTGGGGGGCAGTGTGAGGAGCTGGCACTGGTGGGCAGGGTGAGGAGTTGTCACTGGTGGGCAGGGTGAGGAGTTGTCACTGGTGGGCAGGGTGAGGAGCTGGCACTGGGGGGCAGTGTGAGGAGCCAGCGCTGGTGTGTAGTGTGAGGAGCTGCACTGGTGGCAGTGTGAAGAGCTGGCACTGAGCCACCAATGGTTATTAACTCTGCCTGAGTCACCAAGGGGATCTTCAGCCAGTCCAAGCTTCTCTTCAATGGCACTCAGCATTCTGGGCTTTCAGTTCCATCCACGCCGAAATAAAAAGCTTATTAGGATGGCGGGCAGACCTGAGCCTGACCGCCATCTTCGCAGTGTCGGGACATGCGGTGGTCCCACACCGCAAATCAGGATATGACCGCCACCCTGGCGCTCGCATTCCGTATTTTAACATTGCGGCGGGTGCTGCTTACAGCAGCACCCGCTGCGATGCTGAAGTCACCCATAGTGCATGTCACTGCACCACATGACAGGCACAACACGGTGCCTGCCACTTGGTGCAGTGACATGTTGGGGGGTTGTTAGAAATGGGATCTCTGGTTGGCTAAGGCTTGCACCAAAGCCAGGCAGAAACCACCACTCTAGTCAGGGCAAGGGAGTTACACGCCAAAGATAACCCCTGCTCACCCCCTTGGTAGCTTGGCACAAGCAGTCAGGCTTATCCCGGAGGCAATGTGTAAAGTTTTGGCACAACACACAACAGCAGCGCCACACTAAGCACACCACAAAAAGGAACTCCACACAAGGTTATATATAAAAATAGCCTTTGTAATACCATA
The DNA here is from genome assembly GCF_964263255.1 of Lissotriton vulgaris. Lineage (NCBI taxonomy): Eukaryota > Metazoa > Chordata > Amphibia > Caudata > Salamandridae > Lissotriton > Lissotriton vulgaris. The sequence goes on along the minus strand of NC_141693.1, from coordinate 2,006,504,929 downwards.
AACACATTAGATCATACTCACACATATACACTGTGCCAACTGGCACTGGGCAATATTTACAGGGGATTATATACACAGGACAGGGCCACATGGACCACCGTCAGAATCAGCACTTAGTAGAAATAGTAGATGTAGCACATAGAATAAATGAAGCATAAAATAATAGTTGTAGAACACAACCAGTAACCACAGGTAAAAAGGTAGGAACACCCTACGCAATACTAATCACCATAGGCATAGGTGAAACATAAACTGACTAGCATAAACCATACTAGGCAAAACAACCTCATAATCATGAGAACACATTTAGAGGTATCCAACAGGCATAAAAACATTGCACATAAATCACATTAGGCATCCGGTAATTACCAACATAAACACAAATCACCAATCACCTTGCACATAATCACAGTAGGTACTGACCCCAGGCCAACTGGCCTTCCATGGGACTCAAACGCCCTTTGTCCCAAAAGTCAGGGCTGGCTGCGCACGCAGCCAAAAGCAACAGCGCAAAAGAACAGGCCTAAACGTGGCAGCTGCCCACTACTTGCTGGGCAGCTGGGAATGGAGGGGGGCGAAGGAGTGCGTCTCACTCCTACCTTCAATCTTGCCCCCCCCAAAGAAAAGTGCGCCGACACGGTGCAGCTGCCCACTACTGGCTGGGTAGCTGGAGATGCTTAAGGGAGGCCCTGGCTCCCAGTGGTCCTCATACCAAATGGGCCACTTGTGGGAGCCACCTGGGGCTCAGAAAGTAAACTAGCGAGCGTTTGGATCCCCACGGGGCTCTGCAGATAACTATGGCCCCTAAACACTGTGGGGCATAACACGGGGCGCAGTCACGGGCCCCTCTGGCCCACTCAACAATTATGGGCTCGTAGGAGCGGCCCACTGGCAACCGGGGCCGCTCTGCCTCAGGACCCCACACGGGGGTTTCTTCAATCAATAGGTCCCCCCACGTTGGAGCGGCCCGCAACGGCGGGCCCCCTCAGGACATAGACCGGGTTGGGACCGGCCCCACTGTTACATTCGCGGAGCCCCCCAGCCCTTCTTAACTCACCGGGTGGCTCTCGGGGGACTCTGATCCCTTCTCCGCCGGTCTGCCGGGTCAGCAGCCTCCCTTTGCTGCTCGGGTCTCAGGGGGCAGGCTTGGCGGTGTACGGGAGGCGCGCGGGGACTGAGGCGCCTCCTCCGCTCCCAATGGCTGCCGTTAGTCGAGCCCCTCAGTTGCGAGGCTATGCCCGCGTTTGGGACCAATCCCAGCGCGGCGGCCTCATGACGTCAGAGGCAGCACGTCCGGAGATTCCTGGGCCAACGGCGGTGATACGGGGTAGGCACCCGTTTAAATACAAAGTCACTGGCTGAGTGGGCACCCGCTAGGGATATAAAAAGTGGCACAAGGTCCCGGGCGGGGTGGGCACGCGTTAGGGACATTTAAAAATGGCAAAAATGCTGGGTGGGCACCCGCACTGAAATCGTTTGGCCAGTCACCGGAAAATGCGGGGTAGGTACCCGCCCGATCAGGGCACCAAGGCAGGGGAATCTCCACGCTGGGGATCTCCTCCCTCAAAATAATCGCAGCCTTGTGCTGCTGTACAGATTATAGCAAAAACAACAAGTGATGGACTGAATGTGGATCAATGTCACACACTCCCCCAGTCAAAAGATCTGGGCCCAAATCCATCGTTTTTTTTGCACTCCACACCACCCTGGGTTAGACAATGGCGATATGCAAATCAGCTCTGGAGTCCCGTAGGGGACGGTTTGCGGGTTGCTTTTGTGGGTAGCACCTGGAGAGCCGGTGTCCGGGCCCTGTCATGCGGGGAGGGAGTGAGCCCTTCATGTGGCCTGTCCAACATCCCCCATGCATTCCTTTGGGAGGGCAGGCCAATCTCACCACATGCACTCAGAGTGCGCACACACTTTACACTGGAACACAGTGTTAAAGTGCGCAGAAGCCAAAAACAACTAACACCAGGTCACATTTAAAAGCAAAAAGTTTAGGGGTGAACCTGTCAAAAGGGCCAAGTCCAACAGGGGTACTATGGGTACCCCCCAAGTGCAACCAACCTCCCCCCAATGCCAAAGTGGGCCCGCAACGGGCCCGCATAGCAAAACTCCACATGCCTTTCCATGGCCGCATCGCCACCTTGGAAAGGCTAGTTTTTGCATGTATCCTAATCTGGTGGATGGTGCCTGCTAGGCACCGCCACCATTTTGGGAACCCTGCACCATCCGCCAGGCAATCGGAACGGTTGCTGGCGGCAGACGAATCCCAGATGACGAGGCTCCGCCACATGGGTGGGCTGATGGGATTCATTTCCACTATCTTGCACACTCTCTTCTAACTCTCATGCATTCTTCTTTTCTACTTATAGAGATCAGTCTTCTGCAGAGACCCCATTAAGCCTTTCGTTCTTGCTAACTATGTATAAAAATAGCCTTTGTATTATACCAAACACATTAGATAATAAACACACACTTTACAATGTGCCATAGGCACAGGCAGAATTTACAGGGGATTATGTACATGGGACAGGGCCACGTGGGCCACTGTCAGGAATGAGCACTTTTAGAACTAGCACTTGGTAGAATTAGCACTTTGTAGGAATAGAATACTTGTAGGAAAAGTGCTTAGAACATAGAACATATAATAACTGTAGCTCCAAATAGCAAATGTAGCACACAACCAGTAACCACTGGTAAAAGGTAAGTACCACCTACGCAACCCTAACCACCTTAGGAAAATATCACGCAGGGAACCATGAACTCACTAGTATAACTATACTAGGAAAAACAACTACCTAAGCACAAAAACACATTCAGAGGTATAGGCATAAAGACATTATACATGATGCAGAAATCCTATTAGGCAGATTATTACATTTGCGCAAAAGGATCACATAGGGCCAAAAACATGTATGTATGTATGTAATGCGTATTTGTATAGCGCTAGCTGTCACCCAAAGGGTATCCTGGCGCTTTGACTCTTTTTGACCATACGCGATGTTACACTGCCACGATGTTTACACTATCCTAGGAAACAGGTGAGTTTTCAGTCCTTTTTTAAAGGAGGAAAGTTCCCCAGCGCTCCTTAAGAACAAAGGTAAGGAATTCCACAGTTTGGCTGCAGTAAATCCGAAGGAACGGCCGCCCATCCGAATCCTCGAGATTTTAGGGACTGCCACCAGGTATGCCGACGAAGATCTCAGAGGTCTGGCTGGCGTGTACCATGAAAAAAGCTCCTGTAGCGGGACAGGCCCCTGACCATGAAGGGCCCTGAAGGTTATACAGGATGCCTTAAAGTAAATGCGCTGATGGATAGGCAACCAATGGAGATCCATGAGCGCCAGGGAGGAGGAATCAGAACGCAGCCGAGAAAGAGCCAGCTTGGCAGCCATGTTCTGTATTCGCTGCAGCTTACCGATCAAGGTGCTAGGCACACCCAGAAGTAGTGCATTGCAGTAATCAAGCCTGCTTAAGATGATACTACGCACTACCTCTGGTCTGGCTCCAGCCGGAAGCATGGGAAGAATCTTGCGTAACGTGCGCAAGAACATCATGCAAGTAGCAATTGTTTTATTCACAAACGCATCCAGCTGTAGGTTTGGTCCAAACATAACACCTAGATTACGGGCAGAATCTGCGACCGCAGCAGTACCCTGAGAGGAGGAGGGCCAAAAGTCCATCAGCAGGGGCCGGGGGATACGGTCCATGGAACAATGCAGCACCTCGGTTTTAGAGCTGTTAAATTGAAGGGAATTTTGACGCAGCCATTCCGCAGTGGCTGTCATGCAACAATGAAAAGTCTCCTGAGACACGGCATCACTACCTTCAAAAGAGAAGATGAGCTGCATGTCATCAGCATAGTTGATGACCGAGATACCAAAAGACTTGATCAGCCTGACCAGAGGGCGGAGATAAAGATTAAATAAAATAGGGCTGATTGCCGATCCCTGTGGCACGCCTTGCCCCACTTTTTTGACGTCAGATCTATAAGGCGGCAAGGCTACTACCTGGTGTCTATCGTGAAGATAGGAAACCAGCCAGCCCCGGGCTAAGCCGGCCACCCCAATTTCATCCAGTCTGCTAACAAGAATAGCATGGCTGACCGTATCAAACACGGCCGACATGTCGAGCAGCACTAAAAAGGCTGCCCGACCAGAGTCGACTCGCGAGCAAAGATCGTCCAGGACAACCACCAATGCGGACTCAGTGCCATTATCTTAAAATCGCCGCTTAGCTGCTTACTCGCTAATAGCTAATAGCATAATTTTAAAAATCGCCGTATTTTGTGTAGAACTTGCATATTATTTACACGGTACCTTTTAATTTGATGTGGGCGCATTAACGAAGTTACCTTGCCAGATACTACCGCTTACCTCCCCGTTCCACCGCAGCTTGTGCTGTTTGTTGTGGAGGGAGTGTCCAACGCGGTACAGAGCCCTCCACCCTCACTTCCGGGGGCCATCTTGGAGAGCTGACGGTCTAGTGGTTGTACTAGGACCGTCAGCAGCCTCCTATTTAAAGCTCACATGGAGCAAACGCGCAGCGGAGACGCGCAGCGGGAGCGCCATTGGTGCGCCGGAGGTTCGCCAGAGGTGAGCCCATCTTTGCCCATCCGTGACCATCCGGGGCCTGGGGCCAGAACCCCTGCTCAAAATGCGTCATATTCTAGGGATGACTTATTGCAGCTTAACTTGGGCAAGTCTCATCTTGAGCCATCTACTTTACATCGGCTGGCTAGTGAGGGCTTGTTAACCTCACCTAGGAGCACTAGTGGGCGGCAGCGCTCTTCTAACACTCTTACCCTGAGATATGGCTTATTGAACACCCGCTCTCTGCAGAGCCATAGGTTAGAGGTCTTTACACTCTTGGAAGACGGGGAGTTAGACGTCCTCGCGCTCACCGAGACTTGGCTGGAGGATTGTTCTGCGCCGGATTTAGTGGCGGCCCTTCCAGACAACTATCTAGCCATTCATCTCAATAGAGCGGGGGCCAAGAGAGGAGGAGGAGTAGCCCTCCTATATCAGTCATACCTCCACGCGGAGAGGTTCCTCTCTGAAACCCTCGGAGGAGCCGAGGTCATGGGGGTTAAGCTCAGGAGGGGAGCGGTCTGTGTGGTGTTCTTGGTGGTTTATCGGCCACCCTGGGCTTCGCCAGACTTCCCCACGCTCTTTGTAAAACTGGTCCAGGACCTATGCACCAGATATGATAAACTAGTGATCGTTGGGGACTTCAACTATCATTGGGAAAAGTCTCCCAAGGAAGGACAAGCGTCACAGATTGAGGAGGCGGCCTCTTCATTAGGTCTTATTCAACTAGTCAAGGAACCAACACATGACAAAGGTCATATACTTGATTTAGTCTGGACCAATATGCCAGTCCAGGGCAGCACGGAAATTCTACCCTGTGCTTGGTCCGATCATTCGCTAATAAAGGGCTGTCTTATACTGAAGGGCCCTCCAGTCAAACCTGGGAAGGGTTGGAAAACGTCCCGCAAATGGAGAAATCTAGATGGAGAGAAATTGGTCCACCTCTTAGAACACCGCCCTCCAATAAAAGAGCAGGATGCCAACGTTAATGCTCTATGTGATCACCTCCAGCACAAATTGAGGAGTGCCATTGATGTGGTTGCACCTCTTCGCAGGACAAAGAAGGTGGCAAGAGGAGTTGGGGCACCTTGGTACAACGACTCCCTAAGGGAGATGAAGCGCGGGGTGAGAAAGAAAGAACGGGCTTGGCGTAAAAAATATGACGCCATCTCCAAACAAGAATATGTCTCATCCTTGGCTCAGTATAAATTAGCCATACAATCTAGAAAGGCTATTTTTTTCGAGGAGAGGATAGTGGCTGCAAAAAATCCACAAAAAGAAATCTTTCGGGTTTTGGCAGAGCTCAGGGTCAACAAAGAGCAAAGTCCCGAGTTTACTCAGGAGGACTGCCAGAGGTTTCAGGACTTCTTTGTAAAGAAGATATCTGACATCCTACACGAAATTGAGGAAATGGTACCCCTCGATTGCCCCTGCCCATTAGACCCTATCACCCCATTAAACATCCCACCTTTAGTTGAGTTCGTCCCCATGTCTAAACTAGAATTACTCAACACAGTAGGCCGAGTCAAATCGGGTTCCTTGGTGGACCCCTGCCCTCCTGACATATTTAAGATGGCAATGCCAGGGATTGAGGAAGAGGTCCTGCACTTACTGAACACCTCTCTTCGCACAGGACAGATCCCCCTAGCCTTCAAAGAGGCTCGACTGATCCCCTTACTGAAGAAACCCGGTGCAGACACTAAATGCCTGAAAAATTTCCGGCCCATCTCTCAGTTGCCTTTTCTGGCCAAAGTGATCGAGCAACATGTGTTAACCCTTCTCTCGGCCCACCTGGAGAGTAACAACCTGCTGGAAACCAATCAGGCAGGGTTCCGCGCTAATCATAGCACGGAACTTGTTATGTTGCCCATTAGACCCTATCACCCCATTAAACATCCCACCTTTAGTTGAGTTCGTCCCCATGTCTAAACTAGAATTACTCAACACAGTAGGCCGAGTCAAATCGGGTTCCTTGGTGGACCCCTGCCCTCCTGACATATTTAAGATGGCAATGCCAGGGATTGAGGAAGAGGTCCTGCACTTACTGAACACCTCTCTTCGCACAGGACAGATCCCCCTAGCCTTCAAAGAGGCTCGACTGATCCCCTTACTGAAGAAACCCGGTGCAGACACTAAATGCCTGAAAAATTTCCGGCCCATCTCTCAGTTGCCTTTTCTGGCCAAAGTGATCGAGCAACATGTGTTAACCCTTCTCTCGGCCCACCTGGAGAGTAACAACCTGCTGGAAACCAATCAGGCAGGGTTCCGCGCTAATCATAGCACGGAACTTGTTATGTTGTCTATCCTAGATGAGCTGAGAACCCGGGCTGATGTAAAAACACCAAGTGCCTTGATACTACTGGACCTCTCCGCGGCGTTTGACACCGTGTGTCATAAACAGCTTCTGTCGCGGTTGAGTGCCTTTGGTGTTATAGGCACAGCACATGCATGGCTCGCTTCTTTCCTGCAGGGTAGGACACAACGAGTGCAGCTGGGCGATTTACTCTCCACCCCCGCGCCTATCACCTGCGGCGTCCCACAGGGCTCTGCGTTGTCACCCCTACTTTTTAACATCTACCTGCAGCCACTAATTGCTCTCCTGAACAAGATGGACTGCCTAGTGTATAACTATGCCGATGACACCCAGATCATCATCCGGCTGGATGATGGCCCAGGAGCATACACTAGGCTACAGGACATACTAAAAACCACAGTAAACTGGATGTCTGAGAACTCTCTGAAGGTCAATCCAGACAAGACGGAAGTCTTGCCCATTTCCATCTCGGGCAACCCCTGGAGCGACAAATTCTGGCCTAGAGAGTTGGGTACACCACCAAAACCGGCAGCAGCAGTCAAAAGCCTAGGCCTATTTGTGGATAACAAATTATCCATGGAAAAACAGGTTTCCACGGTTGTGGGCACCTGTATAGGCCTTCTAAAACAGCTTAGGAAGATCTCTGCTTTGCTTTCATTCTCCACTCTGAGACATGTAGTCTCAGCCACAATTCTGGCTAGGCTGGACTACGGGAACTCTCTATACTTAGGCCTGCCTCAGCGGCTGCTGGACAAGCTTCAGGGTGTCATGAATGATGCAGCTAGGCTTATTTTCAATAAACCCAGGACTGCCCATGCCTCTCCCCTGATGCAGGAGCTACATTGGCTCCCAATACGTCAGCGAATCGTATTCAAGGGATTGTGTATTGCTCACAAGGCGTTGTACGGCAAGGCACCCAAATATCTGAAATCCCGAATATCCCCCTATACACCGGGTAGGACCTTGCGTTCATCGGACGCTACCTTCTTGTCCCAATCTCGCTTCAAGCTGACCACAGTGGGGGGCCGCGCGTTCTCCAACGTGCTTCCAGCTTTGTGGAATAATTTGGATTCAGACCTCAGGAAGGAAAGTAATCTACTTCCCTTCAGAAAAAAACTAAAAACTGTGTTGTACAAACAAGCATGGAGCAGATCTTAGCGGCATTGCCGATTTCAAGTGAATGTAACATCTTATCACGTAACATCTCTCACGTAAATTTGGACAGACAGCGCTTAGAGACCCCTGAGGTTATAACGCGCCATACAAATTAAATAAATAAATAAATAAATAAATGAGCTGGCCTGAAACCAAACTGAGCCATGTCCAGGCAGATATTAGTTTCCAGAAAGCTGGATAGATGTTTAGTGACCAGCTTCTCCAAGATCTTAATGGGAAAGGGAAGCAACGAGATAGGCCGGTAGTTCACCGAGCATGTAGGGTCCAGCGTTGCCTTCTTCAAAAGAGGAGAGACCACAGCCAGTTTCCAACATTCAGGAACCCGGGCGGTGCTAAGGGACTGGCAGCAGATGGCATGAAGAGGAGGAAAGAGTTCCTCTTGAAACGTTTTCCAAAGTTTATGAGGTAACGGGTGTAGGAAGGTACATCCTGACTATGGTTGCCCCCAACTTTTTTGCCCTGTGTTTTAGCTGGTTTTGGACATAGTCGACCTGGGACCCTGCCAATCAGGACCCCAGGCCTACTGCTCTCTCTTTAAAATGGATTCCATGTACCCTAGGTACATTTCCAATTGGTACTGGGCCACCTTATCAGACCCTGTAACTCAGGGCATAGGTGTACCCAGGGCTGCCAGGGGCTGCAGCATGTATTATGCCACCCCTGGCTGGCCTCCTAAATTTGACACAACTGGCTGCATGACAGCTGGGGCAAAGTCGTGTAATCACCCTTTGCTGTAGGTGTAGTATACCTATACCTAACCCTAAAATGGACACACAGATTCCTATCAGTCACTCCTATGGCAGGCCTTGACAATCCTGAAGGCAGAGTGCTTGGAATCGTGTGAGATGGTGCTCTGGCATGAGCTGAGCCTGTCTGCAGCTTGCGGAATCAAGTCCTAATAGCTGTTCCATGATATCGCATACCATATACTCTTAAGTGCATTATAATCCTCGCGGTTAAATGCTATCTTTGGTATTGCTTTATCAAAACATGTCGAGTAAGGTGTCATACGAATTGGAATACTAACCCCTCGCCAATTCTGGCGACGGGGTTAGCATTCCACCCTTCTAGAGGGACACGACATGTATGTAACTGTGAACCCCGGTTAAAGTTAACTGAAGCCTCAGCTCCACAAAATGGATGCTGCCACCACAGACACGAGTCTGACCCCCTGCAGCTGGGAGTCCTTCCAGCGAGGGGAGCCTGGACAAAGGGTTTCCTGTCAGGGGCGGTGCTAGCACCGTCCCAGACATGGTTTTGTGTATCCTGGGTAGGCAGGGCTTTACAGGAAGGTGACTGCTGAGTGGCACCCCGGTGCTCACTACGCATAGGCCGGTCTGAACCAGTTCCAGGGGCACACCAGCCCCTGGCCTGGGGAAGTCCAGCATGGCTGAGGGGTGTAACCACCCCCCACCTAGTCCCACCCATAGGCAGGACCTAGTCACCGGGTCAGCCCCCTTTTTTAGTATAAAGATGGGAGCGGGCCCCCTGTTAAAATTAGATCATCTTTGGAATCAAGATACCACTTTCTTCGAAAGGACTTCACGATTTCTTCTTCAAGATTCTCCCTTGTGGCTAAGGAGTAGTCACCCTGCATCAAGCGGGCACCATCCTAAAGAACACTGCGGTCTGCTGCAAGTCCTTCATCCCGAATCCGACGACCCAGCTCGACGAGACCCGGCTTCCCTGGCACCTCTGACCTCTACTCACCTCTACAGCCAAGCTGAGAACCGTGAGTGCGACGAGACCTCAAGGGACCGACGATCGCCAAGACTGCACGACATCTTTACTGCAAGCCCACCGTGTCCTCCACTGGTGAGTGCTTTGGGGTCCGAGAAGCCCCGACCCTGCGCAGCTCCAGCACCCAAGATCAGCCCCCCTGCATCTCCACGATCGGCGTGGGGCCCTTCTGCTGTTTGCTGTGCACCGCGTTGTTTGGCTACTAGCCGGCTGGCTTGTGGCCTTCTGAACGACGCCCAACGACTTCACGACTGCTGGTCTGGTTGCTCCAGGCTGGCCCTTGCTTCCTTGTTCAAGAGAGGCACCCCGGACCCTCCTGGTCCACTCCAGACGCCATTTTAGGTCCACCGCGTGGGCTTGAATTTGCCAAGGCTTTGTTGCCCAATCCTGGGTCCAGCGACGCCGACAGCTTCCATCTTCGTGGGACAGCTCGATCCTCCATCCTGGTCGCCGACAACGCCTCCTGGTCCGTGAGATCTTCGAGTCAAGCGTCACCCACTCACCTAGTCGAGGTGGCTACCATCCGGTGCCCTCCTGGTGCCCACTGACTACTGGCTAGTAGTCTCGAACTTGGTCCCCTCTGCTTTCAGGTGTTATCTATCTTCGAGATCCAGGCTTGGATCCAACTGAACTTTCTTCACTGGTCACCGGCCAGCATCTTTTCTTCCGGCTCCTGGTCCGTCTACGAGGATTCCCGACGTCTTTTCAGACCTACGCAGCTGCAGCCCCTGGGCTAGGAACTTCGGCATTTCGGTGCCCCAGCATAGCCTCACTATCCAAGGGTCAGAATCTACTTTCGTTTTCTCCCTACCAGGTCGGGTTCGCCCGAGAACACTAACTTTCTAATTCCTAGCTACCATAGACTTTTGTCCCGCATCTCGCGTGAGAGTGCACACACTGCACCCGAGTCCCCTAGGCCTCCTAGAAGTAATCTAACGATTCCCTAGTCAAGTCCTAGCGATTCCAAAAGCTATTAGTACTGTACTTACCTGCTAGTAATTTCGCATTCCACTTTCAGAGTATATGGTTTTCCGTGCCCCTCGGGCATTTGTATATACTGTGCTAACTTAAGTATTTTTGTAAGAGTTTTGGTTTGTGCTTAGTACCCTGTCCTCATAAAGAGTACAGGGCTGTTGTGATCTTTAAATAAATAACTGTTTATTTTCATAACACTTGTGTGGTGTCCTTTCACTTGGTATTCAAGGGGTATATGTGTGGTAAACAGCTGGCTTAACACGCCCTCTCGAGTCTTTAGCCTTAGACTGCTCGTATCCACGCTACTAGGATAGCTGGTCTATAAGGTTGACTTACAACCAATCATCAATAAGGGTTGCTGGACTGATACATAGTGTTCACTAGAATAGTGAGCACTGCATATCAGGCCACCTTCCCACATTGGTGAGCAGCGGTTGGGATTTGAGCTTGCTGTTGTTTTACCACACGTATCCTAAGAATATCTTGCTGAAAGATCACATAAGTACTGTTAGGTACATATAACTAAAGCTTAGAATACTCTGAGTTCTACTGAACCAGCTGTTGTAGCTCCTCAAGGCTTAGCACACCTTGGCTACAACTCTAGCAAGGGACCAGTAGGTAACACATAGTGTAGGTAGGTGCATCACTTACACCACACTAGAAGCAGTATGTCGGTCACAGGAGGAAACACTGAGTCTCCCCTTGTGTCAGTTGACCCTCCACAGGTCATCCCTTCAAAATATACTGCTCTTAGCTTCCATGAGATGAGACAAGTGTGTACTCTCAGGAAACTAAAACAGGGGTCTAACCCCACCACTTCCTTTCTGATTGGTCTCCTAGAGGCTTATGATGCTAGTAGGGCTGGTAACCCAGACCCTTCTAATCCAGATGGAGGTTTGCCCTCCTTACAGGGTCCCTTTGATATCCATCCCCTCCTTGAGGCAGATGTTGCTGAGGATGAGGATGAGTTATCAGGGGATGAGGCAGATAAGGGACAGCTAGAAGTCAGTAGACTAAGCAGGTCCAACTTAAGCAGACATGAGCTTGGTACTGGGAGACCCCTGGGCCCACTCTCAGGTCAGCTTAACATTGGGAATGGACGAGTTAGGTCTCTATCAAGAGGCTCTAGCAGATCCTTTCGAACCAATGGCTCTCTCAACTCTTCTCACAGAGGAATGTCTTCCCCTAAGAGGAGAGTGTATGAAGCTGAAGAAAGGGCAGTCAAACTGAGGATTGAAAGGGAAGAACTTGCCCTGGCCAAAGAGAGACTTGCCCTTGCTAGAGAGCAAGAATTATGTGGGCTAGTTCCCACTGGTGGCAGCAATAAACCTAGCAATAGGGAAAGGAGTTTTGATAAAAAGCACCTGAATAAGATAGTGCCCCCCTTTAGGGAAGGGGATGACATCCACAAATGGATTACTGCTTTGGAGAGAGCCTGCACTGTGCAGGGTGTTCCCCAAAGTCAGTGGGCAGCTATCTTGTGGCTCTCCTTTGATGGTAAAGGTAGAGATAAGCTCCTCACCACAAGGGTGGAGGATGCTAACAATTACCAAGTCTTGAAGAATGTACTGGTTGATGGGTTTGGTTTAACCACTGAACAATACAGGATGCTGTTCAGAGACACCCAGAAAACTCAGTCTCAAGATTGGACTGACTTTGTTGATTGTGCCACTAAGGCTTTTGAAGGCTGGCTACTGGGTAGTAAGGTTACTGATTTTAAAGGATTGTATAATCTAATTATGAGGGAGCAAATCTTAAGTAATTGTCAGAACCAGCTATTACATCAGCACCTGGTAGACTCTGAGTTGACCTCTCCACAGGAATTGGGTAAGAGGGCAGACAAATGGGTCAGAACCAGGGTTAGGCCTAAAAACCAGGGTGGTGACCAGAAAAAGGAATCAACCAAGCCTCAAGAGAAGGGTGGGGATAAATCCACAGAGAAGACTTCCCAAGGGCCCCAAAACTCCAACAAGGGTGGTGGGTCCCAGAACACTCCTTCAGAGCAAAAGAAACCTTATTGTCATACCTGTAAACAGGTGGGCCATTACAAAAGTGATGCCAGTTGCCCTAAAAATGGCAATAAGGGAAATGTGCCCCCAGGTAATACTCCTAAACCTCCTGTTACCACTAGTGGTAATCCCCCAGGTGGTGGGAGTGCCCCCAAGAATGTGGTGGGCATTACTTTGGGCAATCAGGAGGACTATGGCTTAGCCAGGTTCCCTGACCACACTCTTGTCTGTGAGACTGGCATGGGGTTTGCCAACTTCACTACTGGACCCCACATGTTGGGCAAGTATAGACAAGAAGTTTTAGTGAATGGTCAGAAAGTTGAGGCATTCAGAGACACAGGGGCCAGCCTCACCATGGTGAGTGACCATCTGGTCCCCTCTGCTCAACTGACCCCTGGTTTTACTTATCAGGTGACAGACATTCATGGAATGAAGAGAAGGCATCCCATGGCAGTAGTCAAGCTCAGCTGGGGGAATGTCACAGGGCCCATGAGAGTGGCAGTGACAGATAACCTACCTGTAGATTGCTTACTGGGGAATGACCTGGAACTCTCAGCATGGGCTGAGGTGGAACAAGAAACTCATTCCAGAATGATAGGCCTATCCAGACAGGTTAGTGGGGCAGTAATAGCTACAGCCCCAGTCCCAGCACCATTCCTCCCTGAAAAGGTTGGAAGGGCAGTGGTAGCCACTGCCCAGGCTCAGACAGACTTTCCAGAGCAGGATAGGAGGGCTGTGACAGTCACAGCCCAAACACAAACTGAGTGCCCTCCTGAAAAGGTTGGCAAGGTTGTAATGGTCTCAGCCTCTACTCAAACAGACAGTGAGGTTGTGAAGCCTGAAACAATGGATCACTCCACTCAAACAGAGAGCATTGAGGAGGAAGAAGAGTCTTCCCCCTCCCAGACACTAGGTGAGAGCCAGCCTCCTCAGGGAACTGACTCTACCCCTGTTGAAGGAACTGCCCCAGAGGTAGTCAGGCCTAGCCTGGCAGAGCCCCTGATGGCAGTGGACCCTTCCCAGGTGGGACCCAGTCTGGAGCAGGTAACCTGCACCTCTCTACCCTGCCTCAGTCAGCCCAGGGCTGAAGAGACCAGGGAGGCCAGTGGTGGACCCCAAAGGGCCCCCTGTCCAAAAGAACCCCTTAATCAGCAGATTAGGATCACTGAAGCTGGTAAACCTAGCCAAGTGAAAATAGAACAGACTCCTGAGGGATCCCCCTTAAAAGTAGTTAGGGAACTCCCACAGCTGGACACTGTTGGGCACAGCCAAACATGGGGCCTAAAAACCCCAGACCTGACCTGTCCCTCCAGTAAGCCAAACAGAGGGACTCAGCCTCCAGCTTTAGGTAGCCAGAGGCTGACCCTGAGAGCTCAGTGCATCTCAGCTAAAGAAAGAAAGGCACACATGATGAATGGTGATTGGAGGAAGTTGAGCCCAAAGGTAGAGGAGCCTCACTTCAGCACTCCATCCCAGCATCAGCCTTCTTCTTTCCCAAGACACACCAGAGACAGAGATTCCCTATGGTGGAGACCCTCAGATACCCTTAGGGTGAGGGGTTGCCTAGTGGACCATGACACAGGGGGAAACCAAGCCAGAGCTGGTCCTTCCTTATATGGCCACTTAGGTAATAGAGGCTTACCTGGACAAGGATAGCCTTATCTCCTTTCGTTTGGGGGGGGGGTTGTGTAGGAAGGTACATCCTGACTATGGTTGCCCCCAACTTTTTTGCCCTGTGTTTTAGCTGGTTTTGGACATAGTCGACCTGGGACCCTGCCAATCAGGACCCCAGGCCTACTGCTCTCTCTTTAAAATGGATTCCATGTACCCTAGGTACATTTCCAATTGGTACTGGGCCACCTTATCAGACCCTGTAACTCAGGGCATAGGTGTACCCAGGGCTGCCAGGGGCTGCAGCATGTATTATGCCACCCCTGGCTGGCCTCCTAAATTTGACACAACTGGCTGCATGACAGCTGGGGCAAAGTCGTGTAATCACCCTTTGCTGTAGGTGTAGTATACCTATACCTAACCCTAAAATGGACACACAGATTCCTATCAGTCACTCCTATGGCAGGCCTTGACAATCCTGAAGGCAGAGTGCTTGGAATCGTGTGAGATGGTGCTCTGGCATGAGCTGAGCCTGTCTGCAGCTTGCGGAATCAAGTCCTAATAGCTGTTCCATGATATCGCATACCATATACTCTTAAGTGCATTATAATCCTCGCGGTTAAATGCTATCTTTGGTATTGCTTTATCAAAACATGTCGAGTAAGGTGTCATACGAATTGGAATACTAACCCCTCGCCAATTCTGGCGACGGGGTTAGCATTCCACCCTTCTAGAGGGACACGACATGTATGTAACTGTGAACCCCGGTTAAAGTTAACTGAAGCCTCAGCTCCACAAAATGGATGCTGCCACCACAGACACGAGTCTGACCCCCTGCAGCTGGGAGTCCTTCCAGCGAGGGGAGCCTGGACAAAGGGTTTCCTGTCAGGGGCGGTGCTAGCACCGTCCCAGACATGGTTTTGTGTATCCTGGGTAGGCAGGGCTTTACAGGAAGGTGACTGCTGAGTGGCACCCCGGTGCTCACTACGCATAGGCCGGTCTGAACCAGTTCCAGGGGCACACCAGCCCCTGGCCTGGGGAAGTCCAGCATGGCTGAGGGGTGTAACCACCCCCCACCTAGTCCCACCCATAGGCAGGACCTAGTCACCGGGTCAGCCCCCTTTTTTAGTATAAAGATGGGAGCGGGCCCCCTGTTAAAATTAGATCATCTTTGGAATCAAGATACCACTTTCTTCGAAAGGACTTCACGATTTCTTCTTCAAGATTCTCCCTTGTGGCTAAGGAGTAGTCACCCTGCATCAAGCGGGCACCATCCTAAAGAACACTGCGGTCTGCTGCAAGTCCTTCATCCCGAATCCGACGACCCAGCTCGACGAGACCCGGCTTCCCTGGCACCTCTGACCTCTACTCACCTCTACAGCCAAGCTGAGAACCGTGAGTGCGACGAGACCTCAAGGGACCGACGATCGCCAAGACTGCACGACATCTTTACTGCAAGCCCACCGTGTCCTCCACTGGTGAGTGCTTTGGGGTCCGAGAAGCCCCGACCCTGCGCAGCTCCAGCACCCAAGATCAGCCCCCCTGCATCTCCACGATCGGCGTGGGGCCCTTCTGCTGTTTGCTGTGCACCGCGTTGTTTGGCTACTAGCCGGCTGGCTTGTGGCCTTCTGAACGACGCCCAACGACTTCACGACTGCTGGTCTGGTTGCTCCAGGCTGGCCCTTGCTTCCTTGTTCAAGAGAGGCACCCCGGACCCTCCTGGTCCACTCCAGACGCCATTTTAGGTCCACCGCGTGGGCTTGAATTTGCCAAGGCTTTGTTGCCCAATCCTGGGTCCAGCGACGCCGACAGCTTCCATCTTCGTGGGACAGCTCGATCCTCCATCCTGGTCGCCGACAACGCCTCCTGGTCCGTGAGATCTTCGAGTCAAGCGTCACCCACTCACCTAGTCGAGGTGGCTACCATCCGGTGCCCTCCTGGTGCCCACTGACTACTGGCTAGTAGTCTCGAACTTGGTCCCCTCTGCTTTCAGGTGTTATCTATCTTCGAGATCCAGGCTTGGATCCAACTGAACTTTCTTCACTGGTCACCGGCCAGCATCTTTTCTTCCGGCTCCTGGTCCGTCTACGAGGATTCCCGACGTCTTTTCAGACCTATGCAGCTGCAGCCCCTGGGCTAGGTAACTTCGGCATTTCGGTGCCCCAGCATAGCCTCACTATCCAAGGGTCAGAATCTACTTTCGTTTTCTCCCTACCAGGTCGGGTTCGCCCGAGAACACTAACTTTCTAATTCCTAGCTACCATAGACTTTTGTCCCGCATCTCGCGTGAGAGTGCACACACTGCACCCGAGTCCCCTAGGCCTCCTAGAAGTAATCTAACGATTCCCTAGTCAAGTCCTAGCGATTCCAAAAGCTATTAGTACTGTACTTACCTGCTAGTAATTTCGCATTCCACTTTCAGAGTATATGGTTTTCCGTGCCCCTCGGGCATTTGTATATACTGTGCTAACTTAAGTATTTTTGTAAGAGTTTTGGTTTGTGCTTAGTACCCTGTCCTCATAAAGAGTACAGGGCTGTTGTGATCTTTAAATAAATAACTGTTTATTTTCATAACACTTGTGTGGTGTCCTTTCACTTGGTATTCAAGGGGTATATGTGTGGTAAACAGCTGGCTTAACACGCCCTCTCGAGTCTTTAGCCTTAGACTGCTCGTATCCACGCTACTAGGATAGCTGGTCTATAAGGTTGACTTACAACCAATCATCAATAAGGGTTGCTGGACTGATACATAGTGT
The DNA here is from genome assembly GCF_964263255.1 of Lissotriton vulgaris. Classification (NCBI taxonomy): domain Eukaryota; kingdom Metazoa; phylum Chordata; class Amphibia; order Caudata; family Salamandridae; genus Lissotriton; species Lissotriton vulgaris. The sequence continues at coordinate 2,006,487,756 of NC_141693.1, read as the reverse complement.
TCACTAGAATAGTGAGCACTGCATATCAGGCCACCTTCTCACAACGGGTCCAAGGGAGATCCAGAGGACACACCATTAGCCAAAAGGCAGAAATCCTCAAAGGAAGGGAGAGGGAAACTATCCTTCCTCAAAGGCCCCGGGGATAGATACATAGAGGGGTAGCCGGGTCACAAAGATTGCTCAGAATAGTGGCAATCTTATCCTCAAAATCCTTTGCCAAGGAGTCACATAAGGATTGAGAGGCCGGGATGTTATTGGTGGCACAGGCAGGATGAGAGAGATCCTTAATGATTTTAAACAGGGTCTGAGATTTGTTCACTGCCTGCAACAGCGTCTCCTCAAGAAACCTGGCTTTAGCGCACGTAATCTGCGCTTTATAGTCCAGCAGTGCCTGTTTAAAAAGGGCTTTGTCTGACTCGAGATACTTTTTTCTTCAGGCTTGTTCCGCCTGCTTACACCTGAGTTTCAGCTGGAGAAGATCTTTTGAATACCAAGGCATGGCAAGTTTGGACCTATCCCTTGCTTTCCGCAATGGGACCATTTTATCCAAAGAATCTGTAATTTGCAGGCTAAGGATCACATAGCTCTCCTCCACACTGCCTCCTAGGGTGAATCCCCCTGAAAGCAGAATTGGTAAGCTGGAGTGTTTCAAAAGCCTAGACCATTGCCTACTAAGTTTAGTGGTAGCTCCCTTACTCCCACTCCTCAAGGTGTAAGTAGGGAGAAGAAGGGAGAAATGAACAAGAGCATGGTCCGTCCAGCATTGGGGAATTATATCCCTAACCAAAACCTGACTCACGTCCCCAAAAATCAAATCTAGAACATGACCCTTTAGATGAGTCTGGGAGAGCACCAGCTGCTGGAGGTGTATATTACAGCAGGCCTGGCACAGATCTCTATAAGCTGAATCCAAAGGCCCATTCGGCCATAGATTAAAATCTCCCAGAATCATTAGCCTGGCGTGAGTATTAGAAAGATCGTAGATAAGGTCTACCAGCTTACATACGGCTGACAAAGCATTGCCCGGGGGTCTGTAGCACAACAGCCCCGAACGCAATACACCTCCCTGTACTTTTAGGGAAAAGCCCATTAGTTCAAAACCCAGGACTTCCTTAACCTCCAACAGAGAAAGGTCCAATGTGTCCCTAAAAATAAGACCTATGCCACCCCCTCTGTTCCCTACACAGGGGTTGTGCCTGACTTTATAACCCGGGGGACAGGCTAAGCCCAGTTCCACCGCGCTGTCAACTCTAGTCCATGTCTGTCAGGAAAAGCACATCTAACTCATATAATTCAATGAGGAGTGCAATTTCCACATGAAGCTTGCTAAGAGATCTAACATTAAGCAAGCCGCAGGACAACGTCTCTAATCGACTGGTGGTGTTGTCAGACCGACAACTCAGATTGGAGCGTGAATTGAGTCTTATGAGCTCATCTCTAGAGTATGCTAAGCGGGTGGGTGCCGAGGAAGCAGCATTTCCGGCGCCGGGCGCATCCTGTGCGCGAACGGGCGCAAACGGGCTTACCTCTGGCGCACCTCCGGCGCCCCGTTGGCGCGTCCGCTGCGCGCCGGAGCTGCGCGCTTGATTACTATGCATGTTAAATATCCGTAAGCGTGTGAATCCTACGAGGGGACCTCTAGCCCCACAACCAATATGACGCCCGCAAATCGGCACCGACCTGGTTTCCCCCACCCAAGATGGCGGCCTAAATCGCCGCAACGCGGTGAGCCACGAGTCCTTGTGGTCTTGAAAAAAAACCTTCCGATGTCCCAGTTATTCCTCTTTACATGGGGGCTGTGCAGAATTATCTGTTTGGCATTTGCGGTTGTATTTTAGTGCAAAATTCACCCTGATGCCCACTTTGTACTGAAGAATGGATTTTATGCTAAAAAAGTGAAAAACAAAATCACTGAAAGCTGTTCAGAGGCCGCTGTTTGCCTTGTTCCAATGCGTTGCTGTAAATAGGGGTAACATGACGCTGGTACACGCCCTTATAACATCCCGCCTGGATTATGGCAACATACTCTATCTGGGCGCCACTGCTAAATGTCTCAGCAGGCTGCAGGTGATGCAGAATGCTGCTGCTCGACTTGTTCTCATGCAGCCAAGGAGGGCTGACTCCAAAAGAGCCCTTGATACCTTGCACTGGCTCCCAGTAAGGGAAAGAGTAAGGTTTAAAGCACTTTGCACTTGCGATCGCATTACCAAGGGATCTGGTCCCGCCTACCTGAGGGATCTTGTTACCAGCAATGTGCCAGGGAGGTCCCTGAGATCAAGTGGGGCCGGTTTGTTAAAAGTACCGAGGGTAAAGAAAGACAGAATGGGAGGCAGATCCTAAAGGTCCTGGCAGCTCAGAACTGGAATAAACTCCAGTTAAAACTGCGGATGGAGACCTCTGAAGTTAAGTTCAGAAAGGTGCTTAAAACCTATCTATTCTCTAGTTAATCCCGCAGCCGCCGTGTGACGCAGGCTGGGCTGTCTCCTCCTCTCTCACTGCAGCGCGGGGACACGCCGAGATGGCGTAACCATGCACTTTATAAAATCCATTATTATTATTATTATTATAACCTAAATTATCCTAATAATGCCAGCATACTGCACCGGGTCCACATGATAACTGGCACTGAGTGCCATGGGTCAGTCCTGTCTGCTGATTACTTTACCCAAGAAAACGTAATCTCCCGCCTCCGGCCTCAAACCCTTCAGACTGTGCCAGGAAAGCTCATTTACTTATTGGATGAGGGAATAAAGGTGTTAAAAGAGGCCGATGCTGTACTGGGAGGTGAACAGGTGAAGGATGCTGGAGCTGCACTCTGTGCTGTGAGGGTGAACAGGTGAGGGATGCTGAAGTTGCACTCTGTGCTGTGAGGGTGAACAGGTGAAGGATGCTGGAGCTACACTCTCTGCTGTGGAGGTGAACATGTGAGGGATGCTGGAGCTGCACTCTGTGCTGTGAGGGTGAACAGGTGAGGGATGCTGGAGCTGCACTCTGTGCTGTGGAGGTGAACAGGTGAAGGATGCTGGAGCTGCACTCTGTGCTGTGAGGGTGAACAGGTGAGGGATGCTGGAGCTGCACTCTGTGCTGTGAGGGTGAACAGGTGAGAGATGCTGGAGCTGCACTCTGTGCTGTGGAAGTGAACAGGTGAGGGATGCTGGAGCTGCACTCTGTGCTGTGAGGGTGAACAGGTGAGGGATGCTGAAGCTGCACTCTGTGCTGTGGAGGCGAACAGGTGAGGGATGCTGAAGCTGCACTCTGTGCTGTGAGGGTGAACAGGTGAAGGATGCTGAAGCTGCACTCTGTGCTGTGGAGGTGAACAGGTGAGGGATGCTGGAGCTGCACTCTGTGCTGTGAGGGTGAACAGGTGAGGGATGCTGAAGCTGCACTCTGTGCTGTGGAGGCGAACAGGTGAGGGATGCTGAAGCTGCACTCTGTGCTGTGAGGGTGAACAGGTGAAGGATGCTGAAGCTGCACTCTGTGCTGTGAGGGTGAACAGGTGAGGGATGCTGGAGCTGCACTCTCTGCTGTGAGGGTGAACAGGTGAGGGATGCTGGAGCTGCACTCCCTGCTGTGGAGGTGAACAGGTGAGGGATGCTGGAGCTGCACTCTGTGCTGTGGAGGTGAACAGGTGAGGGATGCTGGATCTGCACTCCCTGCTGTGGAGGTGAACAGGTGAGGGATGCTGGAGCTGCACTCTGTGCTGTGGAGGTGAACAGGTGAGGGATGCTGGAGCTGCACTCTCTGCTGTGAGGGTGAACAGGTGAGGGATGCTGGAGCTGCACTCTGTGCTGTGAGGGTGAACAGGTGAAGGATGCTGTAGCTGCACTCTGTGCTGTGAGGGTGAACAGGTGAGGGATGCTGAAGCTGCACTATGTGCTGTGAGGGTGAACAGGTGAGGGATGCTGGAGCTGCACTCTGTGCTGTGGAGGTGAACAGGCGAGGGATGCTGGAGCTGCACTCTCTGCTGTGAGGGTGAACAGGTGAGGGATGCTGGAGCTGCACTCTGTGCTGTGAGGGTGAACAGGTGAGGGATGCTGAAGCTGCACTCTGTGCTGTGAGGGTGAACAGGTGAGGGATGCTGAAGCTGCACTCAGTGCTGTGAGGGTGAACAGGTGAAGGATGCTGAAGCTGCACTCTGTGCTGTGAGGGTGAACAGGTGAGGGATGCTGGAGCTGCACTCTGTGCTGTGAGGGTGAACAAGTGAGGGATGCTGAATACAGTAAAATGCTGCGTGAGTGAACCTTTTCTGGTGTTGCTTGAGTGTGATTATTGCGTCACAGTTGTGTAATACTGATAGTGTTTCATTCTTCAGTGATAGGTGGTACACTGAGTTTCACGAAGTCATGGAATAAAACAGTCCTTAAAATCGACACTTACAGGCTAGGACCCAGCAAAGGGAAGCACTAGCCAGCAAACATACAATACTTTTAAAGGGTGAGTGCTCGCAATTCACAGCAACAGTTACTCTGGGAAAGTGAGTACCAGCATGTTCCATGTAATTCCCATGTACAAAGATTATAATAATCGACTCTTTGCAGGCATTAAGACACATTACTTATCTTGACATGAAAGGCAAGACATTTGCTTGCAGTTTGCTGCTTTAAACACAACAGGAAAAAACACAATCGCCTGTCAGATTGCCAAATTACAGATGCACGCCTCCTCCGTGTAAGCCCATCCCTTAATTCTATGCTTCTGGTCCAATCTCACCCTTGGTAAAGCCCGAATTAAAAAAATATTTGTTGAGACCCCTGTCTGAGGCTAGGCCTGGGTGGAGTTCACGGAGTTCTGCTCAACGGAACTCCGCAAAGTGACCAAAAAACTGCCACGCTACGCAGAGATCCACAAGCAACCGAGTGAGTTAGGTTGAGCCGGTCATACTGATGTTTGGTGGTGGGTGTACGTCCCGTGCTAGAAAATCAGCACAGACAGCACCATGGGCAGCGCAAGAGGGCACTGCTTATTTCTGCTGCTCGAGTACATGCTCTACTGGAGTGATAGCTTCCTCAAAGTGAACAGAATGTTTCTCAACGCGAGCGGTAGCAGCCATCCTTGGAGTTGAAAAAACTCCTCAAACTCCGAGACCGGAGTGGAATTTCATGCCCAGGCCTATCTGAGTGAAGGAGACAGGAGTATAACCCATAGACCAAAATGGGACTGGGTGCGTAAATTATATCAAAAAAAAAGACAACAACAGCGCAATTTCACGGCGCACTACCAATAGGCTTATCACCATCTCAAATTGAACTTGTCCACTTGTATATATTTAATGTGAAAGCCTTTAATTGATTGTTTTTATTATTTTGCGCCGACCACGCTGTCTTTCACTTTCACTTGCGTCGTCACTATCACTGCGTCATCACATTTTCACCAAGTGCTATTTGGGTTGCTTCATGATGTTTTTCATGTACAGTGCTGCCTTTAACTGTGCTTCCCGTGTTTAATGCAATTGGTGATTAACAACCTTTTCACAAAATGTATTGAGACTCCCTGGTGTTCCTTTCTTGCAATACGTACTGTATGCAAAAATCTGAATTGTCTTTGTTATTGATACCTAGCAGGCCTATCTGAGGACCGTCTGAGCTCAGTATTGTACTGTTTTACCCCAGTCAGCCCTCGGGAGGGATAGGCCCCTGGTCTCCTTTGGGAACTCCCCGTCCAAGTCACCTTTGCACAGTTTGCCGGGGGAGATAGGATCCATGAAAACACGCCCCTCTGACCTGCACAGGTGATCGCCTCAAAGTGAGAATAATTTAAAAAAGCATCTGTGTTCACCGTCTCGACCAATGTATGTGATGCCACGGAGGAGCTGTGTGCCACCATGGATCGGGGGACCCTTCTGACCCCAGGGATTGCCGCCCCCTGAAGAGGGTAGTGAATGATTGAAGACAAGACTTCCCTACACAAAGAGTAACCCTGGGCGGTGAACTCTGCTCCGCTCACTGAGTGTGCAGAGTTTTCCACACTCCGCATTACGAGGAGCTTGTGGAGTTCTGAAAAACTTGTGGAGCAGAGTTTTTTTCCTGCTCGACCTCACCAGCATCAAGTTGGCGAGCAAGCAAAATCAACCTCCCAGCAAAATTTCTCAAAGCGGGCGGTTGACTTTCTCAATGTGAGTGACCGTGTATGTCCACGACCACTCTCGTTGAAAAAAACATCTGTTCGCGTTGAGAAAGCTGCAGCTCGAGTAGAAAATCTAGAGTGGCAGAAAGGAAGCAGCGCCCGCTTGCGCTGTGCACGGTGCCGCTCGCGATAATTTCACAGCGCTGACAAACACTCGGCGCTGCAAATGACTGGGAACGACATTTTCCTAACGCACTCTGCCGCTTGTGGAGCTCCGCGTAGCGTGGCAGAGGTTTTACCCCAGCCCACATCCCTCCTTAGTGGCCCTGAACTGTGGACCAAGATCCACCCTTTGTTGACCGCATGGAGGTCTTTACCTCTTGGACCAGTCCAGAACTCTAGCGCCCATCAACCTGTAGGACCTCCAGATGTTCCTGATGTAAAATATCAGAAAGACGACTCATCAGGTAGGAACACCACAAACTTTAATCCTTTTCTCACGAGGTTGGCACCAACAGCCCCGACCGCCAAACATCATCGATCCAAGCGTCGTACGCTGCAGCCGAGGCAAGGAAGGCCTATGGGTGAACATGCGCTTTACACATACTTATGTTATGTAAGAAGCTCTAACACCGCTGCAGCAGTGATATTTTCTGTAAACATGGCTTCAGTCCATTTCGAGTGGTCTCTATAGGAACAATTGCAAATCTCATGTTGTCAGGAATTTTTTAAAAGAGTTATTAAATATCCACACATACCTCTTGCCATGCGAACCTGGGCCATGTTTGGATAGGTGTATCTTTGGTTTTGCATTTCTTGTCAGATGCAGAACAGAGTGTGCATCGCCTTTCCATTCAGACTGTCTCTGCGCCACACCCGGCCACCAACAATGTTCATGCAACAGATGATTCAATGTAAACATTCCAATATGTCCAACATTCCACAATTTCAATAACTCTCCTCTTATACCCACTGGAGGAAGCATTTGTCATTTCTAAACACTAACTCGCCACTCAATGCAGAATCCGCTGGGGCAAAAGAGTGAAGGGCAGCAGCCTCCATACTGCTGATAGGGGGCCATCACCACATATGTATTTCTTTGTTAGCTGAGGTACATCGTACTTGGCATTTTCTTGAATGCCTGCTTCCTCCCTCAATGCATCTCCTTCACCCTCACTCTCATTGATAGGCAGTCAGCAGTGTTTTCTTGTTCACCACGTACAAAAGAAACATCAAAATTATATTCATGCAGAATTAAACACATCAGTGCAATATGAGCCGTGGAGCTCCTCCCTGCTTCAGGTGACAATATGTTAACTCAAGGTTTGTGATGTATGTGATTAAAATGTGTTGCTCCACACAAAAGGTCTAAAATGGGGAATTGCCCACACACCATCAAGGAGTTCCCTCTCTCTAACTCAATATCTTCTCTCAGTCTCACTCTACGAGACAAATTTACAAGCCCATTGCGCCTCTTTTACGCCGCTGTTGCGTCACTTTTGTGACGCAGCGGCAGCGCAAAAAATGCACCATGGTGCTGGGTATTTACAACATGATGCATCTCCCTGATGCGTCCCGTTGTAAAACCCTGCGCCAGAAGAGGGGTACCATCGCAGGGGGAGGCGTTCCGGCGCAGGAACGCCTCCCAAAAGTGGCTGAGTGAAATCTACAAGATTTCACTCAGTCACTTTTGGGCGCATGCTGCGTCAAAACCCCGTGCCTGCTTGAAGCAGGCGTAAGGATTGACGCAGCGTTGTGCACATAGGGCCCCCTGATCATTGCTGGAGCTGCGCTGCGCTTGCGACACAACTCCAGCAATGGGCCGCTTTTACGGCACAGATGCCTGACGCATCTGTGCTGTTTTTGCCTCATGGTACGCCGCATTGTAAATGCGGCGCATCAAGGGTGGCGGAGCTGCGGCGCACAATTACTGGCGCATCCCTGGGGATAAGCAGGGATGCGCCAGTAATTGTAAATCTGCTCCAAAGTCGTTACGGCATGCCTCTACCCTTTCTGAGTTTCCAGCTTTCCCGTAAGTGTACACCAAGGCCATATCCCTGGCATCCACAGGGATCATACTCTGTTTTCCACAGCTGAATGGTTGCAAAGCAGGAGCATTGAACGTTTGATCTTTTATGTTTTCCAAGGCCCCCTTTTGTTCTCTCTCCATTGAGACTCTGCACCTTTCCTCAGCAGCACGCGTAACGGTGCCACACATTTTCAACAAATAGATCTATGAAGGATATATATTTGTCCTTGTCATGTGGCACTGAGGAATCCTTTATTGCTCTTGCCAGAGAGGCTTTTGGCACAACACCACTTACAGATATCATATGAACAAGAAAATCCACTTTGGACTCAAAAGGATTAGATTTGTCAGCACTAAGAACAAGACCTTTGTCTGACCGTCTTTTGCCCACCTCTGACAGGACTTTAACATGTCTGCTTTTATCTTTCCAAAAAACTAAAATATAACTTTGAAAGCAACAAACATGATCCTCCATGTTATCTGTTGGGGCCAAAGTGCCCCCATTGCTGTTCTTTGCTAGCACCACTGGTGACAGCCAATCGGATGATTCTATTTCTTCAATAATATCTGCTTGCAAGTTATTCAGGAATTCCTGAAGTTCCTTTTGGACACTGAATGGAACATCACTCACTTTCGGCCTCACAGCTTCAATATTGCTTTTTAGTTTTATTTCATGCTCAAATTCTATCCGTTTTCCCATACGACCCGTGAACACTTGAGGAAAGGCAGCAATTAAATTGTCCTTCCTTTACTACAAAGACTATATTATCCAGATTTAGATTCGAAGTGATTTTTAATCATTTTTTTATCGCTCCATCCCAATACATTGGCCCCTTTATGTGCCACATACATCTTGATCACGGCAGACCTCCCCTTGAAATTGGTTTTGGCACTAAAATGCTCTTCAAAATGAATCTTCTGTCCATCAAAAGTATCCACTCCTCTCTGGATGAAACATTTGTCTCTCTGCTGATTTCAATTTACTATCGAAAGAAGACTTGGCGAATCCTGAGTCCTTGGAGGATCCTGAGTCGGCCATGACAGACACTTCTATTTCCTTGCACTTGCATGGCACACATTTGAGGTCTCACTACCTCCTCAATTTCTTTAACTTCTTCCATCTGCACCATGTTTCTTCTCCTCATAAACTCAAATTCTTCTTCTGCACCTCAGTTTCTACCACAATGTTAAACACTCTGTTAGGGAATCCTTTGTTATTCCCTCAACACACCTTTGTAAAGTGTCCTCTTTCCTTACATATGCTGCAGTCTTTATTAATTGCAGGACATAACTTTCATAAGGCTAAATACATGAAACTTCCACATCCATAGCAAAAAGATGTGCTCTTAAAACGTTTCTGTTTTTTAACGACTTTCAAACCTTGTTTTCCTTTTAGATGACACGCTTCATTCTCCTTCTTTGAGGCCCGATTTTCATTCACCTCTTTAAGCCACCTCAGTGACTTTGCTGATGTATCGCTTCTTCCTAAGTGGAGTGCTCCAGAACCCACAATCTTTCTTGAAATATTTTATTATTTGAGTTCACCATGAGTTAATCAGTATCATCTCATTTGTGTTCATACTAGGCCTGGGCGTAGTTCGCAGAGTTTTGTTACGCGGAACTCCACGAAGTAACAAAAAAACTCTGCAAAGTTCCAGAAGTGGGCGGAGTGCAGTGTGAACTGCAGTGTGTGCTGGTATTCCTGCCGCTCGGGTATGAATTCTACCCGAGCGGCAGCTCACGCTCCCCAACTTACCGTTCATGGAGCCGGAGAAAAAACTATGCTGCACAACGCGAAGCAGAGTTTTCTGAACTCTGCGAACTCCACAGAGCGCGACGTACAGAAAACTCTGCAAACTCTGCTAATGCAGTGAAGTTCACTGCCCAGGCCTAGTTGATACCAAAATTTCAAGTATTTTAAAGACTTCGTAATGCAGTTAAAATTTCATCAAAAGTTTCACTTTATTTCTGACTTCTTGTGTAAAAGGATGCCTTTCTCTTGTAGTGCTTTTGGTAGGTTGAAACTTTGTTTCCAAGCTCAACATCGCTTTAACAAAACCATCATATTCTTCTTGCCCTGCAAGGGCTTCTATTATTGGTGGAGAGCTAAATATATCTTGCCCTATGGAACCCAGGGAATGTCACAAGATAATTATTCTCTTTTCTACAGGCATGCTAGTCCCTTCAATCACCACTAGGTAATTAGTAAATTCTACTTTCCGTTTTTTCCTTGGAAACAATATTATATATATATATATGATAACACACCAGTTCTGTCAACCCTCAGAACTTACCTAGAGAAGCCTCGGGCAGCAACAGTCACTGGTCCTGAAATTACCTGCCTGAAGCACCCCTGATGGTCTAGGAGAGCCCCAAAACTGCGTTTGCCAGGTACTCCCTGTAGCACTAAAGCACCCTTATTATCGCTGGCTTCTTAATTCAATCCTACGCAAGGTACCAGCATCTCAGGGGCTCCGCAAAACTTGACTCACCCTGCTTGGTGCATAGACATGGGGCTCTGTGTCCACTCGGGGCCACAAGTGGGAAAGTGTGAGCCAAGGGGGCTCAGAGTCAGTGATGGACACACAGAACGGGCACCCAAGCCCAGAAAACCGTTTATCTTTTATTTTTGTGTATAGAATCTACATTGGATCTGTTGAAGCTAACTCTACTGGAACATGACCCACAGAGCTGCCTTGGAAACCTTGGAAACCCCTGCCAGGCCAATGGTCTGACACTGCCAAATCCCCTGTATGTGCATTAGTCCATGTGGCCCACCGACTCTCTAAGTTTGCAGAGAGAAGCATTGACTTCTGGAAGGCATGAAGCCGCAGGGGTTGTAGAGTTTTTGACCTAGGCAGAGGATTGTCTGCCGATAGAGCACAGCCGTAGCTGCTACAGTGCTCATTGTGACACTGTACAACGGGCAGTACATTTAGGATCGCATCACATTTAGGGATCTGTGTGAGCCAGTGTCAGGACATGGATCACAGATGACACTGGCAAAGCCCAGAGCAGGACATGCAGCTATGGGCTGGCAGGGGCTACCAGCTCGCGAAGACCCGCTGTAGGAAAGTAGGATCTGCTTCCATGGTTACCACCGCTTTTTGCTGGTCTTCTACTGTTTTTCTGACTAGTCTGACTGGGATCCTGCAAATCGGAACCCCTGTCACTGTGCTTCCTCCCTGAATTGGCTATGGTGGGGACCTTGGTACATTCCTAATTGGATGCTGGTGTACCCTAGTAAGTCCCTAGTATATTGTACTGGAGTTCTGGACTTTTTGGTTCCGTCCAGAGGTGTCAGGGAACAACACCCAAAGACCCCGGAGTTCCACCTGCCTTGGTGCACAAATGAACAGAAACACGGGCTTCTCGATGGTGGCGTCAAAGACCAAAGGTTTATTACTGCAGGGACACAGAAGTCACAGAAACTACGCATGGGCAGTAACTAGGAGCCTGTTCAATTTGTACAAAGAGGGTTGCTCCTTATATACTAAATTTTGGCCTTCAGGCGAATTCTTCACATGTTGGTACATTCCCAAAACCTTTGTGTCATGAACAATAAATATTTGGCGTACACAGGAACCGTTGATAAAATCTGATACAAAACATCTACGAAGAGGGGTTCCCACTAGTTCATCACAATCCCTTGTCAATATTGCATTCAAGAGCTGGACCGCCTCATCGTAAATTTCGTTACCTCCCCCTAATAAAGATTCAGAAAGAAAGGAACGGAGCCAGGTGTGGAAGATAGAAAAGCGGGATAAGAGATGTTTGTGGGTCGTAAATAGGCAAGGCTACCGGCTTCGGCCGCCTAATCGTGATCAGGACAATGGACACGAAGACCAGTTTAGCAGGACTGGCCTCGGGCAGGGGAGGCAGCCTTTGTCGAGTCATGCAGCTACAGCGTGATCTGGTTTAAGGTGCACGTGTCATGAAAGAGGTGAATCTCCGGCTAAGGCTACGTGTCCTTAATCGAAATGAAGTAATCAGAGGTTATTGCGTATGTGAGGGCAAGAAACACAAAATGGCGGCCATGATCTAAGATGGATGCCGTGGATAGATCAGAAATGTGTTTATAAAAGGAGTGCTCTTGCTCGTAGCGTAGCGAAAACACCAGGATATGCTAAATGGATCATTTGCGGTTCGCTGATACCAATATTATGTATTTCCGACAATATTGAAAACACGGGTTCAAATCGTCACGGAACCTCAGACCCTCCTTTTGCCCTTACATAGGCAATTACTTAATCTATGTCAGAATCTAATTCTATGCTCATCAGGTCAGTGACATGCTGTTGTATCATCATTCTTTCTCGTGCCTTTTCTCCAAACGCAGGTGGTTTTCTAAGACAAGTTGCAGCACAAAGACTACACAGAGCAGGACCACACTGGATAATCAGGCAGCATGAGAACAGGAATACTAAGATGACACCAATGACCATTAGAACCTTCCATCCCCACGCTGAGATCAGAGTCCAAAACCACTCCATGAAGGAACAGTTTCCCTTGTCTACGTGGATAGAGTCGGAAATCTTGTGTAGCTTAGAGATCGCCTCGTATACTGTTGGAGCATTATTAGGAATAAAGACACAGCAGCTCGATTGGATCATTCTGCATACCCCACCTCGATCTGCAAGGATAACGTCTAGAACCATACGGTTCTGCAACGTCATGAGTCTATCCGCCTGAAGCTCAGCTGTCAAATTGCTAAGGGCACCAGCAGTTTCGGTGATAGTAGATTCAACTACCCGTGTTAGCTGACGTATGTTTCTACTATTGGCCATAGGCCCCCAGAACGGAAGGAAGCCTTTGAAGAAGTCTCCAGCTTCCTGACCAGCGGTATCTTCCTTGCTGAAGACACCTCTCGCTACTCTGGTTCTGTGGTAATCAGATGAAGCAGTGTATGTTGGGGGCAACAATCGAGCAATATAGCATGATCCTGAAAAGTCGGCAGGCAACCATGTATAAGCTCTGTCTCGACAGATGAAGTAGGTACCCCTAGCAGTAAGAAAGGCAGGGGAAGAGTTAGCCGGAAACACGTAAGTCTCTACGCACTCACTCCTCCCTAGCTGAGCTCTCGGATTCCTCCCATTACCTTGCAAACAGACCTGACCTCGGTGAGGTACGACCCAGATTGGAGTTGAGCTTTTGCGCTTGCTTTCTCCTAAACTAAGGCGATACTCTGAAGTATTCCAACTTAAATATACTCGCAGTTCGTCTCTAGGGTATGATGGAGTATTATTGACGTCCTTGATCATGTCAATAATTCCCTGGACTAAAGCTTTGTTGGCAGAGTTATATTTAGTGGAACGTGGTGGACGTGGAGGATAGGTTTCAAGGGCATAAGCAAAGATGGTTTGGAGGGCCTGAAATGATCCATTGTAGCTGAAAGGCAAAACCAAATAGGGAATACCTTTATCCATAGTGTGGGGTATCAAGCCACACACCCAGCAGTCTGTAGTGTTAACTACCAGTTGGTGTTGATGCAAGAGCTGTACAAAAGTGTTGTTAATGAACTCTGAGCGTCGGGCTTGCTCATGTTCGGGAAACGAATGAAAAGAGTGTATAGAAGAAACAGTAGAAATAGCAGGATCAAGGGGAGGTACTGTAGTAACTGGCACAAAAATCAAATTTATACTGAAAACGATTCCACCCACCAACGTTATCAGAACAATCAAGAATGTAATGGCACATTGCATCAAAAAGCATTTGCTGTGAAGGATTCTGTAAAGTCTGTTTCTGCGAACATAAATCACATTTTCTCGTTGCAGCGCAGGAAGCTCCATCTTCTACAATCCGCTCGCGACCACTGATGATGTGTACGTAGATGAAAATGCCTCTATCAGCCCTGGGAGTTCCCAGAACCAACAGAAAGATCTACCTTGTGTCAGACCCCTGCAAATTCAACTAGGCACACAGCCACGACCCTACGGCTACCCAGACGGCAAGGCAATTTTAAAACAACAAAATAATAGCAAACTTCCTGGCTGAAGGCAAAAGTTCAAAATTTCAAAATATCACAATAGGCAGTTGCCTGCTTTATTTGTCCATTTTACGGTTTCGTAAATTATATCTTTGCTTTGCAGGTACTGTCTGATCGGCAAATAGCGTTTCACTGGTAGCTGTTGCAGTGTTCAAGTTCGCAGATGACAGAGTTTTTTCTGATGCAGGGGACAAATGTTCAGAGTTCAGAGGAGTCTTTTCTGAAGGAGAGTCAGAGCTTGGAGTGTCAGTGATCAATTCGGCATCGCTGAAAGGGATGAATTTTGGCGTGCTTTCAAATTCGGAGGAACCAATTCCCTTCTTCACCCAGTCGTCGTAAGGAAGTGGCAAAGGTACGCGCTTTACGTGGGATGCATGCACCCAATGCTTGCGACCAGCCACACGGACTGCTGTTCTTGTTGCAAGCAGGACTTGGAAGGGGCCGACGAATCTCGGCTGAAGGTTCTTCGTCCTTGCGAAATTCCTGATAACCACAAGATCTCCTGGTTTCAGCTGATGCCCTGGACTCTCCGGAGGCTTTGGTAAAGCATCGAAAACCTGTTGGTGAATAAGACTCAATTTAGCAGTCAAGTCGTAAAGGTAGTCTATCAACATAGGATATTCTAGAGAACAAAACTCCTTAGGCCTCGGCACACCCCAAATATTTGCCGGACGGCCAAACACTATCTCATAAGGGCTAAGCCCCACTCTAGAATGTACAGTTGCTCTCGTTGATAACAAAGCCAAAGGAAGTGCGTCTGGCCAGGCTAAACCTGTGGATGCTTGTATTTTAGCTAATTTCAGCTTAAGGGTGCCATTGTAACCCTCCACTAAACCAGCAGACTGGGGATGGTTCGCACTGTGGAACTTTTGTTTCAGACCTAGGCCGGCACACACACTCTGCATAACTTTCCCTATAAACTCACTTCCGTTATCTGACCATACAATCCGTGGCATACCGAATCTAGGGAAATATTCTTTGAGAAGAATCTTGGCAGTTGATAGGGCAGTATTGTCCTTTAGTGGGTATGCTTCAATCCACCTGGAGAAAGCACAAACTACCACCAGGACATATTTCAAATTATTACAGCGATCCATGTGAATGAAGTCTAACTGAATCACTTCAAAGGGGCAGGAAGGAGGAGCGAAGTGACCAGCTGGAGTTGGAGTTCCCTTGCCAGGATTATGCATCAGGCATACCATACAATTTTTCACCACTCTCTCTGCACACTTACTGATTCCATCATTCTTCCAGACTGGAGCCAACATTTTACAGATTCCTTTAGAACTTATATGCGCTACTCCATGCGCCATCGTCACTACTGCAAGCACATACGCATCAGGCAACATCCAACGCTGCTGTTCTGTCAAATCAATCCAACACCCATTCGAATCCAATTTGCCCGTACTTTCTCTCCATACACGTTTTTCCTCCTCAGTTGCTTCTTTCTGAATCTCTTTCACACTTTCCATAGTATCCTCACACATTCCAGACTCAGCAATCCATCTTGCAGACGTAGCAACATACATTCTGCTCATCGTGTCTCTAGCTGTCTGTTTAGCAGTTTCATCAGCAAAAGCATTCCCGCGACCAACATCATCCGTAATTGCTTTATGAGCACTGCACTTTACAATCGCAACTTCAGTCGGCAAGGTTAGAGATTCCAACAAGTCGTTAACTAGCTGACCATGTTGAATCTTAGTCCCATGGGACGTAATGAAACCTCTTTCTCTCCACAAACGGCCAAAACTATGGGCCACGCCGAACGCGTACTGACTATCTGTAAAAACATTCACTCTCTTTCCCTTAGCTAAAACACATGCTCTTGTTAGAGCTATTAATTCTGCAGCTTGGGCAGAATTCTGACTCACTCTTGCAGTCTCCACAATCGTCTTCAAAGTCGTTACTGCGTAAGCAGCAGTCACATCACCATTCTCCAATTTAAAACATGACCCGTCCACATACAGCGTGCCATCTGGATCGGATAACGGAGTATCCTTTAAGTCAATGCGTCCTTTTGTCTCTTCCTCCGTTTTAAAACAACAATCATGTGGTTCGGAATCACTCGACTCTTGATCAGTCGGCAACAGCGTTGCTGGATTCAATACATTACATCTTTTGATCTGAATATGACTCGCTAGTAATGTTAGCTCATAACCAGATAGTCTCGCATTGGTAAGGTGTTGTGTCTTCGTTCGATTCATGAGTGTATCCACCGCATGAGGAACCATGACCACTAGCATGTTGTTCATCACCAAACCAGCAGATTGTCGAATGGAAGCCGCAGCTGCCGCTGTAGCTCTCAAACAACTCGGTAACGCTCTAGCTACCGGATCTAATGTTGATGAAAAATACGCACAAGGGCGTTGTTTATCACCAAACTTCTGTGTCAGAACACTCAACGCGCAACCTTCTCTCTCATGAACATAGAGCGTGAATGGCTTACTGTAATCAGGTGTACCCAATACAGGAGCTGAACACAATGCTTTTCGTAATTCAGTAAAACTTTCTTGACATTCATCAGACCATGGCACCGGACTCGGAACATTTTTCCCAGTCAAAGCTACCAACGGTTTTGCTAAAAGAGAAAAATTTGGGATCCACTGCCTACAGTAAGAGGTAATACCTAGGAAGGCACGTACTTCTCTCTGTGTGCGTGGAACACTCATCTGCGTAATTGCTTTTATTCTCTCTGGGGTCAACTTCCTTCCCTCCTTTGACAAGAGATGACCTAGGTAGGTCACTTCTTGGCAGCAGTATTGCATTTTCGAAGGTGACACCTTATGATTCAAATTAGACAAATGATGCAATAACGAGATCGTAGCTGCTTTGCAAGTTTCCTTGTCATCGGCAGCCACTAGAAGATCGTCTACATATTGTACTAGAGCAGAACCTGGAGGAAGGACAAAGGAGTCTAACTGGCTTTTTAATGCTTGACTGTAAATAGATGGGCTCTCACAATAGCCTTGTGGAGCGCGTTTAAATCTGAAACTTCGACCTCCTAGACAGAAGCCGAAAATATCTCTGCTTTCCTCAGCTATCGGAATGCTGAAAAATGCATTCTTCAAGTCGATGACTGAGAACCAAGTAGCTGTAGCAGGAATCAGTGTTAACAAGGCAGTAATGTCTGGAACTACAGGAAACTGCGGAACTACAATCTTATTAACTTCCCTGAGGTCGATAACAAACCTATACACTGGAGGCTTTGTAGGATCAGTTCGTTTCAGGATCGGCAGTACAGGACTGTTACAGACATTTCCTCTAGTTTCTTCAATCACACCTTTCTCGATCAAATCTTGCACAATCAATAAAAGTGCACGCTCACCTTCACTAGATATTTTGTATTGCGGAATTCTTGGAAATTTTACATTTGCTTTCAAAGTTACTACATATGGTGGTATTTCTAAAAGGCCTACATCATTAGGACCAGTCGCCCAAAGAGAATCAGGGAGTGAACGCAGCTCTGGCGGGAGTGCATCCATTGACAAGTACATCGGAGAAGTGATATTTTTACCCAATGTAAGCTGTATTCCTTCCGGAGAACAGTACAATGTCGCATATAGTCGTTTTAACAAATCTAAACCAAGCAGATTTTCATTACAACCCGTCGTCAAAATCAGAGGTGCTTTCAAGTGACACGGTCCAACAGAAATAGACAAAGGACCAGATATCGGGTTGTAAACAGGGGCGCCTGAAAAACCTACAGAAACATTTGTTGAGCCGGACAAAGGTGCGCCAGGGAGTTTCGCATGAATGATAGAACTTTTTGCGGCACCAGTATCCAACAGAAACGGTTCGACTACACCTGATGTTGCTACTGCGACATAAGGCCCACTCTGATCCACTGGAACTGATACTACTCCCTCTCTCTGTCCATGGCTGTCCTAGTACCCAATTTGCTGAAATCCCTCATCCACTTCACAATAATCTTCAACAAGATATTGTTGAGATCTATTTTGCTGAGTAGACTGTCCATTTCGTTGGTCAAAGTGATTGGAAGGACGATCATTCGTTTGTGGAGGCATAGTACCTCGCCCTCGACCTCTAGAATTCTGCACAAAACCACCACAACCTCTCTGAGCTGCTGCTGCATTATTTTGCGCTAAGATCGGACATTCATTTTTATAGTGACCCTCTTTCTTACAGTACGCACATTGGTTCCACTGATATTGAGGCCTCGATGTACTATAATCTGTTCTTTGATACGAACCCTGTTGCGTATTAGTCTGATTCGTGCGAGGCGGATACGCCTGTTGCAAAAGAACTTTAGTCTTTAAGTCTTTCGTTTTCTTTTCTGATTTCTCCTTTTCCTCTTTATCCCTATTTTCGTAATACTGCGCAGTTGCAAGTATTTGCGCAGTTGTGGAAACAGCCCACGCACTCTCTGAATCCTTTAATTTATTGCATAACTCAGGTAACAAATTATGCACAAATTTATCGACAAACAGTCTTTGTCCTCCTTCTGTGCTCATATCCTGACCACTATGATCTTCAAAAGTCTCTTCGAACCTCGTGAAAAAGTCGGAGACACTTTCGTCTTTCTTCTGCTTGCATGCGGATAACTTGTCCCAATTAACACGCAATGCGGGCATCATAGTCTTCATTAAGTCGATTATTCTACCTGGAAGATTAGCAATTAAGGGTTCAGGTTTTGCACCACCTGTTTGCTGACCATCCGCTGCAGTGATAGCTGCCCAATCACCACCTAAGGCAACTTGATGATCCTCTCTACGAATTTTAGCCCACACTGGTTGCGGAACTACATTGCCAAATAACATATCGATGTCCGCTAAGTTCATTACACAAGCCTCAACTGTCTGTGTTAATTCCTTATAGTATCCAGCAGGATTCTTACGCGGATCTGGCAAGGCCTGCTTCACTGCTAGCACTTCAGCTCGTTTCCACGGAATGTGTATCCACACCCTTTGGAATTGCGCCGGAGCGGCTGCAATACCACGGACTGCATCAGCTTGCACAGCATCGCGCCAAATTGGAGGAACCTCCCTCATTGGATATTGGCGACTTAATTTCATTTTGCCCTTCTCTAGATCTCTCGGTGAACGAAGTGATGGGTCATTCCTATAACTTAAAATCAATTCCATCGCTTCCTCTATATTATCACCCACTATCATTCCAGCAGCAAACTCTTTCTGAACCTTAATTAAGTCTTCTAAATTTGATTCAACATCGTCTTCTTCTATCTCCTCACGTAACAATGAGCACATCTCGTCAAAGACATACCGTTGCGTTGGCTCTTTCCACTGCATAAATGTTTCTAGCACATCTCTCGTACTATATCTCCTACTCTTCGAAATCCATCTGAGAGCCGTGGAATCTAAAATTCCCCGTTCCTCAGTACTTGGAAGCTGACTACGTCTCTGAACAGAGTCAGAAGTAGGAGTCTTGATTAAGGTTTTATAGAAAGGAGACAGCATACTAGACACAGAATCAGTGATTCTCCGACGAACAGAAAGTGGAGTCAACATACTCGCAGACGCAGAAAACACAGTAGAGGTAGGAACAGATAATGGAACAGTAGGAGTATCGAGAAAAATAGTTTGTGGAACAGTAGATGCGAGCGAGACAGATACAGGTATAGAAGTCGGCAACCCAGGAAGAGGAGGAGCCGTAGGAACATTTACATTGACCACAGGAGGTACGGGAGCTTGATTCTGAGGGACAGGAGCAGGAACACCAGGTTGTCCAGCAACCGGCAATTGAACATTTGGCACAAATTGGGCCGTAGCACCTTGTGCATACGGTGGAGGTGACCGTAACAAATAAGACAGCAGAGGATCGTTTTCAGAATCCTCCAGTATCTTAGCTGTTTTAGATGGCAAGGCAGGATAGCACTTGTCAATCGCTAAATTGTGCTCTCTAATGGCCACCTCTATGGCTTTCTCACACTCGTTATCCTGCAACTGCTTAGTTGCTTGTTCTAGAGTCAACTCTTCTTGCTCTTTCTGTTCTTTCTTTAACCTTTTCATTTCTCTCTGTTTGGATTCTTTTCGCCAGTAACGGAAAGAATCAAACATTGCCGGCCGGGCTTTCTTCCTAAACAATTTCACTTCTAAATTGTCGAGAATTTCAGGTTCAAAACTACCATGCAGTGGCCAACTAAGGACACCATCCTTCTCAGTGTATCGGACCCATACCTCATTATAAGATATAGGACCCACACCATGCTTACAATACAAATCATATAGGGGAGTCCCAATTGGAGGAACCAGACATGAGTCCTCCAATCGTGAGTCACGGTTGCAACCAAAACATGACAACATACAGTTTCTCCGACTTACCATTTTTCAGTCCGGAACACAAAACAAACAAAACACGAAACAGATATGTGCACTTGAACCAAGAACTTAGGCCTACCAAAACGAACTGATGTATCGATACCCAAACTAAACCAAATAGATTATCGTAACCAGAACAACCAGTGATAATCTTACGAAACCAAACCAAACCAAGAACCAAAAGGATTTTAACAACCCTCACAAAGTAACTAGCTAGCAACCACTAAATACTTAACTGAGGCACTGAAGACGTCACCAAGGAGAAACCCGTCACGTTTCGCTGTACTAAGGACTGCACCTCGGGTCCAAGACAGGGCGACGGTCAAGGCAACGGCCCACTGCAGCCGTCTTGAACGGGAACCCTCGTGGAAGAGAACTTCGGGCCACTTTTGCGATATGCCGGGATCGATGAAGTGGGGCGCCTCCCTCAGGAATCTTCACACGAAGCTTCTCGAACTCTTCAGGCTTTTGGACCGGTACCGAATGACGTCGCCCCACGTTGGGCGCCAATTGGAGTTCTGGACTTTTTGGTTCCGTCCAGAGGTGTCAGGGAACAACACCCAAAGACCCCGGAGTTCCACCTGCCTTGGTGCACAAATGAACAGAAACACGGGCTTCTCGATGGTGGCGTCAAAGACCAAAGATTTATTACTGCAGGGACACAGAAGTCACAGAAACTACGCATGGGCAGTAACTAGGAGCCTGTTCAATTTGTACAAAGAGGGTTGCTCCTTATATACTAAATTTTGGCCTTCAGGCGAATTCTTCACATGTTGGTACATTCCCAAAACCTTTGTGTCATGAACAATAAATATTTGGCGTACACAGGAACCGTTGATAAAATCTGATACAAAACATCTACGAAGAGGGGTTCCCACTAGTTCATCACAATCCCTTGTCAATATTGCATTCAAGAGCTGGACCGCCTCATCGTAAATTTCGTTACCTCCCCCTAATAAAGATTCAGAAAGAAAGGAACGGAGCCAGGTGTGGAAGATAGAAAAGCGGGATAAGAGATGTTTGTGGGTCGTAAATAGGCAAGGCTACCGGCTTCGGCCGCCTAATCGTGATCAGGACAATGGACACGAAGACCAGTTTAGCAGGACTGGCCTCGGGCAGGGGAGGCAGCCTTTGTCGAGTCATGCAGCTACAGCGTGATCTGGTTTAAGGTGCACGTGTCATGAAAGAGGTGAATCTCCGGCTAAGGCTACGTGTCCTTAATCGAAATGAAGTAATCAGAGGTTATTGCGTATGTGAGGGCAAGAAACACAAAATGGCGGCCATGATCTAAGATGGATGCCGTGGGTAGATCAGAAATGTGTTTATAAAAGGAGTGCTCTTGCTCGTAGCGTAGCGAAAACACCAGGATATGCTAAATGGATCATTTGCGGTTCGCTGATACCAATATTATGTATTTCCGACAATATTGAAAACACGGGTTCAAATCGTCACGGAACCTCAGTACCAAGGTACCCAGAGGTCTCTCATGGAATGAAGAATGTATTAGGCCACCCATAAGGGACTCTCCAAACTCTGACTACAGGCCTGCCATTGCAGCCTGTGTGAGATGGTGAATGCACCTCTCACGAAATATATAAGTTCCCTTACATCTTACATAACTTCACTTGAAACCTATAAGTCATCCCTCTAGCCGGCCTTTCAGTCCCAAAGGCAGGGTGCCCATTTCCAAGAGTGAAGCTGGTCCTGCATGAGCGGACCACCCCTACACACTCCAGAGTCCATTCTCCAGAGTTTGTAAGTGAATCAGCCATTAGGCCATGTGTGGGATCACTAACATAATATCGATTACACTAATATAGCATTACACAAATATCGAATACAAAAATATCGAATTCCTATCTACAAATAGGTAAGTACAAAAATATTGAATCAGAAATATAGTTAAAAAAATATAGTTAGTCAAAATATCATTTTTTTTAAATGTCTTTTAAAATAATGTAAAATTAATGAAATTTTAAAAATAATTAACTAAAACATACTTAAAAATACTTAAATAACCCTAAAATTATTAAATAATTATTTAAGTTATAAAAAAAACATACAATTTTATTTTTCAAAACATATATTTATATCAACATATTATTAATAAAAAAATATACAATATTTTTACCGTAGGATAGCGGGAGAATAAAATTTACTACTACCACTCCAGTGAGTGGAACAGTAGGAAAAGCGTTGGA
The DNA here is from genome assembly GCF_964263255.1 of Lissotriton vulgaris. Lineage (NCBI taxonomy): Eukaryota > Metazoa > Chordata > Amphibia > Caudata > Salamandridae > Lissotriton > Lissotriton vulgaris. The sequence goes on along the minus strand of NC_141693.1, from coordinate 2,006,465,181 downwards.
TAGCGTAGGGGTAAAAATTACTATTCCCACTCCAGAGAATGCAACAGTAGGCAAAGCTTTGGATAGCGTAGGGGTAAAAATTACTATTCCCACTCCAGTGAGTGCAACAGTAGGGAAAGCGTTGGATAGCCGGAGGGTAAAAATTACTATTACCACTCCAGTGAGTGCAACAGTAGGGAAAGCGTTGGATAGCGTAGGGGTAAACATTACTATTCACAGTCCAGGGAGTGCAATAGTAGGGAAAGCGTTGGGTAGCGTAGGGTTAAAATTAACATTCCCACTCCAGAGAGTGCAATAGTAGGGAAAGCGTTGGATAGCGTAGGGGTACAAATTACTATTCCCGCTCAAGTGAGTGCAACAGTAGGGAAAGTGTTGGATAGCGTAGGGGTAAAAATTACTATTACCACTCCTGTGAGTGCAACAGTAGGGAAAGCGTTGGATAGCGTAGGGGTAAAAATTACTATTACCACTCCAGTGTGTGCAACAGTAGGGAAAGCGTTGGATAGCGTAGGAGTAAAAATTACTATTCCCACTCCAGAGAGTGCAACAGTAGGGAAAGCGTTGGATAGCGTAGGGGTACAAATTACTATTCCCACTCCAGTGAGTGCAACAGTAGGGAAAGTAAATCTATACTACTATTATAAAGAGAGAACAGACACCTTTTGGCAAGGTAAACTCGGGAACTACAGCGCCAATCCACACACCCAATACAGCGTTGGAAAGGGCAGTTGCAGCAGAAGGACATAGGCTATGCAGACGCCCACCATATACATTTAAAAGGTAAAAGAACCGTGCCAGCAAAGTAGTCCCTTGTGGGCGTGTCTGCATTGTGCTGTGGGTGTGTGCTGGGGGTGTGACAATCGCTGGGGGCATTCCGTCACGAGTGTTGTTTTTTCTTCCCAGGTTCTATACATTCCTGCTCCCTTTAAATAGTAATTCAGTGGAGGTCCCATTCTCTTAGAACCACCCCAAGCACAGTTATGGGCAAAAATACAACTAAAAGGCCCTGCAAAGCATTACGGGATAAGATTAGCATAACTTTTAGCATTCATGAAAGGGTTTCAATGTTTTTGAATTTTACTCATCAGGGACATCTTGGGACGATGAGGTGAACTGCAGCTTGATGTATAATATTTTCAATGCTATTGCATTTGCCTCATCAGGGACATCTAGGGACGGCGAGGTGAACTGCAGCTTGATGTATGATATTTTAGATGCTTATTGCATTTGCCTCATTAGGGACATCTAGGGACGACGAGGTGAACTGCAGCTTGATGTGTAATATTTTAAATGCTATTGCATTTGCCTCATCAGGGACATCTAGGGACCACGAGGTGAACTGCAGCTTGATGTATAATATTTTAATTGCTATTGCATTTGCCTCATCAGGGACAACTAGGGACGATGAGGTGAACTGCAGCTCTTTGTAGAATTATTAGGATACTATAATATTCACTTCCCACTGCTAATCTCGTCCCATAATGCTTTGCAGGGGCTTGATCTCAAAATCATCACCTTTCTCACTGCTTGCTGGAAGCTAATTTCACTTTTGTGAAATGACTATATGCATTTTAGCATGTAGAAATACTTGTTATTTCACCTTGAATATATGAGGTTTCTGTTTTAATAATTGGAAATCAGACAAAACGAAATATTGCGGATTTATTGTACCAAGTTCGCGCCAATTCCACCCACCCCTACTTTAAATACCCCTGCACCCCATAATCAAAACCCACCCTTACTCTATAAAATACCCCAACACCCTTAAACACTAACCCATCTTAACCCTAAAAATATACCCTGTACCCCAAAACCCAAACCTATCCCTAAACCCTATAAATACCCCTGTACCTCAAAACCCAAACCTACCCCTGAACCCTAAAAATACCCCTGTACCCCAAAATGCAAACCTACCCCTGAACCCTAAATTACCACTGTACCCCAAAACCCAAACCTAGCCCATAACCCTTAAAATACCCCTGTACCCCAAACCCAAACCTACCCCTGAACCCTAAAAATACCCCTGTACCCCAAAACCCAAACCTAGCGCAGAACCCTAAAATACCCCTGCATCCCAAAAGCCAAACCTAGCCCTGAACCCTAAAAATACCCCTGTACCCCAAAACCCAAACCTAGCCCTGAACCCTTAAAATACCCCTGTACCCCAAAACCCAAACCTACCCCTGAACCCTAAAAATACCCCTATACCCCAAAACCTAAACCTAGCCCTGAACCCTAAAAATACCCCTGTACCCTAGAACCCAAAACTGTATCTGAACCCTCAAAATACCCAAACACCCCAAAACATATACCTCAGTACCCCAAAACATATACCCCTATACCCATACTTGCCTTATCCAAACATTAAAAAAAACCATGCTTTTATCATTCATGCATTTACAACGAATTTCGTTGTAAATGTATGTGTGGTAAAAGCATATAAAATGTAATGCCACGCGTTATAATGGCTTTGCGGAGTCATGGTACTTTCGTAATGAAAGTATGCGGAGTGATGGTATGCGGAAAGTAAGTTGCGGAATAATGGGTGTTTACCCTCCCCCGTAAGTACATTGGTGGCACGGCGGCTCACATCTCCAGCAACATACTCATATTTTTTCACCACCGATTGGAAAAATGCACAGGTCTCTCTCATTGATGCACAGCACCGACATTCACTTTTAGACACACCTCCCACCACAAGTTCTGGAATTACGAACTTTAGAGATGGGGAGCTACGTTCGAATCTCGGAATCAGCTCAACATCCTGTGATTCCAGCCAAATCGTTTTGTTTCCCCGTGCCTACCACAAATGAATGTGTTCTTCTGTAATGTAAATTGTGCTCATGCCATGTTGTCGAGTTTGCGCTATATAATATTGCAAGGAAAATAAAGTAGGGAAACTCGAGTTCACACACTACTGAACGCGCACTCTTAAGTGCATCAGCAGTGCACTGTGAATCGGAGCATTTCACAGGCCTGTCACAGATAAGAAATGCTATCAAAACAAAATCCGACAAAACAATATACTACTGGCCGGCAGCAGTTCATACCCGGAAAACGTCGGGACGGGCTGCTAGTACTTCATATATGAATAAAAATACATTAAATATTAATACCAACAAAAAATAATTAAAAGTAATTACCAATTTAATATAATATAATAATTAATCAATTAAAAATACAAAAAAAATAATTATTACAATTCATTACCTATTAATGCAAATTAATTATCAATTAACAATTAATTACTTAGGAATTAAAAATTAATTTTACAATTAATTAAAAATAAATACCAAGAAATAAATTAAAATATTTAATTAATTACAACTAAATTACTTCCCACCCTATTCCCCTCCAAACCGACAACCCACTACGGGGAATAATTGTATAAAATTAATATAATTATCAATTAATCAATTATTAAAAATTAATTACCAATTAAAATGTAATTAATTACCAATTAAAAATTAATTAACAATTAATTCAAGATAAATACCAATAAATAAATTAAAATATTTAATTAATTATAATTAAATTACTTCCCACCCTATTCCCCTATAAACCCATAACCCGCTCCAGAATTAAAATACGCAAAAATTAAATAACATAACATTCATTACTTAAAATAAATGATAAAATAAATATACACTTTTCACACATATACTAGCATACAAAACACTTTAAAACATTCGACATTATTTAAAATTCGATATATTTAATACCTATATTATATACTTCGATATTTTGACTTTCTATATTTATGAAAATCAATATTAAATTACTTACCTTACATTTGATACTTTTGTTGACTATATTCTGTCCATTCGATATTTTGTCCATTCTATATTTTGACTTCGATATTAGTGCTATTCTATATTTTTGATTCAATATTTTGTCTATATACCAATGTGTGATTACAAGATGGCCATCTCTAGACTGGCTGGAACAAATGTGGGCATGTTTGGTACCAAACATGTTGGAATCATACCCCAACATTGTATTCGGTGTTAGAATTATGATTCCATCCACGGTAGGACCCTTGGGGAGCCTTCCATGCTGACAGCAACCTAGGGCTGCTGCCGACCACAGACACGATTCTGCCCTCCTGCTGCTGGGCCAAGCCCGAGCAAGGGCTTTGTTCTGCAAACCTGCTGCGCAATCAGTGTCCATCATCAATATAGGTTCCGACCTGGGCCTGTGGACATCTAAAGACATCCAAAGGAATCTCCTTTGGAGTGAAGGAGCCCCTTCCCTGCATCCGCAGGCACAGAAACACGATCGACCAGTCTGACGTACTTGGGCTCCAACTGACTCCAAAAGGCTCAGCAACACAGGTGGTGGTTCTGCCTTTCCTTCGAGGCCTGAGTTGTCCTCACATCTAGTTGAGGCCAGCATCCCTCATAGGATGCCCTGTAACCGTACCCCTGTGCACCGCGTCGCTGCATTGGTTCATCACACGGTAACATCATCGGTTACCATGATCGACTCGTGTCAACAGAGTTGGATGCATTGAAAGGTTCTGTCAATGAGTCTCTCCCAGCTTTAACTGACGCAGTTGGTTGGACGGACGGATTCTGTTGTCTTCAGCATCACGGTGGCTCGTGCAGAGCTACGGATTCTGTGCAACTGTACTTGAAGCCTCTTCATCAACTGACCCGTTTCATTGAACGCGAGTGGCGTTCTCCTTCGGTGCCTCCTGGATGCCCCGAAGTGGCACATAGTCTGTACCCTCTGCTTTCAGGTACTTTTCAACATCAACCCACGCTCGGCTTCCAATAAACTCTTTCTTCGTTCTGCAACAGTGGCCTCATCCTGAAGTCCTCGATTGTGCTTGCCAGTAGTTGTAGGTATCCTGATTCCGAAGGTATCCATGGGTGGGGTAGCTTGTGAACCTCCTATCCTCCATAGGGTGACTTCAGGGTCCACTGGGAAGGGTCCTCTCTCTCTCAGAGACTGCAACCACGACATACCCATTGAATAGTATTGAGTACGCTGTTGTATATCCTCTTTGCATACAACTGTTGTGGGGCCCCTAGATTCGCACCTGGGGTGGTATCATGGGTCCCGTACTCTGCTATGTCTTCTGGGTCCAGTCTCATCTACTGTCGTGGTTAACTTCCACTAAATTAGTATATGGTTTGGTCTCCCCTGGGGACCCATGTCTATTGGTGCTGCTTAGTGTTCTGTCCTGAAGTATTGTGCACATTGACAGTATATCTCCGGCTAGGCGATATTGTATAGTGTTAGTGAGTGATTGTAATAAATATCTATTTTTATCGGTACACTGTGTGGTTCTTTTCACTCAGCCTATGCTAAAGATCGGATACTGGCAAACCCGAGCTGCGTCACACTCCGCCTAGACTAAGCTTGAAGTCCGCTCTCCATAGTTACCACTTAGAGAGCTTTTCAAGGTTGTCCAAACCACTAAAATCGCCTTAAGGGTCGTCTGGATTAGTGCAGGATGCTACACTTACATAAGTGTGAACCATATACTAAGCCATCCTCCTACACCCGCCCTCCATCAGATTGGGACTAACGTTACACAAGTTACTGGTGAGGGGTGAGGGACAAAAACACAGCACGGGGAGACTCCCGGGGCCATTAGAAGCCAGTAAGGGTATGCCACCCCTTCTTCAATTCCTCTTACCAACATCTTCTCCACGTGATTGGCTGTGATCCAATGCTGCAAAGTCCACCCACCTCTTGATGGTGCATTCATAGCTAGGCCTGGGAGATATTCAAATTACCCTTGGGTTATTTACATAAAACCCTAATTTACGTCAATCGCCCTGCTGTTCGTAGGAAAAATAAATATAGGACTGAACCACAGAAAGAACGTGAACAAACAGAAGGCGGCGGCAGTTGTTTACGTCATTTGTTCTTTAACGCTATTTATTGAGCACAAAAAGGTCCACTTGTCAAAAGTTGATAACATTAAGCATTTATGCTTAAATATAGCACTAAATGACGGATTTGTATTTCACATAATGATGAATAATTTCACCTCTTTTCCCCAAATTTTGCATAATTGTGCAGAAGTAAATGCCACACATGCTGCACACTCTGATTCAAAGCCCAGGGTAAGAGGAACGGTAAAGCCAGAGCAGCAAGGGACAGGGAGCAGAGTGGCACCGGGGGGCATATATGCAAGGAAGTGGGGGAGTGAGGCATTAGCCGTCATGGCTTAATGCCTCACTCCGCCACTTTAGAAAGGCAAGGCTGCACCCTTCTTACAGGGATATGGTGCAGCCTTGCGTTTCCTCTGGCGCTGGATCTACACTTAGCAGTGTAGCGCCAATGCAGGCACCCTTGCACCATAGTGCAAGGGTGTGTGTGTGCAAGTGGGGATTGTTTATGTGTAGGAAGGTGTCCCTTCCTGCACATAAACACTCCTGAAATGCTGTTTTGTCACTTCTATGTGTGCTGCTTAATAAAGTACACATGGAAGTTACAAAACGTCATTTTTTTAAAGGATTGTTTATGTGCAGGAAGGGACACCTTCCTGCACATTAACAATACATGGCATTTTGCTTTTCCATGTGTCCTGCACAAGGCAGCACACATGGAAAAAGCAAAAATGAGGAGAAATAAAGCATTTCTCCTCGTTTCACCAAGTTGAGACCAGGTTTTCCCTGGTCTTAATGTTGGTGCTCCGTCCTATTTACGCTGCTTTTGTAATTAGGGGGCAGCGTCAAAAACAATGGGTATTGCAGTGTGACGCCCATCACAACACCCACTGCCCACCCCTTTCACAGTAAGCATAGCGTGAAATGGGGCCATATTTACAACGCAGCGTTAAGCCTCGATAAGTGGGTTAACACTGCATTCTAAATAAGGCAAGTCCTCTATCACCACCACAACGTCACTGAAAGCGACGTTGTGATGGTGACAAGGTCTTGTAAATACGCCCCCTGGAGTGCAAGTGAAAGCGAGTTCTGAAAGGCTGTCTACAGAGAGGGAGCGACCTCTACGAAGAGGGACCCCAGCACATCCTTTCTGTGAGGACCCCAGGAACTGTATGGCTGGAGGGACTGTCCACACTGAAGGACGTCAGAGAATCTCAAGTGGGGGAGCAGACGCCCCGTGGATTGGGATCTGACGTGCACAGAGAGAACCAATGTCCTGGTCCTTCCCCTTCCTGTCTCTCCTTGGCTGAGGGAACCTAGTGTGCAGTGGTTGTAATAAAGTGCGATCGCTAGGTTCAGAGTTTTGTAAAGCTCCGATCCTTGTAGTCAGAGTCTCCGCACTATCTCTGTTATTTGTCTGGGCCTGCATGCTGTTCTGTGTGTTTCTGCAGGGCAGGGCCTGCATGCTGCTCCCTGTGTTTCTGCAGGGCTGGGCCTGCATGCTGCTCTTGTGTTTCTGCAGGGCTGGGCCTGCATGCGGCTCCCTGTCTTTCAGCTGGTCAGTGCCTGCAAGCTGCTCTGTGTATTTCTGCAGGGCTGGGCCTGCCTGCTGCTCCCTGTGTGTTTCTGCAGGGCTGGGCCTGCCTGCTGCTCCCTGTATGTTTCTGCAGGGCTGGGCCTGCATGCTGCTCTCTGTGTTTCTGCAGGACTGGGCCTGCATGCTGCTCTGTGTGTTTCTGCAGGGCAGGGCCTGCATGCTGCTCTCCGTGTTTCTGTAGGGCTGGGCCTTCATGCTGCTCAGTGTGTGTCTGCAGGGCAGGTCCTGCATGCTGCTCCCTGTGTTTCTGCAGGGCTGGGCCTGCATGCTGCTCTGTGTGTTTCTGCAGGGCAGGGCCTGCATGCTGCTCTCCGTGTTTCTGCAGGGCTGGGCCTGCATGCTGCTCTGTGTGTTTCTGCAGGGCTGGGCCTGCATGCTGCTCCCTGTGTTTCTGCAGGGCTGGGCCTGCATGCTGCTCTTGTGTTTCTGCAGGGCTGGGCCTGCATGCTGATCTGTGTGTTTCTGCAGGGCTGGGCCTGCATGCTGCTCCCTGTGTTTCTGCAGGGCTGGGCCTGCATGCTGCTCTGTGTGTTTCTGCAGGGCTGGGCCTGCATGCTGCTCTTGTGTTTCTGCAGGGCTGGGCCTGCATGCTGATCTGTGTGTTTCTGCAGGGCTGGGCCTGCATGCTCTTGTGTTTCTGTAGGGCTGGGCCTGCATGCTGCTCTGTGTGTTTCTGCAGGACTGGGCCTGCATGCTGCTCCCTGTGTTTCTGCAGGGCTGGGCCTGCATGCTTCTCTGTGTGTTTCTGCGGGGCTGGGCCTGCATGCTGCTCTGTGTGTTTCTGTAGGGCTGGGCCGGCATGCTGCTCTTGTGTTTCTGCAGGGCTGGGCCTGCATGCTGCTCTGTGTGTTTCTGCAGGGCTGGGCCTGCATGCTGCTCTGTGTGTTTCTGTAGGGCTGGGTCTGCATGCTGCTCTTGTGTTTCTGTAGGGCTGGGCCTGCATGCTGCTCTTGTGTTTCTGCAGGGCTGGGCCTGCCTGCTTCTCTTGTGTTTCTGTAGGGTTGGGCCTGCATGCTGCTCTTGTGTTTCTGCAGGGCTGGGCCTGCATGCTGCTCTGTGTGTTTCTGCATGGCTAGGCCTGCATGCTGCTCTGTATGTTTCTGTAGGGCTGGGCCTGCATGCTCTTGTGTTTCTGCAAGGCTGGGCCTGCATGCTCTTGTGTTTCTGCAGGGCTGGGCCTGCATGCTGCTCTGTGTGTTTCTGCATGGCTAGGCCTGCATGCTGCTCTGTATGTTTCTGTAGGGCTGGGCCTGCATGCTCTTGTGTTTCTGCAAGGCTGGGCCTGCATGCTGCTCTTGTGTTTCTGCAGGGCTGGGCCTGCATGCTGCTCTTGTGTTTCTGCAGAGCTGGGCCTGCATGCTGCTCTGGGTGTTTCTGTAGGGCTGGGCCTGCATGCTGCTCTGTGTGTTTCTGTAGGGCTGGGCCTGCATGCTGCTCTGTGTGTTTCTGCAGGCTGGGCCTGCATGCTGCTCTTGTGTGTCTGCAGGGCTGGGCCTGCATGCTGCTCTGTGTGTTTCTGCAGGGCTGGGCCTGCATGCTGCTCCCTGTGTTTCTTCTGGTCTGGGCCTGCATGCTGCTCTCTGTGTTTCTGCAGGGCTGGGTCTGCATGCTGCTCTGTGTGTTTCTGCAGGGCTGGGCCTACATGCTGCTCTGTGTGTTTCTGCAAGGCTGGGCCTGCATGCTGATCTGTGTGTTTCTGCAGGGCTGGGCCTGCATGCTGCTCTGTGTGTTTCCTCTGATCTAGACTTGCATGCTGCTCTTGTGTTTCTGCGGGGCTGGGCCTGCATGCTGCTCCCTGTCTTTCAGCTGGTCAGTGCCTGCAAGCTGCTCTGTGTATTTCTGCAGGGCTGGGCCTGCCTGCTGCTCCCTGTGTGTTTCTGCAGGGCTGGGCCTGCCTGCTGCTCTTGTGTTTCTGCAGGGCTGGGCCTGCCTGCTGCTCTTGTGTTTCTGCAGGGCTGGGTCGGCATGCTGCTCTCTGTGTTTCTGCAGGGCTGGGCCTGTATGCTGCTCTGTGTGTTTCTGCAGGGCTGGGCCTGCATGCTGCTCCCTGTGTTTCTTCTGGTCTGGGCCTGCATGCTGCTCCCTGTGTGTCTGCAGGGCTGGGCCTGCATGCTGCTCCCTGTGTTTCTTTAGGGCTTGGCCTGCATGCTTCTCCCTGTGTTTCTGTAGGGATTGGCCTGCATGCTGCTCTTGTGTTTCTTTAGGGCTTGGCCTGCATGCTGCTCTTGTGTTTCTGCAGGGCTGGGCCTGCATGCTGCTCCCTGTGTGTCTGAAGGCCCAGGCCTGCATGCTGCTCTCTGTGTTTCTGCAGGGCTGGGCCTGTATGCTGCTCTGTGTGTTTCTGAAGGGCTGGGCCTGCATTCTGCTCTGTGTGTTTCTGTAGGGCTGGGCCTGCATGCTGCTCTTTGTGTTTCTGCAGGGCTGGACCTGCATGCTGATCTGTGTGTTTCTGCAGGGCTGGGCCTGCATGCTGCTCTTGTGTTTCTTTAGGGCTGGGCCTGCATGCTGCTCTGTGTGTTTCTGTAGGGCTGGGCCTGCATGCTGCTCTGTGTGTTTCTGTAGGGCTGGGCCTGCATGCTGCTCTGTGTGTTTCTGCAGGGCTGGGCCTGCATGCTGCTCTGTGTGTTTCTGCAGGGCTGGGCCTGCATGCTCTTGTGTTTCTGCAGGGCTGGGCCTGCATGCTGCTCTGTGTGTTTCTGTAGGGCTGGGACTGCATGCTCTTGTGTTTCTGTAGGGCTGGACCTGCATGCTGCTCTGTGTGTTTCTGCAGGCATGGGCCTGCATGCTGCTCTGTGTGTTTCTGCAGGGCTGGGCCTGCATGCTGCTCTGTGTGTTTCTGCAGGGCTGGGCCTGCATGCTGCTCTTGTGTTTCTTTAGGGCTGGGCCTGCATGCTGCTCTGTGTGTTTTTGCAGGGCTGGGCCTGCATGCTGCTCTGTGTGTTTCTGTAGGGCTGGGCCTGCATGCTCTTGTGTTTCTGTAGGGCTGGGCCTGCATGCTGCTCTGTGTGTTTCCGCAGGGCTGGGCCTGCATGCTGCTCTTGTGTTTCTGCAGGGCTGGGTCGGCATGCTGCTCTCTGTGTTTCTGCAGGGCTGGGCCTGCATGCTGCTCTGTGTGTTTCTGCAGGGCTGGGCCTGCATGCTGCTCCCTGTGTGTCTGCAGGGCTGGGCCTGCATGCTGCTCCCTGTGTTTCTTTAGGGCTGGGTCTGCATGCTGCTCCCTGTGTTTCTGCAGGGCTGGGCCTGCATGCTGCTCCCTGTGTTTCTGCAGGGCTGGGCCTGCATGCTGCTCTGTGTGTTTCTGCAGGGCTGGGCCTGCATGCTGCTCTGTGTGTTTCTGTAGGGCTGGGCCTGCATGCTCTTGTGTTTCTGTAGGGCTGGGCCTGCATGCTGCTCTGTGTGTTTCTGCAGGGGTGGGCCTGCATGCTGCTCTTGTGTTTCTGTAGGGCTGGGCCTGCATGCTGCTCTGTGTGTTTCTGCAGGGCTGGGCCTGCATGCTCTTGTGTTTCTGCAGGGCTGGGCCTGCATGCTGCTCTGTGTGTTTCTGTAGGGCTGGGCCTGCATGCTGCTCTGTGCGTTTCTGCAGGGCTGGGCCTTCATGCTGCTCTTGTGTTTCTACAGGGCTGGGTCTGCATGCTGCTCTGTGTGTTTCTGCAGGGATGGGCCTGCATGCTGGTCTGTGCGTTTCTGCAGGGCTGGGCCTGCATGCTCTTGTGTTTCTGTAGGGCTGGGCCTGTATGCTGCTCTGTGTGTTTCTGCAGGGCTGGGCCTGCATGCTGCTCCCTGTGTTTCTGTAGGGCTGGGCCTGCATGCTGCTCTGTGTGTTTCTGCAGGGCTGGGCCTGTATGCTGCTCTGTGTGTTTCTGTAGGGCTGGGCCTGCATGCTGCTCTGTGCGTTTCTGCAGGGCTGGGCCTTCATGCTGCTCTTGTGTTTCTACAGGGCTGGGTCTGCATGCTGCTCTGTGTGTTTCTGCAGGGATGGGCCTGCATGCTGCTCTGTGCGTTTCTGCAGGGCTGGGCCTGCATGCTCTTGTGTTTCTGTAGGGCTGGGCCTGTATGCTGCTCTGTGTGTTTCTGTAGGGCTGGGCCTGCATGCTCTTGTGTTTCTGTAGGGCTGGGCCTGCATGCTGCTCTGTGTGTTTCTGCAGGGGTGGGCCTGCATGCTGCTCTTGTGTTTCTGTAGGGCTGGGCCTGCATGCTGCTCTGTGTGTTTCTGCAGGGCTGGGCCTGCATGCTCTTGTGTTTCTGCAGGGCTGGGCCTGCATGCTGCTCTGTGTGTTTCTGTAGGGCTGGGCCTGCATGCTGCTCTGTGCGTTTCTGCAGGGCTGGGCCTTCATGCTGCTCTTGTGTTTCTGCAGGGCTGGGCCTGCATGCTGATCTGTGTGTTTCTGCAGGGCTGGGCCTGCATGCTCTTGTGTTTCTGTAGGGCTGGGCCTGCATGCTGCTCTGTGTGTTTCTGCAGGACTGGGCCTGCATGCTGCTCCCTGTGTTTCTGCAGGGCTGGGCCTGCATGCTTCTCTGTGTGTTTCTGCGGGGCTGGGCCTGCATGCTGCTCTGTGTGTTTCTGTAGGGCTGGGCCGGCATGCTGCTCTTGTGTTTCTGCAGGGCTGGGCCTGCATGCTGCTCTGTGTGTTTCTGCAGGGCTGGGCCTGCATGCTGCTCAGTGTGTTTCTGTAGGGCTGGGTCTGCATGCTGCTCTTGTGTTTCTGTAGGGCTGGGCCTGCATGCTGCTCTTGTGTTTCTGCAGGGCTGGGCCTGCCTGCTGCTCTTGTGTTTCTGTAGGGTTGGGCCTGCATGCTGCTCTTGTGTTTCTGCAGGGCTGGGCCTGCATGCTGCTCTGTGTGTTTCTGCATGGCTAGGCCTGCATGCTGCTCTGTATGTTTCTGTAGGGCTGGGCCTGCATGCTCTTGTGTTTCTGCAAGGCTGGGCCTGCATGCTCTTGTGTTTCTGCAGGGCTGGGCCTGCATGCTGCTCTGTGTGTTTCTGCATGGCTAGGCCTGCATGCTGCTCTGTATGTTTCTGTAGGGCTGGGCCTGCATGCTCTTGTGTTTCTGCAAGGCTGGGCCTGCATGCTCTTGTGTTTCTGCAGGGCTGGGCCTGCATGCTGCTCTTGTGTTTCTGCAGAGCTGGGCCTGCATGCTGCTCTGGGTGTTTCTGTAGGGCTGGGCCTGCATGCTGCTCTGGGTGTTTCTGTAGGGCTGGGCCTGCATGCTGCTCTGTGTGTTTCTGTAGGGCTGGGCCTGCATGCTGCTCTGTGTGTTTCTGCAGGCTGGGCCTGCATGCTGCTCTTGTGTGTCTGCAGGGCTGGGCCTGCATGCTGCTCTGTGTGTTTCTGCAGGGCTGGGCCTGCATGCTGCTCCCTGTGTTTCTTCTGGTCTGGGCCTGCATGCTGCTCTCTGTGTTTCTGCAGGGCTGGGTCTGCATGCTGCTCTGTGTGTTTCTGCAAGGCTGGGCCTGCATGCTGCTCTGTGTGTTTCCTCTGATCTAGACTTGCATGCTGCTCTTGTGTTTCTGCGGGGCTGGGCCTGCATGCTGCTCCCTGTCTTTCAGCTGGTCAGTGCCTGCAAGCTGCTCTGTGTATTTCTGCAGGGCTGGGCCTGCCTGCTGCTCCCTGTGTGTTTCTGCAGGGCTGGGCCTGCCTGCTGCTCTTGTGTTTCTGCAGGGCTGGGCCTGCCTGCTGCTCTTGTGTTTCTGCAGGGCTGGGTCGGCATGCTGCTCTCTGTGTTTCTGCAGGGCTGGGCCTGTATGCTGCTCTGTGTGTTTCTGCAGGGCTGGGCCTGCATGCTGCTCCCTGTGTTTCTTCTGGTCTGGGCCTGCATGCTGCTCCCTGTGTGTCTGCAGGGCTGGGCCTGCATGCTGCTCCCTGTGTTTCTTTAGGGCTTGGCCTGCATGCTTCTCCCTGTGTTTCTGTAGGGATTGGCCTGCATGCTGCTCTTGTGTTTCTTTAGGGCTTGGCCTGCATGCTGCTCTTGTGTTTCTGCAGGGCTGGGCCTGCATGCTGCTCCCTGTGTGTCTGAAGGCCCAGGCCTGCATGCTGCTCTCTGTGTTTCTGCAGGGCTGGGCCTGTATGCTGCTCTGTGTGTTTCTGAAGGGCTGGGCCTGCATTCTGCTCCCTGTGTTTCTTCTGGCTTGGGCCCGCATGCTGCTCCCTGTGTGTCTGCAGGGCTGGGCCTGCATGCTGCTCCCTGTGTTTCTTTAGGGCTTGGCCTGCATGCTTCTCCCTGTGTTTCTGTAGGGATTGGCCTGCATGCTGCACTGTGTGTTTCTGCAGGGCTGGGCCTGCATGCTGATCTGTGTGTTTCTGCAGGGCTGGGCCTGAATGCTGCTCTTGTGTTTCTGCAGGGCTGGGTCGGCATGCTGCTCTTTGTGTTTCTGCAGGGCTGGACCTGCATGCTGATCTGTGTGTTTCTGCAGGGCTGGGCCTGCATGCTGCTCTTGTGTTTCTTTAGGGCTGGGCCTGCATGCTGCTCTGTGTGTTTCTGTAGGGCTGGGCCTGCATGCTGCTCTGTGTGTTTCTGTAGGGCTGGGCCTGCATGCTGCTCTGTGTGTTTCTGCAGGGCTGGGCCTGCATGCTGATCTGTGTGTTTCTGCAGGGCTGGGCCTGCATGCTCTTGTGTTTCTGCAGGGCTGGGCCTGCATGCTGCTCCCTGTGTTTCTGCAGGGCTGGGCCTGCATGCTGCTCCCTGTGTTTCTGCAGGGCTGGGCCTGCTTGCTGCTCTTGTGTTTCTGCAGGGCTGGGCCTGCATGCTGCTCCCTGTGTTTCTGTAGGGCTGGGCCTGCATGCTGCTCTGTGTGTTTCTGTAGGGCTGGGCCTGCATGCTGCTCTGTGTGTTTCTGCAGGGCTGGGCCTGCATGCTGCTCTGTGTGTTTCTGCAGGGCTGGGCCTGCATGCTCTTGTGTTTCTGCAGGGCTGGGCCTGCATGCTGCTCTGTGTGTTTCTGCAGGGCTGGGCCTGCATGCTCTTGTGTTTCTGCAGGGCTGGACCTGAATGCTGCTCTGTGTGTTTCTGCAGGCATGGGCCTGCATGCTGCTCTGTGTGTTTCTGCAGGGCTGGGCCTGCATGCTGCTCTGTGTGTTTCTGCAGGGCTGGGCCTGCATGCTGCTCTTGTGTTTCTTTAGGGCTGGGCCTGCATGCTGCTCTGTGTGTTTTTGCAGGGCTGGGCCTGCATGCTGCTCTGTGTGTTTCTGTAGGGCTGGGCCTGCATGCTCTTGTGTTTCTGTAGGGCTGGGCCTGCATGCTGCTCTGTGTGTTTCCGCAGGGCTGGGCCTGCATGCTGCTCTTGTGTTTCTGCAGGGCTGGGTCGGCATGCTGCTCTCTGTGTTTCTGCAGGGCTGGGCCTGCATGCTGCTCTGTGTGTTTCTGCAGGGCTGGGCCTGCATGCTGCTCCCTGTGTGTCTGCAGGGCTGGGCCTGCATGCTGCTCCCTGTGTTTCTTTAGGGCTGGGCCTGCATGCTGCTCTTTGTGTTTCTGCAGGGCTGGGTCTGCATGCTGCTCCCTGTGTTTCTGCAGGGCTGGGCCTGCATGCTGCTCCCTGTGTTTCTGCAGGGCTGGGCCTGCGTGCTGCTCTGTGTGTTTCTGCAGGGCTGGGCCTGCATGCTGCTCTGTGTGTTTCTGTAGGGCTGGGCCTGCATGCTCTTGTGTTTCTGTAGGGCTGGGCCTGCATGCTGCTCTGTGTGTTTCTGCAGGGGTGGGCCTGCATGCTGCTCTTGTGTTTCTGTAGGGCTGGGCCTGCATGCTGCTCTGTGTGTTTCTGCAGGGCTGGGCCTGCATGCTCTTGTGTTTCTGCAGGGCTGGGCCTGCATGCTGCTCTGTGTGTTTCTGTAGGGCTGGGCCTGCATGCTGCTCTGTGCGTTTCTGCAGGGCTGGGCCTTCATGCTGCTCTTGTGTTTCTACAGGGCTGGGTCTGCATGCTGCTCTGTGTGTTTCTGCAGGGATGGGCCTGCATGCTGCTCTGTGCGTTTCTGCAGGGCTGGGCCTGCATGCTCTTGTGTTTCTGTAGGGCTGGGCCTGTATGCTGCTCTGTGTGTTTCTGCAGGGCTGGGCCTGCATGCTGCTCCCTGTGTTTCTGTAGGGCTGGGCCTGCATGCTGTTCTGTGTGTTTCTGTAGGGCTGGGTCTGCATGCTGCTCCCTGTGTTTCTGCAGGGCTGGGCCTGCATGCTGCTCTGTGTGTTTCTGCAGGGCTGGGCCTGCATGCTGCTCTTGTGTTTCTGCAGGGCTGGGCCAGCATGCTGCTCTGTGTGTTTCTGCAGGGCTGGGCCTGTATGCTGCTCTGTGTGTTTCTGCAGGGCTGGGCCTGCATGCTGCTCTTGTGTTTCTTCTGGTCTGGACCTGCATGCTGCTCTGTGTGTTTCTGCAGCGTTGGATCTGCATGGTGCTCTGTGTGTTTCTGCAAGGCTGGGCCTGCATGCTGCTCCCTGTGTTTCTTTAGGGCTAGACCTGCATGCTGTTCTTGTGTTTCTGCAGGGCTGGGCCTGCATGCTGCTCTAGTGTTTCTGTAGGGCTGGGCCTGCATGCTGCTCCCTGTGTTTCTTTAGGGCTGGGCCTGCATGCTGCTCTAGTGTTTCTGCAGGCTGGGCCTGCATGCTGCTCTTGTGTTTCTGCAGGCTGGGCCTGCATGCTGCTCTAGTGTTTCTGCAGGCTGGGCCTGCATGCTGCTCTTGTGTTTCTGCAGGGCAGGGCCTGCATGCTGCTCTATGTGTTTCTGCAGGGCTGGGCCTGCATGCTGCTCTGTGTGTTTCTGCAGGGCTGGGCCTGCATGCTGCTCTGTGTGTTTCTGCAGGGCTGGGTCTGCATGCTGCTCCCTGTGTGTCTGAAGGCCCGGGCCTGCCAGCTGCTCTGTGTGTTTCTGCAGGGCTGGGCCTGCATGCTGCGCCCTGTGTTTCTGCAGGGCTGGGCCTGCATGCTGCTCCCTGTGTGTCTGCAGGGCTGGGCCTGCATGCTGCTCTGTGTGTTTCTGCAGGGCTGGGCCTGCATGCTGCTCCCTGTGTTTCTGCAGGGCTGGGCTTGCATGCTGCTCTTGTGTTTCTGCAGGGCTGGGCCTGCATGCTGCTCCCTGTGTGTCTGCAGGGCTGGGCCTGCATGCTGCTCTGTGTGTTTCTGCAGGGCTGGGCCTGCATGCTGCTCTTGTGTTTCTGCAGGGCTGGGCCTGCATGCTGATCTGTGTGTTTCTGCAGGGCTGGGCCTGCATGCTGCTCCCTGTGTTTCTGCAGGGCTGGGTCTGCATGCTGCTCTGTGTGTTTCTGCAGGGATGGGCCTGCATGCTGCTCTGTGCGTTTCTGCAGGGCTGGGCCTGCATGCTCTTGTGTTTCTGTAGGGCTGGGCCTGTATGCTGCTCTGTGTGTTTCTGCAGGGCTGGGCCTGCATGCTGCTCCCTGTGTTTCTGTAGGGCTGGGCCTGCATGCTGTTCTGTGTGTTTCTGTAGGGCTGGGTCTGCATGCTGCTCCCTGTGTTTCTGCAGGGCTGGGCCTGCATGCTGCTCTGTGTGTTTCTGCAGGGCTGGGCCTGCATGCTCTTGTGTTTCTGCAGGGCTGGGCCAGCATGCTGCTCTATGTGTTTCTGCAGGGCTGGGCATGCATGCTGCTCTGTGTGTTTCTGCAGGGCTGGGCCTGCATGCTGCTCTTGTGTTTCTTCTGGTCTGGACCTGCATGCTGCTCTGTGTGTTTCTGCAAGGCTGGGCCTGCATGCTGCTCCCTGTGTTTCTTTAGGGCTAGACCTGCATGCTGCTCTTGTGTTTCTGCAGGGCTGGGCCTGCATGCTGCTCTAGTGTTTCTGCAGGGCTGGGCCTGCATGCTGCTCCCTGTGTTTCTTTAGGGCTGGGCCTGCATGCTGCTCTAGTGTTTCTGCAGGCTGGGCCTGCACGCTGCTCTTGTGTTTCTGCAGGGCAGGGCCTGCATGCTGCTCTATGTGTTTCTGCAGGGCTGGGCCTGCATGCTGCTCTAGTGTTTCTGCAGGCTGGGCCTGCATGCTGCTCTTGTGTTTCTGCAGGGCAGGGCCTGCATGCTGCTCTATGTGTTTCTGCAGGGCTGGGCCTGCATGCTGCTCTGTGTGTTTCTGCAGGGCTGGGCCTGCATGCTGCTCTGTGTGTTTCTGCAGGGATGGGCCTGCATGCTGCTCTGTGTGTTTCTGTAGGGCTGGGCCTGCATGCTGCTCCCTGTGTGTCTGCAGGGCTGGGCCTGCATGCTGCTCTGTGTGTTTCTGCAGGGCTGGGCCTGCATGCTGCTCCCTGTGTTTCTGCAGAGCTGGGCCTGCATGCTGCTCTGTGTGTTTCTGCAGGGCTGGGCCTGCATGCTGCTCTTGTGTTTCTGCAGGGCTGGGCCTGCATGCTGATCTGTGTGTTTCTGCAGGGCTGGGCCTGCATGCTGCTCCCTGTGTTTCTTTAGGGCTGGGCCTGCATGCTGCTCTTGTGTTTCTGCAGGGCTGGGCCTGCATGCTGCTCCCTGTGTTTCTGCAGGGCTGGGCCTGCATGCTGCTCTTGTGTTTCTGCAGTGCTGGGCCTGCATGCTGCTCCCTGTGTTTCTGCAGGGCTGGGCCTGCATGCTGCTCTTGTGTTTCTGCAGGGCTGGGCCTGCATGCTGCTCCCTGTGTTTCTGCAGGGCTGGGCCTGCATGCTGCTCCCTGTGTTTCTGCAGAGCTGGGCCTGCATGCTGCTCTGTGTGTTTCTGCAGGGCTGGGCCTGCATGCTGCTCTTGTGTTTCTGCAGGGCTGGGCCTGCATGCTGCTCCCTGTGTGTCTGCAGGGCTGGGCCTGCATGCTGCTCTGTGTGTTTCTGCAGGGCTGGGCCTGCATGCTGCTCTTGTGTTTCTGCAGGGCTGGGCCTGCATGCTGATCTGTGTGTTTCTGCAGGGCTGGGCCTGCATGCTGCTCCCTGTGTTTCTTTAGGGCTGGGCCTGCATGCTGCTCTTGTGTTTCTGCAGGGCTGGGCCTGCATGCTGCTCTTGTGTTTCTGCAGGGCTGGGCCTGCATGCTGCTCCCTGTGTGTCTGCAGGGCTGGGCCTGCATGCTGCTCTGTGTGTTTCTGCAGGGCTGGGCCTGCATGCTGCTCCCTGTGTGTCTGCAGGGCTGGGCCTGCATGCTGCTCTGTGTGTTTCTGCAGGGCTGGGCCTGCATGCTGCTCTGTGTGTTTCTGCAGGGCTGGGTCTGCATGCTGCTCCCTGTGTGTCTGAAGGCCCGGGCCTGCCTGCTGCTCTGTGTGTTTCTGCAGGGCTGGGCCTGCATGCTGCTCTGTGTGTTTCTGTAGGGCTGGGCCTGCATGCTGCTCCCTGTGTGTCTGCAGGGCTGGGCCTGCATGCTGCTCTGTGTGTTTCTGCAGGGCTGGGCCTGCATGCTGCTCCCTGTGTTTCTGCAGAGCTGGGCCTGCATGCTGCTCTGTGTGTTTCTGCAGGGCTAGGCCTGCATGCTGCTCTTGTGTTTCTGCAGGGCTGGGCCTGCATGCTGCTCCCTGTGTGTCTGCAGGGCTGGGCCTGCATGCTGCTCTGTGTGTTTCTGCAGGGCTGGGCCTGCATGCTGCTCTTGTGTTTCTGCAGGGCTTTGGCCTGCATGCTGATCTGTGTGTTTCTGCAGGGCTGGGCCTGCATGCTGCTCCCTGTGTTTCTTTAGGGCTGGGCCTGCATGCTGCTCTTGTGTTTCTGCAGGGCTGGGCCTGCATGCTGCTCCCTGTGTTTCTGCAGGGCTGGGCCTGCATGCTGCTCTTGTGTTTCTGCAGGCCTGGGCCTGCATGCTGCTCCCTGTGTTTCTGCAGGGCTGGGCCTGCATGCTGCACTTGTGTTTCTGCAGGGCTGGGCCTGCATGCTGCTCCCTGTGTTTCTGCAGGGCTGGGCCTGCATGCTGCTCCCTGTGTTTCTGCAGAGCTGGGCCTGCATGCTGCTCTGTGTGTTTCTGCAGGGCTGGGCCTGCATGCTGCTCTTGTGTTTCTGCAGGGCTGGGCCTGCATGCTGCTCCCTGTGTGTCTGCAGGGCTGGGCCTGCATGCTGCTCTGTGTGTTTCTGCAGGGCTGGGCCTGCATGCTGCTCTTGTGTTTCTGCAGGGCTGGGCCTGCATGCTGCTCCCTGTGTTTCTTTAGGGCTGGGCCTGCATGCTGCTCTTGTGTTTCTGCAGGGCTGGGCCTGCATGCTGCTCCCTGTGTTTCTTTAGGGCTGGGCCTGCATGCTGCTCTTGTGTTTCTGCAGGGCTGGGCCTGCATGCTGCTCCCTGTGTTTCTGCAGGGCTGGGCCTGCATGCTGCTCTTGTGTTTCTGCAGGGCTGGGCCTGCATGCTGCTCCCTGTGTGTCTGCAGGGCTGGGCCTGCATGCTGCTCTGTGTGTTTCTGCAGGGCTGGGCCTGCATGGTGCTCCCTGTGTGTCTGCAGGGCTGGGCCTGCATGCTGCTCTGTGTGTTTCTGCAGGGCTGGGCCTGCATGCTGCTCCCTGTGTGTCTGCAGGACTGGGCCTGCATGCTGCTCCCTGTGTGTCTGCAGGGCTGGGCCTGCATGCTGCTCTTGTGTGTCTGCAGGGCTGGGCCTGCATGCTGCTCTTGTATTTCTTCTGGTCTGGACCTGCATGCTGATCTGTGTGTTTCTGCAGGGCTGGGCCTGCATGCTGCTCCCTGTGTTTCTTTAGGGCTGGCCCTGCATGCTGCTCTGTGTGTTCCTGCAGGGCTGGGCCTGCATGCTGCTCTGTGTGTTCCTGCAGGGCTGGGCCTGCATGCTGCTCTTGTGTTTCTGCAGGGCTGGGCCTGCATGCTGCTCCCTGCGTTTCTGCAGGGCTGGGCCTGCATGCTGCTCTTGTGTTTCTGCAGGGCTGGGCCTGCATGCTGCTCCCTGTGTGTCTGCAGGGCTGGGCCTGCATGCTGCTCTGTGTGTTTCTGCAGGGCTGGGCCTGCATGCTGCTCCCTGTGTGTCTGCAGGGCTGGGCCTGCATGCTGCTCCCTGTGTGTCTGCAGGGCTGGGCCTGCATGCTGCTCTTGTGTGTCTGCAGGGCTGGGCCTGCATGCTGCTCTTGTATTTCTTCTGGTCTGGACCTGCATGCTGATCTGTGTGTTTCTGCAGGGCTGGGCCTGCATGCTGCTCTTGTGTTTCTGCAGGGCTGGGCCTGCATGCTGCTCTGTGTGTTTCTGCAGGGCTGGGCCTGCATGCTGCTCTTGTGTTTCTGCAGGGCTGGGCCTGCATGCTGCTCCCTGTGTTTCTGCAGGGCTGGGCCTGCATGCTGCTCTTGTGTTTCTGCAGGGCTGGGCCTGCATGCTGCTCCCTGTGTTTCTGCAGGGCTGGGCCTGCATGCTTCTTGTTGGACAGGCCACGTGAAGGGCTTGCTCCCTCCCCGCACAACCAGGCCCGACCCGGGCTCTTCAGGTGTCACACACAACCACCACCTGTTTCCAGTCTCATATGGGACCCCTGCCCCTGGACATCTCCCCGGCCTGGGCGCCATCTTGGACACAGCACCACGAGGCCGCGTGGCCTCCGATCGACCCCAACCCTGGGCCTGGCCAGGCCCCGACATCCCGGCACCACCATCCACCCAGGAGGTGAGCGGACCACTTGGCAGGTCAATGGGAGAAAGAGGTGTCGATGGCTCTCCCCCGCCAGGTGCCGATCGCCCCCGCTCCCCGAGGCGCTGGCTCCACCCCCCTGCTGGGTGTCTGGACTCCCTCATCCCGGACCTCCCGACCTCCAAGTGCGAGGGTCCGGACATCAAAGGGGGCCAGACCTATAACTGGGGCAGCTCCAGAGCAGGAAGGCAGTTGTATCCTGGAGTCGAGAGACGCAGTGAAGAACTCATCCTTGACGGACTACTGGCGCTGCCTTAGCCCTGCCTTGTGAACTATCGACCTGCCTGCTGGCGCTGCCGCAACCCTCTGAAACCTTCATCGTCGTCGGGACCTGCTGGCGTGGCCGCGGACCGTTTGTAACCACCACCTTCATCGGGACCTGCTGGCTCCGCTGCGGACCGTCGCTACCTTCAACCATCCCGGGACCTGCTGGCTCCGCCGCGGCCCGATCATCTAGAACGCCGAGCTCGAGGATTGTGAGCTCTTTCATCTACCAGATTGGTAACGAGACTGTCCCGCTACCCTTTTCCCAACCTAAGAGACTAGCCTAGAGGGGACCCCTGAGTCCAGACCTCCTTGTACCATTGCACCGTACTTGAAGAATTGCTTATAAAGTAACGTTGAACCTTATCCTTGTGTGGTGTACATCTGTGGGGGGGAAGTTACTTGTCTGTACGATCGCTGGAGACGGCTCTCCCCGGAGGCCTCTCCCCTTGTCCTCGGCCGACCCTCCCGGTCCGTCTAACATTGGTGCCCAGCGGCGCGATCCGAATCAATGCGTAATCGTACAGAGAGTAGCTCACCCCACGACAAAACCACAATGCCAACCAAAGACAGCGGATCCACCGAGAAATTCCAGATGGAGAAATTAAAAGAATACAACCATCGTGAGCTGAAACAATTCTGCATTGAACTAGGTATCGCTACCACCGGCCTGAGTACTAAAGAAGATTTCAAGCACGCCATTGAGTCATGGGCAGACCCCCGGACCAAAATGTCGCAGCAGCAGAAAAAAACACTGCGGCTCCCGAGGAGCAAAGAACGGGTCTCTCGCAAGAAGAGATCCAAGAATGAGAAAGAAACCGACTACACGAGCTAGAAATGGCCCGGCTCAAAATGGATGGCGAACTCAAATTAGCCGAACAAAAACTGAACCTGGAACACCTGCGGCTCCGAGAAGAACAGGAAGAGAAACAGAGACAAAGAGAGCTCGAAGAGAAGAGACTGGCGTATGAACACGAGCGCAAGCTAGCTGAAATAGACTTACGCAAGCAGAACAAAGAACTAGGGGTGCCCGAGCAACCGCGCATCCCGGGGGCAACAGAAAAAAAGGTACACATCCCCAAGGATGTCGTTCGAGAATATTTCCGAGATGACGACATACAGCAGTGGTTCAAGGCCTATGAGATCGCTATGACCTCCCACCGGATCGATCGCAGCGACTGGGGAGCCGGTCTATGGGGGAGGTTCGTCAATGAGGGCCGCGATGCCCTGCTGCAGCTTCCCGACCATCTGATGACCTCCTATGACCACATGAAAGCTACCCTCCTCACCCGCTATGGGCTCACACCCGAAATGTACCGCCAGAGGTTCCGAGACTGCACCCGGATCCCGGGTACAACTTGGGTGGAATACGTGAACTATTTCAGCCGAGCCTTCGAGGGTTGGATCAAGGGAAGCAACGTGACGACCTACGAGCAACTATTCAATCTCATGGTATGGGAGCACCTATCAAACAACTGCTTCGTCGAGCTCAGGCAGCACCTCCTCGACAGTAAATTGACTGATCCGCGGCAGCTCGCCGCCGAGGCTGACCGGTGGGAAATTACCCGAGTGGGCCGAATTGGGTCACATGAACAGATCCGGAACAACCACGGTCAGCACCGTCCCCAAGGAGGAGGAGGGGGCCAGGGACGAGGAAGAGACAACGCCCCGGCCGCTCCCGCTACCAGCACCCCACCCCCGGCCAACCGGGGCAACACCCCGGCGCGGCCGGGATACAGAGCCAATGTCACATGTCACTGATGCCAGCGAGTCGATCACTACGCAAACGACCCGAGTTGTCCACAGAGCCAGACTCCGAGACCCCGCCAGATGGCTGCCGCCGCCCTGGGGGAAGAACAAATCTCCGAAGAACACGAGGAATGTGAGCAAGAACACCAAGAATGGGAACCCGCCGCCATGGTTCTAGCATGCCTAGGGGGAAAAGACATGGTCCCGCGGGTCCCCCTACCCGCCAACACCCGGAAGTACAGTCAGTGGGTGAACATTAATGGACGCCGGGCCGAAGCCCTGCGTGACACCGGGGCCAGTGTAACGGCCGTCCGCTGTCACCTGGTGACCCCAGAACAGATCCTGCCGAACGTTCTCTGCCCTGTCCGGTCAGCCGACAATTCGGAGAGTCTATGTCGGATGGCCTGCGTCCCCTTCGAGTGGGGAGGAGTCTCCGGCATGTTGAAAGTGACGGTCCAAGATGATGCCCCCGTAGACTGTCTCCTGGGAAATGATCTGGAGAGTTCCCCGTGGGCCGCCGTAGAGAGGAGAGAGCACCTGGGGATGTTGGGCATCCCGGACTGGGCGTGCGTAACCACCCGGTCCATGGCTGCCCGTACCATCCCCCGTCCCGAAGAACCTGAATGTCCGGCACCTCCACCCCCGGTCGCTCCAGTAGAAGACGCCGACCGTGCCGTCCCCCCAGAGCAAAGTCCCGAGGGGCTCGCCCCTCCTCAGGACCTTCCCGGCCTGGCTCAGTGGCGTCAGGAGGGGGGGCCCACCCAGGAACAGTTTCGCCACGAGCAGAAGACCTGTCCCTCCCTCGAGGGACTCCGCCAGCAAGCCCTCGCCCAGAGTGCAGGGGATACTTCCGGAACCCATTGGGTCTATTGGGACAATGACCTGTTGTACAGCGAACAGAGAATCGCAGAGTTATGGGCCAGTCGA
Source organism: Lissotriton vulgaris (assembly GCF_964263255.1). NCBI lineage: Eukaryota > Metazoa > Chordata > Amphibia > Caudata > Salamandridae > Lissotriton > Lissotriton vulgaris. The sequence continues at coordinate 2,006,441,278 of NC_141693.1, read as the reverse complement.
GTGCTAGTGGTGCCCCTACGCTTTAGAGACTTCTTGCTAAACCTGGCCCACGATGTCCCCCTGGCTGGCCACCTGGGCCAGGACAAAACCTACAGCCGCCTGGTGACCCATTTTTTTTGGCCCAAGATGAGGAACGACGTACTCCAGCACTGCCGGTCTTGCCCCACGTGCCAGGCCAGCGGGAAGAGCGGCCGCAAGCTTAAAGCCCCTCTGCAACCTTTCCCGGTGGTCACCACCCCGTTCGAGAGGGTGGGGATAGACATTGTGGGGCCCCTGGACCCCCGTACAGCACAAGGGCATCGGTTCATCCTGGTACTGGTGGACCACGCCACTCGCTACCCCGAGGCTGTTCCCCTACGAACTGTGACCGCCCCGGTAGTCGGCCGGGCCTTGATGGGGATCTTCTCCCGGGTGGGCTTCCCCCGAGAAGTCGTCAGCGACCGAGGCACAAACTTCATTTCAAAATACATGAAGTCCCTCTGGCAACAGTGTGGGGTCACCTACAGATTCACGACCCCCTATCACCCTCAAGGAAATGGACTGGTTGAGCGGTTCAACCGCACGCTCAAAGGGATGATTGGGGGGTTGGAAGAGCCCCTCCGTCGCCAGTGGGATGTGCTACTGCCGTGCCTCCTCTTTGCCTACCGAGAAGTCCCCCAGAAATCCCTCGGCTTCAGCCCTTTCGAACTCTTGTATGGACACCCTGTGCGCGGGCCGCTCAGCCTAGTCAAAGAAGGCTGGGAAATGCCCCCGCTAAAGAACCCTCCAGATGTTTTCAAGTATCTCCTAACCCTCCGCAACCAGACCAGACAGTTCCGAGAGATGGCAAAAGCAAACTTGGAGGCCAGTCAGGAAGACATGAAACGATGGTATGATCAAAATGCCTCCTCCATCGAATTTGAACCCGGCCAACAAGTGTGGGTAATGTCTCCCACCGAACCATGCGCCCTGCAAGACAAATGGGCAGGGCCCTTCAAAGTAGTCGAGCGCAAGAGCCCTGTCACCTATCTCATCGATATGGAATCTTCACGGAACCCTCTCCGGGTCCTCCACGCCAATAGACTGAAACCCCACTTTGTGCGCTCAGAGCTCAGCCTCCTGATGGCAACAGACAGCGGAGCCGAGGAGGACTCCGAACCCCTTCCTGACCTCCTACGGATTCGAGAGAAGGATGGCTCCGTAGACGGGGTCCGCCTCTCGGAGGCCCTCACCCCGGAACAGCGCCAAGGCTGCCGAGACCTCCTGCTGCAGTTCGCCACCCTGTTTTCCCTCACCCCAGGGGTCACCCCCTGGTGCTTACACGACGTGGACACTGGAGAGAGTCCCCCTGTCCGCCACCGGGCCTACCGCGTACCAGATCGGGTACGGGCCTGCATCCAAGAGGAGGTGGGCAAGATGCTCACACTCGGGGTCATCGAGCCCTCAGACAGCCCCTGGGCCAGCCCAGTGGTACTGGTCCCCAAAGCGGCCGCCCCCGGCACCACGCCTGAGCTCCGGTACTGCGTCGACTACCGGGGCCTGAATGCGGTCACCAGAACAGACGCACACCCCATTCCCCGAGCAGATGAACTAATCGACCGCCTGGGGGCTGCCCGCTACCTCAGCATCTTCGACCTGACAGCGGGCTACTGGCAGATCGGTCTCACACCCCGGGCCCAAGAACGATCTGCCTTCTCCACCCCTGATGGGCACTACCACTTCAAGGTCATGCCCTTCGGCATGAAGAATGCCCCAGCAACATTTCAGCGGCTCGTAAACCAGGTCCTGGCGGGACTCGAAGAATTCAGCGCCGCCTACCTGGACGATATCGCTGTGTACAGCCGCCACTGGTCCGACCACCTCCACCACCTCCGAGAGGTGCTACAGGCCCTCCAACGGGCTGGCCTCACGATCAAGGCCAGCAAATGCCAAATTGGCCAGGGGTCCGTGACCTATCTCGGGCACCAGGTGGGAAGCGGTCTGGTGGCCCCTCTGCAACTCAAGATCGCTGCCATCCAGGCTTGGCAGCCTCCCATCACCCAGACCGAGGTCCGCGCCTTCTTGGGACTTACAGGCTACTACCGGCGGTTCGTGAGGGACTATGGCAGCATTGTGGGGCCCCTAACGGAACTCACCTCCAAAAACCAACCAAAGGAGGTCAACTGGACCCCCGACTGTCAAACCGCCTTCGAGAAGCTGAAGGCCGCCATGTGCTCCGCCCCTGTGCTCCAGGCCCCCGACTACAGCCAGGAATTCATCGTTCAAACGGACGCCTCCGACCATGGCATTGGGGCCGTCCTTTCCCAGCTGAACCCCGAAGGACTTGACCAGCCGGTGGCTTTCATCAGCAGACGGCTCCTGGCCCGAGAACAACGCTGGAGCACCATCGAGAGGGAGGCCTTCGCCGTGGTGTGGGCCCTCAAAAAGCTCCGGCCCTATCTCTTTGGCACCCACTTTCGGGTACAGACCGATCATCGGCTTCTGCAGTGGCTAATGCAGATGCGGGGGGAAAACCCGAAACTCTTGCGCTGGTCCATTTCCCTGCAGGGAATGGACTTCACTGTGGAACATCGACCCGGGCAAGACCACGCCAACGCAGATGGCCTGTCCCGCTTTTTCCGCCTCGACGAAGAGAGTCCCCAAGAGGATGGGTGACTCTCCCCGCCTTCAGCTGGGGGGGACGCATGTTGGACAGGCCACGTGAAGGGCTTGCTCCCTCCCCGCATGACCAGGCCCGACCCGGGCTCTTCAGGTGTCACACACAACCACCACCCGTTTCCAGTCTCATATGGGACCCCTGCCCCTGGACATCTCCCCGTCATGGGCCCATCTCCTACCGGTCCTCTCGCCCGGCCTGGGCGCCATCTTTGACACAGCACCACGAGGCCGCGTGGCCTCCGATCGACCCTAACCCTGGGCCTGGCCAGGCCCCGACATCCCGGCACCACCATCCACCCAGGAGGTGAGCGGACTACTTGGCAGGTCAATGGGAGAAAGAGGTGTCGATGGCTCTACCCCCGCCAGGTGCCGATCGCCCCCAGCTCCCCCAGGCGCTGGCTCCACCCCCCTGCTGGGTGTCTGGACTCCCTCATCCCGGACCTCCCGACCTCCAAGTGCGAGGGTCCGGACATCAAAGGGGGCCAGACCTATAACTGGGGCAGCTCCAGAGCAGGAAGGCAGTTGTATCCTGGAGTCGAGAGACGCAGTGAAGAACTCATCCTTGACGGACTACTGGCGCTGCCGTAGCCCTGCCTTGTGAACTATCGACCTGCCTGCTGGAGCTGCCGCAACCTTCTGAAACCTTCATCGTCGTCGGGACCTGCTGGCGTGGCCGCGGACCGTTTGTAACCACCACCTTCATCGGGACCTGCTGGCTCCGCCGCGGACCGTCGCTACCTTCAACCATCCCGGGACCTGCTGGCTCCGCCGCGGCCCGATCATCTAGAACGCCGAGCTCGAGGATTGTGAGCTCTTTCATCTACCAGATTGGTAACGAGACTGTCCCGCTACCCTTTTCCCAACCTAAGAGACTAGCCTAGAGGGGACCCCTGAGTCCAGACCTCCTTGTACCATTGCACCGTACTTGAAGAATTGCTTATAAAGTAACGTTGAACCTTATCCTTGTGTGGTGTACATCTGTGGGGGGGAAGTTACTTGTCTGTACGATCGCTGGAGACGGCTCTCCCCGGAGGCCTCTCCCCTTGTCCTCGGCCGACCCTCCCGGTCCGTCTAACACTTCTCTGTGAGTTTCTGCAGGGCAGGGCCTGCATGCTGCTCTGTGTGTTTATGCAGGGCTGGGTCTGCATGCTGCTCCCTGTATTTCTGTAGGGATTGGCCTGCATGCTCTTGTGTTTCTGCAGGGCTGGGCCTGCATGCTCTTGTGTTTCTGCAGGGCTGGGCGTGCATGCTGCTCCCTGTGTTTCTGCAGGGCAGGGCCTGCATGCTGCTCTGTGTGTTTCTGTAGGGATTGGCCTGCATGCTGCTCCCTGTGTTTCTGCAGGGCTGGGCCTGCATGCTGCTCCCTGTGTTTCTTCTGGTCTGGGCCTGCATGCTGCTCTCTGTGTTTCTGCAGGGCTGGGCCTGCATGCTGCTTTTGTGTTTCTGCAGGGCAGAGCCTGCATGCTGCTCCCTGTGTTTCTTCAGGGCTGGGCCTGCATGCTGCTCTGTGTGTTTCTTTAGGGCTGGGCCTGCATGCTGCTCCCTGTGTTTCTTTAGGGCTGGGCCTGCATGCTGCTCTGTGTGTTTCTGCAGGGCTGGGTCTGCATGCTGCTCTGTGTGTTTCTGCAGGGCTGGGCCTGCATGCTGCTCTTGTGTTTCTGCAGGGCTGGGCCTGCATGCTGCTCTTGTGTTTCTGCAGGGCTGGGCCTGCATGCTGCTCTGTGTGTTTCTGCAGGGCTGGGCGTGCATGCTGCTCCCTGTGTTTCTGCAGGGCTGGGCCTGCATGCTCTTGTGTTTCTGTAGGGCTGGGCCTGCATGCTGCTCTGTGTGTTTCTGCAGGACTGGGCCTGCATGCTGCTCCCTGTGTTTCTGCAGGGCTGGGCCTGCATGCTTCTCTGTGTGTTTCTGCGGGGCTGGGCCTGCATGCTGCTCTGTGTGTTTCTGTAGGGCTGGGCCGGCATGCTGCTCTTGTGTTTCTGCAGGGCTGGGTCGGCATGCTGCTCTTTGTGTTTCTGCAGGGCTGGGCCTGCATGCTGCTCTTGTGTTTCTGCAGGGCTGGGTCGGCATGCTGCTCTCTGTGTTTCTGCAGGGCTGGGCCTGCATGCTGCTCTGTGTGTGTCTGCAGGGCTGGGCCTGCATGCTGCTCCCTGTGTTTCTGCAGGGCAGGGCCTGCATGCTGCTCTGTGTGTTTCTGCAGGGCTGGGCCTGCATGCTCTTGTGTTTCTGCAGGGCTGGGCCTGCATGCTGCTCTTGTGTGTCTGCAGGGCTGGGCCTGCATGCTGCTCTGTGTGTTTCTGCAGGGCTGGGTCTGCATGCTGCTCTGTGTGTTTCTGCAGGCCTGGGCCTGCATGCTGCTCCCTGTGTTTCTTTAGGGCTGGGCCTGCATGCTGCTCTTGTGTTTCTGCAGGGCTGGGCCTGCATGCTGCTCCCTGTGTGTCTGAAGGCCCGGGCCTGCCTGCTGCTCTGTGTGTTTCTGCAGGGCTGGGTCTGCATGCTGCTCTGTGTGTTTCTGCAGGGCTGGGCCTGCATGCTGCTCTTGTGTTTCTGTAGGGCCGGGCCTGCATGCTGCTCCCTGTGTTTCTGCAGGGCTGGGCCTGCATGCTGCTCTCTGTGTGTCTACAGGGCTGGGCCTGCATGCTGCTCTGTGTGTTTCTGCAGGGCTGGGCCTGCATGCTACTCTTGTGTGTCTGCAGGGCTTGGCCTGCATGCTGCTCTGTGTGTTTCTGTAGGGCTGGGCCTGCATGCTGCTCTGTGTGTTTCTGCAGGGCTGGGCCTGCATGCTGCTCTTGTGTTTCTTTAGGGCTGGGCCTGCATGCTGCTCTGTGTGTTTCTGCAGGGCTGGGTCTGCATGCTGCTCTGTGTGTTTCTGCAGGGCTGGGCCTGCATGCTGCTCCCTGTGTTTCTTTAGGGCTGGGCCTGCATGCTGCTCTTGTGTTTCTGCAGGGCTGGGCCTGCATGCTGCTCCCTGTGTGTCTGAAGGCCCAGGCCTGCCTGCTGCTCTGTGTGTTTCTGCAGGGCTGGGTCTGCATGCTGCTCTGTGTGTTTCTGCAAGGCTGGGCCTGCATGCTGCTCCCTGTGTTTCTGCAGAGCTGGGCCTGCATGCTGCTCTGTGTGTTTCTGCAGGGCTGGGCCTGCATGTTGCTCTGTGTGTTTCTGTAGGGCTGGGCCTGCATGCTGCTCTCTGTGTTTCTGCAGGGCTGGGCCTGCATGCTGCTCCCTGTGTTTCTGCAGGGCTGGGCCTGCATGCTTCTCTGTGTGTTTCTGTGGGGCTGGGCCTGCATGCTGCTCTGTGTGTTTCTGTAGGGCTGGGCCTGCATGCTGCTCTTGTGTTTCTGTAGGGCTGGGCCTGCATGCTGCTCTTGTGTTTCTGCAGGGCTGGGCCTGCATGCTGCTCTTGTGTTTCTGTAGGGCTGGGCCTGCATGCTGCTCTTGTGTTTCTGCAGGGCTGGGCCTGCATGCTCTTGTGTTTCTGCAGGGCTGGGCCTGCATGCTGCTCTTTTGTTTCTGCAGGGCTGGGTCTGCATGCTGCTCTGTGTGTTTCTGCAAGGCTGGGCCTGCATGCTGCTCCCTGTGTTTCTGCAGAGCTGGGCCTGCATGCTGCTCTGTGTGTTTCTGCAGGGCTGGGCCTGCATGCTGCTCTTGTGTTTCTGCAGGGCTGGGCCTGCATGCTGCTCTGTGTGTTTCTGTAGGGCTGGGCCTGCATGCTGCTCTCTGTGTTTCTGCAGGGCTGGGCCTGCATGCTGCTCCCTGTGTTTCTGCAGGGCTGGGCCTGCATGCTTCTCTGTGTGTTTCTGCGGGGCTGGGCCTGCATGCTGGTCTGTGTGTTTCTGTAGGGCTGGGCCTGCATGCTGCTCTGTGTGTTTCTGTAGGGCTGGGCCTGCATGCTGCTCTTGTGTTTCTGTAGGGCTGGGCCTGCATGCTGCTCTTGTGTTTCTGCAGGGCTGGGCCTGCATGCTGCTCTTTTGTTTCTGTAGGGCTGGGCCTGCATGCTGCTCTGTATGTTTCTGCAGGGCTGGGCCTGCTTGCTGCTCTTGTGTTTCTGTAGGGCCGGGGCTGCATGCTGCTCCCTGTGTTTCTGCAGAGCTGGGCCTGCATGCTGCTCTCTGTGTGTCTACAGGGCTGGGCCTGCATGCTGCTCTGTGTGTTTCTGCAGGGCTGGGCCTGCATGCTACTCTTGTGTGTCTGCAGGGCTTGGCCTGCATTCTGCTCTGTGTGTTTCTGTAGGGCTGGGCCTGCATGCTGCTCTGTGTGTTTCTGCAGGGCTGGGCCTGCATGCTGCTCTGTGTGTTTCTGCAGGGCTGGGTCTGCATGCTGCTCTGTGTGTTTCTGCAGGGCTGGGCCTGCATGCTGCTCTTGTGTTTCTGCAGGGCTGGGCCTGCATGCTGCTCCCTGTGTGTCTGAAGGCCCAGGCCTGCCTGCTGCTCTGTGTGTTTCTGCAGGGCTGGGTCTGCATGCTGCTCTGTGTGTTTCTGCAAGGCTGGGCCTGCATGCTGCTCCCTGTGTTTCTGCAGAGCTGGGCCTGCATGCTGCTCTGTGTGTTTCTGCAGGGCTGGGCCTGCATGCTGCTCTTGTGTTTCTGCAGGGCTGGGCCTGCATGCTGATCTGTTTGTTTCTGCAGGGCTGGGCCTGCATGCTGCTCTTGTGTTTCTACAGGGCTGGGTCGGCAAGCTGCTCTCTGTGTTTCTGCAGGGCTGGGCCTGCATGCTGCTCTAGTGTTTCTGCAGGGCTGGGTCGGCATGCTGCTCTCTGTGTTTCTGCAGGGCTGGGCCTGAATGCTGCTCTGTGTGTTTCTGCAGGTCAGGGCCTGCATGCTGCTCCCTGTGTTTCTGTAGGGCTGGGCCTGCATGCTGCTCTGTGTGTTTCTGCAGGGCTGGGCCTGCATGCTGCTCTGTGTGTTTCTGTAGGGCTGGGCCTGCATGCTCTTGTGTTTCTGCAGGGCTGGGCCTGCATGCTCTTGTGTTTCTGCAGGGCTGGGCGTGCATGCTGCTCCCTGTGTTTCTGCAGGGCTGGGCCTGCTTGCTGCTCTTGTGTTTCTGCAGGGCTGGGCCTGCATGCTGCTCCCTGTGTGTCTGCGGGGCTGGGGCTGCATGCTGCTCCCTGTGTTTCTGCAGGGCTGGGCCTGCTTGCTGCTCTTGTGTTTCTGCAGGGCTGGGCCTGCATGCTGCTCTGTGTGTTTCTGCAGGGCTGGGTCTGCATGCTGCTCTGTGTGTTTCTGCAGGGCTGGGCCTGCCTGCATGCTGCTCCCTGTGTTTCTGCAGGGCAGGGCCTGCATGCTGCTCTGTGTGTTTCTGCAGGGCTGGGCCTGCATGCTGATCTGTTTGTTTCTGCAGGGCTGGGCCTGCATGCTGCTCTTGTGTTTCTACAGGGCTGGGTCGGCATGCTGCTCTCTGTTTTTCTGCAGGGCTGGGCCTGCATGCTGCTCTAGTGTTTCTGCAGGGCTGGGTCGGCATGCTGCTCTCTGTGTTTCTGCAGGGCTGGGCCTGAATGCTGCTCTGTGTGTTTCTGCAGGTCAGGGCCTGCATGCTGCTCCCTGTGTTTCTGTAGGGCTGGGCCTGCATGCTGCTCTGTGTGTTTCTGCAGGGCTGGGCCTGCATGCTGCTCTGTGTGTTTCTGTAGGGCTGGGCCTGCATGCTCTTGTGTTTCTGCAGGGCTGGGCCTGCATGCTCTTGTGTTTCTGCAGGGCTGGGCGTGCATGCTGCTCCCTGTGTTTCTGCAGGGCTGGGCCTGCTTGCTGCTCTTGTGTTTCTGCAGGGCTGGGCCTGCATGCTGCTCCCTGTGTGTCTGCGGGGCTGGGGCTGCATGCTGCTCCCTGTGTTTCTGCAGGGCTGGGCCTGCTTGCTGCTCTTGTGTTTCTGCAGGGCTGGGCCTGCATGCTGCTCTGTGTGTTTCTGCAGGGCTGGGTCTGCATGCTGCTCTGTGTGTTTCTGCAGGGCTGGGCCTGCATGCTGCTCCCTGTGTTTCTGCAGGGCAGGGCCTGCATGCTGCTCTGTGTGTTTCTGCAGGGCTGGGCCTGCATGCTGCTCTGTGTGTTTCTGCAGGGCTGGGCCTGCATGCTGCTCCCTGTGTTTCTTTAGGGCTGGGCCTGCATGCTGCTCTTGTGTTTCTGCAGGGCTGGGCCTGCATGCTGCTCTGTGTGTTTCTGCAGGGCTGGGCCTGCATGCTGCTCCCTGTGTTTCTTTAGGGCTGGGCCTGCATGCTGCTCTTGTGTTTCTGCGGGGCTGGGCCTGCATGCTGCTCTGTGTGTTTCTGCAGGGCAGGGCCTGCATGCTGCTCTGTGTGTTTCTGTAGGGCTGGGCCTGCATGCTACTCTTGTGTGTCTGCAGGGCTTGGCCTGCATGCTGCTCTGTGTGTTTCTGTAGGGCTGGGCCTGCATGCTGCTCTGTGTGTTTCTGCAGGGCTGGGCCTGCATGCTGCTCCCTGTGTTTCTTCTGGTCTGGGCCTGCATGCTGCTCCCTGTGTTTCTGCAGGGCTGGGCCTGCATGCTGCTCTGTGTGTTTCTGCAGGGCTGGGCCTGCATGCTGCTCCCTGTGTTTCGGCAGGGCTGGGCCTGCATGCTGCTCCCTGTGTTTCTTTAGGGCTGGGTCTGCATGCTGCTCTGTGTGTTTCTGCAGGGCTGGGCCTGCATGCTGATCTGTGTGTTTCTGCAGGGCTGGGCCTGCATGCTGCTCCCTGTGTTTCTTTAGGGCTGGGCCTGTATGCTGCTCTGTGTGTTTCTGCAGGGCTGGGCCTGCATGCTGCTCCCTGTGTTTCTGTAGGGCTGGGCCTGCATGCTGCTCTTGTGTTTCTGCAGGGCTGGGCCTGCATGCTGCTCCCTGTGTGTCTGAAGGCCCAGGCCTGCCTGCTGCTCTGTGTGTTTCTGCAGGGCTGGGTCTGCATGCTGCTCTGTGTGTTTCTGCAAGGCTGGGCCTGCATGCTGCTCCCTGTGTTTCTGCAGAGCTGGGCCTGCATGCTGCTCTGTGTGTTTCTGCAGGGCTGGGCCTGCATGCTGCTCTTGTGTTTCTGCAGGGCTGGGCCTGCATGCTGATCTGTGTGTTTCTGCAGGGCTGGGCCTGCATGCTGCTCTTGTGTTTCTGCAGGGCTGGGTCGGCATGCTGCTCTCTGTGTTTCTGCAGAGCTGGGCCTGCATGCTGCTCTAGTGTTTCTGCATGGCTGGGTCGGCATGCTGCTCTCTGTGTTTCTGCAGGGCTGGGCCTGCATGCTGCTCTGTGTGTTTCTGCAGGTCTGGGCCTGCATGCTGCTCCCTGTGTTTCTGCAGGGCTGGGCCTGCATGCTGCTCTGTGTGTTTCTGCAGGGCTGGGCCTGCATGCTGCTCTGTGTGTTTCTGCAGGGCTGGGCCTGCATGCTGCTCTGTATGTTTCTGCAGGGCTGGGCCTGCATGCTCTTGTGTTTCTGCAGGGCTGGGCCTGCTTGCTGCTCTTGTGTTTCTGCAGGGCTGGGCATGCATGCTGATCTGTGTGTTTCTGCAGGGCTGGGCCTGCATGCTGCTCTCTGTGTTTCTGCAGGGCTGGGCCTGCATGCTGCTCCCTGTGTTTCTGCAGGGCTGGGCCTGCATACTGCTCTTGTGTTTCTGTAGGGCTGGCCCCCCATGCTGCTCTGTGTGTTTCTGCAGGGCTGGGCCTGCATGCTCTTGTGTTTCTGCAGGGCTGGGCCTGCATGCTGCTCCCTGTGTTTCTGCAGGGCTGGGCCTGCATGCTGCTCTGTGTGTTTCTGCAGAGCTGGGCCTGCATGCTCTTGTGTTTCTGCAGGGCTGGGCCTGCATGCTGCTCTGTGTGTTTCTGCAGGGCTGGGCCTGCATGCTCTTGTGTTTCTGCAGGGCTGGGCCTGCATGCTGCTCCCTGTGTTTCTGCAGGGCTGGGCCTGCATGCTGCTCTGTGTGTTTCTGCAGGGCTGGGCCTGCATGCTCTTGTGTTTCTGCAGGGCTGGGCCCGCATTCTGCTCTGTGTGTTTCTGTAGGGCTGGGCCTGCATGCTGCTCTGTGTGTTTCTGCAGGGCTGGGCCTGCATGCTGCTCTTGTGTTTCTGCAGGGCTGGGTCTGCATGCTGCTCTGTGTTTTTCTGCAGGGATGGGCCTACATGCTGCTCTGTGTGTTTCTGCAGGGCTGGGCCTGCATGCTGCTCCATGTGTTTCTGCAGGGCTGGGCATGCATGCTGCTCTGTGTGTTTCTGCAGGGCTGGGCCTGCATGCTGCTCTTGTGTTTCTTCTGGTCTGGACCTGCATGCTCCTCTGTGTGTTTCTGCAGCGTTGGATCTGCATGGTGCTCTGTGTGTTTCTGCAAGGCTGGGCCTGCATGCTGCTCTTGTGTTTCTGCAGGGCTGGGCCTGCATGCTGCTCCCTGTGTGTCTGAAGGCCCGGGCCTGCCTGCTGCTCTGTGTGTTTCTGCAGGGCTGGGTCTGCATGCTGCTCTGTGTGTTTCTGCAAGGCTGGGCCTGCATGCTGCTCCCTGTGTTTCTGCAGGGCTGGGCCTGCATGCTGCTCTGTGTGTTTCTGCAGGGCTGGGCCTGCATGCTGCTCTTGTGTTTCTGCAGGGCTGGGCCTGCATGCTGATCAGTGTGTTTCTGCAGGGCTGGGCCTGCATGCTGCTCTCTGTGTTTCTGCAGGGCTGGGCCTGCATGCTGCTCCCTGTGTTTCTTTAGGGCTGGGCCTGCATGCTGCTCTAGTGTTTCTGCAGGGCTGGGCCTGCATGCTGCTCTTGTGTTTCTGCAGGGCCTGCATGCTGCTCTGTGTGTTTCTGCAGGGCTGGGCCTGCATGCTGCTCTGTGTGTTTCTGCAGGGCTGGGCCTGCATGCTGCTCTGTGTGTTTCTGCAGGGCTGTGCCTGCATGCTCTTGTGTTTCTTTAGGGATTGGCCTGCATGTTGCTCTGTGTGTTTCTGCAGGGCTGGGCCTGCATGCTGCTCTGTGTGTTTCTGCAGGGCTGGGCCTGCATGCTGCTCCCTGTGTTTCTTTAGGGCTGGGCCTGCATGCTGCTCTGTGTGTTTCTGCAGGGCTGGGCCTGCATGCTGCGCCCTGTGTTTCTGCAGGGCTGGGCCCGCATGCTCTTGTGTTTCTTCTGGTCTGGACCTTCATGCTGCTCTGTGTGTTTCTGCAGGGCTGGGCCTGCATGCTGCTCCCTGTGTTTCTTTAGGGCTGGGCCTGCATGCGTCTCCGTGTGTTTCTGCAGGGCTGGGCCTGCATGCTGCTCCCTGTGTTTCTGCAGGGCTGGGCCTGCATGCTGCTCTGTGTGTTTCTGCAGGGCTGGGCCTGCATGCTGCTCTGTGTGTTTCTGCAGGGCTGGGCCTGCATGTTGCTCTGTGTGTTTCTGCAGGGCTGGGCCTGCATGCTTCTCTGTGTGTTTCTACAGGGCTGGGCCTGCATGCTGCTCCCTGTGTTTCTGCAGGGCTGGGTCGGCATGCTGCTCTCTGTGTTTCTGCAGGGCTGGGCCTGCATGCTGCTCTGTGTGTTTCTGCAGGGCTAGGCCTGCATGCTGCTCCCTGTGTTTCTGCAGGGCTGGGCCTGCATGCTGCTCTGTGTGTTTCTGCAGGGCTGGGCCTGCATGCTTCTCTGTGTGTTTCTACAGGGCTGGGCCTGCATGCTGCTCTGTGTGTTTCTGCAGGGCTGGGCCTGCATGCTGCTCTGTGTGTTTCTGCAGGGCTGGGCCTGCATGCTGCTCTTGTGTTTCTGTAGGGCTAGGCCTGCATGCTGCTCTGTGTGTTTCTGCAGGGCTGGGCCTGCATGCTGCTCCCTGTGTTTCTGCAGGGCTGGGCCTGCATGCTGCTCTGTGTGTTTCTGCAGGGCTGGGCCTGCATGCTTCTCTGTGTGTTTCTACAGGGCTGGGCCTGCATGCTGCTCTTTGTGTTTCTGCAGGGCTGGGCCTGCATGCTGCTCTTGTGTTTCTGCAGGGCTGGGTCGGCATGCTGCTCTCTGTGTTTCTGCAGGGCTGGGCCTGCATGCTGCTCTGTGTGTTTCTGCAGGGCTGGGCCTGCATGCTGCTCCCTGTGTTTCTGCAGGGCTGGGCCTGCATGCTGCTCTGTGTGTTTCTGCAGGGCTGGGCCTGCATGCTGCTCTGTGTGTTTCTGTAGGGCTGGGCCTGCATGCTCTTGTGTTTCTGCAGGGCTGGGCCTGCATGCTGCTCTGTGTGTTTCTGCAGGGCTGGGCCTGAATGCTGCTCTTGTGTTTCTGTAGGGCTGGGCCTGCATGCTGCTCTGTGTGTTTCTGCAGGGCTGGGCCTGCATGCTCTAGTGTTTCTGCAGGGCTGGGCCTGCATGCTGCTCTGTGTGTTTCTGCAGGGCTGGGCCTGCATGCTCTAGTGTTTCTGCAGGGCTGGGCCTGCATGCTGCTCTGTGTGTTTCTGTAGGGCTGGGCCTGCATGCTCTTGTGTTTCTGCAGGGCTGGGCCTGCATGCTGCTCTTGTGTTTCTGCAGGGCTGGGCCGGCATGCTGCTCTGTGTGTTTCTGCAGGGCTGGGCCTGCATGCTGCTCTGTGTGTTTCTGCAGGGCTGGGCCTGCATGCTCTAGTGTTTCTGCAGGGCTGGGCCTGCATGCTGCTCTAGTGTTTCTGCAGGGCTGGGCCTGCATGCTGCTCTCTGTGTTTCTGCAGGGCTGGGCCTGCATGCTGCTCTTGTGTTTCTGCAGGGATGGGCCTGCATGCTGCTCTGTGTGTTTCTGCAGGGCTGGGCCTGCATGCTGCTCCATGTGTTTCTGCAGGGCTGGGCCTGCATGCTGCTCTTGTGTTTCTGCAGGGATGGGTCTGCATGCTGCTCTGTGTGTTTATTTATTTATTTATTTATTTAAAATATTTATAAAGCGCGACTGTCACCTGGCAGGTATCCTGGCGCTGGTAGCTACTCTTGTGGTTTATTGACGGGGGTGAACTGGAACTGGCCGGTTTTTATAGGGACAGGGGATAGAGCCATGTTTTGATACGTTTCCTGAATGGGAGGAAATGAGGGATATGGCGAATGTCGACAGGTAGACTGTTCCATAGCTTGGCTGCAGCTACTCTGAACGATCTTCCTCCCATCCTGGCCTTCTTACATCTGGGCACTCTCGCGAGGCAGGCAGTTGTGGACCTGAGTGTTCTGGTGGGGGTATACCAGGAGAACAGACGTTGAAGAGGTCTGGGTCCTATTCCATGTAGTGCCTTGAAGACCAGGCAAAGGGCCTTGAAGGGAATGCGTTGCCTCAAAGGCAGACAATGCAACTCGGCCAGTGCGGCAGTGGCCTGCATGCTGCTCCCTGTGTTTCTGCAGGGATGGGCCTGCATGCTGCTCTGTGTGTTTCTGTAGGGCTGGGCCTGCATGCTGCTCTGTGTGGTTCTGTAGGGCTGGGCCTGCATGCTGCTCTGTGTGTTTCTGCAGGGCTGGGCCTGCATGCTCTTGTGTTTCTGCAGGGCTGGGCCTGCATTCTGCTCTGTGTGTTTCTGTAGGGCTGGGCCTGCATGCTGCTCTGTGTGTTTCTGCAGGGCTGGGCCTGCATGCTGCTCTGTGTGTTTCTGCAGGGCTGGGCCTGCATGCTCTTGTGTTTCTGTAGGGCTGGACCTGCATGCTGCTCTGTGTGTTTCTGCAGGGATGGGCCTGCATGCTGCTCTCTGTGTTTCTGCAGGGCTGGGCCTGCATGCTCTTGTGTTTCTGTAGGGCTGCGCCTGTATGCTGCTCTGTGTGTTTCTGCAGGGCTGGGCCTACATGCTGCTCCCTGTGTTTCTGTAGGGCTGGGCCTGCATGCTTCTCTCTGTGTTTCTGCAGGGCTGGGTCTGCATGCTGCTCCCTGTGTTTCTGCAGGGCTGGGCCTACATGCTGCTCTGTGTGTTTCTGCAGGGCTGGGCCTGCATGCTGCTCTTGTGTTTCTGCAGGGCTGGGCCTGCATGCTGCTCTGTGTGTTTCTGCAGGGCTGTGCCTGCATGCTCTGTGTGTTTCTGCAGGGCTGGGCCTGCATGCTGCTCTTGTGTTTCTTCTGGTCTGGACCTGCATGCTGCTCTGTGTGTTTCTGCAGGGCTGGGCCTGCATGCTGCTCTTGTGTTTCTGTAGGGCTGGGCCTGCATGCTGCTCTTGTGTTTCTGTAGGGCTGGGCCTGCATGCGGCTCTTGTGTTTCTGCAGGGCTGGGCCTGCATGCTGCTCTTGTGTTTCTGCAGGGCTGGGCCTGCATGCTGCTCTTGTGTTTCTGTAGGGCTGGGCCTGCATGCTGCTCTTGTGTTTCTGTAGGGCTGGGCCTGCATGCTGCTCCCTGTGTTTCTTTAGGGCTGGGCCTGCATGCTGCTCTAGTGTTTCTGCAGGCTGGGCCTGCATGCTGCTTTTGTGTTTCGGCAGGGCAGGGCCTGCATGCTGCTCTGTGTGTTTCTGCAGGGCTGAGCCTGCATGCTGCTCTGTGTGTTTCTGCAGGGCTGGGCCTGCATGCTGCTCTGTGTGTTTCTGCAGGGCTGTGCCTGCATGCTCTTGTGTTTCTGTAGGGATTGGCCTGCATGTTGCTTTGTGTGTTTCTGCAGGGCTGGGCCTGCATGCTTCTCTGTGTGTTTCTGCAGGGCTGGGCCTGCATGTTGCTCCCTGTGTTTCTGCAGGGCTGGGCCTGCATGCTGCTCTGTGTGTTTCTGCAGGGCTGGGCCTGCATGCTGCGCCCTGTGTTTCTGCAGGGCTGGGCCTGCATGCTCTTGTGTTTCTTCTCGTCTGGACCTGCATGCTGCTCTGTGTGTTTCTGCAGGGCTGGGCCTGCATGCTGCTCCCTGTGTTTCTTTAGTGCTGGGCCTGCACGCGTCTCTGTGTGTTTCTGCAGGGCTGGGCCTGCATGCTGCTCCCAGGGGAGTTACACGCCAAGATAACCCCTGCTCAATGTTGGACAGGCCACATGACGGGCCGCTCTCCCCCGGCTCGACCAGGCCCGAGCCCAGTCATACAAGCACCACACACCACCATTGTACGTCCTACGTCCCCTCAGGGACACCTGCCCTCGAACATGATCACCTCATGGGCCCGATCCACTGCCGGCCCATGCGCTCAGCCTGGGCCGCCATCTTGGACACTTCATCACGAGGCCGCCTGGCCCCCGATCGACCTCAACCCTGGGCCTAGCCCGGCCTCAGACATTCCGGCACCACCCTCCACCCAGGAGGTGAGCGAGCTACTTGGCAGGTCAATGGGAGAAAGAGGTGTCGATGGCTCTCCCCCGGCCAGTGCCGCTCGCCCATCGCCTCCCCGGGCGCTGGCTCCACCCCCCCGCTGGGTGTCTGGACTCCCTCATCCCGGACCTCCCGACCTCCAAGTGCGAGGGTCCGGACATCAAAGCCCGCCAGCCCTATAACTGGGGCAGCTCCAGAGCAGGGAGGTAGTTGTATCTTGGAGTCGAGAGACGTAAAGAGGAACTCACCCTGGACGGACTACTGGCGCTGCCGTAGCTCTGTCCTGTGCACCATCGTCCTGCCTGTTGGCGCTGCCACAGCCGTCGTAACCTTCATCCTTCATCGTCGTCCGGATCTGCTGGCGAGGCCGCGGACCGTTGTAACCGTCATCTGCATCGGGACCTGCTTGGCTTCTCCACGGCCCGTCGACCATCCGTCATCCATCCCGGGACCTGCTTGGCTTCTCCACGGCCCGTCGATCATCCTTCGTCCATCTCGGGACCGGCTTGGCTCCTCCACGGCCCGATCAGCAAACACACCGAGCTCGAGGATTGAGAGCTATTTAACTCATTGGCAACTAAGACTGTCCCGCTACCCCTTTTTCCTCAACCAGAGATCAGAACCGAGGGGACCCCTGAGTCCAGACCTCCTTGTATCATATCAACGTAACCTAAGAATTGCCTATAAAGTCTCGTTAACCTTCAATCTTGTGTGGTGTCCGTCTGTGGGGGGGGAAGTTACTTATCTGTACAGTCGTTGGAGACGGCTCTCCCTGGAGACCTCTCCCCGTAATCTCGGCCGACCCTCCCGGTCCGTCTAACATTGGTGGCAGCGGTGGGATCCGAATCACCGCATAACGTACAGAGAGTAGCTCACCCCACAACGAACAACAATGTCAACTAAAGAGAGCGGATCAACTGAGAAGTTCCAAATGGAAAAACTCGAGGAATACAGCCATCGTGAACTAAAGCAGTTCTGCATCGAACTAGGTATCGCTACCACCGGACTAAGTACCAAGGACGATTTCAAGCATGCCCTAGAATCTTGGGCAGAGACCGGGGATGTCGAAGCCCCTGAGCAAAGCACCGCGAAAAATACCAGCACGGGCCCTGAGGGGCAAAGAACCAGTCTCTCGCAAGACGAGATCCAAGAAAGAGAAAAAGCCCGACTACACGAACTCGAAATGGCCCGACTCAAGATGGACATAGAACTCAAATTGGCCGAGAAAAAAATAAACTTAGAGCACCTTCGCCTCCGAGAAGAAAGAGAGGAGAAACAGAGGCAAAGGGAGCTCGAGGAAAAAAGACTAACGTACGAGCACGAGCGGAACCTAGCCGAGATCAACCTGCGCAAACAGAATAAAGAGTTAGGGGTGCCTGACCGACCGTCCACCCCAGGGACCACGGAGAAAAAAGTGCACATCCCCAAGGATGTGGTCCGAGAATATTTTCGAGAAGACGACATCCAGCAATGGTTTAAGGCCTATGAAATCGCGATGACTGCGCACCGGATCGATAGAGCCGACTGGGGAGCCGGCCTATGGGGCAAATTCCTTAATGAGGGCCGCGATACTCTGTTACAGCTCCCAGACCACCAGATGACCTCCTACGACCATATGAAAGCGGCCCTCCTCACCCGCTATGGCCTCACGCCCGAGATGTACCGTCAGCGGTTCCGAGACTGCACACGCATTCCAGGTACAACTTGGGTGGACTATGTAACGTACTTTAGCAGAGCCTTCGAAGGCTGGATCAGAGGGAACAACGTCACGACCTACGAGCAGCTGTTCAATCTGATGGTATGGGAGCATCTGTCCAACAATTGCTTCATTGAACTACGCCAACACCTCCTCGACAGCAAGTTAACCGATCCCCGGCAGCTCGCAGCCGAAGCTGACCGGTGGGAGATCACCAGAGTGGGCCGGAATGGGTCCTACGAGCAGAACAGGAACAACAATGGTCACCCCCGACCCAGAGGAGGAGGAGGGGGCCAAGGACGAGGAAGAGACAACACTCCGGCCGCCCCCACTACCAGCACCACCCCCCCGGCCAACCGGGGCAGCACCCCGGCGCGACCGGGATACAGAGCCAATGTTACATGTCACCGATGCCAACGAGTCGGCCACTATGCAAACGACCCAAGCTGCCCGCAGTATCAGAGTCCAAGACCCCGCCAGGTGGCCGCCGCGGCACTAGGGGAAGAACAGATCTCCGAGGAACAAGAAACAGACGAGCAAGAGTATCAAGAGTGGGAGCCAGCAGCCATGACTCTCGCGTGCTTAGGGGGAAGAGACATGGTCCCGCGGGTCCCCCTACCCGCTAACACCCAGAAGTACAGCCAATGGGTGAGCATCAATGGACAACGGGCCGAAGCCCTTCGAGACACCGGGGCCAGTGTGACAGCCGTCCGCTGTCATCTGGTGACCCCAGAACAATATCTACCGAACATTCTCTGCCCTGTACGATCCGCCGACAACTCAGAGAGTCTGTGTCGGATGGCCTGCGTCCCCTTTGAGTGGGGAGGGGTCTCCGGCATGCTGAAGGTAACGGTCCGAGACGACGCCCCCGTGGACTGCCTCCTCGGAAATGACCTGGAAAGCTCCCCGTGGGCAGCCGTGGAGCGAAAAGAACACTTGGGGATGTTGGGCGTCCCAGACTGGGCGTGCGTCACCACCCGGTCCATGGCCGCCCGTGCCAACCCTCACCCCGAAGAACCAGAATGGCCGGCGCCACCGCCCCCGGTCGCCCCCGCCGAGACCCCCGACCATGGTATCCCCCTCGAACTTGCCCAACCTTCCGACCTTGCTAATCTTGACCAGTGGGCTCAAGAAGGGGGACCCACACAAGAACAATTTCGTCAGGAGCAGGAGACTTGTCCCTCCCTTGAGGGACTCCGACAACAAGCGCTCGCCCAAAGCGCAGGGGATACCTCCGGAACTCATTGGGTCTACTGGGACAATGACCTATTGTACAGCGAGCAACGAATCGCCGAGCTAGGGGCCAACCGAGTACTAGTGGTGCCCCTCCGCTTTAGAGACTTCCTGCTAAATCTGGCCCACGATGTCCCCCTGGCAGGGCACCTGGGACAAGATAAAACCTACAGCCGCCTAGTGACCCACTTCTTCTGGCCAAAAATGAGAAACGATGTGCACCAGCATTGCCGATCTTGCCCCACGTGCCAAGCCAGTGGGAAGAGCGGCCGCAAATTAAAGGCCCCCCTGCAACCCTTTCCAGTAGTCACGACCCCATTTGAGAGGGTCGGAATAGACATTGTGGGACCCCTAGACCCGCGTACAAGACAAGGCCATCGCTTCATCCTGGTACTAGTGGACCACGCCACCCGCTACCCTGAGGCTATTCCTCTCCGGACCGTGACAGCCCCAGTGGTCGGCCGGGCCCTGATGGGGATCTTCTCCCGTGTGGGGTTCCCCCGAGAAGTCGTCAGTGACAGAGGCACAAACTTTATTTCCAAATATATGAAGTCCCTCTGGCAACAGTGTGGGGTCACCTACCGCTTCACGACCCCCTATCACCCCCAAGGAAACGGACTTGTTGAGCGGTTCAATCGCACGCTAAAAGGGATGATCGGGGGATTGGAAGAGCCCCTCCGTCGCCAGTGGGATGTGCTGCTGCCGTGCCTCCTCTTCGCCTACCGGGAGGTCCCACAGAAGTCCCTAGGCTTCAGCCCATTCGAGCTGCTCTATGGGCACCCAGTACGGGGGCCACTCAGCCTGATCAAAGAAGGCTGGGAGATGCCTCCGGCCAAGAGTCCGCCCGATGTCTTCCGGTACCTCCTCACCCTCCGCAACCAGTCCCGAAGGTTCAGAGACCTAGCAAAAGCCAACCTAGAGACAAGTCAAGAGGACATGAAGAAATGGTATGACCAGAACGCCTCATCTATTGAATTCGAGCCGGGGCAACAGGTCTGGGTAATGTCCCCCACAGAACCGTGCGCTCTCCAAGACAAATGGACGGGACCCTTCAAGGTAATCGAGCGCAAGGGTCCTGCCACCTATCTGATCGATATGGAGTCCGCCCGGAATCCGCTCCGAGTCCTCCACACCAACAGACTGAAACCCCACTTTGTGCGAACAGAACTCAGTCTCTTGATGGCCACAGACAATGGGGTTGAAGACGACTCCGAACCTCTCCCTGACCTCTTGCGGACCCAGGAGCAAGACGGCTCCGTGGATGGGGTCCGACTCTCGGAGTCCCTCACCAGAGAACAACGCCACGAGTGCCAAGCCCTCCTATCACGATTTGCCAGTCTGTTCTCCCTCACCCCAGGTGTCACTTCCTGGTGTGTGCACGATGTGGACACCGGAGACAACCCTCCTATCCGCCACCGGGCCTACCGCGTACCTGATCGGGTACGGGCCTGCATCCAGGCGGAAGTAGCTAAGATGCTCACGCTCGGGGTCATCGAGCCCTCAGACAGTCCATGGGCCAGCCCGGTCGTACTGGTCCCCAAAGCGGCCGCCCCCGGAACCACACCAGAACTCCGGTTCTGTGTCGACTACCGGGGCCTGAATGACGTCACCAGAACGGACGCACACCCCATCCCCCGGGCAGATGAACTGGTCGACCGAATGGGCGCTGCCCGCTACCTCAGCATCTTCGACCTGACGGCAGGTTATTGGCAGATCGGCCTCACATCCCGAGCACAAGAACGTTCTGCCTTCTCCACCCCCGATGGCCACTATCATTTTAAGGTCATGCCCTTCGGCATGAAAAATGCCCCAGCAACTTTCCAACGGCTCGTCAACCAGGTCCTGGCGGGGCTCGAAGAGTTCAGCGCCGCCTACCTGGACGACATCGCTGTGTACAGCCACCATTGGACCGAGCACCTCCACCACCTCCAAGCAGTACTACAAGCCCTTCAGCGAGCTGGCCTCACGATCAAGGCCAGCAAATGTCAAATTGGACAAGGGTCGGTGACCTACCTCGGACACCAGGTGGGAAGCGGCCTAGTGGCCCCTCTACAGCTGAAGATTGCCGCCATCCAGAACTGGCAACCCCCTATCACTCAAACTGAGGTGCGAGCCTTCCTGGGCCTCACGGGCTACTACCGAAGGTTCGTGAAAGACTATGGTACCATCGTGGGGCCTCTCACCGAACTCACATCAAAAAATCAGCCCAAGAAAGTGAACTGGACCCCAGAGTGTCAAGCGGCATTCGAACAGTTAAAGGCCGCCATGTGTTCCGCTCCTGTGCTCCAGGCCCCAGACTACAGCCGGGAGTTCATCGTCCAGACGGACGCCTCCGACCAGGGCATTGGGGCAGTCCTGTCCCAAGTGAACACCGAAGGCCTTGATCAACCGGTGGCCTTCATCAGCCGGAGACTCCTACCCCGGGAACAACGCTGGAGCACCATAGAAAGGGAAGCCTTCGCTGTGGTATGGGCCCTCAAGAAGCTCCGGCCCTACCTTTTTGGCACCCACTTTCGGGTACAGACTGACCACCGACCCCTGCAGTGGTTGATGCATATGCGGGGGGAAAACCCAAAACTGCTACGCTGGTCCATCTCCTTGCAAGGTATGGACTTCACGGTTGAACACCGGCCTGGGTCCGACCACGCCAACGCGGATGGCCTGTCCCGGTTTTTCCGCCTCGACGAAGAGAGTCCCCAAGAGGATGGGTAACTCTCCCCGCCTTCAGCTGGGGGGGACGCATGTTGGACAGGCCACATGACGGGCCGCTCTCCCCCGGCTCGACCAGGCCCGAGCCCAGTCATACAAGCACCACACACCACCATTGTACGTCCTACGTCCCCTCAGGGACACCTGCCCTCGAACATGATCACCTCATGGGCCCGATCCACTGCCGGCCCATGCGCTCAGCCTGGGCCGCCATCTTGGACACTTCATCACGAGGCCGCCTGGCCCCCGATCGACCTCAACCCTGGGCCTAGCCCGGCCTCAGACATTCCGGCACCACCCTCCACCCAGGGCGTGGACGTAAATAATTAATTTACTCTCTTAATTTCTATGCAGGTAAGTACTTAATCAATAATAACTCAATCAGAAGGAAAGAAAACAGAGTCCGTGGTGTTAGAGTTTCTAAGGGTTTTATTCCTCATAAAGGAATCAGGATATCATGTTCTGACCACCACAGGGGTGTCAGAAGGGATAGATGAGCGCGCTCTCGTTTATTGACATTACATAGCTTATATACTTGATTTACATCATAAGTTTCAGTGTGAGAGGCGTAACAGCTGAGAGAAGACAAGATAACAGTGTACACGTGGTACCAATACATCATCAAGAGGCGTAAACTAGGCGTGAACTAGAGGTGTGTGCTAGAAACGTCACTGATAGGTGACGAAAGTGGATGGCACCAAGGGGTGGGGCTAACAGAATGTTGCAATGTCAGCAGAAATTGGAAGCTTGGATGCGCGCGCAGCTGCATGACGTGTGCTTGACGGGGTGCAGGGGTCTTGACATTTACACTGACGGAAAGAGACAGAAGTCTGGCATGTCAGATCAACTTGTACTTCTATCATATCTGATATCTGATGTTTAGGAACTATACTATCTGGGCGGAAAGGTCTCTAGGGTAGAGGCTATTCTATGCTAACTGTGGATGCGTGTATGAGCGCCTGAGTGTCTACATGTGGAGCGTGGGGGGGCACGGGGCCTTCCATGGTAGCATGGCAACGGAGGCTATGAATTACTTGCATTAAGACAGGTCGGCCTTTTGGCTCTGCAGCTGGAGAGGATGTTTACAGGATCTAGTAGGCAGGAATGTATTCTCGGGGAACGGAACAGATAACTCGAAGGTTATAGTCAGTCTTGGCAGAAAGCAGGCTTGAGCTGAGCGCGAGGGGCCGCGCTGAAAGTAGGACAGAGTTCACGAGTAGAGAGGTAGCCTGGGCAGAGTCAGGAGCCACAAAAGAGGTTCAGATGGCAGGAATTCAGGGCCTACTCTGGATAGAGCAGGAATACATGAAAAGTGTACTACAAAAAGACGGTGGCATAGCATACTTAGGAATGGACTATATAATCCATTCATGGTGGATCTGAAAGAGGACAAGTTAACGGTGGACGCAAATGTATTTGCGTCTTCATAGCTGGCACAGGAGGGAAGTTACATGCACTTTAAGCTGGTACATGGAGTCGGTGGGGTACGCGCTAGGGAACACAACATGGCCAAAATTTAATTTTCCTCATTCCCTCCTTGTTCCCTACGGACCCTTCATGAAATATCGATCCTCATGAATCGATCAGTCTGTTCTTGTAACATCATTTGTTCTTCTTTCTTTTGGTTACGTTTTGAGTGAAAACTGGAATGTTCAATACAAGAAGTGGCACACAGTCCACAGATCGCTGGCCCACACTGTAGGCATAGGCAGCAACTGAATACTAGGACTAGGCCAATGCCTAGGAAGGATAGGATCTTCCATCCCCAAGCTGTTAACGTTGTCCAGAACCAACCGGACCAAGTCCAGGTGCCTGGAGTCTGATGTATCTGATTTGCAACCTTATGGAGACGGGTGATAGCTTGATATACAGAGGGTGCATTTTGTGGAATGAAAACACAGCAGCTTGACCCGATGACCTTACAGGCTCCACCTCTATCTGCCAAGATGACGTCAATTACAAGACGATTCTGAAGGACAACAACCCGCATAGCGGACTGCTCTTCTGTTAAGTTACCTAAGGCGGAGGTAGTTTCATTTACTACAGTTTCAAGTGTTCTAGTTAATCTGCGTATTAATTTACTATTCTGAACAGGGCCTAAAAAGAAAAAGAATCCTTTATTAAAATCAGTGTACTGTTCCCATGCCGTTTCTGTGTAGTCGACAAGGGGGGCATCTCTTCTGGGTCTATTCTTTACTAGATTGCTATTTCTATGGTAATCAGAAGGAGCTAGAAAAACAGGTGGCAGAAGGAATGCAATGTAACAGGTACCATCCCAATCTGGAGGTAGACGGATGTATGCGGTATGACCACACACAAAGTAAGAATGACTGATAGCTTTGAAAGATGATTTTCCATCATCACTGAATTCGACTACAGCAGTGCATTTACTATGTCCTAAGTGTACTGAACCTTTCTTCTTGATACATAATTCACCAGTGACTGGCAGTACTGACATAATAGGTAGAACTGGTGCGGCTTTGGATTCGACAGTAAGAATCATAAGGCTAATTGTGTAATTACCTAATCCATATACTTCATTTTCTAGATCAGTTCCTATTCTAATGGGGAGTCCCTCCTTATCCGGGTAACAGACGTCTAGTAGGACCAAGTTCAGGTTTCCCCAAACCCAACCCCCATCGAAAACAGCAATGTCGGGATCTAAAGAATTAATTATCTTAAACCATGCTCCGCAGGAGCCATTGTGGGTGAACGGATACGGAAAGAGAGGCAGGGCTCCCTTATAATTCTGGTAGGGAGGGAGTCGGCCACATATCCAGCAATTTGTAGCATTGTTAGTTTGATGAGAATGATGTAACATACTAATGAATGTATTGTTGCGCAGCGCAAGTCTGTAGGAAAGCTCATGAGGAGGTAATTCACTAAAAGTGTGTTCAGCAGAGACATTGTAAGCAGATTGTTCACGCTTGAAGATAGGAAAGTATATCGGTAATAAGATGCTAGCAACAATTATTAATATACTTAGAATAAACATAATTATTAGTGTCACTATGCAGTGACTACGAAGTGATTTGCAATATGTTCTTTTCTTTTCCTCTCTCTCTCTAACTCGATCTAGGGGATACATGTCAGAAACTATTTAACCGATTCACCTAGGGGAGGACTTAAACAATTAAACTGTCTGACTTGCTAGATCGTAACTTCATACGATATTGTTCTTGAGGAGTTTTTTCTCGTTTGGGTTCGGAAAAGTCTTTGATATCAGAGTCTTTGGTGGGGGTGGGTGTGTCTTGTTCCGGTTTCAGTCCTGGGAATGTTTTGATATGGCTTAGGTGGACCCACCCCTTTCTTCCTTCCAACTTGACGGCGGTCCTTGTTGTTAGTAGAACGGTTTTCGGAGACTTCCAGCGGGGCTCCAACGGACTTTTCCTGTCGAAGTTACGGACTAAAACAACGTCACCGGGGCGGACATCATGCTCCTTCACATCGGTGTTGTCAGGGAAGGCTGCGGCAACCTGTGAACGACATGATTGGAGTGCAGACATCAAGGAGGCAAGGTAATCTGTCAACATATTAGAATCAACATCGGTTATCTTTTTAGGAATGGGCGTCCCCCACATATTCGGTGGTCTGCCAAAGACCACTTCGTACGGAGATAGCCCTGATCTCGAATGGGCGACCATTCTCATATAGAATAGTGCCACCGGCAGAGCGACTATCCAGTCGACCCCTTTGTCCTGACATATTTTGGCAAGGCGAATCTTTAACGTCTGATTATGCCTCTCAACAAGGCCTGCTGCTTCTGGATGTCGGACACAATGGAACTTCCACTGGTATCCCAATAACAAGGAAACTTCTTTCATTAGGGCAGATGAGAATGGCTGACCGTTATCTGAGTACACGACACGAGGCAAGCCGTACCGTGGGAAGAATTCACGAACCAACTGTTTGGCAGTGGTCGGAGCAGTGTAATCTGAGACTGGGTATGCTTCGGTCCAGCGGGACAGAGCACAGACAACTACGAGAACATATTTGAATCCTCGACAACGGTCCATCTGGATATAATCCATCTGGAGGACTTCAAAAGGGTGATCGGGAGGATGAAATCCACCTTGCTCTACAGGGACGCTTTTACCTGGATTGAACTGACAACAGATCATGCAAGTACGCACTTTCTGTTTTGCGGCTGCTCGTAAGTGTTTATTGTTCCAGAGATTTTGCAAACTGTCTAACATGGCTTTCTCTCCCAGGTGGGCAGGACTATGTGCTGTATTTATCATGACTTGAACCATAGAGTCAGGGAGAAACCATGTAGATTTTCCCTTCGTCATCCAACCTTGATCTGTCTGGATCCCTCCTAGTTCGGTCCATTTCTTTATTTCGTCTGTAGTAGCATGTGTCTGAATGTCAATAACATCTAGTGTGGGATCCCTGACTGTCATGCAGTTTGTCGGATCTGTTATCTTTGTCGTGTCAGTTGTCTGAGTGTGAGTCAGTGCTGTATGTTTTGCAGTCTGATCTGCCAGGTCGTTACCCTGGGAAACAGAATCTGTGGCTTTAGTATGTGCTTTACACTTCATGACTGAAATGGCTGAAGGCAGATGTATTGCTTCTAACAGTGCTTGAATGAGAGGACCATGCTGTATTTTGGTACCATGAGAGGTCAGGAAACCTCGTTCCTGCCAGAGCATGCCGAAGTCGTGTACGACTCCAAACGCATAACGGGAATCTGTGTATATGTTAACATTTCTGTTCTTTGCTAGAATACAGGCTTGGGTCAGAGCGATGAGCTCTGCCGCTTGAGCAGACAGTGTATCAATACGATGTGTTTCTTTAACTTCAGTTTCAGTGGTCACAGCATATGCGGCCACTAACTCTCCTGTACTTGTTCTCATGCATGAACCATCCACATAAAGTGTCAGGTCTGGATTTGTCAGTGGAACATCTGTTAAATCTCGTCTGGGCTTTGTTACTGCATTAATAATCTCTATACAATCATGTGGGGCTGGATCTGTCATAACTGTAGGTAACAATGTTGCTGGATTCAAGATACTGCAGCGTCTGATTTCTATGTGTGGCTGGAATAATGTCAATTCGTAACCTGTCAGTCGTGCTATAGTTAAGTGTTGAGTCTGGGTTCTGTTTAACAGGACCTCTACAGAATGTGGAACTTGTACTGTTAACTGATGACCTAAAACAATTGAATCGCTTTGTCTTATTGCTAACGCTGTTGCTGCTACTGACTTTAAGCATGCAGGGAGTGCCTGTGCTACTGAATCCAATGTGCTTGAAAAATAAGCGCAAGGCTTATGCGAACCTGCTTGATCTTGAGTGAGGACAGACAATGCTGTACCGTCACGTTCTGTAACAAAAAGTGTAAACGGTTTGCTGTAACATGGTGTCGCTAAAACTGGTGCTTGGCATAAAACTTTCTTTAATTCCTCAAAGGCTTGTGTGTGTTCCTGAGTCCAAGGGAGGACAGTCGAAGTTGCTGCCTCCTGTGTCGTTAACTGGATGAGTGGTTTAGCTAGAAATGCATATTGAGGAATCCATTGTCTGCAGTACGAGGTGAGGCCTATGAAGGCCCGCACTTCTTTTTGTGTCTGGGGTCGGGGCATGTTTACTATTAACTGAATGCGATCGGGAGTGAGCTGTCTCCCCACTTTGGACAGCAAGTGACCCAAGTACACAACTTGCTGAACACAGAATTGTAGCTTCGAAGGAGACACCTTGTGTCCCTTGTCGGCCAGAAAATGCAAAACTATCAGAGATGCTTGTTCACATTCGGGCTCACTTCGTGCGGTGATCAGTAGATCATCGACGTACTGTAGTAAAGCGGTATTAACTGGCATTTGAATACAATCTAGTTGTCTTTTCAGTGCTTGACTATAGATGCTGGGGCTTTCTGTAAATCCTTGAGGTGCGCGTGAAAATTTGAAACTTCGTCCATTTAAACTGAATCCGAAGAGATATTGGCTCTCCGGGTCAATGGGTACACTGAAGAAAGCGTTCTTGAGATCGATTACAGTAAAGAACGTTGCTTCTGAGTCAATGGCAGTCAACAGGGAGGAGATATCGGGGACCACAGGATACTGTGGTACAATGCATTTGTTCAGTTCTCGAAGATCAATCACCAGCCGGTATACTGGCGGTGCATTGCGGTCTGTACGTTTAAGAATTGGAATGATAGGCGAATTACAGATATTGGAGTCGGTCTCTACGACCACTCCTTGGGCAATAAGCTCTTCAATGATTTTCAGTAAAGCCACTACAGCATCGGGTGGTAACTTGTATTGTCTGATTCTGGGTAGAACAACTCCTGTCTTGAGTGTAACACGGTATGGTGTGATATGCATACAACCTACATCAGCTGGGCCTTTTGCCCATAAGTGATCTGGTACATTTCTCAATCTGACATCAAAGTCACGTAGAACATAATGACCCTTGAAATCCCGTAGAAAGAGTCTGACTCCCTCCGGGGAACAGCAAATTATAGCTCCTAGAGCCTTCAGTGTTTTAATTCCTAACAGATTTTCGGGACATGATTTTGTAAGTAACAAGTCTGTAACTCGAGATAATGGACCCACAGCTAGTGGTACTGGTTCTGATACTTCATTTACAATAGGCTGTCCTGAAAAACCAAGGGAAACATTCTGTGAGCCTGAGAGGGGTGCCCCTGGAACTTCATTATGACTTATAGTAGTGCGACTTGCCCCTGTGTCAATTAAAAACTTTCTGTCTTTTCCTAATACGTGACTATGTACATAAGGACCTTCTTGATCTACAGGAATTTCAATAAGAGGCAAATCACTTTCCCTCCCTAGGCTGTTTCATGTATAACGCTGATAATCTGGATATGCCGACTGGGCATACTGGTACATCTGTTGTGATACTTGTCGTGTTGCGGCAGCGGGCTGTGTCTGAGCATGCTGTGGCTGCGGTACTGCTACTGTCTGTACTGTATGGGACTGATCATGCATGGGCTGTGTATTCTGCATTGGCTGTTCGTTCTGTGAGGTCTGTTGTTGACCCTGTTCATGTCTAGGCGGACGCGGTCTTTCTTTAGTTTTACCTGTCTCGATGTTATGTTTCAGGACTGGACATTCATGTACGTAGTGACCTGGCTGCTTGCAATAATTACATGTCCCTTTAACGGGAGCGGCAGAATGATTTGTCTGAGCCCCACCTTTTCTATGACCCTCGGCTGGAATTGTCTGAGCCACTAACATTTTCATTTTCGTGTCTTTCATACGTTTCTGTTCCTGCTCTTGTTCTTCCCTAATTCTATTCTGGTGATATTGTAACATTTGTAACATCTGTGATGGCGTATTTGCCTGCCAAGTACTTTCAACCTTGTACACTCTATTTTTAACTAGTGGTAGGGCGTTCTCTACTAATTTTGTTACAAAAAGGTGTGGATATGACTCGCTACTTGTTTTTAAACCACTATTGATAATGAAACATTTCTCGAATCTTGAATAAAAGTCACTAGTATCTTCATCTTGTTTCTGTTTACAGGACGAGATTGCGTCCCAATCTTCCTTTCTAGTTGTCAATAATCTTGGCAGAACCTGTACTATTAAACCTGGTAATGCTTTAGTCTTGTCCCCAAGGCCTACCCCTGGGACTCGTTTGCTTTCTTCGTCTTCTATTTCCGCCCATGCTATCTTTTTTTTTATTCTCCCACTTCCCAATCCTTCTCCTTTAATTTCTCGTAAATGCCCGTGGGCAACAGTACTTTCAACATTTTCATAATATCATCATACGTGTAATCTCCCATCAGTAACATGTCTTTAAGCTCTCTGTGAAAACCTGCAGGATCTTTATCATGGCACGGAACTAATTTCTTCATTTCTAACAGTTCTAACTTAGTCAGTGGTGTGTGAACATACACACGTTTCAGACGTTGGTCCGCACCCATAACTGGATGTACTTCTCGTAAGGGATTCTGACTTTCAATGCCATTACCGCATTGCATGTGGTACATTTTTCTTTCTGGAGGTGGGGCGGGAACATATTCAGAGCTCAGAAAAGTGTTATACTTACGTCGTTGTTCTAGAATTATTTGTATTAATTTGGTACTAAAACCTCTCCATCTATCCATAATTAGTGCTTCTAATGTTTCGTGTAAGGGACCTGGATCAGAATGATGGTTCCTGAACTTGATGAGGAGGTGCTGAATCATGTATACACCTGCTATTTTCTGCTCTTCCGGGGAAAGGTTCAAGAATGTCTGCACTAACGTGTCATCATTATATATGTCTGTGTTTTCGGCCCACAACACGGCGGACCGGGCTAGTTCCTGTTCATCCATAGAATTGAGTATATGATACCCTACTCGATCTCGAAGCCTTTTATCAGTTTCCTGGAACTGATGTTCTGAAGAATTCGGATTTGTTAAAGCGGAGAAAAGAACTCTCTTGCTCTCCGGACGGACGCCTTTCCTAAGGTAATTTCCCTTACCTACATACGCTATTATATCTGTAGACTTTTCTGATGTTTCATCTTCATCTTCCTCCTCAGAGGAAGTTTTATCATTTTCTTCCTGATGTGCAGTTAATACTGCCTTTCTAATTTTCTGGGACATAGTGGCTATGCAAGTCCCCTTGTCATGTTTCGCGTCTGCTATGTTTTGGCCCCACTTGTTTAATGCGTCTAACTCACTCTGATCTGTCCCGGGCCTGTCTCGTTCTCTTATCACACAATTTATGAAGAATCTTAAAATCTGTTTTTGAACGTCAACTTTCTGTTTATACATGGCAGCTTTAACACTGTCGGGGTCTTTCCCCGTCTGTATGAATTTGTATAGTCTGTCGAGAGCTTCCTGCATTCCTACATAACATAGCAAGCTATCGGTGGCAGATCTTAAGCGTAGTGATGCTAAGACCATCAGATCGTCTGTTCCAGGTACTGGATCATATCTGCAGAATGACATCCTATCTTTGAATGCGTCTAGCCGGGCTGAATAGGGTGACTGGGAAGGATTCTGTGTGTCCTTTAAATGTAATCTGTGTGTCGGTGGCGGGGTCTGTAGACCCGCTGTCGCACCTCCTGGGGCGGATGCTTGGGCATTATCTCTCCGCGGAGTCTGTATCTGGACTTGAGTCTGTCTTTTAGTAAGATCGGGTAGTGCTGGTTTCGGTAGATCCGTCTTGAGTGGAGGAAGTGGCGGAGGTGGCGGAACAGGGGAGGTCTGTCGCGGTACCGGCGGAACATTATCTGGGGGCGCAGTGCCACCCCCATCCCTGTCAGTAGGCAGGGCACGAACAGGCAGATTGGTATAAGCTGGCGCTACATCCTCTAGATACGAATTCAGGAATATGTCTTTAGTAGTCTTGTGCATTACTTTAGTTGGAACTAATGGTATCGGTAAGTTTTTCGGTATTTCTGATTCAATTTCGGATGGGCCATCTGCTGCGAGGTACATACCGTTTACAAGATTATTTCGGGCACGGTCTATTTGTTCTGTTTTTACTCGGATCCCTTCAGTAACTAATTCGTTTTCTCGCTCTTTATCTGATTCTTTAAGTCTGTCTTCTCTACGGAGTGCTTTGTCAGCACGCTTACGTGATTCCTTACGCCAAAATTCTATGGCGTCCTTCTGAGATTGCCTAGCTTTCTTTTTCCATAATGCTTCTTCTACCCTCATGATGCACTCGGCATCCCACGTTCCGGTAACAGGCCATCTGTGTCTCTCATCTAGGTGCTTGGTGTAATCGGCCCATAAATCTAGATATAATATGGCATCTATGCCGTGCTTCTGATACATAAAATTGCCTGGAGTGTCCCTAGGGGGGATGGGAATTTCTTCCTCTAGTAACCCTTTCCTAGTTCCTATCTGTTTTAACTTGCTGAGGAACGGCATCTTGTTTGCTTATTACTTGAACGCTAGTCTTTATTCCTTGATACGAGTTGCTAGTTGATACAAGAAATACAATGATACACAATAAAACAGTCACATTCATACCACGACATTAATCACATAAAAACATTAAAGACACAGCTAACTACCCCCTACACTGAATGTACCGCTCAACGGTACGGATACACTGGTGTAACAGTGCAAAAATTCGGAATACTTTATATACTGCTAAACAGTACAGATACACTGCCTAAAAACAGTGCAGACCGGACTTGCGTACCCAAACCCGTCTAGATACGACCCAGCAATGGTACTCACCGGGAAGCACGGAAACAGAAGGCCTCGGAAAACTCGACTGGACTCTACTCGGAACTTCGGAAAACTTCGGAAAACTTCGGGAAACTTCGGAAAACTGGTGGGCCTCTTCACACCTCGGACCTTGCTTCTTTCGGCTGGGCTCTGGTCGGGATCCTCCGCACTCCTCACCGCCTCGTCTGGGCACTGATCGCAGTCTTCGTCACCTCCGTGTGTCAGAGGGGGATGCAGGAAATCCTGCCAGTACACGTGTAGTCCGTCTAACTGATGGCAGGGGACACGGATTGCAACGCACCTTCCGGCGCGTGAGGTGGGGGAGGGGTCCCTGTTCGGGCGCCAAAATGACGTAAATAATTAATTTACTCTCTTAATTTCTATGCAGGTAAGTACTTAATCAATAATAACTCAATCAGAAGGAAAGAAAACAGAGTCCGTGGTGTTAGAGTTTCTAAGGGTTTTATTCCTCATAAAGGAATCAGGATATCATGTTCTGACCACCACAGGGGTGTCAGAAGGGATAGATGAGCGCGCTCTCGTTTATTGACATTACATAGCTTATATACTTGATTTACATCATAAGTTTCAGTGTGAGAGGCGTAACAGCTGAGAGAAGACAAGATAACAGTGTACACGTGGTACCAATACATCATCAAGAGGCGTAAACTAGGCGTGAACTAGAGGTGTGTGCTAGAAACGTCACTGATAGGTGACGAAAGTGGGTGGCACCAAGGGGTGGGGCTAACAGAATGTTGCAATGTCAGCAGAAATTGGAAGCTTGGATGCGCGCGCAGCTGCATGACGTGTGCTTGACGGGGTGCAGGGGTCTTGACATTTACACTGACGGAAAGAGACAGAAGTCTGGCATGTCAGATCAACTTGTACTTCTATCATATCTGATATCTGATGTTTAGGAACTATACTATCTGGGCGGAAAGGTCTCTAGGGTAGAGGCTATTCTATGCTAACTGTGGATGCGTGTATGAGCGCCTGAGTGTCTACATGTGGAGCGTGGGGGGGCACGGGGCCTTCCATGGTAGCATGGCAACGGAGGCTATGAATTACTTGCATTAAGACAGGTCGGCCTTTTGGCTCTGCAGCTGGAGAGGATGTTTACAGGATCTAGTAGGCAGGAATGTATTCTCGGGGAACGGAACAGATAACTCGAAGGTTATAGTCAGTCTTGGCAGAAAGCAGGCTTGAGCTGAGCGCGAGGGGCCGCGCTGAAAGTAGGACAGAGTTCACGAGTAGAGAGGTAGCCTGGGCAGAGTCAGGAGCCACAAAAGAGGTTCAGATGGCAGGAATTCAGGGCCTACTCTGGATAGAGCAGGAATACATGAAAAGTGTACTACAAAAAGACGGTGGCATAGCATACTTAGGAATGGACTATATAATCCATTCATGGTGGATCTGAAAGAGGACAAGTTAACGGTGGACGAAAATGTATTTGCGTCTTCATAGCTGGCACAGGAGGGAAGTTACATGCACTTTAAGCTGGTACATGGAGTCGGTGGGGTACGCGCTAGGGAACACAACATGGCCAAAATTTAATTTTCCTCAAGGTGAGCGAGCTACTTGGCAGGTCAATGGGAGAAAGAGGTGTCGATGGCTCTCCCCCGGCCAGTGCCGCTCGCCCATCGCCTCCCCGGGCGCTGGCTCCACCCCCCCGCTGGGTGTCTGGACTCCCTCATCCCGGACCTCCCGACCTCCAAGTGCGAGGGTCCGGACATCAAAGCCCGCCAGCCCTATAACTGGGGCAGCTCCAGAGCAGGGAGGTAGTTGTATCTTGGAGTCGAGAGACGTAAAGAGGAACTCACCCTGGACGGACTACTGGCGCTGCCGTAGCTCTGTCCTGTGCACCATCGTCCTGCCTGTTGGCGCTGCCACAGCCGTCGTAACCTTCATCCTTCATCGTCGTCCGGATCTGCTGGCGAGGCCGCGGACCGTTGTAACCGTCATCTGCATCGGGACCTGCTTGGCTTCTCCACGGCCCGTCGACCATCCGTCATCCATCCCGGGACCTGCTTGGCTTCTCCACGGCCCGTCGATCATCCTTCGTCCATCTCGGGACCGGCTTGGCTCCTCCACGGCCCGATCAGCAAACACACCGAGCTCGAGGATTGAGAGCTATTTAACTCATTGGCAACTAAGACTGTCCCGCTACCCCTTTTTCCTCAACCAGAGATCAGAACCGAGGGGACCCCTGAGTCCAGACCTCCTTGTATCATATCAACGTAACCTAAGAATTGCCTATAAAGTCTCGTTAACCTTCAATCTTGTGTGGTGTCCGTCTGTGGGGGGGGAAGTTACTTATCTGTACAGTCGTTGGAGACGGCTCTCCCTGGAGACCTCTCCCCGTAATCTCGGCCGACCCTCCCGGTCCGTCTAACACTCACCCTCTAGGTAACGTGGCGCGAGCAGCAAGGCTAAACTTGGAGGCGATATGAGTTAAGTATTTGCGCACGCACCCCAGCAACAACACCCAAGACCCACCACAAAGGAAACTCCACACAAGGTTATATATAAAAATAGCCTTTGTATTACACCAAAACACATTAGATAAAACACACACTTTACAATGTGCCAACAGGCACGGGCAGAATTTACAGGGGATGTGTACAAGACAGGGCCACTTGGACCACTGTCAGGAATCAGCACTTTTAGAACTTAGAATACAATACTTGTAGGCCTAGAACTTAGAACATAGAGCCTATCGGACTGTACCTCCCATCCTGGTTGCAGGGATAATGCGAGTGACCTCCTTAGTAAACTTGAGCGGGTGGCCCAGCGAAGCGGCACGACTCAGGGGAGAGTGGTGCGGCTCGAGGCTTGAGCGGGCGGCCGGCAAGGTACAAGCGTTTCTCTCGGGGGCGACCAATGTGTGCCGCTCAGAAGAGGAGGGGGAGGCAGGATGCAGGCGGCCCAGCGAAGCGGCGCGGCTCAGGGGAGAGCGGCGCTGCTCGAGGCTTGGACGGGCTGCTGTGCACGAGCTGCCGAGGGGAATGAGCGAGGCACACTTCCGCGAGGCTCCAGGAGGCCAAGGGAGATCAGACAAGTCCCAGCAATTTGTCAGGGAAGGCACATTCTAGTCCACTGGTCCTGGGACTCTGGTCAGGGGGCGAGCTCAGTATCAAGCCCTTGGAATATCACTTAGAACATAACAGAAAATCACTGTAGCACAAAACAAGTAACTACTGGTAATCAGGTAAGTACTCCCTACGTAATCCTAACTACTCTAGGAACAGGTCACGCAGGGAACCAGGACCTCACTAGCACCACTTGTACTAGCAAGAACAACCAACTAAATATCACCATACATTTAGGGGTATAGACCTGGGGACAAAACACATGATGCAGAACCGACATTCAGTGGTGTAAGGAAGGAAACACATGATGCCTAAAAAAACATTCAGAGGTGTAAAAGCAAAGCACATGACGTATAGAAACACATTCAGAGGTGCAGGAAACACATGATGAATAATATACCCATTCAGAGGTGTAAGGACAAGCAACTATGCAACACAGTCACGTAAACCACAACCTGTGGCAGTCCCAATGTCAGGGTCCTAAATGGTGCAACTGCCCACGAAGTGCTGGGCAGTTGAAGGAACGCTGGTGGGGATACGTTGGAGCCTTCCAGGGCTCAAGAACATCAATGGGGCCAATGTGGGAGCCTCGCTGGACTCTTAGAACACAGATCTGGCACTCGAGCCTCTCTGGGCTCGTAAGATAGCTGGGGGGTGGGGAGCCTCGTAGGCTCGAAGAACTGGGATGCCCCCTGAGCCTCTCGGGCTCTCAAGGAACTGTAGCCAACGTTGGAGCCTCTCAGGGCTCAAGAGCAGCAAGGGGGCCAATGCAGAAGCCTCGCTGGACTCAACAAATGACTGGCCTCTTAGAGCCTCTCTGGGCTCTTAAACAAAGCAATGCCCCAAGGTGCTGGAGGAGGCGGCCGGGCACCGGCAATGTGCCCCGACGCCCCCTCTCCTGGAAATGGGGCCCAGAGTAATGAATTCCCCCTCACGAGCCTCTCTGGCTCTAAACACAATTTTGCGGGCATAGTTGGAGTCCCTCCTCGGGGGACTCGAAGAACAAAGGAAGGACCCCTTGAGCCTCGTGGCTGTTAAAATAAGAATGGCACCTCAGAGCCTCTCGGGGTCGTGGCTCAAGGTGGGGGGGTTAGGCGGAGTCCCTCTCGGGGGACTCGGCATCACTTGAGGCCTCACGGGCCTCACAACACCAGGGTCTCGCTCTGGAGGGGAGGGGCGGGCACCGGCAATGTGCCCCGACGCCCCCCTCCCTTCTGCACGCACTCACCGGGTCTCTGGTGCTTGGCGGCGGCTCTCCTCCTCCACCGGGGCTCCCTCCTGGTCCTGGGAGCCCCGCAACATCCGGCGGCTGCTTCCTGGCAGGCCCGGGGCTCTCCCCAGCTCACAGGAGCCCCGGGCGGCCATCACTCGGCTTCTTTCTCCTGCCGGTGGCGGCAGGCGGGACTTCCGGTTGGGGGCCGCGCCGGGATTGGCCGGCTGCCCAACCGCTTCCGGGTCGTCGCAGGCAGAGCGGCGGCCCGGCGGTAGACCACAGCAAATGCCAGGTGGGCACCGGCTTTCCCTTTAAACGACTGGCACGAGGTGGCACTCCAGCGGGGCAACGCCGGGTGGGCACCGGCTTCAAAACAACAATAAAGCGAGGTGGGCACTCGCTCGGCAAAAACAGCGGCAACCTCTGGGCCAATGCCGGATGGGCACCGGCTTCCAAGAATACAGCGCTCCCAAGCGCTCTAACAGCTGATCAAGCGCTCCCAAGCGCTATAGGTAAAAATCCAGCGCTTCCAGGCGCTATAAGGGCAAGACACAGCGCTCCACAGCACTAGGGCAAAGATCAAGCGCTCCCAGGCGCTTTAGGGCATTCCACAGTCCAGCAAAGTCCTCTAGGAGTCCAAGGGCTGGGCAGGGCCCAGGGAGGGCAAGCCTTCCCCTGGGCCCCAGCAGCAGCATGCCCCTGGTCAGATTCAAGTTGGGAACAAGAACCTTTTCATGGGGTCACAGCCCCTCTTTTATACACCTTTTCTTTTGTCTGTAGGTGCAGGGTGGGGGCAGAACCAGTCGCAGCTGGTCTGTGAGCACTGTTGATGACTCAACCACCCCTTTCATTCATCAGGCAGGCTAGGGTCATCAGTCGCACCACAGGGGGCGGAGCCAGCATTGTGTGGGGGAAACCCAGCCTCATTCAGGACACAGGCGCATCCCCTCCCTCACATCAGCATGCTAATCTCTCCATTCACCACCGGGGCAGACCCACACAGACTTCCTGGAGCCTGGCATCCCAGCCAGCTCCAGCCAATCACACGCCAGGCATATTTTACACTAATATGCCAACTCCTAGAAGTGGCACTTCCGCACAAGACACAGTCATGTCACATACATCGTTGCGAAGCATTCAATCACACGAGTGTGCAAATACCAAACTTGAGCATGCACGCTTCACACATCAGGAACTACCAGGGACACAGACATTCCCCATGCATTCCTATAGGAGAGCTGGCCAATCTCACATACGCACTCAGGGAGAGCACGCACTTTACACTGCGCCACAGTGTCAAAGTGCGCAAAGACCAGAAGTCACTATCACTGGGTCACAAACACAAAGCAAAAAGTTCAGGGGTGAACCTGCCAGAAGGGCCAAGTCCAACACAACCCCCTTCCAGCCAAAACGCAGGGGAGAACAATCACTTCCCTGCTTGGGGCGATAGAACACGGACACGGGCCCGCACTGCAGGGACACCCTCCGGTTCTACGCCATGTTGATCCATAAGACAAGCACATACTTAACAAAAAACAGGCCCAACCAGGCTACCCCACTGGTACTCCTTAGTTGTCCACGGCTAGGACCAGGCCCTAGGCCACCCAGATACCACTGGTCCCTACCAATCCACAGAGTGGGGTGTGGTAACCCCTGGCCTACATAGCCATTCCCCACTCCCTTTCTCAGTGTAGTTCCAAACTACCACTGATCCTTCAACCTAGGG
This sequence comes from Lissotriton vulgaris, assembly GCF_964263255.1. Lineage (NCBI taxonomy): Eukaryota > Metazoa > Chordata > Amphibia > Caudata > Salamandridae > Lissotriton > Lissotriton vulgaris. The sequence continues at coordinate 2,006,403,761 of NC_141693.1, read as the reverse complement.
TCCGCACCCTCAGGCTGACCAGAGGTCACGGGCAAGAATGCCCCACCCTACCTCTACTTCTGAAGCACCCTCCAGAACACAATTCTCCCACCAGTTTGGGACCTTTACTCCCTCAGCAGCAGTGACCACGGTCAGACCAGCACAAGAACGGTGTAGTGAGGCGTTGCACTTTGCGGGTTGCCAGGTGCGGCGCAGGCGGCGGCTCGCGGACCGCGTCGAGACGGGGACGGCAAGCGGCATAGGCTGCGCGGCCGAAGGCAGACGCGGCTCAGTGCGGTGCCTACAGGACACCAGGCTGGTCATGACGGAGTCACAGCTCCCTTAACGGGTTTACCACCTGGGATTCAAATTCACTCCTCCTTCAGCAGCAAGGCAACCACTGCAGGTCAATCCCCCATACAGCTTACCCGGTTCCTTCTCTTCAGTCAGGAGTTCCTTCAGGACACTACGTACAGTTGCCCTTACGTCCAGATCCGGACACACCGGCTACTGGCTCCCCAACCGAGGGACTTACTCCTTTGGTCAGATGCCTGGCGCACCAGGACTTCCTTGAGGGTGACACATAACTAATAGGTCTTGTACAAGTCTGCCTGACACTCAGGACAGAAGTGGCATCACCCTGGTCACTCCTTGGCGACACAACCCTTCTGGTTGGCCCCTGACCCACTGGTTACTCCACTGGGGAACCTATCCCCCCCGCACCCCTCCATCTGGACTTCTGCACCCTCCCAACTGGAGCGGTACGGCCAGATAACAGAACTACTAGAGCCCTGCTTACAGGCGCTCCACGTTCTCTCCACACTGGGAGATCTCCCTAGAAGGACGCTCCATACGGACATGCTAGGCTCCCTCACCTGGTGTTCCTAAGAAAAAAAACACCCAGACTACGAAGACCAGGCTTGTGCTCCTCTGAGCCACTTCCACCACACTGGGCTGGAAGACCAGAACTTTCCTTAGGGTCACTTTCCAACAATTAACACAATGGCACAGGGGCAGGGGAAACTCCCATGAGCTTCATGCCCACCCATGAAATCCTGTTCACTGATGTTCTACGTTCTTCAAATACTCTGGGAGATCTTCCTCAAATGACCTATTGGTACAGCCTAGGCCCCCGACCTGACGTTCCCTTCAGAAACAGTCCAGGCCCTGACACTGGGTTTCGGGCACCTGGAGACATGCAGTCCCACCCACTCCTTCTCCTCTTGAGACAGGACGTGAGCCCCTACACGAGACCTAGCTGGGCTACACTTAACCTCTTCCACCACACTGGGCTGGAAGACACCTCAGCCACTCCTTTTGGAATCACTCCATCCCCTATGCCTCTCTCCTCCCAGAACATTACCAACTCCAAACATCTGTCCCTAAATAGACCACAGAAATCAAAAGCAGGCTCCACTGTCTGCAGACGTTCTTGGGAAAAGTTTAACACACAGAACTTTAGGTATCTGAGCAAAACAAGAGTACACAAGCATTCAGCAAGCTCCCCATCCAGAGAACTCACACCACTTGTCCAGTGCAACACACCATTCGTCCACACACCCCTCCCCAGACTGGTAAGGAAGTTTCTACCACCCCTGATTTCTCAACCTGACCACACGTGACACAGGTACCATTACTCCAGGACAGGGACGGGGGACACATGCACTGAACACATTTATGCTGCCACCACTGGATCCCACCCTCATGATGAATCCAGAAAACATACTGCAGTTAGGGGGATGATCTACCCTCCCGAGCTAGGGACACCTAACTCAAAGATCACAAGAAACACATTTCCACAGAAATGACATTTTTAGCAAAAGCACCATACAATAATCCCCAAAATGTGATTTATCTAAAATGCAGAGTTTTGTAGATGTGGCCAGTTGCCACTGTGGTAGAACGCAAACACAAATCCTTATCCTCACCGCTGCGTCCAATGTTAGAAATGGAATCCCTGGCTGGCCAGGGCTTGCGCCAAAGTCAGTCAGAGACCACCACTCCTAAGTCAGGGCAAGGGAGTTACACGCCAAGATAACCCCTGCTCACCCTCTAGGTAACGTGGCGCGAGCAGCAAGGCTAATCTTGGGGGCGATATGAGTTAAGTATTTGCGCACGCACCCCAGCAACAAAACCCAAGACCCACCACAAAGGAAACTCCACACAAGGTTATATATAAAAATAGCCTTTGTAGAACACCAAAACACATTAGATAAAACACACACTTTACAATGTGCCAACAAGCACGGGCAGTATTTACAGGGGATATGTACAAGACAGGGCCACTTGGACCACTGTCAGGAATCAGCACTTTTAGAACTTAGAATACAATACTTGTAGGCCTAGAACTTAGAACATAGAGCCTAACGGACAGTACCTCCCGTCCTGGTTGCAGGGATAATGCGAGTGACCTCCTTAATAAACTTGAGCGGGCGGCCCAGCGAAGCGGCACGACTCAGGGGAGAGTGGTGCGGCTCGAGGCTTGAGCGGGCGGCCGGCAAGGTACAAGCGTTTCTCTGGGGCGACCAATGTGTGCGGCTCAGAAGAGGAGGGGAAGGCAGCATGCGGGCGACCCAGCGAAGGGCTGGGCCTGCATGCTGCTCTTGTGTTTCTGCAGGGCTGGGCCTGCATGCTGCTCCCTGTGTGTCTGAAGGCCCAGGCCTGCCTGCTGCTCCGTGTGTTTCTGCAGGGCTGGGTCTGCATGCTGCTCTGTGTGTTTCTGCAAGGCTGGGCCTGCATGCTGCTCCCTGTGTTTCTGCAGAGCTGGGCCTGCATGCTGCTCTGTGTGTTTCTGCAGGGCTGGGCCTGCATGCTGCTCTTGTGTTTCTGCAGGGCTGGGCCTGCATGCTGATCTGTGTGTTTCTGCAGGGCTGGGCCTGCATGCTGCTCTTGTGTTTCTGCAGGGCTGGGTCGGCATGCTGCTCTCTGTGTTTCTGCAGGGCTGGGCCTGCATGCTGCTCTGTGTGTTTCTGTAGGGCTGGGCCTGCATGCTCTTGTGTTTCTGCAGGGCTGGGCCTGCATGCTGCTCTGTGTGTTTCTGCAGGGCTGGGCCTGAATGCTGCTCTGTGTGTTTCTGCAGGGCTGGGCCTGCATGCTGCTCTCTGTGTTTCAGCAGGGCTGGGCCTGCATGCTGCTCTTGTGTTTCTGCAGGGCAGGGCCTGCATGCTGCTCTGTGTGTTTCTGCAGGGCTGGGCCTGCATGCTGCTCTGTGTGTTTCTGCAGGGCTGGGCCTGCATGCTGCTCTGTGTGTTTCTGCAGGGCTGGGCCTGCATGCTGCTCTTGTGTTTCTGCAGGGCAGGGCCTGCATGCTGCTCTGTGTGTTTCTGCAGGGCTGGGCCTGCATGCTGCTCTGTGTGTTTCTGCAGGGCTGGGCCTGCATGCTGCTCTGTGTGTTTCTGCAGGGCTGGGCCTGCATGCTGCTCTTGTGTTTCTGTAGGGTTGGGCCTGCATGCTGCTCTTGTGTTTCTGCAGGGCAGGGCCTGCATGCTGCTCTGTGTGTTTCTGCAGGGCTGGGCCTGCATGCTGCTCTGTGTGTTTCTGCAGGGCTGGGCCTGCATGCTTCTCTGTGTGTTTCTACAGGGCTGGGCCTGCATGCTGCTCTGTGTGTTTCTGTAGGGCTGGGCCTGCATGCTGCTCTGTGTGTTTCTGCAGGGCTGGGCCTGCATGCTGCTCCATGTGTTTCTGCAGGGCTGGGCCTGCATGCTGCTCTTGTGTTTCTGCAGGGATGGGTCTGCATGCTGCTCTGTGTGTTTATTTATTTATTTATTTATTTAAAATATTTATAAAGCGCGACTGTCACCTGGCAGGTATCCTGGCGCTGGTAGCTACTCTTGTGGTTTATTGACGGGGGTGAACTGGAACTGGCCGGTTTTTATAGGGACGGGGGAAAGAGCCATGTTTTGATACGTTTCCTGAATGGGAGGAAATGAGGGATATGGCGAATGTCGACAGGTAGACTGTTCCATAGCTTGGCTGCAGCTACTCTGAACGATCTTCCTCCCATCCTGGCCTTCTTACATCTGGGCACTCTCGCGAGGCAGGCAGTAGTGGACCTGAGTGTTCTGGTGGGGGTATACCAGGAGAACAGACGTTGAAGAGGTCTGGGTCCTATTCCATGTAGTGCCTTGAAGACCAGGCAAAGGGCCTTGAAGGGAATGCGTTGCCTCAAAGGCAGACAATGCAACTCGGCCAGTGCGGCAGTGGCCTGCATGCTGCTCCCTGTGTTTCTGCAGGGATGGGCCTGCATGCTGCTCTGTGTGTTTCTGTAGGGCTGGGCCTGCATGCTGCTCTGTGTGTTTCTGTAGGGCTGGGCCTGCATGCTGCTCTGTGTGTTTCTGCAGGGCTGGGCCTGCATGCTCTTGTGTTTCTGCAGGGCTGGGCCTGCATTCTGCTCTGTGTGTTTCTGTAGGGCTGGGCCTGCATGCTGCTCTGTGTGTTTCTGCAGGGCTGGGCCTGCATGCTGCTCTTGTGTTTCTGCAGGGCTGGGTCTGCATGCTGCTCTGTGTGTTTCTGCAGGGATGGGCCTGCATGCTGCTCTGTGTGTTTCTGCAGGGCTGGGCCTGCATGCTCTTGTGTTTCTGTAGGGCTGGACCTGCATGCTGCTCTGTGTGTTTCTGCAGGCATGGGCCTGCATGCTGCTCTGTGTGTTTCTGCAGGGCTGGGCCTGCATGCTCTTGTGTTTCTGTAGGGCTGCGCCTGTATGCTGCTCTGTGTGTTTCTGCAGGGCTGGGCCTGCATGCTGCTCCCTGTGTTTCTGTAGGGCTGGGCCTGCATGCTTCTCTCTGTGTTTCTGCAGGGCTGGGTCCTCATGCTGCTCCCTGTGTTTCTGCAGGGCTGGGCCTGCATGCTGCTCTGTGTGTTTCTGCAGGGCTGGGCCTGCATGCTGCTCTCTGTGTTTCTGCAGGGCTGGGCCTGCATGCTGCTCCCTGTGTTTCTTCTGGTCTGGGCCTGCATGCTGCTCTGTGTGTTTCTGCAGGGCTGGGCCTGCATGCTGCTCTGTGTGTTTCTGCAGGGCTGGGCCTGCATGCTGCTCTTGTGTTTCTGCAGGGCTGGGCCTGCATGCTGCTCTGTGTGTTTCTGCAGGGCTGGGCCTGCATGCTGCTCTTGTGTTTCTGCAGGGCTGGGCCTGCATGCTGCTCTGTGTGTTTCTGCAGGGCTGTGCCTGCATGCTCTGTGTGTTTCTGCAGGGCTGGGCCTGCATGCTGCTCTTGTGTTTCTGCAGGGCTGGCCCTGCATGCTGCTCTGTGTGTTTCTGCAGGGCTGGGCCTGCATGCTGCTCTTGTGTTTCTGCAGGGCTGGGCCTGCATGCTGCTCTTGTGTTTCTTCTGGTCTGGACCTGCATGCTGCTCTGTGTGTTTCTGCAGGGCTGGGCCTGCATGCTGCTCTTGTGTTTCTGTAGGGCTGGGCCTGCATGCTGCTCTTGTGTTTCTGTAGGGCTGGGCCTGCATGCGGCTCTTGTGTTTCTGCAGGGCTGGGCGTGCATGCTGCTCTTGTGTTTCTGCAGGGCTGGGCCTGCATGCTGCTCTTGTGTTTCTGTAGGGCTGGGCCTGCATGCTGCTCTTGTGTTTCTGTAGGGCTGGGCCTGCATGCTGCTCCCTGTGTTTCTTTAGGGCTGGGCCTGCATGCTGCTCTAGTGTTTCTGCAGGCTGGGCCTGCATGCTGCTTATGTGTTTCTGCAGGGCAGGGCCTGCATGCTGCTCTGTGTGTTTCTGCAGGGCTGGGCCTGCATGCTGCTCTGTGTGTTTCTGCAGGGCTGGGCCTGCATGCTGCTCTGTGTGTTTCTGCAGGGCTGGGCCTGCATGCTCTTGTGTTTCTGTAGGGATTGGCCTGCATGTTGCTCTGTGTGTTTCTGCAGGGCTGGGCCTGCATGCTTCTCTGTGTGTTTCTGCAGGGCTGGGCCTGCATGTTGCTCCCTGTGTTTCTGCAGGGCTGGGCCTGCATGCTGCTCTGTGTGTTTCTGCAGGGCTGGGCCTGCATGCTGCGCCCTGTGTTTCTGCAGGGCTGGGCCTGCATGCTCTTTTGTTTCTTCTCGTCTGGACCTGCATGCTGCTCTGTGTGTTTCTGCAGGGCTGGGCCTGCATGCTGCTCCCTGTGTTTCTTTAGGGCTGGGCCTGCACGCGTCTCTGTGTGTTTCTGCAGGGCTGGGCCTGCATGCTGCTCTGTGTGTTTCTGCAGGGCTGGACCTTCATGCTTCTCTGTGAGTTTCTGCAGGGTAGGGCCTGCATGTTGCTCTGTGTGTTTATGCAGGGCTTGGTCTGCATGCTGCTCGCTGTATTTCTGTAGGGATTGGCCTGCATGCTGCTCCCTGTGTTTCTGCAGGGCTGGGCATGCATGCTGCTCCCTGTGTTTCTTTTGGGCTGGGCCTGCATGATGCTCCCTGTGTTTCTGTAGGGCTGGGCCTGCATGCTGCTCCCTGTGTTTCTGTAGGGATTGGCCTGCATGCTGCTCCCTGTGTTTCTGCAGGGCTGGGCATGCATGCTGCTCCCTGTGTTTCTGCAGGGCTGGGCCTGCATGCTGCGCCCTGTGTTTCTTTAGGGCTGGGCCTGCATGCTGCTCCCTGTGTTTCTGTAGGGATTGGCCTGCACGCTGCTCCCTGTGTTTCTGTAGGGCTGGGCCTGTATGCTGCTCCCTGTGTTTCTGCAGGGATTGGCATGCATACTGCTCCTTGTGTTTCTGCAGGGCTGGGTCTGCTTGCTGCTCTTGTGTTTCTGCAGGGATGGGTCTGCATGCTGCTCCCTGTGTTTCTGCAGGGCTGGGCCTGCATGCTGCTCCCTGTGTTTCTGCAGGGCTGGGCCTGCTTGCTGCTCTTGTGTTTCTGCAGGGCTGGGCCTGCTTGATGCTCTTGTGTTTCTGCAGGGCTGGGCCTGCATGCTGCTCCCTGTGTTTCTGCAGGGCTGGGCCTGCATGCTGCTCTGTGTGTTTCTGCAGGGCTGGGCCTGCTTGCTGCTCTTGTGTTTCTGCAGGGCTGGGCCTGCATGCTGCTCCCTGTGTTTCTGCAGGGCTGGGCCTGCATGCTGCTCCCTGTGTTTCTGCAGGGCTGGGCCTGCATGCTTCTATGCGTGTTTCTTTAGGGCTGGGCCTGCATGCTGCTCTGTGTGGTTCTGTAGGGCTGGGCCTGCATGCTGCTCCCTGTGTTTCTGCAGGGCTGGGCCTGCATGCTGCTCTGTGTGTTTCTGCAGGGCTGGGCCTGCATGCTGCTCTCTGTGTTTCTGCAGGACTGTGCCTGCATGCTCTTGTGTTTTTGCAGGGCTGGGCCTGCATGCTTCTCTGTGTGTTTCTGCATGGCTGGCCCTGCATGCTGCTCCCTGTGTTTCTTTAGGGCTGGACCTGCATGCTGCTCTGTGTGTTTCTGCAGGGCTGGGCCTGCCTGCTGCTCCCTGTTTTTCTGCAGGGCTGGGCCTGCATGCTGCTCTGTGTGTTTCAGCAGGGCTGGGCCTGCATGCTGCTCCCTGTGTTTCTTTAGGGCGGGGCCTGCATGCTGCTCTGTGTGTTTTTGCAGGGCTGGGCCTGCATGCTGCTCCCTGTGTTTCTGTAGGGCTGGGCCTGCATGCTGCTTTGTGTGTTTCTGCAGGGCTGGGCCTGCATGCTGCTCTGTGTGTTTCTGCAGGGCTGGGCCTGCATGCTGCTCTGTGTGTTTCTGCAGGGCTGGGCCTGCATGCTGCTCCCTGTGTTTCTGTAGGGCTGGGCCTGCATGCTGCTCCCTGTGTTTCTGTTGGGATTGGCCTGCATGCTGCTCCCTGTGTTTCTGTAGGGCTGGGCCTGCATGCTGCTCCCTGTGTTTCTGTAGGGATTGGCCTGCATGCTGCTTTGTGTGTTTCTGCAGGGCTGGACCTGCATGCTGCTCTGTGTGTTTCTGCAGGGCGGGCCTGCATGCTGCTTTGTGTGTTTCTGCAGGGCTGGGCCTGCATGCTGCTCTGTGTGTTTCTGAAGGGCTGGGCCTGCATGCTGCTCCCTGTGTTTCTGTAGGGCTGGGCCTGCATGCTGCTCCCTGTGTTTCTGTAGGGATTGGCCTGCATGCTGCTTTGTGTGTTTCTGCAGGGCTGGACCTGCATGCTGCTCTGTGTGTTTCTTTTGGGCTGGGCCTGCATGATGCTCCCTGTGTTTCTGTAGGGCTGGGCCTGCATGCTGCTCCCTGTGTTTCTGCAGGGCTGGGCATGCATGCTGATCCCTGTGTTTCTGCAGGGCTGGGCCTGCATGCTGCTCCCTGTGTTTCTTTAGGGCTGGGCCTGCATGCTGCTCCCTGTGTTTCTGTAGGGATTGGCCTGCATGCTGCTCCCTGTGTTTCTGTAGGGCTGGGCCTGTATGCTGCTCCCTGTGTTTCTGTAGGGATTGGCATGCATACTGCTCCTTGTGTTTCTGCAGGGCTGGGTCTGCTTGCTGCTCTTGTGTTTCTGCAGGGCTGGGTCTGCATGCTGCTCCCTGTGTTTCTGCAGGGCTGGGCCTGCATGCTGCTCCCTGTGTTTCTGCAGGGCTGGGCCTGCTTGCTGCTCTTGTGTTTCTGCAGGGCTGGGCCTGCTTGATGCTCTTGTGTTTCTGCAGGGCTGGGCCTGCATGCTGCTCCCTGTGTTTCTGCAGGGCTGGGCCTGCATGCTGCTCTGTGTGTTTCTGCAGGGCTGGGCCTGCTTGCTGCTCTTGTGTTTCTGCAGGGCTGGGCCTGGATGCTGCTCCCTGTGTTTCTGCAGGGCTGGGCCTGCATGCTGCTCTGTGTGTTTCTGCAGGGCTGGGCCTGCATGCTGCTCTGTGTGTTTCTGCAGGGCTGGGCCTGCATGCTGCTCTTGTGTTTCTGCAGGGCAGGGCCTGCATGCTGCTCTGTGTGTTTCTGCAGGGCTGGGCCTGCATGCTGCTCTGTGTGTTTCTGCAGGGCTGGGCCTGCATGCTTCTATGTGTGTTTCTTTAGGGCTGGGCCTGCATGCTGCTCCCTGTGTTTCTGCAGGGCTGGGCCTGCATGCTGCTCTGTGTGGTTCTGTAGGGCTGGGCCTGCATGCTGCTCCCTGTGTTTCTGCAGGGCTGGGCCTGCATGCTGCTCTGTGTGTTTCTGCAGGGCTGGGCCTGCATGCTGCTCTCTGTGTTTCTGCAGGACTGTGCCTGCATGCTCTTGTGTTTTTGCAGGGCTGGGCCTGCATGCTTCTCTGTGTGTTTCTGCATGGCTGGCCCTGCATGCTGCTCCCTGTGTTTCTTTAGGGCTGGACCTGCATGCTGCTCTGTGTGTTTCTGCAGGGCTGGGCCTGCATGCTGCTCCCTGTTTTTCTGCAGGGCTGGGCCTGCATGCTGCTCTGTGTGTTTCAGCAGGGCTGGGCCTGCATGCTGCTCCCTGTGTTTCTTTAGGGCTGGGCCTGCATGCTGCTCTGTGTGTTTTTGCAGGGCTGGGCCTGCATGCTGCTCTGTGTGTTTTTGCAGGGCTGGGCCTGCATGCTGCTCCCTGTGTTTCTGTAGGGCTGGGCCTGCATGCTGCTCTGTGTGTTTCTGCAGGGCTGGGCCTGCATGCTGCTCTGTGTGTTTCTGCAGGGCTGGGCCTGCATGCTGCTCTGTGTGTTTCTGCAGGGCTGGGCCTGCATGCTGCTCTGTGTGTTTCTGCAGGGCTGGGCCTGCATGCTGCTCTTGTGTTTCTGTAGGGCTGGGCCTGCATGCTGCTCCCTGTGTTTCTGCAGAGCTGGGCCTGCATGCTGCTCTGTGTGTTTCTGCAGGGCTGGGCCTGCATGCTGCTCTTGTGTTTCTGCAGGGCTGGGCCTGCATGCTGATCTGTGTGTTTCTGCAGGGCTGGGCCTGCATGCTGCTCTTGTGTTTCTGCAGGGCTGGGTCGGCATGCTGCTCTCTGTGTTTCTGCAGGGCTGGGCCTGCATGCTGCTCTGTGTGTTTCTGCAGGGCTGGGTCGGCATGCTGCTCTCTGTGTTTCTGCAGGGCTGGGCCTGCATGCTGCTCTGTGTGTTTCTGCAGGGCTGGGCCTGCATGCTGCTCCCTGTGTTTCTGCAGGGCTGGGCCTGCATGCTGCTCTGTGTGTTTCTGCAGGGCTGGGCCTGCATGCTGCTCTGTGTGTTTCTGTAGGGCTGGGCCTGCATGCTCTTGTGTTTCTGCAGGGCTGGGCCTGCATGCTGCTCTGTGTGTTTCTGCAGGGCTGGGCCTGAATGCTGCTCTGTGTGTTTCTGCAGGGCTGGGCCTGCATGCTGCTCTCTGTGTTTCTGCAGGGCTGGGCCTGCATGCTGCTCTTGTGTTTCTGCAAGGCAGGGCCTGCATCCTGCTCTGTGTGTTTCTGCAGGGCTGGGCCTGCATGCTGCTCTCTGTGTTTCTGCTGGGCTGGGCCTGCATGCTGCTCTTGTGTTTCTGCAAGGCAGGGCCTGCATCCTGCTCTGTGTGTTTCTGCAGGGCTGGGCCTGCATGCTGCTCTGTGTGTTTCTGCAGGGCTGGGCCTGCATGCTGCTCTGTGTGTTTCTGCAGGGCTGGGCCTGCATGCTGATCTTGTGTTTCTGCAGGGCAGGGCCTGCATGCTGCTCTGTGTGTTTCTGCAGGGCTGGGCCTGCATGCTGCTCTGTGTGTTTCTGCAGGGCTGGGCCTGCATGCTGCTCTGTGTGTTTCTGCAGGGCTGGGCCTGCATGCTGCTCTTGTGTTTCTGCAGGGCAGGGCCTGCATGCTGCTCTGTGTGTTTCTGCAGGGCTGGGCCTGCATGCTGCTCTGTGTGTTTCTGCAGGGCTGGGCCTGCATGCTTCTCTGTGTGTTTCTACAGGGCTGGGCCTGCATGCTGCTCTGTGTGTTTCTGTAGGGCTGGGCCTGCATGCTGCTCTGTGTGTTTCTGCAGGGCTGGGCCTGCATGCTGCTCCATGTGTTTCTGCAGGGCTGGGCCTGCATGCTGCTCTTGTGTTTCTGCAGGGATGGGTCTGCATGCTGCTCTGTGTGTTTATTTATTTATTTATTTATTTAAAATATTTATAAAGCGCGACTGTCACCTGGCAGGTATCCTGGCGCTGGTAGCTACTCTTGTGGTTTATTGACGGGGGTGAACTGGAACTGGCCGGTTTTTATAGGGACAGGGGAAAGAGCCATGTTTTGATACGTTTCCTGAATGGGAGGAAATGAGGGATATGGCGAATGGCGACAGGTAGACTGTTCCATAGCTTGGCTGCAGCTACTCTGAACGATCTTCCTCCCATCCTGGCCTTCTTACATCTGGGCACTCTCGCGAGGCAGGCAGTTGTGGACCTGAGTGTTCTGGTGGGGGTATACCAGGAGAACAGACGTTGAAGAGGTCTGGGTCCTATTTCATGTAGTGCCTTGAAGACCAGGCAAAGGGCCTTGAAGGGAATGCGTTGCCTCAAAGGCAGACAATGCAACTCGGCCAGTGCGGCAGTGGCCTGCATGCTGCTCCCTGTGTTTCTGCAGGGATGGGCCTGCATGCTGCTCTGTGTGTTTCTGTAGGGCTGGGCCTGCATGCTGCTCTGTGTGTTTCTGTAGGGCTGGGCCTGCATGCTGCTCTGTGTGTTTCTGCAGGGCTGGGCCTGCATGCTCTTGTGTTTCTGCAGGGCTGGGCCTGCATGCTGCTCTTGTGTTTCTTTAGGGCTGGGCCTGCATGCTGCTCTGTGTGTTTCTGTAGGGCTGGGCCTGCATTCTGCTCTGTGTGTTTCTGTAGGGCTGGGCCTGCATGCTGCTCTGTGTGTTTCTGCAGGGCTGGGCCTGCATGCTGCTCTTGTGTTTCTGCAGGGCTGGGTCTGCATGCTGCTCTGTGTGTTTCTGCAGGGATGGGCCTGCATGCTGCTCTGTGTGTTTCTGCAGGGCTGGGCCTGCATGCTCTTGTGTTTCTGTAGGGCTGGACCTGCATGCTGCTCTGTGTGTTTCTGCAGGCATGGGCCTGCATGCTGCTCTGTGTGTTTCTGCAGGGCTGGGCCTGCATGCTCTTGTGTTTCTGTAGGGCTGCGCCTGTATGCTGCTCTGTGTGTTTCTGCAGGGCTGGGCCTGCATGCTGCTCCCTGTGTTTCTGTAGGGCTGGGCCTGCATGCTTCTCTCTGTGTTTCTGCAGGGCTGGGTCTGCATGCTGCTCCCTGTGTTTCTGCAGGGCTGGGCCTGCATGCTGCTCTGTGTGTTTCTGCAGGGCTGGGCCTGCATGCTGCTCTCTGTGTTTCTGCAGGGCTGGGCCTGCATGCTGCTCCCTGTGTTTCTTCTGGTCTGGGCCTGCATGCTGCTCTGTGTGTTTCTGCAGGGCTGGGCCTGCATGCTGCTCTGTGTGTTTCTGCAGGGCTGGGCCTGCATGCTGCTCTTGTGTTTCTGCAGGGCTGGGCCTGCATGCTGCTCTGTGTGTTTCTGCAGGGCTGGGCCTGCATGCTGCTCTTGTGTTTCTGCAGGGCTGGGCCTGCATGCTGCTCTGTGTGTTTCTGCAGGGCTGTGCCTGCATGCTCTGTGTGTTTCTGCAGGGCTGGGCCTGCATGCTGCTCTTGTGTTTCTGCAGGGCTGGCCCTGCATGCTGCTCTGTGTGTTTCTGCAGGGCTGGGCCTGCATGCTGCTCTTGTGTTTCTGCAGGGCTGGGCCTGCATGCTGCTCTTGTGTTTCTGTAGGGCTGGGCCTGCATGCGGCTCTTGTGTTTCTGCAGGGCTGGGCCTGCATGCTGCTCTTGTGTTTCTGCAGGGCTGGGCCTGCATGCTGCTCTTGTGTTTCTGTAGGGCTGGGCCTGCATGCTGCTCTTGTGTTTCTGTAGGGCTGGGCCTGCATGCTGCTCCCTGTGTTTCTTTAGGGCTGGGCCTGCATGCTGCTCTAGTGTTTCTGCAGGCTGGGCCTGCATGCTGCTTTTGTGTTTCTGCAGGGCAGGGCCTGCATGCTGCTCTGTGTGTTTCTGCAGGGCTGGGCCTGCATGCTGCTCTGTGTGTTTCTGCAGGGCTGGGCCTGCATGCTGCTCTGTGTGTTTCTGCAGGCTGGGCCTGCATGCTGCTCTTGTGTGTCTGCAGGGCTGGGCCTGCATGCTGCTCTGTGTGTTTCTGCAGGGCTGGGCCTGCATGCTGCTCCCTGTGTTTCTTCTGGTCTGGGCCTGCATGCTGCTCTCTGTGTTTCTGCAGGGCTGGGTCTGCATGCTGCTCTGTGTGTTTCTGCAGGGCTGGGCCTGCATGCTGCTCTGTGTGTTTCTGCAAGGCTGGGCCTGCATGCTGATCTGTGTGTTTCTGCAGGGCTGGGCCTGCATGCTGCTCTGTGTGTTTCCTCTGATCTAGACTTGCATGCTGCTCTTGTGTTTCTGCGGGGCTGGACCTGCATGCTGCTCTGTGTGTTTCTGCAGGGCAGGGCCTGCATGCTGCTCTGTGTGTTTCTGCAGGGCTGGGCCTGCATGCTGCTCTGTGTGTTTCTGCAGGGCTGTGCCTGCATGCTCTTGTGTTTCTGTAGGGATTGGCCTGCATGTTGCTCTGTGTGTTTCTGCAGGGCTGTGCCTGCATGCTTCTCTGTGTGTTTCTGCAGGGCTGGGCCTGCATGTTGCTCCCTGTGTTTCTGCAGGGCTGGGCCTGCATGCTGCTCTGTGTGTTTCTGCAGGGCTGGGCCTGCATGCTGCTCTTGTGTTTCTGCAGGGCTGGGCCTGCATGCTGCTCTTGTGTTTCTGTAGGGCTGGGCCTGCATGCTGCTCTTGTGTTTCTGTAGGGCTGGGCCTGCATGCTGCTCCCTGTGTTTCTTTAGGGCTGGGCCTGCATGCTGCTCTAGTGTTTCTGCAGGCTGGGCCTGCATGCTGCTTTTGTGTTTCTGCAGGGCAGGGCCTGCATGCTGCTCTGTGTGTTTCTGCAGGGCTGGGCCTGCATGCTGCTCTTGTGTTTCTGCAGGGCTGGGCCTGCATGCTGCTCTTGTGTTTCTGTAGGGCTGGGCCTGCATGCTGCTCTTGTGTTTCTGTAGGGCTGGGCCTGCATGCTGCTCCCTGTGTTTCTTTAGGGCTGGGCCTGCATGCTGCTCTAGTGTTTCTGCAGGCTGGGCCTGCATGCTGCTTTTGTGTTTCTGCAGGGCAGGGCCTGCATGCTGCTCTGTGTGTTTCTGCAGGGCTGGGCCTGCATGCTGCTCTGTGTGTTTCTGCAGGGCTGGGCCTGCATGCTGCTCTGTGTGTTTCTGCAGGGCTGGGCCTGCATGCTGCTCTGTGTGTTTCTGCAGGGCTGTGCCTGCATGCTCTTGTGTTTCTGTAGGGATTGGCCTTCATGTTGCTCTGTGTGTTTCTGCAGGGCTGTGCCTGCATGCTTCTCTGTGTGTTTCTGCAGGGCTGGGCCTGCATGTTGCTCCCTGTGTTTCTGCAGGGCTGGGCCTGCATGCTGCTCTGTGTGTTTCTGCAGGGCTGGGCCTGCATGCTGCTCCCTGTGTTTCTTTAGGGCTGGCCCTGCACGCGTCTCTGTGTGTTTCTGCAGGGCTGGGCCTGCATGCTGCTCCCTGTGTTTCTGCAGGGCTGGGCCTGCATGCTGCTCTGTGTGTTTCTGCAGGGTTGGGCCTGCATGCTGCTCTGTGTGTTTCTGCAGGGCAGGGCCTGCATGTTGCTCTGTGTGTTTATGCAGGGCTGGGTCTGCATGCTGCTCGCTGTATTTCTGTAGGGATTGGCCTGCATGCTGCTCCCTGTGTTTCTGCAGGGCTGGGCATGCATGCTGCTCCCTGTGTTTCTTTTGGGCTGGGCCTGCATGATGCTCCCTGTGTTTCTGTAGGGCTGGGCCTGCATGCTGCTCCCTGTGTTTCTGTAGGGATTGGCCTGCATGCTGCTCCCTGTGTTTCTGCAGGGATGGGCATGCATGCTGCTCCCTGTGTTTCTGCAGGGCTGGGCCTGCATGCTGCTCCCTGTGTTTCTTTAGGGCTGGGCCTGCATGCTGCTCCCTGTGTTTCTGTAGGGATTGGCCTGCACGCTGCTCCCTGTGTTTCTGTAGGGCTGGGCCTGTATGCTGCTCCCTGTGTTTCTGTAGGTATTGGCATGCATACTGCTCCTTGTGTTTCTGCAGGGCTGGGTCTGCTTGCTGCTCTTGTGTTTCTGCAGGGCTGGGTCTGCATGCTGCTCCCTGTGTTTCTGCAGGGCTGGGCCTGCATGCTGCTCCCTGTGTTTCTGCAGGGCTGGGCCTGCTTGCTGCTCTTGTGTTTCTGCAGGGCTGGGCCTGCTTGATGCTCTTGTGTTTCTGCAGGGCTGGGCCTGCATGCTGCTCCCTGTGTTTCTGCAGGGCTGGGCCTGCATGCTGCTCTGTGTGTTTCTGCAGGGCTGGGCCTGCTTGCTGCTCTTGTGTTTCTGCAGGGCTGGGCCTGCATGCTGCTCCCTGTGTTTCTGCAGGGCTGGGCCTGCATGCTGCTCCCTGTGTTTCTGCAGGGCTGGGCCTGCATGCTTCTATGCGTGTTTCTTTAGGGCTGGGCCTGCATGCTGCTCTGGGTGGTTCTGTAGGGCTGGGCCTGCATGCTGCTCCCTGTGTTTCTGCAGGGCTGGGCCTGCATGCTGCTCTGTGTGTTTCTGCAGGGCTGGGCCTGCATGCTGCTCTCTGTGTTTCTGCAGGACTGTGCCTGCATGCTCTTGTGTTTTTGCAGGGCTGGGCCTGCATGCTTCTCGGTGTGTTTCTGCATGGCTGGCCCTGCATGCTGCTCCCTGTGTTTCTTTAGGGCTGGACCTGCATGCTGCTCTGTGTGTTTCTGCAGGGCTGGGCCTGCATGCTGCTCCCTGTTTTTCTGCAGGGCTGGGCCTGCATGCTGCTCTGTGTGTTTCAGCAGGGCTGGGCCTGCATGCTGCTCCCTGTGTTTCTTTAGGGCTGGGCCTGCATGCTGCTCTGTGTGTTTTTGCAGGGCTGGGCCTGCATGCTGCTCCCTGTGTTTCTGTAGGGCTGGGCCTGCATGCTGCTCTGTGTGTTTCTGCAGGGCTGGGCCTGCATGCTGCTCTGTGTGTTTCTGCAGGGCTGGGCCTGCATGCTGCTCTGTGTGTTTCTGCAGGGCTGGGCCTGAATGCTGCTCCCTGTGTTTCTGTAGGGCTGGGCCTGCATGCTGCTCCCTGTGTTTCTGTAGGGATTGGCCTGCATGCTGCTCCCTGTGTTTCTGTAGGGCTGGGCCTGCATGCTGCTCCCCGTGTTTCTGTAGGGATTGGCCTGCATGCTGCTCCCTGTGTTTCTGCAGGGCTGGGCATGCATGCTGCTCCCTGTGTTTCTGCAGGGCTGGGCCTGCATGCTGCTCCCTGTGTTTCTTTAGGGCTGGGCCTGCATGCTGCTCCCTGTGTTTCTGTAGGGATTGGCCTGCATGCTGCTCCCTGTGTTTCTGTAGGGCTGGGCCTGTATGCTGCTCCCTGTGTTTCTGTAGGGATTGGCATGCATACTGCTCCTTGTGTTTCTGCAGGGCTGGGTCTGCTTGCTGCTCTTGTGTTTCTGCAGGGCTGGGTCTGCATGCTGCTCCCTGTGTTTCTGCAGGGCTGGGCCTGCATGCTGCTCCCTGTGTTTCTGCAGGGCTGGGCCTGCTTGCTGCTCTTGTGTTTCTGCAGGGCTGGGCCTGCTTGATGCTCTTGTGTTTCTGCAGGGCTGGGCCTGCATGCTGCTCCCTGTGTTTCTGCAGGGCTGGGCCTGCATGCTGCTCTGTGTGTTTCTGCAGGGCTGGGCCTGCTTGCTGCTCTTGTGTTTCTGCAGGGCTGGGCCTGGATGCTGCTCCCTGTGTTTCTGCAGGGCTGGGCCTGCATGCTGCTCCCTGTGTTTCTGCAGGGCTGGGCCTGCATGCTTCTATGTGTGTTTCTTTAGGGCTGGGCCTGCATGCTGCTCTGTGTGGTTCTGTAGGGCTGGGCCTGCATGCTGCTCCCTGTGTTTCTGCAGGGCTGGGCCTGCATGCTGCTCTGTGTGTTTCTGCAGGGCTGGGCCTGCATGCTGCTCTCTGTGTTTCTGCAGGACTGTGCCTGCATGCTCTTGTGTTTTTGCAGGGCTGGGCCTGCATGCTTCTCTGTGTGTTTCTGCATGGCTGGCCCTGCATGCTGCTCCCTGTGTTTCTTTAGGGCTGGACCTGCATGCTGCTCTGTGTGTTTCTGCAGGGCTGGGCCTGCATGCTGCTCCCTGTTTTTCTGCAGGGCTGGGCCTGCATGCTGCTCTGTGTGTTTCAGCAGGGCTGGGCCTGCATGCTGCTCCCTGTGTTTCTTTAGGGCTGGGCCTGCATGCTGCTCTGTGTGTTTTTGCAGGGCTGGGCCTGCATGCTGCTCCCTGTGTTTCTGTAGGGCTGGGCCTGCATGCTGCTCTGTGTGTTTCTGCAGGGCTGGGCCTGCATGCTGCTCTGTGTGTTTCTGCAGGGCTGGGCCTGCATGCTGCTCTGTGTGTTTCTGCAGGGCTGGGCCTGCATGCTGCTCCCTGTGTTTCTGTAGGGCTGGGCCTGCATGCTGCTCTGTGTGTTTCTGCAGGGCTGGGCCTGCATGCTGCTCTTGTGTGTCTGCAGGGCTGGGCCTGCATGCTGCTCCCTGTGTTTCTGCAGGGCTGGGCCTACGTGCTGCTCCCTGTGTTTCTTTAGGGCTGGGCCTGCATGCTCTTGTGTTTCTGCAGGGCTGGGCCTGCATGCTGCTCTGTGTGTTTCTGCAGGGCTGGGCCTGCATGCTGCTCCCTGTGTTTCTGCAGGGCTGGGCCTGCATGCTGCTCCCTGTGTTTCTGCAGGGCTGGGCCTGCATGCTGCTCTTGTGTTTCTTTAGGGCTGGGCCAGCATGCTTCTCTGTGTGTTTCTGCAGGGCTGGGCCTGCATGTTGCTCCCTGTGTTTCTTTAGGGATGGGTCTGCATGCTGCGCTGTGTGTTTCTGCAGTGCTGGGCCTGCATGCTCTTGTGTTTCTGTAGGGATTGGCCTGCATGCTGCTCTGTGTGTTTCTGCAGGGCTGGGCCTGCATGCTGCTCCCTGTGTTTCTTTAGGGCTGGGCCTGCATGCTGCTCCCTGTGTTTCTGTAGGGATTGGCCTGCATGCTGCTCCCTGTGTTTCTGTAGGGCTGGGCCTGCATGCTGCTCCCTGTGTTTCTGTAGGGATTGGCCTGCATGCTGCTCCCTGTGTTTCTGCAGGGCTGGGCCTGCATGCTGCTCCCTGTGTTTCTGCAGGGCTGGGCCTGCATGCTGCTCTGTGTGTTTCTGCAGTGCTGGGCCTGCATGCTCTTGTGTTTCTGTAGGGATTGGCCTGCATGCTGCTCTGTGTGTTTCTGCAGGGCTGGGCCTACATGCTGCTCCCTGTGTTTCTTTAGGGATTGGCCTGCATGCTGCTCCCTGTGTTTCTGTAGGGCTGGGCCTGCATGCTGCTCCCTGTGTTTCTATAGGGATTGGCCTGCATGCTGCTCCCTGTGTTTCTGTAGGGATTGGCCTGCATGCTGCTCCCTGTGTTTCTGTAGGGATTGGCCTGCATGCTGCTCCCTGTGTTTCTGTAGGGCTGGGCCTGCATGCTGCTCCCTGTGTTTCTATAGGGATTGGCCTGCATGCTGCTCCCTGTGTTTCTGCAGGGCTGGGCCTGCATGCTGCTCCATGTGTTTCTGCAGGGCTGGGCCTGCATGCTGCTCTGTGTGTTTCTGCAGGGCTGGGTCTGCATGCTGCTCCCTGTGTTTCTGTAGGGATAGGCCAGCATGTTGCTCTCTGTGTTTCTGCTGGGCTGGGCCTGCATGCTGCGCCCTGTGTTTCTGCAGGGCTGGGCCTGCAAGCTGCTCTGTGTATTTCTGCAGGGCTGGGCCTGCATGCTGCTCCCTGTGTTTCTTTAGGGCTGGGCCTGCATGCTTCTCTGTGTGTTTCTGCAGGGCTGGGTCTGCATGCTGCTCCCTGTGTTTCTGCAAGGCTGGGCCTGCATGCTGCTCTGTGTGTTTCTACAGGGCTGGGCCTGCATGCTGCTCTGTGTGTTTCTTCAGGGCTGTGTCTGCATGCTGCTCTGTGTGTTTCTGTAGGGCTGGGCCTTCATGCTGCTCCCTGTTTCTCTGCAGGGCTGGGCCTGCATGCTGCTGTTAGAAATGGGAACCCTGGCTGGCCATGGCTTGCGCCAAAGTCAGTCAGAGACCACCACTCCTAAGTCAGGGCAGGGGAGTTACACGCCAAGATAACCCCTGCTCACCCTCTAGGTAACGTGGCGCGAGCAGCAAGGCTAAACTTGGAGGCGATATGAGTTAAGTATTTGCGCAGGCACCCCAGCAACAACACCCAAGACCCACCACAAAGGAAACTCCACACAAGGTTATATATAAAAATAGCCTTTGTATTACACCAAAACACATTAGATAAAACACACACTTTACAATGTGCCAACAGGCAGGGGCAGAATTTACAGGGGATGTGTACAAGACAGGGCCACTTGAACCACTGTCAGGAATCAGCACTTTTAGAACTTAGAATACAATACTTGTAGGCCTAGAACTTAGAACATAGAGCCTATCGGACTGTACTTCCCATCCTGGTTGCAGGGATAATGCGAGTGACCTCCTTAGTAAACTTGAGCGGGTGGCCCAGCGAAGCGGCACGACTCAGGGGAGAGTGGTGCGGCTCGAGGCTTGAGCGGGCGGCCGGCAAGGTACAAGCGTTTCTCTCGGGGGCGACCAATGTGTGCCGCTCAGAAGAGGAGGGGGAGGCAGGATGCAGGCGGCCCAGCGAAGCGGCGCGGCTCAGGGGAGAGCGGCGCTGCTCGAGGCTTGGACGGGCTGCTGTGCACGAGCTGCCGAGGGGAATGAGCGAGGCACACTTCAGCGAGGCTCCAGGAGGCCAAGGGAGATCAGACAAGTCCCAGCAATTTGTCAGGGAAGGCACATTAGAGTCCACTGGTCCTGGGACTATGGTCAGGGGGCGAGCTCAGTATCAAGCCCTTGGAATATCACTTAGAACATAACAGAAAATCACTGTAGCACAAAACAAGTAACTACTGGTAATCAGGTAAGTACTCCCTACGCAATCCTAACCACTCTAGGAACAGGTCACGCAGGGAACCAGGACCTCACTAGCACCACTTGTACTAGCAAGAACAACCAACTAAATATCACCATACATTTAGGGGTATAGACCTGGGGACAAAACACATGATGCAGAACCGACATTCAGTGGTGTAAGGAAGGAAACACATGATGCCTAAAAAAACATTCAGAGGTGTAAAAGCAAAGCACATGACGTATAGAAACACATTCAGAGGTGCAGGAAACACATGATGAATAATCTACCCATTCAGAGGTGTAAGGACAAGCAACTATGCAACACAGTCACGTAAACCACAACCTGTGGCAGTCCCAATGTCAGGGTCCTAAATGGTGCAACTGCCCACGAAGTGCTGGGCAGTTGAAGGAACGCTGGTGGGGATACGTTGGAGCCTTCCAGGGCTCAAGAACATCAATGGGGCCAATGTGGGAGCCTCGCTGGACTCTTAGAACACAGAACTGGCACTCGAGCCTCTCTGGGCTCGTAAGATAGCTGGGGGGCGGGTAGCCTCATAGGCTCGAAGAACTGGGATGCCCCCTGAGCCTCTCGGGCTCTCAAGGAACTGTAGCCAACGTTGGAGCCTCTCAGGGCTCAAGAGCAGCAAGGGGGCCAATGCAGAAGCCTCGCTGGACTCAACAAATGACTGGCCTCTTAGAGCCTCTCTGGGCTCTTAAACAAAGCAATGCCCCAAGGTGCTGGAGGAGGCGGCCGGGCACCGGCAATGTGCCCCGACGCCCCCTCTCCTGGAAATGGGGCCCAGAGTAATGAATTCCCCCTCACGAGCCTCTCTGGCTCTAAACACAATTTTGCGGGCATAGTTGGAGTCCCTCCTCGGGGGACTCGAAGAACAAAGGAAGGACCCCTTGAGCCTCGTGGCTGTTAAAATAAGAATGGCACCTCAGAGCCTCTCGGGGTCGTGGCTCAAGGTGGGGGGGTTAGGCGGAGTCCCTCTCGGGGGACTCGGCATCACTTGAGGCCTCACGGGCCTCACAACACCAGGGTCTCGCTCTGGAGGGGAGGGGCGGGCACCGGCAATGTGCCCCGACGCCCCCCTCCCTTCTGCACGCACTCACCGGGTCTCTGGTGCTTGGCGGCGGCTCTCCTCCTCCACCGGGGCTCCCTCCTGGTCCTGGGAGCCCCGCAACATCCGGCGGCTGCTTCCTGGCAGGCCCGGGGCTCTCCCCAGCTCACGGGAGCCCCGGGCGGCCATCACTCGGCTTCTTTCTCCTGCCGGTGGCGGCAGGCGGGACTTCCGGTTGGGGGCCGCGCCGGGATTGGCCGGCTGCCCAACCGCTTCCGGGTCGTCGCAGGCAGAGCGGCGGCCCGGCGGTAGACCACAGCAAATGCCAGGTGGGCACCGGCTTTCCCTTTAAATGACTGGCACGAGGTGGCACTCCAGCGGGGCAACGCCGGGTGGGCACCGGCTTCAAAACAACAATAAAGCGAGGTGGGCACTCGCTCGGCAAAAACAGCGGCAACCTCTGGGCCAATGCCGGATGGGCACCGGCTTCCAAGAATACAGCGCTCCCAAGCGCTCTAACAGCTGATCAAGCGCTCCCAAGCGCTATAGGTAAAAATCCAGCGCTTCCAGGCGCTATAAGGGCAAGACACAGCACTCCACAGCACTAGGGCAAAGATCAAGCGCTCCCAGGCGCTTTAGGGCATTCCACAGTCCAGCAAAGTCCTCTAGGAGTCCAAGGGCTGGGCAGGGCCCAGGGAGGGCAAGCCTTCCCCTGGGCCCCAGCAGCAGCATGCCCCTGGTCAGATTCAAGTTGGGAACAAGAACCTTTTCATGGGGTCACAGCCCCTCTTTTATACACCTTTTCTTTTGTCTGTAGGTGCAGGGTGGGGGCAGAACCAGTCGCAGCTGGTCTGTGAGCACTGTTGATGACTCAACCACCCCTTTCATTCATCAGGCAGGCTAGGGTCATCAGTCGCACCACAGGGGGCGGAGCCAGCATTGTGTGGGGAAAACCCAGCCTCATTCAGGACACAGGCGCATCCCCTCCCTCACATCAGCATGCTAATCTCTCCATTCACCACCGGGGCAGACCCACACAGACTTCCTGGAGCCTGGCATCCCAGCCAGCTCCAGCCAATCACACGCCAGGCATATTTTACACTAATATGCCAACTCCTAGAAGTGGC
Source organism: Lissotriton vulgaris (assembly GCF_964263255.1). Classification (NCBI taxonomy): domain Eukaryota; kingdom Metazoa; phylum Chordata; class Amphibia; order Caudata; family Salamandridae; genus Lissotriton; species Lissotriton vulgaris. Next base: position 2,006,381,813 of record NC_141693.1, on the reverse strand, counting down.
ACTTCCGCACAAGACACAGTCATGTCACATACATCGTTGCGAAGCATTCAATCACACGAGTGTGCAAATACCAAACTTGAGCATGCACGCTTCACGCATCAGGAACTACCAGGGACACAGACATTCCCCATGCATTCCTATAGGAGAGCTGGCCAATCTCACATACGCACTCAGGGAGAGCACGCACTTTACACTGCGCCACAGTGTCAAAGTGCGCAAAGACCAGAAGTCACTATCACTGGGTCACAAACACAAAGCAAAAAGTTCAGGGGTGAACCTGCCAGAAGGGCCAAGTCCAACACAACCCCCTTCCAGCCAAAACGAAGGGGAGAACAATCACCACCGTGACGGACTCCCCTGCTTGGGGCGATAGAACACGGACGCGGGCCCGCACTGCAGGGACACCCTCCGGTTCTACGCCATGTTGATCCATAAGACAAGCACATACTTAACAAAAAACAGGCCCAACCAGGCTACCCCACTGGTACTCCTTAGTTGTCCACGGCTAGGACCAGGCCCTAGGCCACCCAGATACCACTGGTCCCTACCAATCCACAGAGTGGGGGGTGGTAACCCCTGGCCTACATAGCCATTCCCCACTCCCTTTCTCAGTGTAGTTCCAAACTACCACTGATCCTTCAACCTAGGGTCCGCACCCTCAGGCTGACCAGAGGTCACGGGCAAGAATGCCCCACCCTACCTCTACTTCTGAAGCACCCTCCAGAACACAACTCTCCCACCAGTTTGGGACCTTTACTCCCTCAGCAGCAGTGACCACGGTCAGACCAGCACAAGAACGGTGTAGTGAGGCGTTGCACTTTGCGGGTTGCCAGGTGCGGCGCAGGCGGCGGCTCGCGGACCGCGTCGAGACGGGGACGGCAAGCGGCATAGGCTGCGCGGCCGAAGGCAGACGCGGCTCAGTGCGGTGCCTACAGGACACCAGGCTGGTCATGACGGAGTCACAGCTCCCTTAACGGGTTTACCACCTGGGATTCAAATTCACTCCTCCTTCAGCAGCAAGGCAACCACTGCAGGTCAATCCCCCATACAGCTTACCCGGTTCCTTCTCTTCAGTCAGGAGTTCCTTCAGGACACTACGTACAGTTGCCCTTACGTCCAGATCCGGACACACCGGCTACTGGCTCCCCAACCGAGGGACTTACTCCTTTGGTCAGATGCCTGGCGCACCAGGACTTCCTTGAGGGTGACACATAACTAATGGGTCTTGTACAAGTCTGCCTGACACTCAGGACAGAAGTGGCATCACCCTGGTCACTCCTTGGCGACACAACCCTTCTGGTTGGCCCCTGACCCACTGGTTACTCCACTGGGGAACCTATCCCCCCCGCACCCCTCCATCTGGACTTCTGCACCCTCCCAACTGGAGCGGTACGGCCAGATAACAGAACTACTAGAGCCCTGCTTACAGGCGCTCCACGTTCTCTCCACACTGGGAGATCTCCCTAGAAGGACGCTCCATACGGACATGCTAGGCTCCCTCACCTGGTGTTCCTAAGAAAAAAAACACCCAGACTACGAAGACCAGGCTTGTGCTCCTCTGAGCCACTTCCACCACACTGGGCTGGAAGACCAGAACTTTCCTTAGGGCCACTTCCCAACAATTAACACAATGGCACAGGGGCAGGGGAAACTCCCATGAGCTTCATGCCCACCCATGAAATCCTGTTCACTGATGTTCTACGTTCTTCAAATACTCTGGGAGATCTTCCTCAAATGACCTATTGGTACAGCCTAGGCCCCCGACCTGACGTTCCCTTCAGAAACAGTCCAGGCCCTGACACTGGGTTTCGGGCACCTGGAGACATGCAGTCCCACCCACTCCTTCTCCTCTTGAGACAGGACGTGAGCCCCTACACGAGACCTAGCTGGGCTACACTTAACCTCTTCCACCACACTGGGCTGGAAGACACCTCAGACACTCCTTTTGGAATCACTCCATCCCCTATGCCTCTCTCCTCCCAGAACATTACCAACTCCAAACATCTGTCCCTAAATAGACCACAGAAATCAAAAGCAGGCTCCACTGTCTGCAGACGTTCTTGGGAAAAGTTTAACACACGGAACTTTAGGTATCTGAGCAAAACAAGAGTACACAAGCATTCAGCAAGCTCCCCATCCAGAGAACTCACACCACTTGTCCAGTGCAACACACCATTCGTCCACACACCCCTCCCCAGACTGGTAAGGAAGTTTCTACCACCCCTGATTTCTCAACCTGACCACACGTGACACAGGTACCATTACTCCAGGACAGGGACGGGGGACACATGCACTGAACACATTTATGCTGCCACCACTGGATCCCACCCTCATGATGAATCCAGAAAACATACTGCAGTTAGGGGGAAGATCTACCCTCCCGAGCTAGGGACACCTAACTCAAAGATCACAAGAAACACATTTCCACAGAAATGACATTTTTAGCAAAAGCACCATACAATAATCCCCAAAATGTGATTTATCTAAAATGCAGAGTTTTGTAGATGTGGCCAGTTGCCACTGTGGTACAACGCAAACACAAATCCTTATCCTCACCGCTGCGTCCAATGTTAGAAATGGAATCCCTGGCTGGCCAGGGCTTGCGCCAAAGTCAGTCAGAGACCACCACTCCTAAGTCAGGGCAAGGGAGTTACACGCCAAGATAACCCCTGCTCACCCTCTAGGTAACGTGGCGCGAGCAGCAAGGCTAATCTTGGGGGCGATATGAGTTAAGTATTTGCGCACGCACCCCAGCAACAAAACCCAAGACCCACCACAAAGGAAACTCCACACAAGGTTATATATAAAAATAGCCTTTGTAGAACACCAAAACACATTAGATAAAACACACACTTTACAATGTGCCAACAAGCACGGGCAGAATTTACAGGGGATATGTACAAGACAGGGCCACTTGGACCACTGTCAGGAATCAGCACTTTTAGAACTTAGAATACAATACTTGTAGGCCTAGAACTTAGAACATAGAGCCTAACGGACAGTACCTCCCGTCCTGGTTGCAGGGATAATGCGAGTGACCTCCTTAGTAAACTTGAGCGGGCGGCCCAGCGAAGCGGCACGACTCAGGGGAGAGTGGTGCGGCTCGAGGCTTGAGCGGGCGGCCGGCAAGGTACAAGCGTTTCTCTGGGGCGACCAATGTGTGCGGCTCAGAAGAGGAGGGGAAGGCAGCATGCGGGCGACCCAGCGAAGCGGTGCGGCTCAGGGGAGAGCGGCGCTGCTCGAGGCTTGGACGGGCTGCCGTGCACGAGCTGCCGAGGGGAATGAGCGAGGCACACTTCAGCGAGGCTCCAGGAGCCCAAGGGAGATCAGACAAGTCCCAGCAATTTATCAGGGGAGGCACAATAGAGTCCACTGGTCCTGGGACTCTGGTTGTTAAAAGTTAGGCCGCAAACGTCAACATTATCGGCACCATCTTGCCCTTTTTGAGCCCATTTGTGCGCGTAAGCGGCAGCCATTTTGAGCACCATGGCCTCTCTGCCCCTCGCTGATAGCCAGCGCGTCTCTCTCTCTCTCCTAACCTCGCAGGCATCCCCCGCACGCTGACAACCCCCGCTCTCACATGCCTTGGGTCATAAACCCCTCTTCAGCGCAGCTCTGCCTCGGAATCCCATCCTGTTCCCAGCGCGACACCTCCCTTCATTCCTTTCATGGTCCCGGGTCCTTTGATACAACCCCCTTTTCCTGTGTGCCCGTTTGTCTTCCTCGTTCCCAGGCCGCCACCTGGCCCTGCGGATACTGTTTATTGCCCCCCCGTACAGTAGGAAGTTTCCCCCATCGAAGGACCCTCGAGTTGATCAAAGCCCCCACCCTATGAGATCCGATCAACCCCACACATTCCGTGAACCGGCGGAATGTCCAGCTGCGCGATAATCATCACCTGTTGTGACCGGGTGGGGACTTCAACTGTAAATGTGTGTGGGAACGGGCCTGAAGGGGAGATTCCGAGGATGTCTTTCCGTACATCAAAGGGTTGACAGAGATGTGTTTTATGCAATAAAGTAATAAACTCGTGTATAAGAGGCCAGGCCTCAGAGATGCGGTTAGAGCACCTCGAGAAGATACCCTGTTGTCTGATTTGATGTGTTCTGCTCCGTCGGAATAAAACTTCTGTTTCCTGCCTTCGAGCCTCCAGCGCCTGCCTCTTTGTTTGGTAACTTGAGTGGGTATAGAGGCAGTTACCGCCGGGCAACTCTGAAAAAGGTCGTCTGCCCGTACCTTTTTCCACAATTGGCGTCCCAAACGTGGGGCCCATCAGCGACTCGTGGATCCAGTGGGAGAGGTCCTGACGACAGAGTGAACGACTGCAACGATCGGGAGTGCACCTGTCCGATAGACCCTGTCTGACAGCCGATCATCCGAACTTCACTGGTTCCGAACAGACCTCTCTCGAGTGATCTACGGTCCTGACTGGGAACCATCAGGAGTGCCGCGAGGATCACGAAGAATAGAGGACGATCGGGCGCTGGATTCGGAAGACAAGAAACTGTCCATGCGGTCCGGGTAAGGTCGTGCAAACACGACGAATTGCGAAATGATTGTTTGATTGTTTGGAAAATACTAATATTACTCTTTGTTGATTTGTTTGGAGATTCGCTGTCTGCAAACGGAGAAACAACAGGCTCTCTCTTTGCAAGCAGTGAAGGATAGGTAATGCAGACTTTTGTCCCCATTGTAATCCGTTGTGCCTATCTTTCTCCCCCACTGATTGATTGTTTGCCCGAACTACTGTTCGTGGATTGTTCTCTGGAGATTCTCTGTCTGCAAACAGGGAAGAACAGGTTCTCTCTTTGCAGGTAGTGAAAGGGTAGGTAACGCAGACTTTTGTCCCCGTTGTAACCCGTCGTGCCTACTTATTCTCCCCATTGATTGTTTGATTGACCGAACATTGACTGTTCGATATTGGTTCTTGAGGTATTCACCGCCTGCAAACAACGTAGAATAGAAATATTCTGTCTAGTCTTTGCACGCAGTGATAAGATAGGTAGTGCTGACTTTTTGTCCCTATTGTAATCCGTCATGCCTGTCTTCTCCCCACTGATTGGCAGCCTGTTTAGCCCGGACCGCTTATTAGAGATGAACCATCCGGCTCCACTGGAAGGCACCCCTAATAAGGACATGTTCATGAAGCATGGACTGATCGCTATAGCTTATAGCAAGCTGTGGCATAAATATACAAAAAAGGATCAAGAAAGTCAGTGGCCACTGATAGGATCCTTCGATGAGGATAAAATGAGCGCGCTAGAAACAGCCCTTGGGAAAAACAAGACAACGCCCACTATGCTTGATAGTTTCGGTATGTGGCGCAAAGAAACCGAACAGCGTAAGAAAAGAAATGATAGTAGGTTGGGAAAAGAGCTGCGAAAGGCAGCCCACCTAGCTGCCAAGAAACTAGAAGAAGAGATTAAGGAAAGAGAGGAAGCCAACCAGAAACCAGAGATAGAAACATCAAACCAGTGTCCGGTTAGAACGCCCCCTACGCTCTACCCTGAATTACCCTCGAAACAGCGAGCCAACGATGATCTGCTGTTAGGTCCTCCGATCATCTAATGCCCCCTCCATACGCCCCTTCCCAACCCTTAGCACAGCACCCACCACCCCCAGGCACAAACGAGAGTAGCGCCACAGCTTCGGCCCCCATGGCCTCTGTGCCGGCCGAACTCCTTGTATTAGATACTACACAAACGACAACGTTAGGCGACCCTGAGACCCGAAGAGTTGGTTCTGCAAGAACAAGCAGATTGAGCAAAGATGAGCGAGCAGGGATTGACAAGATAGCAAGGACATTGGTAGAAAGAAAGGAAGATGAAGAGTACATCACGGATATGTTTAACTCGTATACAGGGAGCCACAGACGACATTTTACCGTACAACTGTGTTACCATATCTTGAATGCATACGAGGACCGATACCGAGAAAAGGGTCCCGAGAGCCTTACAACTCTATACAGAAAGGTCGATATCGGGGATGAGAGGGAGTGTGATGTGACGGACCTCCTTATGCGTACGCTTGAGGTTTTCCGCCACCTCACTGAACAAGAATCGGGAACTAAAACCACGACATCCGTAGCGACCGAACCACAAACTGAGCAATCTAACGCCATGATGCCGATACGAGAGGCTGCCCCTTACTGGGTTCCTCCACGAGGTGAAGGGACTAACGATGATGCAAACCACAAAGATGCAAAAGGAAGGGTAGTGTACAACTGGGTCTACCAGCCATGGGACCGGCAAGAGATTCTGACATTCCGGAAATCTCTGCCTGACCTACGTAAAAACCCCACTGCCTTCTATACTGAATTAGGTACAGCCCTAGGTTCAACGATTATGACCCTGGCTGACATCGACTTGTTTTTCGGGTTATGTCTACCAGCTGATGTGTGGAAGCAAATCCGGAAAGTCGACCACCTTGAGCTGTTTGGACATACCTGGTCACAACTCGATGGCATTGATAAACAACGAGAACCTGGACAAAAGCCTTTGAAATCCATTTTAGACCTCCCAGATAAAATCGTACAGAAATTAAAAACCCTGATTCCAGAAAAGAAAGTGGACTGGTCGATAGTAACGGCCTGTCGCCAGAAACCCCAGGAGGATGTATCGGACTACTTCTCCCGGTTTGAAACAGTGTTCTCCGATTACAGCGGCCAGGACATGACCACTGCAACCGGACACCATCTGTTTGTCCAGAATTATGTTAAGGGTTTGTCACCAGAGGTCTCCCAGAAACTGCAGGCCAGCGAGAGTAGTTGGGCAGCCTCCAAACCTGTGGCTATCCTCCAGATGGCCCAATATTATGAACATCAGAAAAATGAAAACGATAGAGCAACAGAGAAAAAGAAGAAAGACTTGAAAGAGAGGGTGATGATTGCACAACTGCAAGGGGTGACTATAGGACGAGACCAATACAAGGGAAACTATCAGACGAACGTCCCTAAGACTGCACCTCCCAAGGACCGCACTTCGACTCCCCACTTTGGACGTACGGACATTAGAGAGGACCAGTGTGCTTTCTGTAAAGGAACCGGCCATTGGAAATCCCAATGCCCGGTTCTTTTGGAAATAATCAGAAATAAAGACCCCAAGGACATAGCAAGTGGACCGAGAAATAGGGGACAGCTGCGAGGGCCCCCAAATGACACGACTAACGACAGATCAAGCAGACCAAATACATTTGATCGACCCAGACAGAACCAGTGCCAGCAATCTGACTACGATGACGCCCACGACTTTGCATAGGACTGCCAAGGGCAAGGGAGGGATCCAGTCAAGCTCTATGTTGACCAGCAAGGCCCTTATGTCACTGCTAAGGTCTTGGGTACAAAGTCTCCATTTCTGGTAGACACTGGCGCAACACGTAGTGCGTTATCTAAACGACTGATTCCAAGGGCACCCTTGTCTGGCTCACTTATAACATCGACAGGTTTCGATGGAACGCCCTCCACTAACCCTTTGTCCGCTCCGATCCTCTTCGACTTAGAAAACAACACCACTGACACCACGTTTTTGCTTTCCTCCAATAGCCCTGACGCCATTATGGGACTTGACTTATTGAAACACTTCCGAGCGACAATCAGATGTTCTCAAGACGGAGTTCGAGTTTTCCTTTACGACAACCCCGTTCTGCTTAGACATTGCCCTCCCCGACGCATGTTTTCCATCACTGACACTGACACATCCCTGCTTGACCTTCTGCCTCCGTATCTGTGGGCATTGGTAAAGATCATTCAGTCACTGATAGAAGCAGGAGTGGTAGAGGAAGTGGTTAGCAACGTTTGCAACAGTCCTATCTTGCCCATCATCAAGAAACAAGGAGAGGGAGATGAGAAAGCATACCACTTTATCACTGACCTTCGAGAGATCAACAAAGTGGTGGTACCCCAGTACCCCGTGGTCTCAGACATCACCACCATCCTGACTTTGATTCCTTCTACTGCCACCACCTTCACTGTCATTGACCTCAAAAATGCATTTTTCTCCATCCCCATCCACCCAGACAGCCGATATCTCTTCGGCTTCACCCTAAAAGCCCGCTCATATAGGTTCTGCCGAGCACCCCAGGGCTACACAGAAAGCCCTAGCATCTACAGCCAGGCCCTCAAGAGACAGCTGGATAAAGTCCAGTTACACGATGGAGTGGCGTTAGTGCAATACGTCGATGACATCCTTTTGGCAGCCAACACCACTCCATTAGCAGTCACAGCCACCATTCAACTCCTGCACTTCCTTGCGGAAAATGGCCACAAGGTCTCCAAGAAGAAGTTGCAATTCTGCCAACCCCAGGTCACTTACTTAGGCCACCTCCTGTCCAAAGACGGAAGGAAACTTACTCCCGACCGGATCCAAACCATTCTTGAAACCCCCGTCCCCAAGACTCAGAAACAGGTTCGCTCCCTACTAGGCCTCACCTCCTTCTGCCGACAGTGGTTACCAAACTTTAGCCTCATTGTGAAACCGCTGCTTTCTCTGCTAGCTAAAGATGCCCCCTTCCCACTCCCTTGGACCCCTGAGTGCCAAACCTCCTTCACGGAACTACGAGATGCCCTTTGTTCGGCCCCTGTCCTAGGTACCCCCGATTACACAAAGCCCATCTCCCTCTACACTCACGAAAGGGAGGGGTGCGCTTTATCTGTCCTAACCCAGTCCATTGGCCCAAAGCAACGACCGTGCGCTTACTTCTCTGCCACTCTTGACCCTGTAGCCAGAGCCTTGCCTGCTTGCCTTCGAGCTGTAGCTGCCGCTGCTATCTCTATCCGACAGAGCGAGGGGATCGTGCTCTCGAATTCCCTCACGGTACTAGTACCCCATGCAGTTGACACCCTCCTGAACCAAACCAAGACGCAACACCTGACGAGTGCACGACTGACTGGATACGAGCTGACTTTGCTTGCACCCCATATCACCCTGAAACGATGCACCACCCTGAACACAGCAACTCTGTTACCCTTACCAGAGAACGATCCCAATGTGCCCCCTGTACACGACTGTGTGACTCTTACAGACGAACAGACTAGAAGTAGGGTTGACCTCAGAGACACGGCTTTTCCTGACCCTGACGGAGAGCTGTGGGTGGACGGCTCTTGCATCAAACTCCCCGATGGCACCACTTCAGCTGCCTATGCAGTCACCACGGCTCGAACTGTAGTCGAGACAGCCCGCATCACACAACGATCTGCCCAGGCAGCGGAACTGATTGCCCTGACACGAGCATGCATCCTAGCAGCAGGTACCACAGCGAACATTTACACCGACAGCCAGTACGCCTTCGGGGTGGTTCACCATTTTGGGCTCCTTTGGAAGGAAAGGGGATTCTTGACCTCACACGGCACCCCCATTTTGCACGGAGATCTAGTTTCCGCCCTGATCGAAGCTGTCCTTCTCCCCAAAAGGCTTGCGGTCATCAAATGCCAGGCACACAAGAAAGTGACAGACATTATTGGACAGGGAAATGCACTAGCCGACATCACTGCTCGAACGACAGCAGAAAATAGGATGACAACACGTATGTACGTGACCAGGTCACAAGCAGAAAAATGGACCGACGCTAGGGACACTATTAGAGACATTCAAATGGCTAGCACACAACACGAATTGACTGAATGGGCACGGGTGGGATTAAAGGACGATGAAGGCTGCTGGCGGACAAAAGACGCAAACAAATGGTTGTTACCTGACTCATATCTGATTCCCATACTGACTATGGCACACTCCCCTGCCCACATAGGATCAGCCCCCATGATTGAACTTGTCTCCAGAGTTTGGCACAATGATAAAATCACAGACTCCGCCAAACGTCTGGTCCAACAATGCTTGATATGCCTGCAACACAACCCCGGGAAAGGAACTGTAGTACCCCGGGGAGGGTTTGGGGTCCCAAATCACCCATTTGAAGTCCTGCAGATGGACTACATCCAGCTAGACAGATGCCAAGGCCTGAAATATGTACTTGTTGTGGTATGCGCATTTAGCAAATGGGTGGAAGCATACCCAACCCGTGACAATACTGCTATGGCCACTGCAAAAGTACTGTTAAAGGAATTTTTCCCACGCTATGGCCTTTGTCGAATTTTATGGAGCGACAATGGCCCCCACTTCATAGCCGAAGTCATCCAGCTCATCTTAAAGGGGCTGGGCATCAAGCAGAAGTTCCACGCAGTCTTCCACCCCCCATCTGCTGGACTAGTTGAGAGACACAATGCCACACTAAAGCTTAAACTGGCCAAGATAGTGGCTACCACGGGTCTGAAATGGCCAGACGCCCTCCCACTGGCATTGCTATCGATGCGTTCCACCCCCACCAAACATCACTTGACACCTTACGAGGTTGTTTTCGGTCGACCCATGAGTGTCTGGTCTGCACCGAAACCAACTTCCATTCATGACGTCCCAGACGTCCTAATGTCTGATTATCTGTATAAATTGACTGAAACTCTGTCTGTCATTCATCAGCAGGTGCAGCAGGCCATCCCCGATGCTTCCAGGGGTCCGGGTCACGCCATCCAACCTGGGGATTATGTGCTGATCCGAAACTTTCAGCGGTCGAAGAGTTTGGAACCCCGGTGGACGGGCCCCTGGCAAGTATTGATCACCACCCGGACGGCTCTTCGTGTGGAGGGGAAACGGCACTGGCTGCACGCACACCACTGCAAGAAGGTCTCCTCGACCTTGGCCACAACAGAAAGCATCGACAACCAAGAAGAGCTCCTGAACAAGGACCGACCGTCACTAACCTGCTATCCTGATACCGAAGCACTTGAACTTTCAAAATTCTCTGATCCCACTGTGCCATCCAGAGAAGGGTATTTCCTGCGTCGAAAGGAGGGAGCTTCGGCTAAGTAGACCACGGACTAAGTTAAATCTCAGAACGGTGACCTAAACACCACCAAGGGTCACCCGGAGAGAAGCTAAACGAAGTCTGTGGTTCTGCCCGCTACCGAGCACCTTGAAGATGATGGAAGCGCCAGATGAGAAGATGATGGAAGCGCCAAATAAGAAGATGATGGAAGCAACAGGAAATACCCACTACAGAAACCCAAGAACAGACAGACTCCACAGCTCAAAGACAATTGCACTCTTCATCACAATCCTTTTCTGCTTTCTCCTCATGACCACGCTCTGGATTGTGGAAGAAAATGCACCTGCTCACGAAACATTCCTGACCACTGCTCAGCCTACCACCATGAAGGAACATTATCTGATTTCGCTCTCTCCTCAACTCAGAGAGAGGCGAAAGGAGTTTTGGAATAACTCCTTTGTGCAGTTGCTGCACCAGCACAATCTTGCCACCAACGCCACCAACTGTTGGATCTGTGGGTTGCTACCCCACGCCACTGGACATTCAATACCTTTCATCCTTTCACCCTTCTCAGTTCACGGCTCCTGCCTTGCTTGGCTGATCCTCCTGCAAGAAAGCTATAAAGACAATGCCACCTCCAGCAAAACCATGACGCACTTCTATCATGGGGTCTGGCGAAACAAAACAAAGACACACTTCTGCCCACAGACCTCCAACGACTCAATCCACATGGACATCCCTGCTAAAGAACGAATTGAAATGCAGGTGTTCAACAATCCAACCAGACCCACCTTCTCCTACCTGCGGAAACGAACGGCTGCCACTCTGACTGTGGCCCTGTCAGTCATCAACGTCACAGGCCACATGTGCATAGAAGGGCTTGGGACACAGCTGGTAGGCCGCAGTGCTTGCCGTTTTACCAGAACTTTGGACTCCACTGATCCACCTTCCTTTGTGTCGTCCCCAAACATGTACTTCGTCTGCGGCACAAAGGCTTACACCTGGCTCCCCAAAGGCTGGGGGGGCACTTGTTTCATCTCCTTCATCCTTCCTCCGACTTATGTGGCTCCAGCGAATCATCATAGACAAAAACGAGCCAAGGACATTGAACAAGCCGACTCAACAGGAGCACAGTTCCTCGATGCTATGAAGGGACTTGTTCCGCTCTGGGGCCCGATGGCAAACAGCCGTGCCATCCGACATCTGACTCAGGCAGTTGAGACAACAATGAACATCACAGCTGGTATCCTTGCTAACAACACCGCCGAGCTTCAAGCGGTCCGCTTGGTGGCACTCCAGAACCGCCTTGTCCTAGATGTGGTTCTTGCGGACCGTGGTGGAGCATGCCGCATTATTGGGTCCAGCTGCTGTACATACATACCGGACAATTCACCCTCAGTGTACAAAGCCATCGAACATCTCCACAGACTCTCTTCAGAAGTCCACCAGGAGCAGGAAGAATGGTCACTTGGTGGATGGTTCTGGAGTACTGTTAGGAACTGGGGCTGGAGACTGTTTACCATTATCCTGATTCCTGTAGTTGTAATATGCGGTCTATGCTTAGGAATTCAATGTCTGCCACCTCTGTGTTCATTATGTACAAATTGTATTTGCCCTAAGACTGTGGACTTTGGAAATGAACGCATGGGAGCATTATATGATGCCGAGGTTAGGAATTTGATGAAGATTGACATTGAGTAGGCAAGTTGGCTAGATATGTTGAAAAGGGAGGACTGTTAAAAGTTAGGCCGCAAACGTCAACATTATCGGCGCCATCTTGCCCTTTTTGAGCCCATTCGTGCGCGTAAGCGGCAGCCATTTTGAGCACCATGGCCTCTCTGCCCCTCGCTGATAGCCAGCGCGTCTCTCTCTCTCTCCTAACCTCGCAGGCATCCCCCGCACGCTGACAACCCCCGCTCTCACATGCCTTGGGTCATAAACCCCTCTTCAGCGCAGCTCTGCCTCGGAATCCCATCCTGTTCCCAGCGCGACACCTCCCTTCATTCCTTTCATGGTCCCGGGTCCTTTGATACAACCCCCTTTTCCTGTGCGCCCGTTTGTCTTCCTCGTTCCCAGGCCGCCACCTGGCCCTGCTGGAGTTCTGGACTTTTTGGTTCCGTCCAGAGGTGTCAGGGAACAACACCCGAAGACCCCGGAGTTCCACCTGTCTCGGTGCACAAATAAACAGAAACACGGGCTTCTCGATGGTGGCGTCAAAGACCAAAGGTTTATTACTGCAGGGACACAGAAGTCACAGAAACTACACACGGGCAGATTCTAGGAGCCTGTTCGATTTGTACAAAGAGGGTTGCTCCTTATATACTAAATATTGGCCTTCAGGCAAATTCTTCACATGTTAGTACATTCCCAAACCTTTGTGTCCTAAACAATAAATATTTGGCGTTGCACAGGAATCGTCGACAATATCTGATGTCAAAACAGTACGAACGAGGGGTTCCCACTTTTCCATCATAATCTCATGTCAACTTTTCATTCAAGACCCGGACCGCCTCATCGTAAATTTCGTTACCTCCCCCTAATAAAGGCCCAGAAGGAAAGGAGCAGAGCCAGGTGCAGAAGATAGAAAAGCAGGATAAGGGATGTTTGTGGGTTGTAAATGGGCAAGGCTACCGGCTTTGGCCGCCTAATCATGATCAGGCCAATGAATACAAGAACCAGTATAGCAGGACTGGCCTCGGGCAGAGGAGGCAGCCTTTGTCGAGTCATGCAGCTACAGCGTGTTCTGTTCCAAGGTGCACGTGTCACTGGAAAGGTGAATCGCCGGCTAAGGCTACGTGTCCTTAATCGAAATGAAGTAATCAAAGGTTATTGCGTATGTGAGGGCAAGAAACACAAAATGGCTGCCATGATCTAAGATGGATGCCATGGGTAGATCGGAGATGTGTTCGTAACAGGAGTACTCTTGCTAGTAGCATAGCGAAAACACCAGGATATGCTAAATGGATCATTTGCGGTTCGCTGATACCAATATTATGTATTTCCGACAATATTGAAAACACGGGTTCAAATCGTCACGGAACCTCAGACCCTCCTTTTGCCCTTACATAGGCAATTACTCAGTCTATGTCAGAGTCTATGTCAGAGTCTAATTCTATGCTCATCAGGTCAGTGACATGTTGTTGTATCATCATCCTTTCTCGCGCCTTTTCTCCAAACGCAGGTGGGTTTCTAAAACAGGTTGCAGCACAAAGACTACACAGAGCAGGACCACACTGGATAATCAGGCAGCATGAGAATAGGAATACTAAGATGACACCAATGACCATCAGAACCTTCCATCCCCACGCTGATACCAGAGTCCAAAACCACTCCATGAAGGACCAGTTTCCCTTGTCTACGTGTATAGAGTCGGAAATCTTGTGTAGCTTAGAGATCGCCTCATAGACTGTTGGAGCATTATTGGGAATAAAGACACAGCAGCTCGATTGGATCATTCTGCATACCCCACCTCGATCTGCAAGTGTTACCTCTAGAACCATACGGTTCTGCAACGTCATGAGTCTATCCGCCTGAAGCTCAGCTGTCAAATTGCTAAGGGCACCAGCAGTTTCGGTAATAGTAGATTCAACTACCCGTGTTAGCTGACGTATGTTTCTACTATTGGCCATAGGCCCCCAGAACGGAAGGAAACCTTTAAAGAAGTCTCCAGCTTCCTGACCAGCGGTGTCTTCCTTGCTGAAAACACCTCTTGCTACTCTGGTCTTGTGGTAGTCAGATGAAGCAGTGTATGTTGGAGGCAACAATCGAGCAATATAGCATGACCCCGCAAAGTCGGCAGGCAACCATGTATAGGCTCTGTCTTGACAGATGAAGTAGGTACCCCTAGCAGTAAGAAAAGCAGGGGAAGATTTAGACGGAAACACGCAAGTCTCTACGCACTCACTCCTCCCTAGCTGAGCTCTCGGATTTCTCCCATTTCCTTGCAAACAGACCTGACCTCGGTGAGGTACGACCCAGATTGGAGTTGAGCTTTTACGCTTGCTTTCTCCCAAACTAAGGCGATACTCTGAAGAATTCCAACTCAAATATACTCGTAATTCGTCTCTAGGGTAAGATGGAATATTATTGACGTCCTTGATCATGTCAATAATTCCCTGGACTAAAGCTTTGTTGGCAGAGTTATATTTAGTGGAACGTGGTGGACGCGGAGGATAGGTTTCAAGGGCATAAGCAAAGATGGTTTGAAAGGCCTGAAATGATCCATTATAGCTAAAAGGCAAAACCAGATAGGGAATGCCTTTATCCATAGTTTGGGGTATCAAGCCACACACCCAGCAGTCTGTAGTGTTAACTACCAGTTGGTGTTGG
Organism: Lissotriton vulgaris; assembly: GCF_964263255.1. Lineage (NCBI taxonomy): Eukaryota > Metazoa > Chordata > Amphibia > Caudata > Salamandridae > Lissotriton > Lissotriton vulgaris. The sequence goes on along the minus strand of NC_141693.1, from coordinate 2,006,366,672 downwards.
TGCAAGAGCTGTACAAAAGTGTTATTAATGAATTCTGAGCGTCGAGCTTGCTCGTGTTCAGGAAACGAATGAAAAGAGTGTATGGAAGAAACAGTAGAGGAAGCAGGATCAAGGGGAGGTACTGTAGTTACTGGCACAAAGATTAAATTTATACCAAAAACGATTCCACCCACCAACGTTATTAAAACAATTAAAAATGTAATAGCACATTGCATCAGAAAACATTTACTATGAAGGATTCTGTAAAGTCTGTTTCTGCGAACATAAATCACATTTTCTCGTTGCAGCGCAGGAAGCTCCATCTTCTACAATCCGCTCGCGACCACTGATGATGTGTACGTAGATGAAAATGCCTCTATCAGCCCTGGGAGTTCCCAGAACCAACAGAAAGATCGACCTTGTGTCTGACCCCCGCAGATTCAACTAGGCACACAGCCACGACCCTACGGCTACCCAGACGGCAAGGCAATTTTAAAAAAACAATAAAACAATAGCAAACTTCCTGGCTGAAGGCAAAAGTTCAAAATTTCAAATATCACAATAGGCAGTTTCCTGCTTTATTTGTCCATATTACGAGATCGTAAGTTGTATCTTAGTTTTGCAGGAACCGTTTGATCAGGAAACAGTGTAGTGTCAATAGAGTTTGCAATGTTCAAGTTCGCAGATGGCAAAGTTTCTTCTGATGCAGAGGGCAAGTGTTCAGGAGTCAAAGAAGTAGTTTCAGGAGGAGAGTCAGAGTTTGAAGTGTCAGTTATCAATTCGGCATCGCTGAAAGGGATAAACTTGGGTGTTTGCTCGAATTCAGAGGCACCAATTCCCTTCTTCACCCAGTTGTCGTAAGGAAGTGGCAGGGGCACACGTTTGACATGTGTTGCATGTATCCAATGCTTGCGACCAGCCACACGAACAGCAGTTCTCGTCGCCAATAACACCTGGAAGGGGCCAACAAATCTGGGCTGAAGGTTCTTCGTCCTCGCAAAGTTTCGTACCACAACGTGGTCACCTGGTTTCAGCTGATGACCTGGACTCTCCGGAGGCTTTGGCAATGCATCGAAAACCTGTTGGTGAATAAGACTCAATTTAGCAGTCAAGTCGTAAAGGTAATCAATCAACATTGGATATTCCAGAGAACAAAATTCCTTTGGCCTTGGCACTCCCCAAATATTAGCAGGACGGCCAAAGACAATTTCGTATGGACTAAGCCCTACTCTAGAATGCACAGTCGTTCTCGTGGATAACAAAGCCAAGGGTAGTGCGTCTGGCCAGGATAAACCCGTGGATGCCTGTATTTTAGCAAGTTTTAGTTTGAGAGTGCCATTGTAGCCCTCAACTAAACCAGCAGACTGGGGATGGTTTGCACTGTGAAATTTTTGCTTAATACCTAAACCGGCACACACTCTGCATAACTTTCCCTATAAACTCACTTCCGTTATCTGACCATACAATCCGTGGCATTCCATATCTAGGGAAATATTCTTTGAGAAGAATTTTGGCAGTTGATAGGGCAGTGTTGTCCTTTAGTGGATATGCTTCGATCCATCTGGAGAAAGCACAAACTACCACCAGGACGTATTTTAAGTTATTGCACCGATCCATGTGAATGAAGTCTAACTGAATCACTTCAAAGGGGCAAGAGGGTGGAGCGAAGTGACCAGCAGGAGTAGGAGTTCCCTTGCCAGGATTATGCATCAGGCATACCATACAATTTTTCACCACTCTCTCTGCACATTTACTAATCCCATCATTCTTCCAGACTGGAGCCAACATTTTACAGATTCCTTTAGAACTTATGTGCGCTACTCCATGTGCCATTGTCACCACTGCAAGCACATACGCATCAGGCAACATCCAACGCTGTTGTTCCGACAAGTCAATCCAACACCCACTCGAATCCAACTTGCCCGTACTTTCTTTCCATGCACGTTTTTCCTCCTCAGTTGCCTCTTTCTGAATCTCTTTCACACTTTCCACTGTATCCTCACACATTCCAGACTCGGAAATCCATCTTGCAGACGTTGCAACATACATTCTACTCATCATATTTCTAGCTGTCTGTTTAGCAGTCTCATCAGCAAAAGCATTCCCACGACCAACATCATCCGTGATTGCTTTATGCGCACTGCATTTCACAATCGCAACTTCAGTCGGCAAGGTTAGAGATTCCAACAAGTCGTTAACTAACTGACCATGTTGAATCTTAGTCCCATGGGACGTAATGAAACCTCTTTCTTTCCACAAACGGCCAAAACTATGGGCCACGCCAAACGCGTACTGACTATCTGTGAACACATTCACTCTCTTTCCCTTAGCTAAAACACACGCTCTTGTTAGGGCGATTAACTCTGCAGCTTGGGCAGAATTCTGACTCACTCTTGCAGTCTCCACAATCGTACTCAAAGTCGTTACTGCATAAGCAGCAGTCACATCACCATTCTCCAATTTAAAACATGACCCATCAACATACAACGTGCCATCTGGATCTGACAATGGGGTGTCTTTTAAATCAATTCGTCCTTTTGTCTCCTCCTCGGTTCTGAAACAACAATCATGAGGTTCGGAATCACTCGACTCTTGATTAGCCGGCAACAGTGTTGCTGGATTCAATACATTGCATCTTTTGATCTGAATATGACTCGCTAGCAGTGTCAGCTCGTAGCCAGATAATCTCGCACTGGTAAGGTGTTGTGTCTTGGTTCTGTTCATGAGTGTATCCACAGCATGAGGAACCATGACCACTAGCATGTTATTCATCACCAAACCAGCAGATTGTCGAATGGAAGCCGCAGCTGCCGCTGTAGCTCTCAAACAACTAGGTAACGCTCTAGCTACCGGATCTAATGTTGATGAAAAGTACGCACAAGGGCGTTGTTTATCACGAAATTTCTGTGTCAGAACACTCAACGCGCAACCTTCTCTCTCGTGAACATAGAGCGTGAATGGCTTGCTGTAATCGGGTGTACCCAATACAGGAGCTGAACAAAGTGCATTTCGTAACTCAGAAAAACTCTCCTGACATTCAGCAGACCATGGCACCGGACTCGGAACATTTTTCCCAGTCAAAGCTACCAACGGTTTTGCTAAAAGAGAAAAATTTGGGATCCACTGCCTACAGTAAGAGGTAATACCTAAAAAGGCACGTACTTCTCTCTGTGTGCGAGGAACATTCATCTGCGTAATTGCTTTTATTCTCTCTGGGGTCAACTTCCTTCCCTCCTTTGACAAGAGATGACCTAGGTAGGTCACTTCTTGGCAGCAATATTGCATTTTCGAAGGTGACACCTTGTGATTCAAATTAGACAAATGATGCAATAATGAAATTGTAGCTGCTTTGCAAGTTTCCTTGTCATCGGCAGCCACTAGAAGGTCATCTACATACTGCACTAGAGCAGAACCTGGAGGAAGTACAAAGGAATCTAACTGACTTTTTAATGCCTGACTGTAAATGGATGGGCTCTCACAATAGCCTTGTGGAGCGCGTTTAAATCTGAAGCTTCGACCTCCTAGACAGAAGCCGAAAATATCTCTGCTTTCTTCGGCTATTGGAATGCTGAAAAAGGCGTTTTTCAAGTCGATGACTGAAAACCATGTAGCTGTTGCAGGAATCAATGTTAACAAGGCAGTAATGTCTGGAACCACAGGAAACTGCGGAACCACAATCTTATTAACCTCTCTGAGATCGATAACAAACCTATATACTGGAGGCTTTGTAGGATCAGTACGTTTCAAAATCGGTAATACAGGACTGTTACAGACATTTCCTCTAGTTTCTTCAACCACACCTTTCTTAATCAAATCTTGCACAATCAGTAAAAGTGCACGTTCACCTTCAGTAGAGATCTTGTATTGAGGAATTCGTGGAAATTTTACATTCGCTTTTAAAGTGACTACATATGGTGGTATTTTTAAAAGGCCTACATCATTAGGACCAGTCGCCCAAAGAGTATCAGGGAGTGAACGCAGCTCCGGCGGGAGTGCATCCATTGACAAGTACATCGGAGAGGTGATTCTTTTACCCAACGTAAGCTGTACTCCTTCCGGAGAACAGTACAATGTCGCATATAGGCGTTTTAACAAGTCTAAACCAAGCAGATTTTCATTACAACCTGTCGTCAAAATCAGGGGTGCTTTCAATTGACACGGTCCAACAGAAATAGACAAAGGACCAGATACGGGGTTGTAAACAGGGGCGCCTGAAAAACCTACAGAAACATTTGTTAAGCTGGACAAAGGTGCGCCAGGGAGTTTCGCATGAATGATAGAACTTTTTGCGGCACCAGTATCCAACAGAAACGGTTCGACTACACCTGATGTTGCTACTGCGACATAAGGCCCACTCTGATCCACTGGAACTGATACTACTCCCTCTCTCTGTCCATGGCTGTCCTAGTACTCACTTTGTTGAAATCCCTCATCATTTTCACAATAGTCTTCAACATGATACTGTTGAGATCTATTTTGTTGGGCAGACTGTCCATTTCGTTGATCAAAGTGATTGCAAGGGTGATCATTCGTCTGTGGAGGCATAGCACCTCGTCCTCGACCTCTAGAATTCTGCACAAAACCACCACGACCTCTCTGAGCTGCGGCTGCGTTATTTTGCGCTAAGACTGGATACTCATTTTTATAATGACCCTCTTTCTTACAATACGCACACTGATTCCACTGATATTGTGGTCTCTGAGAACCATAATCTGTCCTTTGATACGATCCTTGTTGCGTATTAGTCTGATTCATGCGAGGTGGATATGCCTGTTGCAAAAGAACTTTAGTCTTTAAGTCTTTCGTTTTCTTATCTGATTTCTCTTTTTCCTCTTTATCCCTGTTTTCATAATACTGTGCAGTTGCAAGTATTTGCGCAGTTGTAGAGACAGCCCACGCACTCTCGGAATCTTTTAATTTATTGCATAGCTCAGGTAACAAATTGTGTACAAATTTATCGACAAACAATCTCTGTCCTCCTTCTGTGCTCATATCCTGACCACTGTGATCTACAAAAGTCTCTTCGAACCTCGTGAAAAAGTCGGAGACACTTTCGTCTTTCTTTTGCCTGCATGCGGACAACTTGTCCCAAATAACACGTAATGCTGGCATCAGAGTCTTCATTAAGTCTATTATCCTACCTGGAAGATTAGCAATTAGAGGTTTGGGTTTGGAACCACCTATTTGCTGACCATCCGCTGCAATGATAGCTGCCCAATCACCACCTAGAGCAACGGGATGATTCTCTTTACGAATTTTGCGGAACTACATTCCCAAATAACATGTCAATGTCCGCCAGATTCATTACACAGGCCTCAACTGTTTGTGCTAATTCCTTATAGTACCCAGCAGGATTCTTACGCGGATCTGGCAAGGCCTGTTTCACTGCTAACACTTCGGCTCGCTTCCACGGAATGTGTATCCACACTCTTTGGAATTGCGCCGGAGCGGCTGCAATACCAAGGTTTACATCAGCTTGCACAGCTTCACGCCAAATTGGAGGAACCTCCCTCATTGGATATTGGCGATTAAGCTTCGTACTACTTTTCTCTAAGTCTCTCGGTGAACGAAGTGATGGATCATTCCTATAACTTAAAATCAGTTCCATCGCTTCTTTTATATTTTGACCTACTATCATTCCTGCAGCAAACTCTTTCTGAACCTTAATTAAGTCTTCTAAATTCAATTCAGAGTCATCTTCTTCTAGTTCCTCATGTAAAAGAGAGCACATCTCGTCAAAATCATATCGTTGCGTTGGTTCATTCCACTGCATAAATGTATCTAGTACATCTCTCGTACTATATCTCCTACTTTTCGAAATCCATCTGAGAGCCGTGGAATCTAATATTCCCCGTTCCTCAGTACTTGGGAGCTGACTACGTCTTTGTACAGAGTCAGAAGTAGGAGTCTTAATTAAAGATTTATAGAAAGGAGACAGAATGTTAGAGACAGAATCAGTGATTCTTCGACGAACAGAAAGCGGAGTCATAATACTGGCAGATGCGGAGAACACAGTAGCAGTTGGAACAGATAGCGGGACAGTAGGAGTATCGAGTAAGATAGCTTGTGAAACAGTAGGTGTAAGCGATACAGGTATAGGTAGAGAAGTCGGCAACCCAGGAAGAGGAGGTGCCGTAGGAACATTTACATTAACCACAGGAGGTACAGGAGCTTGATTCTGAGGGGCAGGAGCAGGAATACCAGGTTGTCCAGCAACCGGCAATTGAACATTTGGTACAGGTGGAGCCGTAGCACCCTGTGCATACGGTGGTGGTGACCGTAACAAGTAAGACAACAGAGGATCGTTTTCGGGGTCCTCTACTATCTTAGTCGTACTCGATGGCAAGGCTGGATAGCACTTATCTATCGCTAAGTTACGCTCTCTAGTAGCTATCTCCATTGCTTTCTCAGACTCGTTATCTTGCAGCTGCTTAGCCGCCTGTTCTAAAGTTAACTCTTGCTCTTTCTGTTCTTTTTTCAACCTTTTAATCTCTCTCTGTTTAGATTCTTTTCGCCAGTAACGGAAAGAATCAAACATTGCCGGCCGGGCTTTCTTCTTAAACAATTTCACTTCTAAATTGTCAAGGATTTCGGGTTCGAAACTACCATGCAGTGGCCAACTAAGGACACCATCCTTTTCAGTGTATCGGGCCCATACCTCATTATACGATATAGGACCCACACCATGCTTACAGTAAAGATCATATAGAGGAGTCCCAATCGGAGGAACCAGACATGAGTCCTCCAATCGTGAATCACTGTTGCAACCAAAACACGACAACATACAATTTCTCCGACTTACCATTTTGTAATCCGGAACACAGAACAAACAACACAAACAGGGATGTGCACTCGAACCAAGAACTTAGGCCTACCAAAAGCGAACAAATGTATCGATACCCAAACTAAACCAAATAGATTATCGTAACCAGAACAACCAGTGATAATCTTACGAAACCAAACCAAACCAAGAACCAAAAAAGGATTTTAACAACCCTCACGAAGTAACCAGCTAGCAACCACTAAATACTTAACTGAGGCACTGAAGACGTCACCAAGGAGAAACCCGTCACGTTTCGCCGTACTGAGGACTGCACCTCGGGTCCAAGACAGGGCGACGGTCAAGGCAACGGACCACTGCAGCCGTCCTGAACGGGAACCCTCGTGGAAGAGAACGTCGGGCCACTTTTGCGATATGCCGGGATCGATGAAGTGGGGCGCCTCCCTCAGGAATCTTCACACGAAGCTTCTCGAACTCTTCAGGCTTTTGGACCGGTACCGAATGACGTCGCCCCACGTTGGGCGCCAATTGGAGTTCTGGATTTTTTGGTTCCGTCCAGAGGTGTCAGGGAACAACACCCGAAGACCCCGGAGTTCCACCTGTCTCGGTGCACAAATAAACAGAAACACGGGCTTCTCGATGGTGGCGTCAAAGACCAAAGGTTTATTACTGCAGGGACACAGAAGTCACAGAAACTACACACGGGCAGATTCTAGGAGCCTGTTCGATTTGTACAAAGAGGGTTGCTCCTTATATACTAAATATTGGCCTTCAGGCAAATTCTTCACATGTTAGTACATTCCCAAACCTTTGTGTCCTAAACAATAAATATTTGGCGTTGCACAGGAATCGTCGACAATATCTGATGTCAAAACATTACGAACAAGGGGTTCCCACTTTTCCATCATAATCTCATGTCAACTTTTCATTCAAGACCCGGAACGCCTCATCGTAAATTTCGTTACCTCCCCCTAATAAAGGCCCAGAAGGAAAGGAGCAGAGCCAGGTGCAGAAGATAGAAAAGCAGGATAAGGGATGTTTGTGGGTTGTAAATGGGCAAGGCTACCGGCTTCGGCCGCCTAATCATGATCAGGCCAACGAATACAAGAACCAGTATAGCAGGACTGGCCTCGGGCAGAGGAGGCAGCCTTTGTCGAGTCATGCAGCTACAGCGTGTTCTGTTCCAAGGTGCACGTGTCACTGGAAAGGCGAATCGCCGGCTAAGGCTACGTGTCCTTAATCGAAATGAAGTAATCAAAGGTTATTGCGTATGTGAGGGCAAGAAACACAAAATGGCTGCCATGATCTAAGATGGATGCCATGGGTAGATCGGAGATGTGTTCGTAACAGGAGTACTCTTGCTAGTAGCATAGCAAAAACACCAGGATATGCTAAATGGATCATTTGCGGTTCGCTGATACCAATATTATGTATTTCCGACAATATTGAAAACACGGGTTCAAATCGTCACGGAACCTCACTGTGGATACTGTTTATTGCCCCCCGTACAGTAGGAAGCTTCCCCCATCGAAGGACCCTCGAGTTGATCAAAGCCCCCACCCTATGAGATCCGATCAACCCCACACATTCCGTGAACCGGCGGAATGTCCAGCTGCGCGATAATCATCACCTGTTGTGACCGGGTGGGGACTTCAACTGTAAATATGTGTGGGAACGGGCCTGAAGGGGAGATTCCGAGGATGTCTTTCCGTACATCAAAGGGTTGACAGAGATGTGTTTTATGCAATAAAGTAATAAACTCGTGTATAAGAGGCCAGGCCTCAGAGATGCGGTTAGAGCCCCTCGAGAAGATACCCTGTTGTCTGATTTGATGTGTTCTGCTCCGTCGGAATAAAACTTCTGTTTCCTGCCTTCCAGTCTCCAGCGCCTGCCTCTTTGTTTGGTAACTTGAGTGGGTATAGAGGCGGTTAACGCCGGGCAACTCTGAAAAAGGTCGTCTGCCCGTACCTTTTTCCACATGGTCAGGGGGCGAGCTCAGTATCAAGCCCTTGGAATATCACTTAGAACATAACAGAAAATCACTGTAGCACAAAATAGCACACAACCAGTAACTACTGGTAATCAGGTAAGTACCACCTACGCAATCCTAACCACCTTAGGAACAGGTCACGCAGGGAACCAGGACCTCACTAGCACCACCTGTACTACCAAGAACAACCAACTAAATATCACCATACATTTAGGGGTATAGACCTGGGGACAAAACACATGATGCATAAACATACATTCAGCGGTGTAAGGAAGGAAACACATGATGCCTAAAAAAACATTCAGAGGTGTAAGAGCAAAGCACATGACGTATAGAAACACATTCAGAGGTGCAGGAAACACATGATGAATAATCTACCCATTCAGAGGTGTAAGGACAAGCAACTATGCAACACAGTCACTTAAACCACAACCTGTGGCAGTCCCAATGTCAGGGTCCTAAACGGTGCAACTGCCCACAAAGTGCTGGGCAGTTGAAGGAACGCTGGTGGGGATACGTTGGAGCCTTCCAGGGCTCAAGAACATCAATGGGGCCAATATGGGAGCCTCGCTGGACTCTTAGAACACAGAACTGGCACTCGAGCCTCTCTGGGCTCGTAAGATAGCTGGGGGGGCGGGGAGCCTCGTAGGCTCAAAGAATTGGGATGCCCCCTGAGCCTCTTGGGCTCTCAGGGACAGTAACCAACGTTGGAGCCTCTCAGGGCTCAAGAGCAGCAAGGGGGCCAATGCGGGAGCCTCGCTGGACTCAACAAATGACTGGCCTCTTAGAGCCTCTCTGGGCTCTTAAACAAAGCAATGCCCCAAGGTGCTGGAGGAGGCAGCAGGGCACCGGCAATGTGCCCTGATGCCCCCTCTCCTGGAAATGGGGCCCGGAGTAATGAATTGCCCCCCACGAGCCTCTCTCGCTCTAAACACAATTTTGCGGGCATAGTTGGAGTCCCTCCTCGGGGGACACGAAGAACAAAGGAAGGCCCCCTTGAGCCTCGTGGCTGTTAAAATAAGAATGGCACCTCAGAGCCTCTCGGGCTCATGGCTCAAGGTGGGGGGGTTAGGCGGAGTCCCTCTCGGGGGACTCGGCATCACTTGAGGCCTCATGGGCCTCACAACGCCAGGGTCTCGCTCTGGAGGGGAGGGGCGGGCTCCGGCAATGTGCCCCGACGCCCCCCTCCCTTCCGCACGCACTCACCGGGTCTCTGGTGCTTGGCGGCGGCTCTCCTCCTCCACCGGGGCTCCCTCCTGGTCCTGGGAGCCCCGCAACATCCGGCGGCTGCTTCCTGGTGGGCCCGGGGCTCTCCCAAGCTCACGGGAGCCCCGGGCGGCCATCACTCTGCTTCTTTCTCCTGCCGATGGCGGCAGGCGGGACTTCTGGTTGGGGGCCGCGCCGGGATTGGCCGGCTGCCCAACCGCTTCCAGGTCATCGCAGGCAGAGCGGCGGCCCGGCGGTAGACCGCAGCAAATGCCGGGTGGGCACCGGCTTTCCCTTTAAACCACTGGCACGAGGTGACACTCCAGCGGGGCAACGCCGGGTGGGCACCGGCTTCAAAACAACTATAAAGCGAGGTGGGCACTCGCTCGGCAAAAACAGCGGCAACCTCTGGGCCAATGCCGGGTGGGCACCGGCTTCCAAGAATACAGCGCTCCCAAGCGCTCTAACAGCTGATCAAGCGCTCCCAAGCGCTATAGGTAAAAATCCAGCGCTTCCAGGCGCTATAAGGGCAAGACACAGCGCTCCACAGCACTAGGGCAAAGAACAAGCGCTCCCAGGTGCTTTAGGGCATTCCACAGTCCAGCAAAGTCCTCTAGGAGTCCAGGGGCTGGGCAGGGCCCAGGGAGGGCAAGCCTCCCCTGGGCCCCAGCAGTAGCATGCCCCTGGTCAGATTCAAGTTGGGAACAAGAACCTTTTCATTGGGTCACAGCCCCTCTTTTATACACCTTTTCTTTTGTCTGTAGGTGCAGGGTGGGGGCAGAACCATTCCAGGTGGTCTGTGAGCACTGTTGATGACTCAACCACCCCTTTCATTCATCAGGCAGGCTAGGGTCATCAGTCACACCACATGGGGCGGAGCCAGCATTGTGTGGGGGAAACCCAACCTCATTCAGGACACAGGCGCAGCCCTTCCCTCACATCAGCATGCTAATCTCTCCTTTCACCACCGGGGCAGACCCACGCAGACTTCCTGGAGCCTGGCATCCCAGCCAGCTCCAGCCAATCACACGCCACGCATATTTAACACTAATATGCCAACTCCTAGAAGTGGCACTTCCGCACAAGACACAGTCATGTCACATACATCGTTGCGAAGCATTCAATCACACGAGTGTGCACATACCAAACTTGAGCATGCACGCCTCACGCATCAGGAACTACCAGGGACACAGACATTCCCCATGCATTCCTATGGGAGAGCGGGCCAATCTCACACACGCACTCAGGGAGAGCACGCACTTTACACTGCGCCACAGTGTCAAAGTGCGCAAAGACCAGAAGTCACTATCACTGGGTCACAAACACAAAGCAAAAAGTTCAGGGGTGAACCTGCCAGAAGGGCCAAGTCCAACAGCTGCTCCCTGTGTTTCTGTAGGGCTTGGCCTGCATGCTGCTCCCTGTGTTTCTGCAGGGCTGGGTCTGCATGCTGCTCTCTGTGTTTCTGCAGGGCTGGGCCTGCATGCTGCTCCCTGTGTTTCTGTAGGGATTGGCCTACATGCTGCTCCCTGTGTTTCTGCAGGGCTGGGCCTGCATGCTGCTCCCTGTGTTTCTTCAGGGCTGGGCCTGCATGCTGCTCCCTGTGTTTCTTTAGGGCTGGGCCTGCATGCTGCTCCCTGTGTTTCTGTAGGGATTGGCCTGCATGCTTCTCCCTGTGTTTCTGTAGGGATTGGCCTGCATGCTGCTCCCTGTGTTTCTGTAGGGCTGGGCCTGCATGCTGCTCTGTGTGTTTCTGCAGGGCTGGGCCTGCATGCTGCTCCCTGTGTTTCCGTAGGGATGGGCCTGCATGTTGCTCCCTGTGTTTCTTTAGGGCTGGGCCTGCATGCTGCTCCCTGCGTTTCCGTAGGGATGGGCCTGCATGTTGCTCCTTGTGTTTCTTTAGGGCTGGGCCTGCATGCTGCTCTGTGTGTTTCTGCAGGTCTGGGCCTGCATGCTTCTCTGTGTGTTTCTGCAGGGCTGGGTCTGCATGCTGCTCTGTGTGTTTCTGTAGGGCTGGGCCTGCATGTTGCTCCCTGTGTTTCTTTAGGGCTGGACCTGCATGCTGCTCTGTGTATTTCTGCAGGGCTGGGCCGGCATGCTGCTCTGTGTGTTTCTGCAGGGCTGGGCCTGCATGCTGCTCTGTGTGTTTCTGCAGGGCTGGGCCTGCATGCTGCTCCCTGTGTTTCCGTAGGGATGGGCCTGCATGTTGCTCCCTGTGTTTCTTTAGGGCTGGGCCTGCATGCTGCTCTGAGTGTTTCTGCAGGGCTGGGCCTGCATGCTGCTCTGTGTGTTTCTGCAGGGCTGGGCCTGCATGCTGCTCCCTGTGTTTCCGTAGGGATGGGCCGGCATGTTGCTCCCTGTGTTTCTTTAGGGCTGGGCCTGCATGCTGCTCTGTGTGTTTCTGCAGGTCTGGGCCTGCATGCTTCTCAGTGTGTTTCTGCAGGGCTGGGTCTGCATGCTGCTCTGTGTGTTTCTGTAGGGCTGGGCCTGCATGTTGCTCCCTGTGTTTCTTTAGGGCTGGACCTGCATGCTGCTCTGTGTGTTTCTGCAGGGCTGGGCCGGCATGCTGCTCTGTGTGTTTCTGCAGGGCTGGGCCTGCATGCTGCTCTGTGTGTTTCTGCAGGGCTGGGCCTGCATGCTCTTGTGTTTCTGCAGGGCTGGGCCTGCATGCTGCTCTGTGTGTTTCTGCAGGGCTGGCCCTGCATGCTTCTCTGTGTGTTTCTGCAGGGCTGGGTCTGCATGCTGCTCTGTGTGTGACCGAAGGGCTGGGCCTGCATGCTGCTCTGTTTGCTTCTGTAGAGCTGGGCCTGCATGCTGCTCCCTGTGTTTCATTAGGGCTGGGCCTGCATGCTGCTCTGTGTGTTTCTGCAGGGCTGGGCCTGCATGCTTCTTTGTGTGTTTCTACAGGGCTTGGTCTGCATGCTGCTCTGTGTGTTTCTGCAGGGCTGGGCCTGCATGCTGCTCTGTGTGTTTCTGCAGGGCTGGGCCTGCATGCTCTTTTGTTTCTGCAGGGCTGGGCCTGCATGCTTCTCTGTGTGTTTCTGCAGGGCTGGGCCTGCATGCTGCTCTGTGTGTTTCTGCAGGGCTGGGCCTGCATGCTCTTTTGTTTCTGCAGGGCTGGGCCTGCATGCTTCCCTGTGTGTTTCTGTAGGGCTGAGCCTGCATGCTGCTCCCAGTGTTTCTGCAGGGCTGGGTCTGCATGCTGCTCTGAGTGTTTCTGCAGGGCTGGGCCTGCATGCTCTTGTGTTTCTGCAGGGCTGGGCCTGCATGCTGCTCTTGTGTTTCTGCAGGGCTGGGCCTGCATGCTGCTCCCTGTGTGTCTGCAGGGCTGGGCCTGCATGCTGCTCCCTGCGTTTCTTTAGGGCTGGGCCTGCATGCTGCTCTGTGTGTTTCTGCAGGGCTGGGTCTGCATGTTGCTCCCTGTGTTTCTTTAGGGCTGGGCCTGCATGCTGCTCTGTGTGTTTCTGCAGGGCTGGGCCTGCATGCTTCTCTGTGTGTTTCTGCAGGGCTGGGCCTGCATGCTGCTCTGTGTGTTTCTGCAGGGCTGGGCCTGCATGCTTCTCTGTGTGTTTCTGCAGGGCTGGGTCTGCATGCTGCTCTGTGTGTTTCTGTAGGGCTGGGCCTGCATGTTGCTCCCTGTGTTTCTTTAGGGCTGGACCTGCATGCTGCTCTGTGTGTTTCTGAAGGGCTGGGCCGGCATGCTGCTCTGTGTGTTTCTGCAGGGCTGGGCCTGCATGCTCTTGTGTTTCTGCAGGGCTGGGCCTGCATGCTGCTCTTGTGTTTCTGCAGGGCTGGGCCTGCATGCTGCTCCCTGTGTGTCTGCAGGGCTGGGCCTGCATGCTGCTCCCTGTGTTTCTTTAGGGCTGGGCCTGCATGCTCTTGTGTTTCTGCAGGGATGGGCCTGCATGCTGCTCTGTGTGTTTCTGCAGGGCTGGGCCTGCATGCACTTGTGTTTCTGCAGGGCTGGGCCTGCATGCTGCTCTTGTGTTTCTGCAGGGCTGGGCCTGCATGCTGCTCCCTGTGTGTCTGCAGGGCTGGGCCTGCATGCTGCTCCCTGTGTTTCTTTAGGGCTGGGCCTGCATGCTGCTCTGTGTGTTTCTGCAGGGCTGGGTCTGCATGTTGCTCCCTGTGTTTCTTTAGGGCTGGGCCTGCATGCTGCTCTGTGTGTTTCTGCAGGGCTGGGTCTGCATGCTGCTCTGTGTGTGTCTGTAGGGCTGGGCCTGCATGTTGCTCCCTGTGTTTCTTTAGGGCTGGACCTGCATGCTGCTCTGTGTGTTTCTGCAGGGCTGGGCCGGCATGCTGCTCTGTGTGTTTCTGCAGGGCTGGGCCTGCATGCTGCTCTGTGTGTTTCTGCAGGGCTGGGCCTGCATGCTGCTCTGTGTGTTTCTGCAGGGCTGGGTCTGCATGCTGCTCTTGTGTTTCTGCAGGGCTGGGCCTGCATGCTGCTCTGTGTGTTTCTGCAGGGCTGGGCCTGAAATAGGGATCTGGCAATGACGACACACACTCACTGGTGTGTAAGGGCCAAGACCTCAAGTGGAGTTACCTAGGCTAGCTAGTCTCGCATACCCAGCATTCGGTGCCTGCCTTTCTTTACCATAATACATCGTGAGATCGCCCCCCAGGCACAGTCATGCCACCACAGCCGGCCTGTCAATTCAATCTCTCCCTGCCCAGTGCCAATCAGAAGGGGTGGTGGTGGTGGGGGGGGGGGGTAAGAGGCTCTCATCAACCTGCAGACAGTGCAGACCAGTTATTTTAATGGCAGTACGCAACACAGAGGCGCTGCAGTGCCCACCAGGCTGCCAGGACAGGAAGGTGCGCTATGTCATTTGCTGACGGGAAGCGCTGCCGGGCAATCAATCATATAAATGATAAAGAAGGCCCGCACTGGTGACGGGACGCCGGACGGACTTACTTTAGTTCAGACAGTCCTCTGAAGTCTGACTCTGAGCGTGGGCGGGCCTGGCTTTGTGTGTCTTCTCTCGACTCCTCTTCTACACTATGGCCCTATGCACGCCCCTGGTGCCACACGTGACGCACGCCACACCTTGTATTTGCGTGTTTGCGCCACAGCACCCGGCGATTGCGCATGTGCTGCTGCAGTGGTGTAATGGGCATTAGTCACTCACCAGCCAGCCCTGCCCCCGCCGCCCGCCCCTCACGCGCATACGCGCGCGGTAGAAACTATTAGTTTGAAAGTGAAAGTCGCAGTGTGTTACTGGACAAGTGTGTGCGCGCCGTGCACATTCATCCCGGCCCGCCGCCATTTCATCGATCCTCGAAAGAATAAAAAACAAAAAATAACTGCTCACGGGCTGCCCCGGCACCATTTTATTTGCATGATGATGATGATTGCTTCAAAGTGAGAGTGCCCGCCGGGGTGCCCGTGGCCGTGCCCCTTCTGAATTTGTAATCTGTGTGTACTAACAACAACTGCCAGCCTCAGTGACAGTCTCACACGGGTGGTCACAGGCCCCGCAGCCGGCGCCGTGGCCCCACGCCCCCCACCATGTCGGACTCTTGACTCTCGGGGCCTCCGGCCCGCAATTACAAGGAAGACTGACTGACTCATGGCTGACGACTCCCAGGGGGGCCCCGGCCGGGGCCCCCGCCCGTCCTGCACCATTTCAAAACTCGCAGGGGCCCCGGCCGGGGCCCCTGCACCATTTCAAACTCACAGGGGCCCTGGCCGGGGCCCACGCTGTGCACCATTTGTCACAGCAGCGGCAGATCTTACTTGAGGGCCCGGGGCCCGTCCGGGGCCCCCAGGAGTATGGGGCCCCCCGCACTGCGGGGGCTGCGGGGGCTTGTGTTACGCCAGTGGTCATGCAGCATTGCTTGCCAGCTCGCGTTTTGATCTTCCTTGGCTTCCGTTGTGCTCAGGGATAGGGCGTGCGCATGCTTAAATGCCAGCGGTCCCTTTTATGCAACAAGAAACCACAGAGCCGTGGAGAAATGGGGCTCAGAAAGAAGGTGTGATGGGAATGGTCTACGGGGCACTGTCGTGGAGTTTAGCTCATATATAATGTTTTTAGAGTTGAAGGAACTCATTTCACAAAAACACAATATGAATGTACAACGCATAGTGAATGGAGACAAGAGAGGCATAACGTTGCACTGTAATACAGCGTTTATTATTAAGGTGCTCCTGAGACCTAGGTTACCGTTTTGTTCCTTTCTACAGTTGTGTGGGTTGTGTGACTGTCGAGAAAAGTTCAGGTTGTTATTAAAAGATACTCCTGCAACAATATCATAACCTTAATAACGGGAAATAATAATGTTGTTAGCTCAGTGCTACACTAACATAGGTGTTATTACAGCATATTAATTTCAGTATTAAAGACTTCACTTCAGTGATCCCTGTATCAAACCCCATGCGGAGATGGCTGCTGTCTAGTGTTCAGGTACAGGGAAGTCAATGGGACGAGCCTCGGCCTACACACCCGAAAGTGGGTAACCTCAATATTCATGAAGTCGAGCATGGGCAGCGCATGCACTCCTCTGCAAGCCCTGCTGTATTGGAGTATGTACTTGAAGCCCCGCCCACTCTCCGCCCATATTTGTCATTGCCTTGTTTCATTGTCCTTCGCAAATGCTGGCTTTTGATTCGTTATGAGGCTTGTTACACCACCACCACCACGTCCACCACCACCACGTCCACCACCACCGCGTCCACCACCACTGCGTCCACCACGTCCACAACCACCACGTCCACCACCACCATGTCCACCACCACCACATTCAACACCACCACGTCCACCACCACCGCGTCCACCACCACCGCGTCCACCACATCCACAACCACCATGTCCACCACTTCCACGTCCACAACCACCACCTCCCCCACGTCCACCACCACCACGTCCACCACCACCACGTCCACCACCACCACATCCACCACCACCACATCCACCACCACCATCCCCACCACATCCACCACCACGTCCACCACCACCACCACCACCATGTCCACCACCCCCAAGTCCACTACAACCACATCCACAACCACCACCACCACCACAACTACCACCTCCACGTCCACCACCACCACCACGTCCACCACCAACAGCACCATGTCCACCAGCACCACGTCCACCAGCACCACGTCCACCAGCACCACGTCCACCAGCACCACGTCCACCAGTACTACGCCCACCACCACCACGGCCACCACCACCACGTCCACCACCACCACGTCCACCACCACCGCGTCCACCACCACTGCGTCCACCACGTCCACAACCACCACGTCCACCACCACCATGTCCACCACCACCACATTCACCACCACCACGTCCACCACCACCGCGTCCACCACATCCACAACCACCACGTCCACCACTTCCACGTCCACAACCACCACCTCCACCACGTCCACCACCACCACGTCCACCACCACCACGTCCACCACCACCATGCCCACCACATCCACCACCACGTCCACCACCACCACCATGTCCACCACCCCCAAGTCCACCACAACCACATCCACAACCACCACCACCACCACAACTACCACCTCCACGTCCACCACCACCACCACATCCAACACCACCAGCACCACGTCCACCAGCACCACGCCCACCAGCACCACATCCACCAGCACCACGTCCACCAGCACCACGTCCACCAGTACCACGTCCACCACCACCACGGCCACCACCATCACGTCCACCACCACCACATCCACCACCACCAAATCCACCACGTCCACCACATCCACCACCAATACGTCCACCACCACTACGTTAACCACCACCATGTCCGCCACCACCACGTCCACCACCACCATGTCCACCACCACCACATCCACCACCACCACGTCCACCACCACCGCGTCCACCACTGCATCCACCACATCCACAACCACCACGTCCACCACCTCCACGTCCACCACCACCATGTCCACCACCACCACATCCACCACCACCACGTCCACCACCACCGCGTCCACCACTGCATCCACCACATCCACAACCACCACGTCCACCACCTCCACGTCCACAACCACCACCTTCACCACCTCCACCACCACCACGTCAACCACCACCACATCCACCACCACCACGTCTACCACTACCACGTCCACCACCACCATGTCCACCACCACCACATCCACAACCACCACGTCCACCACCACCACGTCCACCACCACCACATCCACCACCACTATGTCTGCCACCACCACGTCCACCACCACCACGTCCACCACCACTACCACCACCACCACGTCCACCACCACCATGCCCACCACATCCACCACCACGTCCACCACCACCACCACGTCCACCACCCCCAAGTCCACCACCTCACGTCAACAACCACCACCACAACTGCCACCTCCACATCCACCACCACCACCACGTCCACCACCACCAGCACTACGTCCACCTGCACCACGTCCACCAGCACCACATCCACCAGCACCACGTCCACCAGCACCACATCCATCAGTACCACGTCCACCACCACCATGGCCACCACCATCATGTCCACCACCACCACGTCCACCACCTCCAAGTCCACCACCTCCACATCCACCACCACCATGTCCACCACCACCACGTCCACCACCACCACGTCCACCACCACGTCCACCACATCCACGTCCACCACCACCACGGCCACCACCACGAGGCCACCTCACTCTATCTAACTATCACCCTCACTCTACCTAACTATCACCCTCACTCTAACTATCGCCCCCACTCTATCTATCTGTCGCCCCCACTACCATATCTGTCGCCCTCACTACCTATCTGTCGCCCTCACTCTATCTATCTGTCACCCTCACTCTATCTATCTGTCACCCTCACTCTAGCTATCTATCGCCCTCACTCTAGCTATCTATCACCCTCACTCTAGCTATCTATCGCCCTCACTGTAGCTATCTATCGCCCTCACTCTATCTATCTATTGCCCTCACTCTATCTATCGCCCTCGCCCTCACTCTATCTATCTGTTGCCCTCACTCACTCTATCTATCTATTGCCCTCACTCACTCTATCTATCTGTCGCCCTCACTCTAGCTATCTATCACCCTCACTCTAGCTATCTATCGCCCTCACACTAGCTATCTATCGCCCTCACTCTAGCTATCTATTGCCCTCACTCTAGCTATCTATCGCCCTCACACTAGCTATCTATCGCCCTCACTCTAGCTATCTATCGCCCTCACTGTAGCTATCTATTGCCCTCACTCTATCTATCGCCCTCGCCCTCACTCTATCTATCTGCTGCCCTCACTCACTCTATCTATCTATTGCGCTCACTCACTCTATCTATCTGTCGCCCTCACTCTAGCTATCTATCACCCTCACTCTAGCTATCTATCGCCCTCACACTAGCTATCTATCGCCCTCACTCTAGCTATCTATCGCCCTCACTCTATCTATCTATCGCCCTCACTCTATCTATCTATCGCCCTCACTCTATCTATCTCCCTCACTCTATCTGTCTATCTATCGCACTCTATCTGTCTATCTATCTTTGGCCCTCACTCTATCTATCGCCCTCACTCTATCTATCGCCCTCACTCTATATGTTGCCCTCACTCTATCTATCTATTGCATCATCACAGCATCACTCAGCACCACCACAGCATCACTCAGCACCACCACAGCATCACTCAGGGGCACCACAACATCACTATGCTCTACCACAGCATCACTGAACGCCACAGCATCACTCGTCGCCACCACAACATCACTCAGCACCACCACAGCATCAATCTGTGCAACCATTCAACAACAACTGGTTGAAATATGTGCTCTCAATGTTTCAAGCTTTATAACAAATGTCACAAAAAGATGTTAATATTTCACTTCTGTTCTTAGATGTTCATCACAATAAAATACACTGGACATAATCTTCACAAAAGTTATTTAGAAACATTTAAGCTATTGCCATTATAAATTACAATAGCTTTTATTTAAGTATTAATTATTAAAACAATTAAATGCCATTGTTATTTGTAATATCAATACATCTAAGTCACGTAAATACAACACATATTGCATTACAAATGCTATAGGTGTCACATTTGCGAAAGTTAAAACTATTGGCATTGTAAATGACAAAACTATTAATTTCGCTATTTTCAAAACCAACACAAAAATAAAAAAATGTGTCATTTACAATACCAATAGCTCAAACTTTCCTAATGCGAGACCTATTGCATTGCAAATGCTTGTTTTGCTTTTCCTTGAAATACAACTTGAAACCATCAAAGTTGAAGCTCATGCTTTCCGTTTTTTCCAAGAACTGAACAGAAAACAACTAGCAATAGCAAAACTGTCTCATTTGACCTATTTCTGAAACATACATTTTGTCTGCCTGCCACTTTTTTCTGGTCAAATTTTTTTTGTTGCAGTTTCAAAAGTTAACAGCTTGTGAGACTCAGTCCAGCAGTACAATAAGCAAAGAGTGAAGAGTAGCTAAAGGTAACACACATCTTTCTCACAAGTACTCGGCAAGGTCTAATCTTTTCACAGATACAAATGTCTTCTCAGATAGTTAGTTCAGAGAATCATCGATGTAATACTGGATGCATCTGCAACACATTTATTCAAGTTCACAATTTAACAGAAAAACTGAGTAACAAAACCAAATAAAACAAACCTGTGACTTATAGCTTATGTGTACTAAGAATCAGATGGGTCCAATGGGCATGCAGAGGTGGATCATACTGAGGTAAGGGGGTAATGGGGCAAGCATCCCACCCGCCCCAGGCACGGCAGGCAGAAATGCCAGAAATAGAAGGCCCAGGCATCCCAGCTATCCCAGAGCTGGTACACAGACAAAATATCGAGTTTTAAATTTCGATATACAATTATATCGAAGTTTAAATATCGATGGGACATAATATAGAAGGTAAGTAATATCGACAGTCTTAATATCGATATTAGTATGATATTAGGAATATCGAAGTTTTAAATATCGATGTCAATAATATCGAAATAAATAATTTCGATGTTACTAATATCAATTTTTAAATAAATTTTGTGTATATTATATTGTATTTATTATGTTTTATTATTTATTTTTAATGTAATTTAATTAAATATGTCTTTTAGTACTGTAGCGGGTTGTGGGTTTATAGGGGAATAGGGTGGGAAGTAATTTAATTATGTTAAATTAATTATTAATTAGTAGGAATTATTAATTAATTAATTGAGAATTCATTTTTAATTAATTTTAATTAATTGATTAATTGATAAATATGTTCTGTAGCGGGTTATGGGTTTATAGGGGAATAGGGTGGGAAGTAATTTAATAATAATTAATTAATTAATATATGTTTGTAAATATTTTTAATTAATAATTAATTGGTAATTAATTAATATTAATTAGTTAATTAATTAATATAATTTTGTACATATTTTTAATTATTAATTAGTTGGTAATTAATTAATATTAATTAGTTAATTACATTAATTAGAGTAATTTTTTATATATATACATTTTTGTTATTCTTAATTAATTAATTGTGAAAAAATAATATTAATTATTAAATTTAATTAATTACAGCTGATGTGCTAATATGTTTACTTTATTGTTATTGTTAATTAATAATTAATTGGTAATTAAATAATAATAATAATTAATTTTGGGTAAAGGAGTTTTTTTAGGGTTCAGGGTCAGTTTTCAGTTTTTGGGTAAAGGGGTATTTTTAGGGTTCAGGGTCAGTTTTCAGTTCTTGGGTAAAGGGGTATTTTTAGGGTTCAGGGTCAGTTTTCAGTTCTTGGGTAAAGGGGTATTTTTAGGGTTCAGGGTCAGTTTTCAGTTTTTGGGTAAAGGGGTATTTTTAGGGTTCAGGGTCAGTTTTCAGTTTTTGGGTAAAGGGGTATTTTTAGGGTTCAGGGTCAGTTTTCAGTTTTTGGGTAAAGGGGTATTTTTTGGGTTCAGGGTCAGTTTTCAGTTTTTGGGTAAAGGGGTATTTTTAGGGTTCAGGGTCAGTTTTCAGTTTTTCGGTAAAGGGGTATTTTTAGGGTTCAGGGTCAGTTTTCAGTTTTTGGGTAAAGGGGTATTTTTAGGGTTCAGGGTCAGTTTTGGGTTTTTGGGTAAAGGGGTATTTTTAGGGTTCAGGGTCAGTTTTGGGTTTTTGGGGTACAGTCGTACAGGGTAAAAATAAAATAAATTTAAATTAAATCAATTAAATGAAATTAAAAAATATAAAATTACATTCAATTATTAAGTTTTTAATTTATTTTAAATGTATATGTATTAGTTTTAATTTTTTAATTATGTTTTAATATTTTTCTTTAATATTTGTAACATTATATGTATTTTATAATTATTTTTACATTATTATTAATACATTTAAAAAAACGATATTTTTAATTTCGATATTTTTGTACTACGATATTAATTTTTCGATATTTTTGTACTTACCTTGTTAGGGATAGGATTCCTATATTTTCGACTTCGATATTTTTGTTCCGATATTTTTGTATTTCAATATTTTTGATTTCGATATTTTGTCAGACATTCCCCAGAGCTAACAACCCGGGGGAAGTTGTCCTAGGTCTGGCAGAGATGTAGCATGTAGTCTGGGACCATAGAAAAAAAGGAGCAACCCTTCCGGCAGGTAAGCTACCAATGGGCTCCAGATGTAGTCAAACCCTATACGGGCGCCTGCCATTACATCTGCCATGCGCTCAAGTGCCAAAGCTTGTCACAACCGGGAGAGTCACAGCTATTGTGAGAGTGAGGGGGCATCGTCTTCTTCCGAGCCTCTGCCACCGCCATCTTGGCCGCCCCTAGGCAAAGCTACAAGATGGGGCGATACCTCCCTCCCCCTTTTGGTGTTTCAGACAGGGATCGCGCATCCCTAAAAGAACATGTTCCAGAGAGTCTTAGATTGGGTATCCTAGGATCTTCCTGATCTGGGCAAGGACTTCTTTCCAAAAGTTTGAATGGCAGGGCAATCCCACCAGATATGACAGAAGTCACCCAGTAGACCACAGCCCCTCCAGCACGTAAAAAACCATCTGGAAAGAGGATATGGAGCTTTTGGGGTATAGGGACCATTCGCACATTAGTTTGTAGTTTGGTTTCTTTAAGAGACATGGATCTATTATATTTCCCGATGCCTTTATAGAGCAATCCCCATTGGTTCTATATCAGAGGTGTCTCTAGTATTGTATCCCAAAAGATTGTGTGTCTTGCGGGAAGCAACGTACCTGACGTATGCAAAAGAGAATAAAGAAACAAGATACACGCCCTCAATTTGCTACCCGATTGCACAAAACTCTCCATAGGAAGTAGGTCTCGCATGGCGGCAAGTCGCATCTAGGGTTGGAGCAACCAGTGTTTCAGTTGTAGATAGTGGTATTTGTCTGTCACTGGGAGTTTAAAAGTTGTTACGCAACCCTCGCAGGAACGTAGTTCACCACGAACAAACATTTCTGAAACCATCAAACAGTCTCCCTCCCTCGATTTATCAAAGGGACCAGCCAATTGAGGGGGTCAGAAGCCCCCACTAAAGTGAATGGAGGTGTAAGAGGATGGAAATGTTAAGGGCAACAACTTTGTGACCACAGCCCACGTGTGGAGTGTAGTAGGCGTGGGTGTGCTAAGGTAGGCATGGTTTGGCCTGCTCTGCTTTGGCCGTCAGAGGAGGCCCAGATGGTTCTACCCACCACCATCCGGTCCATTTGGATCCAGTGCCTGTCAGAGGTCCTGAGGGTCCACTCTGCAATGACTCGAAGCAGGTCCGCCCTGCAGGAGACGAGAAAATCCGTCAGGGACAAAGCCCCTTGAAGAAAAGTGGAAAATGACTCACTCTCCCCACCAGGGATCTATCCAGCAGTTTGCATAATAAAGCAGAACAGGAATTGACAGCCAATCTGTAAAATCAAAAGACATCTTTATTATAATTATCATGAGGCTTCGTCGTCCAACCGTAGTTTTACAATTGAAAGAGGGAGCCTGCCTGAGCTTTCTCAGGCAGGCCTTTTATACAAAAAGTTTGGCCCTAGGCTCACATTCTTGCTGTGAAACACATCATTGTAGGTCGCTCCCATGGTACCATAACAAAGCAGGCTATAATTATGAATTCCATTCTACTTGCCCAAACTGACCAACCCATCTTCCATCATGAACATATGTCAAACTTCACATATTTTCCTGTGCAGGCCGGAGAAGCTCACAATAGACTGGTTTCCTCCCCATCATATAAACAGTCACCTCCCCATTGTAAAAGCCCAGAAGCAGAGAAACAGAGCCAGGTGTGGAAGATAGAAATGTAGGATAAGGGATGCTTGTGGGTCATAAACAGGCATGGCTACTGTATTCGGCCTTCTAATCTTGCTCAGGCCAATGTACACAACAAGTTGCTCAGATCTTTAATATAGATTGACTAGAGGGCATGGACTGGTTTGGTGAGGCCAACATCACGTAGGCAGATTCAGCCTGTTCAGGTCAAATGGGAGTCAGGAAGAACTCAAGCTAAGGAATACGTGTCCTTTAAGAATCATTGGCTCATGTATATGCCTATGTAAAGGGCAACAACTAAAATGGACGCTTGTTCACAACCTAGAGCCTGTGGGCTCAGAATGAATTTGCCAATAACTCCTGCATGCATCATTGTATCGTGATGAAAATACACAGGCATAATGTCCTGATCATTACCGGTCTATTGATACCAAATTCGTCGTGGTATGATGATATTTTCTGCACGAGTGTTTAGGCCTTGGTACACCATTATGGCAGGGTCCGGAATTTTCAGAACCACAGACGCCCCTTTTGCCCTTATATAGGCAATAACCTAAACCCATGTCAGTCTGAATCTAGGTCTATACTTATCAGATCATCAAGGGGTTGCTGTAGTATTATCTTACTACTTAGCAACTCTCTCGGGACAAGTCTTCTTACACACGTAGTGGTACAAAGGCCATATATGGCAGGACCAAATAGTGAACACCTCTATCTGTAGTATGTGGTATAAGATCACCCACCCAACAATTAGTGCTGTTCTAGTGTTGATGTAGAAGCTGTCCAGAAGGGTCTATCAGTAAACTCTGGCCTAACCAATGTATGTTCAGGTAAAATATGAAAATCATGTGAAGAAACAGTAAAGAAAGAGTAGGTTGAGAAGTTGGTGCAGACGTAATATAATAACTAATAGAATACATAAAAGTATTAAAATAGATAAAGTTATACCACACTTAGAGAACAACATTCTATAATTTCGGTTTTTCATCTCTTGCTTTTCATCGTCATTCCTCAATACAATCTCCATTTTCTAATGTCGCTCACGCGATCTTGATAGAGTACTTCAGCTGTGATTATTAGCAGGTCATAGGGACACTGCAAGTCCTGCAGGCCTACTGCCACTACTCAGGTCACAAACTGAACCGTTGGTACTCCTACGTGACCCTGCAACTGGCAAATGGTAACCAATCAAAAATTTAACAAAAAACCATAATACAATTTCAGAAAAAGCAAGAGAAAAGGAAAAGCAAAAGTCAAATGCAAAGAAGTAATAGTAGGAAGAGACATAGGTTGAGAACATATAGACCACGGGAGGATGTAGTGACCATTATTACGAATGAAATCATAATTTTCCACAATCCTAAACAGAAGGCAAATCCTAGAATTATCTAATAACATTCTATATAGCTTCCTATGCATTTCAGTAATCTATTATATGTTCAAGTGAAACAGTGGCGTTCCTGATCAATGCTCTCAGATGAAAAAGGGATATACTTCCACAGAGAGACTTCATTCTGCTTTTACTAAACAGAATAGTACTTTAAAACAAATGCCAGCAAAGCAGCAAAAATTAGTTTCCAAACTCCAATTCTATGCAAGCTCACAGAGAATACCCAGAGTCCGTCAAAGCCTCTCCTGGCAGGCTTCTATTATCCATCAAATCCGCTTCCAGTGTCTTCTTCGCGTTGGGCCTCTTGATCCAGGCCTTTTCATGCTCAGTAGGAGTGCCCTCCTGGAACACCCACAGTTCATTCAAAGTCTCAATGTCTTAAAACAAATGCACCAGTGTCTCTTCTCTGTGACACCTCAGGAAATGTGCTCTTCATTGATCAAGGGCACAAAACATCTTGTGCAGAAACAAGCACCACTGAGAATCAACCTCTCAAGATCAGTAGCTCCTTTCAGACTCCAACACTCATCATTTAGTGTCAGAGGACGATCAAGCTGCTCTTCTCATGGGCACCGGAATGTAGTGCCTTTTCCAAACTTGGATTCTCAGGTGCACTGCCTTTCTGCTGGAGCAAAGGGAAAAGAGGTGTGTGTGGGAAAAGGCCAAAAACTCAGGCCAAGGGGGTCAGGGGACCGCGCGCTGCCAGAGGTTCAAGCACATGACAGTTTGAACAAATTGCACAAAGTGGATGACAGTCCTGCCATCAAAAGCAGGGATCCTTCGCATCTTTGCACTGAACTTCTGAGGCAAAACAGAAAATCAGCTCCTTTTTTCTTTTCTTTTTACAACGCCTTCTGATGAAACAAATGGCTTGCTTAGGAGGTACCACTGGAGGCACGCTGATGATCGCTGTCCATGCTGATGACCGCTGCCCACGCTGCTGATTGCTGTTCACGCTGCTGATTGCTGTTCACGCTGCTGATTGCTGTTCATGCTGCTGATTGCTGTCAGGAATTGCAAGGCCAAGAAGTCTGTAGTCGTCTGCCATGTTTACTGATGGGGACCAGGCTTTTTTTGATTACCGGTCTGCAGGGTAACATTCTTCCTTTTTGACTCTGGAAGATTCCCGCAGAACCTAGTGGTATAGGAAGTGTAACACAATTGTTAGTTTCCTTCAAGTCAGATATAAAAACAGTTAAGCAAGTGGCCTGTAATCTGCAAAGGAGTGGCGATACACCATGGGAACCTAAATGGATGCCCTCACACAGTGGCATTGTCTAATGGGGTACATTATTTAATGGGGTAGATACATATTCTTCTTAATGATGAAGCCTAGGTGTTCCTAAACTCCTTGTCTAGAGCATCTCAAATACAGCAATGACATAATACACCTTATCAAGGACATGAAGAAGTCCCTTCTTTAAACAATGTGCATCAAATGCGCTATGTAATATCAACTGTGCAGACAAAAGGACAAGAACTAGAGAGTCCTGGTATCTGCATGATTAGAACACATCTTATTAAAAAATTGAAACAGCAGAAACAGAAGAGAACTGAAAAATTAAAAATAGACATAAAAATATGCCGTACTAAAAAGAATGTAAACTTGAGATATCTCCTATTGAGATGGAAAACTTGTATTGGGTCATTTAACCAGGCTATCACTATCCTGACAGTCAGTCTGAAAAAGACATTTGAAGTGGGCCTAAAGTAAATTCTTGAAAATTAGTCTCATCAATCAAAAGGGAATGTATGTGGAACATGAACAATACACCCATAATAATAAATGGGCTGACTGGTGAAAGGAAGATGGAGAAGGGAAAAAAAATGGGAGTAGGACACAACTAAAATCTTCAATAACTAAACATGATGCAACATTGGTCAGGGAAAAAGCAAAAAGAAAAATCTATAGGAAGGACAAGAGTTTGCTTGGGTGGCCTAAGGCATGTGACACAGCACCAAGAGCACGGGGATACATGAAAAGACCAATGTTACAGAATTTTAACTCTACCGCTGACAATCTATACCCTACACAGTAATTCTAACTAATGTTCAGTTGTCTCTTCAGGGGAAAAAAATGAATCCATAGGCTTATTCAGGAATCAAAAAATGCGATAAAAAATGCGATATCAAAATTAGGCCACCTTTAGTCACGGATCTATAATTCCATCCTTAGGCCCAATCAAGGATACATAAATGCAGAGCTGCCTGTCCTTAAGGAAAAAGGCAGTTAAGTGACTAACAACGGATGGCAATCTTTAATCCAGTATATCATTTTAGTTTTCTTAAATAAAAAAATCATTACAGCCAAATTAGGCATGAACTGGAAAAACACAGCTGCCTTACTGCTCACAGTATGAGGTCCATATCTGTGAAATTTGTCTTAATACAATATTCATCCAATTTATTGTGAAACAATGCATATCTCAAGCCATAAGATATACTTGCTGTATATCAAGCACAAGGAAAAACAGCCCAGACAAACAAACAGCATATATGAATAAACGGTCATGCATAATACCATGGCACATGCCCTTCTTTTGACAGCAGGGCATCAGGTAATTGATACCCTGCAGTCAACTATAATGTTGCTGTGTCAAATAACGCGTTTCAGTGGACCAAATGTACAAATGAAACATAAACACACACATTTTTTTCTTAAAGAGGTTACGCAAAAAAAAACATTTCTCTTCACCCAGCCAACTCACGTGTCTTGTGAATTAATCCATGAATTATCTGTAGGAAGAAGCAGAAAAGATACACAACACACACATTTTGCATAACAACATCAATTATAACCCTTTTTATCAGACTACAAAACATGACACAACGTGACATACAAAAACTTTTCATTACTTACCTGTAACCTATTTTCCATGTACCTTGCAAAAACGCGCATTCTCACTCAGGCCTAAGGCCTTTAAGTTGCAGAATTTTGGGGAAGGGCTTCTACTCATTGCCTATCTAAAACTTAATGTAACACTTCGTTTTTCTTTTTGTCAAATAAACTTAACTAAAAAAAAATTCGTTCCTAGCATGGAGACACACATATACCAGTTCTACAGATCATTTAGCAGAATGTTTGATAATTTTTTTTCAAAGAAATCACTTTTGCATTTCCCCTTTTGAAATCATGTTTCCTCATTTTACACAGTGCTTAATTTGTAAGACATGAAGTGCAGGTGCTACAATTTTGCATGAGGAATACCTTTCCTATTTGTTTATTATCTCAGATGTGCGCTTTTAACGCAGATGTAATGTGAATGCGGTAAATGAGAACAAGCCAGCCTGCAATGAATGAAGGTTACAGATTTAAATCATATACAATCAACTACATCTCATATAAAGCGCTTGTGTGCAGCATTTTGAAAGCAACTGGGAGCTATGCAAACCACGTGTGGGCTGTACAATCCTTTAGGGTACTGACAAATGAGGCTGCAGTTTTACAAATTAAATAGTGTTCCTTTTATTATTATTAGCGGGATGCAATGCTGTGTCAGCCCTGCCGTATTTCTAATTTGAGATAAATGTGGTGATGACATAATTTACAGAACAACAAGCGTTTTGTAGGAACATGCTGGAGCTATTATTTATTCTTTGGCTAAAATGCAATCATCATTGCTGTACATGTGCCTTGCATCCTCTGCTCATTTTAGTTCAAAAACAAAAACCCCATCCCAGCTAATGTCAAATTTGTAACACTTTAAGAAGACACTTTTAAACAAGTCAGGCTATTCAAGTGACCTCAGGTCAGGACCGTGGCATGGGCAGGGATTTAAATACAAAGAGGCAGCTGATGCATGCTTAACCATGTCATGCTGCATTCCACAGGCGAGGCCCTAATTAAAAGGTCACAAATGTCAACAAGACAGCCTTACAAGATAACATCTCGGCCGCTACTGCTGGAAACACGTTATACAGGTTCTGCCAGTCCCCTGCTCGTGGTAACTGAAGCTGACAAGGCCAGTAGGTTTAACCACTTCCACATAACCTGCAATATTTCACTATATTTAAAACAATTTCTATGACACATTGACTCGCTGAATCATAAGAAGGCACAACCTGCAAACATATATATTAATGTCTAAATGTATGCATTTACTAAAGAGACACTTTAAAAAGGGGCCTTGAAACCATTCAAAACAGTCTATTTGTCTGAAAATCGACTTTTGCATTCTGGATACTAAGAAATAAATATTCTATAATTGTATTGCTTAATGGGTATTACTAGAATGTCTAATACCTAATTTATGAGCCATACTTTTGAAAATACTAAGTTATACCTTATAGAAATGAGCTTGTTTGCGCCTGGGGTAAGGGAAATTGCGCACAGAAGTGTTTGGTCATTTTCGTGGTACAACATAACTTAAATCAAACATTTTAATGCTAGGGGGTCATAGCATGAGTGTTAAGCTTCACAAATATTAAAAAACGATTTTTGTAGCACTTTGTTTTTAATAATTATTTTTCATAATTAATAAAAAAATTCTAATGAAGCCTAATTATTGCTATTTGTGACTGTTCTACATATAAAATGCTCACTACATCCCTTGCCTATTATTTAGATACATATTAACACACAAGCCTAGGCGCAGCTGCCTAACTGGGAATGCGTGAGATGATTGCGCCACATTTATTTAAAAAGGACTGTTTGCAAAATTCCACCACCCGTGTTTAACTAGAGAGGTGCTGGCTGAATGATTAGATATACTGCAGCTGAAAAGACTTGGCTGTGAACATCTAACACTGTGCGTCTAAAGAACAGGCAATTTCGTTTTTTCATTTTTTTTTTCTTTGGAGCCTTATTTACATCTATTGAAGGTGACCCATACACATACATACATTGAGCTCATTCCAGACACAAAACAGAAGGGGGGTCAAACACTCAGGACACACAAAACAGCGCGCTCTAACCATTTCTTGTGCATAGCGCAGTTCTTGTACATAGCGCCGTCGCAATGTACAAGAAAACCTTCAAACAACATAGACATTTAAACACACATTTTAACCCATAGTTCAACACTTAGGACAGGAACAAGGAACAGCCTACAGACTGTGTTCAAAAATAACCTGCCAAAACTAGTTGTAAACCATATTTACAACAAAAACGTTTTAGTTCCTATTTTTTTTAAATTCTTCAACAGATTTCCAGAAGGCTGCAAAAGGGACAGCCTCACAGACTTTTTAGAGAGAGCTCATAAATTGGAGTTCCAACCGGAGGTATCAGACGCGAATCCTCCAACCGGGAATCCTTTGTTGCAACCTAGTCAATACTAATACAAAATACCGCGACCAGGCATCTGCGCTCACTAGTCGGGTTTCAAACTTCATGGGGCTATCTCCAACGATATACACGCAAATGTACGTGACCCACGGTTTTTGAATACTGCAGTGTTCAAATAAAACCAAGGAACCAATACTGAGGAAGATTATCCAACGATAATCTGAACCACAGCAACCAAAAGGCCTACCAACTGAACCAAATGTACCGGTACCCAAACCAAAGCGTCACATTTCTGCGACCAATAAATAACTAAGGACTGCGTCACATTTCTGCGACCAATAAATAACCAAGGACTCAGAACCAAAAAAAAACTGGGAGCGACCCATTTTTATTCTTCAACTAAAACAGATGGAGAAAATATCTCTTCAACTGCCTATACAAATTGCAATTTGCATATACACAAATATTTGTCCAGATTATAACTGTCAATTCCCCACTGCACTAACAGTCTGTTAAAAATACTTACAGCAAAAAAAGAATGGGTTCCTTAGTCAGGAGTGACATCTTTAGGAGAGTTTTAAGTCAGAAAAATCAAAAAAACGTACTGTGCCACAGAGACAGATAATCCCCCAGAAAACCCTGTGCCCAGAGTACCTCTTTTTGGTAGAATTCTGTCCTGCCTCCAGTAGTTTTTCCATCCTTTGACAAAACACTCCTGCAGATAACCACTCCATGATAAGGCCCCGAGTTGGGCAGCCAACTGAAGAAAAGTGGAAAATGACTCACTCTCCCCACCAGGGATCTATCCAGCAGTTTGCATAATAAAGCAGAACAGGAATTGACAGCCAATCTGTAAAATCAAAAGACATCTTTATTATAATTATCATGAGGCTTCGTCGTCCAACCGTAGTTTTACAATTGAAAGAGGGAGCCTGCCTGAGCTTTCTCAGGCAGGCCTTTTATACAAAAAGTTTGGCCCTAGGCTCACATTCTTGCTGTGAAACACATCATTGTAGGTCGCTCCCATGGTACCATAACAAAGCAGGCTATAATTATGAATTCCATTCTACTTGCCCAAACTGACCAACCCATCTTCCATCATGAACATATGTCAAACTTCACATATTTTCCTGTGCAGGCCGGAGAAGCTCACAATAGACTGGTTTCCTCCCCATCATATAAACAGTCACCTCCCCATTGTAAAAGCCCAGAAGCAGAGAAACAGAGCCAGGTGTGGAAGATAGAAATGTAGGATAAGGGATGCTTGTGGGTCATAAACAGGCATGGCTACTGTATTCGGCCTTCTAATCTTGCTCAGGCCAATGTACACAACAAGTTGCTCAGATCTTTAATATAGATTGACTAGAGGGCATGGACTGGTTTGGTGAGGCCAACATCACGTAGGCAGATTCAGCCTGTTCAGGTCAAATGGGAGTCAGGAAGAACTCAAGCTAAGGAATACGTGTCCTTTAAGAATCATTGGCTCATGTATATGCCTATGTAAAGGGCAACAACTAAAATGGACGCTTGTTCACAACCTAGAGCCTGTGGGCTCAGAATGAATTTGCCAATAACTCCTGCATGCATCATTGTATCGTGATGAAAATACACAGGCATAATGTCCTGATCATTACCGGTCTATTGATACCAAATTCGTCGTGGTATGATGATATTTTCTGCACGAGTGTTTAGGCCTTGGTACACCATTATGGCAGGGTCCGGAATTTTCAGAACCACACCCTGCAAGTTGCGGTTTGGTTAGTAGTCGGCGAGCCAAACGGGCCCTCTGCCCTTTCCAAATTAATTATTGGAGTTCTGGACTTTTTGGTTCCGTCCAGAGGTGTCAGGGTACAACACCCGAAGACCCCGGAGTCCCACCTGCCTTGGTGCACAAATGAACAGAAACACGGGCTTCTCGATGGTGGCGTCAAAGACCAAAGGTTTATTACTGCAGGGACACAGAAGTCACAGAATCTACACACGGGCAGAATCTAGGAGACTGTTCGATTTGTACAAAGAGGGCTGCTCCTTATATACGGTTTTTTATGCTAGGGGCAAATTCTTTACATGTAATACATTCCCAAAACCCTTGTGTCTAAAACAATAAATATTTGGTGTTACACAGGAACCGTCGATAATATCTGAGGCCAAACATTGCGAAAAGAGGGGTTCCCACTAGTTTGTCACAATTCCCTGTCAATATTGCATTCAGGACCCGGACCGCCTCATCGTAAAGTTCGTTACCTCCCCCTAATAAAGATTCAGAAAGAAAGAAACAGAGCCAGGTGTGGAAGATAGAAAAGCGGGATAAGGGATGTTTGTGGATTGTAAATGGGCAAGGCTACCAGCTTCGGCCGCCTAATCATGATCAGGTACAATGGACACGAAGACCAGTTTGGCAGGACTGGCCTCGGGCAGAGGAGGCAGCCTTTGTCGAATCATGCAGCTACAGCGTGATCTGGTTTAAGGTGCACGTGTCATGTAAGAGGTGAATCTCCGGCTACGGCTACGTGTCCTTAATCGAAGTGGAGTGAATGAAGTGATCAGAGGCTATTGCATATGTGAGGGCAAGGAAACACAAAATGGCGGCCATGATCTAAGATGGATGCCGTGGGTATATCAGAAATATGTCAATGGAAGGAGTGCTCTTGCTCGTAGCGTAGCGAAAACACTAGGATATACTAAATGGATCATTTGCGGTTCACTGATACCAATATTATGTATTTCCGACAAACTTGAAAACACGGGTTCAAGCCGTCACGGAACCTCAGACCCTCCTTTTGCCCTTACATAGGCAATTACTCAATCTATGTCTGAATCTAGTTCTATGTTCATCAGGTCAGTGACATGTTGTTGTATCATCATCCTTTCTCGTGTCTTTTCTCCAAACGCAGGTGGTTTTCTGAGACAAGTTGCAGCACAAAGACTACACAGAGCAGGACCACACTGGATAATCAGACAACATGAGAATAGGAATACTAAGATGACACCAATGACCATTAGAACCTTCCATCCCCACGCTGAAATCAGAGTCCAAACCCACTCCATGAAGGACCAGTTTCCCTTGTCTACATGTATGGAGTCCGAAATCTTGTGCAACTTAGAGATCGCCTCATAGACTGTTGGAGCATTATTAGGAATAAAGACACAGCAGCTCGATTGGATCATTCTGCATACCCCACCTCGATCTGCAAGTATAACGTCTAGAACCATACGGTTCTGCAACGTCATAAGCCTATCCGCCTGAAGCTCAGCTGTCAGATTGCTAAGGGCACCAGCAGTTTCAGTAATAGTAGATTCAACTACCCGTGTTAGCTGACGTATGTTTCTACTATTGGCCATAGGTCCCCAGAACGGAAGGAAGCCTTTGAAGAAGTCTCCGGCTTCCTGACCAGCGGTATCTTCCTTACTGAAAACACCTCTAGCTACTCTTATTCTGTGGTAATCCGGTGAAGCAGTGTATGTCGGAGGCAACAATCGAGCAATATAACATGAACCTGAAAAGTCAGCAGGCAACCATGTATAAGCTCTGTCTCGACAGATGAAGTAGGTACCCCTGGCAGTAAGGAAGGCAGGGGAAGAGTTAGCCGGAAACACATAAGTCTCTACGCACTCACTCCTCCCTAGCTGAGCTCTCGGATTTCTCCCATTACCTTGCAGACAGACCTGACCTCGGTGAGGTACGACCCAGATTGGAGTTGAGCTTTTACGCTTGCTTTCTCCTAAACTAAGGCGATACTCTGAAGTATTCCAACTTAAATATACTCGCAATTCGTCTCTAGGGTAAGATGGAGTATTATTGACGTCCTTAACCATGTCAATAATTCCCTGGACTAAAGCTTTGTTAGCAGAGTTATATTTAGTGGAACGTGGTGGACGTGGAGGATAAGTTTCAAGGGCATAAGCAAAGATGGTTTGGAAGGCCTGAAATGATCCATTATAGCTGTAAGGCAAAACCAAATAGGGAATACCTTTATCCATAGTGTGAGGTATCAAGCCACACACCCAGCAGTCTGTAGTGTTAACTACCAGTTGGTGTTGGTGCAAGAGCTGTACAAAAGTGTTGTTGGTGAATTCTGAGCGTCTGGCTTGCTCATGTTCCGGAAACGAGTGAAAAGAGTGTATAGAAGAAACAGTAGAAATAGCAGGATCAAGGGGAGGTACTGTAGATACTGGCACAAAAATCAAATTTATGCTAAAGACAATTCCACCCACCAGTGTTGCTAAAACAATCAAAAATGTAACGGCACATTGCATCAAGAAACATTTGCTGTGAAGAATTCTATTAAGTCTGTTTCTGCGAACGTAAATCACATTCTTTCGTTGCAGCGCAGGAAGCTCCATCTTCTACAATCCGCTCGCGACCACTGATGATGTGTACGTAGATGAAAATGCCTCTATCAGCCCTGGGAGTTCCCAAAACTAACAGAAAGATCGACCTTGTGTCAGACCCCTGCAAATTCAAACTAGGCACACAGCCACGACCCTACGGCTACCCAGACGGCAAGGCAATTTTAAAAACAATAAACAATAGCAAACTTCCTGGCTGAAGGCAAAAGGTTCAATATATCAAAATCACAATATGCAGTTGCCTGCTTTATTTGTCCTTTTTATGGCTTCTAAGGTTGTATTTCTGCTTCGCTGGTACTGTCTGATCGGAAAATAGTGTATCACTAGCAGCTGTTGCAGAGTTTAAGTTCGCAGATAGCAAAGTTTCTTCTGATGCTGGAGACAAATGTTCAATGTTCAAAGTAGTCTTTTCAAGAGGAGAGTCACGTTTCAAAGTGTCAGAAATCAAATCGGCATCGCTGAAAGGGACAAATTTTGGAGTTATTTCAGATTCGGAGGCACCAATTCCCTTCTTCACCCAGTCGTCGTAGGGCAGCGGCAGTGGAACACGCTTTACGTGAGAAGCGTGGATCCAGTGCTTGCGGCCAGCAACACGTACAGCTGTCCTCGTTGCCAGTAGGATTTGGAAGGGGCCGATGTAGCGAGGCTGAAGATTCTTTGTCCTCGCGAAGTTTCTGACCACCACGTGGTCGCCGGGTTTCAGCTGATGTCCTGGACTCTCCGGAGGTTTTGGCAAAGCATCAAAGACCTGTTGATGAATAAGACTTAATTTAGCAGTCAAGTCGTAAAGGTAGTCTATCAACATAGGATATTCAATGGAGCAAAATTGTTTAGGCCTTGGCACACCCCAGACATTTGCCGGGCGGCCAAATACAATCTCATATGGAGAAAGCCCTATTCTAGAATGCACTGTTGCTCTCGTTGATAACAAGGCCAAAGGAAGTGCGTCTGGCCAAGCCAAACCTGTGGATGCTTGTATTTTGGCTATTTTAAGCTTGAGGGTGCCATTGTAACCCTCCACTAGACCAGCTGACTGGGGATGGTTCGCACTATGAAATTTTTGTTTCAATCCTAGACCAGCACACACACTCTGCATAACTTTCCCTATAAACTCACTTCCGTTATCTGACCATACAATCCGTGGCATTCCATACCTAGGAAAAAATTCCTTGAGAAGAATTTTGGCAGTTGATAAAGCAGTGTTGTCCTTTAGTGGGTATGCTTCTATCCACCTGGAAAAAGCACAAACTACCACCAGGACGTATTTTAAATTGTTGCAGCGTTCCATGTGAATGAAGTCTAATTGAATCACTTCAAAGGGGCAGGAAGGAGGAGCGAAATGACCAGCTGGAGTTGGAATTCCCTTGCCAGGATTATGCATCAAGCACACCATACAATTTTTCACCACTCTCTCTGCACACTTACTAATTCCCTCATTCTTCCAGACCGGAGCCAACATCTTACATATCCCTTTAGAACTTATATGCGCTACTCCATGCGCCATCGTCACTACTGCAAGCACATATGCATCAGGCAACATCCAACGCTGCTGTTCTGTCAAATCAATCCAACATCCATTCGAGTCCAATTTGCCCGTACTTTCTCTCCATACACGTTTCTCTTCCTCAGTCGCTTCTTTCTGAATCTCTTTCACACTTTCCATAGTGTCCTCACACATTCCAGACTCAGCAATCCATCTTGCAGACGTAGCAACGTACATTCTACTCATCATGTCTCTAGCTGTTTGTTTAGCGGTTTCATCAGCAAAGGCATTTCCCCGACCAACATCATCCGTGATTGCTTTATGAGCACTGCACTTCACAATCGCAACTTCAGTCGGTAAGGTTAGAGATTCCAACAAGTCGTTAACTAGCTGACCATGTTGAATCTTAGTCCCATGGGACGTAATGAAACCTCTTTCTCTCCACAACCGGCCAAAACTATGGGCCACGCCAAATGCGTACTGACTATCTGTAAACACATTCACTCTCTTTCCCTCAGCTAAAACACACGCTCTCGTAAGAGCTATTAATTCTGCTGCTTGGGCAGAATTCTGACTCACTCTTGCAGTCTCCACAATCGTCTTCAAAGTCGTTACCGCGTAGGCAGCAGTCACATCACCATTCTCCAATTTAAAACATGACCCGTCCACATATAGCGTACCATCTGGGTCGGACAGGGGAGTATCCCTCAAGTCGATGCGACCTTTTGTCTCTTCCTCCGTTTTGAAATAACAGTCATGTGGCTCAGAATCACTCGACTCTTGATCAGTCGGCAACAATGTTGCTGGGTTCAATACATTGCATCTTTTGATCTGAATATGACTCGCTAATAACGTCAGCTCGTAACCAGATAATCTCGCACTAGTAAGGTGTTGTGTCTTCGTTCGGTTCATGAGTGTGTCCACTGCATGAGGAACCATGACCACTAGCATATTGTTCATCACCAAACCAGCAGATTGTCGAATGGAAGCTGCAGCTGCCGCTGTAGCCCTCAAACAACTCGGCAATGCTCTAGCTACCGGATCTAATGTTGATGAGAAATACGCACAAGGGCGTTGTTTATCACCAAACTTCTGCGTCAGAACACTCAACGCGCAACCTTCTCTTTCGTGAACGTAGAGCGTGAATGGCTTACTGTAATCAGGTGTGCCCAATACAGGAGCTGAACACAATGCTTTTCGTAATTCAGTAAAACTCTCTTGACATTCATCAGACCATGGCACCGGACTCGGAACATTTTTCCCAGTCAAAGCTACCAATGGCTTCGCTAAAAGTGAAAAATTTGGAATCCACTGCCTACAGTAGGAGGTAATACCTAGAAAGGCACGTACTTCCCTCTGTGTGCGTGGAACACTCATCTGCATAATTGCTTTTATTCTTTCTGGGGTCAACTTCCTTCCCTCCTTTGATAAGAGGTGACCTAGGTAGGTTACTTCTTGGCAGCAGTATTGCATTTTGGAAGGTGACACCTTATGATTCAAATTAGACAAATGATGCAATAGTGAAATTGTAGCTGCTTTGCAAGTTTCCTTGTCATCGGCAGCCACTAAAAGATCGTC
This sequence comes from Lissotriton vulgaris, assembly GCF_964263255.1. Taxonomy (NCBI): domain Eukaryota; kingdom Metazoa; phylum Chordata; class Amphibia; order Caudata; family Salamandridae; genus Lissotriton; species Lissotriton vulgaris. Next base: position 2,006,328,477 of record NC_141693.1, on the reverse strand, counting down.
TACGTACTGTACTAGGGCAGAGCCTGGAGGAAGGACAAAAGAATCTAGCTGACTTTTTAAAGCTTGACTGTAAATGGATGGACTTTCACAATAGCCTTGTGGAGCGCGTTTAAATCTGAAACTGCGACCTCCTAGACAGAAGCCAAAAATATCTCTGCTTTCCTCGGCTATCGGAATGCTGAAAAAGGCATTCTTCAAGTCGATGACTGAGAACCAATTGGCTGTAGCGGGAATCAATGTTAACAAGGCAGTAATGTCTGGTACTACAGGAAACTGCGGAATTACAATCTTATTAACTTCTCTAAGGTCTATGACAAACCTATAAACTGGAGGCTTTGTAGGGTCAGTTCGCTTCAGAATCGGTAAGACAGGACTGTTACAGACATTTCCTCTAGTTTCCTCAACTACACCCTTCTTAATCAAGTCTTGCACAATCAATAAGAGTGCACGTTCACCTTCACTCGATATTTTATACTGAGGAATTCTTGGAAATTTCACATTCGCTTTCAAAGTTACTACATACGGTGGAATCTCTAGTAGACCTACATCATTGGGACCAGTCGCCCAAAGAGAATCAGGGAGTGAACGTAGCTCCGGCGGGAGTGCGTCCATTGACAAGTACATCGGAGAGGTGAGTCTATTACCCAAAGTAAGCTGTACTCCTTCCGGAGAACAGTACAATGTCGCATATAGTCGTTTTAACAAATCTAAACCAAGCAGATTTTCATTACAACCTGTCGTCAAAATCAGGGGTGCTTTCAATTGGCACGGTCCAACAGAAATAGACAAAGGACCAGATATCGGGTTGTACACAGGGGCGCCTGAAAAACCTACGGAAACATTTGTTGAGCCCGACAAAGGTGCGCCAGGGAGTTTCGCATGCATGATAGAACTTTTCGCGGCACCAGTATCCAACAGAAACGGTTTGACTACACCTGATGTTGCTACTGCGACATAAGGCCCACTCTGATCCACTGGAACTGATACTACTCCCTCTCTCTGTCCATGGCTGTCCTAGTACCCATTTTGTTGAAAACCTTCTTCTACTTCACAATAATCTTCAACAAGATATTGCTGAGATCTATTTTGCTGAACAGATTGTCCATTTCTCTGATCAAAGTGATTGGAAGGACGATCATTCGTTTGTGGAGGCATAGCACCTCGTCCTCGTCCTCTAGAATTCTGCACAAAACCACCACGACCTCTCTGAGCTGCTGCCGCATTATTTTGCGCTAAAATCTGACAATCATTTTTATAGTGACCCTCTTTCTTACAGTACGCACACTGATTCCACTGGTATTGAGGCCTGGTCGAATTATAATCTGTCTTTTGATACGAATTCTGTTGCATATTAGTCTGATTCGTGCGAGGCGGATACGCCTGCTGTAAAAGAACTTTAGTCTTTAAATCTTTCGTTTTCTTCTCTGATTTCTCCTTTTCCTCTTTATCTCTATTTTCGTAGTACTGTGCTGTCGCAAGTATTTGCGCTGTCGTAGATACAGCCCACGCACTTTCTGAGTCTTTCAATTTATTGCATAATTCAGGTAACAAATTATGCACAAATTTATCGACAAACAATCTCTGTCCTCCTTCAGTGCTCATGTCCTGACCACTATGATCCACAAAAGTCTCTTCGAACCTCGTGAAGAAGTCCGAGACACTTTCGTCTTTCTTCTGCTTGCATGCCGATAATTTATCCCAATTAACACGCAATGCTGGCATCAGAGTCTTCATTAGATCAATTATTCTACCTGGCAGATTAGCGATCAAAGGTTCAGGTTTCGCACCACCTATTTGTTGATTATCTGCTGCAGTGATAGCTGCCCAATCACCACCTAAAGCAGCCTGATGATCCTCTCTACGAATTTTAGCCCACACTGGTTGCGGAACTACATTACCAAACAACATATCAATGTCGGCTAAGTTCATTATACAAGCCTCAACTGTCTGTGTTAATTCCTTGTAATATCCGGCTGGATTCTTACGTGGATCTGGCAAGGCCTGTTTCACTGCTAACACTTCTGCTCGCTTCCATGGAATATGTATCCATACTCTTTGGAACTGTGCTGGAGCAGCTGCAATGCCCGCAACCGCATCAGCTTGCACGGCTTCGCGCCAAATTGGAGGAACCTCCCTCATAGGATATTGGCGACTTAGCTTCATTTTACCTTTCTCTAAATCTCTCGGTGAACGAAGAGATGGATCATTCCTAAAACTCAAAATAAGTTCCATCGCTTCCTTTATATTATCGCCCACTATCATTCCAGCAGCAAACTCTTTCTGCACTTTAATTAAATCTTCCAAATCTGATTCGACATCGTCTTCTTCTATCTCTTCACGTAACAACGAGCACATCTCATCAAAGACGTATCGTTGCGTTGGTTCTCCCCACTGCATAAATGTCTCTAACACATCTTTTGTACTATATCTTCTACCCTTCGAAATCCATCTGAGAGCCGTGGAATCTAAAACTCCCCGTTCCTCAGTACTTGGAAGCTGACTCCGTCTCTGAACAGAGTCAGGAGTAGGAGTCTTAATCAAAGTTTTATATATAGGAGACAGCATATTAGTAACCGAATCAGTGATTCTTCGACGAACAGAAAGTGGAGTTAGTACACTCGCAGACATAGAGAATGCAGTGGAGGTAGGAATAGATGAGGAAGCAGTAGGAGTATCGAGGAAAATAGTTTCTGGAGCAGTAGGTACAGGGGTAGATATAGGGGTTGGCAGTGTAGGAAGAGGAGGAGCTGTAGGAACATTTACATTCACCACTGGAAGTACAGGAACTTGATTCTGAGGAACAAGGACACCAGGTTGTCCAGCAACCGGCAATTGAACATTCGGTATAAGTTGGGCCGCAGCACCTTGTGCGTACGGTGGAGGCGACCGTAACAGATAAGATAGCAGAGGATCGTTTTCAGAATCCTCCAGTATCTTAGCCATTTTCGATGGCAAGGCAGGATAGCACTTGTCAATCGCTAAGTTATGCTCTCTAATGGCTACATCTATGACCTTCTCACACTCGTTAGCCTGCAACTGTTTAGTCGCTTGTTCTAGAGTTAACTCTTCTAGTTCTTTTTGCTCTTTTTTCAACCTTTTCATTTCTCTCTGTTTGGATTCTTTCCGCCAATAACGGAAGGAATCAAACATTGCCGGCCGGGCTTTCTTTTTGAACAATTTCTCTTCTAAATTGTCGAGAATCTCTTGTTCAAAACTACCATGCAGTGGCCAACTAAGGACACCATCCTTCTTACAATAGCGGACCCATATCTCATTATAAGTTATAGGACCCACGCCATATTTGCAATATAAATCATATAGGGGAGTCCCAATCGGAGGAACCAGACAAGAGTCCTCCAATCGTGAGTCACGGTTGCAACCAAAACAAGACAACATTTTCCGACTTACCATTTTCAGTCCGGAACACAAAACAAACAAAACACGGAACAAATATGTGCACTCGAACCAAGAACTTAGGCCTACCAAAACGAACTGATGTATCGATACCCAAAACTAAACCAAATAGATTATCGTAACTAGAACAACCAGTGATAATCTGACAAAACCAAACCAAACCAAGAACCGATCAAGGATTTTTAACAATCCTCACAAAAGTAACCAGCTAGCTATCACTAAATACTTAACTGAGTCACTGAAGACGTCACCAAGGAGAAACCCGTCACGTTTCGCCGTACTAAGGACTGCACCACTTCGGGTCCAAGACAGGGCGACGGTCAAGGCAACGGCCCACTGCAGCCGTCCTGAACGGGAAACCCTCGTGGAAGAGAACTTCGGGCCACTTTTGCGATATGCCGGGATCGATGAAGTGGGGCGCCTCCCTCAGGAATCTTCACACGAAGCTTCTCGAACTCTTCAGGCTTTTGGACCGGTACCGAATGACGTCGCCCCACGTTGGGCGCCAATTGGAGTTCTGGACTTTTTGGTTCCGTCCAGAGGTGTCAGGGTACAACACCCGAAGACCCCGGAGTCCCACCTGCCTTGGTGCACAAATGAACAGAAACACGGGCTTCTCGATGGTGGCGTCAAAGACCAAAGGTTTATTACTGCAGGGACACAGAAGTCACAGAATCTACACACGGGCAGAATCTAGGAGACTGTTCGATTTGTACAAAGAGGGCTGCTCCTTATATACGGTTTTTTATGCTAGGGGCAAATTCTTTACATGTAATACATTCCCAAAACCCTTGTGTCTAAAACAATAAATATTTGGTGTTACACAGGAACCGTCGATAATATCTGAGGCCAAACATTGCGAAAAGAGGGGTTCCCACTAGTTTGTCACAATTCCCTGTCAATATTGCATTCAGGACCCGGACCGCCTCATCGTAAAGTTCGTTACCTCCCCCTAATAAAGATTCAGAAAGAAAGAAACAGAGCCAGGTGTGGAAGATAGAAAAGCGGGATAAGGGATGTTTGTGGATTGTAAATGGGCAAGGCTACCAGCTTCGGCCGCCTAATCATGATCAGGTACAATGGACACGAAGACCAGTTTGGCAGGACTGGCCTCGGGCAGAGGAGGCAGCCTTTGTCGAATCATGCAGCTACAGCGTGATCTGGTTTAAGGTGCACGTGTCATGTAAGAGGTGAATCTCCGGCTACGGCTACGTGTCCTTAATCGAAGTGGAGTGAATGAAGTGATCAGAGGCTATTGCATATGTGAGGGCAAGGAAACACAAAATGGCGGCCATGATCTAAGATGGATGCCGTGGGTATATCAGAAATATGTCAATGGAAGGAGTGCTCTTGCTCGTAGCGTAGCGAAAACACTAGGATATACTAAATGGATCATTTGCGGTTCACTGATACCAATATTATGTATTTCCGACAAACTTGAAAACACGGGTTCAAGCCGTCACGGAACCTCATTTTGTCATCATCGATTTAAGTTCTGTAATTAATTCCCCGTCGACCAACATTGGGAGGCCCTGAAACGATAGAGAAGCTGAGGCAGTGCATTCATCCTGGCCGCATTGATTCTACCTCGCCAGTTGATGTATGCGGAGCCCCACTTCTTGAAGTCCGCTTCAAGCTGTCGCAGCAAAGGTGAGAAGTTGGCTTTATATAAGTCTGATGGGTTAGGCTTGATTTTGATGCCTATGTAGGTGATTTCCTTATGGGCACACGTAAATTTGTGAGGATTCCACAATTAGAGCCATTTCTCCCTGGAGAACCGTTAAGTTAAGTAAGAAGGATTTTAACTAATTCATTTTGAATCCCGCTACTTTCTCAAAAGTGAACAGCTCAGACTGGATTGCCGGAAGTGAAGAACGGGATCCCATGATGGGTAAAAGTTAATTTAATCCAGTGTATGTCCGGGTTGGCCCTAATACGTGGCTCCAGAGGCTCTATGCATAGCACAAAAAGCATGGGAGATAAGGAGCAACCCTTATGGGCACTCCGTGAGAGATTAAAAAATTTGGAGGCAACCCCATTGACCAGGTCACGGCATCTTGGACAATGATAGTTCGCCTGCAGCCTACCCAAAAAAAGTACCCCCAAAACTGAACCGACGCAGGGTGCACCTGTAGAAGGACCAATTGACCCTGTCAAAGGCCTTCTCTGCGTCCAATGATAGTAAGGTGCCGGAACACGTTTTTTTATGCGCTTTCTCGATCAGGTGTACACTTCTGCACAAGTTGTCATGCGTTTGGCACCCCTTAATGAAGCCAGACAGATCTGGGTCGATCAAGTCCGGAAGCAGCTCCTTAAGTCTGCCAGCTAGTATTTTGGAATAGAGTTTAGGATCTAAGTTGAGAAGTGCTATAGGTCTGTAGAAGGAGCATAGTTGTGGGGTTTTCCCTGCCTTAGGAATGAGGGTAATCAGAGACCTGGGGTAGTTCAAGTGGGTTCAGATAGTGGAGCTGGTCTCCCTCACTAAAGGGGTCCGCCCTATAAATCGTTTTATAAAATTCCGAGAATGCCCCCGCCTTACCCTTCTCCCCATGGTGCAAATTACCCGAGTCATCAGTTATTAAACTGATATATTCCTTCTCTTGCTTGGCTTGGAACTGCCTCACCAATCGCAAGCCTATTTTGTCATTTCCCTCATACCCCCTGGCCTGAAGGCGTAAAGGGTCTTTTCCACTCTATTAGCGCAGATCACCTGGAGTTTACCTTTTACTGCTGTAACCTTTTTTGCAGTTCCCCCTCGAAAGCCAACCTTCAGAGGTTTGTTGCCATCGAAGGGCAGTAGCCAGGGCAATCCATTTACCCTGAGTGACAGCCTTGAAGGCATGGGGAGAGGTGTACTTGGGGTCTATAGCTGAACAAATCCCTGATTGACTGTCGTAGTTCATCTCGGAGTAGTTGGTCCCTGCATAGAATATTAGGGAAGTGCCATCTTTTCAGAGCGGAATGGGCAGCCGGCCAATGCAACCCTCTTTCTAGCGGCGCATGATCTGACAGACATATTGAGTAAAGTTTTGCCCTCAGGGTATCAGAGCGGAGTGATTGGCTAAGAAATATGTGGTCAATCCTCAAATAAACTCTGTTCATGTGAGTAAAAGTAGAAGGCACGCGTAAAGGGATTCAAAATTCTCCAAATATCTAATAACCCCATCTTCGTAAGAGTGGATTTAAGTCTCTTGGGGAAAACCCCTGCAGGATATCTGTGTGGGTGAGTGGTGTCTAGAGAAGGGTCCCAGATAAGGTTAAATTCCCCCAGTAGAACTATATCCCCCAGGTCCAAACTTTCAAGAGACATGAGAAATGTGTGTAGAAAGTCCGCTTGACCTGCATTCGGCACATATACCATGGCGATGGTGCATAGACGACCCTCAAGATCCGCCTAGCCATAAGGTATCTCACCTCTCTGTCCGATGTCATGTCTGATGGCTGAAAGGGCACTGAGGAGTGAAACAGGAGTGCCACTCCATTTTGTTTAGCGGTATTGAGGAGCGAAAAATCAATGGGTAAGACCTATGTCGTAGGCGTAGTTTTTCCCCTTTCTTCAATGGGTTTCTTGTAGGGCAACTATTCGTGCCTGCTTGTCCCCTAAAAACTTTCAGATGAGTTACCTTTTGTTAGGGGAGTTGAGCCACCTGACATTCCAGGACAAGCACTTAAGGAACATGAAGTCTTGTGGGGTGATCACTGATCAAATCTAGGAACAGCCACCACCCCTTATCCCAACCCCTCCCAATAAATGATTAAATGAGATTCATCACAGGAATAATCTAATAACCTGAAAACAATACAATGAAAGAATACAGAGTCTCCATAAAGGCCAAACAGTTTCACTGGTGGCATCCGTGACCAGGCGCCTCGCACTGCTTATCATTGGACACTCAATATACCTCGGACAGTACCCCTCCAGGCCCCGGTGGATACCCAAGACCGGAGAGTTCATGTGCTAGGGGACTTTATAGGTGATTGGGGTGCGTTTCTTATCTCTGGGGTGGAGGGCCCTCTGCTGTACGCCATCCTCAAGGAGCAATCCTGGGCAGAGTTTGCGTAGTTGCGCTACGTGGAACTCTGCAAAGTGGCAATAAAACTGCTGCGCTATGGGGAGCTCTGCAAGCAGCGGAGTTCCATAGAAAAATGTTGTTTGCGGTGATTGCACAGTGCGGATGCTTGTCCGCACTGTACAATCATCGCAAACGGCACCTTGCACCATGCAAGCGGTCCCTTCTTTCACTTTTCTGCTGCTCGCGTACATTTGTACTCTAGCAGCAGCTTTCTCTATGCGAACAAGCAGTTTCTCATTGTGAACGCGACCACTCGCAATGAGAAACCTGACCACCCCGCATTGAGAAATCTCCCCTTGGTGTTTATTTTCCACACTTACGATCGCCAACTTGATGTTGACAATCGCGAACGAGGAAAAATCTTGCCGGGAGGTTGATTTTCCTTGCTCGCTGGTCGCCAACTTGATGTTGGAGCAGAGTTTTTTTCGGAACTCTGCGAGCTCCGGGTAACGCGGAGTGCGGGAAACTCCGCAAACTCCGCAAACTCCGCAAGCGCAGCGTAGTTCACTGCCCAGGGTTACTAAGGAGACAGAAGCCCCTGAAATTCTGCGAGACAAGGGCATACCTATAAGAGGAAAAATAGAACAGTGTCAGGGTTCCAGATTCTGCTGCAGGTACGACTACCCGCCACCCTTCTAGAGAGTCTGCAAGGCCCTCAGTTCTCATTGCTCCAGTTGCCGTTCGGCAGCCGCTAGAGTTGCGGTCTTTTCCGTTTCCAGACCCAGCAGGGTTACCGGCCAAGACAGCTCAGTGAAGTGGCTTTGCTTATGGCTGGAATCAGAAGCTATACCAAATGGATAAGTCCATCTGTATTTGATTTGGTGCTCTCGTAAAGCCGTAGTCAACAGTTGAAACTGCTGCTGTTGAGCCAGCGTGGCTTAAGCTACATTCTGGAAAAGCAGACACTTGAACCGCTGGAAGAAGACTGAGTCAGAACTTCTGGATTTGCATAGAACGAGGTCTTTTGTTTTGAAGGAGCTAAATTTGGCCAGTACATCTGTGGGACTCCTGCTCCCCCCCTAGAGATGTCTGGCAAACTCTATGCACCTGCTCCAGCCTGACCTCTGGGGCATCTTCTCCTCAGACACTGGAGAAAAGGCCCACCATGAACGCCTCCAGGTCTGGGCCTTCACATCCCTCCTCCAGGTCTCTCACTCTGATGTTATCACTGCGGGAGCGGTTCTCAAGGTCTTCACACTTGAAGAGAGCTGTGTGCAGCTAGTCAGAAACATTGACTGTACCCGCCTCCAGCGGAGCCAGGCCTGCCTCAAGCTCCTGACATTTTACGGTTTAAATCATTTTTATTGATTTTAACCCCCTGGCTGCAGCCGGAATTCTGCGCCTGTGCGGCACATTCCGATCACGGGCGTGGTCATGACGGCTCCCGGCTGTCATCAGCACACGCCCACCATAACTCATGATGGCCGGGAGCCGCCATCAGCACTGAACGGGTTAAAGATGCATAGGACACATTAGCCGCCACCTACATCCCAAGGCTGGTGGGGAATAATAGGGAAAGAATTATGTAAGATAGAATAACAAGAAAAGTGCAAGAAGCATAAGTATTAGAGAAAAAGGATGAGAGTTCTGGTGCCTGGGGAGGACTTCTTGGTACACATGGCTAGTAGGTAGCCACAGGTGTAAGCCCCTGACATTTTGATTACTAGTCCAGGGTGCGGGTTCCAATCGAGTCCACGTCACCCTCAAGCGCAATCAGCTTGGAACCCACCCCGAACGAAATACTTCAAAAGTGAATTTTATATCGGCTATGATGTCTTCCCTGAGTTCCTTCTTGAATTTGAGTAGTGTCTCTAGGAGCTCTTCTCTGGTGAGTGTCATGTCGGCCTCCACTTCCGCCATCCCCCTCTTATCCACCTGGGCCTCTGCAGGAGCACAGTAGCTGGAGACGCGGTTTGTTTGCGTTTTTTTGGGAGGCATATGGGCACTGGCCACCGACCTATGTGACCACTCCCAACCAGAACCTCCACCAAGTTAGCACGAAGATCTTAAAGGGGGGAAGGCTGACCACACAGAAATCCCCCAGGTCACTTGGCGGTGTCTGTGAATAGAGCCACCCCCTTGTCTAGCAGCCTCAACTGCTGACAGAAGTCCCCCCACCGCTTTCCCTTTCAGCGCCGCTGCGCAGTGCATCAGGTGGGCCACATGGTTTCCCATGCCTGCATTATACGGGAGGGCCTCTTGCACCCGGCCGATCCACCTTCCGACGGCAGAATTACAGGTTCCCGAGCGGTCCCGCTCCATCTTCGGGCACTAGTCTGCCTGACCCACTCCACATGGGCTTCCACAGCGCTCTGGGGGGACCACAGCAATGGGGCTCTAGTTCGCGGCAGCCACCTCCTTAGGCATCCGGGAGGAGAGGGCCGGCCACAGCACCCTGGTGCCACCAGAAGCGAGCCCAACTCCCAGTGATCCGCCCTTCCGTAGCCCGTAGGCCCAGATGGCTCACCTCAGTCCCCAGCTGTCCGGAACCCGGGGGAGTTTGCAAAATCAGTGGCTCACCCCATCCATTCACCTCACAATGCCCCCGTTCAGGTCTCCAGAGAGGCTCAGTGGCCGACAGCGTGTGCCGCCCTTTTGTCATGCTTCCTTCTTCGTCCCTGCTGCCCGGCTGTAAATTGTAAATTGATACTTGTATAGCGCGCTACTCACCCGCAAGGGTCTCAAGGCGTTTGTACAAATACCGCTGTGGAACCCATCCTGGCTTTCCCTTTGAGGCGTCCACTCCTGGGCACCTCCAAGGTGGAGGCCAGGCATCCTTAGCGTTGTGGGGGCCGTTGTGGAGATTAAGCAAGCTATTGCCCAGAGTTGCAGAGTGGGACTCCATGATTGGAATAGGCACCGAGGCGAGAATTATCAAGTCAGTGGAATTTTTAGCCCAAGACCCGCCGAGACGGGGAATTGAACCCCGGTCCCGGGCTAGACCTCTGCATCAGGGTCTGCCTGTCTAACCATTGAGACAGGCAAGTTTAACCGATGACAAGGTGTCCGTTGACACCTACGCCTTACTCGCTACTTATCCACCTAATTTGGGGCTCATAGGCGAGACGTGCAGTTCAAAAGTGCAAGGCGCGGAGCCTACTCGGAGCACGTCCTTGCGGCCATGATGGTTGGCCATGTCCCTGTCTGTTGCTTTAATTAATAATGAAGCTGAAAACATGCTCCCTTCATTTAAGATGTTTGCGGTTGCAGCAGGTTTACTTACTTGTTGGTTACCTTTTATATAATTTGGAGGGTGTTGTATTCATCATCCAGTAAAGAGCATTTTCAATAGGTTAGCTGTATTTGCCTCTCCCCACCCTGAACGCTTAAGTTGCATTACCTCCTGTTACCTCTACCCACCGAACCCTAAAATCACCATTAGCTCCCTTTACCTTTATCTACCTCAAGCCCTAAAAACATGCTTGCCTCCTTTTAACTCTTCCCACCCCTAAACCCTAAAATCACCCTTACCTCCCTTTAACTCTACCCACCCCTAAACCCTAAAATCACCCTTACCTCACTTTAACTCTACCCACCCCTAAACCCTAAAATCACCCTTACCTCCCTTTAACTCTACCCACCCCTAAACCCTAAAATAGCCCATACCTCCCTTTATCCCTTCCCACCCCTAAACCCTAAAATAGCCCTTACCTCCCTTTATCCCTACCCACCCCTTAACCCTAAAATCACCTGTACTTTACTTATCTCTACCCGCCCAAACCCTAAAATCACCCTTCCCTCAATTTTCCTCTCCCAACCCTGTAGCCAAAACTCACACTTACCTCTCTTTACCTCAATCTATCTCAAGCACTAAAATCACCCTTATTTCCCTTTACCTCCACCCACCCCTAAACCCTAAAATCACCCTGATCTCCGTTTATATCTACCCACCCTTGAACCCTAAAATCAATCACTCTTACCGTCCTTTACCTCCACCCACCCCTATACCCTAAAATCGCCCTTCCCTACCTTTCTCTCACCCCACCCCAAAACTATAGAATCACCATTACCTCCTTTCCCTCTACCCATCCCTAAACCCGTACATAATTTTTTTTTAAATGACAAAAAGGGTTAGACAACATCAAAGGCTCTAAAGCAGACCTCTGTCGTGTAGATTGAAGGGCCGCCTTCGACAAGGAGCACCATAAGAGCCTTTGGGTCCGATTCACAGAACTAACTTAAGAAAAAATCCAAAACTTACTACCATTTTGGTATTCACAGAAGGCACTTACTCATTTCGTTGTTCACAGAAGTTAGGAGTCCTAACTTTACTACTCCTAAACTGAGAAAAAGCCTAACTTTAAGACTTTCGGTATTCACAGAAGGCATTTAGGAGTCCTAAAGTTAGGACTCCTAACTTCTGCGAACAACGAAATGAGTAAATGCCTTCTGTGAATACCAAAATGGTAGTAAGTTTAGGATTTTGTCTTAAGTTAGTTCTGTGAATCAGGCCCTTTGTGGAAAACAGATCCTGGGATATTCCAGAGAAGCTGTTTAAAGCAGTTTGACTTCTCCAAGCAATCCATGGCTTTGCGTTTTGAGTAATTGGGTAAATGTTCGAGTATATCAAAGAGAATCCCTACTGACCTGGGCTTAAAGCATCACTGTGTATCAGCCCTATATCTATCTCCATGCTGCTGATCTAGGCCCATCTTTGGCCAACGTGAGGACTCAGGGGCCGACATCTGTCCCTGCTAGAGTGAGCTGATGACCTTGCATGGCTTGATCCAACAGCTATCGGCCTACAAAGGGGCTGAAATGGTCTCCATAGACATAATCAAAGGAATAAACTAAAACTAGATCTGGCGAAAAGACAAATGTTGCCACACTGCAAGGTCAGATATAATTGGAGCATTGACCACCAGATCAATCACAGGGGGTTATCGATACATAGGAGATTGTCTTGACGCAAAATTAAGGTTGAAACCGCAGCTTAGTGACATGCCATTCCACTGCACTTACCTCCAAAACCAACTGAGGAAACCTCTGTTCGACCAAAGTGCCCCAAAGGGGCTATTATCCGGGATATATTCAGAGTTAATGTTGTAAAAGGCAGTCTTCTATGGGTGTCTGATTTGGGCCCCGTGCTCTACAAGAGCCTTGATCGATTATAATCAGAAGCACTTCGGGCTTGATTCACCTGACCGAAGAGCACAGCTGAAGCCAGCGTAGGGTCGGTTCTCACCAATGGGTAGGGGCCAGGGCCGGACTGACAATGCCGACAGTCCCACTCGACGACTCCAGCAGTGTGAACCATGCACACCACCTAAGGAGAAGGACTGACGCCTTGCTCCCGCATCGCATAGGAGCGGCCGCCCATTCAACCATTTGACGGAGCAACAAGTACGGATCAGCGAGTACAAAGCTGTTCGCCAGCGGCTGCTGTGATCACATCTATTGGGAAATACATTTCTACTTCGGATATTTACCTGCCTGCCATTGATTGTGTTCTTTTGACTATTGGATTAAGAACCAATCCGGTCCTGAGGAGAACCCCCACAAAATTGAAAGGGGTTTGAAACGCGTCGACCAGTTTTTTTGTCCCGCATCTGGTCACTATTTTCACTTTGGAACAGTTGTTGCATTTATTTGGGCTCATAAGACATCTTGTGACAATTACAACTATAATAGATCGCAGAAATATGAAAAGAAACATTTTCCACTGATTTAATGACCGATGCTCGGACGCACTGTTTTCTTATTTACAGCTGTTGTGAATGCTCTGTGTGTGAATGTATGGCCAAGTGTGTTTGAAATTGTGTATTCGTTTGTTTGTATATTTTGTATATAAAACCTTTTGCATTTTGTATTTTGTATTTTCCATGCACGACGAAAAGTGTGCCCAAAAAGAAAAAAGTATGTTTAATAAAATAGAATAAACTTGTATGTGGTAAAAGTTAAATAGGTTGTTTTTGCTTCACTCAAAGCAGCTTTCTTTGGAATTTATCAGTTTATGAATTGACACTCCAGTATTGGCTCTTGTTTTGTTTAATAGTATTAGTTGGACTCAGCCATCCTGAGTAATGAGTCAAGGCCCTTCTTGATTCTCGGACTGACAATGCCGGCACCGGGAAATCCCCCGGTAGGCTGCCAGGGGTGGGGGCCGGTTTTTTGGACGGGGCCGGTTTTGTTGCTGGGTGTGGGTGGGGCCGATTTTTTGGACACTCAGTACAGTGTAGTAGTCACTTACTACTGTACTCTGCTCCATGCCTGCCTCTCTCCTCGCTCCGTGTGGAAAAAGGCACAACTTAATTAACCTAATACATTGGAGAGCAGTAGTGCCATTTTAGGGGGTGGGTCGCGTGTGCACGCAACCGTCTCCACCTCCGCGCTGCCTGCTCTTAGTCTAAGTTAACCCCCTTTTGGGCTGGGGGTGGGGCGGGCGCGGCTTTTGGATGTGACACATGCGCATTGGGGCTCGCGCAGGACCGTGACGACGAGAGGCCTTCTCTCACCAAACCATAATTTAATTATGTCTAGCCCCCCCTGGCCCTGCCTGTCCCAGTGTCCCTGCTGCCGAATGTCTGCCAGTGCCGCCCGCCGCCAGGTGAGTGTTGTTTAGTCTTTAGTCTATGTACTGCTCGAAGGCGGGATCCATTCTTCTCATTCCAGGCCCCTGGACGGTGAATGTCTGCTTTCGTAACCATTGGAGAAACTGTATGCTGTTTGCTTCTCAATAGTTGTACCGACTTTTTGCCAGTTCCGATCGAGTTTGGGTCAGGAGTCGATTCTATTTATTAATTGGAACGTGGCAGCGGGGCTTGTGAAACAAATGGCATCGCCCTGTAAACATCTTAGTGATCATGAAAGTATGCATCATGCTTTGAAACAGCGCTGCTGTCTCACTTTCATGAACACTGATGTATTTAAAAAGTTGCACAATAGCAGCGCTGCGCTGTCTCAAAGCATGATGCGCTTTCACAATCCCAAAATATATTTTAAATGCCTCACAATCTGCATTGCACTACGAAGGCAGAACTTCTATGAAGGCTCGGCTCGACAAAAGCCAGACAATCTCGGGGAACAGTCCCGAGAAGGATATGGGGCACTGACCTGGCAATCTGTAACCACCATACCCCATGGAGTTCTCTCGGGTCTTCTGAGTTATCCCTAGAGAGTATTTATCATAGCTGCCTTTACCCAGTGCAATTCTGTGTTTGCTCTTTTGTCGCACTTAGCCTGTCCCCGCAGAGCATGAAACCTAGGATGCAGTAACTTCTGCATACATGTAGCCTTTCTTCTTTGCTTCTAAATCAATGCCAGATCATACAGAAGTAACCGTCCACTAGTGCTTTAGGAAAACTGCTCTCTATCACTCCTGGCTTTACATCCTAGAGCATTTGTGAATTGCCTCTTTAGATTATTTACGATGCCTGCCTGTATTGAGGGCACACCGTGCCCTGCCCTCTGTTGTCTAGTTACACCCCACAGGGCATTTATGCTGACCGCATATAATCAGTGCATTCTGCTAATTGTGTGATGTAAGATCTGTTGTTAGCCCTGGAGTCACGCTATAGTGGCTCTACTCTGACTAAGTATAACCAGCAAATGCTTGTGTGTCATAACTTTATCACCTCCCACCCTCCCTTGGTGCTGTGACTGCGTCCCCCTCCGACCTCACTTAATGGAACTCTGCTTTGCTGTAAATGGAGATCACTCTAATCACTAGTATGTGCAGTAGACCTTCGTATTCTCTACCATTCCTATGTGACTCTTAGAGTATATCCATTCGTATCCCTTCCCTATGTATATAGGATAACTGTAATCACTAGTATATGCAGTAGACCTTTGTACTCTACCATTCCTATGTGAGTCTTAGAGTATATCCATTCGTATCTCTTCCTTGAGTGACTGTACATCTTGTACATTTTCAATTTTTTCTGTTGGTATCTTTCATGTAACACATGTAATCCTAAGTCCTTATGTTTTGCAACTGGTTCTTATGTAAAACGCTCTGACACCTTCGGGTAAAGTTTGCGCTACATAAAATCGCATTAAATAAATAAATTGAATAAATAAATAAAATTTACTTGCAGGGCACGTCTGTCTTTTTTTTCTTTAACCCCTTCACTGCAGGGCTGATTCCCCTGCTGTGCTGGGGGGCGGGGCGGGGGTGGGGGGCGCGCAGTGCCCCGGTGCTCATGACGAGCTCAGCTCGTCATGTCCACACCTGTTTACTTAGAACGATCAGCACAGCAGGAGAATTAGCCCCGCGTGTGAGCGTTCTAATGGTCATGACGAGCTGAGCTCGTCAGGAGCATTGGAGGGGTTAAAAAAAGCTTTCTACTTGTGGCATAATTTACCTGTAGGCTTCCGTTGTTCCACTCACTGCTCCTGGAAAGATAAATATCACTCTGCAAATGTTCATTAAAAGGCTGTCGTGTGATGTAAGGCGTTCTGATACCCTGCATTGGGATGAGTTGTGGCACTTTCCATCCCAATGCAGGATGTCAGAGCACTTTACATCACAAGTACACAAATATTTTAAATGCCACTATTTTGCTTTTTCTTTTATAGCACTTTATCACTTCTGTAGTGCTAAAGCGCTATAAAAGAAAAAAAACAAAATAATGGTATTTAAATTGTAATTTGTGTAAATACTAGGGAGACCAACAAATCTGACATTCTTACATTCTCTGGAAGAGAAGACGGAACAAACAAGGAAAATGCCATCACGGAGGCCTCTTGGAAATACTTAGTCCATCAGTGGGAGTTATCTTTACATCATCAAAACTTTGAAACATGATTTACAGAGTACTGTTTTTGATAATGTCACGGTCAACATTTGAACAAAATTTGTTTGTTAAATATTTCTTATTGCCAATCATCATTTTTTCTCATATTTATTCATTATTTTAGTGTCTACAATTGTTATTCAAGGAATTTTATGCTAATAATCTATTATCACAGCACATGTTTGATTCATTAAAGGGTATGATGTGCAGGGTGTGCCTGAATGTTTCTTTACTTTTTTCATGATTGGGATTGGTCTATTTGTATGTTTTGCATATCCTTTAGAGTCACATGTTTATTTAAACTGCATGGTTTGAATGAAGTAGCGTCACTTACAGTGTTAAAAATTGGTAATCAATGACCGGTTTATTTTGTGCACCATTGAGTTGGTTCAACGGTTATCAAATTAAGCTGTCACAATTGGTTTATGCACATGGGTTGGTTTAACACGGGGGAACATTTTATTCTGTTCACAGTGTAAAAGCACGTAAATTCCAGTGTTGAATTTCTTTCATTGAGTTTATCTTTAAAACATCTTATGGGTTTTAGGACGGGCAGAGACTTTGAAAGCGTAATTAGTTGAAGTATGTTTTGATGTTGTTTTCAATATATTCACTTTAAGGAAGCCTTATTTTACTTCTATGATCTCCCAAACAATTCTTTCTGAATCCACCCCTCATGTATCCCAAACCTCATTTTACTACTGTGATTTCCCTAATCCCTTTCTAGAGACTCGTCCCACCTCCATCTTTTCTTTTACACCTCACAATCCTCATCTCACTGCTATGATCTCCTAAAAAACACTTTCTAGACTATTCCCTCTTCCATCTCTCCATTATCCTATTCAATCCAACTAACAGACTCACATATCCCCTACTCAAATGAACATATATTTACAGATTCTCTTATACTAACCCACCACTAATCCTTTTTGGGTACAGGAGTAGCGTGCTACTCGCTGAAAAGTGCTTTGACGCCTCATCAGGGGTAGTAATATATATATATATATTCTTCTCCTCCATTTCACCTAGGTGTGAGGCTCCCAGTCAGGATACTCCAATAAAAAAGGGGTCTTATGGCCCCTTGACTTCAGTTTTTGTTATGCGCAACATTTGTGCGCTGCTTCATGGCTTCTGTCACCCCATTAAAAGACTATTTAAAACAAAATACATTGTGGTATATGGATGCTTCACATTGTATTTCATCATGAGTTTCCTAAGAGGATTTGCTTTTCCAGAAGATGTGAATAGGTATTTATTTGATGCAGCATATGATTTGTACAGTGCATACTGTGAACTGAGTTGCATTCTGATTTCATGAAAAGAAGTTGCGGATGCATTTTTATGGCAGGACTTGATTGAGAGCTCTGGAGTTGAGACAGAATGCAGTGCTAGTTTCGTACAGTGCCTGTCAATGGGTCCCAGAGGTGTCAAGACTACATGCACCTCCAAACTTTGGCCTCTCCACATACCACAGAGAGTGACGTCTGAGGCCAATAACATGAGCTCTATCCAGGTGAATACGCACTATTAGGCAGTTTCTGTGATTTACCAGAATTAATACAGAGAGAGGGCTTTGGGTCGTGTTGGACAGGCCACGTGAAGGGCCGCTCCCCCTCTGCCCGACCAGGCCCGAGCCCGGCCCCTCGAGTGTCACCACCACCACTTCACGTTTTCCGTCCCCTCCGGGACCCTTGCCTCTGAACATATCGACCTCGTGGGCCCGATCCACTACCGGCCCGCGCCCCCAGCCTGGGCGCCATCTTGGACCCTCCACCACGAGGCCGCGTGGCTCCCGATCGACCCCAACCCTGGGCCTGGCCAGGCCTCAGACATCCCGGCACCACCATCCACCCAGGAGGTGAGCGGACTACTTGGCAGGTCAATGGGAGAAAGAGGTTTTGATGGCTCTCCCCCGCCAGGTACCGCTCGCCCACAACCTCCCCGGGCGCTGGCTCCACCCCCCTGCTGGGTGTCTGGACTCCTCCATCCCGGACCCCCCGACCTCCAAGTGCGAGGGTCCGGACATCAAAGGGCACCAGCCCTATAACTGGGGCAGCTCCAGAGCAGGAGGGCAGTTGTATCTTGGAGTCGAGAGACGCAGAGAAGAACTCATCCTTGACGGGCTATTGGCGCTGCCGTAGCTCTGCCTTGCGAACTATCGTCCTGCCTGCTGGCGCTGCCGCAACCTTCGTAAACCTTCATCGTCGTCGGGACCTGCTGGCGTGGCCGCGGACCGTTTGTAACCACCATCTTCATCGGGACCTGCTGGCTCCGCCGCGGACCGTCGCTTCCTTCATCCATCTCGGGACCTGCTGGCTCCGCCGCGGCCCGTCCATCTAGAACGCCGAGCTCGAGGATTGAGAGCTATTCCATCTATTGGTAACAAGACTGTCCCGCTACCCTTTTCCCAACCCAGAGACCAGAATCGAGGGGACCCCTGAGTCCAGACCTCCTTGTATCATTTCACCGTACTTAAAGAATTGCTTATAAAGTATCGTTAAACCTTAACCTGGTGTGGTGTCCGTCTGTGGGGGGGAAGTTACTTGTCTGTACGATCGCTGGAGACGGCTCTCCCCGGAGACCTCTCCCCTTATCCTCGGCCGACCCTCCCGGTCCGTCTAACATTGGTGGCCAGCGGCGCGATCCGAATCACCGCATAATCGTACAGAAAGTAGCTCACCCCACGACGAAATCACGATGACAACCAAAGAAAGCGGATCCACCGAGAAATTTCAGATGGAGAAATTGGACGAGTACAGCCATCGTGAATTAAAACAATTCTGCATCGAACTAGGTATCGCTACCACCGGTCTAAGTACCAAAGACGATTTCAAGCATGCCCTAGAGTCCTGGGCAGAAACCGGGGCCGTCGGAACCACCGACCAAAGCATCGCAGCAGTAGAAAAAAACACCACGGCCCCCGAGGAGCAAAGAAAGGGTCTCTCGCAAGACGAGATCCAGGAACGAGAAAAAACACGGCTACATGAGCTAGAAATGGCCCGGCTCAAAATGGATGTTGAACTTAAGTTGGCCGAACAAAAACTGAGCTTAGAGCACCTGCGTCTCCGAGAAGAAAGAGAGGAAAAACAGAGACAAAGGGAGCTCGAGGAAAAGAGACTGGAATATGAACACGAGCGCAAGTTAGCTGAGATAGACTTACGCAAGCAGAACAAAGAATTAGGAGTGCCCGAGCAACCCCCCACCCCAGGGACAACAGATAAGAAGGTACACATCCCCAAGGATGTCGTTCGAGAATACTTCCGAGAGGACGACATCCAGCAATGGTTCAAGGCCTACGAAATCGCTATGACCGCCCACCGGATCGATCGAAGCGACTGGGGAGCCGGTCTATGGGGGAGATTCCTCAATGAGGGCCGCGATGCCCTGCTACAGCTCCCGGACCACCAGATGACCTCCTATGACCACATGAAAGCTGCCCTCCTCACCCGCTATGGGCTCACACCCGAGATGTACCGTCAGAGGTTCCGAGACTGCACCCGCATCCCGGGTACAACTTGGGTGGACTACGTGAACTATTTTAGCCGAGCCTTCGAGGGCTGGATCAAAGGAAGCAATGTCACAACTTACGAACAACTATTCAATCTCATGGTGTGGGAGCATCTATCAAACAATTGCTTCATTGAGCTCCGGCAGCACCTCCTCGACAGCAAATTGACTGATCCACGGCAGCTCGCAGCCGAGGCTGACCGGTGGGAAATCACCAGAGTGGGCCGAAATGGACTCTATGAACAGAACCGGAACAACAACGGTCAGCACCGTCCCCGAGGAGGAGGAGGGGGCCAAGGACGAGGAAGAGACAACGCTCCGGTCGCCCCCGCTACCAGCACCACCCCCCCGGCCAACCGGGGCAGCACCCCGGCGCGACCGGGATACAGAGCCAATGTCACGTGTCACCGGTGCCAACGAGTCGGCCACTATGCAAACGACCCAAATTGCCCGCAGTACCAGAGCCCAAGACCCCGCCAGGTGGCCGCTGCTGCTCTGGGGGAAGAACAGATCTCCGAGGAACAGGAAGAATATGAGCAAGAGCATCAAGAATGGGAGCCAGCCGCCATGGCTCTAGCATGCTTAGGGGGGAAAGACATGGTCCCACGGGTCCCCCTACCCGCTAACACCCGGAAGTACAGCCAATGGGTGAGCATCAATGGACGCCAGGCCGAAGCTCTCCGTGACACCGGGGCCAGTGTAACAGCCGTCCGCTGTCACCTGGTGACCCCAGAACAATTCCTACCAAACATTCTCTGCCCTGTCCGTTCAGCCGATAACTCAGAAAGTCTGTGTCGGATGGCCTGCGTCCCTTTCGAATGGGGAGGGGTCTCCGGCATGTTGAAAGTGACGGTCCGGGATGATGCCCCCGTAGACTGCCTCCTGGGAAATGACCTTGAAAGCTCTCCGTGGGCAGCCGTAGAACGAAGAGAACACCTGGGGATGTTGGGCATCCCGGACTGGGCGTGCGTCACCACCCGGTCCATGGCCACCCGTGCCAATCCCCGACCGGAGGAACCCGAATGGCCGGCGCCTCCTCCCCCAGTCGCCCCAGTCGAAGACACCGACCGTGCCGCCCCCCCAGAACCAGCTCAACCTCCGGACCTCGCTGGCCTCGACCAGTGGCATCAAGAGGGGGGGCCCACTCAGGAGCAGTTTCGACAAGAGCAGAAGACCTGTCCCTCCCTCGAGGGACTCCGCCAACAAGCCCTCGCCCAGAGCGCAGGGGATACCTCCGGAACACATTGGATTTACTGGGACAATGATCTGCTATACAGTGAGCAAAGGATCGCGGAGCTGGGGGCCAGCCGAGTGCTAGTGGTGCCCCTCCGTTTTAGAGACTTCTTGCTAAACCTGGCCCACGATGTCCCGCTGGCTGGACACCTGGGTCAGGATAAAACCTACAGCCGCCTAGTGACCCACTTCTTCTGGCCCAAAATGAGGAATGATGTACTCCAGCATTGCCGATCTTGCCCCACGTGCCAAGCCAGTGGAAAGAGCGGCCGCAAACTAAAAGCCCCCCTGCAACCATTTCCCGTGGTCACCACCCCGTTCGAGAGGGTCGGGATAGACATTGTGGGGCCCCTGGACCCCCGTACAAGACAAGGACATCGGTTCATCCTGGTACTGGTGGACCACGCCACCCGCTACCCCGAGGCTGTTCCCCTGCGAACTGTGACAGCCCCGGTAGTCGGCCGGGCCCTGATGGGGATCTTCTCCCGTGTGGGCTTCCCCCGAGAAGTCGTCAGCGACAGAGGCACAAACTTTATCTCTAAGTATATGAAGTCCCTCTGGCAACAGTGTGGGGTCACCTACCGATTCACGACCCCCTATCACCCTCAAGGAAACGGACTCGTTGAGCGGTTCAACCGCACGCTCAAAGGGATGATTGGGGGGTTGGAAGAGCCCCTCCGTCGCCAGTGGGATGTGCTGCTGCCGTGCCTCCTCTTCGCATATCGAGAGGTCCCCCAGAAGTCCCTCGGCTTCAGCCCATTTGAATTATTGTATGGACACCCCGTACGGGGGCCCCTCAGTCTAGTCAAGGAAGGCTGGGAAATGCCCCCTCTAAAGAACCCTCCAGATGTCTTCAAATACCTCCTAACCCTCCGCAACCAGACCCGACGGTTCAGAGAGCTGGCAAAAGTAAACTTGGAGGCCAGTCAAGAGGACATGAAAAGGTGGTATGACCAAAATGCCTCCTCCATCGAATTTGAACCCGGACAACAGGTATGGGTGATGTCCCCCACCGAACCCTGCGCCTTGCAAGACAGGTGGACGGGGCCCTTCAAAGTGGTCGAGCGCAAGGGTCCCGTCACCTACCTCATCGACATGGAATCTTCACGGAACCCCCTCCGAGTCCTCCACGCTAACAGACTGAAACCCCACTTTGTACGTTCAGAACTCAGCCTCCTGATGGCCACAGACAATGGAGCCGAAGGAGACTCCGAACCCCTCCCTGACCTCCTACGGACTCGGGAGAAAGATGGCTCCGTGGATGGGGTCCGACTCTCGGAGGCCCTCACCCTGGAACAACGCCAAGAATGTCGGGACCTCCTGTTGCAGTTCGCCGGCCTGTTTTCCCTCACCCCAGGTGTCACTTCCTGGTGTGTGCACGACGTGGACACGGGGGACAGCCCCCCTATCCGCCACCGGGCCTACCGCGTACCAGATCGGGTACGGGCCTGCATCCAGGAAGAAATAACCAAAATGCTCACGCTCGGGGTCATTGAGCCCTCAGACAGCCCCTGGGCCAGCCCAGTAGTACTGGTCCCCAAAGCAGCCCCTCCCGGCACCACACCGGAACTCCGGTTCTGCGTCGACTACCGGGGCTTGAATGCGGTCACTAAAACGGACGCACACCCCATCCCCCGGGCAGACGAGCTAATCGACCGCATGGGAGCTGCCCGCTACCTCAGTATTTTCGACCTGACGGCGGGCTATTGGCAGATCGGCCTCACACCCCGGGCCCAAGAACGATCTGCATTTTCCACTCCTGATGGCCATTATCATTTCAAGGTCATGCCCTTCGGCATGAAGAATGCTCCAGCAACATTTCAGCGGCTCGTCAATCAGGTCTTGGCCGGGCTCGAAGGATTCAGCGCCGCCTACCTAGACGACATCGCTGTGTACAGCCACCATTGGTCCGACCACCTCCACCACCTCCGAGCGGTGCTACAGGCCCTTCAGCGAGCTGGCCTCACGATCAAGGCCAGCAAATGCCAAATTGGACAGGGGTCCGTAACCTACCTCGGACACCAGGTGGGAAGCGGCCTGGTGGCCCCTCTGCAGCTCAAGATTGCCGCCATCCAGTCCTGGCAGCCCCCCATCACCCAGACCGAGGTACGCGCCTTTCTGGGACTCACGGGCTATTACAGACGGTTCGTGAAAGACTATGGTACCATAGTGGGGCCCCTCACCGAACTCACGTCCAAAAATCAACCCAAGAAGGTCAACTGGACCCCAGATTGTCAAACAGCCTTCGAACAACTGAAGGCCGCCATGTGCTCCGCCCCTGTGCTCCAGGCCCCCGACTACAGCCGGGAATTCGTCGTCCAGACGGATGCCTCCGACCACGGCATTGGGGCGGTCCTGTCTCAATTGAACACCGAAGGCCTTGATCAGCCAGTGGCCTTCATCAGCAGGCGACTCCTACCTCGAGAACAACGCTGGAGCACCATCGAGAGGGAGGCCTTCGCTGTGGTATGGGCCCTCAAGAAGCTCCGGCCCTACCTCTTTGGCACCCACTTCCGGGTGCAGACCGACCATCGACCCCTGCAGTGGCTGATGCAGATGCGGGGGGAGAACCCAAAACTACTACGTTGGTCCATCTCCCTACAAGGGATGGACTTCACTGTTGAACACCGACTGCTGCTTTCCCTCCTGAGGCTTGAGCCGGGAGGTTATGCTTTTTTAAAAAAACTTTTAATTTGTAAAACTGTGACCTGCTGAATTCTCCCTGTGTGTCCTTCCCCCCCATCGCTCTGAAGCGCTAGACGCGATCTCGCCGCTTGTGATTTCAAAAGTTACAAATATCGCTCCCCATCGCTCTGAAGCGCTAGACGCGATCTTGCCGCTTGTGATTTTAAAAGTTACAAATATCACCTTTAGATACGCACACATCATACCCTGTGAGGAAAGGTGCTTGGGACTCGGAGATTCGCTCCGTTCTCCCAGCCAGAGCAGCCTATTTGCTCAGACTCTGTCGGTGGGTGTGGCCGATTAAAGGGCCGTCACCTGCTGGGACTGGGTGATTACAACAGCGCCCAGATTAGTGTGGGCTCGCTGAGAACGTCGCGCGGACGACGTCATAAATACAGGTCAGACCACAAGCCGGTAGACTGCTGCTTTCCCTCCTGAGGCTTGAGCCGGGAGGTTATGCTTTTTTAAAAAAACTTTTAATTTGTAAAACTGTGACCTGCTGAATTCTCCCTGTGTGTCCTTCCCCCCCATCGCTCTGAAGCGCTAGACGCGATCTCGCCGCTTGTGATTTCAAAAGTTACAAATATCGCTCCCCATCGCTCTGAAGCGCTAGACGCGATCTTGCCGCTTGTGATTTTAAAAGTTACAAATATCACCTTTAGATACGCACACATCATACCCTGTGAGGAAAGGTGCTTGGGACTCGGAGATTCGCTCCGTTCTCCCAGCCAGAGCAGCCTATTTGCTCAGACTCTGTCGGTGGGTGTGGCCGATTAAAGGGCCGTCACCTGCTGGGACTGGGTGATTACAACAGCGCCCAGATTAGTGTGGGCTCGCTGAGAACGTCGCGCGGACGACGTCATAAATACAGGTCAGACCACAAGCCGGTAGACTGCTGCTTTCCCTCCTGAGGCTTGAGCCGGGAGGTTATGCTTTTTTAAAAAAACTTTTAATTTGTAAAACTGTGACCTGCTGAATTCTCCCTGTGTGTCCTTCCCCCCCATCGCTCTGAAGCGCTAGACGCGATCTCGCCGCTTGTGATTTCAAAAGTTACAAATATCGCTCCCCATCGCTCTGAAGCGCTAGACGCGATCTTGCCGCTTGTGATTTTAAAAGTTACAAATATCACCTTTAGATACGCACACATCATACCCTGTGAGGAAAGGTGCTTGGGACTCGGAGATTCGCTCCGTTCTCCCAGCCAGAGCAGCCTATTTGCTCAGACTCTGTCGGTGGGTGTGGCCGATTAAAGGGCCGTCACCTGCTGGGACTGGGTGATTACAACAGCGCCCAGATTAGTGTGGGCTCGCTGAGAACGTCGCGCGGACGACGGCATAAAAACATACGTCCATGGCTCCGCGCAGCGGACGCGCATTGCGGGCGCGCCGATCGCGCGCCGGAGTCAAGCCAGAGTCCTGCCCGTCTGCGCCCGTCCGCGACCGGACGGGGCTCGGGGCAGGACTCCACAGATCCGGTTCCCCATCACCTTCGAAGCCACATATCAATCAGAGTCCTCGCTATTATTACACCAAAGCTAATCTGATGAAACTTGGTAAGCCACTTTCATCTCACTGTCTGCATGTTACAGACCCGTTATCTTTACCTACACAGTGTAATATATGCCATCAATTACTCCCCAACAGTAATTCAATTTCGGATAAAACGCTAAACTTTAACATGACATTACTTAACTGTAGGTCTATGCCTAAGCATAAAATTGAGATTCACGACCTGCTGACCAATGGAGATCTGGACATCATGTTTCTAACCGAAACATGGTTAGATGAAGCCTCCTCTCCGGAGATCTTAGAGGCGATACCGAGCAATTATTGCATCCTGAGAATAGACCGTCAGAAACAAAGGGGGGGAGGACTGGCAATGATCTTCAAAAAAGATCTTGAGTGCACTTTAATCGAACAAAAAATTACGGATAGTGAGTGCGGTAGATTTACCATCAAATTAGATACCACCAATACAATCACAGGATTACTAATATACAGACCTCCTGGAGCAGCCCTACCCTTTTGTAGCCAACTCATTGAACTGGCTACTCAGCTAGCAATTAGACACAAAAATATGATCATACTTGGCGACCTTAACATCCATCTAGAGGATAGCCACTCCAAGGAAGCGCAACTCCTTCTAAATGCTCTCAATGCGATCGATCTCAAACTTCTATCCACCCTGCCCACGCATCAACATGGGCATCTATTAGATCCCATATTTACGAACTGGGAAGGCGTGAGAACCTTACCTCCCGTTCCACTAATATGGTCTGACCATAGTATGGTGCTATTTAGAATAGCCAAAAACAGTATCACCAAGTTACATCCAAGAACTCTTCCTTACAGACGTCGTAACTTTAAAAAGTGCACCCCTGAATTGCTGCTGCAAGAACTTACCGCACATCCCATGGCTACAGGCGATTCTCTACAGGAGGTATGGGATAATTTTGAATCATGGCTAATTAAAGCGTTAGACAAGATTGCTCCTTGGACGACCAAACCCCCAGCTCGACTAACTAAAAACGCCCCCTGGTTCTCTGAAAAACTGAAAAAGGCTAAAGCCATATGTAAAGCCATCGAACGAAAGTGGAGGAAAAATTATACTCCAGAACTCAAAGAAAACTATAGAACAGAGCTGAAAAACTACCAAAAATTGGTACGATTAGAGAAGAGTCTATACTACAAAAGCAGAATTGTGGAAGCCAAAAACCCTACCAAAGAACTTTTCGGTATCTATAGAGAAATTACCACACTATCTCGCCTGGATACTAAAGATACCTACTCCACAGAGATATGCGACCAGATAGCCGACTTCTTTGTGGAGAAGGTAGAAAAAATTCATGCTACGTTTTCCAGCGGTTCCAGGCCAGATAATAATAAGGTAGAGAGTCTAGCCTCCTGTCCCAATAAACCCCAGTTTACCAACTTTAGGACCCCCAATAAACAGGAACTAGCTAAAATTATAAACAGTATTTCTTCAGGCTCCCCTATGGATGCCTGCCCACCGGAACAGTACAAAGCGGTCATGGAAAGCTTATTATTGGATCATATAAGCAACATGATCACAACTTCTTTCCGGGAAGGCAATGTCCTGAGAAACTGGAAATCTGCCCAGGTAATACCACTAAAAAAGAAACCGAACATTCCAATTACTCAGCTCCAAAATCTGCGGCCAATTTCTCTTCTCCCTTTCTGTGCTAAGATCATAGAAAAGGTGGCCAATCTTCAACTCATGGAGTTTCTGGAGAAAGAATCACTCCTCCACCCTTCCCAATCAGGGTTTAGATCAGGCCATTCTACGGAATCAGCCGTTCTGTATTCCACCGAACAGATACGGAAAATGGTGGATGAGGGAGAGACAGCAGCACTGGTCCTATTGGACCTAAGTGCAGCATTTGATACCGTGCTGCACTCTACGCTGCTGTCTCGACTCTCAGACATGGGAGTAAAAGACTCTGCTCTCACCTGGTTTCAGTCATACCTCACTGACAGAACTTTCCAACTTCATTGCCCACCCTTCAAGTCATCTCCTCGCAGTGTTAGCCATGGGGTTCCACAGGGCTCCAGTCTGAGCCCTACTTTATTCAACATCTACATGGAACCCCTGGCACACATTGTGGAGGAATTTGGGGTGGGCATTGTCAGCTATGCTGACGACACCCAGTTGGTGTTCAAAATAACGCCAGACAGTAGAGACCTAGCCTCCAACTTCTCCAACTGTATGCTAAGCATAGCGACGTGGATGAATGCCAACTGCCTCCGTCTAAACGGAGATAAAACAGAGGTTCTGATAGTAGGGAAG
The DNA here is from genome assembly GCF_964263255.1 of Lissotriton vulgaris. Lineage (NCBI taxonomy): Eukaryota > Metazoa > Chordata > Amphibia > Caudata > Salamandridae > Lissotriton > Lissotriton vulgaris. The sequence goes on along the minus strand of NC_141693.1, from coordinate 2,006,301,023 downwards.
AATACTTCTGTCTGGTCACATGCATGGTGGCCTAGTGAGTTGGGTGAACTACCTGTGCCTGTAGAGAAGGTGAAGAACCTCGGAGTCATGCTTGACGCCGATCTCTCAGGTAGAGCCCAGGTAAACAAAGTGACAAGCAAATGCTACAGCACCCTAAAAATACTGCGTAAAGTTTTAGACCTTCTTCCGACAGAAGCAAGAAAGACCATAGTCCATGCCCTAATATCTCCCCACCTGGACTATGGTAATGCTCTCCTACTTGGCCTTAATCAAAAGAGTCTGCATCAGTTACAATGCATGCAGAACTCTGCAGCACGACTGGTGCTCGGTCTCCCTCGGAGAGCATCCACGAAAAATGCGCTTGCCAAGCTTCACTGGCTCCCTGTAAAAGAGAGAATTATATTTAAAACTCTCTGCTACGCACATCGCATTGCCCAAAATAAAGGCCCTAGCTATCTGAGAGGCCTCATCACCATCCATAGGCCGATTAAAGATCTTAGATCAGCAGGCACGATGCTATTTAAAATCCCCCGCATCACTAAAGCTAAAATGGGAGGAAAATCCTTCCGCTATTTAGCCACCAAGCTCTGGAATGCCTTGCCAATCCAGTTGCGGATGGAGCCATCCGAAACAAGGTTCAGAGCTAGACTTAAAACTCATTTATTTCCCAAAACTTAATTCTGTTCGCCTGACTCTTGGTCTTCTTGATGGTTAGCATTTGCAGTCAGCGCGGGGACACACAGCTTTGTGCAGCCAGGCGCTTAATAAATGCTTATTATTATTATTATTATTATTAACACCGGCCTGGGCCAGATCACGCCAACGCGGATGGCCTGTCCCGCTTTTTCCGCCTCGACGAGGAGAGTCCCCAAGAGGATGGGTGACTCTCCCCGCCTTCAGCTGGGGGGGACGCATGTTGGACAGGCCACGTGAAGGGCCGCTCCCCCTCTGCCCGACCAGGCCCGAGCCCGGCCCCTCGAGTGTCACCACCACCACTTCACGTTTTCCGTCCCCTCCGGGACCCTTGCCTCTGAACATATCGACCTCGTGGGCCCGATCCACTACCGGCCCGCGCCCCCAGCCTGGGCGCCATCTTGGACCCTCCACCACGAGGCCGCGTGGCTCCCGATCGACCCCAACCCTGGGCCTGGCCAGGCCTCAGACATCCCGGCACCACCATCCACCCAGGAGGTGAGCGGACTACTTGGCAGGTCAATGGGAGAAAGAGGTGTCGATGGCTCTCCCCCGCCAGGTACCGCTCGCCCACAACCTCCCCGGGCGCTGGCTCCACCCCCCTGCTGGGTGTCTGGACTCCTCCATCCCGGACCCCCCGACCTCCAAGTGCGAGGGTCCGGACATCAAAGGGCACCAGCCCTATAACTGGGGCAGCTCCAGAGCAGGAGGTCAGTTGTATCTTGGAGTCGAGAGACGCAGAGAAGAACTCATCCTTGACGGGCTATTGGCGCTGCCGTAGCTCTGCCTTGCGAACTATCGTCCTGCCTGCTGGCGCTGCCGCAACCTTCGTAAACCTTCATCGTCGTCGGGACCTGCTGGCGTGGCCGCGGACCGTTTGTAACCACCATCTTCATCGGGACCTGCTGGCTCCGCCGCGGACCGTCGCTTCCTTCATCCATCTCGGGACCTGCTGGCTCCGCCGCGGCCCGTCCATCTAGAACGCCGAGCTCGAGGATTGAGAGCTATTCCATCTATTGGTAACAAGACTGTCCCGCTACCCTTTTCCCAAACCAGAGACCAGAATCGAGGGGACCCCTGAGTCCAGACCTCCTTGTATCATTTCACCGTACTTAAAGAATTGCTTATAAAGTATCGTTAAACCTTAACCTGGTGTGGTGTCCGTCTGTGGGGGGGAAGTTACTTGTCTGTACGATCGCTGGAGACGGCTCTCCCCGGAGACCTCTCCCCTTATCCTCGGCCGACCCTCCCGGTCCGTCTAACAGGTCGGCTCACTTCAATCAGTGCTTTTTGTGGGGCGTTCATGGTTTGCCATTTCTTGGAAGGACTGTCCATCAAGACCATGGCATGCATATCTGAATTGCAAATCTGTCTTGAGACCCCTCATATGGCGCTGTATGTGTGAAAATTCACTCTCTTTTCACATTAAGTAAAAGCTTGGAGTAGTATTTGCACTGATAATTTGTTGCTGCACTCGCATGCATGGTCGGATACTTGGTGCACATAGCCTTGGCTGCAGCGCACAGAGACCAAACACTGCCGCACACAAAGGAAAAAAATGTGAGGGAACATTGGTCAGGACCTTGGTAGGACCGTTCTACGGTTTCAGCAAGATTCTACAGCTCTTTAGGTAAGTAGCAAAGTCCCGCTGGTTGCATTGTCAGCCCCCCCTTCTCTGCGGGACAGTAAGTGCTTCCCACAGTGCGCTGGTGCTTCCCCTAAGTATTCTGTGTCTCCTCTGGGATGCTGAGCCCTGTGGGGCAGTAAGTGCTTCCCACAGTGCGCTGGTGCTTCCCCTAAGTATTCTGTGTCTCCTCTGGGATGCTGAGCCCTGTGGGGCAGTAAGTGCTTCCCACAGTGCGCTGGTGCTTCCCCTAAGTATTCTGTGTCTCCTCTGGGATGCTGAGCCCTGTGGGGCAGTAAGTGCTTCCCACAGTGCGCTGGTGCTTCCCCTGGGCATTCTGTGTCTCCTCTGGGATGCTGAGCCCTGTGGGACAGTAAGTGCTTCCCACAGTGCGCTGGTGCTTCCCCTGGGCATTCTGTGTCTCCTCTGGGATGCTGAGCCCTGTGGGGCAGTAAGTGCTTCCCACAGTGCGCTGGTGCTTCCCCTGGGCATTCTGTGTCTCCTCTGGGATGCTGAGCCCTGTGGGACAGTAAGTGCTTCCCACAGTGTGCTGGTGCTTCCCCTGGGCATTCTGTGTCTCCTCTGGGAGGCTGACCCCTGTGGGACAGTAAGTGCTTCCCACAGTGCGCTGGTGCTTCCCCTGGGCATTCTGTGTCTCCTCTGGGATGCTGAGCCCTGTGGGACAGTAAGTGCTTCCCACAGTGCGCTGGTGCTTCCCCTGGGCATTCTGTGTCTCCTCTGGGATGCTGAGCCCTGTGGGGCAGTAAGTGCTTCCCACAGTGCGCTGGTGCTTCCCCTGGGCATTCTGTGTCTCCTCTGGGATGCTGAGCCCTGTGGGACAGTAAGTGCTTCCCACAGTGCGCTGGTGCTTCCCCTGGGCATTCTGTGTCTCCTCTGGGATGCTGAGCGCTGTGGGACAGTAAGTGCTTCCCACAGTGCGCTGGTGCTTCCCCTGGGCATTCTGTGTCTCCTCTGGGATGCTGAGCGCTGTGGGACAGTAAGTGCTTCCCACAGTGCGCTGGTGCTTCCCCTGGGCATTCTGTGTCTCCTCTGGAATGCTGAGCGCTGTGGGACAGTAAGTGCTTCCCACAGTGCGCTGGTGCTTCCCCTGGGCATTCTGTGTCTCCTCTGGGATGCTGAGCGCTGTGGGACAGTAAGTGCTTCCCACAGTGCGCTGGTGCTTCCCCTGGGCATTCTGTGTCTCCTCTGGGATGCTGAGCGCTGTGGGACAGTAAGTGCTTCCCACAGTGCGCTGGTGCTTCCCCTGGGCATTCTGTGTCTCCTCTGGGATGCTGAGCGCTGTGGGACAGTAAGTGCTTCCCACAGTGCGCTGGTGCTTCCCCTGGGCATTCTGTGTCTCCTCTGGGATGCTGAGCGCTGTGGGACAGTAAGTGCTTCCCACGGTGCGCTGGTGCTTCCCCTGAGTATTTTGTGTCTCCTCTGGGATGCTGAGCCCTGTGGGGCAGTAAGTGCTTCCCACGGTGCGCTGGTGCTTCCCCTGAGCATTCTGTGTCTCCTCTGGGATGCTGAGCCCTGTGGGACAGTAAGTGCTTCCCACGGTGCGCTGGTGCTTCCCCTGAGCATTCTGTGTCTCCTCTGGGATGCTGAGCCCTGTGGGACAGTAAGTGCTTCCCACAGTGCGCTGGTGCTTCCCCTGGGCATTCTGTGTCTCCTCTGGGATGCTGAGCCCTGTGGGACAGTAAGTGCTTCCCACAGTGCGCTGGTGCTTCCCCTGGGCATTCTGTGTCTCCTCTGGGATGCTGAGCCCTGTGGGGCAGTAAGTGCTTCCCACAGTGCGCTGGTGCTTCCCCTGGGCATTCTGTGTCTCCTCTGGGATACTGAGCCCTGTGGGACAGTAAGTGCTTCCCACAGTGCGCTGGTGCTTCCCCTGGGCATTCTGTGTCTCCTCTGGGATGCTGAGCCCTGTGGGACAGTAAGTGCTTCCCACAGTGCGCTGGTGCTTCCCCTGGGCATTCTGTGTCTCCTCTGGGATGCTGAGCCCTGTGGGACAGTAAGTGCTTCCCACAGTGCGCTGGTGCTTCCCCTGGGCATTCTGTGTCTCCTCTGGGATGCTGAGCCCTGTGGGACAGTAAGTGCTTCCCACAGTGCGCTGGTGCTTCCCCTGGGCATTCTGTGTCTCCTCTGGGATGCTGAGCGCTGTGGGACAGTAAGTGCTTCCCACAGTGCGCTGGTGCTTCCCCTGGGCATTCTGTGTCTCCTCTGGGATGCTGAGCGCTGTGGGACAGTAAGTGCTTCCCACAGTGCGCTGGTGCTTCCCCTGGGCATTCTGTGTCTCCTCTGGGATGCTGAGCGCTGTGGGACAGTAAGTGCTTCCCACAGTGCTCTGGTGCTTCCCCTGGGCATTCTGTGTCTCCTCTGGGATGCTGAGCGCTGTGGGGCAGTAAGTGCTTCCCACAGTGCGCTGGTGCTTCCCCTAAGTATTCTGTGTCTCCTCTGGGATGCTGAGCCCTGTGGGGCAGTAAGTGCTTCCCACAGTGCGCTGGTGCTTCCCCTGAGCATTCTGTGTCTCCTCTGGGATGCTGAGCCCTGTGGGGCAGTAAGTGCTTCCCACAGTGCGCTGGTGCTTCCCCTGAGCATTCTGTGTCTCCTCTGGGATGCTGAGCCCTGTGGGACAGTAAGTGCTTCCCACAGTGCGCTGGTGCTTCCCCTGGGCATTCTGTGTCTCCTCTGGGATGCTGAGCCCTGTGGGACAGTAAGTGCTTCCCACAGTGCGCTGGTGCTTCCCCTGGGCATTCTGTGTCTCCTCTGGGATGCTGAGCCCTGTGGGACAGTAAGTGCTTCCCACAGTGCGCTGGTGCTTCCCCTGGGCATTCTGTGTCTCCTCTGGGATGCTGAGCCCTGTGGGACAGTAAGTGCTTTCCACAGTGCGCTGGTGCTTCCCCTGGGCATTCTGTGTCTCCTCTGGGATGCTGAGCCCTGTGGGACAGTAAGTGCTTCCCACAGTGCGCTGGTGCTTCCCCTGGGCATTCTGTGTCTCCTCTGGGATGCTGAGCGCTGTGGGACAGTAAGTGCTTCCCACAGTGCGCTGGTGCTTCCCCTGGGCATTCTGTGTCTCCTCTGGGATGCTGAGCCCTGTGGGACAGTAAGTGCTTCCCACAGTGCGCTGGCGCTTCCCCTGGGCATTCTGTGTCTCCTCTGGGATGCTGAGCCCTGTGGGACAGTAAGTGCTTCCCACAGTGCGCTGGTGCTTCCCCTGGGCATTCTGTGTCTCCTCTGGGATGCTGAGCCCTGTGGGACAGTAAGTGCTTCCCACAGTGCGCTGGCGCTTCCCCTGGGCATTCTGTGTCTCCTCTGGGATGCTGAGCGCTGTGGGACAGTAAGTGCTTCCCACAGTGCGCTGGTGCTTCCCCTGGGCATTCTGTGTCTCCTCTGGGATGCTGAGCGCTGTGGGACAGTAAGTGCTTCCCACAGTGCGCTGGTGCTTCCCCTGGGCATTCTGTGTCTCCTCTGGGATGCTGAGCGCTGTGGGACAGTAAGTGCTTCCCACAGTGCGCTGGTGCTTCCCCTGGGCATTCTGTGTCTCCTCTGGGATGCTGAGCGCTGTGGGACAGTAAGTGCTTCCCACAGTGCGCTGGTGCTTCCCCTAAGTATTCTGTGTCTCCTCTGGGATGCTGAGCCCTGTGGGGCAGTAAGTGCTTCCCACAGTGCACTGGTGCTTCCCCTGAGCATTCTGTGTCTCCTCTGGGATGCTGAGCCCTGTGGGGCAGTAAGTGCTTCCCTTGAGCATTCTGCGTCTCCTCTATACCAGCAAGTTAAAGCAGAAATAGTGTGCTTCAATGTTAAAAAGGAGGAAAGAAATAATACCTTTCCAGGAAAGATATTGCATGATGAAACCAATTGCTATTGGACACTTCTCCAAGTAGCCGGCCGGTATCTCGAAAGTGCACCCGAAAAGAACCCCAAACGTGTCCAACTTTCTTTTGAAAGGTCGAAGAGCTAAAATCCTAAACTTGTCTCCGAGTGCCACGGTTGCCACACGCGCTATACAAATAAATGCACTGAGCAAGGCGGCCTGAGGAGTTATTTCTTAATGAGCGGGATAGCAAGCAACTGGTTATTCGTGCATGGCCCCTAGTTTCTGGATTTAAATACATCTTAAATGAGGCAGTTTTAAGTAGTTGCCTCTTTAATCAAGATCAAATTAGCCTTAAATGACATAACATAACCGTTTCCCCAGAACTGGGACTCAATGAGCAAATAAAACCTTTCATTCAAGGGCTATTTCTTAAGGAGCGCGTGTACTCTGTATAGCACTCCGCTCTCTCCTGAATGAGGAAATGTAAATGTACTTACATAATAAAGCCAATGCTTATTTCATCGAATAATATGCAGCATAATTTGAAATTCCATGCAGCATAAATAATTCAAACTCTCCTAGTAATCTTCAAGGCACTTCAGATAGCAACTCATTTCACTTGATGGGCGCTCAGTAGCTAGTTAAAAATGTATTGTTTCTACACCTAGAATAACCATACAGGAGCAAGAGCAACTGGAATAAAACACAATATTCAAATTGTTTCAGACTACTGGTGCTGCACAGCAGTATCTAAAGAGGAGGGAGGGAGGGACAGCATATGCCATTTCTATACGATGCATCTTTTTAAGCGGTTGTACATGTTGAAGCAGCACATTGATTGATTCAACAAGGTAATCTGTGATCTGCCCCGAAACAGTGGCTTCTATTTCCGCACTGTTGTTTATCTCATCAGTACTGCTACCTCGCTCAGGCCGGCAGTCAAATATGTAATCAAACAAATACGCAAAATCTGTAGCAATTTTACACTGACTGACTCCATTTTGCCTGCCACTACAAAATGGTATAAAGAAACCATCATGCTGCAGTAAGGAGAGCCTGAGGCCAGACCACATCCATCACTTAAGAGGCATTGATTGGTACAGGTACCGTACAGTAGAAATAACACCGGCCTTCCGTGTTGTAGTTTCTACCTAACTTTTCAAAATGTTCCCATTACAGTTTGCATTGCATTGCCTGCTAAATGATCTCGTTGCTATCTCTGAATAATTACAATACTGATCTGTTGAGAATAAGACCAGATTTACAGTACCACACTTAAATGCCTACCACTGCGACCCCCCCACACACACGAGATCACTGAATTGTACTGATAAAGCAGGAGATAATTGTATGTTATGGTTACATGGCCAGTGTCATATCTAAAACCCATTGATGCCATTAAAGCCAAGAAATGCTGGGGAGAAGGGAAAGGTAAGGGGTGAATATTGGAAATTTGGGAGTAGAAAGTAGGGGGAGATAACTAGAAAGACGTCCTGTTCACTCATAAGCTTGACAAAGGATCCATTTTGTCCTTTAGGAGCAGGTCCAGGTACACCATTGTACAGTAACCCAGGTCTGTGAGGTGCAGCACTCGTAAATATTTCTGCCAAGAGAGTTCTCAAAATGCATTTGTGAGAAAATCCAGGCAGGGGCCCTACTGCTTCTCAAACTGTTGCAGCTGGTGGTTTACTGTAGCTGAGATCTTCTCCATGATCACAGTGTGGTACAGCTTGTGAAGCTAGTAGATCTCTTCCGGCATGTCGCCCATACCCCAATGACCATTCACTTTTTGCATGTGAATTACAGATGAGCACGTTGTAGGTGTTGAAACAGGTGGGCAGAAAAGGAAAAGCTACAGAAAAAGTCCCAGCGCCATTAGCACATGTAAAATGTTTTTTAGATACATATTGTTCATACTGACTGCTGAGACATGGTTAGATAGGTCGCTGTCGGCCTCAGATTCCTCTAAATTAAAATCCGGTTTCATCTGCTTTATTGAATCAAAAAAGGCAATTTTTGTTGGCTCTTAGGGCTCAGTGCACTTTACCACCACTAACCAGTGCTAAAGTGCTTGCGCTCTTTCCTTTGAAACATGGTGTCTTACACCGAATTGGCAATTTTAAATTACTTGTAAATCCCTAGAAATGTGGTTCTACATGTACCCAGGGACTGTACATTAAATGCTGCTAGTGGGTCTGCAACACTTATTTTGCCACCCACTTAAGTAGGCTATTTAAAGATGTGTCATGTCAAGGCAAGGGCCTTTTGTGTTAATTTTTCATACTTTCTGGCTAGGGTGCCATTTGAGACATTTCCATGCCTTCTGTCAGCCTGGGTGCTTATGTGTGACTTTTCCATGCTTTCTGGCCTGGGTGCTTAATTATGTATGCTATTTTCATAATTGCTGGCCTCAGTGACCTGGAGCTGGGGGCTCATGTGTGACATTTCCATGCTTACGGCCTGGGTGCTTATATGTGACGTTTGCATGCTTACTGGCCTGGTGATGTGACCAGGCCTGGGTCAGTGCCTTGGTGCTTATGTGTGAGATTTCCACAGTTTCTGGCCTCAGTCAGCGGCCTGTGTGGTCATGTGACATCACATCAGTGCTTAATTTGTGACAACATGAGTGACAATTTACTATGCTTTAAAAGTTAATACAATTTAATATGTAATGAAAAATGTGTTGGAAAATGCTTTGTTTTGGCCTTTCTGTCTCTCAAATTTTCTTGGGGGGGACAAGTTCAACACCCCAAACTCCCCCTAGTAGTGGTTGCTCACTGTGCTTGCTGGCTACACACCATGTGGGTGTTGGTCTCACTTTTACTTTGCTCTCTCTGATTCACTACTTGTGTCTATTTTTGATGCTCTCTGAAAGAGGAACAAGATTACTGACGGCCAACACTCAGGATCGAAATACTCGTACCTTGCTCTGTCCTAGATAGATCTTGCTCCTGGAGTATCCTCTGTTTCACTTAAATTCTAAAAACACCCAAGTTACTCACCACCCTCACACACCATGTGGGGGTTGGTCTCACTTTTACTTTGTTTTCTCTGATTCACTACTTGTGTCTATTTGTGATGCTCTCTGAAAAGATGTCTATGGGTACATTTGATTGGGTGGCTAACCTGGTGCTCTTTAAGGTCATCTACTATTTACTGTGCTTTGAAAGTTGATACAGTTTAATATGTAATGAAAAATGTGCTGTAAAATGCACCCTTTTGGTTTGTTGGTTTCCAAAATATTCTTGGGGGGGGAACCCCCCCAAACCCCCCTAGTAGCAGTCGAGCTCGCTCGCTGCGCTCGCTCGCTACGCGCCAGGCGGGGGCTGGTCTGCAGAAATTTGCCAGGGCTGCTTTCAAGTCCCAGTCCGGCCCTGGTAGGGGCATGCGTGCCAATCTATCTTTTATGATGTGTCTGAGATTGGGAAATGCAGCCCATGAGACTCCAACAAGCTGGGTATGGAAAGAGCTCGTAGATTTCCTTAAAACTCATTAAATCTGGTCCGTAGTGCTTGGATGAAATGGAGAAAGACCAACAGAGGAGAGACCATTGGGAGAAAAGAAGAGATGATCACCACCTCGAGGTGTTGACTGAATCATCAGCTGAGAGCCTTTCAAGAGGCTCTCACAAGACTCTCAGAACACATCTATTACTGACATCTTTACCTCGCCTCCTCCACTCCCCTCTCTGTCTGCAAGTCTCAAGTAATGCGGGTGACTCAGATGCATAAGATGCAGATCTTTGAAGGGCCATTACAGCCCTTCCAGCCCTGCACGGATCCGGGTGACTGCGCCTGCGCAGAGGCTGGGGGAGGGGCTCAGAAGCATTGCTGCATTGAGTGGGCCTCTGTCCTTTCTTACTGCCCCCTAGAAGGGAGCTCTTGACCCCTCGCTTCATTCGACTGGGGGTAAGAGTGTCTGTGGGAGGGGCTAAAAACCATTGCTGCATTGAGTGGGCCTCTGTCCTTTCTTACTGTCCTCTAGAAGGGAGCTCTTGACCCCTCGCTTCATTCGACTGGGGGTAAGAGCAGTGAATGTCTGCGTGGGGGGCACGTGCAGCCCACGAGAAGATGAGATTTATGAAAGCTTTGTATCTCGCAGTCGCATAATTTGTGAATATCAATGCAACACCGCACACTGCATTATGCCTTAAGATCAATTCAGCTTCAGTTTGAAAAGAATCGGGGAGTCCTCTCAGGTGAGTCTTTTTAGCTCAATGCTCTTTACAATGGACGGTCAGTCGTTTCCAAAGGTTCCTTTCCCAGCAGACCAGGACAAGCTTCTGCTGGATATGCATGGGTGTTTTAAAGGGCTCCCCTTCAACAACTGCACAATGTTAGCGGAATGTTTGATTTAGATGGGAGGGAAACACGTATAGTACTGCTTTGGATCTATTTCTATTGTAATGGATTTTAATAACCTATCATCACATCTCATTCCTTCATTCTACTTATTATATAAAAAAAACTGCGCGTTAAAGTACCACGTGGCAAAGGTACCAATGCTCACCTGTGTGGTAATTCTGAATGGTAAAGGTGCGGCATGGTAAAGGCTGCATGTTAGAATCTCAGGGGCGGATGGTATTAATGGGCAAGTGGGTGTTTGCCCTACCAATTATGTACGGAAAGAAAAACCTACTGAGCGGCTTCAAAAGGCTCAGCGGTGCCAAGTGTCAAGCAGTAACTTGAAAATCTTTTTTTTAAGTGGAAAAGTGAATGCGACTGCACGTGTGACTGGCGGGGTGAAGGCACAAGGAAGTGTTGTGATGGCAGGCTGATGGGAGTGGCATTTTGTATTCTCACTGAACATATGCTTGCTTTTGGACATTGAGTTCTGTGGCCAGGATGGGGTCCAAGCAGCGCCATGATCAGGATAGGCAGGACTGGTCAACTCCCTGCATCATCTGTAAAACATTCAAATGGATCCCCTCCGAATCCAGAAAAATGGTCTCACATGCCCTCATCACCAGCGGGCTGGCCTACGGCAACGCCCTCTACACCGTAATCAACAAAAACTCCTCTGTAAGCTCCAGACCGTCCGGATGCCGCAGCCAGACTAATCCTCAATATCCTTCGGCACAACCACCCCACCAACACCTCTGCAACCTCCACTGGCTCCCCGTCAAAGGAAGAATAACATTCAAGCTGCTCACACACGCATACAAGGCCCTCCAAAACATCGGACCACAATACCTCAACAACTGTCTCTCCTTCCACGCCCCCAAGAGAAACCTCCATTCTGCCGACTGCTCCCTGGCCACCATCCCAGGCGTCTACAGGACCAGAGCGGGTGAAAGGTCCTCTCCTACCTCGCAGCCAAGACCTGGAACAACCTCCTCCGCCAACTCCGGCAAAGACCTACACTGCTCCAGTTCAGGAAAGAACTGCTCACCCGGTCACAGCTGCCCAGATCCCTTGTGGATTGGACCCTGGCTGCACCCCCAGCCCGCCCGTCTTTCTGGATCTGCTTTGCTGACTGCCTTGTAGGAGTTCTGGGGGTCTCATGTAAACCACCAGCCATTTGTTCATGTTTTAAGACATGCTTCCAAGTGCTTTCTTCATACGTTTGCCAATTCAGTGTTGTTGTTTTTTTCTCTTGTGTGTGTTTATATTTGTTAATTTCGTGGGTTTCCGCGCTCCTCTCAGCTGAATGGGTTTCAATGCTTGTTTCAGCTTCTTGGTTTTTCTTGGTTCCTTTACTTTCCTCTTTTTCATTGGTTTAGTTTCTTTCTCCTTGGGATTTTTTTTTAATACCAAGTCCTTATCTCCATGCTAGCTTCCAGTGCTTCTTCTCGACTGTCCTGACCCCTCCCTCAGCTTTTTCTTTGCCAGTTACAGGTGTAATCTTCTTGTCAGGGTCAGTCTGGTTTTTTTCAGCCTCGGTGTTACACTGGGCCTGAGTCATGATACAAGTTGCTAAGTTACAAGCATTGCTGGTCATGGTGGGTGATGGGAAGCGGGTGCTGTGACGTAAGCTCGTAGTTAACATTAGCACAACCAATTCAAGTTGGTTCACCACTTTTATAGCTAGCAGTTTAGGAAGACACTTTGATTCCCCTACATACTGATAAGGTGGAAACACAGATTTTGTGTGATGATCCTTATTTTTCTACCGACTAGGATGTTAAAATACCGAGCATGCCAGTAGAAAACCAGGCAGTGGTAAGCCTACTGAAGGAGATACACCCTGGGGGCCCGATTCACAGAACTAACTTAAGACAAAATCCTAAACTTACTACCTTTGGTATTCACAGAAGGCATTTAGTAGTAGTAAAGTTAGGATTTTGTCTTAAGTTTGACTTAAGACAAACTTAGGACAGACTTAAGACAGACTTAAGACAAACTTAAGACAGGCTTAAGACAGACTTAAGACAGACTTAAGTTAGGATTTTATCTTAAGTTTGTCTTGTCTGTCTTAAGTCTATATTAAGTTTGTCTTAAGTCTGTCTTACGTCTGTCTTAAGTCTGTCTTAAGTTTGTCTTAAGTCTGTCTTAAGTCTGTCTTAAGTTTGTCTTAAGTCAAATTTAAGACAAAATCCTAACTTTACTACTACTAAATGCTTTCTGTGAATACAAAAAGTAGTACGTTTAGGATTTTGTTTTAAGTTAGTTCTGTGAATCGGCCCCTCGGTGACTAAAAGCTTGACTTTTACAGGCCCCACTATCTTCAAAAGGGCTCTGGTTCCTGCAGTGTCAGTTGGGGAGGAAGGCTGCCAGGGCACAGAGCATGCCTGCTCAGCCCCCTACTGGCGCATCCAAGGGTGTCACCATCACCACAGTTTCCCAAACTCCTGCAGCCTCCACTGTTGTCCCTCTACTTGGCCTCCACAACCCCCCCCACACACACACTGCAGGAGGAGGAGTCACACTGGACTGTGCTTGAATGGCCGGGGGCAGGGTAGTGTAATGCTGCTGCAGCCTGGGGGCTCAGTGTGCATGCAGGGTGGGTGGCGAGTGTTGTGACTGTGTGAGTGCAGGAGGTGCCTGTAAGTGTTGTGCCTCTATGAGCACTGAGTGAGTTGTGTGCCTGTGTGAGTACACTGTATGGGTGGTGTTGGACTTGGCCCTTTTTTCAGGGTCATCCCTGAACGTTTTGCCTTCCTCCTGTATTTTGTCTGACCTGTTTTTGTTGGTTTTATAACTCTGGGCACATAAAAGGTGTCTAAGGTCTGCCATTGCAGAACCTGCATGCAGTCTGGTACTGCCATGCTGACTGGGTAGTGCACCCACTTGTCAGTCCCTAAACCTTTCCTTTTCTGCATATTAGTCACCCCTATGGTAGGCCCATGGGCAGAGTGCATTGTAGGTAAAAGGTAGGACAAGCCCTGATGTGTGTGGCATGTCCTAATAATGAATTACAACCATTTTCGTTTTCACTATTACAAGGCTAGCTGTTCCCAATAGGCCAGAATGGGTAGTTTGATTATAACAGACTAGTTCTACCCTCTTTAAGGTTCCTGCTTTGCTGCCTGCCAGTTTCTCGAGGTAAAACCACATTTTCACCACTGAGGCCTATCCCTGGGTGGTGTGGCCTTGCTTTTGGAGTGACCTGGAGTGTTAATCATGAGGAGTGCTGAAAGCCCCTGCTTTCCCTAAAGAAACAAAGAGATTTTTTTCAGTATTCATCTTCTTTCATGGTGCACCCAGTCTTGATTTTGTTTTTAAGATGGCGGTCAGGTGGTGATTACAGACGGTGGTTCGCCTTTACCCACCCCCCCGGACTGGCGGCTCATGGCCCCACCCACAGTGATACAGTCCTGGAGGCAGCACATCAGGTAACCGAGTGGCCCAAAGGTATCAAAGGCGCTGACACCCGGTCGGGCTCCGATCGCATGCAACGTCCGTGTCTTGTGGGGAGCGGTTCACTGCACAACTGATCTTGTTCCCACGCGGGGCTTTACAGAGCTGTTCCAATGTGGTCTTGTTTATTCTGGACTTCGTGGTTGCAAGGAAATGAGGGGCTGAGGCATTTAGGGCTTATGTTATATCTAGGTGACTGCAGCACATGAGCCTCTAGAACAGTGCTCTTTGGGAAGGCTGTGCTATCACCGCCAGGGAACTCTGCTGCCAGCAATCTCTCTGTTGGACTTGGCCCTCTTGGCAGGGTCATGCATGAACTTTTTGCCTTCCTCCAATATTCTCTCTGACCTGTTTTTGTTGGTTTAATGACTCTGGGCACTTTACCACTGCTGACCAGTGCTAAACTGCATATGCTCTCCCTGTACAAAATGTATATGTGATTGATGTCCATGATTGGTTCAATGGATTTGCTTTCAGTCCCCAAAAAAGTGCACCAGGAGTGCCAGGGCTGGTAAATGCCAATGCTGCTAGTGGGCCTGCAGCGCTGGTTGCGCCACCCACAGAAGCAGCCTTAAAATGTGTCTAGGGTCTGCCATTGCAGAACCTGCGTGCAGTCTGGTACTGTCATGCTGACTGGACAAGTGCACACGCTGCCAGCCTCGAAACCTTCCCATAACTTCATATTTGTCACCCCTATGGTAGGCCCTTGGGCAGGGTGCATTGTAAGCATAAGGTAGGACATGCCTGATGTGTGTGGCATGCCCTAATAGTGAATTACAACCAAATTCGTTTTTCACTATTGTAAGGCTACCTGTTCACATAGGCCAAGATGGGCTGCTGGAATTAGTACACCCTATAATCCCAGCAGGCTCAGGGAACAATTTAGAGGGTCGAGTTTAGTATGCTTGAACTCAGAATAATAAAATACTTCTTTTAGTAAAGTTTATTTTAATATCCTGTGTTTGCAAATGATACTTTTAGAAAGTTAGCATTTGCTTGCCTAACCATTTCAGCCCGCCTCTGCTAGGATGTGTATCTGCTGTCTGGGATGTGTGAGTGACAGGGCTGGGGATGACAGGTGGTGAATGCAATGATTACACCTAGGTGGGTAGTGGGAGTGCCCCTGGACTCTGAATAGGGCTGTGCTCTGCCACCACAATGCTGGCTCCACCTCCTGGGGAGCGACTGATGACTCAGCCCGATACCTGGCCCAGGAAGAGGGAAGACTGTCAACAGAGTACTCCTGGCTGTACTTGTCTCCTCAATGCCGGCCTTCCTCCTGCGGAGCGTCTGCTGCCCTGCCCCACACACTGAAAGCAGAATGCAGGGTCTGCACAATAAAGTGCTCAGGGGCTGAAATTAACTATGCAAAGCCCCCCCTGGCCTGCCAGGACAAAATAAATGCTGTATAAAAGAAGGAGCCCTGCTCCCAAGAAACTAGATCCTGTTTTCCCACAACGAACTTCTGCCCAACTAGAAGGACCAAGAAGAAGCTGAAGGACTGATCTGCTGTCTGCCTTGCGGAGGAAGGAGAGGAGAAGACCAAAGAGGACTTTGCTGACTTGTGCTGAGAACTATCTCCAAGGGCTTGATTGAGCTTGCCCCCTGAACTGAACCCCAGGACCAGTGGGTTCTCTGTGCCTTGGCTCGTTTTCAACTGAGCCGTGTGTTTCCTTCCGCCAGAGGCAAGACTGCGCTCCCCTCGCCCCCTCCTAGAGCTGTGACACTCGGGAGCGGCCCGCCCTTTTACCCGATGAGAGCCTCGCTCTGCCAAGAGTCGCTCTCTGCCCCTCGGGTCAGGCCGCCTGCTCCTCTGCCACTGCTCTCCATTGGAACACTTGGAGTGCTTGTCTTCCCCCCTCCCGCCGTAATCCTGGTCTCCTGAGCGCACTTCTGAAGCTTGGACGGCCGCCCGTGCGTTGCGAACGCACC
Organism: Lissotriton vulgaris; assembly: GCF_964263255.1. Lineage (NCBI taxonomy): Eukaryota > Metazoa > Chordata > Amphibia > Caudata > Salamandridae > Lissotriton > Lissotriton vulgaris. Next base: position 2,006,285,158 of record NC_141693.1, on the reverse strand, counting down.
CGGCCGCCCCGCTGTGCCCTCTGACCTGTGGAGAGGCCGCGCTGTACAATGAAGGAATCCACCCCAGTACGAACCATACTGGAGGCCCCTGTGCCGCGCCCCACCTGCTGGAATCCGCCCGCTAGTCTGAGACCCCAAGGTACGTCTGCGCTACAAAGCACACCAAGAGCCTGACCCGTCCCCCTGCATCGAGGGACCACTGTCGACTTGCTGTGTCTGTGCGCCTACTCAAGAAATGTACAACGGGCTCGGGGCCCGCACCGTTCTTATTTACCCGCCAGCCCTGTACGCCGCGTACCAAGACTGCACGCCGCGTACTCCTAAGGACCTTCAAGTTTGCCCAGAGTGTACGATACGTCGCGTAACTATCCGCAGCGCATTTGAAATCCAAAGCGCATTTTAGAATATAAGCGCCTTTGAAGTCGGAGCGCATTCCCTTGACTGTACGCTTGCCCCACCCGTTGTGGCCTGTTCTCTAGATTGAGGCTGTGCGCTGCGAACCACCTGGTCCGTACATCGCACACCCCTCTCGGTCAGTCTCCCAACCCGTACGCCCTGTACCGCGAGATGCGTGAGCATCGGTAGGGCCACGGGAAATCGCACGGTAAGAAGCGCACAGGAGCGCTGGGAAGCGTACAGTTCGCTTCCATCTTTCCCAAAAGAGCCTGAATGAACATTCTTTAAACTGTAACAGAAAGAGAATTTGCCTATTTTAAGATCTTGTGGCCTCATCTTGTGTTATATTGGTCTTGTGATAAGTCACTGCCTTATATATATATATTTTTCATAAAGTTACGTATTTTTTAAACAACTTTCAGCCTGGTGTTCATTTGGGTACACAGACAAAATATCGATTTTTAAATATCGATATACAAAAATATTGAAGTTTAAATATCGATGGGACAAAATATCGAAGGTAAGTAATATCGACAGTCTTAATATCGATATTAGTATGATATCAGTAATATCGAAGTTTTAAATATCGATGTCAATAATATCGAAATAAATAACTTCGATGTTACTAATATCAATTTTTAAATAAATTTAGTGTATATTATATTATATTTATTATATTTTATTATTTATTTTTAATGTAATTTAATTAAATATTGTCTTTTACTACTGTAGCGGGTTGTGGGTTTATAGGGGAATAGGGTGGGAAGTAATTTAATTATGTTACATTCATTATTAATTAGTAGGAATTATTAATTAATTAATTGAGAAATAATTTTTAATTAATTTTAAATAATTGATTAATTGATAAATATGTTCTGTAGCGGGTTATGGGTTTATAGGGGAATAGGGTGGGAAGTAATTTAATAATAATTAATTAATTAATATATGTTTGTACATATTTTAATTAATAATTAATTGGTAAATAATTTATATTAATTAGTTAATTAATTAATATAATTTTGTACATATTTATAATTATTAATTAGTTGGTAATTAATTAATATTAATTATTTAATTACATTAATTATAGTAATTCTTTTTATATATTATTTTTTGTTATTCTTAATTAATGAATTGGGAAAAATAATATTAATTATTAAATTAAATTAATTACAGCTAATGTGCTAATATATTTACTTTATTGTTATTGTTAATTAATAATTAATTGGTAATCAAATAATATTAATTAATTTTGGGTAAAGGAGTATTTTTAGGGTTCAGGGTCAGTTTTCAGTTTTTGGGTAAAGGGGTATTTTTAGGGTTCAGGGTCAGTTTTCAGTTTTTGGGTAAAGGGGTATTTTTAGGGTTCTGGGTCAGTTTTCAGTTTTTGGGTAAAGTGGTATTTTTAGGGTTCAGGGTCAGTTTTCAGTTCATGGGTAAAGGGGTATTTTTAGGGTTCAGGGTCAGTTTTCAGTTTTTGGGTAAAGGGGTATTTTTAGGGTTCAGGGTCAGTTTTGGGTTTTTGGGGTACAGGGATATTTTTAGGGTTCAGGGTCAGTTTGGGGTTTTTGGGGTACAGGCGTACAGGGTAAAAACAAAAAAATATTACATTAAATCAAATAAATAACATAAAAAAAATCCATTAAATTATTAAGTGTTTTATTTATTTTAAATGTATATGTATTAGTTTTAATTTTGTTTTAATATTTTTATTTAATATTTGTAAAATTATATGTATTTTAAAATTATTTTTACATTATTATTAATACATTTAAAAAAACGATATTTTTGATTCCGATATTTTTGTACTACGATATTATTTTTTCGATATTTTTGTACTTACCTTTATGAAGATAGGATTCCGATATTTTTGATGTCGATATTTTTGCACCGATATTTTTGTATTTCGATATTCTGTCTGTCGATATTATGTCAGACATTTGTTCATTTGTGGGGGGATTAGTGTGTTTTACTGTGAACAGTTACAAATGCTTAACTAACTTATCTCTCCTGAGTTTAGCCTTGACTGCTCGCTCCACGCAACCTAAAGGGTGAGCAGGGGTTATTCTAGGGGGATAATTAACACCCTGATTAGAGGAGAGGGTCCTTGTTTGTCACAAGTGTATAACTGTGCCAACCAGAGACTCCCAATTCTAACACTCTCCCTCTGTCCTTTGGAAGCTTGGAGACCCTGGTTCCTGGCTTAGGCCATAGGGCTCTATTCAGCATCCTGCCTCTCTCCGAACCGGGCTCCATCAGGCCGAGACCAACTACTGCATCAACCCCTACACAGGGGCCTACAGTGGCCTGGACATGACATGCACGACCTTAAAATGGCGTTCGCCTCTGGTTTTGTTTCCTCTTCAGCCTAATTGGCAGCCTCCAGCTCCTTCTCTGGATTGTTTTATATCCCCCCTTTTTTTACCTCTGTCCTCTGTGGGTACAAGTTCTTCCACTATTTCACTATGCATCTCTAGCCTATGTATCCATTCAAAACTACTTTTCCTGAACGCTGAGGCTGGAGCAGCATGGCTGATACCCGGCAGAGCTGCCAGACAGCTATAGTGAATATTGGCCCTGGTTTCTCCTCAACCATCATCTACCCAGCTGGACATTATGCACAGTTCTTCCTCGTCTCCCTGCTATGGCTCCTAATTCCCATCTCTCCTACGAATTCTCGCAACATTGTTGCTGGTATCTCAGTTTACTGGACCTTAGACGCTGTTATTACCCGCTTACCGGCTGGTGCCCCCTTCACTCTCCCCCCTCTTTTATGCTCTCTCTCACCCTCCCCTACCGCTTTCCCTCTTTCATTCTTTGTCTACTTAGTCTGCTCCTATCCCCTCTCCCCTTAATCTCTCCCCTTGCCTGATACGCCGCCTAGCTCCCGTCCCTTGTGCCCTTTAACTAAGCACTCCTTCTCCCCTTGTTGGGGAAAGATCCAATTACTTACACTCTGGAGTCTCAGTGATCCCTCTGAGAGAGTCCACAGCGCCAAGGGAGCCACTCAGTTGAGGTATGGAATGGCACCCCTTGCCAAAGCACTCCCTCTCCCTTTTTTGGGGATGGGTCCAGTAGGTCCAGTAGATATGCCTTGGAGTCTCAGAGACCCTCTGAGAGAGTCCACTGTGTTAAGGGATCCTCTCGCAACGGAGTTGGGGGAATGATACCACTTTCCCTGGGATCACAACTTACTGGACTTTGGACGCAACTATTACTTGTCTACCGGTTTGTGGCCCGTCATCCTCCCCCTCTTCTTTCATGCTGTGTCTCTCACCCTCCACCTCCTCTTTCCCTCCTTCATTCACTGTCTACTTCCCCTGCTCCTACCACCTTTCCCCTGAAACTCTCCCCTTGCCTGCTTTTTCCCCTATGCATATGTCCTTATTGTTTGTCTCGACCTAACATGCAATTATATAGCTATGTTCTAATAACTGTGTAACCTTTGTAACGATGTAATTTGCAAATATGGTCTGATACTCATGTAAAGCGCTCTGATACCTCTGGGTCTAGCCAGCGCTATATAAAACCTTTCAAAATAAATAAATAATCCTAACGGGCTCAGGGAACTGGGTAGATATTCTAGTTTAGTATCCCTGAAATCGGAATGATAAAATACATATTTCAGTGAAGTTGGTTTTAACATTCTGTGTTTGAAAATACCACTTTTAGAAAGTAAGTATTTTCTTGCCTAACTATCCAAGCCTGCCTGTACTAGGTTGTGTATTCCTTTTCTGGAGTTTGAGTAACAGGGGCTGGGCGATTCCAGGAGACAGCACAGGCCTGAATAGAGCTATCTGCATGTAGATGGGTGGGAGGAGTTGCACCTGGGACCTGAATAGGACTGTGCCTTTCCTCCACAATGCTGGCTCCACCTCCTGTGGTGTGTCTGATGCCCCTTGCCCTGCACTGTGAAAGAAAAGAAGGAGTCATGTCAACAGAGTGCTCCAGGACTGACCAGAACTGGTTTAGACAAGGCAAAGGCCTCTCTGCCTTCAGAGAACCAAGAGAAAATGAATATAAAAGAGGGGACCCAAACCCCAGAACTTTAGATCCCTTTTGGGAAACAAGAGGAACCGTTGCTGAGGAGGGGAACCAGAGAGAAGCGTGTTTCAGGGCCTGTCGTGGCTCAGAAGAATCTTTGAGTCACCGCACAGCCATCGGGCATGCACGCATCTTGTCGCATCAAGAAGAAGACGCCATTTTGGTTTCATTGTACCGGATCTTCGTCCCATCATAGCACTGCTGGTCGCATCGCCATGGAAGCGCAGTAAGAAACCAATGCATCACCTCCCCATAAGGAGAAGAACCGGCATATCCCCTATGCAGCAGTGGGGAACCGACGCATCACCATTCTTGCGTGTAAGGAACCGACTCATCACCTTCCCTGCAACACTTTTGTTGTATAGCGTTATGCATCCAAAGGTACATTGAACTTAAAGTGTTGCTTTTAACATCTAAAGAGAACTAAGCTATTCCTACCATTTTTAACGTACAGTATTGTGGATTTTTGTCGTTTGTGGTCTTGTGTTAAGCCTATATAAAGATACTTGTTTTTGATATACAACTTGTGTGATGTCCATCTGAAGTATTTTCACTGGGTTACTGTATGTGTTCACAAATGCTTTACACAATGCCTCTGAGATAAGACTGTCTGCTCGTGCCAAGCTACCAAGGGGGTGAGCATGGGTTATTTTAGGAGTATACCCCCTTACCCTGTCTAGACGCAAGGGTCCCTATTTGTCACAGGTACCTACCTCTGCCAACTAGAGATCCCTTGATCTAACAGGTGGTATGCCTTTCTGAGTTTGGGATGAGTGTTGTGAATGCACTGAATGAGGGGTGTGTGCTTGTAAGTGCAGGGTGAGTGGTATTCTTGTGTGAGTGTAGGGTGAACAAAGCAGTGTGTGTCTGTGAGTGCAGGGTGAGCAATGTCTCTCTGTTAATACAGGGAGAGTGCTTTGTCTGTGTTAGTGCAGGGAGAGTAATGTGTCTGTGAGTGCAGGTGAGTGGTGTGTCTGTGTTAGTGCAGGGTGAGTGGTGTGTCTGTGTTAGTGCAGGAAGAGTGATGTATCTCTGTTAGTGTAGGGTGAGTGATGTGTCCCTGTTAGTGCAGGGTGAGTGATGTGTCTCTCTTAGTCCAGGGAGAGTGATGTGTCTGTGTTAGTGCAGGGAGAGTGATGTGTCTGTGTTAGTGCAGGGAGAGTAGTGGGTTTTTGTGAGTCCATTTGCACGTTTATGTTTAAAAAATTTGTAGCAACCTGTCTTTAAATTTATTCTGAAATGTATCATTTGCAGCCATTTTTTCTCACCTTACAGTTTCTTGCAGGGGGAGACCCCTTTTTGCACCCCCTTACTTCTTTGATTCAAGCTCGCTCATGCTTTATATTCATCTCAAAGCTTTCTGCCCACCACTTTTAAAATGCGCCAGCTGCCACCCTAAAGGCTGTTCCCATCAGCTCTTTAGCACTCTCCTGCCTTCACTCCAGAGTCCCTAATGTTTTAGGTACACTGCCAGTTGCTTTATGCCTTTTGGTATGTTTGGTGGTACCTTCACCTCTTTGACAGTTTACCCCCTCCCCGCTTTGCCCTATACTTTATGTCTGACCTGAGATAGCACGCGTGTGGTCTCTTGCAAGACATCTTTTTTTATTTACTGGGGGCTTAGAGCCCACCTTCTGCTTACCATTCGTTGGCTTCATCATAACACTCATTTCTTTGCATTGCTTTGGCCAGCGAGTGCCAGCTTCACTTCCTCTTCGGGTGTTTGTTACTACACTGGAGCACGGCCCATGTACTGCGTCTGTTGCCCAGTATCCTTCCACTGATCGCTGCCTTCAAAAAATCTTCTTTTTCCTTTCACCTGTACCCCCTTCCTCCTTTCATCCTCCAGCAGTGTTGATTGCCAGGGTATCCACCCCTGCATTGTTGCTTGTCTACCCCGCTCCGCTCATTCTGCCACTGTGCTTGCCCTGCCCGCTGCTGCCTACTTTCCTGCCTTCATCACTTGCCCCTCCTGTCAGCAAAAAATGCCCCCAAACATCACATCAACGGGATTGAAGATGCTGCAAAAATGCAGACTGCGCTGCGCTCTCTGCGCTGCGCACCCTGCTCTGCGCTCCCTGCTCTGCGCCCCCTGCTCTGCGCCCCCTGCTCTGCGCTCCCTGCGCTGCGACCCCTGCTCTGTGCCCCCTGCTCTGCGTGGCCCATTTGGTGATGTCTTCATGTGGGGCCAATATGGTGAAATTCTACTCAGAGATGAGATAATAAAACAAGTTAGGGGCATATCATCAAGAACAGCGTTAAAAACTATCTTCGGTTTAGCGGCAGAAAACTGCTGCTAAAACGGCGAGAATGGGCTTGATAATATGCCCTTGTGAATTCCCATAGAAGCCCAGGTTCTGGTGTCAACCTGGGCTTCCATTGGAATTCTCCAGGGCATATTATCAAGCTCATTATCGCCGTTTTAGGGCAGTTTTCTGCCGCTAAAATGGCGATAATTGTAACGCCTTTCTTGATAATATGCCCCTTACTTTTTCCCCCAATAATGCCTTTTTATGTATTTGTAAGTTTGAGGCATCACAACCATGCCACGATCCTTCTCACGTTTGATGACTTCAGGCCGCTAAAAGTAGATTGTAGCCCTCAGACCCGTCTATGGATGGCAGTTATCATTTATTTTTGTTATTATTGCTTATTTTGGGGTTTGCCCTGTTCCCTCAGCCTTTGGCTCACATTTCCAGCCCCATTAATAAAATCATGATTCATAAATGTGTATTTTCATTTATTGTTAGTTTACATTTGCTGACAAAGTGTTACTGTCATTCATTTCTGATTTATTTTGGGGGGGAAGTCAGAGAATAACTCCAAACTGAGAACAGATCACTGCCCCTTCTAGTCAGTGTTGTCCATGTCATAACACTATTTTCTAACTTTCAGTCATGCTGCACAGCAGCTATGTTGCTGTACAACACGGCTACAAGACACTGACGAAGCCAATAGGTCTTATAAATGTGAAACCTATTGACTTTGCTAATGCTTGTTAGGTTTGACGTTAGCTGCAATGTTATGATTTTACTAAATTATATTTATAATGTGCTCACTTATAGTGGCTTTCAGCCACCATTCTTCACCCGTTGGCCTGTTATTATGCCATCCACACAGTTTCCTTGCCCGCTAACCTCTACAACGCGGGCAGTAGGTCAATCAATCAATCAATCAAAGACATTTATAGAGCGCACTACCTACCCGTAGGGTCTCAAGGCACTGGGGGTGGGGGGGTGCCGCTACTGCTCGAACAGCCAGGTCTTCAGCTTCTTCCTGAAGGAGAGGTGGTCTTGGGTCAGGTGCAGGTCGGTCGGGAGGGAGTCGGCCAGGTAGGAGAAGGACCTTCCTCCTGTAGTCGCTCTTCGGATGCGGGGGACGGCGGCGAGGGCGTGGTTGGCTGATCGGAGGTGGCGTTTGGGAGCGTAGAAGTTGATTCGGCTGTTGAGGTAGCTCGGGCCTTGGTCGTGTAGGGCTTTGTGTGCGTGGGTGAGGAGGCGGAAGGTGATTCTTTTGTTGACGGGGAGCCAGTGTAGGTCTCTCAGATGTCCGGAGATGTGGCTGGTTCGTGGGATGTCGAGGATGAGCCTGGCTGAGGCGTTCTGGATCCGCTGGAGTCTCTTCTGGAGCTTGGCGGTGGTACCGGCGTAGAGAGCGTTGCCGTAGTCCAGTCGGCTAGTGACGAGGGCCTGGGTGACGGTCTTCCTGGTCTCAGTGGGGATCCACCAGAAGATCTTCCGTAGCATGCGTAGGATGTTGAAGCACGCCGAGGAGACGTTGTTGACTTGCCTGGTCATGGAGAGGGAGGAGTCCAGGATGAAGCCCAGGTTGCGTGCATGGTCTGTCGGTTTGGGTTCGGTGCCCAGGGCGGGAGGCCACCAGGAGTCGTCCCAGGCGGAGGGTGAAGAGCCCAGGATGAAGACCTCCGTCTTGTCTGAGTTCAGTTTCAGGCGGCTGGACGTCATCCACTCGGCTATCTCTTTCATCTCTTCGTGCAGGTTGGCTCTGGCGGCGGCGGGGTCGTTGGTCAGGGAGAGGATCAGCTGGGTGTCGTCGGCGTAGGAGATTATGCTGAGGTTGTGTTGGCGTGCGATGGCCGCGAGGGGGCTCATGTAGACGTTGAACAGGGTGGGGCTCAGCGAGGATCCTTGGGTCATCCCACTTAAGTCATTGGCTAACTTTACTGTGTGTGACAGCATTGTGCCCTGTCTTGAGAAGCACAATGTTGCGTAAACAAAGTCTGACTCAGTTCTACAATCTTTAATGTCACGCCCACGGGTGACACAAGGGAACTCAGTCCAGTGCACCAGCACTGCATGTGAAAGGCAGGTTATTGTAGCCCCCCAGAACCCCACCCAATATATAAATGAGGTGGTGTCAATGCTTTGGGATCTCTAACAGTGAGCAGTGGTAATCCAAACAATCTTTCTTGAATGATTTGCACACTCAAGATCATTAGAAAAGGATTATGTATTTCATCAACATATTTAGTTTAAAATAGTTATTTTAAAATGCTGGGATCTTCTGCACATAATATCAGTAACATCACAGTGATAATAAAAAGCAGCTAAGCTTTTCAGTAGCAGTGAAAACAGAGACAAACAGTAACATCACAATTTATAGTCCTTACACCCTCACTGTGCTTCCTCTAAGCGCTATGCTAGTTCTAGCAGATGAATAAATAATAACCCTGAGTTTCGTAGGTGGTGGGCATATCTGCACAAAATGGTTTGTTGTCTGTTTGGAATAGCTTGTCAGCTATTTCGAGCACACGGCTGAGAGCTACGCGATTGTGAATACAAGAGAACGCAGTTCTGGCACCAGTTCGTGAAGGCGCGATGGAATGCTTTGCGAGCCTCGGGGAGTCTTGCCTGAGGCCTCTTCGGTCGAGCTGGAATCTGGTGATGTGCTCATCTGGACCTGCGTCTGCGACCTTGGCGAAGTTTCTCTACTAACTAAGTGGTTAAGAGACAGACCGTATATACTGAATCTCATCAGAGACTGGTATTTCTGACATAAGTTGAGGAATGTCTGATATTGATTATGTGCGTAAAGGTGGGCAGCCCAGATGTTTCCTTGTGGACATATAAGGCGAGAGGACGTCAATTCAGGCTATATTATTTTGGATATGGATTTTATGTGACCTTGACAAAGGCACCTGCACCAGACTGATGTCGCTCTGGGGGCTTTGTTGATGTCTATATCTGCTTGACTTGACACTTTCACAGTTCTTGGAAAGATAGGTAGAAAGTGAGAAACAACATCTATGTTAAAGGCCGACATGTTGATTATTCTGCATATTTGGAGGAAAAATGTCAACCTTCATTGTCAAAAATGGCAGCCTCCATGGCCTAAGGTGGCATTCTGCATTTCCTAGGATGGATTTGGGGCCAAAGGTACACAAGCTAGACTGGCTAACTAACATGGAGGCTACAGCTAACATGGACCTGTCCTGTTTATGTTCAAGAGCCTACAACTAAAAGAATGAATCCTAAAAGCAAGTGATTTAAATAGATAAAATATTATAATTTTAGAGGGAAACAGTCATAAGAGTTATAACATTCCTGGAATCATTTCTAAACTGAATCGTCCCTAAATTATCACTGAATGTGTTTTTGATTGATCTTGCGCAGCAGACATTCATTACACATTTACAGAATAAAAGCACACATCAGAAAAGTGCATTTGATGAAATATCAATTCATCACTTGTTAAATGTTCGAAAACACGTCTTCAAACTGAAATGAAAAGTGGTCTCTGCCCTGGAAGACATGGCCCTTAAAACTGTTTCATTTTAGGTGTCACATGAGCCAAGACATTTTGATATTTGAAATTGATGTACAATATACTTATTTTTACCCACAACTGCATACAGCATGGGTCAGTGGATCAGCGCACTTCAGCCTTTGGCTAACATTGTTGTGAGCGACAGCATTCTGCTCTTTCACAAAGAGGACATCAACACACACAGAGTGGTCATCTTAGGTTCTAGCGACTACTATGGATGGCAATGTGGGCTTTTTGAGACAAAAAATATTTTTGCCTTTAGCCAACATATTTTTTAGATTGATGAGAGCCTGACAACTTCCCCAACAATAAAGGTTTTGCAAAACTAATGACAAAGCAAAACAGGCATTGGCAAAGTAAAAAGGATATTATCCAATATCAGACCAATTGGCTTTTCCAATTGTTGTGAGTTTTGAGATACAACTTAAACCAGACCTGAGCTACCTCTGAGCGATCTCTGACCCAGCTCGCAGGCAGGTCACTTCCCACGCTGCTGCACGGCTCTGTCTGCATTGTTTTTGCCTAATCTTGTATTTTCCCATGTCTAACTTGCTTTCTTGCTCAAACATGTTTTTATTCCTCTGTGCCTGTAGTTGCTTTCTTGCCCAGACTTGTTTTTATTCCTCTGTGCCTGTACTTGTTATCTTGCCTAAACTTGTTTTTACTTCCTGTGCCCAGTTCTCCCTCGGCCCGCCCGTTTTTCCCGCCGCTGCATCCCTGCGGCCGTGCCCCCTGCAATCCCATCGCCGCCTGCTCCCGCCTCTCAGCTTCTCCTCCCTCCCATATCCCCTCATATGGAGGCTGCGCAGCCTAAGGCAAGCCCCTCTGCGCCCGTCCATGCCTGGACCGCGCCCAGCACTAGGACCTCTGGACCTCATGAACGCCACGACGCCCGATACCGCTATGATGCCAGAACCCTCCGCGCACTCAACACCGGAGCTTCCTGGCTGCCCTGAAGCGCACCCATGGAGCTTTCACCTGTCCGAACTGCAGCTTCCCAAGCATCTGCCCCACCATGCTGCTGACCAGGAAAGAACCCAACCACCTCAGATGCATCCTTCTCAACACCCGCTCTGCCCGCAAACACGCCGTTGAACTCTAGGACCTACTCGACCCAACCTCCCCAGACGTCCCCTTCCTGACTGAGACCTGGCTCAATCCCACCTCGGCACCCGAGATAGCCATAGCCATCTCGGAAGGCTACAAGATCATCCGCAGAGACTGCACCAACGAAGCAGGAGGAGGAAGCGCCATCGTCCACCGGAACACTCTCAGAGTCTCGACTAACACCGACAACACCCTCAGCACAGCTGAACACCTGCACTTCCAGATCCACACCAACCCCAACACCACCCTTAGAGGAACCCTCATCTACAGACCCCCGGATCCCGACCACAGTTCAGCGACTCCATCGCCGCCACACGCCCTCGCCTCTATGAACTACATCCTCCTCAGGGACCTGAACTTCCACCTCGAGAACAACAGCGACACCAACTCCACCACCCTGATCGACAACCTAGCCAACCTCAGACTCTGACAACTTGTCACAACGCCCGCCCACTCCACCGGTCACATGCTTAACCCCATCTTCTCTGCAAGCACCCACGTCTCCTTCAACCACACCACCAAACTCCACTGGACCGACCATCGCTGCATCCACTTCACCTTCAAGAAACCCCCCACGCACCACCGCACCCAACAGATGTCTCGCCGCTGCTGGAGCTAAGTCACCGAAGACCAGCTAACCACCACCCTCGCCCAGAGCCAACCAGATGACCCCACCGACACCGCCGCCCGCAACCTCAGACAGTGGATCAACGACTGCGCCAACACCCTCGCCCCAATCAAGAAATCTTCCAACAGTCACACCAACAAGAAAGCCAGCTGGGTCACTGAAGACCTCCGGGTCTCCAAGCAAACCTGCTGAAAGCTAGAGAAGATCTTGCTCCGTGAACAAACACCGGACAGCCACGCAGCCCACAAAAACACCACCCGCGGACACCATCACCTCATCAGATCCACCAAAAGGGCCTCCTTCAAAGACTGCCTAGACAACAACTCGCACAACAGTAAAGAGCTCTTTAACATTGTGAAGGAACTCTCCAACCCCAGCTCCAACACCAACGTCCCACCCTCGTAAGACCTATGCAACTCGCTGGCCACCTTCTTCCACTGCAAGATCGCAGACATCCACGACAGCTTCAACGCCATGACCGCCCCGACAACCACTGAGACCTCCCTTCCCATGACCACCATCCGTACCAACCGCCTACTCTCCTGGACCAACATCAACGACGACGACACCATCAAGATCATGATCACCATCCACTCCTGATCTCCGACAGGCCCATGCCCACACCACATCTTCACCAAAGCCAGCACAGCCATCGCACCCCCATCTCTGGAAAGTCATCAACACCTCCCTTGAGACAGCAACCTTGCCGGAGAGCTGGAAGCACGCCGAGATCAAAGCCTTACTCAAGAAACCCAAGCCGGACCCCAAGGACCTCAAGAACTTCCGGCCCATCTCCCTGCTCCCATTCCTGGCAAAGGTCATTGAGAAGACCGTCAATGAACAACTGACCTGCTACCTCGAGGAGAACAACATTCTGGACCATTCCCAGTCCGGGTTCCACAGCAACCACAGCACCAAAATTGCCCTCATCGCTGCCATCGATCACATCAAGTCCCTGCTGGACAACGGAGAAACGGCAGCCTTTATCTTCCTGGACCTGTCAGCCGCCTTCGAGACAGCCTACCACCACACACTACGACTACGCCTCCACAACGTCGGGATCCAAGAGAAGCCCTTGGACTGGACTACTTCCTTCCTCTCCGGCAGAAAACCGAGTGTCCGCCTCCCCCCCTTCCACTCCGAATCCATCTCTCAGCCCAACTCTGTTTAACATCTACATGGCACCGCTCGCCCATGTCGCCCATCGGCACAACCTCAACATCATCTCTTATGCCGATGACACCCAGCTGATCCTCTCCCTCACCAAGGACCCCCACACCGCCAAAACCAACCTTCACGAAGGAATGAAGGTGGTCGCTGAATGGATGAGGAACAGCTGACTGAAGCTGAACTCAGACAAGATGGTGGTCCTCATCCTCGGGTCCACCCCTTCGGCCTGGGACGACTCCTGGTGTACGACCGCACTGGGAGCCGCCCCAACACCCACCGACCATGCACGCAACCTAGGGGTCATCCTACACTCCACCCTCTCCATGACTAAGCAGGTCAATGCTGTCTCCTCCTCCTGCTTCAACTCTCTCCGCATGCCCCGCAGGATCTACAAGTGGATGCCCATTGAAACGAGAAGAACAGTCATTCAGGCCCTCGTCAGCAGCAGGTTGCTCTATGGAAACACCCTCTATGCAGGAGCCTCGGCCAAACTCCGGAGACGGCTCCAACGCATCCAGAACGCCTCTGCATGCCTGATCCTCAACATTCCTCGCGGCAGCCACATCACACCCCACCTGAGAGACCTGCAATGGCTCCCGGTCAAGAAGAGGATAACCTTCAAGCTCCTCACCCACGCACACAAGGATCTCCACAACTCGGACAAACGTACCTCAACAGACAACTCAGCTTCTACACCCCCACCCGCCAGCTCCGCTCCGCCGACCTCACCCTCGCCACAGTCCCCTGCTTCCGAAGAGTGACCTCTGGCAGCAGATCGTTCTCCCACCTCGCTGCCAAGACCTGGATCACCCTCCCCATCCACCTAGGGCAGACCCAAGACCTGCTGACCTTCAGAAAACTCCTCAAGACCTGGCTTTTCGAGCAGTAGCAGCATGCCCCACCCCAGCGCCTTGAGACCCTCACGGGTGAGTAGTGCGCTTTACAAATGATATGATTGATTGATTGAGCAAAACATTATAAATACAAAAAAAAGATCAGTTTCAGTACATCTAGCAAAGGTTTTACCTCCATCATTGGGGTTTTGCCCGCCTTGTCTGTAAGATCCCTAGACCAAAAGATATTCAGAACTCTTGAGGTAGTAGCTTGACGTCTAATTCAAAAATCAAAATCAGCGACAAAGAAGACCACAAGTGGTTTACCCCAGCATGAACAAATAAGAAAAGGCTGGGCAGAAAACTGACTAGACAGTAGAAGAAACTCCCAAAAAACAGCTGACAGACAACTGTGTGAAGCTCCCAGAGGAGACTGCCAAAGAACAATCCAGAAAGTAAAGAAATACTGCCTCACAAACAGACTCTATTGTGTGCCAAACCAAACTAGAGAAATATTTAAAATATGGAGAGAAGCTCCAAAACTAGAGATGGATGAGAACCTCTTGCCACTTACAGCCAAAACTGTGAAAACCAGAAGTCCGTTCCAGGACTCACTTAGGAGTTCTTAAAATCTGCACATTGCTCATCATTGGTTGCCTGAATTGTCACGCTGATTTGATTGCTTTTCAAACTTTGGCACATGCTGCATTCACTTCCTGCTTCTCCTGGCTGTCTCTCCCCTGGAGCATGGTCCAAGTACTTGTGTCCTTCCATTTCACCCTTAATCCTGATCGACTTCTTTCTTTTTGTCTAATCACTCGACATGCTAGAGTGCATGTCTTTTCCAGCTGTCTCCCTTGCGTACTGTTTATTTGTGTTGCATTGCCCCGCCCCCCCATCCCAAGCCCTCTCCCTCCCTTCAGCTTGGCCCTCCATGCTACTGATGTGGGGATTTATAGTTAAATGTAGAGTTAAAAACTAATGTGTAGTTGAAATGAATATATTATGTCAAGGAAAATGTACTTATGCTAGCCATGGTCAATGTAGACTTTGAATTTCATATGGCAACTTTCATTTCAGCACACAGTCATTATTTCATTCTTGTCTTTCTGTGAACACAGAAAAATCATATTCAAGAAACTTTGTAAGCATTGTTCTGAGATGTATTGTCACTTACCCGGGTTCAGAATGATGATTTTTTAAATTTAGGACTCTATAACACAATATTCCACTGAGAGTGTCTGGTTTAAAGGCCTCACCGGTTAGGACCACGGTGGCTTCTTATGAGAACTCGTCCTTCTATAAAAGCAGCAATATTTGAACTCACTATTGAGATATCTGAAGAGCGCCAGGGGTGGGAATTGAAACATGTGAATCTGTGGGATACTGCCAAATAATGTGAATCTGTGGATAGTGCTGAATAATGTGAATCTGTGGATAGTGCTGAATACTGTGAATCTGTGGATAGTGCTGAATAATGTGAATCTGTGGACAGTGGTTAATAATGTGAATCTGTGGATAGTGGTGAATAGTGTGAATCTGTGGATAGTGCTGAATAATGTGAATCTGTGGATAGTGCTGAATAATGTGAATCTGTGGACAGTGGTTAATAATGTGAATCTGTGGATAGTGGTGAATAGTGTGAATCTGTGGATAGTGCTGAATAATGTGAATCTGTGGATAGTGCTGAATACTGTGAATCTGTGGATAGTGCTGAATAATGTGAATCTGTGGACAGTGCTGAATAATGTGAATCTGTGGATAGTGGTGAATAGTGTGAATCTGTGGATAGTGCTGAATAATGTGAATCTGTGGATAGTGCTGAATAATGTGAATCTGTGGATAGTGCTGAATAGTGTGAATCTGTGGATAGTGCTGAATAATGTGAATCTGTGGATAGTGCTGAATAATGTGAATCTGTGGATAGTGCTGAATAGTGTGAATCTGTGGATAGTGCTGAATAATGTGAATCTGTGGAGAGTGCTGAATAATGTGAATCTGTGGATAGTGCTGAATAGTGTGAATCTGTGGATAGTGCGGAATAGTGTGAATCTGTTTATAGTGGTTAGTAATTTGAATCTGTGGATAGTGCTGAATAATGTGAATCTGTGGATAGTGCTGAATAGTGTGAATAGGTTTATAGTGGTAAGTAATGTGAATCTGTGGATAGTGCTGAATAATGTGAATCTGTGGATAGTGCTGAATAGTGTGAATCTGTGGATAGTGCTGAATAGTGTGAATCTGTGGATAGTGCTGAATAGCGTGAATCTGTGGATAGTGCTGAATAATGTGAATCTGTGGATAGTGCTGAATAATGTGAACCTGTGGATAGTGCTGAATAGTGTGAATCTGTGGATAGTGCTGAATAGTGTGAATCTGTGGATAGTGCTGAATAGCGTGAATCTGTGGATAGTGCTGAATAATGTGAATCTGTGGATAGTGCTGAATAGTGTGAATCTGTGGATAGTGCTGAATAGTGTGAATCTGTGGATAGTGCTGAATAGCGTGAATCTGTGGATAGTGCTGAATAATGTGAATCTGTGGATAGTGCTGAATAATGTGAATCTGTGGATAGTGCTGAATAATGTGAATCTGTGGATAGTGCTGAATAATGTGAATCTGTGGATAGTGCTGAATAATGTGAATCTGTAAATAGTGCTGAATAATGTGAATCTGTGGATAGTGCTGAATAATGTGAATCTGTGGATAGTGCTGAATAGTGTGAATCTGTGGATAGTGCGGAATAGTGTGAATCTGTTTATAGTGGTTAGTAATGTGAATCTGTGGATAGTGCTGAATAATGTGAATCTGTGGATAGTGCTGAATAGTGTGAATCTGTGGATAGTGCTGAATAGTGTGAATCTGTTTATAGTGGTTAGTAATGTGAATCTGTGGATAGTGCTGAATAATGTGAATCTGTGGATAGTGCTGAATAGTGTGAATCTGTGGATAGTGCTGAATAGTGTGAATCTGTGGATAGTGCTGAATAATGTGAATCTGTGGATAGTGCTGAATAATGTGAATCTGTGGATAGTGCTGAATAATGTGAATCTGTGGATAGTGCTGAATAATGTGAATCTGTGGATACTGCCAAATAATGTGAATCTGTGGATAGTGCTGAATAATGTGAATCTGTGGATAGTGCTGAATACTGTGAATCTGTGGATAGTGCTGAATAATGTGAATCTGTGGACAGTGGTTAATAATGTGAATCTGTGGATAGTGGTGAATAGTGTGAATCTGTGGATAGTGCTGAATAATGTGAATCTGTGGATAGTGCTGAATACTGTGAATCTGTGGATAGTGCTGAATAATGTGAATCTGTGGACAGTGGTTAATAATGTGAATCTGTGGATAGTGGTGAATAGTGTGAATCTGTGGATAGTGCTGAATAATGTGAATCTGTGGATAGTGCTGAATACTGTGAATCTGTGGATAGTGCTGAATAATGTGAATCTGTGGACAGTGCTGAATAATGTGAATCTGTGGATAGTGGTGAATAGTGTGAATCTGTGGATAGTGCTGAATAATGTGAATCTGTGGATAGTGCTGAATAATGTGAATCTGTGGATAGTGCTGAATAGTGTGAATCTGTGGATAGTGCTGAATAATGTGAATCTGTGGATAGTGCTGAATAATGTGAATCTGTGGATAGTGCTGAATAGTGTGAATCTGTGGATAGTGCTGAATAATGTGAATCTGTGGAGAGTGCTGAATAATGTGAATCTGTGGATAGTGCTGAATAGTGTGAATCTGTGGATAGTGCGGAATAGTGTGAATCTGTTTATAGTGGTTAGTAATTTGAATCTGTGGATAGTGCTGAATAATGTGAATCTGTGGATAGTGCTGAATAGTGTGAATAGGTTTATAGTGGTAAGTAATGTGAATCTGTGGATAGTGCTGAATAATGTGAATCTGTGGATAGTGCTGAATAGTGTGAATCTGTGGATAGTGCTGAATAGTGTGAATCTGTGGATAGTGCTGAATAGCGTGAATCTGTGGATAGTGCTGAATAATGTGAATCTGTGGATAGTGCTGAATAATGTGAACCTGTGGATAGTGCTGAATAGTGTGAATCTGTGGATAGTGCTGAATAGTGTGAATCTGTGGATAGTGCTGAATAGCGTGAATCTGTGGATAGTGCTGAATAATGTGAATCTGTGGATAGTGCTGAATAGTGTGAATCTGTGGATAGTGCTGAATAGTGTGAATCTGTGGATAGTGCTGAATAGCGTGAATCTGTGGATAGTGCTGAATAATGTGAATCTGTGGATAGTGCTGAATAATGTGAATCTGTGGATAGTGCTGAATAATGTGAATCTGTGGATAGTGCTGAATAATGTGAATCTGTGGATAGTGCTGAATAATGTGAATCTGTGGATAGTGCTGAATAATGTGAATCTGTAAATAGTGCTGAATAATGTGAATCTGTGGATAGTGCTGAATAATGTGAATCTGTGGATAGTGCTGAATAGTGTGAATCTGTGGATAGTGCGGAATAGTGTGAATCTGTGTATAGTGGTTAGTAATGTGAATCTGTGGATAGTGCTGAATAATGTGAATCTGTGGATAGTGCTGAATAGTGTGAATCTGTGGATAGTGCTGAATAGTGTGAATCTGTTTATAGTGGTTAGTAATGTGAATCTGTGGATAGTGCTGAATAATGTGAATCTGTGGATAGTGCTGAATAGTGTGAATCTGTGGATAGTGCTGAATAGTGTGAATCTGTGGATAGTGCTGAATAATGTGAATCTGTGGATAGTGCTGAATAATGTGAATCTGTGGATAGTGCTGAATAATGTGAATCTGTGGATAGTGCTGAATAATGTGAATCTGTGGATAGTGCTGAATAATGTGAATCTGTGGATACTGCCAAATAATGTGAATCTGTGGATAGTGCTGAATAGTGTGAATCTGTGGATAGTGCTGAATAATGTGAATCTGTGGATAGTGCTGAATAATGTGAATCTGTGGATAGTGCTGAAGGATGTACCATGTTACAACGCATACTATTACAACTACCTACCGTTACAACGCGACCATTACAACGCATACCATTACAACGCATAGCGCTTTGAGGTGCTGGATAGTGGTAAGTATAATTTACTATTCGAACTCCAGTCCCCGTGGACCCTAGGGAAGGTGTTGGATAGTAAATTATACTTATTCCCTATCTTAGAGCGCCCCCCAGCGCAATGCGTTGTAATGGTATGCGTTGTAAAAGTCGCGTTGTAATGGTAGTGCGGAGTAAAAGATGCGTTGTAACGGGTGTATACCGTGCTGAATAGTGTGAATCTGTGGATAGTGCTGAATAATGTGAATCTGTGGATAGTGCTTAATAATGTGAATCTGTGGATAGTGCTGAATAATGTGAATCTGTGGATAGTGCTGAATAATGTGAATCTGTGGATAGTGCTGAATAATGTGAATCTGTGGATAGTGCTGAATAATGTGAATCTGTGGATACTGCCAAATAATGTGAATCTGTGGATAGTGCTGAATAGTGTGAATCTGTGGATAGTGCTGAATAATGTGAATCTGTGGATAGTCCTGAATAATGTGAATCTGTGGATAGTGCTGAATAGTGTGACTCTGTGGATAGTGCTGAATAATGTGAATCTGTGGATAGTGTTGAATAATGTGAATCTATGGATAGTGCTGAATAATGTGAATCTGTGGATAGTGCTGAATAGTGTGAATCTGTGGATAGTGTGGAATAGTGTGAATCTGTTTATAGTGGTTAGTAATGTGAATCTGTGGATAGTGCTGAAGAATGTGAATCTGTGGATAGTGCTGAATAGTGTGAATCTGTTTATAGTGGTTAGTAATGTGAATCTGTGGATAGTGCTGAATAATGTGAATCTGTGGATAGTGCTGAATAGTGTGAATCTGTGGATAGTGCTGAATAGTGTGAATCTGTGGATAGTGCTGAATAGCGTGAATCTGTGGATAGTGCTGAATAATGTGAATCTGTGGATAGTGCTGAATAATGTGAATCTGTGGATAGTGCTGAATAGTGTGAATCTGTGGATAGTGCTGAATAGTGTGAATCTGTGGATAGTGCTGAATAGCGTGAATCTGTGGATAGTGCTGAATAATGTGAATCTGTGGATAGTGCTGAATAGTGTGAATCTGTGGATAGTGCTGAATAGCGTGTATCTGTGGATAGTGCTGAATAATGTGAATCTGTGGATACTGCCAAATAATGTGAATCTGTGGATAGTGCTGAATAGTGTGAATCTGTGGATAGTGCTGAATAATGTGAATCTGTGGATAGTGCTGAATAATGTGAATCTGTGGATAGTGCTGAATAGTGTGAATCTGTGGATAGTGCTGAATAATGTGAATCTGTGGATAGTGCTGAATAATGTGAATCTGTGGATAGTGCTGAATAATGTGAATCTGTGGATAGTGCTGAATAGTGTGAATCTGTGGATAGTGCGGAATAGTGTGAATCTGTTTATAGTGGTTAGTAATGTGAATCTGTGGATAGTGCTGAATAATGTGAATCTGTGGATAGTGCTGAATAGTGTGAATCTGTGGATAGTGCTGAATAGTGTGAATCTGTTTATAGTGGTTAGTAATGTGAATCTGTGGATAGTGCTGAATAATGTGAATCTGTGGATAGTGCTGAATAGTGTGAATCTGTGGATAGTGCTGAATAATGTGAATCTGTGGATAGTGCTGAATAATGTGAATCTGTGGATAGTGCTGAATAATGTGAATCTGTGGATAGTGCTGAATAATGTGAATCTGTGGATAGTGCTGAATAATGTGAATCTGTGGATACTGCCAAATAATGTGAATCTGTGGATAGTGCTGAATAGTGTGAATCTGTGGATAGTGCTGAATAATGTGAATCTGTGGATAGTGCTGAATAATGTGAATCTGTGGATAGTGCTGAATAGTGTGAATCTGTGGATAGTGCTGAATAATGTGAATCTGTGGATAGTGCTTAATAATGTGAATCTGTGGATAGTGCTGAATAATGTGAATCTGTGGATAGTGCTGAATAATGTGAATCTGTGGATAGTGCTGAATAATGTGAATCTGTGGATAGTGCTGAATAATGTGAATCTGAGGATAGTGCTGAATAATGTGAATCTGTGGATACTGCCAAATAATGTGAATCTGTGGATAGTGCTGAATAGTGTGAATCTGTGGATAGTGCTGAATAATGTGAATCTGTGGATAGTGCTGAATAATGTGAATCTGTGGATAGTGCTGAATAGTGTGAATCTGTGGATAGTGCTGAATAATGTGAATCTGTGGATAGTGCTGAATAATGTGAATCTGTGGATAGTGCTGAATAATGTGAATCTGTGGATAGTGCTGAATAGTGTGAATCTGTGGATAGTGTGGAATAGTGTGAATCTGTTTATAGTGGTTAGTAATGTGAATCTGTGGATAGTGCTGAATAATGTGAATCTGTGGATAGTGCTGAATAGTGTGAATCTGTTTATAGTGGTTAGTAATGTGAATCTGTGGATAGTGCTGAATAATGTGAATCTGTGGATAGTGCTGAATAGTGTGAATCTGGGATAGTGCTGAATAGTGTGAATCTGTGGATAGTGCTGAATAGCGTGAATCTGTGGATAGTGCTGAATAATGTGAATCTGTGGATAGTGCTAAATAATGTGAATCTGTGGATAGTGCTGAATAGTGTGAATCTGTGGATAGTGCTGAATAGTGTGAATCTGTGGATAGTGCTGAATAGCGTGAATCTGTGGATAGTGCTGAATAATGTGAATCTGTGGATAGTGCTGAATAGTGTGAATCTGTGGATAGTGCTGAATAGCGTGAATCTGTGGATAGTGCTGAATAATGTGAATCTGTGGATAGTGCTGAATATTGTGAATCTGTGGATAGTGCTGAATAATGTGAATCTGTGGATACTGCCAAATAATGTGAATCTGTGGATAGTGCTGAATAGTGTGAATCTGTGGATAGTGCTGAATAATGTGAATCTGTGGATAGTGCTGAATAATGTGAATCTGTGGATAGTGCTGAATAGTGTGAATCTGTGGATAGTGCTGAATAATGTGAATCTGTGGATAGTGCTGAATAATGTGAATCTGTGGATAGTGCTGAATAATGTGAATCTGTGGATAGTGCTGAATAGTGTGAATCTGTGGATAGTGCGGAATAGTGTGAATCTGTTTATAGTGGTTAGTAATGTGAATCTGTGGATAGTGCTGAATAATGTGAATCTGTGGATAGTGCTGAATAGTGTGAATCTGTTTATAGTGGTTAGTAATGTGAATCTGTGGATAGTGCTGAATAATGTGAATCTGTGGATAGTGCTGAATAGTGTGAATCTGTGGATAGTGCTGAATAGTGTGAATCTGTGGATAGTGCTGAATAGCGTGAATCTGTGGATAGTGCTGAATAATGTGAATCTGTGGATAGTGCTGAATAATGTGAATCTGTGGATAGTGCTGAATAGTGTGAATCTGTGGATAGTGCTGAATAATGTGAATCTGTGGATGGTGCTGAATAGTGTGAATCTGTGGATAGTACGGAATAGTGTGAATCTGTGGATAGTGCTGAATAATGTGAATCTGTGGATAGTGCTGAATAATATGAATCTGTGGATAGTGCTGAATAATGTGAATCTGTGGATAGTGCTGAATAGTGTGAATCTGTGGATAGTGCGGAATAGTGTGAATCTGTGGATAGGGCTGAATAATGTGAATCTGTGGATAGTGCTGAATAATGTGAATCTGTGGATAGTGCTGAATAGTGTGAATCTGTGGATACTGCCAAATAATGTGAATCTGTGGATAGTGCTGAATAATGTGAATCTGTGGATAGTGCTGAATAGTGTGAATCTGTGGATAGTGCTGAATAGTGTGAATCTGTGGGATAGTACTGAATAATGTGAATCTGTTAGATAGTGCTGCTGAATAATGTTTTTATTTTTTATTTTATTTTTTAGCTGTTTTATAACACGCTCTGTTACTACTAGAGTATCCTGGCGCGATAGAAGAAAACAAGCAGGTGGCCAAAGGAAAACAGAAGAAATTTAAAATAGTCTAATAAGCAAATCTAAAAAGATGAGTTTTCAGTGCCTTCTTAAAAGGTACAAAATTCTGAATTGATCTTAAAAACAAAGGCAGAGTGTTCCAGGCCGAAGCCGCAAGGACAGCTATCGACTGGCCTCCAAGGCGCACTCGCCGAAAGCGGGGTACGCTCAGCAAATTACAATCAGCTGAGCGTAGAGATCGAGTGGGGGTGTAGCGGCTAAATCTTTTCTTCAGATACGAAGGCCCAAGGTCATTGACTGCTTTAAATGCTAGTGTCAGGGTTTTAAAAGTAATCCTTTGTGTTACTGGCAGCCAGTGTAGTTCTTTCAGATGGATTTGTACACTCTCTCTACTGCACACATTGCAAAGAAGTCTCGCCGTCGCATTTTGGATGATCTGTAATCTGGCGACTAGGAAGGCTGGGGTTCCACTAAGAAGAGATTTGGCATAGTCGATCCGTGATAGTATTAAAGCCCTCGCGACCGATTCTCTTGCTGAAGATGGGAGATATGGAAAAAACTTTCTCATAGCCTTGAGAGATCCGAAGCACACCCCTGTAAGCTTCTTTATGTGTGCCTCAAACCTCAGATCCTCCCCAAACCATACTCCCAAATTCTTTGCAGGGATGGAGACTAAGCTTCGCTGGGGAAAATCCGGAGGTCACAAGAGTTCTCTAAAATTAGGAGGAAATTGGCCATACAACAAAATTTCTGTTTTTTCTTCGTTGCATTTCAGCTGTGCCGCTGCTAACCAATTGAACACCGAAGAAAGACAGGAACAAATAACCTCAGTGTCTAGTGCTGAATCAGGCCATGTAAATAAAAGTTGCGTATCATCTGCGTACGCTATAATTTTGGCCCCATTTGTTCAGCCATCACTATAAGCGGGGTAAGATAGACATTAAAAAGCAAGGGGCTCAATGTAGACCCCTGGGGTACCCCGGTAGTAAGAGGCTTGGCCGAGGAAGAAAAAGTTGGAATCCAAACCTGCTGGGACCTATCGGACAAGAATGATTTCACCTATTCCAGTGCTGAACCCAACACACCAATATCAGCCAATCGGGTCAGAAGGAGAGAGTGCGGGACAGCGACAAATTTGTGGATAATGCTGAATAATGTGAATCTGTGGATAGTGCTGAAAAATGTGCATCTGTGGATAGTGCTGAATAATGTGCATCTGTGGATAGTGCTGAACAATTTAAATCTTTGAGATAGTGCTGAATAATGTGAATCTGTGGATAGTGCTGAATAATGTGCATCTGTAGATAGTGCTGAACAATTTAAATCTTTGAGATAGTGTTGAATAATGTGAATCTGTGGACAGTGGTTAATAATAATTGAATCTGTAAGATAGTGCTGAATAATGTGAATCTATGGGATAGTGCTGAATAATGTGAATCTGTGGATAGTGCTTAATAATGTGAATCTGAGGATAGTGGTTATTAATGTGTATCTGTGTCTAGTGCTGAAGAATGCGAATCTGTGGATAGTGCTGCATAATGTGAATCTGTGGATAGTGCTGAAAAACTGTGAATCTGTGAGATAGTGCTGAATAATGTGAATCTGTGGATAGTGCTGAATAGAGTGAATCTGTGGATAGTGATGAATAATGTGAATCTGTGAGATACTGCCAAATAATGTGAATCTGTGAATAGTGCTGAATAATGTGAATCTGTGGGTAGTGCTGAATAGTGTGAATCTGTGGATAGTGCTGAATAGCGTGAATCTGTGTATAGTGCTGAATAATGTGAATCTGTGGATAGTGCTGCATAGTGTGAATCTGTGGATAGTGCTGAATAATGTGAATCTGTGAGATAGTACCAAATAATGTGAATCTGTGGGTAGTGCTGAATAGTGTGAATCTGTGGATAGTGCTGAATAGCGTGAATCTGTGTATAGTGCTGAATAATGTGAATCTGTGGATAGTGCTGCATAGTGTGAATCTCTGAGATAGTGCTGAATAATGTGAATCTGTGGATAATGCTGAATAATGAGAATCTGTGGACAGTGCTGAATAATGTGCATCTGTGGATAGTGCTGAACAATTTAAATCTTTGAAATAGTGCTGAATATTGTGAATCTGTGGGATAGTGCTGAAGAATGTGAATCTGAGGATCGTCGTTAATAATGTGAATCTGTGGATAGTGCTTAATAATGTGAATCTGAGAATAGTGGTTAATAATGTGTATCTGTGGATAGTGCTGCATAAAGTGAATCTTTGAAATAGTGCTGAATATTGTGAATCTGTGGGATAGTACTGAAGAATGTGAATCTGAGGATAGTCGTTAATAATGTGAATCTGTGGATAGTGCTTAATAATGTGAATCTGAGAATAGTGGTTAATAATGTGTATCTGTGGATAGTGCTGCATAAAGTGAATCTGTGGGATAGTACTGAATAATGTGAATCTGTGGATAGTGGTTAATAATGCGAAGCTGTGGATAGTGCTGAATAATGTGAATCTGTGGATAGTGCTGAATAATGTGAATCTGTGGATAGTGGTTAATAATGTGAATTTGTGGATATTGCTGAATAATGTGAATCTGTGGATAGTGCTGAATAGTGTGAATCTGTGGATAGTGCTGAATAGTGTGAATCTGTGGATAGTGCTGAATAGCGTGAATCTGTGGATAGTGCTGAATAATGTGAATCTGTGGATAGTGCTGAATAGTGTGAATCTGTGGATAGTGCTGAATAGCGTGTATCTGTGGATAGTGCTGAGTAATGTGAATCTGTGGATACTGCCAAATAATGTGAATCTGTGGATAGTGCTGAATAGTGTGAATCTGTGGATAGTGCTGAATAATGTGAATCTGTGGATAGTGCTGAATAATGTGAATCTGTGGATAGTGCTGAATAGTGTGAATCTGTGGATAGTGCTGAATAATGTGAATCTGTGGATAGTGCTGAATAATGTGAATCTGTGGATAGTGCTGAATATTGTGAATCTGTGGATAGTGCTGAATAGTGTGAATCTGTGGATAGTGCGGAATAGTGTGAATCTGTTTATAGTGGTTAGTAATGTGAATCTGTGGATAGTGCTGAATAATGTGAATCTGTGGATAGTGCTGAATAGTGTGAATCTGTGGATAGTGCTGAATAGTGTGAATCTGTTTATAGTGGTTAGTAATGTGAATCTGTGGATAGTGCTGAATAATGTGAATCTGTGGATAGTGCTGAATAGTGTGAATCTGTGGATAGTGCTGAATAATGTGAATCTGTGGATAGTGCTGAATAATGTGAATCTGTGGATAGTGCTGAATAATGTGAATCTGTGGATAGTGCTGAATAATGTGAATCTGTGGATACTGCCAAATAATGTGAATCTGTGGATAGTGCTGAATAGTGTGAATCTGTGGATAGTGCTGAATAATGTGAATCTGTGGATAGTGCTGAATAATGTGAATCTGTGGATAGTGCTGAATAGTGTGAATCTGTGGATAGTGCTGAATAATGTGAATCTGTGGATAGTGCTTAATAATGTGAATCTGTGGATAGTGCTGAATAATGTGAATCTGTGGATAGTGCTGAATAATGTGAATCTGTGGATAGTGCTGAATAATGTGAATCTGTGGATAGTGCTGAATAATGTGAATCTGAGGATAGTGCTGAATAATGTGAATCTGTGGATACTGCCAAATAATGTGAATCTGTGGATAGTGCTGAATAGTGTGAATCTGTGGATAGTGCTGAATAATGTGAATCTGTGGATAGTGCTGAATAATGTGAATCTGTGGATAGTGCTGAATAGTGTGAATCTGTGGATAGTGCTGAATAATGTGAATCTGTGGATAGTGCTGAATAATGTGAATCTGTGGATAGTGCTGAATAATGTGAATCTGTGGATAGTGCTGAATAGTGTGAATCTGTGGATAGTGCGGAATAGTGTGAATCTGTTTATAGTGGTTAGTAATGTGAATCTGTGGATAGTGCTGAATAATGTGAATCTGTGGATAGTGCTGAATAGTGTGAATCTGTTTATAGTGGTTAGTAATGTGAATCTGTGGATAGTGCTGAATAGTGTGAATCTGTGGATAGTGCTGAATAGTGTGAATCTGTGGATAGTGCTGAATAGCGTGAATCTGTGGATAGTGCTGAATAATGTGAATCTGTGGATAGTGCTGAATAATGTGAATCTGTGCATAGTGCTGAATAGTGTGAATCTGTGGATAGTGCTGAATAGTGTGAATCTGTGGATAGTGCTGAATAGCGTGAATCTGCGGATAGTGCTGAATAATGTGAATCTGTGGATAGTGCTGAATAGTGTGAATCTGTGGATAGTGCTGAATAGCGTGAATCTGTGGATAGTGCTGAATAATGTGAATCTGTGGATAGTGCTGAATAATGTGAATCTGTAGATAGTGCTGAATAATGTGAATCTGTGGATACTGCCAAATAATGTGAATCTGTGGATAGTGCTGAATAGTGTGAATCTGTGGATAGTGCTGAATAATGTGAATCTGTGGATAGTGCTGAATAATGTGAATCTGTGGATAGTGCTGAATAGTGTGAATCTGTGGATAGTGCTGAATAATGTGAATCTGTGGATAGTGCTGAATAATGTGAATCTGTGGATAGTGCTGAATAATGTGAATCTGTGGATAGTGCTGAATAATGTGAATCTGTGGATAGTGCTGAATAGTGTGAATCTGTGGATAGTGCGGAATAGTGTGAATCTGTTTATAGTGGTTAGTAATGTGAATCTGTGGATAGTGCTGAATAATGTGAATCTGTGGATAGTGCTGAATAGTGTGAATCTGTGGATAGTGCTGAATAGTGTGAATCTGTTTATAGTGGTTAGTAATGTGAATCTGTGGATAGTGCTGAATAATGTGAATCTGTGGATAGTGCTGAATAGTGTGAATCTGTGGATAGTGCTGAATAGTGTGAATCTGTGGATAGTGCTGAATAGCGTGAATCTGTGGATAGTGCTGAATAATGTGAATCTGTGGATAGTGCTGAGTAATGTGAATCTGTGGATAGTGCTGAATAGTGTGAATCTGTGGATAGTGCTGAATAATGTGAATCTGTGGATAGTGCTGAATAGTGTGAATCTGTGGATAGTACGGAATAGTGTGAATCTGTGGATAGTGCTGAATAATGTGAATCTGTGGATAGTGCTGAATAATGTGAATCTGTGGATAGTGCTGAATAATGTGAATCTGTGGATAGTGCTGAATAGTGTGAATCTGTGGATAGTGCGGAATAGTGTGAATCTGTGGATAGTGCTGAATAATGTGAATCTGTGGATAGTGCTGAATAATGTGAATCTGTGGATAGTGCGGAATAGTGTGAATCTGTGGATACTGCCGAATAGTGTGAATCTGTGGATAGTGCTGAATAATGTGAATCTGTGGATAGTGCTGAATAGTGTGAATCTGTGGATAGTGCTGAATAGTGTGAATCTGTGGGATAGTACTGAATAATGTGAATCTGTTAGATAGTGCTGCTGAATAATGTTTTTTTTTTAATTTTATTTTTTAGCTGTTTTATAACACGCTCTATTACGACTAGAGTATCCTGGCGCAATAGAAGAAAACAAGCAGGTGGCCAAAGGAAAACAGAAGAAATTTAAAATAGTCTAATAAGCAAATCTAAAAAGATGAGTTTTCAGTGCCTTCTTAAAAGGTACAAAATTCTGAATTGATCTTAAAAACAAAGGCAGAGTGTTCCAGGCCGAAGCCGCAAGGACAGCTATCGACTGGCCTCCAAGGCGCACTCGCCGAAAGCGGGGTACGCTCAGCAAATTACAATCAGCTGAGCGTAGAGATCGAGTGGGGGTGTAGCGGCTAAATCTTTTCTTCAGATACGAAGGCCCAAGGTCATTGACTGCTTTAAATGCTAGTGTCAGGATTTTAAAAGTAATCCTTTGTGTTACTGGCAGCCAGTGTAGTTCTTTCAGATGGATTTGTACACTCTCTCTACTGCACACATTGCAAAGAAGTCTCGCCGTCGCATTTTGGATGATCTGTAATCTGGCGACTAGGAAGGCTGGGGTTCCACTAAGAAGAGATTTGGCATAGTCGATCCGTGATAGTATTAAAGCCCTCGCGACCGATTCTCTTGCTGAAGATGGGAGATATGGAAAAAACTTTCTCATAGCCTTGAGAGATCCGAAGCACACCCCTGTAAGCTTCTTTATGTGTGCCTCAAACCTGAGATCCTCCCCAAACCATACTCCCAAATTCTTTGCAGGGATGGAGACTAAGCTTCGCTGGGGAAAATCCGGAGGTCACAAGAGTTCTCTAAAATTAGGAGGAAATTGGCCATACAACAAAATTTCTGTTTTTTCTTCGTTGCATTTCAGCTGTGCCGCTGCTAACCAATTGAACACCGAAGAAAGACAGGAACAAATAACCTCAGTGTCTAGTGCTGAATCGGGGTAAGATAGACATTAAAAAGCAAGGGGCTCAATGTAGACCCCTGGGGTACCCCGGTAGTAATGGGCTTGGCCGAGGAAGAAAAAGTTGGGATCCAAACCTGCTGGGACCTATCGGACAAGAATGATTTCACCTATTCCAGTGCTGAACCCAACACACCAATATCAGCCAATCGGGTCAGAAGGAGAGAGTGCGGGACAGCGACAAATTTGTGGATTATGCTGAATAATGTGAATCTGTGGATAGTGCTGAAAAATGTGCATCTGTGGATAGTGCTGAATAATGTGCATCTGTGGATAGTGCTGAACAATTTAAATCTTTGAGATAGTGCTGAATAATGTGAATCTGTGGATAGTGCTGAATAATGTGCATCTGTAGATAGTGCTGAACAATTTAAATCTTTGAGATAGTGTTGAATAATGTGAATCTGTGGACAGTGGTTAATAATGTGAATCTGTAAGATAGTGCTGAATAATGTGAATCTATGGGATAGTGCTGAATAATGTGAATCTGTGGATAGTGCTTAATAATGTGAATCTGAGGATAGTGGTTATTAATGTGTATCTGTGTCTAGTGCTGAAGAATGCGAATCTGTGGATAGTGCTGCATAATGTGAATCTGTGGATAGTGCTGAAAAACTGTGAATCTGTGAGATAGTGCTGAATAATGTGAATCTGTGGATAGTGCTGAATAGAGTGAATCTGTGGATAGTGATGAATAATGTGAATCTGTGAGATACTGCCAAATAATGTGAATCTGTGAATAGTGCTGAATAATGTGAATCTGTGGGTAGTGCTGAATAGTGTGAATCTGTGGATAGTGCTGAATAGCGTGAATCTGTGTATAGTGCTGAATAATGTGAATCTGTGGATAGTGCTGCATAGTGTGAATCTGTGGATAGTGCTGAATAATGTGAATATGTGAGATAGTACCAAATAATGTGAATCTGTGGGTAGTGCTGAATAGTGTGAATCTGTGGATAGTGCTGAATAGCGTGAATCTGTGTATAGTGCTGAATAATGTGAATCTGTGGATAGTGCTGCATAGTGTGAATCTCTGAGATAGTGCTGAATAATGTGAATCTGTGGATAATGCTGAATAATGAGAATCTGTGGACAGTGCTGAATAATGTGCATCTGTGGATAGTGCTGAACAATTTAAATCTTTGAGATAGTGCTGAATATTGTGAATCTGTGGGATAGTGCTGAAGAATGTGAATCTGAGGATAGTCGTTAATAATGTGAATCTGTGGATAGTGCTTAATAATGTGAATCTGAGAATAGTGGTTAATAATGTGTATCTGTGGATAGTGCTGCATAAAGTGAATCTGTGGGATAGTACTGAATAATGTGAATCTGTGGATAGTGGTTAATAATGCGAAGCTGTGGATAGTGCTGAATAATGTGAATCTGTGGATAGTGCTGAATAATGTGAATCTGTCGATAGTGGTTAATAATGTGAATTTGTGGATATTGCTGAATAATGTGAATCTGTGGATAGTGGTTAATAATGTGAATCTGGGGCTAGTGGTTATTAATTTGAATCTGTGGATAGTGCTTAATAATGTGAATCTGTGGATAGTGCTGAATACTGTGAATCTGTGGGATAGTACTGAATAATGTGAAACTGTGAGATAGTGCTGAATAATGTGATCTTGTGGATAGTGAAGTGCTAAGAGCTCCGCAGGCAGACGCCGGGAGACACGATCTATTTTAAAGCTTTTACTCTGTTTTTATCAGTGTTACTTGTATTATATTCTGTGTAGCTTCACCCACCTGATCTCATTCTAAACAGCGTCCTACGTGACGGCTGCAACGACCCCTAGCACGCCTCCCCGGCGACTCACAGGCCACGCCCACTTTTGAAGGCCACGCCCCCCCCTGATACTTCATTTAAAAGCGCGCGCGCTGTGCGCCGCATTCAGAAGTGCTAAGAGCTCCGCAGGCAGACGCCGGGAGACACGATCTATTTTAAAGCTTTTTACTCTGTTTTTATCAGTGTTACTTGTATTATATTCTGTGTAGCTTCACCCACCTGATCTCATTCTAAACAGCGTCCTACGTGACGGCTGCAACGACCCCTAGCACGCCTCCCCGGCGACTCACAGGCCACGCCCACTTTTGAAGGCCACGCCCCCCCTGATACTTCATTTAAAAGCGCGCGCGCTGTGCGCCGCCTTCAGAAGTGCTAAGAGCTCCGCAGGCAGACGCCGGGAGACACGATCTATTTTAAAGCTTTTACTCTGTTTTTATCAGTGTTACTTGTATTATATTCTGTGTAGCTTCACCCACCTGATCTCATTCTAAACAGCGTCCTACGTGACGGCTGCAACGACCCCTAGCACGCCTCCCCGGCGACTCACAGGCCACGCCCACTTTTGAAGGCCACGCCCCCCCCTGATACTTCATTTAAAAGCGCGCGCGCTGTGCGCCGCCTTCAGAAGTGCTAAGAGCTCCGCAGGCAGACGCCGGGAGACACGATCTATTTTAAAGCTTTTTACTCTGTTTTTATCAGTGTTACTTGTATTATATTCTGTGTAGCTTCACCCACCTGATCTCATTCTAAACAGCGTCCTGCGTGACGGCTGCAACGACCCCTAGCACGCCTCCCCGGCGACTCACAGGCCACGCCCACTTTTGAAGGCCACGCCCCCCCCCTGATACTTCATTTAAAAGCGCGCGCGCTGTGCGCCGCCTTCAGAAGTGCTAAGAGCTCCGCAGGCAGACGCCGGGAGACACGATCTATTTTAAAGCTTTTTACTCTGTTTTTATCAGTGTTACTTGTATTATATTCTGTGTAGCTTCACCCACCTGATCTCATTCTAAACAGCATCCTACGTGACGGCTGCAACGACCCCTAGCACGCCTCCCCGGCGACTCACAGGCCACGCCCACTTTTGAAGGCCACGCCCCCCCCCTGCCCATATCATGTGTTGCCACCGGAAGCGCAGCGGACGAGCGCAGCGGGAGCGCCGTGTGCGCGCTGAAGGCGCACCTAAGGCAAGCCCGTCTGCGCCTGTCCGCGGCAGTCCGGGGCACGGGGCCAGACCCCCTGGTCCTCACCTCCCAGATAACCGATACGAAAAAGAGGAGCTCCTCAACCTCCGCAACAAATACTCTAAGGTATGTGAGCACAGCATTGATCTCAGTATACACAGTCCTACAAATCCCTGTGAACACTGTGGCTTCACCCTCAATAAGCAACCTAAAGCAAGAACCCCCAACGACAACGCCCTGCCAGGACACAGTAGGAAAATCAGTGGCGCACTGCTTAACTGTCGATCTCTCAAAAAACACAAACTAGAAGTATTCGACCTTATAACAGACAACAAATGGGACATACTATGCCTCACTGAAACTTGGCTGGACGAGGACTCAGACCCTGAAGTCAGGGAGGCCCTTCCCCCTGGCTATGCAATTTGCAGGCAGGATAGACCTAAGGGAAGGGGAGGTGGCATTGCCATAATTTATAGAGTGAATATGACATGCACCCTCGAACCAGCTAATGTAAAAGATAGCGAAACTGGAGCTTTCTCCATCGAAATCGACAACAATACGGTTATCAAAGGCCTATTAATCTATAGACCCCCGGGAGGTAGCAGAAACTTCGCCGAAAGTCTCATTCAGAACGCTACCCCATCGGCCATGAGATACAGGAAGTTCCTTGTATTAGGTGACCTTAATCTCCACTTCGAAGACCTCAACAACCCAGCTGCTCAAGAATTGCGTCAAGAGCTGCAAACCATACAATTAGAAACAGCCTCCTTCCTCCCGACCCATCGACAGGGGCACCAACTTGACCCCATCTTTAGCAATTTGGAGGATCTGAAGCAGGACCCTCCCATTCCTTTGCTGTGGACCGACCACTTCCTAGTCCCCTTTCACTTCCTAGTCAAGACTCACCATAAACAAACCAACCATAGCGCTAATAAACAACAAAGGAAATGGGCCCGTTTTTCCATGGACTCTTTTGAATATCACTTCCTACTGAATGGTTCCCCCACAGACTTAGGAGTTGATGTTGACAAGGCTTGCACGGCCCTGGACGGACACATCACTAAAGCCCTAAACATCACTGCCCCATGGGCCAATAAGGGCCCGGAGCGACAAACTAAAACTGCACCTTGGTTCAGCACAGCTCTTAGAGAAACCAAGGCAGCCTGCAAGAGGCTTGAACGCGCCTGGAGAAAGAACTACTTACCAGAGGCAAGAGATGTGTACAAAGCTAGCATAAAAAAATACCACTTCCTAATTAGGAAAACCAAAGCGACCTTCTACGCTGACCGTATAGATAGTGCAAACTGCTCATCCAAGGAGCTCTTTAGGATCTACAAAGAGATCACTACACCTCCCCCCTCTTTAGAGCAGGCCGACACCTCAGTACAATCTTGTAACGTCATTGCGGAATTTTTTCACAAAAAGGTACGTGACATCTACACCAGTTTCCCTGATGACGCCAGAACTGGCTCCAACCTTCTACCCCCTCAAGAAGAAGCGACTTGGAAAGCAAAGATCGAAGACTGCCTTACAGCATACCAGGTTCCGACGGAGGACCTATTGATAGCCACTGCCAAAGGAATCAAATCAGGCTCCCCCCACGATCCTGCCCCTGCCAAATTCCTGGCCAGCGCCATGAGTCTTCTGGCACCGTACGTGGGCCATATATTGTCTACCTCTTTTGACACTGGCAAGGTCCCACACGGGTGGAAACAGGCAGTCGTATTGCCTCTTAAGAAAAAACCCCATATCAGTGCGTCCCAGCTTAGCAACCTGCGCCCCATTTCGCTCCTACCCTTCTTCTCGAAACTGGCGGAAAAGCTGGTCAACCAACAACTCTCAGCACACATAGAGTCTAGAGGCCTCCTGCATACCAACCAGTCGGGCTTCCGGGCCCGCCACTCCACAGAATCAGCCCTCCTTTTTTCCACTGAGGCACTGAGGAAGCACGTGGACGACGGGCACGTGGCGGCATTAGTTCTCCTGGACCTCAGCGCAGCCTTCGACACTGTAGCACATCATACGCTGCTACAGTGTCTGAAGAAAGGAGGGGTGACAGGCACGGCCTGGTTATGGCTGGAATCTTTTCTTACTAACCGTAGCTTCTCGGTGGAGCAAGGAGGAGCACGCTCTGACACCTTTGACCTTGGTCAAGGAGTGCCTCAGGGATCAAGCCTCAGTCCAACCCTCTTCAATTTGTATGTCACCCCCGTGGCTACCCCTGCGGAGCGCTATGGGGTGGAAGTAGTGACATACGCAGACGACACTCAGCTGGTGGTCGCTCTGACCCAACCTGCTGAACAAGCCGCCTCGAACTTCTCATCATGCCTCCAAGAGCTCGCTGGATGGATGGCGAAGAACTGCCTCCGTCTGAACGGAGACAAGACTGAGGTGCTAATTGTAGGAAAACCCCCCTCAGTCTGGTCGTCAGCCTGGTGGCCACAGACCCTGGGGCCTCTCCCTACCCCCAGGGATCAGGTCAAGAACCTCGGAGTATGGGTGGACTCAAAACTTAATTACGACTACCACACCAGACGGGTAGCTGGTACGTGCTTTTCTATTCTACGGAAACTCCGTAAGACCCTGGACCTGCTCCCAGAATCCTCAAGGAAGACCCTGGTCCACGCTCTTGTCACTTCGAGACTGGACTATGGCAATGCCTTGTATCTAGGCGCCAACGCCACTAGTCGGCGTCAACTGCAGACAATCCAGAATGCTGCCGCCCGCATGGTCCTCCGGCTGCCCAGACGAGCCGCCTCAAAAAAATCTCTACAAATACTCCATTGGCTCCCGATCAATGAAAGGATCGACTTCAAGGTCCTATGTATTGGTCACAGGATCGTACATGGCAAGGGCCCTGCCTTCCTTCGGAACCTCCTCTGCCCCTACACGCCAACCAGACAACTCCGCTCATTAGGAGCAGGCCTCCTCGCTGTCCCCAGACACAAGAGAGCCAGAATGGGGGGGAGATCCTTTCGTTCTCTGGCGGCACATAAATGGAACTCTCTTCCCCTGAGCCTAAGATTGGAATCATCGGAGCTCATCTTCCGCAGGAAACTCAAAACATTCCTCTTTCCTAAAGAATAGCCCCACCTTTGTCTTACTGACTGAGCAACTAGTTCTTCTGACAGCGCGGGGACACACTGACAGTGTAACCAGGCGCTATACAAACTCAGAAATAAATAAATAAATAAATAGTGCTGAATAATGTGAATCTGTGGATAGTGCTAAATAGTGTGAATCTGTGGATAGTGCTGAATAATGTGAATCTGTAAGATAGTGCTGAATAATGTGAATCTGTGGGATAGTAATGTATATTGTGAATCTGTGGATAGTGCTGAATAGTGTGAATCTGTGGATAGTGCTGAATAATGTGAATCTGTAAGATAGTGCTGAATAACGTGAATCTGTGGGATAGTGCTGAATAATGTGAATCTGTGATATAGTGCTGAATATTGTGACTCTGTGGATAGTGCTGAATAGAGTGAATCTGTGTATAATGGTTAGTAATGTGAAGCTGTGGATAGTGCTGAATAATGTACTTCTGTGAGATAGTGCTGAATAATGTGAATCTGTGTGATAGTGCTGAATAATGTGAATCTGTGTTTAGTGCTTAATAATGTGAATCAGTAGACAGTGCTGAATATTGTGAATCTGTGGGATAGTGCTGAATAACGTGAATCTGTGAATAGTGGTTAATAATGTGAATCTGTGGATAGTGCTTAATAATGTGAATCTGAGGATAGTGGTAATAATGTGTATCTGAGGATAGTGCTTAATAATGTGTATCTGTGGATAGTGCTGCATAATGTGAATCTGTGGAATAGTACTGAAGAATGTGAATCTTGGGCTAGTGGTTAATAAAGTGAATTTGTGGATAGTGCTTAGTAATGTGAATCTGTGGATAGTGCTGAATAATGTGAATCTTTGGAATAGTACTGAATAATGTGAATCTATGGATAGTGCTGAATTGCGGTAATCTGTCCGACAGCGGTTAGTAATGTGAATATGTGGATAGTGCTTAATAATGTGAATCTGTGAGATAGTGCTGAATAATGTGAATCAGTGGGATAGTAATGTATATTGTGAATCTGTGAGATAGTGCAGAATAATTTGAATCTGTGGATAGTGCTGAATAGTGTAAATCTGTTTATAGTGGTTAGTAATGTGAATATGTGGATAGTGCCTAATAATGCGAATCAGAGGATAGTGCTGGATAATGTGAATCTGTGGATAGTGCTGAATATTGTGAATCTGTGAGATAGTGCTGAATAATGTGAATCTGTGAGATAGTGCAGAATAATGTGAATCTGTGGATAGTGCTGCAGAATGTGAAACTGTGAGATAGTGCAGAATAATGTGAATCTGTGGATAGTGCTGAATAATGTGAATCTGGGGATAGTGGTTAATACTGTGAATCTGTGGATAGTGCTGAATAATGTATATCTGTGGATTGTGCTGAATGATGTGACTCTGTGGATAGTACTGAATAATGTGAAACTGTGAGATAGTGCAGAATAATGTGAATCTGTGGATAGTGCTGAATAATGTAAATCTGTGGATTGTGCTGAATAATGTGACTCTGTGGATAGTGCTGCATAATGTGAAACTGTGAGTGCAGAATAATGTAAATCTGTGAGATAGTCCTGAATAATGTGAATCTGGGGATAGTGGTTAATACTGTGAATCTGTGGATAGTGCTGAATAATGTAAATCTGTGGATTGTGCTGAATAATGTGACTCTGTGGATAGTACTGAATAATGTGAATCTGTGGATAGTGCTGAATAATGTGAATCTGTGGATAGTGCTGAATAGTGTGAATCTGTGGATAGTGCTGAATAATGTGAATCTATAAGATAGTGCTGAATAATGTGAATCTGTGGGATAGT
Source organism: Lissotriton vulgaris (assembly GCF_964263255.1). NCBI lineage: Eukaryota > Metazoa > Chordata > Amphibia > Caudata > Salamandridae > Lissotriton > Lissotriton vulgaris. Next base: position 2,006,247,902 of record NC_141693.1, on the reverse strand, counting down.
ACTGAATAATGTGAATCTGTGATATAGTGCTAATATTGTGACTCTGTGGATAGTGCTGAATAGTGTGAATCTGTGTATAATGGTTAGTAATGTGAAGCTGTGGATAGTGCTGAATAATGTAAATCTGTGAGATAGTGCTGAATAATGTGAATCTGTGGTTAGTGCTTAATAATGTGAATCAGTAGACAGTGCTGACTATTGTGAATCTGTGGATAGTGGTTAATAATGTGAATCTGTGGATAGTGCTTAATAATGTGAATCTGAGGATAGTGGTAATAATGTGTATCTGAGGATAGTGCCTAATAATGTGTATCTGTTGATAGTGCTGCATAATGTGATTCTGTGGGATAATACTGAAGAATGTGAATCTTGGGCTAGTGGTTTATAATGTGAATTTGTTGATAGTTCTTAGTAATGTGAATCTGTGGATAGTGCTGAATAATGTGAATCTGTGGGTAGTGCTGAATAGTGTGAATCTGTGGATAGTGCTGAATAATGTGAATCTGTGAGATAGTGCTGAATAATGTGAATCTGTGGTTAGTGCTTAATAATGTGAATCAGTAGACAGTGCTGACTATTGTGAATCTGTGGATAGTGGTTAATAATGTGAATCTGTGGATAGTGCTTAATAATGTGAATCTGAGGATAGTGGTAATAATGTGTATCTGAGGATAGTGCCTAATAATGTGTATCTGTGGATAGTGCTGCATAATGTGATTCTGTGGGATAATACTGAAGAATGTGAATCTTGGGCTAGTGGTTTATAATGTGAATTTGTTGATAGTTCTTAGTAATGTGAATCTGTGGATAGTGCTGAATAATGTGAATCTTTGGGATAGTACTGAATAATGTGAATCTGTGGATAGTGCTGAATTGTGGTAATCTGTGGTACAGCGGTTAGTAATGTGAATCTGTGGATAGTGCTTAATAATGTGAATCTGTGAGATAGTGCTGAATAATGTGAATCTGTGGATAGTGCTGAATAGTGTGAATCTGTTTATAGTGGTTAGTAATGTGAGTCTGTGAATAGCGCCTAATAATGCGAATCAGAGGATAGTGCTGGATAATGTGAATCTGTGGATAGTGCTGAATAATGTGAATCTGTGAGATAGTGCTGAATAATGTGAATTTGTGAGATAGTCCTGAATAATGTGAATCTGGGGATAGTGGTTAATACTGTGAATCTGTGGATAGTGCTTAATAATATGAATCAGTAGACAGTGCTGAATAGTGTGAATCTGTGGGATAGTGCTTAATAATCTGAATCTGAGGATAGTGGTTAATAATGTGTATCTGTGGATAGTGCTGCATAATGTGAATCTGTGGGATAGTACTGAATAATGTGAATCTGGAGCTAGTGGTTAATAATGTTAATCTGTGGATAGTGCTTAATAATGTGAATCTGTGGATAGTGCTGAATACTGTAATTCTGTGGGATAGTACTGAATAATGTGAAAATGTGAGATAGTGCTGAATAATGTAAATCTGTGGATAGTGCTGAATAATGTGAATCTGTGGATAGTGCTGAATAATGTGAGTCTGTAAGATAGTGCTGAATAATGTGACTCTGTGGATAGTGCTGCATAATGGGAATCTGTGGGATAGTACTGAATAATGTGAATCTGGGAGATTGTGCTGAACCATGTGAATCTTGGGCTAGTAGTTAATAATGTGAATCTGAGGATAGTGCTTGGTAATGTGAATCTGTGGATAGTGCTGAATAATGTGAATCTGTGGGATAGTACTGAAGAATGTGAATCTGTGAGATAGTGCTGAATTGTGGAAATCTGTGGGACAGTGGTTAGTAATGTGAATCTGTGGATAGTGCTTAATAATGTGAATCTGTGGGATAGTACTGAATAATGTGAATCTGTGAGATAGTGCTGAATAATTTGAATCTGTGGATAGTGCTGAATACTGTGAATCTGTGGGATAGTACTGAATAATGTGAATCTGTGAGATAGTGCTGAATAATGTGAATCTGTGGATAGTGCTGAATAATGTAAATCTGTGGATTGTGCAGAATAATGTGACTCTGTGGATAGTACTGAATAATGTGAATCTGTGAGATAGTGCTGAATAATGTGAATTTTGGGCTAGTGGTTAATAATGTGAATCTGGGGATAGTGCTTAGTAATGGTAATCTGTGGATAGTGCTGAATAATGTGAATCTGTGAGATAGTGCTGAATAATGTGAATCTGTGGATAGTGGTTAGTAATGGTAATCTGTGGATAGTGCTGAATAATGTGAATCTGTGGATAGTGGTTAGTAATGGTAATCTGTGGATAGTGCTGAATAATGTGAATCTGTAGACAGGGCCGAATATTGTGAATATGTGGGATAGTGCTGAATAACGTGAATCTGTGGATAGTGGTTAATAATGTGAATCTGTGGATAGTGGTTAATAATGTCAATCTGTGGATAGTGCTGAATAATGTCAATCTGTGGATAGTGCTGAATAATGTGAATCTGGGGATAGTGGTTAATATTGTGAATCTGTGGGATACTGCTAAATACAGCTGCATAATGCTAATCTGTGGATAGTGCTGAATAATGTTAATCTGTGGATTGTGCTGAATGATGTGAATCTGTGGGTAGTGCTGAATACTGTGAATCTGTGGGATAGTACTGAATAATGTGAAACTGTGTGATAGTGCTGAATAATGTGAATCTGTGGATAGTGCTGAATAATGTGAATCTGTCAGATATTGCTGAATAATGTGACTCTGTGGATAGTGCTGCATAATGTGAATCTGTGGGATAGTACTGAATAATGTGAATCTGGGAGATTGTGCTGAACCATGTGAATCTTCGGCTAGTAGTTAATAATGTGAATCTGGGGATAGTGCTTAGTGATGTGAATCTATGGATAGTGCTGAATAATGTGAATCTGTTGGATAGTACTGAAGAATGCGAATCTGTGAGATAGTGCTGAATTGTGGGAATCTGTGGGACAGTGGTTATTGATGTGAATCTGTGGATAGTGCTTAATAATGTGAATCTGTGGGATAGTACTGAATAATTTGAATCTGTGGATAGTGCTGAATAGTGTGAATCTGTGGATAGTGGTTAGTAATGTGAATCTGTGGATAGTGCTGAATAATGTGAATCTGTGGATAGTGCTGAATTATGTAAATCTGTGGATTGTGCTGAATAATGTGACTCTGTGGATAGTGCTGCATAATGTGAATCTGTGAGATAGTGCTGAATAATGTGAAACTGTTAGATAGTGCTAATATTGTGACTCTGTGGATAGTGCTGAATAGTGTGAATCTGTGGATAGTGCTGAATAATGTGAATCTGTGGATAGTGCTGAATAGTGTGAATCTGTTTATAGTGGTTAGTAATGTGAGTCTGTGAATAGCGCCTAATAATGCGAATCAGTAGACAGTGCTGACTATTGTGAATCTGTGGATAGTGCTGAATAATGTAAATCTGTGAGATAGTGCTGAATAATGTGAATCTGTGGATAGTGCTGAATAATGTGAATCTGTGGATAGTGCTGAATAATGTGAATCTGTGGTTTGTGCTGAATAATGTGAATCTGTGAGATAGTGCTGAATAATGTGAATCTGTGGTTTGTGCTGAATAATGTGAATCTGTGGTTAGTGCCGAATATTGTGAATATGTGGGATAGTGCTGAATAACGTGAATCTGTGGATAGTGGTTAATAATGTAAATCTGTGGATAGTGCTGAATAGTGTGAATCTGTTTATAGTGGTTAGTAATGTGAATCTGTGGATAGTGCTGAATAATGTGAATCTGTTTATAGTGGTTAGTAATGTGAATCTGTGGACAGTGCTGAATAATGTCAATCTGGGGATAGTGCTGAATACTGCTGAATAATGTCAATCTATGGGATACTGCTGACCAAAGTGATTCCAGAAACTGTAATGCTCTTTCTTTAACACAGTTGGTTTTATTGTTGCCTGCTTCATGTAAGTGTGTTCTTGTATTGCATTTTCCAACTATAAAAGATTCCTATTCTTGAGGATTCTCTCTCCCTTGACTTTTAGGAGGCGGCTCCCCATCGGTCTGACCTCTGATTTACAACATTGATTTATTTCTTAGAGATTAACTGTATTTCGTTCTGCTGGTTCATTTCCTGCATTTTATTCTGAGCATCACAATGTTACTTGTCTTAGATGACTGATTCTAACCATTTATTATTGCATTCTGTATGTAATGCATTTGAATCCTTTAATAAGCCTTTATGATTTCACTTTAAATTTCTTGTCAGTCTCCATTGTAAAGTTTAATTTGCTTTACATTAATTTCTGAATTGTTACTGAACGTAGAATTTAATTGCCGAACTGCTCCCGTACAGGAGCAAGAAAATCCTTAGAATATTAACATCACTCCCAGTCAATCGGAAGTGCTTTTAAAATTAGCGTTAGAAGAAGAAAAAGTGCTAACATTACTTTGCCCCCTTCTGCACGTTGTTCATATAGCTTCACCCTACGCTAACTGTGTGCTTTTTTTTCAGTTTTATATAGCGCGAATTTGACTTCACAGTATCGAGTATCAGAGCGCTTTACATAGCACCAGTTACTTTACACAAGGACATATTATTTTTGTTAGGCATGGGGAGATTAAGTGATTTGCTCAGAATCAAAGGATGTTGAGCCGACGCCAAGGCTTGAACCCAGGGGCATATTATCAAGACTAGGCGAAAAAATTATTGCTGCTTTATCGGCAGGAAACTGCCGCTATAATGGGCTTGATAATTTGCCCCATAGAATTCCCATAGAAGCCCAGGTTAGGCTTATACGGAAATTCTCTAGGGCATATTATCAAGCTCAGTATAGCCACTTTGGGTTTTGACCACTCTAGTCTTTGGCCACATCCTCTCCCTTCTCACATCCTCTGCTTACTCTCAGACCCTCCCTACAACTCTCTCTTGTCCATGTTACCCTGATTTACTTTCTCTCCTTTCCTCCGTATTGCCTCTTCTCTACTCTTCTCTCAAACAAAAAAGAAAACAAAAACGACATGATGCGGTCAGCACTGGCCATGCCAGAGCGCATTTTCCCAACCTCTCTGTTTTCTGTGTCTCCCCCATACAGCATCACTTGTGTGTTGCCTCTGCTCTTCCTCCCACACCGCCAGCAATACAAAAAAGTGCTATGATGAATTTTCCAGGGAACCAGGGGACCAGGGGATGCAGCAGAAAGTTTGGCTCCTAAAACAAAATCCCAAAAGGACGTTTTCAGCTTATCCCGAACACCATGGGGTAATGCAGAAGGCTGCAGCCAAAAACCTTCCAGACCCAACTTGAATAGCCAATATTTATTATGAACTACCCAGGAAATCTTCCCAAAATTGTGGTCATCTAATATGACTCTGATGCAATCCCTGTAGTCCACAGCCTTATCCAATATTGGAGGTAGAACCTCTAAAGTCTCTTGATTCCCTTTGCTCAGCCCCTTGGTAGCCATGGCAGGGAGCAGACCAGACAGGCTTAACTTAAAGGCAATATGTAAAGCATTTTGCAGTACTAAAACAGCAATAAAAACGAAATGCAAAACAATAAATATCTCAAAATAAATTAGAACAATTAAGTACAGGTTTTTTTTGCTAACAATACCCACTTTGGGCATTTTCAAGAAGGCTAAAGTCATGAAACACACTAAACGTGCGTTCTGAGGGCTATAGGGGTGAGTAGGGAAAATACTTTGGTGATCCTTGGTTCTCACTACATCTATCTCCAAAATCCAGTTTGAGGCTGGCCCTGTACCCATAACAACCTCTGAGACAGATGTCTGGTAGAACCAAAGCTGAGTTATTTCAACAACCAGACAGTAGTTATAAAAAAAGTTGTTTTGGCAGTATGATAAGTACATCATCAGCAGATCTGTCAAGCAAGTTTTGATGCTTCAGTAAGATGTATAAACCTTGGAGTGTCGGGCGCGGCGCTGACCTGGTTCCTATCCTTCCTCAGCGGCCGATTTTGTCAGGTCTTTGAGGGGGACGTGGTATCCTCTAAGCTACTTCTTAGCTGTGGGGTGCCTTAGGGCTCTGCCCTGAGCCCCGTGCTTTTTAATATCTACATAAGTCCTCTGGCGGAGATAGTCCATCCATTTGGCATTAAGATCATTGCCTACGCAGACGACACTCAGCTAGTGGTATCCTTAAATCACGCTGAGGGGTCGTCCTGCTCCCTTGGCCCTTGCCTAGAGGCGGTAACCGAATGGATGGAACTCTCATGCCTCAGACTCAATGGGGACAAGACAGAGATCACGCTGCTGGGTAACCCCTCGGCCTCTGACCCCGACCCCCTATGGCCGGCCTGTCTGGGACCTGCTCCACCTCCTAAGACACAGATAAAAAGCTTGGCATGTGGCTCAACAGTTCTCTTAATTTCACCCACCAGGCAACGAAGCTCGCAGCCTCCTGTTATGGACTAATGAGAATGCTGCGTAAAATAAATAATCTCTCTCCTTCCATTCCAGGAGAGAAGGATTATGGTCCAGGCCCTTATACTCTCTCGCCTGGATTATGGGAATGCCTTCAAACTACAAGTAATACAGAACTGTGAAACCCGTCTGTTGTTTCAGACCCCACGTTGGAAATCTGCAAGACCAGCACTGAGTGAACTTCATTAGCTCCTGATTTCATCCAGGATACAATTTAAAGCTATGTGTCTGGCTCATAAAGCCATCTGGAAGACGGGCCCAGCTATCATGCATCCTCTGGTTACCTACTATCTCCCCCACAGAACCTGACGCTCAAGCTCTTTGCGCCTGGCCACCACCAAAAGATCCGCAATGCGAGATGGGGCGGACCCTCCTTCTCGTATAATGCCGCACCGATGTGGAACGCCCTCCCCCCAGCTCTCCGAGAGAACTATAACCTCCTTGCCTTCAGAAAGCTCTTAATGACGCATCTATTTAGATCGCTTCCATAGCATCGCTGGTCGGACCTTCTCTACCATTCTATTAATCAGCGCTGCGAGACTTCAGGGTAGTCATGCGCTATAGAAATAGAATTTCATTCATTCATTCATCTGACACTATGGTGTCAACAAGCAGCCCACTGTGATTGGGAGAGTATTAAATTAAGAACTGTATTACTGATCAATGTATATACACACCCAAGTTCCAATCAGAAAAAAGGACTAAGCGTACTACTTCTAACGATAGTCCTAGATGTAAGAAATGAGTATCCTCTCTGGAGCATAATTCTAAGAGGCGATTTAAATGCCAATCTGATCCATACACCGAGGAGGATGAAACACTGGTGTCAGGCGATATATACTGGGACGTGCCATCATCGCAAAACCACCTTCCGACATACTGCCAGACCGTAGAGGGCGCGAACTTGAGACAACATTAGAGTAGCAGGGAATGACAGTAGTTAACGGGAGAACAACGCAGGACCCCCCCCCTCCCAAAATTATCATTTCACTGACTTTGCGCCAAATCGATACTGGCCTACACAATCATCTCACTTTCCCTAATGGTGCATTTAGTTCAATTTTCCCTCAACTTATTGACTCAATGTGTTAATAGCCACCACAAAATATATCTTCCCAGCAGGCATAGGTACACCCCGTTACTCGAAGGTACTGTACACACAACAAACCTAAAATATATTGAGTGAACTATGCATCAATACAAGATCTTAACTATGCAACAACAGCCTCAGCAAGGACCATCTGCAACAAAAACACCAGCCCCAAAACTCCTGGATAGAAGTTACAACTTACCTGACATCACTAATGACAGGCTGCCCCAGGAGGAAAACAGGGATGGTAAACAATGCCACCTCAAGTAAAATGAAACTATTAAAACAAGAATAAGAAAAGCTGTGGGAATCATCTAAATCACAGACCAACTATGATTGGAAAAAGTACAACGAATGTGAAAGGAGTACAATAAATTACAATGGGAAGAAAAAAGATCAAAGTGCGAGGCAAACTGGGCTAAATTGCTTTATGGGACTTAGTAAACCATCTCAGTAGGCCAATGCAAACCCTAAATAATTCAAATGCTCAAGAGAAAGTCTGGGCAGACTTTCTGGCCAAAGGTTTTGAAGGAGAATTCTGCATATGGAACAACTAACCAACAAGGCAAAGCACACAGGAGTAACAATCACAGCAATCCGGTGCAGCAATAAAGGCCCACATGTTATGTTATGTTATGTTATGTTATTTATTCTTTTATATAGCGCTCGGCTACTCAAAAAGAGTGTCCCGGCGCTTTATTGGAGAAAGGAAAAACTGCGACAGAATAACATAACACCAGATAAAAGAATAAACGGAGTGCCAGACAAAAACTCACAGTAAACAGACTACTGAGTAAACAGCCAAGTTTTAAGGCCTTTTCTAAAAGCCAGCAGGCTAGTGGCTCCCCGCAGAGCAAGCGGCAAAGAGTTCCACAGCTGTGGTGCCAGCAATCCAAAAGAGCGGCCTCCGAGGCGCGCTTTCTTTACACGTGGAACAACTGCCAAGTACAGGGATTCCGACCTCAGAGACCTGGTCGGTTGATAAAAGACCAGTCTCTTTTGGAGGTACTTAGCTCCCCCCTTGTGAAGAGCTTTATAGGCCAGAGTCAGAGCCTTAAAGGCGATCCGCTTGTGGATGGGAAGCCAGTGCAAAGTTTTCAACAGGCCCGAGGCACTGGAACGCCTATTAAGACCATAAATTGCCCTTGCAGCGGCATTCTGCACCACTTGAAGCCGCTGCAGCAAGTACTCTGGGAGGCCCAGGTAAAGAATGTTGGAATAATCCAACCTGGACCCAATCAGAGCCTGGACTGTCAATGTCCTGTGTTCCTCGGAAAGCAGGGGAAGAAACCTCCGCAGCATCCTAAGGATGCCGAAGCAAGTGCCCGACACCCCCAGGATCTGGGATTTCAAGGTTAGCCTATTATCCATCTTGACCCCCAGATTCTTGGCAACCTGGGAGGAACAAGACGGAGGGAACATATTCATTGGCCACCAGGCCTGCCAGTCTGGCTCTGTGTCACACCCAAAGAAAAGTACCTCGGACTTGTCGGAATTGCACTTGAGGCTGTTCAGATGGAACCATTGAAAAACAGCCCCAAGGCAATCCCGAATACTCTCCCCATCAAAGTCACCTCCTCTCTTACAAGAGAAGAGGAGCTGGGTGTCATCCGCGTAGGATACGATCTGGGCGCCATGCGACTCCACCAACGCCGCCAACGGGGTCATAATGATGTTGAAGAGGGTCGGGCTCAAGATAGAGCCCTGTGGGACCCCGACTCCCAGAGGCGGCATCACGGCGGAATCCGGCGGAGCCCAGATCGTTTGCCGGCGGCCGGCTAGAAAGGAAGAAAACCAGTCGAACACCGTCCCCCGTAGGCCTATCTCAGAGAGTCTGGCGAGAAGACCATCATGGGGAACGGTGTCGAACACCGCCGACAAATCTAACATCACCAGCATGACTTTGCCCCCAGAGTCCAGAACCCCTTTAATGGTTTCTGAGACCTCAAGGAGCGCAGTCTCTGTGCTAAGATGGGGACGAAAGCCCGATTGGGTGGCATGCAGGATCTCGTTGGTTTCAAGAAAATTGGAAAGCACACCTTGAACGTGTTTTTCCAAAATCTTCGTGAGAGCCGGCAACAGAGAGATGGGCCTATAATTAACTGGGGCCTTCAGATCTAGGCCTGGCTTTTTGAGCAAGGGAATCACCATCGCCGGTTTCCAAGCTTGTGGGACCACTCCATGCCTCAGCGAAAGATTTAACAGCGGGTTGGCCAGTGGGTTAATCACCTCCGCAACTTTCGCTAGAAATTTAGCAGGGCATGGGTCAAGGGGTGAGCCCGATTTTAAATTGCCCATTAGAGCTAAGGAGTCAGGAGCAGAAATCGGTGGAAACACACTCAGCGTCACACCTGGCCAGGCCTGCGGCGATATGGTGATGTCAGGTTCAATCTGGACCGTGGACACTGGTGCCAGGAATGACTCCTGAATGCGTTGGATCTTGCTCGTAAAGAAATCAGCAAGGTCCGTAGCCCAGGTACCTAATGGCTTTTCGTCCGAGGTGTTAGACCATGGGGAAGTGAATTCTCTCACAATGGAGAAAATCTCCCTGCAGGAGTTAGCAGCAGCTTCTATTCTCCTGGCTAGATATGCTTTTTTTTCCAGGCGAATGTCCCGGTAATAAGCCTTAACCACCGTTTTGTAGGTCCGCTTGGCAACAGTATCATATTGTGCCCGCCAGGCTCTTTCGGCTACCTTGCACTGCTGCCGCGTAGCCGACAGTGCAGCGGTGAACCAAGGCGCAGAGACCCGTTTCGGTGTCGGGCGAGATGTCAATTCCGGGGCAAGATCATTTAGCCTGACAAAAAGCCAGTCCTGCAGGGTCTGCAGATCCCTGTCCAGATCGCCGGAGAGGGGGCCAGGGTGGACCACTGCTGCCTGAGCCAGCATCTCTGGGGTTACTCGGTGATATGCCCTATGGACACGACCCTGTTGATGTGCCAGGATAGGCAATGGTTTGACTATGCCCTTGATCACAAATTTGGCAAGAAAGTGGTCTGACCATAAGACGGGAGTAATCTCTATGTCCTCAAGAAGGGAGGACGAGAATACCTGGTCGAGAGTGTGCCCCTTCTCGTGCGTAGGCTCCTGTACATAAGGGATCAGCCCCAGCGGGGTCAGCGCCTCAGAAAGTTTAATGGCAGCAGGGTCGGACGGATCATCCATCCGGAAGTTGAAGTCCCCTGCCACGATACAATGTTCAGCTTTCAGGGCCAGCCCCACCAGCACCGAATCCAGAACTTCAAAGAAAGTGCCGGGTGCACCATGTGGCCTATACACGAGCAGTCCCTTGAAGGATTGATGTGGCGATAGAGTAATAGAAAAGGCTAGGGTCTCCGAGCCTCGGATGTCCATTACTGGCAGGATCACACACGGGGTGCCTTTCCTGACCACCAGTGCCACTCCACCGCCCCTTCCCTTGGCTCTATCCTTCCTGAAGATGTTATAGTCAGGCGGGATTGCCATGGCGACATCAGGGTTAGAAGAATCACCCCACCACGTCTCAGTGAGCATGAGACATAGTGGCTTCTCTATATCTAGGAGCTCAAAGATGTCTTGCGCATGTTTACATGCTGACCTGGTGTTTAATAGCATGCAACCAAAGCCCACACTAAGGGTGTTATTGCTCGGCCGTGGAAAGAGCGAGCGGGTCGGGCGCCAGCCACAGCCCGGGCAGCAGGATTTCCCATGATGACGTCCGGGAAAGACAGTGCGACAGCCTGAGCCCTGAGGGTTGAAAGAACGAAGTTCAAGAGGGGAATAATGCAGAACAGGGGTCCCGGGGGGACACATCCCTGGTGGTAGAGTCCCACCCGCCGCTCCGCCCGCCTCCGGGACACTGACGGGCGCAGACGGGCAGGACTCTGGCTTGACTCCGGCGAGAGTCCGGCGCTACTGCTGCGCGTCACCGCTGCGCGCAGGAGGCGAGCATTAAGTAGGGCTCACCTGTGTTCCAAGTGAGCGCTAGAGCGCTCAAACAAGTGGCACACTCGCTACACACCACCCCCAAGATGGCGCCCGGCGCCAAACACGAAGGCAGAAGGAAAAATGAGACAGATCCGCGAAAGCGCGGTAGGGGGCCCAATTTAAGGTGCAAGTAAGAGGGCACACAAAGATTGCTTTTAAAAACGGGGGAAATGCAAATTAGAACAACAAAAATACAAAAGCGGTATTTTTAAAATGACAGCAGCGCTGAGGATTACAAATCAGCAGCATAGCGCGCGTGCGTGCTACTACCTTCTCCAAGGCCGAGCTACTGCCTAGCTCGCCTTACGTAGGGCTCACCTGTGTTCCAAGTGAGCGCTAGAGCGCTCAAACAAGTGGCACACTCGCTACACACCACCCCCAAGATGGCGCCCGGCGCCAAACACGAAGGCAGAAGGAAAAATGAGACAGATCCGCGAAAAGCGCGGTGGGGATGCATCATCCCGGGATTTTGCGAGTTCTAAAGTGCGAAAAATAGCGATTTGCATTTTAGAATTCGCAAAACGGGATGCATGATTATTTTCGGTAAATTTATGCGATTCGGTAAAAATCGCAATTTTTACCGAATCGCATAAATTACCGAAATACAATTTGCGAATTTGCTATTCCCATTGGTTCCTATGGGCCAAAAGGCCCATAGGAAGCAATGTGAAGGCATTAGCAAATTGCGATTTTCACTTTGAAAATCGCAATTTGTTAATGCAAAGGACCCCCCATGCACCCCTGAAATGTATTTTTCGCATCATGTTTCACACACACATGTCCTAAGGACATGTGTGTCCGTAACATGAAAATTGAAAAAAATGCATTTTCAGCGTTTTAAACACTTTTTGCAAATTTACCGAGTGGTTCAACCACTCGGTAAATTTGACCCCCTAATTGCGATTTCGCAATTTTAAAAGTAATCATGCATTGCTTTTAAGAAATCGCAAATTTGCGATTTCTTAAAAGCAATCGCAATTTTAGAAATCGCAAAAATGTTGCGATTTCAAAAATGCTTGATGCATGTGGGCCAAAGGGTTTTCCTTGCGCAGAAAAAAGTCTCTGATCATAAATGTTTAATTGAAGACACAATAAAGAGAGGAAGAAGAGGCAGGGCATCCCCCAAGCCATCTTTAAAGGTGACACAACATTTTAGGGGATTCACCTCTCCATACTATTTTAAGAAGTAGGGGGCATATTGCCAACAAAGTGGCGAAGAGAGGTGTTGGCTTAACGCCTCTCTTTGCCACTTCGGAAACGCGAGGCTGCACCATATTACCAAGGATATGTGCAGCCAAGCGTTTTCCCCTGCGATGGCAATAAGTTTTACAACTTAACATCAGCGCAGGCAGTGAAGGTTTGTTTATATACAGGAAGGTGTTCCTTCCTGCACATAAACAAAGCTTGGCATTTTGCTTTTCCATGTGTGCTGCACAAGGCAGCACTCATGGAAAAAGCAAAAACGAGCATTTCTCCTCGCTCCGACGCCTTAAGAACAGGTCTTTCATGTTCTTAAATTCAGCGCTGCCACCTATTATCGGCTCTCTTGATAATAGGTGGCAGCGTCGAAGTGAATTGGGTGTTGCGGTGGAACGCCCACCACAACACCCACTGCACGCCCCCTTTCACGATGAGTTTATCATGAAAGGAGCCCTATTATAAAGGCAGCGTTAATTCAATTAACATGGCTTTAAGCCACTTTAATTGACTTAACGCTGCCTTAATAGGGCGATGCAAATATTGCCGCATTATCGACAGAAAAGTGCCGATGACATGGCGATAAGGGGCTTGATAATATACCCCTAGATCTTCCAGGCAGAACTCCACCAAGCTGGCTAGGTTCAAAAATAAACTAATTGACGAAGGGGGAGATTGAACAATCCCAGCAAATAATAGACTCATCGCACTGCTAGAAGTTGAAGCAAAATACTAGCCTCAATGATTTTAACTGACCGGATCGAGTGGTCAGATAAGCTAACCCTGATCCAAGTTATTCAAACAGAATTTAGGAAAGGGACCGGAACAATGATGAACATACAAGCAGTGTCGCAAATCGATGACAAATGCAAAAGGTAACAAAAAAGATGACACCTTTGCTTTATGGATCTAAAGGCAGCCTTCGATTGCGTAGACTGACACAGGCTATGGATAGAATTAAAAGATTGTAAAATCCCATAAAAGGCACTGCGCAGAATAATGCATCTCCATACCGATAGATGGGTAAGAGTTAAATTGGGTGCTGGTACGAGGGTCTTGAGAAAGATCTTAACAAAGAGGGGTTTGAAACAAGGGTGTGAGCTGGCCCCATTTATTTAACCTGCTCATGTCTGACTTAGCCCAAAGGCTAGGCTCATTAACTCTGTCACAGCCCTCATATGCCGATGATGTGGTATTAATGAACCTAACGCAAGTCGACCTCCAGTGGGCACTAACGAAATGCAGGATTGTGTCTCAATCAACCAACTGGAGATTAATACAAGTAAATCAAAAGCCATGCTTCTCCAAAACCGAGCAGGCCGCAAACGTAAGATCTGGCTGAACGGAGAGAAGCTGGAGAAGGTTACAAGCTACAAACACGTAGGGGTCTACATAGATAACAGATTCAACCAATAAGAACAAAGAAACTACGTAAAGAAAGGGCTGGCGCACTAACATATGTCGTCAGCACACTGGCAAAAAAATCAGATTACCCGTCTTTTAAACCACTCCTATTTGTGATAGCCGCAAGGCTCTTGCCTACATTATCATATGGTAGCATCACCTAACATGGAAAAGACTCAACACGTTTAGACAAACTGCCAACTACTAGGGGTGGGTGGAATTTGCGGAGTCGTGCTACTCAAAGCTCTGCAAAACTGTAAAAATTCTCAGCGAGCATGCAAAAGTTCCGCAAACATGAGGAATTGCTTGTTCCACCTGTTTGCAATGCTTTTTTCCTATTCACAAATGCTGTTTGTGTGCTCAGAGAGAAATATCTTGCGAACACGTATTTTGAAAGCGTAAACAGGCAAAAAATTCTGCGAAGCCGTGGATTGCAGAATTTTTGGCAATTCCGCGTTCTCCACAGAACGCAAAATTACCCAAATTCCATGAGAGGAAAGGAATTTACCCCCCAGGCCTACTAACTACCATTATGGACATAAGTGGAAAAAGAAAAAAATCCTCATACAATAAATACCTACATAAGGCGCTCCAAATTACCAAGACTGGAGATCTGTGGAGCAAGAACTTGCCTTTCCTTGCTTTTAGACAAATTACCAACAAAATGGCAAGACCTCAAATGTTGGTTGAAGACAAAAACATGTTTAGACAACAAACACATGCGTGGATGGTCATTTACAACTATTACTCTCTAAAAAAGCACTGTATCTAAGCCTTTCAACTTCAGTACTCCTAAGAAACAATTGATGGCACTTAAGTTTGTCGAGCTACCAACAATAGCGGACCAGCCCCGCTGGAAATACAACGGACCCACAGCATGCACATTCTGGCCGGGCCGCAATCATACAGGGCCTCTATCCATCAGATCCCTACCTGAACTGCAAGCTGCTAAAGTTCTTAAAGTACCAAGAACTCATCCTAAAAAATACGGCCCAGCCACCTTCAGCACAATCAATGTCATAAATGGAACATTTGCACTATATTTTATCACCATTCTTAACTTCCTAATGATGGGTTTCTTAACTGTATACCATCAAGGATAAACATACTATATGTTTTTTTGTATTAGTAATTCTTATTTTTATACAAGACAAATGTTTACATGTAACATTGTTACAGTTTTTATTAGCCAAACAATAAAGTTTACTTACTTTAAAGATTGGAGAATTCTGGCTGGAGACTAAAGAAGGAAGAATACCTGGGTGTGAGCTGCCTCCATCTGTTAGTGACAGTGTTAGATTCTTTGGAGTTAACCAAGCTCCTAGCCAAGCCCACAGGCTATCCTGTGAAGAGCCCAACAACACCTCCCTACACCTAGAGCCTTTTTCTGCTGTCCCGGGAGTAAGTTCACACCTCATTCACACTGATTCAAATACTAATTACTTGCTAGCAGAAGTGTGAGAGCAAAATGAAAATTAAAGTAAGGGGACTTCAGGCAGGGAAAAACGAACTTTCTAAAAGTACCTTTTTCTTAATAGTCACAAAAAATTTGATCTTACCATTACATTGGATTTTGAATACCTAAGAAAAAGAGTCCTCAAAATATTTTTCTGGCCTGTTCCAACCTGAAATTAGCATTATTAGATGTAAAATTGCAACCAACATTTTTTTCATGAAACACACCCTGCCTAATGGGCAATAAGGCCTACTCAGGGGTGACTTATGAATATATAAAAGAAAGATGTTGACCCGTCAAAAAGGGATTATTGAAACAGGTTGAAGATGCAGTGTAAAACTGAACAGCCATGCTACAATGGTAGGACTGGAAACAAGTTTGCTGGGTCCCTGAACTGGGTGGTACAATGGGTGCTCCAGCCCACTAGTGATATTTAACTTACAGCCCTGGGTACACTCTAAACAATATACAAGGGACTTCAAGTTTCAAGTTTATTTTATTTTTTAGTTTGTTAAAACCATTGCAACACAAAAATATTTCATTACAAACCCATAAAATCTCCATAATTATAAAAAGGTAAAACATTCTATTAAAAAGACTGTACATTAAAAGTTTGGATACAGGCAGACACTTGATCAGGCAGGTTATATCCCGAAATGCATATCGCAGTTATTTACACCACGGTAATTCTTGGATATAATACTTTGTTTATAAATGCATAGATAAATATTAAAAGTTAGTTTTCAGTCAGTATTTTTAATTTCCAGCAATTTCTTAGGGTATGCTGTCAAAAATTTTACCAGGGCACAGTTTAGTTGAGGATCACTTGGAGCAAGGCATGCCAGAACTGCTCGTCTCCTTGTTCGAATTCCCCGCTGGTTGAATTTTGCTTTTAATATTTGTTGACGTTCTTGCGAGAGTTGTTTACAGGAGCATAATAGATGCAACAGGTCTTCCGATGCTAACCCGCATAGGCGGCATCTAGGGTCCGCCTTCTCCTTCAGCCAAGGTGGAGAATGTTGAGTACCGGCCAACAAGCCAAGTCTAAACTTCATAAACCTAATTTTTGTATGCTTGGCGTAACCTGTGTTAAAGTACTTCTGGACTGCTGGCTCACAGTACGTACTCAGAGTCATCCAGCCGTGAGACCTTTCTGCAAGTGAATCTTTATCCTCTAACCACGATAGATATTTGACTGATTTTCAGGTTAATTTCTTGAGTACACCGGAGCTAGTGGAAGTTTCCCACAGCTGGTTCAGTCCCAGTTTTTTTTGTCCATCTTTGAGATATTCCGCTGCAGGGACTTATAAGTAAGTTAAACGCACCATTCAGGTGTATGCCAATTTCATCATGTTAAAAGGGGGAGCAATGCACTTTACTACTGCTGAAAACCTGGCTTTTTGCCTCCTAGATTTCTGCCCTACTGACCTGTTTTTTATTTGTTTGTTGTGTTTAGCGTTTTCAGCTTGTCAATAAAGCGCCGGGACACTCTTTTTGAGTAGCCGAGCGCTATAAAAGACACAAAATAACATAACATACTGGTTAACAGGAGCAAAATGTACAGAGTTCTACGGCAACATAAATAAGGCAAAAATCCAGTGTGACTTTGCTGACTTCCCAACAGCCTCTCCTGCCCAGCAGAGGGCAACCTTGGTCACTGTGTCACCAGAGGAGAGAGGGGGCAGTGTTTATCAGAAAAATGCATCTACTTGCGTGTGCTGTAAGGACTAAGAGGTGGCAATTCGCCACTACTAGTGCTTTCCAGAACTACAAAAATATATACATATATATTGTTTCTCATGGTATGTATTTTTTTGTATGTGCATGATTATGATTTTATCCCTTTCAAAGAATGCCTTGGGACATTGAAATTTATCAAGTTTGGTGACTTTTCTGCACTCTCACTGGAATAGAAGGATGTTGAGGGTACAGCATTTTTCACCTAGTTACAGTGTGCAACACATTCCATCTTGATCTTGAAGATTAAAAGTAAAGCAAAATCTTCCCATGTAGTGGGCAGTGCCTCATGAATGGCTGCAAAGTTAACTGTTAGTGTTAAGGTGTTGGTAAGTTACACCCGACACAGGGCTCGGGTCGGAGATGTTTAGTAGGGGTAGAGATGCTGACTTTGGAGCCTGGGAAGCCAGATTCCAATCCTGGCCTCTGCGCTTGACTCAACATTGTGTGGTCTTTGGACAAATCACATAGGGGCAGATGTATCAAAATACCTATTTGCGATTCTCAAAAAGCGATTTTTTGAGAATCGCTATTTGAGAATTGCAAAATGGTATGTATAGAAAAAATTTCTATTTTTTAGCGATTTCTTAAAATTCCTTAATTGTGATTAGCAAATTGCTAATCGCAATTAAGGAATAATTTCCCATTCATTTCTATGGACCAGGAGGTCCATAGGAAGGAATTTGAAGTTATTCTCAATTTGCGATTCGCAATTTGCTAATCGCAAATTGAGAATAATTTCAAGGGTGCAAGGGTGTCTTAAGGACACCCTACTGCACCCCTGAAATTTACATGTGTGCACATATAGCGCACATACATGCCCTAAGGGCATGTATGAGCGCCACATGGAACCTTTACAAATGCCACAAATTGCATTTGTAAAAGAATTTGCAAATTACCACCAACTACAAGTTGGTGGTAATTTGCGATTTCTTAGTGTAAATTCGCAAAACTTAGGGGCAGATATATCAAACGATTTTTTTGTCGCAAACGCTGCGAATCGGTAAAAAGCAGCGTTTGCGACAAAAAAAACAGAATATGGAATGTATCAACTAAAACGCATCGCAATATTAAGGAATCCCAAATTTTGCGACTCCTTAATATTGCGTAAGCATTTAAGGAATCGCAAATTGCGATTCCTTAAATGCTATGTAAGAAGCAATTAAAGTTTTGCGAATTTACACGAAGAACTCGCAAATTACCACCAACTTGTAGTTGGTGGTAATTTGCGAATTCTTTTACAAATGCACTTTTTGGCATTTGTAAAGGTGCCATGTAACGCTCATACATGCCCTTAGGGCATGTATGTGCGCCATATGTGCACACATGTAAATTTCAGGGGTGCAGTAGGGTGTCCTTAAGACACCCTTGCACCCTTGAAATTATTCTCAATTTGCAATTAGCAAATTGCGAATCACAAATTGAGAATAACTTCAAATTCCGTCCTATGGGCCTCCTGGCCCATAGAAATGAATGGGAAATTATTCCTTAATTGTAAATAAAATAAAAATAAATTGATACTTGTATAGCGCACTACTCACCCGCAAGGGTCTCAAGGCGCTTGCACGAATACCGCTGTGGAACCCATCCTGGCTTTCCCTGTGAGGCATCCACTCCTGGGCACCCCCAAGGTGGAGGCCAGGCATCCTTAGCGTTGTGGGGGCCGTTGTGGAGATTAAGCAAGCTATTGCCCAGAGTTGCAGAGTGGGACTCCGTGATTGTAATAGGCACCGAGGCGAGAATTATCAGGTTTGTGGAGTGTTGAGCCCAAGACCCGCCGAGGCGGGGAATTGAACCCTGGTCTCGGGCTAGACCTCTGCATCAGGGTCTGCCGCTCTAACCATTGAGCCACACTTCTCACTTCTAATTGTGATTAGCAATTTGCTAATCGCAATTAAGGCATTTTAAGAAATCGCTAAAAAATAGCGAATTTTTCTATACATACCATTTTGCAATTCTTAAATAGCAATTCTCAAAAAAATCGCAATTTGAGAATCGCTAATAGGTATTTTGATACATCTGTCCCTTAATTGCTTCTTACATAGCATTTAAGGAATCGCAATTTGCGATTCCTTAAATGCTCACGCAATATTAAGGAATCGCAAAATTTGCAAATCTTTAATATTGCGATGTGTTTTAGTTGATACATTCCATTTTCGGATTTTTTTGTCGCAAACTCAGCTTTTTACCGATTTGCAGCGTTTGCGAGAAAAAAATCATTTGATACATCTGCCCCTATATCCCCTGTGCCTAAAAATATGAAATGTGATGTGTGAATTGTTTTTGTGTAATCGCCACTTGATGTGCAAATGTGCAGGGCTCCATTGCTTCCTAGCCAGATATAAATATACATCCGTACTTCAATACATACGTGCATACCAGGGAATACTTGTTTCTGGAATGTACAAGGGCGCAACCATGGCCAACACATTCATCCCTGTGCAGCCATCCAGATAGCAAAGACCCGCCTTACATCCTCTCCCCAAGAGTGAGGACTTCCCATCTTTGAGCTCCCCTATCAGCCATCCAATCACAGGGCCTGAAACAAGGACGTGAGACCCATCCTGCTCACGGACAGGTAATGTGGCAATTGCAACCGTGTTTAGGACGCCGTGTTTCTGCAAAGCATCGCACAAGGGCGTGGTTTTTGCTCACTAATGTTCTCACAGCGTCTTTTGAACCATTGGGACCCCAAACCCCACCAGTGTCCCTTTGATACGTGTTCTATGTGAAGGTGCTTCTGGGTGTGTGACCCGCCATGTGAATGTGTCCACATTGGAGGCAACGCACTGCTGAGCTCAGGCAGGGGGAGCAAAGTCTGTCCTGAAAGCTGTGGGCGGTCACGACCACAAGTCAGGCATTGCAAGTGTTTCTATCCTGCGGGTACATTTCTGGGCAATAAATGCAGCCCGGACATCAAACCATGGAGGGGCCCACCTGCCTGTCGGGCAGATCTTGGAGGAGTGGTCATCGCACGTCAATCATTCCTTCTGTTTAAGCAGATTTCCGATATGTCCAAATAACCGGTCATTTGCAGCAGTTTGTAGGATGATGACACATCTAAAGATCCACCCTCGTGCGGTTTCCTCCTGAGGGTTCTTTTCTTTTTATCTGGTGTGTCGACTTTTGGTGCCGCTGACGGCTGCTGACCAGACACAGCTGTATCTCCAATCTGTGAAAAGAAACCCATGTTGTCACTTTGGTGCATCAGCCGGGGGGGGGGGGGGGGGGGGGCAGGGGGGGATGCCAACGATGCTCCCAGCTGCACAGAGTTCAATCGTGGGCGCTGGATCGAAGGAGCTTCACCTGTTTACTGCATTCAGCCGCACAGTCCACTTTTAAATATCCAACAGGGATAAAGTACAACGGGGCTAACTTATGAAAATAATATGAGTGCCATATATGGGTTCTTTACAGCTAATGTAGGCAATCCTTTATGAGAATATAATGATTAGGTGATCATGGGCTGTACTGATAATTCCTGTTTTCAAAGTAGTAAACAGCACGTCCTTCTCAAAGTGCAGCCGCTTCACTTAGAAAGACACCACCCAATGTCTCTGTTTATTGCCCGTTGTTCGAAGCCAGCCTCTCCTTTAACCCCCAGCGTCCCTAGTGCCTTAGAGGGGTCGCTGATGCACCTGACAACAAGCCCACACGTGGCCTCAGGAGAGGAGGAACCCTGTGATCCTGGCCCTCCAAGCAGCAATGCCTACAATAACTCAGCACACGCATCTTTCCTTTGAGAAGGGTGAGATGCACAGACTGGAAGAGCGGAAACAAGCATTGAAACTGCACACAAAGAGGCTTGCAGACAGAGAGTGTGTTTGATCGTTGGTCTGAGACACTTCTTCAGCCAGGGAGCGGCAGGAGTGAGTTTGAGAGAAAAGACCCGAATGGCAGGTTCTTTTCCTCATCCGGAAGGGAACGGGCCCGAATTTGCCAAACTTCATAGACAAAGAACAAGGGAACCCTTATAGTCAGAAGGGACCAAGGGTGGTGGTAAGTTATTAGAGCCAACGTTCCCTTTCAAAAGAAATAAATACATACAGCCGCAATACTACAATCAGGGTCGGGTCTACTCATGTACAATTGAACGATATTTAGAATTTATTTACAGAAGTTAAAGCTAAACAATACATGAACAAAATGAGTGAGCAAAACGTGACGGGTAGAGAGGAAATCAAAAGATTTCCTTACCACAGGCATGTGACTTAAAAGTGACTCTTTGTGAGAATACGAAATTACAGTAGTCACAATAACAAAAGCATTTTCTACTCCACATAAGTATCAAATGAAGGTTGGAGTTTACGACGTGGTGGCCGAAAGCCTTTCGATCCCCAAAAACAGTTATGGGATCATCATCAGGACTGATCGATCAAACGAATGCCTGGGAAGTTGCCGCGGGAGCTGGTAGGGGAGAATGAGGTCAAGTCCTCTGCGGGTTCCGAACCTCGGAACGAGTCTGCAGGAAGGCTAGTTGGCAGAAAGCATCGCAGAAGGGTTAGGAGTTGCCTCTGTGGCGAGATATGGTGAGTATGGGCGCCGTTCCAGGAAGATTAAACTCTGAATTGTGACTCGGATAGACGGGGTCAAGGCGCTTGCCCGAAGTGTTCGGGAGCCTGAGATCAGGCTTCGGTGCAAGGCGAGGATGAAGGTTCAGAGTGCCTACACCGTATGGCGCTGTACTCGATGTGCGTGGTATCAGAGCCCGGCCCAGATAAGCTGGAACAACCATATAGTCGCTGCATAGTTTTTTCTCCACTTCGTGTAGTTTCGCGTAGGGCACCTCCACGAACTCCGCCCAGGGTTACCGTTCATGTCTATGAGGTGACGCAAAGCCACCCTGCGTGGCTCTGCATGGTCTCATAGCTATGGAGTAAGACGAGGCAGTGCAGGGTGCTGCGTGCCGTACGCTGTGTCAAGGAGGCATTCAACGGGCATTGCTGTGGGTGTTCCCATGCAACACCCATGGATTTTGACGCAGCCCGAGATTTACAAAGTCACGTAAACCTGGGGCAGAACCAAGATCTTTCTCCTCACCAGAGCAGGCGTAACAAGGACAAATGTTTTAATTTCTCCTAGTTTTTTCTCTTTCCATGTGTGCTGCAGAATGGGGATAACGCCTCCATGGATTGCTTTTGTGCAGGAAGGTGTAACTTCCTGTTGAAACAGAATCCTGCCAACAACGCAGAACAAGGGAGGCTATGTTGGCGCCAGGCACCAAATTGAGCTCTGCCTGAAAGGACAGGTATCTTAGTCCTACCTTTTTGATTTAGCATAGCACAGCACAGCAAGAAAGACTTGCGGTGCGGCCCTGCTCCAAATCTTTGTAAATGTGGCCCTAGTTCAAGAAAGTGTGAGAAAACCCTTCAAGAAGAAGCTCATTGGAATTTGAACCAAGGATTATGTCTCACTACTTTTAAAGGTCACCAGCCGCCACTGATTAATTATATGAAATAAATTCTTACCGTTTGAAATAAAGTGGCGTACCTTGTCCGTTCTCTGTTTGCTTGAGTGTCATCTTGTTTTGATCCTGTATGCCTCTTAGTGAAGTGCTGCTGTTTGACCCCCACAGATGAAGAGCCCAGACAGGACAACTTTTAGGAGTCAGGTTGTTGTGGTCTTATGTGGGATGAAGCATAGAACTACATCAAGCCGGCCCCTTTAACACAACACGAAAGGATAAGAATAGAGAGACCCCCCTCCTGCAGCACTTTGCATAATGTGCATCGCTTATGCGCCATTCTTAGAGCATTTTATATACGTTTGTGCGCTAATCACGGTTTATGTTTTAGCAAGCTGCTTTGCATTAAGTGCTCAACATATCATTTCTTTACTATCTTGCAGGTTTTACATGTTTTCTCTAAGCCACCATTGTTGTTAAAAGCTTTATTCCCAAGTATTGAAATGTCTTTTTTCTGATATGTTAAGACATTAGCCGAGAGTGCCTACAAAAAAACCCTCTGAAAGTGGTCTTAAAATAGCGCGGGAACACAGACACTCCATCAGTGACTCAGTTACTTACCGTTGCACTTCATTATTCAGTATCATTGTCTTGCTCACCACAGTCACCTCTGAGCACTATGTGCTCTGGGCACAGCATCCACCCATAGAAAGTAATCCCCAACCGACATGGTGATCTGACAGGAAGTACCTGTCACATGACCTATAAGGGTGGGGCCAACCCATATCCAATCCCGTTAAAGACCAAAAAGCAAAAAAATAAAATGAGAAAAACAAAGAAGACCCATGAACCTGCCCAGTGAGTAGAATGGACCCTTCACACTTTTGTTCACCCCCCATCTCCCAAGGGAGGGGGGGACATGACTGTGATGAGGAAGGCTATGACTCAGAGTAATGAAGAATACTGGATCCATCACGGATTTACACGGGGGCACACGAAGCAACGCAATTTATCAGACCATAATATCTGGTACCTCTCCCCTGACCCCTTAATTCAATTTAATGTTTTATTTTTTCTTCCTGCGACTGACTTCCGTTATATAAAATTGAGACTGTAATCTTTCAGTTCGGTTGTGGCTCGCCAATCACGGCTCCACTGTTGGTGCTTGGATCCGTATCCCTAGGCTATAAATGTTTTTTCTTTAATAGCGCTAACACTACAAAATGGGTTTACTCCAAATTATGAAAAGCTATTTTTTGGGACTAAGAGCTAGCTTTATACCAAATTTTCTATAATTTCCTTCAGTGGAACGGGCTCTTGTTGTGTCTGAAATCCCTTTGGGAAATTACATAGGGAAAACGTGTTTTGTGACCCCCTTTTTCTCAGCCCCCACTTGGCAAATCAATCCCAAACTTTCAAGACAATAACTGGAGTGAGTAGTAAGCTAGGTTTGAAAATTTCCTGGAGATTCGTCAAATGGCCCCAAAGGTATTAGCAAAACAAAAACGCTTAATCTACGGTACCTAGGTCCTAACTATGACTACCTATTGGCGACCTGCAGTAGGTAATACATACATACGTCTTTTCACCATTGGTAGCTGACTCGGGGTAGCTGGCTTGCCAGGGTTGCAGTTGCTACCCCTAGTTTGCCCTCTGGGACCCCTGGCAATGCTAGGGCTACTACATTTCCAAGAGACCATTTGTTGATAATTTTAGATTGGCCAAAGACCCAGACATGATACTTAAACACAACTTTATCTGATCCATTTATTTAATGTAATCAAAGAGCCGGACCTTAGTGGCCCAGGTTCCCCAGCAGAGAATTTTAATAATTGGGTGAGGGCAGCCATTGATTAGGTTGCCCCTCTGGTTAGTGTCAGGCCTAAGGACAGGAGGAAGCTTTCTGACCGGTGCTTCTCAGAAGAACTAAAGGACCTCCAAAGACAGAGCAGGAGACAGAACGGAGCTGGTGATTGGCTCCTAATCGGTAAGACAAATCCAAACATAGGGAGATAATTTGTAAATTGACAAACGAGATCAAGGAGGCAAAATCATTGTATTTTTCCCAGAGGATTAGATCAGTTATTAACATTCCTAAAGAACTGGTTAAGACAGTTTGCACTCTCTTGGTACCGCTAACATATCAGGGGGCCAAAAACTCTTACGTTTTCTGCAATAAGGTTTCAGAGTTTTTTAGAGAAAAGATTATGAAAATCTGAACATACTGTCCGTCTTAGAGATTTCGGGGTGGCAGAACAAAAAGATAGGCCAATTTCCTCCGTTGGGGAAGGTGGCATCGCTGTGTTGCCTCCTAGTTGCAGCGTAGCCACGTACTCCCCCTCCCAGCAACTAAAATGAAGACTCGCTTGGAAGGAACTACCTTTGGCTCATGAAGGATTCTTGTCCACCCAGGGATCTGCAGCTAGTCCCTAATCTTAAGGTGGAGGCCTTAGAGAAGGTTTACACTCAGGTCTTGGAGTCTGCTGTTTCTTTGCAGGGTTGGAAGGAGGCAGTTGTTATTCCTCTGAAGAAACAGCCCAATTGAGATCCGTCTGACCTAAAAAATCTGCACTCAATTTCATTGTTACCTGCTTCAGCCAAGGTCCTGGAGAAGCCCCTCAACCAGGAATTGGCCCAGTATCTCACTGACCATCCCTCTCAGAATGGGCAGGAGGAGACACAGCACAGAACCTGTGCTTTTAGCAACTGCCATTCGCAGGCAAGTCGGCCAGGGGGGTGCGGCCATTTTGGTTCTGCTAGAGCTGTCCACGGCCTTTGACACCATATCGCCAACTCTGCGGTTGCCTAGGCTGCGTCAGGCTGGGCTGAAAGATGCGGGACTCAAACTGTTGGAATCCTTCCTGATGGACAGGACTCCTACAGTCAGTTGTGGGGACTTCTGAGCCAAACCTTCCCAGCTCCCATGTGGCGTTACACATGGGTATTCCCTCAGCCCCTCCCTATTTAACATATATATCGCCCCCTGGCAAAGCTGGTGCATTCTTTTGGCTTCCAGGTATCGTCCTATGTGGCTGGCACCCAGACCATCGTGTCGATCTCTGAAGACTGGGAAGGGGTCGCTGATAAGTTTAGGACTTGCATGTCGGAGATTGGCAGGTCGAGGAGGTAAAACTGGCTCAAAATGAACTGAGAGAAAATGGAGATTGTGGTGTTTGGGACTCATAACTGAATCTGGACTAACCTATTGCAACTGGAAACTTGTGGCACTCAACCTGCTCCAGCAGCTGCAGCCAAAAATCTGGGTGTGCTATTCAATAACACCTTGACTTTTGACACCCAGGTTAACAGAGAAACTTGAGATCCTATTTTTGGGTTACTGAGATTTTAAAGGAAAATCCTGCAGTTTTTTCTACAAGAGTTAAGGGTGTCAGCAGTCATTGTGCTTATTAACCCTGGGCGTAGTTCGCAAAGTAGCGCTACGCGTAGCTACGAGTACTGCTTAGTGCACTGTGCAAAATGCTGTTTGCTCTGATTGCAGAGTGCCGGATGCTTGTCCGCACTGTGCAATCAGTGCAAACTGCGTCTTGCACAGTGCAAGCGGTCGTTTTCTGCCGCTCGAGTAGAGACCAATATTGCTCGAGTAGAGACCAATATCGTTGCTGTCCCTGCTCAGTAAGCTATTAAAAACATCAGTGAACAGACAGCTTAGTTCTTACCTGGAAGCGATTAACATACTTCATCCATCGCAATCGGGATTTCGCCCAGAGTATAGCACTGTGACAGCTATTCTCGCCGTAACCGACTCTATGAGATGGGCACTAGATGATGGCGGGTCAATGGTTCTTATCCTTCTTGATCTCTCCGCAGCCTTCGATACCATCTCTCACGGAATTCTTGCGGAGAGATTACATGCCTGCCGCATCAGAGGATTGGCCTTAAAATGGCTTAATGATTTCTTGACAGATGGATCACAAACCATCATGCTTGGACCTTACCTGTCAAAAAAATATCCCTTAGACAAAGGGGTACCCCAGGGCTCTACGCTTTTTAATATTTACATGACCCCATTGGTCTCTATTGTTGAGCCTTTTGGGTTTGAAATTATTTCATATGCTGACGACACTCAGCTTTTATTCCCAATTGGTTCAAATCCTGAAGAAGTGAAACTGCGCTTTTCTGAGGGCATGTTGGCCATCTCTAAATGGATGAACGATAATTGCCTTCAATTGAATCCTGAAAAAACGGATCTGATGCTCATGGGCAAAGCAGCATCCTTTTGGACAGAGGAGTGGTGGCCGGTCGCACTGGGACAATCCCCTACCCCTGCTTCAGCAGTAAAAAACATGGGTCTAAAATTAGACCGAGCTCTTACGATAAAGGACCACATTTCAGCCACAGTGAGCTCCTGTTATTACAGCCTGCGTTTGCTGCACAGAATAATACCTTTTCTGCCAGAGAGTCATTGCAGAACCGTAGTCCAGGCCCTGGTATTCAGTCGTCTTGACTACGGTAATGCCCTACTGGCTGAAGTGGGAGAGACCTTACTGGCCAGACTACAAGTTATTCAGAACACGGCTGCCAGGATGACTTTAAATTGCCCGGCCAGCTCGCCATCACTTCCCTTACTAAAGAAACTACACTGGCTCCCAACAAAAAAACGTTCCTTCTTCAAGATCTGCTGTCTGACGTTTAAAGCTCGGGAAGGCAGGGGTCCCAAATACCTGCAAAGGTTCCTTGTTCAACAGATCTCGGGTCGTAACCTTAGGTCCAACTCCCTAGCTCTGTTGAAGATGCCATATATTCGACTTTCTCATACCGATGGCAGAGCATTTTCCTATGTCGCCCCGAAATACTGGAACCAGCTTCCTTTATCTCTGCGGAACTGTACTTCCTACATGATCTTCAGGAAGCACTTGAAAGCATTCCTGTTTTAACCCCACCCTCTCTGTTAGTTCCCCTTCTTGTCTTCAGTGTATTATGCTAGGTGAAGCGCCGAGATTCCCGTTGGGTGATTCGAGCGCTATATAAAAACCCCCTAACATAACATAACATTTCTACTCGAGCAGCAGCTTTCTCAACGTGGACTGGTAGTTTCTCATCGCGATGGGTCGCGAGCATACCCGACCACCCGCAATGAGAAACCTGACCTCCCCGCGTTGAGAATCTCACCGGGAGGTTTATTTTCCACGCTCGCGATCAGCAACTTGATGTTGCTGATCGCGAACGAGGAAAAAGTCTCACCGGGATGTAATTTTGCTTGCTCTCGGTCGCAAATTTAACCTTAAGGTCCGCGAGCAAGCAAAAAATTACCGCTGCGCTACGCTACGTGTGTTTGCACTGTGCTACGTGCAATTTGCGTAGTGCGAAGTAGCGCAAATTTAGCAAACTACGTGAGCGTAGCGTAGTGCTTCGCCCAGGGTTAGGGCTTATCATCTCTAGCTTGGACTGCACAATCCCCGTTATCTTAATGCCCATTAGTGCTCATTAAATAAGCTCCAAACAATTCAAAATGCTGCAGCATAATAGGTCCTGGGACTGCCTGGACACTTCTCAGTTTGGGAAGGTCTGAGATCCCTTCTCTGTCTTGCAGTGCAGAAGTGAGTGTCTTTCACAGCCCTTTGCTTGGTGCATACAGCTTTCCATTCACAGGGATCGACTTACCTCAGATCAGCTTTTAATTGGCACTCGCCAGTAGATGTCTAAGATCTTGTGGCCAAGATATGTTGTCAGTACCATGATGCAGGAAAGTCAGGTGAGGGTTTTCACAGTGGCGGCTGCTAGATTGTGGAGTACCTTCTGGAACATATCAGGAGCGTCAACTCATACCTGTATTTTCACAGTGCAGGTTAAGACATGGTTGTTTTCCAACTAGTCCTTGTTGGGAGTATTTTATCTACCTAGATTTTTTTTTAGTTATGGTTCTCTCAAAGGGTGGGTGGACATTTCTGTTCCAGCCACGGAATCTGTGGAAATTTGCACTTTCCGCCTGCCGCAAAGAAGGCGGAAAAACGGGGCAAATTTCTGCACATTTGCGGGCGGAACAAAAGTTGGCCGCCCGCCCCCCTCCCGCGGGCGGGAGGCGGGCGGGAAGCGGGCGGCGGGCGGGCTCGCAAAACGCAAATATCACAGAGAGGCACGGAGATTGGTTCAATCTCCGTACCTCTCCGCGATAGTCCCTTCCGCGACTTCTGCCCACCCCTAGTTCTCTCCTCTCCTACAGCTCTTTCCTTGCTCAGCGCGTTGACGCCTGTTTGAAATAATGCAATCTATAAATACCACAAATATTAATACAAATGCTTTATATAAATGTGTCTGCATTGATTCTGATGTGCCCTTTCTGTCTTGTTTAATTTAATGATCAGTCAGGGAAGATTCAGATAGCTCTAGGACTCATTTTAAAGTGTTTTCTTCTAATGTTTGCTGTTTAAAGTATGTATGATAATGGGAAATAAATCCTGGCTTTAGGCGATTCTCCTAATTGGTGTGCCAGCCACAACATAAAAATATTGATCATGCCATAAAAGCGTCCAGGATACAACTCTACTACCCTTGTGGGCTCAGATGGCAAAGCTGGGCACCAGGAGCAGAGAACCCAGGGCATGTTTGACAGAAACAGTAAAAAGCTTTCCAGCTGCTCCAGTCTGCACGTGCTGGCGGACAGGCCACCGCTGGAGTTTGCAGTGTTTCAATTTTTCAATTTGTCACACTAGATAAAGAGTTGCTATCTTGTTGCCTAGCAACATAAACATTAAGGCCTTCCAGACCCCTGATTCATTGATCAGGGCATTAGGGAGTTTAAAAGGTTAATTTCAGTCTTCTCTGCTGCTGGACAGTCACAGTAAGTGCTTCGCCATTTATCCTTTTCACATGAGCCGCCAGGTTTTTAATAGGCTATGTGTGAGTGTGCGTGTTTTCAGTGTACTTACTTAGGTGTGCCATTTACTTGTCTTATATGTGACACTTTGAGAGCCATTTTATTGCAAATAAAACTAGGCAGTTATGCCTGGATAATAATATAACATTCACAAATGGGCCACACACAACATGGGGCCACCTGTATCATAGGATTTTGCAATCGAAAGCCCTGCAATTCACTATATTACTGTAATCACGATCGCATAAACCCTATTTCATATGTACAAAACCAATTTTAAGAGTTGGAAAAGTTTCTCCAACTTTTACAATGGATTTTGTGACCCACACCAGATCACAATTTGAAAGTGGAGTGAAAGGGGCATTCCTTCCAAACTGAAATTGTGTATTGTATGTCACTGGTTTGTGCTACTCTGCTGCCCTGATGCCTGAGTGAAAAAGACTTGACCTGTATCTTGAACCCTGGACCACCAGAGAGACGCCAGAGGCCAGTTGGCTGGGCTTCTGACCAGAGTCTCGCAGACAAAAAAGGCTCTAACCACCTTGAACCCAGTACCTGGACTCTGTGTGCTGTGAGTCTTACTCCCCAAGTTGGGCCACTCCAGTCCTGCAACCTTGAAAGAAGGCCTGAAGGTGCTTTTCCACGCGGCTCAACTATCCCTGCCTCGCTGCTTCGGCGTTCGAACGGATAGTTGAACAGCGTACCGCGGTGATTCACTCCCGCCGGGACGTTGCACAGCCACTATTATCTGATCAACCCTGTACAAATTAATTCTTTAACTTCTGCAAATAATATCGGTAAATACTTCACTTCTTAACTATTTCTCCACCAATAGAATATACATAGCTATCTACAATTCTTGGTTTATCTTGCTCACAGACAATGTTGGAAACGCTATAACCAGACGAAATTGAAAAAAACCACACCAAGAATTAATTTCTCGAGCCCTGATAATAGTACACCGAGCAGTTGGAATTAGTTACAACAGCCAAAGAACCTCGTTTTCCCATTCCTGATGGAAAATAATTCAACCATCTTTGCGAAGAAAGCTCACGTCCTGATGATGATATAGAGTTGTTTAGATCGAAACGCCGTCGACCCATTCAAGGAAACTCCCCTGCCCTACTGTATATATTTCTTTGGGGAATACCCTTGTTTGTGACACCTTGTATATAGTTTTATTTTAAAAATTTTCACCCAGTCACTATAAGCACCTTGTCACATGTGTGAGCACCTGAAAAATATAATTGTACTAAAAAACATAAATAAAGTATTCTATGTGTATGCTACCCTACAAAACTTTCTCCCAGGATTGATTCTAGTACCATAGTTATACTCTACTCTACGAGGACCCTTTGAGGCCACCCAAAACCATTGTTTTCTCTATAATTACTTCAACCCCAGGTTTTACTAATGGGGTTCCCTTGTTCTCCATAACTAACATCAACTTGATAGTCATCCCACTGACGCACAGGGAGCTTGCTAAGGAGGCAGACCTCGGGAGTGGTACCAGAGTGTCAATAAAGGCATCTGTGAGTAACCCCAAGAAGAGTAGTTTGGGTTTCCCCAGCAGAGTGAGGGAGAGGTCAAAGGTGAGTCCCAGAATAAGTTGGGGGGACGGGTTCCCAAGCCTATTCTGAGAAACAGGAAGGAGGATTTGGTGGATGGTGGCCCAGAGTATCCCATTTCAAGCCCCAGTGCGTTGTTTGTTCTGAGTTAGGACACAAGCGGTGGGGACTCTGTCTGTCCAAAGAAACCACCCACTGGTGGGAGCTCTACCGAGGTGACAATTTAGTCTTAAGGTGCAGAAGTCTCCAGGAGCAGGTGACAGACCATGGCGTAATCTCCCTTAGCTGATAGATAGACTCAGTGGGTGATCTAGTGATCCCTGATGGTGGGAGTCATCACTTTCACCAGATTGAAGTGAATGGAATCCCTGTCACAGCTCTGAGGTACATGTGGGCTAGCCAAAGCAAGGTAGCAGAAAGGCTGGCTTCTCCAAAGCAGTATACCAGCCATGTGTTTAGAGTAGCCCAGCTCCAGGTAAAAAGGACGTTTGCTGCCCCATGGCCCGGGTATCCCTGGAATGGGATGGGATGATGACCCAGAGGAGGGTCATAGTTAGAACCAGATGCTGATAGACTGCATTCTGTGAAATGAGTTGCCGCTGCTGGCAGGAAAACTGGGAAGGGTGACCACCTAGGGCACACTGAAAGCTCAGATTTCTGGGGGTACCACTCCCAAACTGATAGAACAGAGGCAAATATGGAGGGGCATGGGGTTAAGAACTCAACCTTGACCCCTGCTTAGCCTCAGGGTCCAGACCATGGGCTGAAAAGCCAGTCTCAAGATACCACCCAGGATTGGTGGGAGGTAAGGTGGAAGCAGGATGCCTAACACATGAGGCTGTTGCCCCTCACTCTAAGAAACTTCAGAAGTCAGAGATCCCTCAGGAGCCAACAGGGAACTCCTTGCCAGTCCCTTGGCTGGTAGAGAGGCCTACCCAATGTCCATGCCTGGGACTTCCACCTGGCAGTGGATGGTCTAGGCTTGGCTCTTGACACTGACATCTGTCAGTGAACCCTGCTGGTTGCGGTCTTTATGTGCACAATTTTCCATGGGTTGTGCACAGATGTCAGATTCATAAGGGTGGAATGGATCACATCCCTTTGTTGGCCATGATGGTACTGTCTACCAACTAGGACGCATCTATGAGCAAGTAAAGGTTAGAAGATGCACAGGTGTGGTCCACAGGTGAGGAGAAGTGTTCCCCATGGGTCAGTTCAGTGACTCAGGGGAGTGTAAACTGAGGGATCCAAATGAATACAGAAGGGTATTAAACTGACACACGTCACTACATAACGGGGCCTTTGTCCATGTTCTATCCCTAAGCAGAGAAGCCCATCAAGGTATTGAATAGACTACCATGGCTTTTGGCTAGAGGGGTGTTATGTTAGATTTGGTCTTATGTAAGGTGATCCCCAAATGTTTTGCCTTCACCCTGCTTTTTGAACCTGTTTTTGTTGGTTTTTAGGACTCTACACACTTTCATTGCTAACTAGTCATAAAGCGCTTGTGATTTCTCTTATAAGCATCGTCAAATTGGCTTACATCGAATAGGCACAATTAATTTACTTGAAAGTCCCTAGTAAAGTGGTACTAACATAAGAAGCCCCTCAACCATGTCTCAGGCCTGCCATCGCTGTCCATGTGCAGTTTTAAACTGCCATTTCGACCTGGCAAAATAAACATTTTACCAGGCCCAACCCTTCCTTTTTAATACATATCAGGCACCACTAGGTTAGGTCCTAAACAGCCAGTAGGACAGGGTGATCTGTACCTAAAAGATTTGACATGTATTTTTAAGTTTTTCACATGACAAGAGAGTGAAACACACTTACATTTGTCTTCCACTACTGCAAAGCCTACCTCTTCCATGGGAATGTTGAGTTTGGTGTCTAAAGAATTGTAATTTAAAACATTATTTAATGGTGAAGTTGGATTTTAAGATACAATTAAAAAAATCCCACTTTTAGAAAGTTGGCATTTCTTATCTCAACAATTTGGTGCCTGTATTCTGGGTCACATGACTAAATGTAGATGACAGTTAGTTTTTGTGCATTGCTTCCAGACAGTGAGACAAAGGGAGAATAAGTGTACTGCACTTACACACCATAAAGGCTTTGCCTCAGCACACTCACAAAGGGTTTCACAACAGTTGTTTGTGTCCCGAGAGTTTCACACTAGTCTTTGTGCCCCAAGACAAGCTGGGTCATGGCATTGAGGAAGGAAATTACAAACACCTTTGGGGTGGAAACCGTCTACTTTAAAGCTGGAACCAAGTATAAATATTGGACCATTGGACCCAACTCTTCAGTACATCTCTGGACTTCTGGAAGACTCAGAAGGACTGCTACGCTGCTCTGCTGCAACATGGACTGCTACTCTGCTGCCCTGATACTTTGCTGCCCTACTGCCGGAGCGAAAAGAACTGGACCTATATTATGAACCAGAATGACTCCAACGGAGAGTTGGCATGCCTCCTGATCAGAGGCTCAGGGACAGAAAAGACTCAAACTACCTTGAACGCAGCACCTGGGCTCTGTCTGCTGTGAGCCTGGCCCCTAAGTGGTGCCACCCCAGTCTTGATCCCTTGGGAGTGGGCATAAAGATGCCATCTCAGTTGTAGTCTCTTGGGCAGAGCTGACGCAGAACAGCTGCTGTGTGACACATCCCCAATGCAGGACTGCACATCACAAGCCTTCATCAACGGCATCCTCAGGGATAATGCGGGACCACGCAATGCGAGCCTCATTGACGGCTCCATTGGAACCGCTGCTGAGCGACGCATCTCCAATGCAGGAGCTCGCACCACAGCCCACAGCTTCTTCAGTCCCGCCACTGCACGATGCATCTTCAACATGGGATTTCACAACACTCCGCAACCCAGGTTTAAGGTAGTTTGTTCAGTGGGCCTACCTTAGTCCCTGTATCCAGCCCATGCTCCATCACGGTCTACCTTCAACGTTTGACTTTGTCTCGGACCAGATAACCAAAGTTGGCCCTTTGTGGTTTTAAGCATTAAGCATTACTTTTACCAATATATTTAAAAATGCATATCTCTAGTTCTACTGATTGGATTTGTGTGGTTTTGGTATCAAATCATTTAATAAATGTTACTGTACTTTTCTAAATTGATGACATTTTTTTCTTGTGTTGTGTTTTTACATTATTTCTGTTTGTTTGCTGCATAAACACTGTACACATTGCCTATGAGGTAAGCCTGACTGCTTTTGTGCCAAGCTACCAGAGGGTTAAGCACAGGTTCATTTTGGGTTGCTTGTGACTGGACAGGAACTGTGGTTGCCGCTTGAGTAAATTTTCACCCTCCCTCAACCAGTAACCCAATTTCCTACAATATGCATGGCCGCATGTCCCCAGGAGCCATGATGTGTCACTATCATGTTGGGAATAAAGCACTGCTCCATCACCAGCCAGGGTGAGAGGAATAGATGAGATATTCTCAGCTTTGTTTACTCAGTGTGACTGTGTGAAAATCTTCGATCCCAGCAGTGATGCAGGAAAATGAGTAGCATTTGTCAGCCTAGCCAGAGATCGGTAGCACTACTTGGACACTGAAGGCTGTAATAAAACATTGGGGTCTCTAACTGGACAGATCTAACACATGACGGCGGCCTCTACTTATGTACTGGCTGCATTACTAACATGGTAGGAGCATGGTTGGTACTTGTAAATTAGCTGAAATAGACTTGTACCTCTCTTTTCATTATTTTGTTAATCCTCAAATATTTGTGTAATTTTGCAATGGTCACGTGACATCACGTCCTTTCATGCAGCTAGGAGTGTAGTTATGTGATGTCACTTCCTGTGATGTAAGCAACTAGTCACAGGGCACGTGATGTCACTTTCACTATTTCTGGCATTTTGGAGAATCAACATTAATGGCTTGCACCATTGCAGAATTACTGTACTGTGGCATTCATATCCAGGGGGACAGCAAGGCTGCCTAGACTGCTAGTCTCCCCCAGAGGGTTGCTTGTGACTCGCCCTGACAGGAAATGTGGCAGCCGCACTCACAGCTACAGAACACTATAGGAAGAAAATGGCAGACAATCTAGATCAGCGATCTTCAATCTGTGGGGCGGGACCCCCAGGGGGGTCGTGGAGTCCTGGAAGGGGGTCGCAGATTCTGCAGAGTGCAGTTCCTGGCATTGGGCTGAGGGTTCTCACGGCGGAGCCGAGGTGTAAAAAACATCAAGGCCTCATTAACAAGTAAAAGGTCTTTTAAAGACCTGTCAAGTACTTGGGTGTGACTGTGTGTGTGTCCCTGAAGCTGTTACAGGCAGGCTCACATACACGAGCTGGGGGTAGCTGGGGTGGGGGGGAGGGGGGGGGGGTGGCTGGGGGAGTGGCTGTAGTGTAGCCCTTTGAGTTCAATGGATGTTGCGCACCTGGAGCTGTGGGTCCCGTGACACGTCCCCCGCCCCCAGCAGGGAGGCACAGAGATGCCCTCCCATGAGTGGGAAAGAAGAAGGAAGACGACGCAGAGAGATACTGATTCCCCCCTCTCTCCCCCCCTCCCCCTCATGAGAGAGGCACAGAAAAGGTGGGTGGATGAATGATGGGTGGATGGATGGATGAAAGGCTGAAGGATGGATGGATGTGTGAAAAGGTGGGTGGATGAATGATGAGTTATGTTATGTTATGTTATGTTAAAAAGCGTTTATATAGCGCTCGGCTACTCTAAAAGAGTGTCCCGGCGCTTTCCACAGGCAGCTACAGTGTATAACAACATAACAAGAGAAACAGAAACCCAGAGGAAAAGAAAGAAACCCACCTAAACAGAGAGATTAAAAAGCCAAGTCTTCAAATTCTTTCTGAATTGAAGCAGATTGGGAGTACTGCGAAGTGCTAGTGGGAGCGAGTTCCACAGCTGGGAGGCCTTGAGGCTGAAAGAGCGGATGAATGGATGAATGAAAGGGTGGATGGATGAATGATGGATGTATGGATGGAAGGATGAAAGGGTGGATGGAAGAATGGATGGATGAAAGGGTGGATGGATGAATGATGGATGGATGTGTAAAAAGATGGGTGGATGAATGAAGGGTGAATGGATGGATGAAAGGGTGGATGGATATCAATCAATCAGGAGTTTGTTAAAGCGCGACTACTCACCCGTGAGGGTCTCAAGGCACTAGGGGTGGGGGGGAGGGGGGTGCAGGTTCCATTCCATCAAGGAGGGGGTCTGTCGAAGAGCCAGGTTTTGAGGTTTCTTGCGAAGATGGGGAGCAATGTTGTCTGTCTGAGGTGGAGCGGAAGGGCGTTCCATGCTTTGGCCTCGAGGAAGGAGAAGGAGCGGCCTCCCGATCTGGTCTTTCTGGTGCGAGGGACCACGGTGTAGGAAAGCAGGGCTGATCGTAGGGTCCTTTGGGGTGCGTGGAATTTGAGTCGGCTGTTCAGGTATGCTGGTCCGGTGCCGTGGATGAATGATGGATGTATTGATGGATGAAGGGTGGAGTGACCACTGTGCCTTTTACTGGGCCGGGTCACCCCTCCTGCTGCCGACGCCTTCCTGTCTGCTGCCACTGTACTGAGCGACCCAGCCGCCGCTGAGCCGCCCGTCTGCGCCGATTCCCGCCGCTGCCTCCCTGCGGCCCCGCCCACCACCAGCCCATTGGCCGCCCGCTCCCGCCTCCCAGCTGACCCGCCCTCCCGGCTCCAGATTTAAGGGAAGCGCTGCTAGCGCTTCAGGAGTGACCACTGTGCCTTTTACTAGGCCGGGTCACCCCTCCTGCTGCCGCACCTTCCTGTCTGCTGCCACTGTACCGAGCGACCCAGCCGCCGCTGAGCCGCCCGTCTGCGCCGATTCCCGCCGCTGCCTCCCTGCGGCCCCGCCCACCACCAGCCCATTGGCCGCCCCGCTCCCGCCTCCCAGCTGACCCGCCCTCCCGCCTCCAGATTTATGACGCCCCCAGAGCGACCGCGCAGCGGACGCGAGCAGCGGAAGCACCGATTGAGCGCCGAAGGTGCGCCAAAGGTAAGCCCGTCTGCGCCCGTCCGCGCCTGGACCGCGCCCAGTGCCAGGACCCCTGGCCCCCGCAGACCCCAGCCCGCCCGCCGGACGTACGACGCCGCCACCCTCAACGCACTCAACGCCGGCCGAGTCCCGGGCTGCTACCGAGCCACCCCAAGACGCACCCACGGACCCTTCTGCTGCAACTCCTGCAAGTTCACCTGCATCCGGACCGGCACTACTCCAGCACCAACCAAGACCAAGACGAGCAACAGCAGCAGCCACCTGAAATGCATCCTGCTCAACACCCGCTCCGTCCACAGGCACGCCATCGAGATCTGGAACCTGCTCGACACCACAGCCCCAGACGTCGCCTTCTTCACGGAAACCTGGATGAACGCCTCCTCAGCGCCCGACATCGCCATCGCCATCCCAGACGGCTACAAGATCATCCGAAGGGACCGCATCAACCAGACCGGAGGAGGCATCGCCATCGTCCACAGGAACACCATCCGCATCACGACCAACACAGACGACACCCTCGCAACCGCCGAGCACCTGCATTTTCAGGTCCACATCAACCCCAAGACCACCCTCCGAGGCACCCTCATCTACAGACCCCCGGGACAACGCACACAATTCAGCGAAGACATCGCCGACTTCATCAGCCCACACGCCCTCTGCTACGCTGACTACATCCTCCTAGGGGACCTCAACTTCCACCTGGAGAAAAACAACGACCGCAACACCACCACCCTGCTGGACAACCTCGCCAACCTGGGACTCAAGCAGCTGGTGACCACCCCCACCCACTACGCCGGACACACACTCGACCCCGTCTTCTCATCCAGCAAGGACATCGCCTTCAGCCACGCCACCAGACTCCACTGGACGGACCACAGCTGCGTCCACTTCAGCTTCGGTAGGACCACGATCCACCACCACCAGCAACAGGTTGCACGCAGGAGCTGGAACAAGATCACAGCCGACCAGCTTGCGACCTCCCTGAGCATGAACCCTCCCACCAGCACAGCGAACCCAAGCCAGGCGGCCACCAACCTCACGAAGTGGATAAGCGACTGCGCAGACGAGCTTGCCCCCCTGAGGACCCCGCCTAGCAGACCTGGTAGCAAGAAAGCCCCATGGTTCACCGACGAACTCAAGAGCTCCAAGAAGAACTGCAGAGCCCTCGAGAGAACCTGGCGCAGAGACCCAACACCGGACAACATGACTGCCCTCAAGCTCGCCACCCGAAAACACCACCAACTCATCCACGCCACCAAGAAAACTGCATTCAAGGAACGACTGGACAACAACGCACACAACAGCAAGGAACTCTTCAACATCGTCAAAGAGCTCTCCAACCCCAACGCCGGAAACAACGACATCACCCCTTCGCAAGACGTCTGCAACTCCCTCGCCTCCTACTTCCACAACAAGATCGCGGACATACACAACAGCTTCAGCACTCAACCGACGAACGCCACGACCGAACCACCGGCCCCCACCACCACCCTCTGAGGTTCTGTGAGAATCGTGATGACGTTTTTTACTTGTTCGAATATGGACGAGTTTGGTATCTATGAACCGCGAATGACGAGTTTAGTGGGTGTACGCGTTTTCGCTACACTACTTTGCACTGTTCGTCTTATTCGTGGGTTTCTTCATCTGAACCTACGGGTTCCATTTTAGATACGGCATCCATTTATTTCTTGCCCTCAAGTAGTCAGCGAACGGACACTGTCCGCTTCGTGACCCTGGGATTCCCAAGCTCTTGCGGAAGACACATGTTCCTTTGAGGGTGTCTTATGACGAGGGGGATGACACAGCAAAGGCAGATGACTCTGCTCGAGGCTCATCTTGCCGTACCGGTCTATTGTTTCAGCCGTGCATGCATTAGGCACGAATCCTTTGATCCTGCAATCATGCTTCCGATATTGCCCCCCCACACTCTTTTCCAATCTGTTGTCTGTCTTTGTCTTCCTTACACCTGTTTCTGTCTCTTCTCTTAGCTCGTTTACAGCCAGAATGGAATGTGCTTAATGGTGGGATAACGTGCTTTTACAGTTGGGAACTGGCGATGTTACTGTAATTATGTTCCGGGCTCCTGAAAACATGAAAGCAACCCTTTTGAAGTTTACTGCTGGAACTGAGTTGTAACCTTTTGTTCGCCATGTTGTGCAATGACGAAGATATGTATAAAAGGAGCGACCCACTTTTGCAATTCGAAGCAGTCTCTCAGAACCTACACGTTGTGTACTTCTTGCGATTTCTGTATCCCTGCAGTAAATAAATGCTGATCTTTGACGCCGAAGGAAGTGTCCCGTGTCTCTGTGATTTGTACGCCGGAACAGGTAACCCACGAAGGTTTCAGGTGTTGTTCCCTGGCACCGCTGGGCCTCAGAATAGCCCAGTCCTTCAGTTGGCGCCCCCGTGGGGCGACATCAGCGTTACCGGTCCAAAGCCCGACGATCGTGAGGAACTTCGTGTGAAATCTCCGAGGGAAGGTGCACCCCGCTTCATCGATCCTGTTGTCGAAATAAGTGGTCCGAAGACTTTTCCCGCGAAGATTCCCGCCTCCTGACGGCTTCGACGGACTGATGCCCTGACTGTCGACCTGTTTTGGCGCCTGGCGTAGTCCTTTGTACGGCGAGACGATAGACGGGCCTTCCTGGTGACGCCATTGTTCTTTCAGTTAAGTATTTGTGGGTCGCTCCCAGAAACCTTGGTTGTTGTTGTTGAAACTTGGTTGTTTGCATGGTTCCATTGCATTTGTGGTTCTTAGTTGTTGGTTCTTAGTTGTTGAGTTTTTATTTGACGATTGCAATTGCCAAAAACCGAGGGTCTTGCATTTTTGCGAGGACATCGTAATTCGATAACCCTTGAAGTTTGTAAACTCGGTTAGTGTTCGCGATGCCTGGCCGTAGTATTTTGTTTGGTTTCCTTAAATGTTGTGGTACGGATTCCCCGTTGGAGGACTCATGTCCGATACCTCCAGTTGGAACTCCAATTTATGAGCTCTATAGTCGCCATGGAGTAGGCCCTATCGTATATAATGAATACTGGATCCGTTATACTAAGGATGATGGTGTCCTTAGTTGGCCACCCCATGGTAGTTTCGAATCTGCAATTTTAGATAATCTTGAAGCAAAATTGTTTAAAAAGAAAGCTAGGCCGGCCAGGTTTGATTCCTTTCGGTTATGGCGCAAAGAGGCCAAGCAGAAAGAAATCAAACAGATTAAGAAAAATAAGAGAGAAGGTATTATTACGGTGATGCGACATGCAGAACAGTATCAGCGAGACAAAGACGAGAAGGAAAAGGAAGTTTTTGCTAGACTGCATCATATGGCGGTGGATAAATGTTATCCCGTTTTACCGTCGAGTTCTAATAAGAAGGGAGAAGAAGCGGTAGAGGACCCTTTGCTGTCCTATCTACTGAAATCGCCACCTCCATATGCACAGGATACTACAGCCCCTGTGGTTCCTCCTGTCCCCCAACCTGTTGTTCCGGCAGCTGCTGGTCAGCCTGCCGTTGGTCCTGTTCCTCCGAATCCTCTTGTTCCTCAAGTTGTCCCTACTCCCTTACCTGTCCTTCTTCCTACTGCTCCACTGCCTATACCTTCTCAGTCTATTAGTCCTGCTACTTCTGCTATCTTGGCTACTCCTACTGCTCCTACGTTCAGTCCTCATGTTGTTGCCCCTGTACTTCTCTCCTCTTCTCCTTCTGTCCGTAGTCGCATACCTAATGCTGTGGCTAATCTTTACTCTCCACTGTTCGGACCGATACTTGGGTCCGATGTTTCTGATGTCTCTCAGAGACGAAGTCAAATTCCTGGTGGTAGGGAGAGTGAGACGTTAGTGAACATGACGCGTAAATGGATTAGGCATCCTGCTAAGTACACCCCGCGCATAGTTTTCGACACGTTCTCTCAGTTTAATGAGCCCACACAAAGATTCGTGTTTGAGGAAATGTGTAAATCCTTAAGAGAGGAGTGGGATAATGATGAGGTAGACAATGTACCGCCCGAAATGACTGAACTCCAGAATCAGTTTTCGAAAGGTATGATTGTGGGTGGTAATGTCCGACGTGCTTTAGAGCGTCTGTTAGCCTTTCGATCTACAGTGCGTCCTCGAGTATTGTTTGATGACGACACTGAGGAGTGGGAAGCACAACCTGGTCAGTATCCCAGTGTGGATGCCAGGTAATCCTGCTGCTAACCCTGCAATTTTGCCACACTTCCAGAGAGTTTGGATACACCTCCCATGGAAGCGATCAGAAGTTTTGCAGGTGAAACAATCTTTGCCTGACCCCCGGAAAAATCCAGCAGGTTATTATAAGGAGTTATCCCAACTTGTGGATGCTACTATTATGAACCTTGTCGATATTGACATGTTGTTCGGTAACGTAGTACCTCAACCAATTTGGGCAAAAATCCGTCAAGAGAATCACGTAGCTG
Organism: Lissotriton vulgaris; assembly: GCF_964263255.1. NCBI lineage: Eukaryota > Metazoa > Chordata > Amphibia > Caudata > Salamandridae > Lissotriton > Lissotriton vulgaris. The sequence goes on along the minus strand of NC_141693.1, from coordinate 2,006,206,405 downwards.
AGTTGGGTGGTGATTGGGCTGCTCTTGCGGCGGCGGACGGACGACAAGTTGGTGGGGCTAAGCCTGAACAGCTCATTACGGATCTGCCCCAGAGGATCGTTACACTTATGAAGACACTTATGCCAGCAATGAGAGTTAACTGGGATAAACTGTCTGCGTGCAAGCAAAAAAAAGACGAGAGTGTCTCCGATTTCTTTACCAGATTCGAGGAGGCATTTATCGATCATAGTGGTCAGGACATGAGCACTGAGGGAGGTCAGCGACTGTTTGTTGATAAATTCGTGTCAAATTTGTTGCCTGAATTAAGCAACAAACTGAAAAATTCTGAAAGTTCGTGGGCTGTTTCAACTACTGCTCAAATATGAGCCACGGCTCAATATTACGAAAATAGAGAAAAAGAAGAAAGTGATCGTGTAGATAAGAAAACGAAGGAGCTTAAAACTAAGTTTTTGTTGCAGCAAGCGTATCCTCCGCGCTCGAATCAAAACGACTCACAACAGCAAAATCGATCGCAATCACAGTCTTCTAGGACGCAGTCGCGTACTGACTTCTCTACACCAAGATCTATGCTGGGGTATAATCAATGCGCATATTGTAGGGGTGAGGGTCATTTGAAGTTTAATTTTCCGGTTTTACGTGACCGAAATAATGGTATTTCGGCTTGAGGAGGTCGTAGTGGTCCTCAACAGGCATCTCATGGTAGAGGTCGCGGTGTCTCTCAAAATCAGAATGAGCGTTCTACTACTTCATCAGACTCGAACAATTGCTTTGATCAGCGCGATTCATCGTCTGGTAGATCTGCACAGTATCATGTGGACGACTATTACGTCGAGCATGACATTGATGCTGATGGTACTTACTAGGACAGCCATAGACAAAGAGAGGGAGTAGTATCAGTTCCGGTTGATCAGAGAGGGCCTTACGTCGCAGTTGCCACATCGGGCGTAGTTGAGCCTTTTCTGTTGGACACTGGTGCAGCGAAAAGTTCCATCATGCATTCGAAACTCCCTGGCGCACCTTTGTCTGGCTTAACAAATGTTTCTGTTGGATTCTCTGGCGCCCCGGTTAGCAATCCAGTTTCTAGCCCTTTGCCCCTTACAATTGGGCCGCGTGAGCTAGAAGCTCCTTTGATTTTAACTACTCGTTGTGGTGAGAATCTTTTGGGCCTGGATTTGCTGAAACGGTTATATGCGACTCTGTATTGTTCTCCTGCGGGAGTGGAGCTTACATTGGGTCAGAGAGTGATCTCTCCTATGTACTTGTCAACTGATAAGCTCCCACCGGAATTGAGTTCTCTTCCCGAGTCTTTGTGGGCAACAGGTCCCAATGATGCGGGCCTGTTGGACATATCACCTTATGTTGTCCAATTGAAATCGAATGTGCGATTACCAAGTATTCCCCAGTATCGTATCTCTCTTGATGGTGAACGAGTGCTATTAGCGATCATTTATGACTTGATCAAGAAGGATGTTATTGAGGAAACTCGGGGAAATGTGTGTAATAGTCCTGTGTTACCCATTTTGAAACGAACTGATCCATCCAAGCCTCCTGTGTACCGTTTTGGTATTGATTTGAGAGAGGTAAATAAGATTGTGATTCCGCAATTTCCTGTGGTGCCTGACATCACAGCTTTGCTGACTCTGATTCCAGCCTCTGCCTCTTGGTTCTCGGTAATCGATCTGAAGAATGCTTTCTTTAGCATTCCGATTGCTGAGGAAAGCAGAGATCTATTCGGCTTCTCATTAGGTGGTCACAGCTTCAGGTTTAAACGCGCTCCTCAGGGCTACTGTGAGAGTCCATCGATTTACAGCCAAGCCCTTAAGAGTCAACTTGATGCATTTGTGTTACCAGCTGGTGCGGCCTTGATTCAGTACGTCGATGATCTGTTAGTGGCTGCTGACACTAAGCAGATTTGTAAAACTGTTACAGTATCGCTGTTACAGCATCTATGTGACTTACATCACAAGGTGTCACCTTCTAAGCTGCAATATTGTTGTCAAGAAGTAACCTATCTAGGTCACTTATTGTCAAAGGAGGGAAGAAGGTTGACCCCAGAAAGAATTGCAGCGATTGTTCGAATGACTGTACCAACAACTCAGAGAGATGTGCGTGCCTTTCTAGGTATCACGTCATACTGCAGGCAATGGATTCCAAATTTTTCATTGCTAGCGAAGCCATTGTTAGCTCTCAAGTGCAAGGATGTTCCGACTCCTTTGCCATGGACTGAAGAGTGTCAGAAAAGTTTTTCTGAATTGCGTGATGCGTTGTGTTCGGCTCCTGTGTTAGGTACTCCTGATTACAGTAAGCCGTTTACACTATACGTTCACGAGAGAGAGGGTTGTGCGTTAAGTGTCTTGACGCAACAATTTGGCGGTAAGCAGCGTCCATGTGCATATTTTTCCTCGACCTTGGACCCAGTAGCTAGAGCATTGCCGAGTTGTCTAAGAGCGACAGCGGCAGCTGCGGTGTCCATCCGGCAATCTGCAGGCCTGGTCATGGATAATATGCTTACGGTGATGGTTCCGCATGCAGTTGACACTCTCTTGAATCGAACGAAAACTCAACATTTGACGAGCGCAAGGTTGTCTGGTTACGAGTTGACACTTTTGGCAAGTCATATACAAATAAAGCGTTGTAATGTGCTGAATCCGGCGACCTTGTTGCCGACTAATATGGAATCAGATGATGTACCACCGCATGATTGTTATCTAAGAACTGAAGAAGAAACAAAGGGTCGTGTTGACCTAAAAAACACTCCATTGGCAGATCCTGATGGTCCTCTGTATGTTGATGGTTCATGTTTTAAGTTGCCGAATGGTGATGTGACGACTGCGTATGCTGTGGTGACGTTGAGTACGGTTGTGGAGACTGCGAGATTGAGTCAGAATTCAGCGCAAGCGGCAGAATTGATTGTGTTAACAAGAGCGTGTGTTTTGTCTGAAGGAAAGCGAGTGAATGTGTTTACTGATAGTCAATATGCATTTGGTGTTGCACATAGCTTTGGTCGATTGTGGAGAGAAAGAGGATTTATGACATCGCATAGTACGAAGATCCAACACGGACAGCTCGTGAACGATCTTTTGGACGCACTTACATTGCCTAAACAGGTGGCAATCATTAAATGCAGCGTGCACCAAAAGGTTACGGATGATGTTGGTCGGGGCAATGCGTTTGCGGATGAGATTGCTAAAGAAACAGCTAAGAATCTTGCAACCCGAATGTACGTCACAAGTTCAGTGAGGTGGCAGACGGAGACTGGTATGTGTGAGGACACTGTTGAGAGCGTGAAAGCGATTCAGAATGAGGCTACCGCAACTGAGAAGACTAAGTGGAAAGAAAGCACGGGAAAGTTAGACGCGCATGGATGTTGGGTTGATTTGTCAGAATGTCAGAGGTGGATGTTACCGGATGCATATGTGCTAGCCGTTGTGACTATGGCTCACGGCTTGTCACATATTAGCGTGAAAGGTATATGTAAGTTGTTGTCTCCTGTATGGAAGAATGATGGTATTGCTAAGTGTGCTGAGAGAGTGGTTAAGAATTGTATGGTATGTATGATGTATAATCCTGGCAAGGGCACCCCCACTCCACCTGGTCACTTTGCTCCTCCTACATGTCCCTTTGAAGTTATCCAATTGGCCTTCATCCATATGGAGAGATGCAATAACCTGAAATATGTTTTGGTAGTGGTTTGCGCGTTCTCCAGATGGATTGAGGCCTATCCTCTTAAAGATAATACTGCCCTGTCCACAGCGAAAGTCCTACTGAAGGAATACTTTCCTCGGTATGGAGTGCCACGGATCGTATGGTCGGATAACGGAAGTGAGTTTGTGGGGAGTGTGATGAAGAGTGTGTGTAAGGGCCTTGGAATACGGCAGAAATTCCATAGCGCCAATCATCCCCAGTCAGCAGGTTTAGTGGAAGGGTACAATGGCACTCTGAAACTGAAACTTGCTAAGATTCAAGCGACGACTGGTCTGTCATGGCCTGATGCCCTGCCTCTAGCTCTCTTGTCGACCAGGGCGACTGTGCACTCTCGAGTAGGGCTTAGCCCATATGAGATTGTGTTCGGCCGTCCTGCGAATATTTGGGGAGTCCCGAGGCCTAAGGCATTTGATAGTCTTGAATATCCAATGTTGATTGATTATCTTTATGACCTGACTGCTAAATTGAGGTTAATTCATCAGCAGGTCTTTGAAGCTCTACCGGCACAGACAGAGGGTCCTGGACATCGGCTCCAACCGGGTGACTGGGTAGTCATCCGCAACTTTGGGAGAAAGCGTAATCTCGAGCCAAGATTTGTGGGACCCTTTCAAGTTCTGCTGGCGACAAGGACTGCAGTTCGGTTGGAAGGCAGAAAGAATTGGGTGCATGCCACTCATACCAAGAAAATCCCAATTCCTTTGCCAGCAGATACCTGGGTCAGAACTGGAATAGCCACAACGGAAACTGAGACCCCTCTACGTTATGTGCCGTTCAGTGATGCCCAACCTGTAGGAAACAATTCAGCGCAGCCAGATACATCTGTTGAATCGTCAGCATTGGAGAATTCAAGGTCTGAACTGTCATCTGATCGATCGAACACTGTTTTACAATCTGAACAGTTATTTGAAGAGCAGACTCGACCTGGAAGAAGTCGATATTTTCTTCGTTCACGTGACAAAGACTAATAAAAAAATCCCTTTTCGTTTTTGAATTCATTTACCCCTACTGTTGCTACAAACATTATGAACACTTGTATCTTTTTATTGAGTTCTTTTTCACGTATAATCCTCTTTTTGCACAGCTAGGAGACTTGTATTAAATTGAATGTTTGTTTAAGAAAACCTTTCATCCGGGTTGACCGTAGGGCCGTGCGGGTACTTCCTTCTGTTTAGCAGGTTCCTGACACTAGGTCGGTTACTTTTGTCGATCCCTTGGAACTCCTGGGAATTGATAATCGCTATTCAGAACGAAGTGCATCAAGAACATTACGGACGGTTTTTAGAGGATGGAGTTCTCTAAGCTGTCGGAAATAGAGAGGATGTCGGCGCAAAGATCAAAATTGCATAAGGTTGTACGAACGAAATGTTTTCTGTTTCAGGTATTCTTGTTGTTTCTGACTGTTTCTATACTACTGGTGGGTGGAGTGTATTTTGGAATACAGTCGTTATTGCCTTCCACTTCACCTACTTCTTCTTCTCTTGAACTGAATTCTATTCCCACTGTTTCTCCACATTCCTTTCATCCTTTGCCCCAACATGAACAGGTTAGACGTGCGGAATTCATGAACAACTCCTTTGTCCAGGTCCTACATCAGCATCAGTTGGTGATGAATACTACTAACTGTTGGGTGTGTGGGTTAATGCCACATACCATGGATAAGGGTATTCCGTATTTGGTTCTTCCTTACAGCTCCCAGGGGTCAGCTCGGGCATTCCAAACTATGTTCCGTAGTGCACTAGATTCCTACCCCCATCGAGAGCCACGCTCAGCAGGCCTTGGTCCCGGCCCGTACCACAAGACTTTGGCAATAGCGATTGCTGACTTAGATAGAGATATTTTTGATGCATCGCTTATTCCGAAGGAAGAGGTGCGAGCATACAAGGATCTGAGTGAGGCTGAGTATAGCATGTCAGTGGGTGATAGACAGCTTAAGAGCTCGCCTCCGATCTGGATCGTACCCCACCTCGGTAATTTCTGTTTGCAAGGTCTTGGTCGAAATCCGAGAGCTCAGCTTGGGAAGAGTGCTTGTACTGAAACGTATGTTTTACCAATGCTCTCTTCCCCTGTTTTCCTGACTGCCAAGGGTACCTACTTTGTATGTTATGATCGCGCATATACGTGGTTGCCCCGTGACTTCTCGGGCACCTGTTATATCGCGAATCTTTTGCCACCGACTTTCACAGTTGCCTCAGACTATCACAGGACTAGAGTTGTGAGAGGCGTTATTAGCAAAGAGGACACTGCCGGTCAAGAAGCAGGAGACTTCTTTAAGGGTTTCCTGCCGTTTTGGGGACCTATGGTTAATAGTAGGAACCTGAGACAGTTGACTCGTGTGGTAGAATCTACTGCTAACATAACTGCAAGTGCTCTTGGTAATCTGACAGCAGAGCTTCAGGCGGATAGGCTTATGACGTTGCAGAACCGTATGTTTCTAGACGTTGTTCTTGCAGATAGAGGTGGTGTGTGCAAGGTGATCCATTCGAGTTGCTGTATTTTCATTTCTGATAATGCTCCAACTGTATATCAAGCCATCTCGAAGTTGCATAAGATCTCCGAGTCCATACACGTGGACGTAGGTGATTAGACTCTACTAGGATGGTTTTGGGGCTTGATGTCGACTTGGGGTTGGAAGATTCTGATGATTGTAGGGGTTGTTGTGGCGTTTCTGTTCACGTGTTGTCTTTGCGTGCAGTGTGGTCCTGCCTTATGTGGCCTCTGTGCTACAACGTGTATAAGACGGCCATCTGTTACCAAAGAAGCATTGATGGATAGAATAATGTTGCAGCACTATCTGAACGATTTGATGAATATCGAGATCGATTCTGATATCGACTAGTGCTTGCCTACATGAGGGCAAAAGGAGCGTCTGAGGTTCTGTGAGAATCGTAATGACGTTTTTTACTTGTTCGAATGTGGACGAGTTTGGTATCTATGAACCGCGAATGACGAGTTTAGTGGGTGTACGCGTTTTCGCTACACTACTTTGCACTGTTCGTCTTATTCGTGGGTTTCTTCATCTGAACCTACGGGTTCCATTTTAGATACGGCATCCATTTATTTCTTGCCCTCAAGTAGTCAGCGAACGGACACTGTCCGCTTCGTGACCCTGGGATTCCCAAGCTCTTGCGGAAGACACATGTTCCTTTGAGGGTGTCTTTATGACGAGGGGGATGACACAGCAAAGGCAGATGACTCCGCTCGAGGCTCATCTTGCCGTACCGGTCTATTGTTTCAGCCGTGCATGCATTAGGCACGAATCCTTTGATCCTGCAATCATGCTTCCGTTATTGCCCCCCCTACACTCTTTTCCAATCTGTTGTCTGTCTTTGTCTTCCTTACACCTGTTTCTGTCTCTTCTCTTAGCTCGTTTACAGCCAGAATGGAATGTGCTTAATGGTGGGATAACGTGCTTTTACAGTTGGGAACTGGCGATGTTACTGTAATTATGTTCCGGGCTCCTGAAAACATGAAAGCAACCCTTTTGAAGTTTACTGCGGGAACTGAGTTGTAACCTTTTGTTCGCCATGTTGTGCAATGACGAAGATATGTATAAAAGGAGCGACCCACTTTTGCAATTCGAAGCAGTCTCTCAGAACCTACACGTTGTGTACTTCTTGCGATTTCTGTATCCCTGCAGTAAATAAATGCTGATCTTTGACGCCGAAGGAAGTGTCCCGTGTCTCTGTGATTTGTACGCCAGAACAGGTAACCCACGAAGGTTTCAGGTGTTGTTCCCTGGCACCGATGGGCCTCAGAATAGCCCAGTCCTTCACCTCCACGCCTGGACTCCGATCAGCACCGAAGACACCGTCCGCAAGATGAACTCCATCCACTCCGGATCTCCGACCGACCCCTGCCCTCACCACGTCTTCAACAAGGCCAACGCTGTCATCGCACCCCACCTGCGGGACATCATCAACACCTCCTTTGACACCGCTACCTTCCCGGAGAGCTGGAAGCACGCCGAACTCAGCGCCCTACTCAAGGAGCCATCGGCCGACCCCACCGACCTCAAGAACTACCGCCCCATCTCGCTGTTCCCGTTTCCTGCAAAAGTCATCGAGAAGACCGTCAACAAGCAGCTGGCGCCTTCCTCGAGACGAACGGATCCCTCGACCCCTCGCAGTCTAGCTTCCGGGCCAACCACAGCACCGAGACCGCCCTGATCGCAGCCACCGGTGACATCCGAGCGCTGCTCGACAACAGAGAAACAGCGGCCCTCATCCTCCTCGACCTCTCCGCGGCCTTCGACACTGTCTGCCACCGTACCCTAGTACAACGCCTCAGCAACGTCGGAGTCCAGGAGAAGGCACTGGAGTGGATCATCTCCTTCCTCGCCGGAAGGACACAGAGAGTCCGCCTCCCTCCGTTCAGATCTGAAGCCACCGAAGTCATCTGCGGCGTTCCTCGAGGCTCCTCGCTCAGTCCAACCCTCTTCAATGTCTACATGAGCCCCCTCGCAGACATCGCACGCCAGCACAACCTCAACATCATCTCCTACGCCAACGACACCCAGCTGATCCTCTCCCTCACCAACGACCCCGCCACCGCCAGAGCCAACCTTCACGAAGGGATGAAAGAGGTAGCCGAATGGATGAAGAACAGCCACCTGAAACTGAACTCGGACAAGACGGAAGTCCTCATCCTGGGATCCTCACCCGTCGCTTGGGACGACTCCTGGTGGCCCCCCGCCCTAGGCAGTGCACCCAAACCAACAGACCACGCACGCAACCTGGGCTTCATCCTGGACTCCTCCCTCTCCATGACCAGACAAGTCAACGCCGTCTCCTCGTCATGCTTCAACATCCTGCGCATGCTACGTAAGATCTTCTGGTGGATCCCCACCGAGACCAGGAAGACGGTCACCCAGGCCCTCGTCACCAGCCATCTGGACTACGGCAACTCCCTCTACGCCGGAACCACCGCCAAACTCCAGAAGAGACTCCAGCGGATCCAGAACGCCTCAGCACGACTCATCCTGGACATCCCCCGTCGCAGCCAGACACCTGAGAGACCTGCACTGGCTCCCGGTCAACAAGAGAATCACCTTCCGTCTCCTCACCCATGCACACAAAGCCCTACACAACCAAGGCCCAGGATACCTCAACAGCCGCCTCAACTTCTACGCTCCCAAACGCCAGCTTCGATCGACCGGCCACGCCCTCGCCGCCGTCCCCCGCATCCGAAGAGCCACCACAGGAGGACCGTCCTTCTCCTACCTCGCCGCCAAGACATGGAACTCCCTCCCCATCCACCTCCGCCTGACCCAGGACCACCTCGCCTTCAGGAAGCAACTCAAGACCTGGCTGTTCAAGCAGTAGCGGACCCCCCTCCCCCAGCGCCTTGAGACCCTCTGGGTGAGTAGTGCGCTATATAAATGCGATGATTGATTGATTGATGGATGAAGGATAGTTTGGTGAAGGATAGATGTATGGATGGAAGAATGAAAGGGTGGACGGATGAAGGATGGATGGATGAAAGGGTGGATGGATATGTAAAAAGATGGGTGGATGAATGATGGGTGAATGGATGGATGAAAGGGTGGATGGATGAAGGATGGATGTATGGATGGGAGGATGAAAGGGTGGATGGATGAAGGATGGATGTATGTATGGATGGGAGGATGAAAGGGTGGATGGATGAAGGATGGATGGATGTATGGATGGGAGGATGAAAGGGTGGATGGATGTATGATTGGATAAAAGGCCGCATGGATGAATGATGCATGGATGGATGTGTGAAAAGGTGGGGGGATGAATGATGGGTGGATGGATGAAAGGGTGGGTGGATGGATGTATGGATGAAAGGGTGGATGGATGTATAGATGGGAGGATGAAAGGTGGATGGATGAAGGATGGATGTATGGATGGGAGGATGAAAGGGTGGATGGATGAAGGATGGATGGGAGGATGGGAGGATGAAAGGGTGGATGGATGTATGAATGGATAAAAGGTTGCATGGATGAATGATGGATGGATGTGTGAAAAGGTGGGTGGATGAATGATGGGTTGATGGAAGGAAGGGTGGATGGGTAAAGGATGGGTGAATTGGTGGATGATGGATGTATGGATGGATGGATGTGTGAAAAGGTGGGTGGATGAATGATGAGTGGATGGATGAATGAAAGGGTGGATGGATGAATGATGGATGTATGGATGGAAGGATGAAAGGGTGGATGGATGAAGGATAGATTGGTGAAGGATAGATGTATGGATGGAAGAATGAAAGGGTGGACAGATGAAGGATGGATGGATGAAAGGGTGGGTGGATGGATGGATGGATGAAAGGGTGGATAGGTGAAGGATGGATGTATGGATGGGAGGATGAAAGGGTGGGTGGATGAAGGATGGGAAGATGAAAGGGTGGATGGATGTATGAATGGATAAAAGGTTGCATGGATGAATGATGGATGGATGTGTGAAAAGGTGGGTGGATGAATGATGGGTGGATGGAAGGAAGGGTGGATGGGTAAAGGATGGATGTATGGATGGAAGGATGAAAGGGTGGATGGATGAAGGATGGATGTATGGATGGAAGGATGAAAGGGTGGATTGAAGGATGTGTGAAAGTGTGGGTGGATGAATGATGGAGGGATGTGATGAGGTCTAACAGGCGCATTTATGGTTGTCAAAAGTTGATGATGAGGAGTTCCAGTTTCTAGAAACATTTGTCGGAAGGGGGTCCTTATGCCTACAAAGGTTTTACAAGGGGGTCTCGGCATCAAAAAGTTTGAAGACCTCTGCAATAAATGCTTCAGCACGCAGGTGGGTTCCCACCCGTCATCAATGCGAACCATTCCCAAATTTGGAATAAGGAAGCCTGCACTCCAGGATCAAATTGCTGGTATTGATTTATTGAAGAAATGTGTTTGGGAGAAAAAATACCCCTTCGGCAAACATTACAAAGAGCTGGAGCAGTAAAGATACATAAAGAATGCACCATGACCAGTGATACAAGACTTCTCAAGTGACTATCATGGCATGTTTCCAAACCAAAATGAAGTCATCTGGTAATTTCATGTGTAGTTCCGTGATTCGTGAGTGAGGTTCGATGGTTTCGAACCCGTTCAATAAAGGTCGTCGGAAATAGACGATTTTGGTGTCAGCAGACCGCAAATGACAAGTGTACTGTGTCTGAGTGTTTTTCGCATCAATCGATCAATGGGAATACTCTGTACTTAAGGATTTAGTTCGAACCTTCGGGTTCCATTTTGTGTACGGCAGCCATTTTGTATGGTTGCCCTCACATAGGCCGAAGACTGCGGCCGAACGAGTCCTTGAGACACGTATGCCTTAGCTGACTTCTGAATGACCTGGCCGAACTGACTCCTTGCCCGAGGCCGACCTCGCTGAGCCAGTTCCTTGTTAAGCAGCTGGTTTGATAAAGATCAAAGAGTAGGGCAGGCCCGAGTTTATGGTGCACTGCTCCCACCTTTCTATCTTGCTTCCAATCTGTTTCTGTTCCTTCCTTTACGACATAATCACTGATTTGGGTTGAGGGTTTATGATGGGTTTGTCCGGCCTGATCCGACAGGGAATCTGGAATGTGCTTGGTCATTTCTGGTGGGCTGGACAACGGAAAATGGAATTGTCATCATACGCTACTTTTAAAATGTTACACTGTCATTGGTTAGTTTGTATGAACCCAATGTTAATTTGGAATGTTGCCTGAGGCTTGATTTTTGGCATAAAAGACCATGCTCCTCTCATTGAATTTGTGCAGTCTCTAGCGAACCACCCGTGTGTGCTTCGTAGATCTCTGTTCCTGGTTGCAGCCAATAAACCTTGGTCTTTGACGTCATCAAGAAGTATCCCGTGTCTCTGTTTGCCAAGACAGGGGAACTCGAAGGCATCGGGCGTTCTCCCTGACGCCGCTGGGTTCTAAAAACTTGGTCCTTCACATGTCAGTGGTAGATTACTTTCAAAATTGGCATTCTTTGGGAAAAAGCTATTAATCCCATATAGAAGTCTAATCGCGTGCTATATACTTATTCAGAAATATCTTTAGTAACACATACAAAAATACAAATAGATATTGAGAGAGCAATTTGTCCTTAGGCTAGTGACCAGGAGCCCCGGCGGTCCTCTTGAGAGTTACGTAGAGCATATTGAATTCATTTATTCTGCATTGCTGCCTCACATCTCCCAACAATCCATAGGTATCGAATTGAAAACCTCACCATTTTTTAATCATGCTCTAGTATCCACATTGTGCAATCTGCCTGTGATAGATAAAATGGCAACGCCATTATCCCATTATTGCAGCAAGACATTCATCTGTGCACATCAACAAGGGGGTAAATTATAGGCTGGCTCCTTTTACAATAATTCAATCACAACCAAGTATTGCTCATGTTACAAAATGCATTCCACAGTTCATGGCGGCCCTTATGCAGCAGTGGTTACCACCGGTCAAATCATCTTGCCCCAGTAAGCAGACAACTACATTGTTTAGTCTATATAATCCGTGCTCAAATTTAACAAATCCTTTAGTCTCCAATCCTATATAAATGTTATCCAACGTATCCAGACCTCCTGTAGTTGACACAAAACCAAAAGAAAACAAAACAGTAGTTAATACATTTATAAGGGAGTCAGGGTAGTCCTAACCAGTTTGCAATTAGAAATGTTCATAAATACCGAAATGAAAATAAAACTAATTTATGATACATGAATTTTTCCAAAATGCACAGATAACTCCTCGTCCATGTTCAAGGCATCAGGATGTTTTGTGCCCAGGTTAATTATGTGACACTATTACAGTCTCCTTAAATATTTTACTCTATTAACTCCCTCTTCAGTGTGGCAGTGCCCTGGGTGGCTCAAATAAATCTTATTTGGTCATGATTAGACTGGTGTTTGAGTGAAAATAATCATGCCACAGGGTAGTACCATGTCCTTTTCTAATATCTTGCATTCTGCTCTAAAATACTTTTTCTCATTGTAAAGACTGTGCTCCCCGTGTCTTGGATCCCCGTGGGCACTCCTGCATGTAAATGCTTTAATGTGACATGCATGTGATGAACTTATATATGAGCTTAGTTTGCCTGAGTGCACTAATGTTTTCTTCCTTGTCTAAATTCTTTTTCATGACTCACAGTGACCGTACTCCATAAACCCCTTGAGTTCTGAAATGCATCCTTCACTGGTTGCAGGTTTTAGGTTTTAGACGCTAGGTGGAAATGCAGCGGGTGCAATGAAATGTGTTTTATTTATTTATTTATTTACTTACTTCCGTTCAGCCGTATGCCGTAGTTTACTACCCCCACCCTGCTCCTCCCCCACCCCGCCCACCGCCCCGCAGCACTTCCTCCAGGAGCCACTACTGATAAGCAGTTTGATGCTGAGTTAAAGGTTATTAAAATGCACATCTTGTCCATTGTTCTCTTTGTTCTTGGATGGTTGAAGAGTAGTTTGTCTTTCTTAAGCTTGGTGGCTTTTTTTGCAGCCTGCAATAATATCTTCTGCAGGTAGCCTCTTTGCCAGAATCTGCCGAGAATAGCCTGTTTCTCACCCTGGTATTTATTCTAAGTGCGCCTCTTCTATTTGGTTCTAATGAGCTCTCCATAGGGGATACTCCATTTCAATGAAACTTGTTGTGGCTGGCTGTGTGAAGTACACTGTTTCCCACTGGTTCTTTATGAAACAGCCTGGTTGTTAGTGTGTTTCTTCTACCTCGACTCATATATTACTGTCTAGGAAGTCAATGTGAAGGGGTAAATGCAGCTGGTGAGTTGGAGATTAGCGTTGTTGGTAATGAAGTCTTTTTTCATAGGTTATGATGTGTCCTTTATTTATGTTTACTGCTCCAGCGCTTTAAAATGTTTAATGAAGGCATGTTTTTATCGGCACAACGCGTTACTGCAGTCGTCATTGTTTAGCTCGGAATGGATGGCACTTGCTGATCGTATACTTGAAGATGGAACAGAGCAAGGGTTTTTCAAAGGTGGCGCACAGCTTAAAGTAACGCTAAAAGTATGAGTGAGGATTCTATTTATGCGAGGTGCAACGGGACGAGGGGATAAGCCCTATAACCCCCCAGGAGAGTACTAACCGAAGTCAGTACATGAAAGTCAAAACAACAGGGCGCCTATGCACACTCTGATGATAATGATAAACCTCGTAGTTATGGCTAGCAGTTTCTGTAGAGACAAAGGTTAGTGAAAGAACACATATAAAAAGTATGTAGCACCAGTAGTCCAGCGTAGATATGTGGTGTCTTTTATTGTTCAGACACGGGAAAGACCAGCCGACACGTGTTTCGTCGTATATGGCACAATCAGCCTACGACTCTTCAGGGCTGGGTGGAGAAACATAAGAAAACACCTTTGTACTGTCTGATAAACAATAATTCTTAACAGATGATTATCAAGTTGACTGCATCCAAAGCGAAACTATACTAATGAGTTAAAGTGAAATGTGCACATAAAGGAAAATGAAACCTATGGTGTTCATGGGTGTTCCTAGCAGAAGAACCGCCACAAGGAAGAAACCAGGAGGAGGGGGGACAAAGACTTGAAGACTTTGCTGCAAACCAAGGAAAGTACTTTGTGACTTTCTAGCTCGGCGTGGACAGCACTGCCTTAATCAAATTCTTAAAAACTCTGCTAGAAAAACAGACATTTGAGGTGAGCCGATTTGGAGGGTCGGTGGTGAGTAAAGTTTTGTAGAGTGTTGAAGAGTGTTCCATATAAAGGAACTGTGCTGTCTAAAACTTTGGAAAGGCTCTTTTGCATATTTTTTTATTGTAAGATCTAAAGGTTAAAGGGACGTTATAGTTTGGTGAAAATGTATGTTAAAATGTAAACATTTTAACTCAAAAACAAACAATATTGAAATTCCTCAATGCCAGTTAATTAAGGTAACTATAAGTCATATCCTCATCATGCACAGACTTGTCATCAATTGCCATTTGATATGTGATTATTGATGTCATTGAACATGTCCTGAGTCATGAACTATGTGAGGTCATCATAAGTATGGAGAGGGAGCAAGTTATAGTACTCAGTTAACTGGTTGGTTGATAGCTTTATTTCGATATGCAGATATGTCTTAAAAGCATTACATACAAATATAAAACTGCAGATCATCAATTTAAAAATACATTCAAGGATTAAAACAGTAAAAGAATACCATCAATGGATACAATAAATTAGTTAAAAATGAATTAAATTGATATAGTCAGTCTTTTAGAGCGAATCAACCATGCCCATTTTAAAAAATTTGAGACAGCACAAACTATAGGGGGGGAGGTGTCAGTTTGTAAAATACGTAATGCCACCATATACTGGCGTGTCCCTAATAGTCTGAATACAGGTTTGAGCCAACACCTCCTTGGACGGGAATAATCAGGGCACTCAAAAAGAATGTGTGCCACCGTCTCGGGCCTTGTGGAGCAAAGGGCACAAAAAGGCGACAACTGCACAGACATATTCCATCTGGAAAGAAGATCCCCTGTCGGAAGGGTGCCCACTCTGAACTTAAAATACAGAGCCCTATCGATTGGCATGGTGATCAAATCCAGATAGGGTTCGTAGGCCACCACGTCCTTGATTCTTAAAAAGGCTGCGGTGGAGTTACAGTGACGGGGATTACCGATCAGTTTGGAGGAGACCCATTCCCAATAAAGTTTTTTCAAGATGGCTTTAGGTGGTGCAGATTTAGTAGCCCAATGAGCCCCCAGACCCAATTCCCCCAAAAGGTTTTTAACATCCCTTAGCCATTGGATCTTGTGCCAGCCCCCCATTCCCATCACCTCAGACAGCCCATCGGCATATGATTTCAGTTCTGGGACCCTCCATAAGCGGGCCCATAAGAGCAGCGGCCGGAGGCGAGCCTCAGTTAACTATGACAGGTGAATTTTTATTTTTTATTTTTTTTTTTAAATTTTACTTTTAACAGACATTTTCACCTAACTATAAGAGCACTATGGGCCTCATTAGGATGGCGATCGGACTTTGCCCGCTATCCCCGTGGTAATATGGACCACCCGCCTTAAGGGCGGGGGTCCCGTCACCAGTATTAGGATTAGCCCGCCACAGTGGCGGGTGCATCCTGCATTCATCTCAGTTTCTCAGAGTGAGACGCAATTGCACGAACCTGAAAGACTACGTTACCCAATCGATTGCAATGAAGAAGAAATTTTTAGAGCGAGGCTACCCCCATCGGCTGGTGAGGGAAGCCTTTAAAAGGGCACGGTTCTATGACCGCGATTCTTTACTAAATACACAGAAACAAGAACAAGAACAGAAACTAGTGTGCATCACCAGACACTATACTCTAGATGCTACTGTAAGACAAGTGATTAACTCAAACTGGCACTTTTTAAATGTAAATCAGAATAAAAATAAAATTGATATGCCCATGTTTACCCATCGGTGAAATAAAAATCTGAAAGACCTTATTGTCCGCTCTCGCTTCACCAGATTGACAAACATTCCTTACATGCATAAATCCATTGATGGTAGGAATGGAGTTAGAGGTACATCTCGCTGTGGCTCCATCATTACTGGCGACACTATAACATTCAATGATGTCACCATTGATTTGAAGGAACTCTGCACTTGCAACACACGGAACGTAGTCTATCTTATTGTTTGTCCTTGTAATTTGGGCTACGTAGGTGAGACCTCTCGGGCAATAAAAACACGCCTGACAGAACACAGATCAGCCATTAAAACAAAAAAACAAATGGCACCATTGGTTAATCACTTTGTGGAATATAGACACTCCCCAACAGAGATAAAATGGTGTATTTTGGAAAAAATACACATGCCTGATGAGAAAGGAGGTGAAAAAATCCGGAAGAAAAAGGAAGTCTACTGGATTTTCTCGCTTGAAACTTTCACCCAAGGGTTGAATCACAAACTTCCATGGGGGAATGCAATTATATAGAGTAGTTACTGTAGAGAATTCCTGATTTATATTGCGAGTTTTTCTGTAATAAATTATGAGGTCTTTTTGTCCCTGCAGATTTGAACTCTCTTCTTATTTATGGACTTATCAATTAGGAGCTTTGTTTTTGTCATCCATTCTCTAGCCCATCGTCCCTGGTTCATCTTTCCCTTTTCTGAATCACAACCCGGGTACGCTATAACTCCGTTGCCGGTTATGTTTTTCCCTTTATCTTTGTTTTTATTTTTCTTGTCTCATAATGAGAAGTTATGAAGACATAATAATTACCCCATTTTTCAATTTAAAACTCAGCTTATCCTGAGAATGCTCACACTAAATTCAAAAACCAATTAGGAAGTATTTCCTAAATGAATCATTCATGATTGTTTTATTCTGGTCGATGACGGATATATGCCTCTTAGATATTGTGCGGGTTGTGGGTGTTGTCCAGTTAAAGCACGTCGATGGCCATACGGAGGAAACATCATTGTCCGCATGTAACGATCACTATTAGTGCCGATGTTTACATACGCTACCTGCTGCTTAGACGATAAAGTAATCTGGCACTTTAAGAGAGGGAGTGATTGAACCTACCGCCAATCGGTAGTCCCTATATAAATGCCAATCAGCATCATACTTACAATTCTTCTTTTTTCGCAACCAACTTACTTGCCGCCATTGACCACGCCGGGTTCTAACTCTGATTCAGGTATGTGCACAGCATAGGGATACTGTGTATCAAGGAATGACTGTTTTAACTATACGACCGAGATTATTCGCTTTATGCACTGCAACAACCCGATACGGGCGATAAGCTGCAGCCTCCATTGACCTTAGTGTCGTTTAAAATATATCGCTGTCTGTTCGTAGTAAGATATTTGCTTATGCGTAACTTGGAAAATTGGTCTATATTGTGAGGCTTGAATATTTGTACCCCATATATGAGAATTATTAATATTTATACGAGACATTCCTTTTTGTTGAGGTCAGTACCTTTAAACTTGAATTGAACGCTGTTGACCGTGACACAGCTCTTTGGTCTCCGCTATCGATTAGAACACCGTAGCGTGAACAAGCAGGAAAACTATTATCGGGCACGTTTCCAGGTAGAATCAAATTACTGCATTCTTTATAAATGAGTAATCGGACAATAGGAAACTTTTGTCAATACCATAATTAATTAATTCTTTCCTAATTGTTATTTGTAGAGTAGTATACTCACGACTAAGACTGTTTGCTTCCTGTCACGCTATCGGTGCGTTGAATGTTGGACCCATTTGGCAATTAGCAAGTTTTTAATCCATAAGGTAAGACTGTCTTGTTTAAAAATAATCTAGCCTCTTAAAACATGAATTTGATATTTACCATTAATACCCCGCTTTTCATACACCTTCTTTCAGAATGTTTTTCTAAAAGATGAGTGCCCAACGTTGATGAAGTTTCACACTATCAAACATAGGATAATCGCCCTTGCGAAAACTTAAATGTAAACTATGCAATGTTGAAAGGATAGCCCAGTAGGTGATTTATTACAAAATAGATGTTTGATGAGACCATTTTTTTTGTGGCTTCTCCTTTTAGACAGCAAGGTAACGAAACTATCGCTTATTGTACATCTTGGACCAGTGAATCTCGGAATAGAGCAGGATAAGTAATTACTGGTATGTTCCTACTATATGAGCTTTCCTTTGTTGACAAAATAACCTTTACTCCTGGGAATGAAAATAGGTTACCATAGCCCTTTTAAATGCAATATCTTGTTAAAAGAGCTTGATTTAGTCATGCCAAAAAGGTCCATATTTAGTCTTTGGATCGAAAGACAGTTTAAAATATCAGATAGGTATCAATACAATCATCCTTAGTATTTTCTTCTGTACTTCCCAATCTTATTAGATATCATCGAACTGAATGAATTTGAAAGACCAAATAATTCTGTTATCTCGACCTTTCAAAGGTAAGTATTTTTCATTGAAAGTGCATATCATATAAGTAGAGACAGCATTCTATACCAGTTATAATTTCAAAATTTTAGGACTCAGAAAACAACTAGGATTTTCTTTGACATTTAAACTATGTGGTACTTATCTAAAATAATTTTCACTAATCTCCAGACTTCAAACTAGACATGATACTAGCACCGGATACCTCTCTGTATCTAAATACCTTTTTTCAATTTTTTCTTTCTCTCTGGAGACCTTTAAACCAAATGATCATGGAATATTGGTGTTTGAAATAAATTGCAATGTATGCTTCATATAACATCTCAAGATGACTTAGCGATTAGTATGTATGCTTCATACAATATCTCTAGATGATTTAGAGATTATTATGTACACTATTTCATACATCAAAGACCTAGAACTGCTAGAAACAGTTTTGAGCAATTTATTACTGTATATCCTTATCTTGCGGTATATTCTGTTGTGTTTGTTGTAAGAGTCATCTGGCACCCTGTTACAGTATAAGCATTTAAAGGTTATGAAAATTTGTATCTGATTGAACACAAGTAAAAGTATTCTAAAAACAGTACTCTTTGAATTTTAGAAATATGCTGACATTGTCCTGATGAAGACACACTGTTTGTGTCGAAACGCGTTGACAGACAGGCATCAGCTCCGACAATCAGCTTTGGGATCCATCAAAGTGTTTAACTTTCCCTTGAATATTAGAGACTACCATAAATTGAACACTGTACTCTCTTTTTTTATTGTCTTTTTATGTAGTTTTTCTACATGATTGAATATAATTATATTTATTTTTATCATTGTTATTAAATTTCATATGTTATCTTAATTATTGGTTATATAATTTTCTTTTTCTTGTGTTTATATTGCTATACTGAATTTGTGCCAGATATCTACATTGTGTTTTTTGCCTGGATACTCTAGTTTGCTATCAACCGCTTTGCCCTGATCCAGGAATTGTTTTCTCTCAGGGGGTCCCTGTTTTATTCCACAAAATGCATCCTGCATTCATACCATTGTGGTGGGCGGTGTACTCAGCACCGCCCACCACAATGGCAGGAAGGCATGCAGTGCACTTCCATGCACAGCATGGCAGGCACCACGCGGTGCCTGCCATGCTGTGCATGGAACTGCTGGGGGGTACCATAGGTACCCCCCATGTGCACCCTCCACCCCCCTGTAGTCCCTGGGGGCCCACGACTGGCCCCCGCAGGGATTCTCCACATGCCACGGAAAGGCATTCAGAGAAGCCCATCCTAATATGGCTGGCGGTGTCTGATAGACACCGCCACCATATTATTACTTTTCCGTCCCGGCCGCAAGGCGACCGGGGCGGCAAAGCAGTGAACGGTCTTTCCGTCCGCCGAGGTCCCCCTGCCATCCTAATATGGCGGGGGGTCTTTAGTGCAACGATGTCGGGCGGATTGCCCCCGCCAGGCTGGCCATGACTACCCGACATCGTATTGGGCCCCTATATCTCTTGATTTTTTTTCCGTGAGTTTCTCCGTTTTTTTTAATTTAAAGGTAAATATTATTACCATCCCAAATCATAACTAGGGGTGGGCGAATTTGCGTAGTCGTGCTTTGCAAAGCTCTGCAAAACAGTAAAAAATCTCTGCGAGCAAGCAGAGTTCCGCAAACATGCAGAATTGCTTGTTCCGCCAGTTTGCGGTGCTTTTTTCCTGTTCGCGAATGCTGTTTGCATGCTCGGGGAGAAATATCTTGCGAACACGCATTTTGAAAGCGCAAACAAGCAAAAAATGATGCTAATCTGCAAATCGTGTAATTTTTGGCAATTTCACATTCTCTGCGGAACGCGAAATTCCGCAAAGTCCGCGAGCGGAATGGAATTTACCGCTCAGACCTAATTATAACGTCTCTTTAACCTTTGTGTTTTTTTCAGTGAATTTCTTGGGGTTTTTGAAACATAAAAAACAATTTTAAGGGGCATCACTTTTAATGTAACAAACCTACTGTCTTTTTAAAAGGGCCAGAACAACAATATATAAAACAGACCTATTCGCTTTATTAAGGGGTCTGCACATTAACGTATATACAGCAGACATATTGGCTATGTCTCAGCACAATAATTTAACAGTAACCATAATAAAATACATGCTTTATTAATACACACATGGCAATGCTCAGAGATATGAGTTACACCAGGGCAACCACAACTAATTTTTATGTAGGGGCCCCTGTGGCCCTGCCAGCTCCCCATGCAACACCCACGCTGGTTGCCGGTGGGAGCTGGCCATATTTTATTTATTGGTGGGTGCCCCGATCCCACCTGGGGCATTCACAACATTGTGTGTATTTGGGGCTGTAAGGGAAGGCCGGGGTCTCCACAGACCTGCCTGCTCCCAGGCAGCACCCATCCTGAGTGTTGGCAGGAGCCAGCGTCAGTTGCTTGCTCCCGCCCAGCAGAAGCAGCTTTTCTTTCTGCTCTGGCCGAGCGGTAGCAATACTGTGTTCCCTGCTGCTGAGAGTGCCGCCAGGAGATACAGTTTTGTTTACTTCCTGCAGAAACCTTTCCACTCCCGCCGGGAGGGAGTAATTAAATGTTTCCTGCCCATTGTTTCATAGACAGGGAACAACCACAGGGCCGTATTCTCAAGGAAGTCGTGGCGAGAGGCGTTAGTCTTCTTGGCTTAACGCCTCTCTCCGCCACTTCAGAAATGCAAGGCTGCACCCAATTCTCAAGTTTATGGTGCAGCCTCGCGTTTCCCCTTGCGATGGTGCTAAGTTTCACAACTTAGCACCAACCCAGGCACCCTTGCTCCAGAGTGCAAGGGTGTCTGCAAGCAGGGAGGTTCGTTTAGGTACAGGAAGGTGCCCCTTCCTGAACATAAACAAACCTTAAATGACAGTTTGCAATGTACATGTGTGATGCTTCAAGCTGCACACATGGAAGTTACAAAACGGCTTTTTAAAAAATGGTTTGTTTATTTATAGGAAGGGACACCTTCCTGTACATAAACAAACCAGGGTATTTTGCTTTTTCCATGTGTGCTGCACAAGGCGGCATCATTGGAGAAAGCAAAAACGAGGAAAAATAAAGCATATCACCTCATTTCGCCACCTTGAGGCCAGATTTTTCCTGGTCTTAAGTTTGGCGCTACCTCCTATTTACGCTTCCCTTGTGAATAGGAAGTAGCGTCAAACTCAGTAGGTGTTGGGGTGGAACGCCCCCCGCAACACCCACTGCACGCCCCTTTCACAATAAAAATAGCATGAAGGGGCCCTATTCACAAAGCAGCGTTAAGTAGTGTTAAGCCACTTAACGTGGCTTAATGCTGCCTTGTGAATATGGTTAAGCCCCTATCGCCACAACAACATCACTGCCTTTAGCACTTCCCTTTGCCTGGATATTAATTTCTCCCAGAACTCATCTCTAATTCATGAACATCTATTCTTTAGGGGTTCATTCATGATGTTCTTATGCCCGACTTTTACGTCAATACTGGCATTCCTAAACACCTTCAAGGTATAAATATACCTTCACTTGCTATGGCAAACCACGGTGCGGTTCGGCTACCTACTTGCACGACGCATCTCGCCACAGCAAGTCCTGAAGGAAGTCAAGTCACCAACTTACACACTGGCCAGACGCTGTCATCCTCCTTCCAGAGAATCCAGCTCCAGTGTTTCTGGCTCCCCTTGTGGGGTGTTAGAGATCGAGTCCTGGAAAGAGATTCCAACCTCTCTCATTCTAAGGTATGGAGCTGATTAGAACCCAGAGGAACTTTTGGCAACTCTTGGCATAACTAAACCAGATGAAGACAGCACCTACTTCTTCCCTCGTACTACACATAGGTTAGGTACACTGGGGTAGGATTTTTTTAGAAGCTCAAGATGAGTATTTTAGCCTGTGTTATTTATGTATGTATTTTTATGAATATATGTCGTAGCTAAACGACATGCTATTGCAGTATTATTTTGTCTTACTGCTAATGCTGTACATTTTATACTCCCCATTCTGTCTTACGATTGTAGCAGTTCACCTCTCTTGCATGAGAAATAAGACTGTTCAATAAACCCTTTTATTGAAACGCCCGTCTCACTATTTCTATGCAACTCTGTAGAAACGAAGCAAGCATGAATGACGGAGTGAAGCGGTTATCTGCTGTTTCTACGACTCTGAAGATACTGTTCCGATTCTAGGGGACACAAAGTTGTCATGTTTATGCGGTTGTCAGAAACTAATCCCTTCTTGTCCATTCGAGAAGGGTTCTAGTGGCCTCTGAGATAGCTGGCACACACACAATTAAGTTTAGTATACTCGATAGAGGCATACTGACCTAAGTCCTAGGTCAAAACTATTGTGTACATTATTCCAATGTGCAGAGCCTATCAGGGGTATAGGAACTACACTACAGTCCCGGGGATAGGTTTCCTGGGGCTGAAATTGACCCAGGCTAGAGGGCCAGGCGTCCCCTCGTCTTTATTTGAAAGAGTAGTCCAGTGAATGGGGTCCCAAAGGCCTAACAAGGCTCAGGGACCTTTGAGGCTTGAGGAGGGAGACTTTGCTGCCCCCTTCTCATTTTTCAAACTTGGAAGTGAGCTTCCCGGTGCCTTTGGAGGCTCGGGGGCTGTGTGGCACTCTCCACATACAAACTAATTTCGGCCCTAGGTGTGTGCTCCCCAGAGTCTTAGGAAGCCCCCGCAATGCACTGCTTATGACCTCACATATGACATCACTCATGACATGTTATGTGATGTCCTCTATAGCATCACTCATGATGACATCTCAAATGGTGGTGTCACAAGTATAGTTACCTTAGGGCACAGGTTATAGTTACTTGAGATAACTATAACTGCTGCATTTCTATGGCTTAGTGTGTTTAAAATCTGAACCTAACTATGTTTGCTTTTTTATTGAAAAAAAAACAAATACATATACACACATATAGAGTGACTACATTTTGTAAGCATAGATTAACCCAGTTTCAAGTTGGCTCCCCACTATTTAAGACCCTTTCTGTAGAAAGCAGGTGTCTGTTTATGTGTTGCGGTGTTGCTCAGGTTCTCCAGCTTTCAATTGAGTTTGCACCGGTTTCATTCCCTCAACTTGGCTGTCTTCCTTTCTTCCTGATCCTCTTGTTCATAGTCTTTTTGTCCTCTCTGCATTTGGTTCTTGTATTTCTCGGGCTTGGGTGTGCCTTTAATTGAGCTTCCTTCTCTGTGATTGTCTTTGTTTACTCTGGCGTTCAGGGGTCTTTGTCTGGTTCTTTGCTTGTCAAAGACTCGTCATCCCACCACCCGCCAGAAAGCAGTGGCTGAGCCTTCCCTCAACTACTCATAGCTTTATTTAACCTGTTTCCTGATCGAAACCCCTTTCGATCTGTTGCTTTACCCTTCATTGGTTTCTGTAATCCTCTTGAAACACAAGGAATCCTGAGAAAGAGGGCAGGCACCTTGATGGGCTCAAATGTAGCTCCATCAGAAGTAAATCTTTTCCTGAATAAATATGAAAAAGGAACACATATTTAGTAATATGAGGATGAGGTACTTGAAGTTCAGTAGAGGCGCATAAACAACACATTTTAATATGGTAGGAAATTAAAGAAAAGCTGGAGAATAATATCAGAAAATGTAATTCAGAATTCACTTCATCAGCAGTACTACCAAGTTTCCACCCCAGACCACTCAAAAGACATCTTCATTAAAGCCAGATGATGAGACCTAATTCGTTCTGATATATCAGAATTAGATAATCAAATTGATATTCTAATTCTAACTTGCACACATGAATATATATTTAGTGGAAACATTATTTAATGAGAATACCATTAAACAACTAACAGGACGGAACCAATAAAATATAGAGAAAAAAGACTAGGTGAGAACTTGGTTTGTGTAAAAAAGTATGAGAAACAAGCAAATGATGGTAACATTAATGTTTTAATAAATAGGGACGTATCCATGTTTGAATTGTGAAGATGGCAGTTCGACAATGAAAGAGACACCGACCATCGTCCACAAAGTGTTGAGAAAATATAATCCGTCTAGTGTCCTGGTTGCTTATTTATGAGAGGCACCGCAGACCATCAAGTGCTGATGGGTTTGAATTTAAGCAGTTCACACATTAGATTTCACAATGATAAATCCACAGTAAACAGAATTTTGGAAAAAGGGGCTTCACCTTGACGAAGATGTGTTTTGAAGCTCTAGAAGTGATATTTGAGCAGCAAGTGGCAAGAGAGATAGATTTAATTAAGACATTTGTTTTAGATTGAATATTTTACAAAAGGGTTAATACATTTAAGGGTATTGCATATTTTCTATGAGGTTAAGAACGATGGGCCTTGATAGAAAAATAAGTTATTTAAAGACTCGAAAGCAATTAGAATAACATTACAGAAAGTGAGGCGAAATGTTTATTTATTTATTTAAGAGTTTTATATAGCGCTAGCCAGACCCGAAGGTATCGGAGCGCTTTATAACATATATCGTGATGCACTTAAAATGCCAGAATTGAACGGCAGTGGGTATGGAGAGCCTGTTCATCTTATATTTTTTATTGAGTGTAATGTCTGAAGTTTAAATATAAACTCTTGAAGGAGGGGTTCCACCCTGTAATGCACAGAGGGCGGAATATGTCAAATTCCATTATGGATTATGCAAAACAAATGTGGATAAAAAACAAAAAGCAAAATATTACATTGCAGGAAATCAATATTTCAATCTTGCGGGTGTTACTCCCGTGGGAGCACATCTCAGATCCGCACTTAGACCGTTGTTGCTTCATCGGCTCTCAAGAGTGAGGGTGCCCGCGAGCAGCCTCAGATGCCGCCCTCCCATGGGTGCCGGGTCCTAGGGCGAGCCAGAGTCCCCGAAAGCACGGACCCCCCCAGCATGACACCCACCTCGTACATGGGGTGGGTATGGATGTCCTTGTATGTGCAGGACCAGCAGCCCTTGGAGTGTCCTGTGGCCCTTGAAGTTGGCCTCTCAGGAGCTCTGATCCGAGCAGAGCCCTGATGCCTTGGCACTGCCTACCACTGCTGAGAGGGCGGGGCAGCTGTGGTTGCACTTCGGTTGATGTCTGCTTTCCATTTCACCCTGGAGAGGGGGAAGTGAATCCTCTGTGCTCGGGGTGCCTCTGCAGGGTACGGTGCAGACACGCACTGCATGGGCAGGAGTCTGCAATGTCGCTGTTTGCAGGCGCCAAGAAGCTCTCTTCTTTTTCCAACAGCTCCTGCATGCGGCCCACTGAGGGAACTCTGCATGAGCAGCACCAGGGGCATTACCACTATAGAAAGCTCAGTTCCCTGGACAGCACCTATAGACCCCTACAGAGAGAAGAGCTCAGTTCTGGGGAAGAGCACCCCATAGAAGCTTCAGAAAGAACTGTTCAGCTCCTGGGACAGCCCACATAGACAGCTATAGACAGAAGTGCTTAGCACTAAGGACAGCTCCCCATAGACTCCTAAAGAGAGAAGTGCTCGCACTACGGATAGCACCCTATAGACTGCTGTAGAGTGAAGTGCTCAGCACCATGAATAGCTGTAGAGATTGTTGTAGAGAGAACTGCTGAGCACTGAGAACAGCTCCCCATAGACTCCTACCGAGAGAAGTGCTCAGACTGCGGATAGCTCCTCGTAGACTGTTGTAGAGTGAAGTGCTAAGCCCCATGAACAGCACCCCATAGACAGCTATGACGAAAAGTGCTACGCACCACGGATAGTTCCCTGTAGACTGCTAGAGAGTAAAGTGCTCCGCTCTGTGCGGTGGACCCTTGACCGGGGATCGAGGGCGGTGTTGGTGCTGCTGGATCTTTCGGCAGCATTTGACACCGTCTCTCACCCGATCCTCCTGAAACGACTGAGATCCATTGGAGTTCAAGGCACGGTCCTTAACTGGATTGCATCTTTCCTCTCTGGCCGTAAACAACAAGTGTATACTCCCCCTTATACCTCATCAGCTAGGCCACTCAGGTGGGGTGTCCCGCAGGGCTCCTCGTTGAGTCCGCTTCTTTTTAATGTTTACTTTACGCCTTTAGCGGAAATGCTATCCCAGTCTGGAATTAAAATGATGACATATGCGGATGACATTCAGATTCTTTTCTCCTACAATGATTCATCTTCCACGACTTTCGACCAACTAAAAAACATGTTTGCGGAATATTGCGAAGTGGATGGATCTCAATTTTTTAAGACTCAATGCCGGTAAGACCGAGGTCCTGTTTTTCAATCAACCATCTCCCCTTGCTTCTAACCTCTGGTGGCCGGAAGACCTGAGTCTTGCCCCTTCCCCCAAGGACTCGGTCATAAATCTGGGGGTCAGATGGGATAACCATCTGTCCTTTGCCAACCAAGTCCACACAGTCTCGGCTGCCTGTTTTTCCAAAATTAAAATGATTAAAAAATTCATTAACTACATGCCCAGTAACATCAGAAAACTATAGTCCAGGCCCTCATAACATCGCACTTGGACTACGCCAACGGACTCTATCTGGGACTGACAGCAGGTCTCTGCCACAGACTCCAGATAGTTCAGAATGCGGTGGCCCGTTTGGTTTGCGGCATTCCACTCAGACATCACATTTCTCCTTACCTGCGGAAACTGCATTGGCTGCCCATCCCCAAAAGGATCGAGTTCAAAGCCATGACTCTCGCTTTTCGGACCACTGAAGGTTTAGGACCAGCCTACCTCATCTCTAGTCTCCGCCCATATAGTCATTCTAGAGATCTTCGCTCTAATACCAAACAGCTACTAGTTACTCCTGGATTCAAAAAAGCCCGATCTGGAGGCAAAACCTTTCAAGTTTGCGCCTCCAATCATTGGAATAAGCTTCCGCCTTCCCTCAGTTTGATTCAGTCAGAACCTGAATTCCGTAGATCCCTCAAAACTTTTCTTTTATTCCCTTTTCGGTACCCACAGCTTTCTGATTATCAGCGTCGGGACACCCCGTTGGGGTAGCTGCGCGCTTTACAAAAGACACAAATACAAATACCGCGGACAGAGTAAAGTGCTCAGCACCGTTGACAGCTCCCTGTAAACTGCTATAGAGTCAAATGCTCAGGACTACGGATAGCTCCCGATTGACTGCTATAGAGAGAAGTGCTCAGCACCACGTACATCTACCGCTCTCCCATTCGCCGCCCCGCTCCCACCTCCCAGCTGCTCCTCCCTCCCACATCCCCTTATATGGTGGTCAATGTGTGGCCGCGCGCAGCGGGCGCACCGAAGGCGCGCCTAAGGAAAGCTCGGCTACGCCTGCCGCGCCTGGACCGCACCTAGCGCCAAAACCCCTGGACCCCAAAGACACCAAAACACCCAACTACACTACGATGCCAGCACCCTCCACACACTCCACCCAGGGCGAGAACACACATGCTACCGGGCCACCCCGAAGCGCACCCAAGGACCCTTCACCTGACAGAACTGCAGCTTCACCAGTATCCGACCCGCAAACCACCAACCAACGAACCCAACCACCTGAGGTGCATCCTCCTCAACACCCGCTCCGCCCACAAACACGCCGTCGAAATCTGGGACCTCCTCGACTCAACCACCCCAGATGTCGCCTTCCTACCATAGACCTGGCTGACCCCCAGCACCGGACATAGCCATAGCCATCCCAGAAGGATACAAGATCGCCCGCAGAGACCGCACCAACGGAACAGGAGGTGGAAATGCCATCATCCACAAGAACACCCACAGTGTCTCGACCAGCACCAACGGCCCCCTCAGCACCGTCGAACACCTGCACTTCCAGATTCACACTGACCCCAATACCACCCTCAGAGGAATCCTCATCTACAGACCCCCTGGACCCAGACCACAATTCAGCGACTCCATCACCGACCTCATCAGCATCCATGCCCTCGCCTCCACAGACTACATCCTCCTCGGGGACCAGAACTTCCACCTCGAGAACAACAACAACGTCAACTCCGCCACCCTGATCGACAATCTCACCAACCTCGGACTCAGACAGCTTGTGACAACACCCACCCACACCGCCGTTCACACACTAGACCCCGTCTTCTCCGCTAGCCCCCACGTCTCATTCAACCACACCACCGAACCCCACTGGACCGACCACTGCTGCATCCACTTCACCTTCAGGAAGCCCACCGCACATCGCCGCACCCAACAGATGCCTCGTTGCTGCTGGAGAAAAGTCACCGAAGAGCAGCTCGCCACCGCCCTCGCCCGAGCCCACCAGCCGACCCCATTGATCCTGACGCTTCCGCCCTCAACCTCCGCCAGTGGATCAACGACTGCACCAACACCTGTGCCCCGCTCAAGACACCCTCCAACAGCCATACGAGCAAGGAAGCCACCTGGTTCACTGAAGACCTCCAGGCATCCAAGCGTACCTGCCGGAAACTGGAGAAGAACTGGCTCCGCCAACGATCAGCAGACAACTACATAGCCCTCAAAAACGCCACCCGCAGACAACATCAACTCATCAGAACCGCCAAGAGGACCGCATTCAAGGACCGCCTGGATAACAATGCACACAACAGCAAAGAGCTATTCAGCATCGTGAAGGAACTATCCAACCTCAGCTCCAACACCAACGACATCCTACCTTCGCAAGACCTGTGCGACTCACTAGCCACCTACTTCCACCGCAAGATCGCAGGCATCCACAACAGCTTCAACGCCACGACCAAACCGCCAACCACCGAGACCCCCACTGCTGTGACCACCTGCCGCCTGATCGCATGGTCCAACGTCAACGATGATGACACCATCAAAACCATGAACTCCGTCCACTCTGGATCCCCGTCTGACCCATGACCACACCACGTCTTCAACAAAGCCAGCACAATCATCGCACCCCACCCTTGGAAAGTCATCAACGCCTCCTTCGAGACAGCAACCTTCCCAGAGAGCTGGAAGCATGCCGAGATCAACGCCTTACTCAAGAAACCCAAGGCGGACCCCAAGGACCTCAAGAACTTCCGTCCCATCTCCCTACTCCCGTTCCCGGTGATGGTCACCGAGAAAATCGTCAACAAGCAACTGACCCACTACTTCGAGGACAACAACATCCTGGACCCATCCCAATCTGGTTTCCGCAGCAACCACAGCACTGAAACTGCCCTCATCGCCGCCACCAACGACATCAGGACCCTGCTCGACAATGGAGAAACAGCAGCCCTTATACTCCTGGACCTGTCAGCCGCCTTCGACACAGTCTGCCACCACACACTATGAACACGCCTACATGATGCCAGGATCCAAGAGAAGGTCCCAGACTGGACCACATCCTCCTCTCCAGCAGAACACAGAGCGTCCTTCTCCCCCCTTCAGCTCCACTGCCACCAAGATCATCTGCGGCGTACCCCAGGGCTCATCCCTCAGCCCAACACTGTTCAACATATACATGGCACCCCTTGCCTTCGTCGCCCGTCAGCATGACCTCAACATTATCTCCTACACCGACGACACCCAGCTGATCATCTCCCTCACCAAAGAGCCTCACACCGCAAAAACCAACCTCCACAAAGGAATGAAGTCTGTCGCCGAATGGATGAGGAACACCCGACTGAAGCTGAACTCGGACAAGACGGAGGTCCTCGTCCTTGGCTCCAACCCCTCAGCCTGGGATGACTCCTGGTGGCCGACATCACTGGGAATAGCCCCGACACCCACTGACCACGCACGCCACCTGGGGGTCATCCTTGACTCCACCCTCTCCATGACTAAACAAGTCAACACCGTCTCCTCATCCTGCTTCAACACCCTATGAATGCTCCACAAGATCTTCAAGTGGATCCCCACCGAAACAAGAAGAACAGTCACCCAGGCCCTCGTCTCCAGCTGGCTGGACTACAGAAATGCCCTCTACGCAGGAACATCAAACAAGCTCCTGAGACGGCTGCAACGCATCCAGAACGCCTCGGCACGACTGATCCTCGACATCCCCCGCCGCAGCCACATCACACCCCACCTTGGAGACCTACACTGGCTCCCTGTCAACAAGAGGATAACCTTTAAACTCCTCATCCACGCACACAAGGCCCTCCACAAAGCTGGCCCAGTGCACCTCAACAAACGACTCAGCTTCTACCCCCCTACCCGCAAGCTCCGCTCCGCCGGCCTCGCCCTCGCCACAGTGCCGCATTTCCAAAGAACAACCGCTGGCGGCAGATCCTTCTCCCACCTCGCCGCCGAGACCTGTACACCCTCCCCACCAACTTACGGCAGACCCAAGACCTCCTGGCCTTCAGACGACTTCTCAAGACCTGGCTCTTCGATCAGTAGCAGCACCCCCCACCCCCCAGCGCCTTGAGACCCTCACAGGTATGTAGCGCACTTAACAAATGTCATGATTGATTGATTGACAGCTATAGAGTGAAGGGCTCAGCACCACTGACAGCACCCTATAAACTGCTATAGAGTGAAGTGTTCAGCAGCGCATACAGCGCCCCACTGACTGCTAGAAAGAGAGAAGTGCTCTGCACCTCGGCAGCTCCCTGTAGACTGCTATAGAGTCAAGTGCTCAGCAGCGCGGATAGTTCCCTATTGACTGCTACAGAGAGAAGTGTCCAGCTCTGAGGACAGATCCTCCCTATTGACTGCTATAGAGAGTCGTGCTCAGCAAAGCAGACAGCTCCCTATCGACTGTTGTAGAGTGACGCGCTCAGCAACATGAACAGCTCCCCATTAACTGCCATAGAGTTGAGTAACCAGCACAGCGGACAGCTCCCCACTGACTGCTATTGAGGGAAGTGCTCAGCACCACGGACAGCTCCCCATAGATTGTGATGGAGAGATGTGTTCAGCACCGTGGACAGCTCCTCAAAGATTGCTATAGAGTGAAGCTCTCAGTACCGTGGACAGCTCCCCATAGACTGCTGTACTGTGAAGTGCTCAGAACCGTGGACAACTCCTCAGTGATGTTATTGAGTGAAGTGCTCAGCACTGCGGATAGCTCCCGATTGACTACTATAGACAGAAGTGCTCAGCACTGAGGGAAGCTCCCTTTTGACTGATATAGAGAGAAGTGCTCTGCACCACAGACATCTTCCTGTAAACTGCAATAGAGTCAATTGCTCAGCCCCGCGGATAGCTCCCTATTGACTGTTAGAGAGAGAAGTGTTCAGCACTGAGGGAAGCTCCCTATTGACTGTTGTAGAGTGAAGTGCTTAGCATCATGAACAGCTCCTCATAGACTGCTTTAGAGTGAAGTGCTCAGCACCGTGGACTGCTCCCCATTAACAGCCATAGAGTTATATGACCAGCACAGCGAACAGCTCCAAAAAGGACAGCCATGAAGTGAAGTGCTCAGCACCACGGACAGCTCCCAATAGATTGCTATTGATTGAAATGCTCAGCACTGTGGACAGCTCCCAATAGACTGCTATAGAGTGAAGCTCTCAGTGCCATGACAGCTCCCCAAAGACTGCTACAGTGTGAAGTGCTCAGCACCACGGGCACCTCCCCTTTGACTGCTTTAGAGTGAAGCTCTCAGTGCCGTGGACTGATCCCCACAGCTTCTTATAGACTGCTATGGAGGGAAGTGCTCATCACTGCGGACAGCCCCCCTATAGACTGCTGTGGAGGGAAGTGCTCAGCTCCTGGCACGGCCCATCCAGGCTGCTATAGAGAGACGCGTTCCCCATTGTGGGCAGCTTCCCATAGACAGCTACTGAGAGAAGCGCTGAGCCCCGCGACAGCCCTATAAAGGCTTCTATACAGAGAAGTGCTGAGCATTCCGTAGAGCTCCCTATAGACTGCTATAGTGGGAAGTGCTCACACCGCAGCCAGTCCCCGATAGACGGCTATAGGTATAAGTGCTTGGCTCCTGACCCAGCCTCACCTAGAGGGATATCAAGAGCAGCACTGGGCTGCTGGGGCTGCCCCCTGTCCCTGCTACAGATAGAAAGGGTTCAGCTCCAGGGACAGCCCCTTATAGACTGCATGTTGAGCACGGCAAACAGCCCCATAAACAGCTGCAGAGAGACGTTCTCAGTGGCCTGGGAGAAACTTTAAGGACTCCAGAGTAATTAGAGTATCTTTATTTTATTTTATTTTTTAAGGGAAATTGCCAGAATTAAACGATGACATCCGTTTGCATGTTTATGAGGAATGTGCCGCAAACCCCGACTGCAGCAGCACAGGAACAATACGTGTAGCCAGCACGAGTGGACACTGCTGCTCCTGTCCACGCACTCCTGCGTGTAGCAATATTTTCTTGATGTAAAGTGCACCCCGCGTGTCTTTTGGACTCAATGATGCATTTTACGCGAAGACAATATCTCTAAATGCTGGATTTCAATCCTCCCACTTTTCTGCGTAATTCCACATACGTTTACTGTAATTTTGCATAATTCCGCTACAGCAAGGTACCAGAGTCACGCCCACCTCTAGTTTCCAGCATCTAGACAGTGCCCCATAGACTGCTATAGAAAGAGGTGCTCAGCCCCAGTACAGACCCCTATAGAGTGCTACAGAGAGACGTACTCACCCCGAGGACAGCCCCATATAGACTGCTATAGGGAGACGTACTCAGCCCCAGGACAGCCTCCTATAGACTGCTATAGAAAGAGGTGCTCATCCCCAGTACAGACCCCTATAGAGTGCTACAGAGAGACGTACTCAGCCCGAGGACAGCGCCCTATAGACTGCTATAGAGAGACGTACTCAGCCCCAGGACCAGTGCTCAATTTGTGCCGGTGCTATCCGGTGCTTAGCACCGGCACTTAATTTTCAGGGCCGGGTCTACAGTCTGGACATCGTCACATATGAAAGATGATGTGATGACAAGATATTTATAATTACTTGACTCGGAATACGCGCGCACAGAGTGCCAGTGTGCTTCGGTTGACTTGCCAATGATGAGTCATTGTAGTGAATGTGAGCCGGTCCGGACTCCGGAGCAAAGCAATTGCAGGCAGCTCAGCATTCATTAATCATAATGATACTTTCAGTGACATGGCGTCATCATGGCGGCCGCGGCGTCGCGAGGGCACAACCAGTGAACTGCGTCTGTTGCCGGCGGTAGGCGGGACTCGGGAGCAGTACTGTCTGGGCGGGAGTGAAGACATTGCTTGGGAATCTGCGCGCAGATTTTGTTCCGCTTGCTTGCCAATGCTACGCCCGCCCCCGGCACACCTGCACCCTCGAGTCAGAGCCTCAGCCAGTCCGACCACTTTGAGGGGCAGGCAGCACCACCAGGAGGCCCGCTTATCAGTTAATAAAGTCAGTGCCTCGCAGCCCTTTCCGAGTCCGACCACGACGAGGAGTGCGTAAGTACTAAGTAATTGGCAGTCAGACATCATGGCAATGCATGCTGAGCTCCTGGGCTCAGCAGGCCGCCGCTGGGGGTTATGTTGTTAAAGAAGGCCCGGCCCTGTCCCTTAAAGCATCCACACTGCACCCTGCCTGGGCTGGCCTGGTTGGCTTGGCCTAGGAGCAGCCGCCGACGCCGGACACGTACTTATCACGATAATAGGGCCAAGAGCAGGGCCGGGACGGGCGGCCGGTGTTAAAAGTTAAAGCCTTTCAATTTAGTAGCAATTTATGGTTATCCCCCCAGTCCGTCCCGAGTCTCTGAGTGCTTCGGAGGCCTGGCTCAAGTTAAAAAATGCCCGTGAGTATGCCCGCCGGATGTTGTAGGGGCTGTGCGTGTGAGGCAGGCAGCGCGCTGAGATTTTTTTCCAATTGCCAAAGGGCGCTCCATTTCTCTTAGCTGGAGGCCTGCCCCTGCACTCCTGCTGCTTGCATTTGCAAAGACTGTCGGTATTTTTGTAATCCTCCATGCCTCTGGCAGCAGCTTCTTAATTTGTGACAACTGCACGAGACAGGTTTATGTTTTAATCTCCTATCTGAGGAGCAGGCACTATTAATCCTTCATTTGATTTGTGTTTTTATTCTGGATAAATAAACACCATCGGGTAAGAAAGCGTGCACTAACAGCACGTTTAATGTTAAAAATATACATGCAGCGCATGTAACTTACACACTAGAAGTTGAAATTCATGCACAATGATATGTGGAAAAAAATCCATCTGATTTATAACATTAAAACCCTTGTCATTTTTAATTTGCTATTTTTAAGTAACTTTGGTTTCATTGCGCTGTTAAATACACCACATCAAAAAATCGATAAATATGAAATTCACCCACCAGCAAGAGAAATGCCTTAAAGTATTATAGACTTTTTTGTCACATTTTCCCTGGTAATCGAATGCCTGGGCTCAGAAACCTGCTCTCATTCTTCCGTAAATATGCCTTAATTGTGACCCTTCTCCTGGCTCACACTTAAGTGCCCCTGGCCTCCCCGCAGAGATAAGAAAGGCGCTGCTACCGCGCTCTGCTCAGCGCAGTCTCCTCCTGTGAAACTGCTGCAGAGGGAGAGGCCTTACGGGTTAGCCTTAAAGTACAGAGTATGGAAAGCGCTCACCCTGCCTGACCTCTATTGCCGGGTCCATCAGACAGTGAGGAGACTTTCCAAAATTCAGCAGGTCCCTCTTCAAGTTCAGAGACAGGAAAAAACTTCTCCCTGAAGGCCTTCCCGCCCAATAGTTCCCGACTGGAAGGAGCCTTTTGTAAGGGCTTTCCACCCATGGACCAGGCGTGAGCACAGTGTTGTGATGCAAACACTTCTATGTGGCATCACCATTTGTATTGATGTGTTATAAAGCGCTAAATTGTCATCTGATGATGGCTTCTAGGCGCAAATTACTTTTTTGCATCAATAGCTCCCATAAGAAGCCCACAACAGTGTAATAATCGTGAAACATCCCAGTTTTGAGCACTGCCTATTGGCAAAGGTAGGGCTTCCCTCAGAGATGCTCAGACAGATAGATTGTGTTTGTCTTGTTTGTGTCATCGGGGTGATAGAGATAATGTGCTTTGAGAAATCAGGATGGTCGGGGAAGTAATGTCCACCAAATTATTTCAATGTTATGGACAGCCACAAAACGATTTGAAGCAAGCACTGGTAAAAGCAACTTGTTTGGTGTTGACTGGAAGTCTTTTGAATTGTTCAACGCTTGTTTTGTGTTTTTGTGTTTTTTTTGTGGTAAAATTGGATGTTGAGGGAGCTCCTGAGCCTTCTACAATGAAAAAAAAGTTGTCTAAAAGCAAAAATATATATTTTTTGGTTTAAGAAAGCACACATTGTCAGAGTAGCAACTGGCACTGAGGGGAAATACATTGTGTTTGTGGTGTCTTCGTTATAGGACAGAATGGCATTACTCACAGTGAAGTTAGCCAATGACTGAAGTGGGGGGGCCCATTTCCCCATGCTGCATTGGGCGGAAAGAAATTGTGAATGAAACAACAACAACCCAGTAGATGGTAATGTTGCGCTGCGGGCCATGGCTCAGCCGGTGGCGCTGGCGGACTTTATGGTGCGGTGAAGACAAACCCAGACCTTTGTTGTCTGGAGTTGTAATCGAAATTATGAAAAAATGTCAAAAGATCAGTGGATTGAAGTTTGACGTCCTGTTGTTCTGGCAGTCCAAATGTTCAGATGCTTAAACCCTAACATGAAAAATAGCCCAAGTTGGAAAACAAGTCACGGTTACAGTTTTCTACAACCATTTCAGTCTGTGTAATTCTCTCTCTCTCTGACCGCTTGGACTATATAAACCATAACAAATATGGGGTTTATTTACATGCCCCTTGCTTCGCCGGTGCGTCACTTTTAATATGGGAACAAGTGATGCACCTCGGCGCAAGGGGCATGTAAATAAGCACCAATCTGTATAGTCCGACCTCCGTAAAGCACTGACACCTTTATGGACCTAGTTCACGCTAGACAAAACTACAGCTAAATAAACAACCAGTGTTCATATACTTCATTCTATACTCATATGCTAAAATGACCTTTTCGCTGTGTTAATTAATTTGGATGATAGCCCAATACTCTTTGTCCTTTAACATAGTTTAGAATTCATTTAATTATTCCTGCCTCATTTTGTAGCTTCTATTAGGGTGAAACTAATAATTCTCAACACATGTTTTCCAAAAGTACGTCCATCTTCAAAGACTCTGCTTGCCAGGATGTCTACATTGAGGAACTCTGGTGCTGTAAATGGTTGACTCATGTATGTGTTTCCTTGCCCTCACTCTTTCGTTAGTACCGGGACACACTCTTGAGTAGCTGTGCGCTTTATAAATCCCATTTAACATAACGTACGCAGCTGTATGTGTGACTAGCACATCAGACACTAGGGACATCCATTCTTGCAGTGTGGGTGTGTGCATACGAAAGATGACTCTTCCGTTGTAGTCTAGTCAGTGACCACATCACTTTGTCCTTTACTTTACTGTGATGATTTTATTTTTCACAATCTTATGACTTCAGTGATGTAACATTGAGGGCAGCACCAACACTCTGAAAATTGTTCCAGCGCCACTGGTTTTGGTGCCTTTATTTGCCATTTTCATGCTTTCTGGCCTGGGTGCCTTTGTGGGACAATTCCATGCTTTCTGGTCTGAGTACTTATGTGTCAGATTTCCATGCTTTCTGGCATGGATGCCTATGTGTGATATTTCCACGTTGTATGGCACTAATAGGTATGACTTGAGATATGGAAATTCAAACTGCCCAGCATTCCACTACCTATTCTTTTGGCTTAGGTACCTATAGGACTTTTTGGGGGAGATTACATTTTTCTGTGCTTTATGTTAAGATACTAATCTTTAATTAAAAAGTAATTTTTTGAATATATGCCTCTTTTCTAATCTCTGTCTTGTCTGTGTGATACAGAACTACATTTGGATACGCCAGTTAAGTTCCATGTTTTTTACTATTTTAAATGTCTAATAAATGCACATTTAGGGCCGGATGTAGGTCGGTCGGTAACGGCCGAAAATCGGTATTTTTGGCCGTTACCGACCGAGATTCACAAAATAGTATGTAGGGCCACATATTTTACAGATTCGGTAAATTTACCGATCGGTAAATTTACCGAATCTGTAAAATACCGAATCAGTATTTTTACCGATTCGGTAACAATGAGATGTAGGTGGGACTCTTCTGAGTCCCACAAGCCTTACAGAATCGGTATTTTACCATGAAATCCAACTTCATGGTAAACTACCGATTCCGGTGTGCATGCACATGTGTGCATGCACACCTGTGCCATATGACAGGCAGACCTGCCCTTAGGGCAGGTATGCCTGCCACATGGCCCCCGAATCTTTTTTGGGGGTGCTAGAGGGTGTCAAAGTGACACCCCCTGCACCCTTGTCAAAATCGGTATTTACAGATTCGATAAATACCGACCGGTAATGCCCCATTCATTCCTTTGGGCTTCAAAGCCCATAGGAATGAATGGGGCATTACCGGTCGGTATTTACCGAATCGGTAAATACAGATATTTACCGATTCGGTAAAAGGAACATCTGGATGTTCCTACATATCCACCCCTAAGATTTACCGATTTTTAATTACCGAATCGGTAGAATTCGGTAATTAAAATTCGGTAAATCTATTTTACCTACATCTGGGCCTTAGCTCCATGTCAGGGAGTAAGTTATAGTAACAAGCCCAATTGTTAATAATCTTTTTTAATTGTTTCTCTAAAAGTAATCGCTTTAACGAAATACTAACTCTGCTATTTATGAATCCCAAACCCCTTCAGCCCCTGGAAGTGACAAAGTGACTCATTCAAGTGTATTTCATGATTTTATTCAGCTGATCTGTTTTGGCTAGTGTTTTCACAACATTTTGGTTTATTTTGTCACATAAGCTATGTAAAATGTGTCTCTTTGATCTCATAGACTCTATTAAAAAGGGCATTCCCTACCCCATAATGTCCTTTCCCCAAAATCAGCACATAGAGCACTGGAATTGTCCCTTTTCGATGCATTAGTGATTTTATCTAATTTATTCCCAAATTGTGCTTTAAATGCACTTTTGATTGACTCTTTTTCAAAATTTTCACAGGGCAGGGGAACCTCCTATAAAAACCTTACTATGAGGAAGGCTCCCTTGCTGAAATTCATCGGACTTTTCGCAGTGCCAGTTGAGGATGTGGGTGGAGCTAATAGAATAAGTGGGTGGAGCCAGTGGAGGAAATGGGTGGAGCCATAGAAAAGTAGGTGTGGCCTCCGACAAAGATTTGAGCACCTGCACTTCATATTCTACAAATTAACCACTGCCCAGGACAGCCTCCTATAGACTGCTATAGAGAGGTGTACTCAGCCACAGGACAGCCCCCTATAGACTGCTATAGAGAGACGTACTCAGTCACAGGACAGCCCCCTATAGACTGCTATAGAGAGACGTACTCAGCCACAGGACAGCGCCCTATAGACTGCTATAGAGAGATATACTCGGCCCCAGGCGATCCCTACTAAGAATGATGTAAAGAGAAGTGATCCGCTCCTGTAACAACTGCTTCTAGACTGCTGTAGAGAGAAGAGCTCAACCCCTGGGACAGACCCCATAAGATGCTGCAGAGAGAAGGGACCATGGACAGGCCCGCCCCTCATAGCCCGCTCTAGAGAGAAATGCGCATCTCTCGGGTCAGTCTCCATAGACTGCTGTTGAGAGAGGTGCTCAGCACTACGGACGTCTCCCCATAGACTGCTAGAGAGAGGTGCTCAGTGCCATGGATAGTCCCATAGACTGCCATAGAGAGAAGCTCAGCACCACGGACGTCTCCCCATAGACTGCTACAGCGAGAGGTGCTCAGCACCACGGACATCTCCCCATAGACTGCTACAGCGAGAGGTGCTCAGCACCACGGACGTCTCCCCATAGACTGCTACAGCGAGAGGTGCTCAGCACCACGGACGTCTCCCCGTAGACTGCTACAGCGAGAGGTGCTCTGCACCAGACGTCTCCCCATAGACTGCTATAGAGAGAGGTGCTCAGCACCACGACGTCTCCCCATAGACTGCTACAGAGAGAGGTGCTCAGCACCACGGACGTCTCCCCATAGACTGCTACAGCGAGAGGTGCTCAGCACCACGGACGTCTCCCCGTAGACTGCTACAGCGAGAGGTGCTCAGCACCACGGACGTCTCCCCGTAGACTGCTACAGCGAGAGGTGCTCAGCACCACGGACGTCTCCCCGTAGACTGCTACAGCGAGAGGTGCTCAGCACCACGGACGTCTCCCCCGAGACTGCTACAGCGAGAGGTGCTCAGCACCACGAACGTCTCCCCATAGACTGCTACAGCGAGAGGTGCTCAGCACCACGGACGCCTCCCCATAGACTGCTATAGAGAGAGGTGCTCAGCACCACGACGTCTCCCCATACACTACTACAGAGAGAGGTGCTCAGCACCACAGACGTCTCC
Organism: Lissotriton vulgaris; assembly: GCF_964263255.1. NCBI lineage: Eukaryota > Metazoa > Chordata > Amphibia > Caudata > Salamandridae > Lissotriton > Lissotriton vulgaris. The sequence continues at coordinate 2,006,166,612 of NC_141693.1, read as the reverse complement.
CCATAGACTGCTACAGCGAGAGGTGCTCAGCACCACGGACGTCTCCCCATAGACTGCTATAGAGAGAGGTGCTCAGCACCACGACGTCTCCCCATGGACTGCTACAGAGAGAGGTGCTCAGCACCACGGACGTCTCCCCATAGACTGCTACAGCGAAAGGTGCTCAGCACCACGGACGTCTCCCCATAGACTGCTACAGCGAGAGGTGCTCAGCACCACGGACGTCTCCCCATAGACTGCTACAGAGAGAGGTGCTCAGCACCACGGACGTCTCCCCATAGACTGCTATGGAGAGAGGTGCTCAGCACCACGGACGTCTCCCCATAGACTGCTACCGAGAGGTGCTCAGCACCACGGACGTCTCCCCATAGACTGCTACAGCGAGAGGTGCTCAGCACCACGGACGTCTCCCCATAGACTGCTACAGAGAGAGGTGCTCAGCACCACGGACGTCTCCCCATAGACTGCTATGGAGAGAGGTGCTCAGCACCATGGACGTCTCCCCATAGACTGCTACAGAGAGGTGCTCAGCACCACGGACGTCTCCCCATAGACTGCTACAGCGAGAGGTGCTCAGCACCACGGACGTCTCCCCATAGACTGCTACAGCGAGAGGTGCTCAGTACCACGGACAGCTCCCCATAGACTGCTACAGAGAGAGATGCTCAGTACCACGGACAGCTCCCCATAGACCAGGGGTCTTCAAAGTGTGGGGCGCGACCCCCAGGGGGGCCGTGAAGTGATGGAAAGGGGGTCGCGCATTCCCGATCACACTTCTTCCCCGGGCCCATCTGACTACAGGGATTCAGCCCCCCTCCTCCCCCGTAGTGTGTCTCAGCTCGAGCTGCTGTGACCTCCGCTGGGCTGTGTCTGCAGTCTTATCTCCAGCACAGCCCCGCACCCCTGAGTTTTTCACAGGTCGTTAACGACCATTTGCATATTTACATACCTTTTGAAAACTGGTTACTGAGGATTAGTTTTTTTTTTATAGTTCCAGTACCCCTGGGCCCCAACTCAGCCTTTTCCTTAAATTTGTATTTTACATTTACTGCAATAGTGTGAGAATGCATTTCATGAAAAGAAATTTAAAAAAAAATAGGGTTGCCAGAAGAAAAAAATGCCAGCCATTTCTTTTGTAACACACTGTTTGCTACCTCTCACATTTTGTTTGCTTTAGATACTTGCACAAGTGCCGCCATTGCCTACGTAACGTTTGTTCTGGTGTTTGAGTGTCTGCCATTTATTGCAGTATTATACCTCTATTTGTACTTTGTACGCTTTTGTAACCTGCACACATATCACTTTTTCCTCCTGTAATGTACCGTTTGCTACCTCTTGTATTTTGGTTGCTCACTATTGTCACTATTGCCTCATGTTACTTAACGTTTGCTTTTGTAATTTGTTCACTTGTAATTTTCTCCTCATGTAACATTACTGTTCCTATTGTGAAGCGCTCTGACACCTTCGGGTAAAGTCCGCGCTATATAAAAACGCATAAATAAATACATTCGTAATGTGACTTTTCTGTCTTTGTTCCCTTTAATTTTCAGTCATGGATCATCGAGGCAGCCCTAGAACATAATTAAAAGTGCTTTCTATTTAGATTTGCTGTTCCAAGTATGCACAGATGAGTGCTGAAATATACAGCTTTAGTTGACTGCTTATTTTTGTACCGTCTGGGACATCAAAATAATGAGCAGGCAACCCTAACCATAGGACTGGAAGTATGTTGCAAGATCAGCATATTATTTATTTCCTCCACCCTCGATCCCTGATTAATGTCATAATAGCAATAGCTTAACTTGTATCTTAAACCCTACGCCGCCGTCATTAATATGTTGAGTTACTTCAAGTGTCTGGAAATGCACCCTGCATTCAGAGAACTCACTTCTCATTCTCGCACTTCACTTTCATGCTCACCCTGCACTCACAGCGATCACAATGCACTCACACTGATCACCATGCACTCACATCATTCACCCTCTCACCCTGCACTCACAGTGATCACTCTGCAATAACAATGCACTTGCGTTGTTCACCCTGTACCTTGGCCTGCAGTCACACTACTCATCTGCACTCATCCTGCACTCATGTGACACCTCATTCACCTGTCCCCCTCACTGCTCAATTTGCAGCTCGCTCAAACAAGCCCATCATTAACCATGCATTCATTCATCCCACTCTGCACTTATATCCACACCCAAATTCATATGGCCACCTCACTCACCCTGCAGTCACTCCTCTTTCCCTACTCTCATACTGTTGCATCGCTCACCATGCACTCACATGGGCACTCTTCTCATCCACAGAGTGCAGAGGGCTAATGTGCCTGCTACAAAGAATATGTACTATGCAGATCACAGAACTGAGTGTGAGTAAAGTATGCGTAGCACTATAAAAAAAGAAATTGTTAGAAAGGTGCTACAGAGAGATGAGGTGCATTGTTGATGCCACTGCAACTTTAACCACCCACTCATTGCCTTGCCTCTGCTGTCAATGACAATACCTATGCAACTACCAACCATAACACTGTACAAGTGTGACTATTTCAAGCCCCCAAAGCTATAAGAATGGCATGGATGTCAGGAGTTTATCGTTTTTAATGTATATTGAATTAATAAACAGCTGTTCTGCTCATTTCTAAATTACACAGACAGAGCCACCATGTGGCAGTCGGTCATAGTGCCAGTGTGCACAATTAGGTGCCAGTGCGGAGCACCGGCAACCACCTGCTCTAATTAAGCACTGGTGCTGAGGTAACAGGGGAGAGGGACATTTGTTCAAAGGTGTGAAAGAACAAAGTAGAGATGTGAAAGATGAATAGTGGGACTGGAGAGGCGTAAGATACAAATAGACAACAATTTGAATGGAGAGACTTAATGAGAAGTGCAGATGGGCATGGAAGGTGACGGGCCAGAGAGGCCATGAGATAAATGCGAGAAACTGTTAGAGATGAGGGCAGTGAAAATACAGGATGGCAAGAGGTGATTAAGGCTGAAGTGAGAAGTTGAATGGAGAGAGTTCAGAAGTTGTAAAAAGGGGTGAAATAAAATGCCGGCAATATGAGAGAGGGATACGGGGTTGAGAGAGGGATGGAAGGGAGGGGGTGAGAGGAAAGCAACATGGGTAAATTGCTTAACTCTGCACAAGACCGCCAGGGTTTTAGGGACCCCTGCTGCTCCCGGCCAGGGCCAGGGCCAGGTGAGCTTCTAATGTGGCAGAGTGTATTCCTACGGAGTGGAAGGCCCATCACAAAGGTTGACTAGACATCTTTCTGATATTAATTGCTGTATTTTGGTTATAAACTGGTATTGATAGGGTGAAATATTTCCTCTGTGTTATTGTGTGCAATAAATGTCAAAATAGTGAAGCAATTTTATCCCAAAATAACGTGGCATCACATAACATTATTTACATTTTCCTCTCACACAATTTAATCAAGCCTTTCGTGTAATTTGGTCCTCACCTGCCTCGTAATTCCAGAAGCCCTGCCTACAGGTTTAAAAATGTTTGTCTGGAGGGGGTCCTTACGACGAAAATGTTGACAGGGGGGTCTTGGCACCCAAACGTTTGAAGACCTCTGCCATAGACTGTTACAGAGAGAGGTGCTCAGTACCACGGACAGCTCCCCATAGACTGCTACAGAGAGAAGTGCTTAGTACCACGGACAGCTCCCCATAGACTGCCATAGAGAGGTGCTCAGTACCACGGACAGCTCCCCATAGACTGCCATAGAGAGGTGCTCAGTACCACGGACAGCGCACAGCTCCCCATAGACTGCTACAGAGAGAGGTGCTCAGTACCACGGACAGCTCCCCATAGACTGGTACAGAGAGAGGTGCTCAGTACCACGGACAGCTCTACGTAGACTGCTATAGAGAGGTGCTCAGCACCACGGACAGCTCCCCATTGACTGCTCTAGAGAGGTGCTCAGTACCACGGACAGCTCCCCATAGACTGCCATAGAGAGGTGCTCAGCACCACGGACGTCTCCCCATAGACTGCTACAGCGAGAGGTGCCCAGTACCACGGACGTCTCCCCATAGACTGCTATAGAGAGGTGCTCAGCACCACGGACGTCTCCCCATGGACTGCTACAGAGAGGTGATCAGCACCACGGACGTCTCCCCATAGACTGCTATAGAGAGAGGTGCTCAAAACCACGGACGTCTCTCATAGACTGCTATAGAGAGGTGCTCAGCACCACGGACGTCTCGCCATAGACTGCTACAGCAAAAGGTGCTCAGCACCACGGACGTCTCCCCGTAGACTGCTACAGCAAGGGGTGCCCAGTACCACGGACAGCTCCCCATAGACTGCTACAGCGAGAGGTGCTCAGCACCACGGACAGCTCTCCATAGACTGCTAAAGAGAGGTGCTCAGCACCACGGACAGCTCCCCATAGACTGCTACAGCGAAAGGTGCTCAGCACCACGGACAGCTCCCCATAGACTGCTACAGCGAGAGGTGCTCAGCACCACGGACGTCTCCCCATTGACTGCTACAGAGAGAGGTGCTCAGCACAACGGACGTCTCCCCATAGACTGCTACAGAGAGAGGTGCTCAGCACCACAGACTTCTCCCCATAGACTGCTATAGAGAGAGGTGCTCAGCACCACGGACGTCTCCCCATAGACTGCTACAGCAAGAGGTGCTCAGCACCACGGACGTCTCCCCATAGACTGCTAGAGAGAGGTGCTCAGCACCTCAGACGTCTCCCCATAGACTGCTATAGAGAGGTGCTCAGCACCACGGACGTCTCCTCATAGACTGCATCCGAGAGGTGCTCAGCACCACGGACTGCTCTCCATAGACTGCTACAGTGAGAGGTGCTCAGCACCACGGACGTCTCCCCATAGACTGCTACAGCGAGAGGTGCCCAGTACCATGGACAGCTCCCCATAGACTGCTACAGCGAGAGGTGCTCAGCACCACGGACGTCTCCCCATAGACTGCTACAGAGAGGTGCTCAGCACCACGGACAGCTCTCCATAGACTGCTAAAGAGAGAGGTGCTCAGTACCACAGACAGCTCCCCATAGACTGCTACAGAGAGAGGTGCTCAGTCCACAGACAGCTCCCCATACCCTGCTACAGCGAGAGGTGCTCAGCACCACGGACTTCACCCCATAGACTGCTACAGCGAGAGGTGCTCAGCACCACGGACGTCTACCCATAGACTGCTACAGCGAGAGGTGCTCAGCACCACGGACGTCTCCCCGTAGACTGCTACAGCGAGAGGTGCTCAGCACCACGGACGTCTCCCCATAGACTGCTACAGAGAGAGTTGCTCAGTACCACGGACAGCTCCCCATAGACTGCTACAGCGAGAGGTGCTCAGCACCACGGACTTCACCCCATAGACTGCTACAGCGAGAGGTGCTCAGCACCATGGACAGCTCCCCATAGACTGCTACAGCGAGAGGTGCTCAGCACCACGGACGTCTCCACATAGACTGCTACAGCGAGAGGTGCTCAGCACCACGGACATCTCCCCATAGACTGCTACAGCGAGAGGTGCTCAGCACCATGGACGTCTCCCCATAGACTGCTATAGAGAGGTGCTCAGCACCACGGACGTCTCCCCATAGACTGCTACAGCGAGAGGTGCTCAGCACCACGGACGTCTCCCCATAGACTGCTACAGCGAGAGGTGCTCAGCACCACGGACGTCTCCCCATAGACTGCTACAGTGAGAGGTGCTCAGCACCATGGACTTCTCCCCATAGACTGCTATAGAGAGGTGCTCAGCACCACGGACGTCTCCCCATAGACTGCTACAGCGAGAGGTGCTAAGCACCACGGACAGCTCCCCATAGACTGCTATAGAGTGAAGTGCTGAACTCATGTGATAGCTCTGAATAGACTGCTATAGAGAGAGTTTCTAAGCTCGAGGGAAAATCCCCCACCCCCGATCAATCAGGCGCAAGGGCTCATTGGGCCCAGAGGGCTGAGGCCCCCTCGCCTTGGCCCGTGGACTGGGCTGACAGGGCCGGAGCTGAGACACCTTCAAAATAATCTAGCAGTCATCGTAAGAACGTTCACAAACTTCAGAAACACCCTACGGTTTTTGTCTGCTTAGCTCTGTATAGCAAACCTTTTCATCTGGAAGTTAAGGAGCAGTGAAGTGCGATCGATAAACTGAGGGCCTCATTTACGAGAAGTGGCGGTTCGCTGCGTGAAAGCAGCGATGCGCCACTTCTCAGTGCGCCCTCTGTGCGACAAAAATGATGCGTCATATTTACAGTATGACGCATCATGTTGCAAGGAAGGACAGATACATCAGTATAATTGACGTACCTGTCGGCGCAAAAAGTGGCGCATTGCTGGAGTTGTGTCGGAAGCGTGACGCAACTCCAGCGACACAACTCCAGCAATGTTCCTTTCACATGGGGCAAGCCCCATGTGATAGGGCCTGCGTCACCCTTACGACTGCCATGAGGCAGGCGTAGGGGCTTGATACATTGCTGTCCTGGAAGTGGCGCAGCGAAATCTCATAGATTTCGCTGCGCCACTCCTACGACCCTTTCTTGCGGTGGAACACCCACTCTGCATACATAATACCTGGGTAGCACAGGGGCTTACGAAGTGATGCATCTACCTATATGCGTCACTTCGTAAATATGGTGCAACATGGTGCATTTTTTACGCCACTGGTGCGTCACAAAAAGTGATGCAACGGTGGTGCAACAGTAATGCAGGGGCTCATACATAAGCCCCACAGCCTTTCGATCATTCAATGTCATACCCGTACTGTGCAGCTTTAAGTAGATGGGCAACTGCTGAGCTCCCTGCAGACATCTGTATGTGACGGCAGCGGTTTGTACTTCGAGCAGGGCTAGCTCATCAGGTTCCTCGTTGAAATTAGTAATAATCCTGACAACAAATAAAATCCCCAGAGTACACTTTCTGTGCCTTCTCTAGTTCCTTCGTTCTTTTTTGTCCCTTTCCATTTCTTTTTGTCCTTGTTTCTCTTTCTCTCCTTTGTTGCTTTTTATGCTTCTTTTGCTTCAGTCTTGCTTTCCCTTTTTTTGTTATTTCGTGTTTCCTTCTTTTTCCTTTTCCTTTCTTACATATCTTCTTTCATTTCCTTCTCACCTTTATACCTTTGTTCTCTACACCTTGCATTTTTGCTTCTTCCTTTACGTTCTACCCTTCCTTGTTTCCTTCTTTCCCATTACTGCCTCTCTTTGCATCCTACCCTTGCTCTCCATTCATCCTTGTTTCTAGCCTCATTATCGATATTTCCTTCATCTCGTTTCTCTTTCCTTCCCTTTCTTCCTTCTTCTGTTCTTCATTCCTTGTGTTTTTTCTGTACTTTTCTCATTTATGATATTCTGTTTCTTTCTTTCCTCTTCGTCTTCTCATTTCCTCGTCCTTTCTTTCTTTCCTTCTGTTCTCCTTTCTTTATCCTTTCATCTTCCTCCTTCATTCTCTCCTTTGCATGTCTCTCTCTCTCGCTCTTTCCTGTTCTTTCTTGAAAAGTACTAAACTTCCTAAATGTAACATTCATTAATTTATCCTTCATTATTGGCCCGTAGGTTTTCCCCTGGACATGAGGATGGGGGCAGATGCATGTAAATATATTTTCTTGTAGAACACCATGAAATCTGCATGCACATTTCAGAATCCCTCGGGGCCTAATAAACCCTTGCCTATAAAACCTATACCGTTCCTGCCACCAATAATTCTCCATCTCGAGTCATTAAGGCTGAGCCTGTTTGTTGTAAACAGCCCATGGACTCCCGTGCAATTAGCTAGATGAGCGGTGTGTTTGGGTCCTGGCTTATATAGCAAGAGCCCTGTCAGACAATGTACTGCATGAGAGAAATCACAAATCCCAATGAAACACTCACCTCTCACCCCTGAGAGCCAGTTCACAAGTAGGGGTGGGTGGAACTGGCTGAGTTTTACTCCACAAAATTCTGCGGTGTTACATGAAACTCCATGAGATCTTGCAGAATTTCATGAAAGGGGGTGGGGGGGTTGGCACATTGTGCTGCTCATGCTGTCTTTAACAGTTGGGGGGCTTGTTCCACGCTGAAAAATCATAGTAAACGACACCACGCGGCACTCCAGACGGCGCCGCATCTTGTGATAGTTTTGCTGTTGCTCAAGTACATTTTCTATTCGAGCTGCAGCTTTCTCACCGCAAACACTTGCGACCACCATGTTGGGAAAATCTTGCCGGGTGCCCTTCTAGCACCTCAAAATAGTGCTGGGGGACACCATACTTTCCCTTGCTCCTGCCAACTTACCATTGGCGAGACATGCATGAGAAAAACTCCACCACACAAGCGATTGGTGGAATTTGGCAGGAACTGAGCATTACATGCATAACACAGATCACCAAAACTCCAATTCCACTGGTGGAGCGGAATTGATCACCGATCCCTGCTCGTAAGAGAGAATAAAGGGATAAAGCTGTTCTTTTGTGAGAGTACACTTTCCACATATAGATGTTGTGTCATTGGTGCTCTGTGCATAAAGACTGGGGGCATATTAACAAGAGGAAGCAAAAATATCACTGCTTTAGAGCCCGTTTTTGGGCGAAAAGCGGCGATAATATTATCGCATTATCAACAAGGACACACGTGTATCCTTGCATTAGCGCCCCTTGTCAGCACGCCTTCCAACGCATCGCTAATGAGATGCAAAGGAGGCGTGCCTGACAAGACTCCCTTGGGTAAATATCGCTAACCCAGCTTTGTCATATTAACAAAGAGGGCTAGCGATATTTAAAATCACGTTAAGTATGCCTTAATGCAGAAATGTAACGTCTGTTAAATTCCTGACTAAGGCATTCCTAACATGGGAGATGGATTGTGTGGCTAAGACCACAGGCCCTATCACCAAGGATATCGCCGTTTTCCATGAAACTTCGCTGGAAAATCAGCGATGTTCCATGGAAACAATAATTATCGCCATTGTGCTATGGGTTTATTAATACAGCGCTAGCATGGCGCTAATTATCTGCGATAGCCGGCGATAAAAATCCTCACGCTAAGAGCGGCCAGTGATAATTATCGCTGCTGCTTGTTGATATGCCCTTTAGTGCACTAAAAAGGCAAAGATTAAGTTTCTTGTCCTTTATGTACCCTTATCTAATCTATGTTAGGGTGTAGCTCAGTGTACTGTTCATTAATCATTCGTAGGTCTGACTAAATAAAAGTTTGGAGACCTCTATTACAGACTATCCCAATGTAGTTGCAGAAACCCTGTTATAGGCATATTTTTGCTTCACAGCAGGGCTTGTGGTGGTGTCATGTTATGTAAAGGTGAGGCCTTGACACACACCTGCCTCATGAGGTGAACTCTCCGCTGTATTGCGGTGCCAATCATCTTCAACATCTATGCCAGCGGCACCTGCTTTTCCATCTGCTGCCGTTCATTCTTCAGTGCCAACTTTGGGATCCAAGGGCAGCATTGTAGCAGACTGTGCACCATCTTTTGTGAGGTGCCTGGGTCACCCTGATTGCCGACAACAAATGTCCCTCATGTTGATTGCATTGAATTCCTGCTTCCAGTGCTTCTGTAATTCTGATTGGGACATTTCTGAGTCTTTAATAATTCAGTGTGATGGGGTGGCCCTGTATGGCCGCTTCCTGCTGGACCTTGATGGAGAGTGTCCTATTGGTCACTGTATAAATCTGGGACTTAAGTGACCTCCCTGAATTTTTCATTTTCTGGCATTTAGGTCCTGTCCTTGTGCAGATTTTAGAGCACTTACTGTCTGCTGTCACAGGGATGTTTTTGCTCCTGTCTTGTTGATCACTCTGAGACCTGGTATCTTTAGTCCCTGGCTGTCTTTAAAACCTTTAAAGTGTACCAAGTAGTTTACCAATAGACATCCTGTGTTTTGATCTGGCAGGATTAGCCCCGCCTTCAGTGCGCAAATGAGGGGAACAGCATTGTTTTGGGCAGGCTGGAGCTATTGTGTTTGAAAAGCTTTGAATCCTCCAAAAATGATCTTGCCATGACCTATTCTCATTTCTATCAGCTGTCCACAGCACGCCTCGTGCTGCTCTCACAATGAAAGGGAAGGGTTTGTGCAGTTGATGCAAGGCTCGCAGTATAGTTGGCATTTGTGGGCAGAATACGAAGGAAAGTACATTTTTAGAACCCATAAAACCCTCCATTCTATCATTTGATATGACATCCTAATATTTTTCCTTGGACCATTCGCTTAAATTAAATTTAATGTTATCAAGATCAAATGAAGCCCTTTATTACTATGTTGTCCTATTACCAACTTCATATAGACATTAAAGAAAAGGAGCGACAGCACTGAACCTTGAGGAACCTCAAGTGACGGGCAGGGAAGCAGTGATACAGGAACAGAGTCTGACTCGTGTTCTCCCTCTGTGTCTTTTTTATCAGGGTAATGTGTGTTGACAGTAGTATCCCATGATAATGTTAATTGTAGTGGTATACAATGCGAGTCTATGCTTATTCATTGGTTCAAATATGTATTTCAGAGTGGACAAGGTCATTTCCCCAAATTAAAGGGTTAATAATGGTATGACCCATCTAATGACTCAATTTCCTCTATCTGCATCCCAGTAGACACCAGTTTGTTGGCAATTCAGTCTTTATCTCACACTATGATTAGGCCGTTTTATACAAAGCTCTTTTAATTGTTTCTGTTTTATACCCATCTACATTGTTAAACAATAGTTTGATGTATTTTTATCCTTATTTCTGGAAGTTCTTTGCAATACCACCTCTGAGCAGTCCTCACAGAAAGTCCTAATTGATGATTGTTTTGTCTCATAGAAGAAGTCTCCTCCATATGTAAATGTTCCACAGTCTTTATGTTGTACCATTCATTTTTCAAGCACAATTGTCAAATACTGTAACACAGCTTCTTACTATTTAATATTCTTCTGCTACTACTGTTCAGGAATATCATGGAAAGGTGTGGAAAGGTCTGTGCTCCACTTCAATAAAATGCCAATTGGATGTTAAGTGACAACACGGTATTTGACCGGAAATGACATCACAGACCATTTGACCATCAATCTCATCAGAAGGTTGACCCATTGATCCACCCGTAACCTTTCAAGTCCTTCCTACGCCCTGCCCAGAGGCTAGCTGGAAGAAACAAAGAGTAAAGAAAGAAATAAAGCTGGACTTTTCGAGCTCTTTCAACTTTCCTATCCTGACAAGCGGTGGCAATGGCAGTGCCCCTGGTAGCAGCTTCTAATACTGGGGAGACTCTGACCGATGTCAACGCGTCCTGTGAGGGCACCGTGGGCAGCCACACCTGGCCAGTTCCTGTGATTCTTCTTTCACTAGCACCCACATTTTTCCAAAGTTGAGTTGCATTTTCAGCTGCGATAGTGACCAATCAAAGGCACGGATATTTGATGGGAGATTGAGCTAAGGCTTGCTGTGTGGCTCCATAGGGTGCACATCAACAGTCTGTGGGATAGAACATGAACATGACGCAGCCTTCCTTCTGACAGCAAGAGAGCTGTCTCCTGTGCTAGTTTCCTATCCTGAAATCAATGTAAAGGGTAAAGGCATCCTCTGCTGTGAAATGCAATACTCAAAGATGGCGTATGTCCATGCGGCTGACCTTGCCTGCTCTGCTGATAGAACAGTCCACGGAGCAGGCAGTGTGGGGCGGGATCTGCAGGCAGTTGGGGGGTACTTTGCCCAGGATTTGCCCCCTTGTACAATTCCGTTGCCCACAGTCCTTCCTCCAAACTGCACTCACCTGGAAGAAGAAAGATGCAACTCTTTGCAGGCAGGAGTTGCATCTGACATTTGTTAACACTCAGAAAGTCAACCAAACTAGTGGGAAGGTGTTATGTCGAATAGGTGTCAGGAAAGGATTTACATATTCAAATGTATGCTAATCTCCCTCCGAGGAGGAGCAGCCTCTGAGAAGCTGGAAGTACAGTAAACAGTGGTTAGTATTCATTGTTAGGGCTGAGATAAGAGGTTTATGCATTTAATATCACAGTCATTTTCTGTCAGTTTGAAAATAGGCGTGAGTCACTGGGAGATGAGCTGCAAACAGAGGCAGACAATCCCAGCATGATCTGCACTGAAGCCCTTGCACCTTTCCAATATCACCCCCCCTGCTGCGCCCCCTCACACACCCCTCTCCTACCAGCACTCAACCTGGTGCAACAGTGGGCGCAGGAAAAGACGCAGGGCAACCCCGGTGACGTCATCATCACAGGGAATACTCCGGGTCCTGGCACCTGTGTATGCAAATGAAGCCCTGCTGGGGAGGGCACTGGGGTCTGCAAATGAAGCCCTGCTGGGGAGGGCACTGGGGTCTGCAAATGAAGCCCCGCTCGGGAGGGCACTGGGGTCTGCAAATGAAGCCCTGCTTGGGGGGGGGGGGCACTGGGTTCTGCATTGTTTTCTTTGTAAAATAAAATTATTTAAGATCCTCTAGTGATGTGATGCACGTTTCAAGAAGGACACACTGAAGGAAGCCAGCCAGCAGGGACTGTGCTTGGGTAATAACCTCCTAACAGGGACAACCCCAGACTCCAGCTGTACTGGGGCTGCTCAAGCCCTAGATTGTTCCTGGTCACACATTTTATGGTATGTCATGTTATGTGTATTTGCACTACCACCCACGAGGGTGTCCTGGCTCTGAGCAGGTGTGCGCGTGCCTAGCCCTGTCTGTGGAAGGTTGGTTATCACCCACGAGGGTGTCCTGGTTCTGAGCAGGTGTGCGCGTGCCTAGCCCTGTCTGTGGAAGGTTGGTTATCACGTACAAGGGTATCCCAGCTCTGAGCAGGTGTGCGCGTGCCTAGCCCTGCCTACAGTACTTTGGTTATCACCCACGAGGGTGTCCTGGCTCTGAGCAGGTGTGCGCGTGCCTAGCCCTGTCTGTGGAAGGTTGGTTATCACGTACAAGGGTATCCCAGCTCTGAGCAGGTGTGCGCGTGCCTAGCTCTGTCTACGGTACGTTGGTTATCACGTACAAGGGTGTCCTGGCTCTGAGCAGGGGCGGCCTTAGGCATGTGCAAGCTGTGCACCTGCACAGGGCCACCAAACCCCAGGGGCCACCACGCCAATATATATCCTTATTATAATAATCCTCTGAGGATGGATACATATTTGCGTGGCGGCCCCTGGCAGGGATTTGGCGGCCTCCAGCTCTGTTTCACTTCCAAACAACCTGACCCCCCCCTCTTCACTGGCCTCCGCGCTCCGCCCGCCCGAATCTCCACTTCCGGGGCCACCTACATACTCTCCCTGCCCAGGGCCACCATCAGCCTAGAGCCGCCCCTGCTCTGAGCAGATGTGCGCGTGCCTAGCCATGCCTACGGTATGTTGGTTATCACGTACAAGGGTGTCCCGGCTCTGAGCAGGTGTGCCCGTGCCTAGCCCTGCCTACAGTACTTTGGTTATCACCCACGAGGGTGTCCTGGCTCTGAGCAGGTGGGCGCTTGCCTAGCACTGCCTATGGTGAGTTGGTTAATTGAAAATCCAGGTTTTCCGCTTCTTGTGGATTTCAAGAAGAGAGGAGGAGGCTCCAATGTGAGAGGGCGACCGTTCCATGCTTAAGGAATGTTGTAAGAGAGCACCCGTTCTCCTGAGCTGTTTTTTTTATGGGTGGTATGTGTGTAGGTAGGAGTCATGCAGAGCAGAGGTGCCTGAGTGGTTGGTGAAAGGAGATGTGACTGTTCAGGTACGTGGTGCCTGAGTTGTGTAGTGCCTTGTGGGTATGTGGTAAGAGCTTGAATTGAGCGCATTTGTGTATCTGGAGTGAGTGTAGTTCCCGGAGGTGTGGTGTGATGTGAGTTCGGAGCGGGAGGTTGAGGATGAGTCTAGCTGCTGAGTTCTGGATGGTTTATAGCAGGAGCGGCCCATGCAGGTAAGAGTGGTGGGGAGGGAGAGAGTCGACAGACGACGATGAGGAAACATTTTTTTTTAAAAACAGAAAAGCACTTACCTTGAACTTGTCACATCGCAGACTCCTGGCTTATAGTCTTCTAGTTAGTTGCTTCATGATCCCGGCATTGAGGGTGTTCCCATAGTTCAACTTGCTGGTAACTGCGGCATGGCTGACAGTTTTTCTAGTGTTGTTTGGGATCCATTTGAAGGTTTTCCTCAGCCTCTTCAGGGTGTGGAAATAGGAAGCAGTGACAGTGTTGACTTTTGCGATCATGTCCAATTACCTATTGATTATTCTGAGGTTTCTGGTGTGGGTTCTGGGTGTGGGTGAGAGTCCTGCCGGCCACCAGTTAGAGTCCTACGTAGAGGTGTTTTTTGGGGCAGAGCATTGCTTCTGTCTTGTCAGGTTTGAGCTTGAGACAGTTGGTTTTCATCCAGTTAGTGACTGCAGTCATGCAGGTGGTGAACTTGTTTCTTATGTTGGGGATCTTGTCCGAGAGTATGATTTCTGTGTCATCAGCGTACGAGAGGATGTTGATGTTGTGTGCATGAATTGGGTGGATGGATCATGTATGCATTGAAGAGGGTGGGGAAGAGGCGGGAACCTTGAGGCACTAAACAGATGAGTTTGCAGGCTCCCGAAGAGTGATATGTCAGGCTGAAAGCTTGTGTTCTCTCTATCAAGAAGCAAAAAACACAAAATACCTAGACCACTCTTTTTTTTAAAACACAAGAACAATTAATGAAGGTTAAGAATATGGCATATTTGGAGGCACAGGCATACTTGGAGGCACATTTGAAGGAATAATTGACTTACAAGAACTATTTGTTAGCTTTAACACCATGAAATAGCATCATTAATTTGACTCTATTCCTCACGCTCTTCTTCCTTCTTGCCTTTCTTTTCCTCCTTTTGATTTTTTCTCTCATTTATTGAGATTAAGTACACATCAATTTAATGTGTTTTTTGTTGTGATTATGTTGTTTTTTGAGTTCGTGTAGCTACATTGTGTTATGTTTTGTTTATAAATTGGTTTGTATAGTATTGTAAATATATGTACAGTTTGTCCTATCTTTGCTAATGAATGTATATTTAAAAACACTTTGAAAGTAAAAAAATAAGTCAAAGGTATAAAATATAAGTACCTGGTCAGAATTCAATAAAGAGTATTCTTGACCTTTATTAATTGTTCTTGTGTTTTAAAAAAAAGAGTGGTCTAGGTATTTTGTTTTTTTTGCATTTATAAAGGGTCCAGCCTATTCCACGTCCAAAAAAGACCTAACTCCTTTGGGTTATAAACTCTCTATCAAGAAGGCGCAGATCCAGTGGAGAGAAAATCATTGATTGCCAATCTTGTGCTGGTGCCTGATGAGAATTGGGAGTGAGATAGTGTCAAATGCTGCTGAGAGGGCCAGGAGAATAAAGGATGCTGTGTCTCTTCTGTCAAGGATCCTACAGGTGTCGACTGTGGTGGTGATGAGTGCTGTCTCTGTACTGTGTTTGGACCTGAATCTGGCCACGTGGCATGGAACAGCTTGTGGTTGCTGAGGTGGTCGCTCAGTTTATGTCTCCGGGGATTCGACATGTTGACCCAATGCATGGTCTAGTTTTAGTTCAGGGCAGTTTCTTGTCTCTCCAAGTCTTTTTATATTGGGTTATTTTCCAGTGCACAGCTCAGTCATTATTTCTCAGGGTTTCCAAAGCTCATCTTTGGTCTTGGGGTGGTTTCCAGGAGCCACCTCACAGGTGGGCCAAGATACAGAGTTTTCTTTCTTTAGTCATGAAGGAGGTCATGAGGAAAGATAAGCAGGCGATGCTTGCTCTTTGCTGGCCTTGTTGTCCTATGCTTGTTCTATGCATCCTTATGTTCTTGTGATCAACAAGTATTTTTCTTGGCCTGGGCATTGAGCACTTGACCCTTATTGTGGGGTCACATGTCCTTTTCAACTGAGGTTAGGGCCCTGCTTGGTATATCCTTATTTTGTAAGGAATGTGACAAGGATGAGATGCTAGTGTCCTGATTACTTACTGGTAATTTTATTACTCCAAGTCCACATTTTCCATGTCACATTCAATGGATTCTCTTCTTTGCCTAAAGACCAGTTGTGTCTTCACCCGGATTGCAGGCTGCTTGCTAGTGAACAGGATGTTTGGTTGCTCTTGGGGTTCTCATGGCAAAAGCGAGAGGAGACAAATTAAAATAAAATAAAAACTTTTGGGGTCAGAGCTTCCTATTTTTTCTGAGGGGGCCAAGTGGATTACCTATTTCCTGCTAATAACTCACCTTGTATCGTAAGAACTGTGGCTAGGAAGACTTTGACTTGGAGTAATGCAGCGCACTCTAAGTGATTTGGAATCCAGAGGGTAATTCATTTTGTTATTGCCTGAGTCCCATTAATTCACAAAAGAGGTGCTTGTATTGCAGTTCATGGACCATGATGTGTCCCTTTGATGCCCTCCACACAAATGTGCTTTGCCGCTTGGCATTGTATTGGGATCACTGCCGGGTACATAAAATGTTGGTGTTTTTGGGGCTGAGAGTGGGGCCGGCAGAGCTGACAGATGAAGCTTATGGCCATGTGTCCCACCGTCTTGACTCTTCTGTGGTATGAGACAACTAAGGAAACAGTTTCCATGTGAGCATGCGTGTTCCCAGATGTCCAGTGTGAAGCTGTGTGTGCAGTTCTATGTTGTGTGTACATATGTGGGAGGGAGAACGAGTGTGAAGGGTCAAAGGTCCCATACATTTGGCCGGTCACACTCTGGATGGTATCTTAACCTACCATAATGCCCTTGGGATTAAGCAAATCCAACCACAGTGCTGGACCGATCACAGTGCTATTATATTTGAGCTCGAGAACCCGGTCAAGGGCCAATCAAGCCGATTTAATCAGTTAACAGGATCATATTGGAACTGGAAGCAGGTCGATAGTAACCAGCTCAACCACCAGCTTACCCAAACACTTACAAAAGTTCTCAAGAACCTGAACAAGCCTCCACTCATTTTAATGAATGGCTCACAGAAACGGCCAACTTGATAGCCCCCTTTAAAAAGTCCACAAGCAATAGACTACTCCATCCACCCCCTGGTTCACCGACACTCTCAGACATGAAAAAACAGGAGTGTAGAAGACAGGAGCAATGTTGGAGAAGTAATTATAATGAACAGGAATTGGGGAAATATAAACTCCTACAAGCTGACTATAAAAAACTGATCCTATCAGACGATTGTGTCCCTGGTGTGCTTCACCACCACAGCGTTGAAGCACACCAGGGACACACTCGGCGTCTCCAGGTGGGCCCGATGATGAAGCAAGGTGAGGGCTTCATAAAAAGAAAAAAGTGTTTTTCTATTTTACAAAAATCATACAGTGTTTTGTTAGCACGTACCTTCAGACTAGTTCCTCTTGATAATATATATATTAATTTTGGGGATAAGGACTAGTTATCTAATCCTCTGTCATAAAAGAGAACCCTGGGGACATCATTCTATTGGGGGAGAAAGCGAGTGATGCCCGTGATTGCTGCGTTGCTTCATTCTCACTAGTGAGACGGATAAAGGGTAGGATAGGGCTGGATAGTGCATGACTGTCCTTGCCCTAAGCCGGGGACGGGCTCACACTTGTCCCTGCTTCCGACACCATGAAGGGCAGGCTTCAATGGCTCAACCTGAGCGTTTGCCTCACCCTTGCATGCTGCTTAGAATGGACAGGCAACCACTGTGTCTTTGTGGCCACAGGACTACCAGGGCTGATTGGGACCTTCATGCTGCTGAGACTGTTGTCACCAGATGGGCTGGTGGCTTAGTGGACTAATGCGCCCACTGTAGGGGCCTGTGTTTGACCTCATGGTCATGGGTTCAAATCTGAGTAGGTCCAATCTGCTTTTCATCCTTCTTAGTTTGATAAAATGAGTACCACTGAGTTGGATAACAATAACCAACTGTTATTCAGCACCAAGTTACCCTTATGGTGAACGTGTGCTTTACAAATGCATGTTATGTTATGTTTATGTCCTCTTGAGAATTTACAGGGCAACCCCTCCTATTTGGGTTGCTTGGCAGATCACAACATGGGGGTCTTCCCCTCACACACCGAGAAAACATGAACACAAGGGATGGGTAGGAGTGTTCCAGCCTGAACAGCCAGACTCGCCCCCTCACAGGCAGCCCTGAGAACTGCTCTATGATGTCATCAGTTGTTTGACCCACTAGTTGAGTGCCTGGATCAGGGTGACACTCATCACCCTGGCAGAGAAGCGTGGGATGCTTCCCTCCAATATTCCGCCACATGGCACAATGCAAGGCCAAGGTTGCTGGCCACAGAAGGCCATGCACATGCAGAAACCAAGAGGGCAGTCTGTAGGACAGCCTCAAGAGATTGACTATATCATAGCAAACGGTCATAGCCATGTCACTTAATTGACGTAAATACAACTTAAAACGCATCCGTTTATCTGTGCTTTTTGCAGTCCTTTTTAGATCGAGCCTAGTGCAGCGTGCATGCCCTGCTCTAGGAAAACGACCTCTTCAAATCAATCTGTACTTTTCACACGCTTGTGCCTGTGTTTTTTTTGTGTGCTTGCTTTCTGGGTACGAAGGCAGCACGTAATTGGGCAAAGGCGCGTGCATGTCCCTCCTTTGCCAGGGTTTGTAACCACCCACTGCCTACGGTTTGCAGTTACATGCAGCGGCGCATAGTGTGGCATCTGTTTTTCACGTGCAGCAGCGGGCACAAGTGCGCGCGTGCACCACTCCCGGGCTTGTTTTTATCTTCATGCCCGTTTACTGCAGCTCTCTTGCTCCCCCCACCCCCACACATAAGTAGTTAATTTAACCTCCTAAATTCTTCTTTTTTGTTGTTTTCAGAATATCAATTTTACTGAATCATCAAGTACACAGGAAGTAACGTTATTCTGCTCAATCGTCTAGTTTGCTGTTTTGCGCATGCGCTGTAAGTCTTGTTCCAGCGCACGATCTGAATCCTGCCTGTAAAGTGTTGGTGTCTTAAGCTTGAAGCAGAGACCCCCTGTCCCTTCAACGTATGTATCCCTACTGTTATTGTCACGCGCCGTTCAGTAGGGTGTGATACATCTTGTCTGAAGCTTGAGACTAACTTTGGGCGAAGCACTACACTACGCTCGCGTAGTTTGCGAAGTTTGCACAACTTCACACTACGCGAACTGCACATAGCATAGTGCGAACACGCGTAGCGTAGCGTAGCGCAGTGGTCTTTTTTTGCTTGCTCGCGGTCCTCAATGTCAAGTTGGTGACCGCGAGCAAGCAAAATGACATCCTGGCGAGACTTTTTCCTCGTTCGCGATCAGAAAAATCAAGTTGCCGATCGCGAGTGTGGAAAATAAACCTCCCGGCGAGATTCTCAACGCGGGGAGGTCAGGTTTCTCATTGGGAGTGGTCGCGTATGCTCGCGACCGCTCGCGATGAGAAACTACCAGTCCGCGTTGAGAAAGCTGCAGCTCGAGTAAAAATCTACTTGAGCTGGAGAAAACTACAGCTCGCATTGTGCAAGATTCTGTTTTCAATGATTGCATGGATGCTTGTCCGCACTGTGCAATCATTGAAAACGGCATCTTGCACAGTACGAACATGCTACTACGCAGTTCGCGTAGTGCTAGTCCGAAGTGCACTTCCCGTAGCTATGCGCAGCGCTACTTTGCGAACTACGCCCAGCTCTACTTGAGACATAACGCTGACTGAAGAGGCAACATTCTTCCTTGAGGAGTGGGCTTTGGCATTCAGCCGACCCATGGAAGTATATTCCAAAGAGAGGTAGCGCAATTGCGAAACATAGGTTTGCTGAGAGAGGGTGTCACCAGTTCTCGTTGAAGACGCTCTTAGGGAGAGAAGCTTAAGTAACTGACATTGCTGGAAATGGGATCTTGTATAGTGTGGGCTTCCGTGGAATGTGCATGCGTGCAACCCTAGCTCCTGGGGTGTTTTCGAGCAATATCATCACTAGGCATGGGCGGTGTATTCTGTTCCGCTCACGGAATTTGCAGAATTTGGGTCACTTTGCATTCAGCAGAGAAAGCGGAATTGCCAAAAATTCTGCGATCACTGCTTCGCTTAATTTTTTGCTTGTTTTTCGCCTTCAAAATGCGTGTTCGCAAGATATTTTCCCCCAAGCACACAGACAGCGTTTGCCAACAGGAAAAAAGCATCGCAAATGGGCGGAACAAGCAATTCCGCCTGTTCGCGGAACTCTGCGTGCTCGCAGAGATTTTTTACCGTTTTGCGAAGCTTTGCGTAACACGACTACGCAAATTACGCCCACCCCTAATCATCACATATTCTTTCAGCTACGTACGTCGTGGGGCTGATGTCCAGTCAATGAGAACTCTACCTGCGCCCTCTGCCCCCTCAGTGTCTGGTGTTCAACGCAGCCTTTTATTGAAAATGCTGGCAGCAGATGAAACAACACGGGGGACTTTTCGATGTGCTCAAACCTCTTGTTTTCATTAGAGGCACCGCATCCTTTAGCCAGAACTCCCACGTTCATCCGTACTTAGGGGTGCCGCATGGAAATCAGTATAATTGCTTTTATAAGTCCAGAAATTCTTCATGCTGTAGCATTGCCTAAAATTGCTGTTGAAATCGTGAATATAAAGCAGCCGATGTCGTGCATGACTTGAGTTAGAAGAAGGCAGAGTATTGAAAATTAGCATTTGTATCACCCAGATGCCTGGTGCCAATCCCCTAGCTTAAGGAATCAGTGTATTTTGATACTGATGGTCTCAGTTTAGTTTTGTTGACACCAGTGGTCGAAATGCATTAAAGAATGTCTGGGAAATGTGACGCGTCGTGCAGTGTGGGAGGTGCGAGTGAGCGTAGGGTCGTGATCAAAGGTGTGGATGGAAAAAAGAAAATAATCTGTATTGTTTTTCAGTCTTTCATCTTCAGGTAACTAAAATCTCCCCACCCCCGTCTATCCTGTAACAGAAATCACTGTAAACATATAAGTCTATATTTCAAACTTGCACTACTTACACTATAAGATAGGATGCTGCAAAATACATAAAACGTTTTAAGATAAAAAAGTGCTTTCAAAATATAGATTTTAGTAATCAGACTGTGCATAGTGCAAAGGTTGTTTTATAATTGTGTTTTAGAAGCACACACTTCACACCTTAGCTGGTAGCTTCCTTACAGTAGCTCTCAAAAAGAATAAACGTGTGTCATAAGGAAGTGATTCATCAATTAAAGCTAATTCCGGCTTCCGAGAACCCTTAAGGTTGTGAACATTTACATTTCCTTCAGGCAGCCAGCACCCTGGCAAGAATGCTTCTTTAGCTGTCTGTGCCTCCCTCTGTTTCACAGCACAGGAGACTCCATGCCATACAGGCTGAAGCGTTTCAAATGTCGGAATCAATCGTCCTGGAACAGTTGTCTTTTCACACCAAGTAGAATTTGGGTAATTTGGCATTCTACAGAGAAAAGGAAATTGACAAAAATTCCATAATCCGTGACTTTGCGGAATTTTTTGCTTGTTCGCGCTTTCAAAATGCGTGTTCGCAACATATTTCCCCCCGAGCAAGCAAACAGCGTTTACGAACAGGAAAAAAGCATTGTGAACAGACAGAACAAGCAATTCTGCATGTTTATGGAACTCTGCGTGCTCGCGGAGATTTTTTACCATTTTGCTGAGCTTTGTGTAGCGTGACTACGCAAATGCTGCCCACCCCTAAACAGACACATGGATTAGCACGTCTGGAATCAGTACATTGTAAAAGGAAATACATTTTGGGGTGTGGTAACATGAAGCTCCCCAGCAGCCCTCTGTACAGCATGTTCAACCTCACTTGGCCTTTTAAAAAATTGAGGTCGCCGCCTACCAGTTAGTGCAGCTGTTTGGTATGTGAAAGACATCTTGGGGACTTGCAGAATGTTGACATAATGTTTTGAAAGGAAGGAAAACAGTAAAAGGTCTCTGTTCCTTTCGCATGCCTGAATAGTACTTTATCACCCTAGGAAATAGGTCCAGTGGATTTCATGCACCTGGTGCTGGAGAGGGGAGTTTATGCGTGGGCCAATCATGACCCGTATGTGTAGGCATGCATGTGTGACTCTTTGTCCATATAGCGCCACTAGACGGTGTCTGCATGCACCTTCATGCAGTGAGTATTGCGACATGCATGAGCGCTTGTGGCTCCTAGGACATATCTTCATGCACCTTCATGCAAACTACACATTGAAAACACAGTACTTTGCTTCATCCAAAAGTTGCGTACATTACTATTTGCACCATCTCAGTCCCGCAGCCTTCTATCGTTGATATATTGAAACACCACACATTTTACTAAAACATTAAGGTTTTTGTGTCATTTTAACCCACACTTAAAAGATCTCCAATTGTTGGGTAGATCAAATGCTCTCTTTTCTTTTTAGGCACCGGTTGGGTCACATAGCTTAAAAACAAGCTAATAGCTCTGGCTAAGCACTTGTAAGGTCCCAAAGGCGAGACCTATTGGCTATGCCAATGCTTGTTCATACATGCAAGCCCATGTGCATTCTTAGGAAAGAGACAGTTTTGAAAAAAGTCTAGTACCTTATCTGAGCTGTGGCAATGCACAGCTGTCTCTTGGTAACAACAATTGCGCATTAATCGACGTGTACGTTTCTATCCACCGGCCCCCTTCATCTGCCCATACACTCACCTAGTAACAAAAGTATTCACTCGTGCAGCCATTTATATCTAATTCAACAATATATAACCATATATCCACTCACACCTTTACCATTGTATCCATCATCCTCAAGCACTCATGCATTCATCCATCTCAAGTAGTCGGACCAAAGCACTGGTCCATCCACTTGCGCCCACACATATCCGTTTATTCATCCTTTCACCTCTGCAAAAATCTACCTCATCCACATACATGCACACAGTCGTCAATTTATCCATGCATCCATTCACCATAAGCGTGTTGCTTGAATACATACATTCTCCTATGCATGCTGTTTATGTGTAAATATGGGCCTCTTTGAGTATTGTTTGTGGATTTGTGAGTGGCTGAATGTGTTTCTGTGCATCACACCATAATATGTCCAAAGTACAGCAAAGAATACATGCACCTTAATTAGGCCTGGTCAAAGTTTAAACTTCGCTGGTGTGAATCTTGTAACTTCTGGAATTATGCTTTTTATAGGATTTTCGTGCAATTACGCCATTAAGCCCCTTCGCAAAATTATTCACTATTGGCGGTATAACTTTCCATGAATGCACTGGAACAACAAACTGGAGCAGCTGTCGCTCACAGTGCTTTTGTTTTTTTTTGCACTTGTTTTTAGAACAAAGTGCATTTTTGCATTAAAAATACAGAACTAAATCACAGATCTGTATTTTGCATACGTTTGCATAATTTTGTTGAAATTTCACATAATTATACGAAAGGAAATTACTCAAATTTTGCATGACACCACTAGGCTGTGTGAGGATCTAACAAACAAAACAATAGAGATTGAGGACTTGTGATAACTCCTCTCCTTCTCCCACTTCTGAAACTGTTAGAAATGGGGTACCTGGTTGTCTAGGGTACGCGCCTAAGCCAGTCAGAACCCACCACTCTAGTCAGGGCAAGTAAAATACACACCAAAGAAAACATGTGGTCAACCCTTGGTAGCTTGAAGCAGTCAGGCATATCCCCAGAGGCAGTTTTTGCACAACACAGTCACACAGTACACAATGAGTACACCACAAAACAGACTGCACACTGAATTATATAAACATATATAGTATATTTTACATAACACAGAGACAGAAATTGATATAAATCATAAACACTGTGCATACTAATACTAGGCCAATCCTGAGATAGTGCTTGTTATCCTGACAATGCAAGAATCAGAGCAACATATGTTTTACACCAGGGATGAAATGCAACAGTTAGTTTGGGAGTAAAATACATAAATCACTAAATATCACCCTAAACCTATAGGGTGCAGCACACCTGCTCTCCCTTTTTTTTTTTTTTTTTTTAATTTTTATTAGCGACACAGGAAACAAAAAATAAACAGACAAATCAAAACAAGCAGCATGAGGAAAGAGACATTGAATATAAAAAAGGAATAGTTTCATCATATACAGAATTGACATTGAATCATTTGACATATTCTGTTTATATCCAGGGAAATTAAATACAAATGTCATTGCTGATTAAAAGAAAAGAAAAAAAAACAATTAACAAAATGAAGGAATAATTTTCACCTAAAATAGGAAAGACCCCCAGATCTTATCAAATTTGCTAGAGATTTAGTGCCCCTAAGCCTGGCCAACGCTAGTTCCATACTATGAATTTCATTAAGTAGTGACCACCATTCCATAATATGTGGGGAGTTAGGGGAGATCCAAGCGCGTGCAATTATACGTTTGGCACATAACACCGAAATGGTGACTAAAGATCTTTGTGAAGTACTCCTGCCATTACTATCTAACAAAACAAGAGCAGGATCTAAAAATAATAAGACCCCTAGCTTCGATGGCATTATGTTCTCAAATGATGCCCAAAATTCTGATATCTTGGGACAAGTGTATAGCATGTGCACAAGATCTGCTGCAGCCAACGCACATTTAGGGCATTTAGTTTGTTCACTATAAATATTGTTAGAAGCCCATTTAGATATTCTTTCTGGAGTGTGGTAAAGCATACAAGTTGTTTTAAATTGCACCAATCTTAAACTTGACGAAGAAACCACGTTGTTAATATTACATAGAGATTAATTAATCAAAGCCAGAGTAATATTACTCCCTAACATCCTACTCCACTTCTCTGCAAGAGTACTGCAGTCTGTATTCTTGCAAGTATTGAAACACTTATAACAGGTACTGATTAATGACTCATGTTTCTGCGAATAAAAGCAATCCCATATACTAGAATCAGTAATATTCTTTAGTTTCATCTTACGAATAAAGAAATCATATATCTGCAAGTACTTAAACCTCGTAGAGTCAGGAATATTAAATAGTGTCCTAAGTGTTTCAAAACTCATAAAACCTTGTGCGCCATACAGATCCCCAAGACTTTTTATTCCATGCATCAGCCATATATTAATTAATCCATCACTAAATATACCCGGTAGACCAGGATTTCCCCATAAAGTCAATTTGGGATGGAAAAAGGTCACTTTACAAAAAGCCTGAATATTACGCCAGATTTTAACTAAGTCTCTAGCTATCTTTAAATGCACCTTTTTGTAGTGATTGGGATCATT
The DNA here is from genome assembly GCF_964263255.1 of Lissotriton vulgaris. Classification (NCBI taxonomy): domain Eukaryota; kingdom Metazoa; phylum Chordata; class Amphibia; order Caudata; family Salamandridae; genus Lissotriton; species Lissotriton vulgaris. The sequence continues at coordinate 2,006,141,516 of NC_141693.1, read as the reverse complement.
TATCCTCCACAAAAACATATTCACATCAGACTTAAACATACAAGTAAGATAATAAGGTTGATTATCTACATCCTCAGAATTAATTAAATGTCGTAAACGCCCCACAAATGTTGCCCAAAAATATAGCTTAAAATCCGGGAAATTCCGCCCTCCTGAGTCGGAGGCCCCTTTTAACAGAGTGATAGATCTACAAACTTTACGATACCCCCAAATAAAACTATTAAAAACCCCATCCAATTTTTTAAAGAAAGAATTACATAATACCAAGGGGATAGAGCGGAAAAGATAAAGAAATTTAGGTAAAATTATCATACGAATCAAATTAATTCTACCAATGATATTTAAGGGGAGTTTGTGCCACTTTTTTAACAGAGTTATAGTGTTTTTAACTAATTCATCATAATTTATTTTAATTAAATCCTTAATATTTGCAGAAAGCTTTACCCCTAGATATGTCGCTGATTGACAGAATCCAACGAGGCCCCCTGGTTTATAATTCGCAATTATTTGTGTTTTGTTTAAATTTAATTTGTAGCCAGAGACGTTCCCGAATCTACTAGCTTCTACTGTAATGCCCTGCATCGCATTAACAATATCAGTTGAGAAAATGGCGATATCGTCAGCATATGCTGTAAACTTCAGTAATTAAGGACCAGATTTAAAAGGAGAAATGGCAGGTTGTAATTGTAGTGCATGCAGAAATGGTTCTATTGATAATGCAAACAAAAGAGGTGAGAGAGGGCACCCCTGACGAGTTCCTCGGGCTATGGAAAAAGAGGTGGAAAGTTGATCAGCATAACTGATTTTGGCCACGGGGTTGTCGTATAACGACTGTATCCAATTCAAAAAGTTTTCCTTAAAACCCAGGCCAATCATAACTCGCCACAAGTAATCCCACCCCGCTCGGTCGAAAGCTTTTTCTGCGTCAAGCATAATCATACCAAGTGGGGTGGATTCCTTTTCTGCGATGTCAAAGTCTGTCACAGCCATATTAATATGTGCTGTGGTATCCCTACCTATTACAAACCCATGTTGATTTGGGCTAACTATTTTCAGTATAATAGGTGCTAAACGGTTAGCTATTACTTTTGCAAATATTTTAGCATCCGCATTAATTAGCGAGATGGGGCGGTAAGAACCGCACTCATCAGGTGGTTTCCCCTTCTTCTTCAAAAAAAACTATTTAACCTTATTCCAAGACCTCGGGGCTTCCTTTCTTTCTCCAACGAATTTAATGACCTGATAAAGAAGAGGTGTAAGCTCACCAGCACATAACTTATATATTTCTAATGGGATCGCATCTTCTCCCGATGATTTCACTGATGGCAAGAGGGAGATTTTCTCCTTAATTTCGGATATACTAATAGAATCAGATAGTTGTTCCATCTCTGGAAGGTCAGGCTTTTCTAGAAAATTATCTAGATAATTCTGGATAGCCGCTACTGAAGGATACATTTCTGGGGTATATAATTTTTTGTAAAATGTAACAAAGTGTTCTAAAATTTGAGTTGGTTGGTCAATTATAGTATTATTAGGGCCCCTTAAATTTTTAATCAGAGTATTAGCTCGATCATCAGCTATTTTATAGGCTAATAGTTTTCCAACTTTATCTCCACTCTCATACTGTGTCACTTGCAATTTATGTAATTTTATACTACTCTTGTCCCAAAAGGTAGTTTTTAGGGCAGACTTCAGCCGTCCTAATTGTAATTCCAATTCTATTGTATTCGTGGTCTGTTGACCCAAAGCCTCTGCCAATAGTAATTCAGCCAAGAGTATATTGTTAACCAAGGCTTTGTTTTTTTTACGAAGTTCAGAATTTTGGTGATACAGAAATTGTTGGGTAAGCCCCGAATACTAGCTTTGCAAGAATCCTATACCATAAGGCATGTTGTAGAATTAAGGTTAAGCTTGATGAAGTCTACAATGTGTAACTTGAGTTGTGAAATAAATAATGTGTTGGTAAATAAATGCCTGGTAAAAGAGAAACCACGAGGTGTTATATGGTTCTTTTTGGTGTTAAAAGTTAATAATATGGGATTATGATCAGAATTGATTCTAGGGCAGAGTTCAATAGTACTAATGCTCATTACCCTATCAGATGCCCAAACCATATCGATACGTGAACAAAGCCTATGAGGGGCAGAGTAATATGTGTAGCCAGGCGTAGTGGGAAAAATGGATCGCCAAACATCTTTAATATTTTGAATACGCCCTAACTCTAAAATTGCTGCCCTGGTTCTCCGCATTCGAAAAAGGGCGTTTCTCCTCGTAGTGTCAATCTTGTAGTGCATTATGCAATTGAAGTCACCCATTATGATTAATTCACCTACCCACTGCAACAGTTCTACATTCAACTTATCGACAATATAAGCATCATCAAAATTAGATCCATAAACTACACAAAAAACATATTTACTTTTTTCAATCAACAATTGAACAATAGCCAACCGCTCTTTCTTATCGCATTTGCTCTTTCCAACTTCAACCTTAAAACGTTTATCTTTTAGAATGGCAACCCCCCTTATTGATTCATTAAATGTCGAGCAGATTATTATCTCATACCCCAGGTGGGCCAAAATTTTCCTATCTGCATAGGCAACATGTGTCTCGGATAAAAAAACAAAGTTGGGCATATACAAAGCTATTTCTTCCCGAACCAAACGTCTTTTTTTCTTACTATTCAAACCAGCAACGTTCCAGGCTAGACATTTTATTCGAGGCATTTAAGATAGAAAAAGATTGCATGTGTCCTGTCAATCCTATCAATCTGTAATTTTATAATACCTAGTGCTTTTCTCTCCAGCTGCTTTGGTTTTTCATTTTCCTGTGAAGCTTTTTTCAGACAAACCCCCCTCCACCTACCCTCCCCACCCTTCAACCCCAACCCTCCTGCCCCCTCCCTCCTACGACGAGAGGGCACCCCCCCCCCAAATAGCATCTTTCTGCCGCTGTAGTGGCAGCTACCCCAAGAAGCAGCCTGTGGCTTCACCCACTCCTTGCCAAACCAGAAAAAATATACAAAGTTTTACTTCAAATAGTATCTCTCTTATTTACGAGAATGAGGCTAAAAACTCCTCAGCTTCCCTTACATCTATAAAGAAATGAGTGTGGCCTCCCTTAATGACTTTTAGCCTAGCAGGTTACTGCAGATATGCTTGTCCCTCTAGGGCCGTAAATGGATCAATTAACTTGTGTAATTGCCATCTTCTGTCCATTGTGGCCTTACTGAGGTCCGACTTAACGAAAAAGGAAAGTTCTCCTACCGTAACTGGTAGATTGGGCCTTGCTTTTAAGGAAACAGCCTGCCTTAACAGATGGTTCCCGAAGTGGATTAGGAATGGACGAGGGAATTTGTTATGTTTATTTCTCTGGGTTATTGGTAACCTATGGACTCTCTGCAACTGAGAGTCCCAATCCCAATCTGAAAGATCTGTGAAGGCCTTCTGCAATAACCCAACCATAAATTCCCTCGGGTCCCCCCCTCAAACCCTTCGGGAATACCAAAAAGCCTAAGATTGGACCGCCTTTGGCGGTTTTCAAGATCCTCAACTTTTAACTGCAGAGCTAAAAGCTTGTCATCATGTTGGCTAACCACAGTGCTCATTCCTACTGCTCCTTCCTCTATCCTAACCACACGCTGTTGTAGATCCCCAATTTCCTGCGTCATCCCGCCCATTTTTACATCAATATCCTGTAAGGAGTTCTGCAATCTGGTATTGTCCTCCCTTAATTTTAAGAAATGTTCCTGCGCCTCCTTCCAATTGCTAGCCAAAATCTGTAGAATAGTATCAAATGGCGAGTTCGTGTTTCCCATCTCTACCTCCAAAGTCCAGCTGATGCTAGTGTTACTAGTATTGCTAGTATTGTCCGCTCCTACTAATAATGTTAGAGGGATAGTACCAGCAGAAGAGGTGCTATCTTCTACGTCCTCCAACACCGTTGGGCTATTAGGGAGAGTTTTCTTAGTAGTTAGTTCCAACATGATGACAGCAATTTCTGGGGCATCTGAAGCTCTCGAAATGTTAGCCAAATGGTTAGATATTGCAGTCTTTTGCGATGCTGTGGTAATCAAATCCGATACGTGCTGCTTAAAAGTATCCTTTACTATAGAGACATCCGCAATAGGTGTTGCAGAGACTGGAGTAATCTCTTGTTCAGGTGAGCTTACCCCAGAGAGCCGAAGTGTCATGCTCTTTACCAACCCTTTGGCTTGAATCCATTTCCTAAGGGGGCTTTTTTCAGCAAGAAGCGATTTCTTTACTGCCGGCAATAGGATCGGTACTGATGAATTCTGTAGACCCAGTACTTTCCCTTTTTTTTTTGGTCTTCGTTTTATTCTTTGATTTAGGTTTAGGTTTAACCTTGCCGGTAAAGTGTACTGTATTGCCTGATATAGGGGCAGTTTCACTCAGCTCCTCGTATTCCTCGTTCGACGTCCTCTATCTCCATTCTCATCCACATACGAGTTTTCCTTAAGGGAGTCGATTTCAGATAATTCTGGAGAGTTTACAATAGTCTCTGCGACAGGAGAAAGAGCTTCCGTTAGGCAAGTAGAAGGAGCCTTCCCCAGACCATTAGTTTCTTCTACGGATACTTCTTCGTCTACAATTTCCAATGGGGGTGACCCCCCTGAACAGACGAAGACACGACTATGACCCCTTCATCCTTGTTAGCACCATTCGCAGGATCCATGCTAATTGGGTTCTTGGTTACTTCTTCAGAGGAAATGTTAGCAGACCCAAGCGCCGGTATAACCAAGACGGGGGTCGAAGTACTTGTTTACCCAGAACCAGTGGAGTTACAGTGGTATTAAGTATTTCTTTAGTTATAGTGGAGGCAACAGTAGAGGTAGAAGCAGCAGTTGTTTTAGCAGCTTTAGACATTGGAGTCACAGCATTTGCTTTAAGAGTACTATGCTTCAGAGCCGTGTCTGTAACCACTGTCGCCTCACCTTCCTCTAAGGCATTATTCTTATTAGCCCTAGTGTCCCTCCGATAGATTTTAGGAGCCATTTGTGAACACTTACTTGATGGTGGGTCCACGCTCACCTGAACTCCGTTAGACGGTGTCTCAAACCAACGTCTCTGATCTAGACCGGACCAGCCGCGTGTAGAGCCTCCAGCGAGCCGCGGGATCAGGCGCCGTAAGACCAAGAGGTAAGTCTGGAACACCCGGTGCATGTGTCCAAGACCACCCCTTTCTTTACTTCGTTAGGAGATCACAAGACTCACAAGAGTCACAAGAGTCACAAGAACAGGAGCCAGGCAACAGAAATATATGCTGCAACTGCTGCCAATGCCGGTAAAAACCTCAAATTCCGATTCTGATTCCCCCGTTTAATCCATGTCTGGTTTTCTATCTCTCCAGTCCGCCTCCCGATGTGTCAGCAAGCTCGCCGAGTAAGTTCCAAGGCTTCCACGCTTTAACCTGCCTGCACAACCGTTCAACATACAGCACTTCCTGTGGGTGTGTCAGCAATTCAGCAATTCAGCCCTCGAACACCTCGAACACCTCCAGCCCGCATTCAGTTCCTTTGTCTCGCCAGCCTGTTACCACTCCGTCCGTCCGTCCGACCGACCCCACAGCAAGTCAGCAAACTCGCCTTAGATGCCGGATTAGCATGGAGTTTGGGTAAGTTCTTTCTTCAGTTCCGTAGCCTCCGTAGCCTCTTCAAACACACAACTCCGTAGCCATGAAACGCCTGGTTAGCAAGGAGTAGGGAGCTGCTCACAGCTGCGACTACACGGCGGCGTCCTCAGTCCGCCATCTTTGGAGGCCACGCCCACTTCCCCACCAGTCCTCACTCTGCTCTGTTGTCACAGGGCCCGCCCGATCTGACTCCGCACACCTGCTCTCCTACTAAGCTTTATGCAGAAATTAGACTTCAAACATAGGGCATAGCTGCACCTGCGTGCCTTTTGCAATGAATACGGTAATGTTTCTAGAAGCAGTTACTTAGGTAATACTCGTTAACCTGCTCAAGGCAAAAACAACATCATCATAAACGTTTTGCAAGTACTGAAGATTAAATTGGCTTGAAATGCGGGTACAGGACAGTGGTGAAGCTTGCGCTGCCCTGCTTTCACAAATAACAAATGTGGGGCCATATTATAAAGAACCGCGATAACAGTATCGCTGCTTTAGTGGCAGGAAACTGCTGCTAAAGCGGCGATAAGGGGCATGATAATATACCCTTGTGAATTCCCATAGTAGCACAGGTTAACACCAGTTTCCTGCCGCTAAAGCGGAGATAATGTTATTGCCCTTCTTGATAATATGGCTCTTGGGCTGTAGTCGCAGTTCAGCATGTAGAGATCGGAATGTGCACAGCAGAGCGGTGGTAAAACCAGATATCATCCTTTGAAGGGAGGGTCAACGCCCACTGTTTTGAAATCAAGCGCGAGCCCTCCAGTTGCTCCAGACCAGACCAGGGTCGGCACACACGTGCCGCAGATGCCGGCTTGGGATCGCTCGCAAGTGGGGCAAGAGTGCTGCTCCTCCGGCCCTTGGCCAGCCTCAGAATGCTTCAGAAATGCCCATGGTAGTAAACAAATGATCTGCCTGTGGGAAGGTTGAGTACAGCATCTCTGACACTCGGCCAATGTCAAGAAAGAGCAGTTTCCTCCAGGTGAAATATTTAGTTTCAGTTGAAACAAAGAGCGTTTTAGGTTAATTGTTGGAGCGAAGTTGGGAGTGTGTTTCTCCTGACCTAAAGCACTTCACCTAAGTATTTAGATGCTGCTCTCAGAGTGCAGCTGCAGGGGGGAGATCGTTGGTGTACCTGAGATCTCCCAACAATAAGGAGCAAGCCAAAAAGTCCTTGGAGAGCACTTTGGGTTCCAGTGTGGGGGTTCTGTACCGGTCCTCATTGGGGCATGATCAGAAGGCAGCAGGACAGCTCAGCAAAGCAAGGAAGCAGTCCCTTAGAACATTCAGTCCAGGCAAGGTGGCAATGTATAGCACATCAGTCTTTATTCCAGCAGAGTTCTTCCCAAGCCCAGGAGAATACTGGTTCAGTAGCACAGCTGCTCTTCCTGCAGAGCTTAGTTACAGATCCCATAAATTGTGTAGAATTATGGGGTCAGAGCCCCTGTGCCCTGTCTCCCTCTCTTCCAGCCCAGGAAAACTGTCAGTAAGCAGATGTAACCCTGTAACCCTGTAACACCCAACCCTAAGTGTGTGATGTCTGTCTGTAGAGTATTCATAAAGCTTAGCTGTCCCTCTGCTCTAGACGTGGATTGGAGTCAGGCTGAAAAGCAAAAAGAGTCATACATGATAGAGCGCGCAGGTCACCCGACTCTTATTTTACCAAAATATGGACTTCTGGGCCCATAACGTGTTTATCACTATATTTTATTGGTCAGGTAACTTACACACCACTATCAGTAATTCTTGTTCCCTTAGTTTTATTTCCATGTACCTGACTTACTACTCCTTGTCACAGGTACCTAAGATCTCAACGGATCAGGAGCTAGCAGTGGGTAGGAAGATAACACAAACCAAAAATACCATATACCATTGAAAATATTTGCACTTTTATAATAACCACAAACGCAAGAAGTTTTCAACACCTTAATCTAAATCTTCATTATCCAATGCCATGAGAATGAAATTTACACAGATCAAAACATCAATAACTAAGATCAGAAATATAATATAGCTATGAATCAAAGTAAGAATCATCTATAACTCGAAAATAAAGGAAGAGGGGAAAATAAGGAACACGCTAAAATTTTGTCTACCAGACTTTCACAACGTTGCTAAAGGCGGGTAAAGAAAAAAGAACATACTAATCAATGCTGATTTTCGAATATACTAATCGATTTAGAAGAAAACAATACTTTCCAAAATGTACTTATTTTCTAAAGGGAGGGTAAGAATGGAACATACTATATATGCAAACAATTCAATGTTTGACTAAAGGTAGGGAGAAGATATGGAACATGCTAGAAAAATATTTTATGTGAGAGTCAAATGACAGAGAAATCTGACATAGGCAAGATTGCTTTATTTAAGACGGGAGAGAGAAAAGATTTAGATAGACAACCACCCACACAGGATATATTTACCTAGAACAGGACGGAGACTAACCCTGGCCACGGGTCAGTTTGGGAAAGGCGGGAAAGGACCCTCAAGGACTTAGGATGCCAGTAGGCGAGCAGGTACAGCTCATGGACAGTCAGGACAGGATCACCCCAGGATTTTGGATCAGGACTGGGCTCACCAAAGGGTACGACCAACACCTGCAGCTTCGGATGCAACGCCTGCGCTACTCCCTCTCTGCAAGAATCTGCCAATAACCCCGATTGGGTTCTCGAATCTCCCAGCAAAGTGCTTCGCCAGCACTTAAGGTTTCTCCACCCCAGACTGAGTTTGTGGAAATTACGGACAGAGTGCTCCACAGCTCTCTGTATCAATCACCTATAGAGTTCGTAGGGTCAGTGACAGGTCAGCTATTCGGACAAGTCGGACAATTTCTCTAGCTAAACCTAGGCCAGTTATTCTGTTTTCGGGTCAGTGTACCACCCACAAATGTTGCAAGTGAAAGGATCCCCAACTTCGGATTGGACAAGAGAGGTGGTTAGGTCATGACACCACCTATAATTTTAACTTTCCCAGACTAAATATTCAAATTTCGAACCCACCCCTTACATTCCAGTTCCCATGGCATAGAAATTCAGAAAACAATAGCACACACATTACAACATTACAATGTAACAAATACAGGTATGAGTTTTGAGTCTTCTCGCTGGGTCTCGGGTCATTTTCCCAGGAGCATCCTAGCTTCGGCAGCCAGCTGGATGAGTTCCACTGCTGCGAGACTCTCTTTTCCCTCATCACGTGATTAGTACCGCACGGGCTTCAAAGATGGAAGGGCGCACCTCTCCCAGGCCCGCAAAGATGGATACATGAAAAGTAAGCGAAAACAATTTAGAAATACAGAAAAAATGAATACACTGTATACCATGATTGGCTATACTACATTCCTTACTTTATAATAACTATAGCATTAGGAGTTAAGCAGAACAAAACGGCTGAGCAAAAGCAGCAGTGCAAGCGAAGAGCATGTAAGAAACAAAGCAGCCATCTTTAGCGATACTGCGCATGAGCGACAAGTTCCCTCCAGAACTGCGAGTGCGTCACATCACATGGGTATGACCGACGCATGCGCAGACTAGAATCCCACATAGCAGCGACCATTTTAGATGCAAGCGTAGTTAGGATTAGTAAACACATAGGCAAGCGTCACTGGGACCCCCCGTGTAGTGTAAAAGTGCAATATTAATAAGACAAAACGTGTTGGTTATGACGTTAACGTTATTCGAGGTTCATGAATACAGGCAAGTCGCATAACGTGCGAATCCTTGCTCCATCAATCCCCTCTTTGATGATATTTACTATCATCACTTATTAATGGAACCAGATGCCAACTTTCTCTTTCACATTTCATCCATTTCAATTTCTACAAACTTTTTATTGAGCCTTTTTTCTGCATCCTTATTAGGATGGAAATTCTTCATCTTTTTATAGATCTGATTATTCAGCTCTTCCAATTCAAGCTCATCAACATTCCGCTTCACTCCTCTCTTATTCACAGCATACTTCTTTTTGCATTTTTGACATTTACAGCAAATTATTATTATTAGCACGATTAAACTTATTCCTTCTATTGGCATCAGTATTGTACTCACGAGACTTTTACCTATGTTAGAAAACCAACTACCTACTGAGGAGAGACCATCAGTTAGTCTCTTCCAGGCGCTGCCAACCTCCAGTGGTTTGAGATCCTTTTCCAAATTAGTTATGTTTCTCACATATTTCTTAATTTCAACACTTTTATCAGGAATGTGAGTGCAACAATGTTGCGCTTTCAACATTCTACAGACTCCGCCCTCTTTCACCAATAAGGTATCAAGAGCAAGTCTATTCTGTAAAACCATTGATCTGATCGCAACCATTTCAGTATTGACCAGTAGGAAACCAGCAGCAGTGTCAGTAGATAACCGATCCACTACTGTAGACAATTTGCAAATTCTGTGTGTATTCAGAACCACTCCCACTCCAGGTATCAGTGCACTAAATATATCACCTAGAATTTCTCCTACACTTTCTCTTCTACTACGCACTACACCATTCGTATTTTCATTGCTTCCAGCAGCATCATTCACATGGTATATTTTCGGGAAGACAATTCCAAAATAGCAGCTTCCATACCAGTGATCCGGCAATTTGAAATAAGCCTTGTTTCCACATATATAATAAATTCCGGGAAACACAGGTTCTGACCCATTTTTGAAACCCCAACCTCCAATTACCTTGTAATTGTGTTCGCATTCACTGGAACCAATTAATATATTATTATAATAACTAGTCTTTTCTCTATGAAGACAAAGTTTTCCTTTTCTTTCGAAGTCCAGTAACAGTGCAGGGTTTGCTTCACTATTTGAGGTGCTTTCCATGTTTTCTGCCCATTTAGGAGTTTTCTGTCTTTTATCATTGGCCTTTCTTTGGAAACTTTCCCTTCTTTTCTCTGCCATATTTAGAAACATTTTCTCTTGTTCATGTAATGAACAGGTCAAGTTGTCTCTGTGTGCTTCACCTAAATCTCTAGTACCTATCATCAGAAAGTATTCTCCCATATAACGTGTCACATCACTCTTTGTATGTACAATATTCAGGTTTCCACGAATAGGAAGTTCAGAAAAAATTATGTCAGAGTTAGAATAATAATACTGTAAAGTTCCTCTATAAAATAAGCTTGCTAAAATACTACAGGAAATTCCATAGGTTAGGGGTAAATGGTGATAGGTCACACCTTCAGCTACAGAAGTGGGTAGCTTCATACAAACGTAACAGTCCTCTATTTCCATGGCTTCTACGTAGTGTACTAAAAGGTTTGAAAATACATTTAAATGAGTTCTGTTTTTGATTCTGTGATAATGTAGTCTTCCCTCATCAGATGTCCATTTTAGTCTGTCTAAGGCTAAGTGTTTTCTCATGTCTTTCTATACTTCCTGGTGTCTCTTCTGTTTGCAGAACTTCTGTGTCTTTTGTCACTTGTTTAGTAGGGTACAGGTTAGTGTCTTTACTCGTCATGAACGGAATAGTAATTGTTAGTCCTATCCATAATATCAGTACTATTGCTACACCACACAAACATATTTTACAGCATGTTTTACAACAATTTCGTCTAGGTCTTCCATTCACACTAGAATCAGACATTGTGGCTCAAAAGAAGTTTTCCAACCCCTCTTTGTAACTTTACACAGGTGGCTTACGCAGGGTAACTTTCAGGTTGGGTCTTCTTCTTCGGAAACTTGGTCAGTAATCAGTTCTTCATCACTCTCGTCACTTATCTCGAGGTCTTCAAATTCCTCTAGCACTAGGTAAGTCCATTCGGGAGTCCGATATTCTGCTACTTCTTCTTTTAGGTTTGGCTCCAGCTTTCTCTTTTTCACTGGAGGCCCTTTTCCTGTCTTCTAGCTTTTCCTCTATAGTTTTCAATCTTAGTTTCAGTCTTTTTATGAATCTTGGTTCACTCTTCTTCTTTTTGAGTCTTTTAACTGGCACTGTGGTTTTGCTTTCTTCTAATGATTGTTTATTTTCGTTTAGTTGTGGCACATTTGTTTCAACACTGACTTCTTCCCTTCCTGTCTGACTAGTTCCAGGTCTTATTTCAGTCTCTTCTGCCTGGTTACTAAGCTGGCCTTGTTCAGGTGTAAGTTTGATTTTCGTTTGCTTCAAATTCTGTTTCCTGGACACATTCGTCTATCTCTATCTGATCCTGTTCATGCATTTCGTACCCTTGATTTTCTTCCGCATGAACTTCAGCCCTAATTTCTAACTGTCCCTTTTCAGTCTCTGGAGTTCTTGGAGGTGTGTCGATAACCTGCCCCGTCCCTATCTGACCTTCCTCCTCATCAGATTTGACATGGATTTCGATTATCTGGTTATCTCCTTCTATTCCTGTCTCGTCCTCACTATCCCACTCTCTATCTAAGTAGGTGTACCTTCTGGTTCTTATTGGCTCCTTTATGGCTAACTTAGACTTAAAAATCAATGTAACCAAATCACACACAATGATTGTGGGCCCACAGAAAAATAAATCACACACAAAAACCTTTACTTGTAAGGGCGAGGTTCTCTCCAGGGTCCCTGTTTTCCCATATTTAGGGGTCCTGTTTGATGAGAAAGGCACGTGGGTTCCGCAGATTAAGGCCAAGAACATTTCTTTAGCTCGGTCCACAGCAGCCCTGTTGGCCTTCATGAAAAGATTAGGGGCTAAACCAACGGAGGCTGTCTTAAAAGTTTATAAAAGTAAATGTGTTTCCATAGCTTCATATGGTGCAGCTTTGTGGGGGTATGCTAACCTGGATACCATTCAGACGGTAGAAAACAAGCTTATTAGAAGAATCTTATTGGTTCCAAATTCTACACCTACCTACTCCATACATGAAGAAGTTGGTCTACCCTATATAACAGATGGACTGAAATTGGCCCCTTTACTTTTTTGGGCCAATACCTGGTTAAATACGGAGTTGTCTCTAAACCACATAATTCTTAAAGATGTGATTGCAAGGGAGGGGGCAATGAAAATATCATGGCTGAAATACATAAAGTCATCATTCACTGCCCTCGGGAGACCAGACCTATATACAACACTGTCCAATATTAGGAAAATGGACATTGCATGGATCAAGAAGGAATTCCAGGGGAGAACACGTTTAGAGAGAGAGGAGTTTGAAGTTAATAAACCATTAGTAAGAGCACATTTGGTCTTGTCCTCTTCCCCCTCTATGGAACCATACCTGCAATTTGTTACTAAACCCTTGCACAGATTTTTATTAACCAGATTTAGAATGAACCTGATCCACTATTCATTAGGCTGTTTCCCTATGTGGGGAAAACCTGAGCATGCACCACCCTGTGAGTGTGACCAGTTTTCTAATCAGGACACTCTCCACTTTTTGTTTTTCTGTGGGTTTTATAATATGGAGAGGATAAAATATCTAATACCCCTCCTGAAAACAATGGGCTTTATACAAGTGAGACCAGCCTTGCTTTTTCTTCAACGGTTACCGGATGCACATGTCACTTTCTGTGTTGCAAGTTTTTTAACAGCTGCATATAGAGGAAGAAACAAAAGAATCCCTAGAACTGTAACATTTTAAACTAAAAGCAATCCAGTATATCAATTTTAACTATTTTCTATATATTATGGTGTTTAATCAAGTGACCCTTTTTATGGAGATTGTGTAAAATACATGTATTGTGGGCATCTTTAAAATGTTTTTAATGTATGTATTATTCTTGCCTTTTATGATTTTAACAAAAATCGAATAAAGTGTATTTTGACTGACTGACTTACTGACTGGTTTGAAAATACATTTAAATGAGTTCTGTTTTTGATTCTGTGATAATGTAGTCTTCCCTCATCTGATGTCCATTTTAGTCTGTCTAAGGCTAAGTGTTTTCTCATGTCTTTCTATACTTCGTGGTGTCTCTTCTGTTTGCAGAACTTCTGTGTCTTTTGTCACTTGTTTAGTAGGGTACAGGTTAGTGTCTTTACTCATCATGAACGGAATAGTAATTGTTAGTCCTATCCATAATATCAGTACTATTGCTACACCACACAAACATATTTTACAGCATGTTTTACAACAATTTCGTCTAGGTCTTCCATTCACACTAGAATCAGACATTGTGGCTCAAAAGAAGTTTTCCAACCCCTCTTTGTAACTTTACACAGGTGGCTTACGCAGGGTAACTTTCAGGTTGGGTCTTCTTCTTCGGTAACTTGGTCAGTAATCAGTTCTTCATCACTCTCGTCACTTATCTCGAGGTCTTCAAATTCCTCTAGCACTAGGTAAGTCCATTCGGGAGTCCGATATTCTGCTACTTCTTCTTTTAGGTTTGGCTCCAGCTTTCTCTTTTTCACTGGAGGCCCTTTTCCTGTCTTCTAGCTTTTCCTCTATAGTTTTCAATCTTAGTTTCAGTCTTTTTATGAATCTTGGTTCACTCTTCTTCTTTTTGAGTCTTTTAACTGGCACTGTGGTTTTGCTTTCTTCTAATGGTCGTTTATTTTCGTTTAGTTGTGGCACATTTGTTTCAACACTGACTTCTTCCCTTCCTGTCTGACTAGTTCCAGGTCTTATTTCAGTCTCTTCTGCCTGGTTACTAAGCTGGCCTTGTTCAGGTGTAAGTTTGATTTTCGTTTGCTTCAAATTCTGTTTCCTGGACACATTCGTCTATCTCTATCTGATCCTGTTCATGCACTTTGAACCCTTGATTATCTTCCGCATGAACTTCAGCCCTAATTTCTAACTGTCCTTTTTCAGTCTCTGGAGTTCTTGGAGGTGTGTCGATAACCTGCCCCGTCCCTATCTGACCTTCCTCCTCATCAGATTTGACATGGATTTCGATTATCTGGTTATCTCCTTCTATTCCTGTCTCGTCCTCACTATCCCACTCTCTATCTAAGTAGGTGTATCTTCTGGTTCTTATTGGATCGAGAGTCAAATCATCTGCTGGGACCCACTCGTCTTGACTGGTGCTCGGTTGTTCGTCATCAGCTATTTCAGGACCAACGTCTGGAGACCTTTCAGCTGCACAACCTTCAGCCTCAGTTGCTTCTTCTTCCTCACCCTCTTGGTATGACTTGCATGGATCCACTTTGGCACACCTGCACACTTCACCACAGATGTGGTGACGAAAATCACTTGTCTCGGTTTCCCCCACTTCGGTGATAGGCAACTCGACCGGGTGTGTTTCTTTAGAACAACCCAATCACCTGGGTTCAGATTATGGACTGGAGTTGTTGGCCTGGCGACGGCGTCTTCCCCAATCTGGTGAGAGATAGAATGCACTTGGTCACCCAGTTGCTTGCAGTACTCTAGTACCAAATCATCAGAAATACTTAGCAGTTTGTGTCCTGGTACCCATGCCTGCCGCATCACTCTTCCCATCAGTATCTCATGGGGACTCAGGCCTGTTTTTCGGTCTGGAATACTTCTCAGTCCCATCAGGACAAGGGGTAAAGCGTCTATCCAATTCAATCCAGTAGAGTTACACATTTTTCCCAGTCTTGACTTTATAATGCCATTCAGCTGTTCTACTACTCCAGAAGCCTCTGGATGATATGCACAGTGCAGTTTTTGGGTAATTTTGAATGCTTCACAGAGCTGAGTTATTACGTCATTGGCAAAATGCCCACCTCTGTCTGATTCAATTGTGACCGAAAAACCGAACCAAGGTATCAGTTCCCTTAGTAACAACTTGGCTACAGTAATGGCATCATTTTTCTTAGCTGGGTAAGCTACCACCCACTTTGAGAATAGGCAGACTATGACAAGGACGTACTTCATTCCTTTACAACGGGGTAACCGTATAAAGTCAACTTATAGTCTGATAAAAGGACCCTCTGCCTTTCCAATTGTACTTGGTAACACCACTGTTTTCTTCCCAGGATTAAACTGCTGACAAGTTAAGCACCTATGGCAAAGTGCCTCTGCAATGTTCCTGAACTTCGAATTGTACCATATCTGTTTGAAAACACGGACCATTGCATCTCTCCCTGTGTGTGTGTCTCCATGTATCAGTCTGGCCATAGGAGCAATCATGCTGTCTGGTAACACAAATATTTACAACAAGGGGCGGTGAGGGACAGAGTCTCTGAATTAAGCAGAAAGCTCTCACCCAGTCAAGAGATCAGGGCTAGATCCAACACCGTTTTTTAGCTCACTGCACCATCCCAGTTTCAGAACCTGGCTGTATGCAAATTAGTCTGTTCCTGTCCCAGTGCATGATGGGAACAGGGCAAACCAAACTACAAAAGCCAATTCTTACACTGGGAAGGAAACAAGCTCCCGGGGACCGGTTTCTGGCATTACAGCCGTCTTCGGCCCGGTTTGCTTGAATCCTGATGGTGCAATGAGCAAGGGTCTCACATCTGAGAATACCCTTCCACGCTTAGGGTGGACAAAAATATTTACAACAAGGGGTGGTGAGGGACAGAGTCTCTGAATTAAGCAGAAAGCTCTCACCCAGTCAAGAGATCAGGGCTAGATCCAACACCGTTTTTTAGCTCACTGCACCATCCCAGTTTCAGAACCTGGCTGTATGCAAATTAGTCTGTTCCTGTCCCAGTGCATGATGGGAACAGGGCAAACCAAACTACAAAAGCCAATTCTTACACTGGGAAGGATATAGCCAGGTTCTGAGCTGGGATGGGGCAGTGAGATAAATAACGGTGATGGATCTAGCCCTGATCTTTGGACTGGGTAAGAGTGGTCTGCTTAATTCAGACACTCTGTTCATCACCACCCCCTTTTCTGAATCGTTTTTGGCCACCATAGGTGTGGCAGGGTATACTCAGACATGAGTCCCTTTCTCACTGCTCCATCAGGATTCAAGCAAGCCGGGCCGAAGACGGCTGAAATGCCAGAAACCGGTCCCCGGTAGCTTGTCTCCTTTCTGGTGAAGAATTGGCTTGGTAGTTTAGTCTGCCCTGTTCCCATGATGCACTGGGCCAGGGACAGACTGATTTGCATATAGCCAGGTTCTGAGCTGGGATGGGGCAGTGAGATAAATAACGGTGATGGATCTAGCCCTGATCTTTGGACTGGGTAAGAGTGGTCTGCTTAATTCAGACACTCTGTTCATCACCACCCCCTTTTCTGGTAACACAGGCATACCATCACTACAGACAATGACACCATCTGCATTCCTTGGTCAACAACTAGATTTTTCCCATCTTTCCTTTTCCTCTGGTTCTGCTGCCTGTTGCAACCCTTTCAGTTCCTCCCAAGTTGATACATCCTCAAACACCATATGTTGGCAGCTGTTTCCGACTCCCCCCAAATTGATATTCAATGACATTTTATGTCTTGCACAATGTTGGGCTATTTGATCAGCATATCTGTTTCCGGCTGACACATCGTCATTGCCAGATTTGTGAGCAGCATACTTGACCACTGCCAATTCTTTTGGTAACTGGATTGCTTCCAGTAGGTTCTGTACCACTTTTTCATTTCTGATAGGGGTACCCGAGGAAGTCATGAATTCTCTTTGCAGCCACAATTGGCCGAAGTCATGCACAGCCCCGTAACCATACTGGCTATCAGTGTATATGGTTACTCTTTTGTTTTTCCCATTTTTACAGGCTCTTGCCAATGCAACCAATTCGGCTACTTGTGCCGACTTTACTCCAATTAGGTAGGATGCTTCTATTGTCTTTTCTAGAGTAATTGTAATTGTAAAAATATTTATTAAGCGCGGTTGCTGCCCGCAGGCGTCCAAGCGCTGGGTTGAAGGGAAAGTGATGGGAAGAGGAGCTAAGGTGCATAGGATTGAGCAAACAGCCGTGTCTTTAGGTTTTTCCGGAATGCGAGGAGGTCTGGGTTGGACCGGAGTGAGATGGGGAGAGCGTTCCAGAGCCTGGCGGTGTTCAAAGAGAACAGCCTACCTCCAGACCTGGCTCGCTTCACTCTGGGAACAACGGCGAGGAATGCCTCCGTTGACCGAAGGTTCCTCTTAGGGTGGTAGGGGGTGACAAGGTCGGAGTTGATGGCAGAGTGACCACAGCATAGGCAGCACTTAGACCTCCATCCCTATGTCTTAAACATGAGCCATCTACAAACAATTCAATATCTCTACCGGCAAGGCCGTTTCCTTGATATCTGGGAGTGGTTTTGTGCTAAATTCAGTCAGGTCAATGCAGTTATGCTCGACCTCTTCTTTGACTTCTGCAGCCAGTGTATCTGGTAACAGAGTTACTGGGTTCAGTATATTACATCTAGTGATGGTTACATTTGCTGCACCCACCAGGATTCTTTCATACTTGGTCAGCCGACTAGGTGTGAGGTACTGAGTCTTGGTTCGGGTCAGGAGGATTACAACTGCATGTGGGACATACACAGTTACCGTATGTCCCATGACAATGGATTCCCTTTGTTCAAGACTCATGCAAGTTGCAGCTACTGCTTTCAGACATCCAGGCAATCCAGCAGCCACTGGATCTAGGGTAGCAGAAAAATATGCCACTGGACGTCTAGTCAGCTCATGAATTTGTGTTAAGACTGAGAGTGCGCAATTGTCTCGTGTATCACAAAACAGGGTAAAGTCTTTTGAGTAGTCAGGCATTCCCAATGCAGGAGCTGTGCATAGACAGTCTCGCAATTTCACAAAAGATGTCATGCTTTCATCATCCCATTCAACTGGATCTTTTGCTCCTTTCTTGGTCATTTTTATCAATGGCTTTGCTAGAACTGCAAATCCCACAATCCACCGTCTACAGTATCCTACCACTCCCAGGAACATTCTGATTTCTTTCTGAGTATTTGGTAATTCCATGTCTCGAATTATCCTAATTCGTTCTGAAGTAACTTTCCGGATACCTTTTTCTATCTGGTGCCCCAGATATTTTACTGAGTTTGTACAGAACTGTAATTTGTCTTGTGATACTTTATGTCCTCCTTTACCTAAATGATTCAACAATGCAATGGTATCAGTAACACAGTCGTTCCGACTATTAGACGCAACCAAGAGGTCATCTATGTACTGGACCAAGACTGATTCTCCAGGTAGGACTAATGATTCAAGGCATCTTTTCAAAATCTGATTGAAAATAGAAGGACTCTCTGTGTACCCTTGAGGAACAAGATTCCAGACATAGACATGACTGTCAAATTCAAATGAGAAAAGAAATTTGATGTCTGGATGCAATGGGATGGAAAAGAATGCGTGACATAAGTCAATGATGGTAAACCATCCAGCATTCCATGGAATTTGGTACAAAATCACTGCAGGGTTTGGCACAATAGGACAACAAGGGACACCAATCTTGTTTACCTTGCGCAGGTCTTGCACTACCCTGTACTTCCCACTTGGCTTCTTAATTCCAATAATGGGCGAATTACAAGGACTGCTCATCACCTCTTGTGTGATGTTTGCTTCCAATAATCTTTTTATTTCAATGGCAACCCCTGCTTTCACTTCTGCACTCATTTTATACTGCTTGGTATTTGGGTAAACTGCATTTGCTTTTATGGCTATTTGAATCGGGTCTACATTTGCCATTAATCCTACATCTTTTCCAGTGAAATCCCACACTTCTGGAATCACTGTCTGTTGGAGCTCTTCAGGTAAGTCTTGTATTGTTAATTTCTTAATTTCTGAGTCTGGCCTTATTAACATTAATTTGTACAGTCCGTCTTCCTCTGGGGTCTGAATTTCAACGCCTTTTGGTGTGCAAAAGATGGTACAGTTCATTTTGCACTGCAAATCACGTCCCAGTAGGTTCACAGGACTGGAATCACAGACGACAAATCTGTGCATCTCTTTAAAATTCCCTATTGAAATTTCCATTGGTTCAGTTACTGGGGTACTAATTATCTGATTTGACACGCCCACTACTTGGATTGCTTCTCCAGAGAGGGGTACGTTTGGAAGGTCTGCTGTTCTCACAGTAGAAAGGGTAGCACCAGTGTCCAACAGAAAGGTGACGTCATTTCCTTCAACCTTTCCTTCAATGTATGGCCCTGTCTGGTCTACCGGTAAGGAGGCGCCAAGCACGCACTCCTCGTCCTCCCCCCTCAGGCCCCGTCAGTAAGGTTCATCACAGAGAAATGTATCATTCAACAGGAATTGCGAAGTTGCTGCATTTCTATCCTCCCTACCTTCCCATACCTCGACCTCCTCATTCTGCTGAGCTTTGGTCCTATAATTAGGTCTAGGTGCACGAGGCAACTGATTCTGTTTTAGCATAAGAATGGGACCCCCTCTATTATTACTGCAATGGTCAGGGAAAGAGGGGAAAAGCAAAGCACTAACAGAAAATATGTTCCCCCTTGACCTCTAAAACTTTAACGGTATATATCCAACACTTTAATTCTGCTATTTTAATACATAAGGGCAAACAACAAGAAAGGTTTTTTTTATAACTTTATCATTTTATTATTTTTTCTTTTAGTTGTATTTCTTAGTACAAAGATTATTTTTCCATTTATCGATTTATCACATCAGTTAATATATTTTATCAAAAAACACATAGTATAAAACACATCATTTTGTAATATCATCAGTAAAAAAACTATTTAATGCAGGGAAAACAATATACAAAACAATCAACACTCTCACAAGTACATACATCCCTTACTTATCATACATACTGCATTCATTCTTGATTCTGCGTCTGAGGGATCGCAGGTGGAAGTGCAAATTAATACGCAAGGTCGACGCGTTTCGGCAGTGTAGACCGCCTTCCTCAGGACCTGTCTTGCAGAATACTCAAACACAAACAATATTTTTATGGCCCCTGCATAGTTGGATATCTGTAACGATAAATGACATGCATTGTTTCATTTGTTCTAATACTTTTTCATTATTCTCAGTTACGTTGCCCTATGTATAACCAAGAAGACATAATTCATTTACACATAATATATTATAGTTACTCTAACTCTCTTGTGGTTGGACCTGAACTGAGCAGCAGGATGACATCTACGTGACTCTCATAGTCGACACAGAACTCTAACCTTATGAGTTTTCCTAAGGTTATGAATAAATGAAGGTGTTTAAGATTTCATGAAAACTCCAGTACTGTTGTAAGAGAACTTGTTGGAAAAGGGTTGTCTATTATATCCACAATTTATGTTTAAATGACAGGTAGAAAGTATTTATCACTCAAGACCTGGGGTGATATCAATAGATAGGTATAATTATATATTTCTCTGCATGTTTTAACTATTTTAAGACTTACTCGCATGCGAAATACTTTTTGCAACATGACAGGTTGAGACTGTTATCACTTAGATCACAAACTATGTACCTTTTGTTCTGGGAAAGGATTCCTGTCAAGTTTCAAGCATTGACTTCAGGGTTTATTTTTGTAGTACTTCCTGTATGAGATTAGGAACAGAATCTGTCACTATTCTGTGGTGTTATCTTGATAAAGGAGAGGTTTATCAAGTAATTGTGCGCCAATCGCTTACCTATTTTATCTTTTTTTCTTCTAATTGTTGGTGCAAAGGCTTGTTTTTTTGTATATACAGCGGTTATTCGCGTTCATAATTACGAAGAGAGTGACTTTATGCTCCAAGTCCCAGATATTGTGACAATAAGGTCAGTAACATAGAGACTACATTAGTTAATAATGAATACATCTTCCATCTATACTAAGCATCAGAAAGTCAGGGTTTGTTTCTTTGTTTATTTTTGTGGTCTCTGCAGTCCAACACCGGATCTATAAAAAACAAGCCTTTGCACCAACAATTAGAAGAAAAAAAGATAAAATAGGTAAGCGATCGAGGCTAGGGAGTCGCAAAGGGTTTGAGAGGGAGTGATGTCGTTGGAGTTGGCAGAGGGGTTGGTAAATTCTTTGATGTTGAATAATTCCTTGCTGTTGTGGGCGTTGTTGTCTAGTCGGTCTTTAAGTGCAGCTTTCTTGGCAGTCCGGATCAGTTGGTGGTGTATGCGGGTGGCGTTTTTGAAGGCGTCTCTGGTGCTGGTGTTCGGGTCTTTTTTCCAGGCCTTCTCGAGGGAGCGACAGAGTTTCTTGGATTTCTTAAGATCATCGTTGAACCAGGGAGCGTTTTTGCGGTCTAGTTTGTTTTGACGTTTTTTCAGAGGTGCTAAGTTGTCGGCGCTGTTGGTTAGCCATTGAGTGAAGTTAATGGCTGCTTGGTTGGGGTTCGAAGAGTGGGCAGGGGGGTTTTGAAGAAGCGAGGAGGAGATCTGGTCGATGGTGATTTTGTTCCAGTTTCTTCGTAGAGTGGGTTGAGGATGGTTGTGGGTTGTGGTCTTTTTGTAGACAAAGTGAACGCAGCTGTTGTCCGTCCATTGGAGAACTGTGGTGTGACTGAAGGAGATATGTTTGCTGGAGGTGAAGATGGGGTATGACGTTAACGTTGTTCGAGGTTCATGAATACAAGCAAGTCGCATAACGTGCGAATCCTTGCTCCATCATATGCATAGAGAAATAGCCCCTTTCCAAATGTGGCATTTCTAAAATAGTAATGTAAAATCCACCTATACCAGTAAGCAGAATGTATTACTACTATTCTAAACATAAACATACCAAACATGGCAACGTTAATTCTTTCAGATCAGGAACTACCACTTAAGCACATACCAGGGAATTACCAATGCTAGCCTATGAGAGGGGTATGCCTCAAAGTAGTGAGAAACGAAATAGGCTGTTAATCGCTACCAGGACAGGCCACACAAGAAAGGCATGTGCCCTCCCTTTTACTTACACAGCACCCTGCCCATACAGCTACCTTAGGTGTGACCTATGAGCATTAAAATTGGGAGTTTAAGGCTTGGCAAATCGTTTTAAATGCCAAGTCACAGTGGCAGTGAACTGCATACAGAGGCCCTACAGTGACAGGCCTGAGACATATTTGAAAGGTGACTTCCGTGGGTGGCGCAAGCAGTGCTGCAGGCCCACAAGTAGCATTTAATTTACAGGCCCTGCACAAGGAGCTTTCAATTAAATTAAAAATTGCAAACTGGTGTAAACCAATTATACAGTGTTTTAGGTGAGAGCATATGTACTTTAGCACTAGTTAGAAGTGGTAAAGTGCCCAGAATCATAGAACCAACATAAAGTTGTTGCGTTCTAATCTAGGAACCTGATAGATACTGTGACCTTATGCCCCTATTCGGCTATAAATCCATTTATTCCCTATATTGGCATAACCGTTCAAGTGCAATATTCAGAAACTCCTCTCTGGCCTCACACGAACAGAGCCACATTCCAGAATAGCTTTCTCTGCCACTTCCTTTGCAACCAATTAGTGCAATGACAGAGCAGAAGTTACTATCTGAGATTCCTAGATTAACACTCCGAGTTCTTCAACAAGATAAAAACTCAGCGAACCTGGAAATCCCCGCTTGCTGTGTTTTGATTAGTAATAGAACTCTAATGAGCACTGATAGACGATCACTTCCTAGTGACATCTTTATTGACGTCTTATGTCCAAAAACTTACGTCAAACAAGGCACCTTTCAGGTATAAATATTACCAACGTTGCCTTAAGCAAACGCTGTTCGCTGCTGTCTCATTGCTAGCTGAAGCTATCAATGCCGTGTTGCTGTCTGCCGTTGTTTCGCTGAAGCTGATGCTGCCAGCTATCTCGCTGCTGCTGAAGAAGCTGTCATGCTGATGATACCATAGCTGCTATCGCTACTGCTATCGCTGCTAACAAGCGAACGATGGTGTGGTGAACTTAGGAGCTGAACAGCCGTCCCCCTGCAAAGAGCCCAGCAGATGCAAGCTGCCCGCGGACGCTGCCCCTCCTCCTCCTCGACGCGCTGAGAAGAGACGCTGTCTTTCTCCAGCAGAGAAATCCAGCTCCAGCGTTTCTAGTCTACCCTTGCGGGTGACTGGGATATCGAGTCCTGAGGGAGATACCAGACCTCTATCATTCTATTCAATCAATCAATCAATGGCATTTATAGAGCGCACTACTTACCCGTAGGGTCTCAAGGCGCTGGGGGGAGGGGGGTGCCGCTACTGCTCGAACAGCCAGGTCTTCAGCTTCTTCCTGAAGGAGAGGTGGTCTTGGGTCAGGCGCAGGTCGGTCGGGAGGGCGTTCCAGGTCTTGGTGGCCAGGTAGGAGAAGGATCTTCCTCCTGAAGTCGCTCTTCGGATGCGGGGGACGGCGGCGAGGGCGTGGTTGGCCGATCGGAGGTGGCATATTCCAGAGGTAGGGTGTTGACTAAACCCTTGAGAGAGAATTCTTGAAGCAAACCTTGGCAAAACCAACTTAACTTAAAGCTACTTACTTACTCCCCTCCCAAGTATTAGGCTTAGGTCAGGTACACTGGGGTAGGCGTAGTTAGAAGCACCAGTTGAGTATTTTAGCCGAATGTATATATGAATGTATATATGTTTTATTCATTTTAAACCATTGTATGGCTAAGAAACCATATCAATGCTTTTACAGTATTATTTCGCAATACTTATCTTACTGTACGTACTTTTTATAATAACAAGTCTTGCAATTGTGGCAATTCATTTCTCTTGTACGAGAAGAAAGACTGTTCAATAAATGTTACCTTTTATTGACAACGCCCGTCTCTCTCTATTCTCTACATATTGTGAAAGTAAACTGCACAACCTGACTGAGTAAAATAACTGTCTATTGTTTCACACGACCCTAGAGATTGACTCTTGATCTGAGGAGCAAAGTTGTCATGTTGCACGGTTGTTGGAAAACTGAATCCCTTCTTGGCTGTGCCAGGGAAGCTGATCACTTCCTATTTCAGTCAAGAAAGTTTCCAGTGACCTCTGAGCTAGTTGGTAACAAACCCAATTAAGTTTAGCATAGTCAATGGAGGCCTGGAAGATCCGCACTTCTAGGTCGATACTACTGTTTATGTTATTCCAATGCGCAGGGCCTATTGGGAAAATAGGAACTACACTACATGGCGCCCAACGTTTGGTAAGGCGATAAACTAACGCAAGACGTTAGAGTAACTCAGTCGTGTATTTTTCACACAGACCCCTTTCTCCCGTAAATACTCCAATAGACGTCTGGAGTGGGTGAAAGGTTAAAATCCGCCCGAACTCAGTAGGAAGAGATTCCTATGTAAAGCTCTGGTTTATTCAACGTTGAAGGATACAGTGTTCCAAAATATTGTGCACCTAATCTTTGTCTCCTTGGAGACCTACTCTGCAAACCTTGCATTTACACAATGCCAGGAGAAAACGGAACCACTGGGGCCGCAGCAGATGCGACTCCGCAGGGTCCCGACACTACTACTGACCCGGATGCAATAATCATCCCGGCACATTTAAGAAAATCTATAACTTTAAAACTTATAGAAAACGGACTGACACCACAAGGTGGTACAGTAATTTTCGTGATAGAGGCTCACGAATATCGACAGACCGAGGTATTCTATTCATGGATAAACTTTCCAGCGGCAAACGCTAGAACAAAAGAGTTTCACTATTACAAAATAGAGAAACCCCCGGATGAGTACGCTCCTTTCGAGGAGACTGAAATCCCACTAAAATTCCAAGAGCACCTGCTCTGGTTTAATGGCGCCCTAAAACATAATGATCATATTACCAGGCTCGGTCCACTAGGTAGACCAGGAGCAACGTGGCCGGTTCTAGCCAGCTACACACCACACCCGGACATTGCAAAAATGTCAAAAGAAGAGCTGTTAGTACAGCTAAAAACATTAATTAAAATACATAGGCAATTAGTCCAATATGTAATGCGGACTGCAACAGTCCAACCAGCTGTTAATGTACCACAGCTGACCCCTCATCAGGGGAACACTAATAAAATTACACCACAGAACATACAGTCATGTCTTGGTAAAACACCCGTAAAACGGGAACAAATTCCTTTCTGGTTAGCACAGAAAATCACTCAAATAGAGGCAGTATTTCCGGATACTACCCCTATCGAGAAACACAGAATCTTGACCATCTGCCTTCCTATGGGAATCGCACCACACATAGAGGACTGCGACACTTGGGGTACAGTCTTTGCTTCCATTTACACAAAAACACATGGTGTTCCGTCTATGGCGGTAATACCAGAAGTGCTAAAACAGATTCAAAATGAATACGGTCCAGAGCCCGCTTTAACTCTTGGTATGAAATTACTGAAAGACTTCAAGCAGGTCTCGGCTATATTATTAGCCAACATAAAGGGAGAAGCAGCATCTGTGGCGATCCGCCAGAAGTTGAAGGAAACAGATATAACAGATCAGCCAATTGAGCTTGCCAGAATCATAGAGAAATGCTATGAAGAATTAGGTAGAGACAGCTTGGGTGGGAAACCAGTAAAGCCCCAACTGCTCGAAAATCCTGAAAAGTTATTTATTAAAAATAATTTAAACACTCCTAAAAAGAGCTGGGATGGAAATAAACAATCCACTCCCAAGGAAAAAGTTTTCCAGTCCAGAGGAAGGTCTCCTCGACGGAGGGAAAGAACTCCGACTCGAGAACACCAGTCTCCCCAGAGGAAGCCCTCTGAGAAAAGATATAACCTTAGAAATAGGGATAATTTGAAGAAACCTGATAGATATCAAAGTATTGATACACGTCCCTCTCGATCTTTTTCGCAGAAATCGGAAAGAAGACGGTCAGACCCAGGAGAGCACACCAAGTCAAAAGACAAGGAACCTGATCAGAGTAAAAAATCTCAATTTCCAAAAAAGAAGGTAGCCAGTATTAGAGTAATCAACCATGCCGAGAATACTGAGGACACAGTTGAAAAACGGGAAGTGGGCATTGACAATGTTGGACAGTGCAGCAGAAATCAGTATAGCCCGCAAGATCTTGATGAGTCATCTGGAGACAGTGGACACGAATGAATACATTCAGGTTGAAACTGCCGACACCAGACTTAGCGAGCCCCATAAAATATACGAAATAACATTGCGTATAGAGGGTGATAAGACTAGGAAAATAAAGGGTCTATTTTGGGATAAGCTCTCAAAAGGCTATGATAATCTGTTAGCTGAAAAAGATTGGCCCCCAGAGTTTGTCAGGGAGTGCCCTCGTGGCGAAGAAATGATTATGCCTGCCTTCTCGAACCACATTCCGATTCACAAAAAATATACTTATGCAAGGAAATGGGCAGTAGCCCAGGCACCAGCATTATATAAAAATCATGTAGGATGGGATGAGGACTCACCTCCCCACAAAATCCAGTTAAAAAATGAACCAACTGCCGTTGCATTAAGCAAGAAGCTAAAAAACAAGTCAGGGAGATATTAGATCAACTTGAATACCAGGGGGTGATTGAAACATGCACCTCTCAAATGAACAATCCTTTGTTTCCTGTCTCAAAACCAGACAATTCATATCGTCTAGTTTTGGACTACAGACACCTTAATGCATGTTGCAAAACATTTGCAGTACAAAACTCGCATAGTGCAGCCCTAATGAATAACATAGTTAGGAAAAAATATAAAACGACATTAGACATATCTAATGGTTTCTTTTGTCAAAACATTGCACCAGAAAGCAGATACTTGACCGCTTTCTCAGCATTTGGGTCGCAGAAGAAATTCTGTCGACTGCCACAAGGGTTCAAGAACAGCCCAGGACTATTTTCAGCTAGGGTAACAGAGTTACTACAAATATATGATGATGAGGCATTATCTTACGTAGATGATATCTATCTCACAGACGACGACTTGGATACTCACTTGAAAAGAGTGAACACCATTATACTTGGGTTCGCAGCAGAGGGTTACAAATTCAACTTTAAAAAGTCTCGAATTGCCCATCTGACAGTACTATTCTTAGGGTACGAATTATCAAGTGAAGGAAAAAGCCTAGCGGACAACTTCTTAGAAAAGTGCGCTGTACTCCAAGCTCCAAAAACGCTGAAGAATTTACAATCCATACTAGGTTTTCTGAATTTCGGAAGAATTTACATTCTAAATTACGCAGAGAGGGTTAAACCTCTTTACGAACTAATTAAACCTGATTTAAAACAAATCAATTGGACTCAAAAACACACAGAAACTTTGAGATCACTGCAAACAGACATGTTAGCAAAAACAAAATTAGATACACGTGACAACACACGCGATCTGGTAATCCGAGTCATCCCAGGAAGATGCGGATTCACGTACCTGACCTCTAATGAGGGAGAAAAGGTACCAGTTTCAATTAAATCTCACTTGTACACACAAGTAGAAAAAACATTCAGTCACACAGAAAGAACTGTGAAAGCAGTGCAAATTGCATTAGCAAATGAACGAGAACTAGCACATGGTAAAAGGATTAATATCCTCACAGCGGAATCCGCCTGCGAGGTGCTATTCAGCCCAGTAAACCTGCCTACAGTGTCACTGGATCCAAAATGGATACAGTGTATAGATTCTCTAGGAGCGGAAGATGTGAAATACTATTTCGCCCCGCAATTCAAAGAACTGAATGATTTAGAATATGAAGAAGAATATCCTCTGCCAATCGAACTTCTGCCTCTCCCACATTACGCCTGCATAATCTATACAGATAGATTTATACAGAATTTCAACGTAGAGAGCAAATCCTACGATGCAGCCTGTGCGATTGTTAAAGGTCGTTGGCTGTGCGGTAAATTCAGACCGAAAGTAACAAAAACTGAATCAGTAAGAAACTGTTCGGCTCAGAGAGCTGAAATCAGATCTTTAAAGATGGCGCTTGAAAATGTAGAACGTGAATTCCCGACACTTATCGTGTGCGATTCTCATTTATGCGTCAACTCTTACAATAATAAACTGCAGAGTTGGATTGAAAACGATTACAAAGATGACACAGGTGCCACAATAAAGCATAAATTGCTGTGGAAAGAGGTAGCTCTTTTACAGAAAGAACTACAAAAGACTCACGTGATACACGCACGGAGTCTTCAACGTGATGGCGTTCACGTTGCAGGGAATTCATTGGCTAACACAGCCACAGCGGAAGCAACTAAACCGGCTTCCGTAGCCACAAAAAAGCATACAGAAAAATACATAGACGGGGAAACCATGCTGGCAGTAAAAACGACCGTAAAAGGCGACTGTGCAGCACTACCCGTGAACTATCCACTCAATTATGCATACATAATCGATGCAAACTCCGTTCCTTTTGCTCGAATCCCTGGAGTGGGGGATAGGGTAATTCCAAACAAGGACCGGAGGGGCTTCCTATTACAGGAAGCACATATGGGGTTGGGTCTGAGACACCAAACAATCAGGGACTCTCTGAGAGAATTGGAATCAGAGTACTGGTGGTCGGAAATGAGTAAAGGTATTCATGAATTTGCAAAAAACTGCGAAGACTGCAACAGAGATCGCAGTGGAGAACCGGCCAGTGAAGTGTCAGAAGCCCTAATAGAAAGCATCAGGCAATCTATCCGCGCTATCAAAAAAGAGAAACGCGTCCCATTGTACATCATTAAGGCTAAACATACTTAAAAAATGTAGCCTCCAGCGCTCGGCTGACGCTAGAACGGTTATAAAAGATCTGCGAGTCTTTATCGGCACATACGCAATTACCACGTTCCATTCTGACCAGGGTCCTGCTTTCAGCTCTCGAGCCTATAAGGAGGCCATGGCCAGCATGGGAATTGGGTTGCGGTATTCTTGTCCGTCGCACCCCGAAGGGAATAGTGTGGTAGAAAGAAAAAACCGAGACATTAAGCGATCTATAACAGCGAAGGTATTAGGTTCAGGCGCTGGGTGGGTCAAACATTTAATAAGTGTCCAAACCAGTCTTAACAATTTGCCAAGAAATTCTCTAAAAGGTTTCAGCCCATACGAACTATTGTTCGGAATTAGAATGAGAATTCAGGACTTAGATAGTCAGGTATCAGTGGTACAAGATAAGAAAACAGATTTTGACATCAAAGATCGTTTGGCTGTTTTACAGGAACTGAATGAAACAAGAAAATCCTTAAGCAACATAAAGTTAAAGCAACAGCCAGATACCACTGACGAGGCACCACAAGCAACAGCCCCAGCAAGGCCTGTCTGGATTCCAAAGATTGGGGATCTAGTCAGAGAAAAAATCGCGGTGAAGAAGGAATTTGGGCCTTCTTACAGAAAAGCAGTACCTGTCTTGGCAGTCACCGGAACAAGATCAGTTGTACTACCGCCCCTTGCTGGTAAAAAGGAGAACAGAGTTGTGCCTATCGACCTGGTAAAACCACAAGCATGTGGCCTATAATCAACAGTAGGCCCAGTGGACTCCCGAGAAACAACAGAATACCCAAACTTGCAACAATCCAAGAGGTTCAAACTGAAAGACTAATCACATTCGATCAGCCTGCAGTGCACAGAGAAGGACTATGCAATAATGCCATGGAACTCGTGCCTCTTGAGACACAGATTGAAACAGTTCGTCAAGAAACACCAGTCTACAATAATGTGGAATCAGAAAGTGCTACCGAAAGCCGGATTGAAAGAACAATCCCAAGAATTGACAGAACTGCCTCTGGTTATTTCATCGACTTCGACAACTTTTCCGAGGATCAAAGTAACCCCGAAGTGATGCCAGAAATAAAAATAACTTTTAAAGAAAAAGCAACGGAACTCTTTCATCAACTAAAGGAAATCTACCTTATTTCCCCTTGGTTAGAGTTCTGGTTCGGTCTAGGTGTATTTTTCCTACTGCTCTGGCTCATCATGGTACTTTGTTTGGGAAAATTCATTGAGGGAAAATATAGTACAATGGACACAGCAAGTCAGAACATCAACCTAGTCCTCAAACCACACAGATCATCCCACGTGAAGAAAAGAGAACTGTCAACAGTAAATGTCACAGCCATTCCAATACCCGGTGGGGTAGTATGGGAGAAAACTGACTGAGATCTATGGTCCGGTCGAGATCCTGAAGTATCCTCATCAACTGAAGGTTTCCTTAAGTGACTTTATAAAACCTAGTACATTCTCTTATGATTGGGACTTTAACAGTATTAATGACATGATGTCTGATTTAGTAATGTCAGCTAGATTCACAGAACATGATTATTTACAAGGTTCGTCTAGTTATGAACAGTTATTCTGCTACACACATTATGGCGATCATTATTTGCATAAATCTGCACAGCCTAGAAATGTTTTTAAGTATAATCAATGGGAACATTGTGCTACACCACCTAAAAGCAGTTCTAAAACATTCTTTGAGAAATTCAAGTACTTCTCAGGGTTTAACACCAGTGATGCAGAAACGTTTTATTACAAACTGTTAGATAAAACAGGAATGAAAACAATGCTGACAAACACTAAATTAATATATTCAGAAGCATTTTATGACAAAATGATGACATTTGGTTTTGATTATTGGAAAAATAACATTGAAACAAAAACCATTTGGGGTACAAAAGATTGGCAGGTACAAGGCCTTGAAGTACTATTCAGAACCTGCATGATACCAGAACAAATGATGTTTCTAAATGACACAATTCACCAAACATCCTGTCTTGGCCTAGCTAAGATCAAAGAACTTAACAAACCGTCTATTCCGAAGCCAATACCTGATAATGCAACAACAGAAATTGAGATAGACGTATCAAAAATTTTACATTTAAACAGAACAAATCCTGATTGGATAAAGTGGTTAATTTGGCCTACTGACACAAACAACTGTCAAGATAGATTCCTGAATAAAACACAGGGGTTAAAAATGACCAGACAAGACCCTAGATACTCCCAGAGACAACATCCAGGGATAGTAACAACATACAGTGTAGGGAAACTCTGCCTCGAATGGCTAGGATCATCCACACTGGCTGAAATTAAGCAATACTTGTCTTTACTTAAAGATGGTGCTGATTTGCGCGATTTTATTATGGGACCACGCAAACAGCGTCAAAAGCTTTTCATAGCGACCAGTATCTATGCTGCGTACAACGAGGCTTGGAAAGTCACACAAATTGAAACAGCCGAAAAAATACGAGAAATTGATCGTATTAATTTGGAAAAATCACTTTCTGTAGTGGACAATGGGTTAATGACTCTGTCCTCCAGAATATATTCGTTGGACAATATTGTATCTTCTGCCTTTGACATAATAGACAAAGACTTGCTAATGTTACAGCATGGCCAATCTCAATTACATTCTATTGTACAATTAGGCTGGACGCTGCAAAATCTTAGTTCAGGCTATGTGCCTTGGCGTTTAATCAACACAACGTCATTATTTTCCATTTTT
Source organism: Lissotriton vulgaris (assembly GCF_964263255.1). Classification (NCBI taxonomy): domain Eukaryota; kingdom Metazoa; phylum Chordata; class Amphibia; order Caudata; family Salamandridae; genus Lissotriton; species Lissotriton vulgaris. The sequence continues at coordinate 2,006,109,853 of NC_141693.1, read as the reverse complement.
AACCTTACTGATAAACAAATCAGTTTGGCACAGAAAGGAGCAGACTATACAATCCTGAGCATCGAAAAACTTGAGAGATTACCATTGACAATGTCAGAGAGTCCTGTCATTGAATGGATAATACACGGAATTATCACTATTCCGATAACAACTTTCCGATTTAAAAAGTGCCTTGAATACATACCTACTGGCCAGTATGAACGATTGGGTAAAGGATATGTAAAATCAGAATGGAAATTACCATACACACATTCATGCTATAGTGACAGCGACAAAAATGTATTTCTTAGTGGTGAAAACTGCAAACGTTCACTAAGCGGTATACTTTTGTGCCAGGGTATTAATTTACACGGAGCCTGTGAAGGTAATTCTAACAACCTTTCATGCCACCAGCTTGTCACACCTGCAACGCAGATAGAGCCCTTCTTTATGCAACTTTCGAATGGGAGTTACATTCTTAGAACGGATCACAGATGTTGTGGCCTTGTTCCAGGGAGAAGTTATCTCGTAAGCGTAACATCCATGGTCAAATGCTGTATGCAAGCATTGTTCCCGAGCGGGCCTGGAGACATAGAGACTCCCATCTGGCCTCGTCTGCATTTCTCTTCTATACGAATTGATACTTTAAGCAACATGAAATCTGTGCTTTTACAGACAACAGTGCCCATAACGTCATCAAAAGAGACGTATGATCTCCTAGTTGCAAGGACAGCTACGAAGGTTCATGACCTTTTATCAACAAATTGCCCTGTGCATTTCGTAGAAATGTTGAGCCAACTCCTTAACATGTCTAGTGCCACAGGCATCCCAGGCATATTTAAGACGATTTTTACGGGACTGCTAACACCATTTCAAGCAATTCTGGGAATCGTTCCAAATTTTGTCCACTCTGTTTTTGGCGGCATAACCCTATTTTTGGGACTTGTAGCAGGGATTTTATTTTTGACCCTCCTGCTTCATTATGGCAAGCCACAGCTCAGACATGACTCCTATGGGAATGGAAGAGACAATCCTAGCAATGCGCTACCGGGACAGAATAACTAGAGTCCTTGGATTGGCCAGGCTGAGAGATCTAAACATGACCTGGTTCCTTTCATTCAGACCGATATGGCAATCCTGCATCTTACCTGTACTTCGATGTATGCTATGCGGAGATGAGTGCGTGTTGGACATCTGTCTTTCACTTCCATCAGCAGTACCAATGGATATCGATACTTTGCTCAGTCCAATAACGGCTCACGCATTGTGTTGTCCCCAGCGGCTACCAATCCTGATGACGGCATTCGTTGAGACTCCTGTGCTACGACTAGGTGGTAACAGTGGAGCAAGTGACAAAAGCAACATCACCCAGGTACAACCTTCTGTGAGCATTGCTGATCCCGACTTTGATGACAGCAATCATTCTCACACCTGCCAAGTTACAGCACTATCGAATTTGGTCGAACTGTCACCTGATTTTGTAGACCAATTCTTTGAGAGCCTGTCTGATATGATGTTCTCACCCGAACAGAAACAATAACTTTAGAGAAGCATTCCGACACACAGCGTTCCCATGAACTCTGAATTCGGCCTTCAGTTTTGAACAACAAAAACTGCTAAAAGCGTTGGAACTCTATTTTCCCCGTTCAAGCAATAATTCTTTTGAATTGAACACTTTTTATATTCACCTTTTTTTTGGCACGAAAAATACTTTGCTTAAAGTAAAACTATTCATAGAGAACAGAAGCTTCAACTTCTATTTCTAAATACATCTAGAGACATAATAACTTTACACCAGCCTCTAGCACATTTTTATGCAATGCATTTATATGTGATGAAATTATCTCGCCCTTCTTCTGTTTCAGAGATATTTCATGTGTAATTCTTTTTGCATAATCGTTCATTTATTTCATATGCTATAATTTTTGAATGACTTCTATGCTTCAAAAACGTACAGTACCTAAATTTTCACGTATTACAAATACGCCTATTTCAAATGCATATATGTATTTTGGGGTGGGCAATATTACACATGCATCTTATTGCTCTAGTTTTAGTAATTTGATGGACATGAATTTGTGGAGTGGGTGTTGCGTTCTAATCTAGGACCCTGATCGATACTGTGACCTTATGCCCCTTTTCGGCTATAAATCCATTTATTCCCTATATTGGCATAACCGTTCAAGTGCAATATTCAGAAACTCGTCTCTGGCCTCACACGAACAGAGCCACATTCCAGAATAGCTTTCACTGCCACTTCCTTTGCAACCAATTAGTGCAATGACAGAGCAGAAGTTACTATCTGAGATTCCTAGATTAACACTCCGAGTTCTTCAACAAGATAAAAACTCAGCGAACCTGGAAATCCCCGCTTGCTGTGTTTTGATTAGTAATAGAACTCTAATGAGCACTGATAAACGATCACTTCCTAGTGACATCTTTATTGACGTCTTATGTCCAAAAACTTACGTCAAACAAGGCACCTTTCAGGTATAAATATTACCAACGTTGCCTTAAGCAAACGCTGTTCGCTGCTGTCTCATTGCTAGCTGAAGCTATCAATGCCGTGTTGCTGTCTGCCGTTGTTTCGCTGAAGCTGATGCTGCCAGCTATCTCGCTGCTGCTGAAGAAGCTGTCATGCTGATAATACCATAGCTGCTATCGCTACTGCTATGGCTGCTAACAAGCGAACGATGGTGTGGTGAACTTAGGAGCTGAACAGCTGTCCCCCTGCCAAGAGCCCAGCAGATGCAAGCTGCCCGCGGACGCTGCCCCTCCTCCTCGACGCGCTGAGAAGAGACGCTGTCTTTCTCCTGCAGAGAAATCCAGCTCCGGCGTTTCTAGTCTACCCTTGCGGGTGACTGGGATATCGAGTCCTGAGTGAGATACCAGACCTCCATCATTCTATTCCAGAGGTATGGTGTTGACTAAACCCTTGAGAGAGAATTCTTGAAGCAAACCTTGGCAAAACCAACTTAACTTAAAGCTACTTACTTACTCCCCTCCCAAGTATTAGGCTTAGGTCAGGTACACTGGGGTAGGCGTAGTTAGAAGCACCAATTGAGTATTTTAGCCGAATGTATATATGAATGTATATATGTTTTATTCATTTTAAACCATTGTATGGCTAAGAAATCATATCAATGCTTTTACAGTATTATTTCGCAATACTTATCTTACTGTACGTACTTTTTATAATAACAAGTCTTGCAATTGTGGCAATTCATTTCTCTTGTACGAGAAGAAAGACTGTTCAATAAATGTTACCTTTTATTGACAACGCCCGTCTCTCTATTCTCTACATATTGTGAAAGTAAACTGCACAACCTGACTGAGTAAAATAACTGTCTATTGTTTCACACGACCCTAGAGATTGACTCTTGATCTGAGGAGCAAAGTTGTCATGTTGCACGGTTGTTGGAAAACTGAATCCCTTCTTGGCTGTGCCAGGGAAGCTGATCACTTCCTATTTCAGTCAAGAAAGCTTCCAGTGACCTCTGAGCTAGTTGATAACAAACCCAATTAAGTTTAGCATAGTCAGTGGAGGCCTGGAAGATCCGCACTTCTACGTTGATACTACTGTTTATGTTATTCCAATGCGCAGGGCCTATTGGGAAAATAGGAACTACACTACAAAGTGGGTCAGCAAAATGGGAGGAAAAAGGCAAAACTTTTGGGGATAACCCTGCAAAAAGGGCCAGGTCCACCAGAAACTATAAGAGTGATATTTGATTAAGATGGGAGGAAGTATCCTAGGCTTTTCTTTCCCCCCTTTTGTAGCATTCTAGTGACCCTCTGGCGCTTCCTTTGCTATGTATGTGTGGGTGGTATACCACTCTTACAACTCCACTGACGCTGGGGTACTGTACAGCTTTGGACATGTGTGCCGTTCCATACCTGGTTGAGTGTACAGCACACGCTGATCCACACCACATTCAGAACATCACCAGTCTGGAAGTACTGTGTCAATAAGGGACATATTTGGTGTTGCATGCCTCGGGGGACCTACAGCACACGTATGTCCGCTAGGGGTGGGCGGAATTTGCGTAGTCGCGCTACGCAAAGCTGAAGTTGAAGTTGAAGTTAAGGTACTTATTAAGCTCACGGCTACCAGGCGGTTTCTTGGCGCTAGGGATGCGGACCCAGAGGGAAACAGAACGCGGGCGCTAAGGCAAGAAGGCTTGTGAAAAAAGGAAGGTCTTCAACACTTTACGGAACTCCAAGTAAGAGGGGGAAGACCTGATGGTAAATGGAAGGGTATTCCAAAAGTTGGGGTAAGAACAGAGAACTTCATGCCACCAGCTTTTTTTTTCCTAAAATGAGGCACAGAGAGAAGGGACTGGGAGGAGGAACGCAGCTCTCTACTAGGAGTATAAGCTTTAATTTAAGAGTTAAGGAAAGCTGGGGCCGTTCCGGCACGGGCCTGGAAGGTCGTGCAGCCCATCTTAAAAAGAGCACGTTCTCTAATAGGGAGCCAGTGAAGGGCTTTGAGTAAGGGAGTGACGTGATGTGATTTAGGAAGGCCATGAATAAGGCGGGCTGCTTGGTTTTGGACCAGTTTAAGGTGCCGGAGATCATAGGCAGGGACACCATTGTACAGGATGTTGCCATAGTCCGTGCGTGACAAAACCATAGCCATAAGAATAAGTTTCAGGGCAGAAAACGAAAAAAAACGGGAAATCTTATGGATTGTACGAAGAGTCAGAAAGGAAGATGAAACCACTGCGCTAATCAGGGAATGCAAAGTGAGATGATTTTTGAGTTTTATCCCTAGAGTTCTGACTGAAGGAGAAGGTGAGGGGGGGTACCCAGGGCAGGGGGACAAAACAAAGGGGTCCAGGGACTGGAGCTACCACCTGTAAGTACCAGTTCAGTTTTATCAGGGTTTAACTTAAGGTGGTTGCAGTTCATCCAATCCCTGATAAAAATCATAACTGATTGAAAATTATGGATGGAACCAGGGGAAGAAGAAAAGGTTGAAAATAAGCTGGAGGTCATCGGCATAGTTGAAGACAGTGACCTCCATCTGCTGTAAAGCAAAAATAAGGGGGAAGATGTATAAGTTAAACAAAAGGGGGGAAAGGGAGGAGCCCTGAGGAACACCGCATTGAACCTTGCGTGAGGGTGCCAGCCGCCTCGACACGGGTGAGAAGGATGGAGTGATCAACCGTGTTGAAAGCTCAGCGAAATGGTAAAAAATCTCCACGAGCATGCAGAGTTCCGCAAACACGCAGAATTGCTTGTTCCGCCCGCTCGCAATGCTTTTTCCCTTTTCGCGAACACTGTTTGGGTACTCGGCGGGAAATATCTTGTGAACACGCATTTTGAAAGGGCGAACAAGCAAATAATTCAGCGAAGCCGCGGATCGCAGAATTTTTGTCAATTCCGCGTTCTCCGCGGAACGCGAAATTACCCAAATTCCACAAGCGGAACGGAATTTACCACCTAGGCCTAATGTCCACTCCATGCCGTTTCCAGAGCACCCCTAGCCTGGGCTGACCCGTTGCTCTGTTGTTGCCGTGATCTTCTGCCATCCAAATGTCCATGTCGGGGTTTCTGTGGGCAGGTTCCTCTGGGTCTCAGATCCAGCAGTAATTTAAAACCAACATTGAAACGCAGACTGGGCGAAATGTAAATTACACTGGCATAATTTGCATAAATACATGAATTTTGCGTTATGTTTATTATGTTAAATTTCTGAAATTATGACACATCCAATAATTACACCGCATTTGCTGCAAAATGATAGCACAGGAGTGTAGTGGGGAAAACAAACATCCAACATGCGAGCGAGTTTTTGTTTTCTGCACTTGTGTTTTTCATACTGTTTTTTTAGCATGAAATGCATCTTTGTACCCAAGATGCTCGCAGGAAGCTTTTAGTTCTAAAATATAGCATCAAATGCCAGATTGGCGTTTTGCAAAATTAGTCTTAATTGGGCAAATTTATGTGTATAAATGTGAAAGCAAATAATGCTAATTTTGCCACCGCCAAAAAAGGGGTCCCTTTTGATGGCTATATTCACGTCTTTATCTTTACAGGTAAAAACACTGATTTCTGAAAAAGACTTTAAAACCCAGCAAGGTCATCAATGTCCGCGATGAAGCTCCTGTTTACATTTGACGTTTTACTTAATTTTGCATTCACAAACAGTATTCTCTTTTTTTAGAATGCTGTGTTAATGTCGTTTTTTTGCACAGCCTATAGTGTGTGCTACTGTGAACTGCGTCACCGATAGGTGTCGGTGTGAGTTCCTGTGGTGGGTGGGTGCTGCTAAGGGGCCACAGTTGGGGGTTCTGGAGTCGAGGCTGAAGGCAATGCGAGTTTGTGACAGTGCCGGACAGTGGATCATTGAGGTGGTTGAAAAAATGCCCATCCAATCCTTGGCCTCTCTGCAGATGGCACAGAGCAATGGTTCCTTGGTGCAGTCTCTGCCGATGCAAACAGGACTCCTGTTCCTCTGACTGGAGCGGTGGAACAGGAGCGTGGCGGTGGAAGCACCACTCTTCTTGGGGTTGCACTTGTAAATTCAATTTGTTTTTACTGAGAAATTCTTTTTAGAATATTTCTTTATTGATGTTTTGAGCAACAACACACTTGACAACAAGCACTACTCATGTAGTTAAGCAATGTTACTGAAAAGACTTCCGCACATTGCTTGAGGGGATTTCTATGCATAAGTAAAACATAGATCCCATATGTTTCTGCAATATACATATGTTCAGACTGTTGCTCATTATAAAGTGTATCATCAAACATTCTGAGAACTGTACAAGATGTGACTCATTAACTGTGTGACTTGTGATAGAGCCAATGTGATGTGTCAGTGTCAATGTCAGATGGAGTATCAGTTCTTCTTAACACATCTAATTGCATCACTTCAAAAATGTGTTTCATTGAAAATAAATTAAATGCAGTGTTGCTGAGAACAGAAAGGCCTTACAATCTCTTTTGTAACAGACTAAATATGATAGATACTATCAACAACCAACCTTCATCATATGTTCAAATGCAAGGACAAACAAATGTACTCATTACACATGGGACACCCTTTACCCCAGCCCCTTATTAATGTACCCCAAAGTATCTCAAACCACACCATTAACCGTAAATCCTTAACCCTTTACTCACAAGTCTTTAGCCTTAAATATAACTGTATAACTAAACACTTGTACCTGTGCCTTTACCTTTCTCCCTTTACCAGAAACACCTCTTCTAAATGCCCTCAACCTTGTGCCCCAAATCATTCATCCTATATCCCAGATCCTCAACCTTATACTCAATAGCATTAATTGTAAACTTCAACCCCTAAACCTCCACCTCGAAACCCTATTCCCTACACCTTTGCCATGTAACCCCACCCCTTAGTCATAACCCCTATATCCTCAGGCCCTCACCCCCTTACCACTAGCCCCTTAATCTTAACCCCAATAATTCACACTCTTTACTCTGCTCCTTACCTCCATAACACTCTACCCTACATTCTACACCCCAAACACGTATGCTTTACAACTTAGCCTGCACCCCTAACCCTCAAACCATGACCATTATCCCTGTATCCCTATGCTCAATGTTGTACCCCAAACTCTTAGCCCTAAACACTTAACCCATAACCTGTACTCTCATAGTCTATATACCACTAACCCCTAAGTCTTATCACTAAACCACAAACCTTAACTCTCAATCTCTAACCCTATATCCCTGCCCCCATACCGCTATAGACTATACCTTATGGCCTACACCTTTAACCCATAGCCTTTAACCCCCAGTCTTTAACCCCTAGTCTTTAACCCCTAGCCTTTAACCCTCAGTCTTTAATCCCTAGCCGTTAACCCCTAGCCTTTAACCCCCAGCCTTTAAACCCTAGCCTTTAACCCCATGCCTTTAAACCCTTGCCTTTCACCCCTAGCCTTTAAACCCTTGCCTTGAACCCCTAGCCTTTAAACCCTTGCCCTTAACCCCTAGCCTTTAACCCCTAGCCTTTTACCCCCAGTCTTTAACCCCTAGCCTTTAACCCCTAGCCTTTAACCCCTAGCCTTTAACCCCCAGTCTTTAATCCCTAGCCTTTAACCCCCAGCCTTTAATCCCTAGCCATTAACCCCTAGCCTTTAAACCCTTACCTTTCACCCCTAGCCTTTAAGCCCTTGCCTTTAACCCCTAGCCTTTAATCCCAACCTTTAACCTTTAGCCCTTAATCCCTAGCCTTTCACCCCCAGTCTTTAATCCATAGCCTTTAAACCTCACCTTTAACTCCAGCCTTTAACCCCCAGCCTTAACCCAGTGGTCTTCAAACTTTTAGATGCTGAGACCCCCCATCAAATGTTTTTTGGTGTAAGGACCCCCTCCCACAAACATTTCTAGAACCTGGTACTCCTTATCATTAACAACCATAAATGTTCTCCAGAGAAATGGTCATTCTGTGATTGAACCTTATTAGTAACAGTTTAACACCCAAATATAGCAAAAAGCAAGAAAAAGGTGACCAGTTCAGCTTTGCAAAAGACCCTCAACAGAGTGGCAACCCCTGCTGCTGCTTTTTAGTAATTTTTCAATCTTTTGGGTAAATTTATTTTTTGTTAAAATCAGCAGATTATGCGGCAGAGGACGGATTATGTGGCAAATGCAGCAACTCTATAATTATGCTAAAATCGCTGCGGCTGCACAATCACATAATTCTAGCGACTCTTGGTATAGTAGCTGTAATGCATGGGCTGAAACTTTATTACATGGCATTAGAGGAAAACCATACTATATTTCATCGGATGCTGACAATTTAGCATTTACAGCTGCATGTAACTGGAGATAACTGAACATCATTCATCATACACAAAACATACATACTTGTTTAGGTCTTTCACTGTCAGGTAGCTACATATAAAATAACCGGCAGCTTCATTGAATAATAAATACATTTTACAAAATGCTGTTACACTGACGGAAATGAACTATCATAAATTATGAAATCTCTATTAGTTAATGCACTGGAAAAGTCTATATGAAGACAGAGAGCAACAGAATTAAATCGTGGTTGGTGCAGCGGAGAATAGTGACTTGTCTATTTTTAGTGCTATGAGGTCACAGGCCATGACAGAATGCACTGTGAATATGTAAGTCTTGATTTCATACTTGCATTACACACAGTATAAGATGGACCGCTACAAAATGCGTAAAATGTTTTGCTATAAAATGGTGCTTCCAAAATATATGGGCTGCTTTCAATATTAAGGGCCATATGTATGAAGCAAATTTGCATTTGCAAAGGCCGAAATTAGCCGAATTTTGGCCTTTGCGAATGCGAATTAGCAAAATTATATGTATGAAGTAAAATCTGGTGCAAAATAAGGAATCGCAAAATTTGTGATTCCTTATTTTGCAATTGCATTTAAGGAATCGCAAATTTTGCGATTCCTTAAATGCAATGTATGAAGCCAAAAAAATTCCAAAATGCACTTAAGGGATCGCAAATTACCACCAACTTCTAGTTGGTGGTAAGTTGCGATTTCCTTGAAAAATTCACATTTTAGCATTTTTCAAAGTGCCATTGGATGCACATACATGCCCTTAGGGCATGTAGGTGTGCCACATGTGCACCCATGCATATTTCAGGGGTGCAACAGGGTGTCCTTTGGACACCCCTGCACCCTTGAAATTATTCTCAATTTGCGATTTTCAAATTGCGAATCTCAAAATTGAGAATACCTTCCCATTCATTCCAATGGGCCTCCTGGCTTATAGAAATGAATGGGAAAGTATTCCTTAATTGCGATTCGCAATATCCTAATCGCAATTAAGGAATACTAAGAATTCGCTAAAAAAAGCGAATTTGTACATTCATACCAATTTGCGATTGTGAAATAGTGATTTCTTAAAAATCGCTATTTCAGAATCGCAAATCGGTACCTTCATACATATGGCCCTTAGTGGCGTATTTATAAGCCGCTTGCGCTGCCGGTGTGTCATTTTAAATGGTCTCTGGCTGCGCAGAGTGCAGACCCATATCTACGAGGCCACACAAAGGCACTTTGCATGGCTTTTCATGACCTCCTACATATGATGTAAGGCAACGCAGCACAAGCCGATGCGTTGCCTTGCACTGCGTCAGGGGGGCGTTCCATGGGCGTTGCAGTCGGCTTTCCCATGGGTTTTGACATATTCTCAGATTTATAAGGATCTGTAAACCTGAGGATGCGTCAAAGCTGTACGCCGCCCCAGGGGATGCATAACGAGGAGAAGTATCTTTATTTCTCATCAATTGTTTCCTCTTTCTATGTGAAGCGCACATAGAAAGAGGTAAAAGCCTCCATATCTTGTTTTTGAGCAGGAAGGTGTGCCTTCTTGCACAAACACCATCCTGCCAGCAATCAGATGCCAGTGCGCCATGGTGCAAGAATGCCTGCGTTGGCGCTGGGCACCAAATTGTGCCCTGGCAGAAAGGAAAGGAGTGCACCGTATCTTATAAATACAGTCCATTCCTGCCCTTTTGAAATGGCACCGGGCAGTGCAGCAAAAATACTTGCCTTGGCCTTTACCATTTCATTGTAAATGACATTCAGATGTTAGTAATATCCAAACCCTATGTAATGCAATTTTTTTACTAACTGTCCCTTCAACACATTCTTCAAGCGCATTGTAAGTACAATGACAATTAAAAGCGAGCACTTCACGGGTCAGTAAACACTGTGCACGCCCCCTCAAAAAGCTTCAAGTGATCTGATCAATAAACTGCAACAGAACCCTCCTGCCCTGAGAAATCAAAGCCAGGCAGGCAGCTACACACCCTCCTGCCCTGAGAAATCAAAGCCAGGCAGGCAGCTACACACCTTCCTGCCAGCGTGCTGCTGCCCTGAAAGAAATGCAAATGTGCACAACGAGTTAATCAGCAAATCCTTTACTTATGCAGAGTAACTCATTGTGCACATTTGCATTTCTTTTCAGGCCAGCAGCACACTGGCAGGAAGGCGTGTTAGCTCTCTGCATGGTTCTGATTTCCCAGCACAAAAGAGTCCTAAATAACACTCCAGGGAAAGCATTTTAACTCCTGGAGTTTTCCGTCTGGGGCCTTTTTTTGGGAAATGAACAGCACAACACCCTTCCTATGCCTCCATGGCCCACAGGGGGGGGGGGGGGTCACTCCCCACAGATTGAAGACCTCTGCTTTAACCCCTAACCTTTAACTCCAGCCTTTAACCCCTATACTTTAACTCCTAGCCTTTAACCCTCAACCTTTAACTCTAGCTTTTAACCCCATCCATTAACCCCTAGGCTTTAACCATCAGCCTTTAACTCTAGCCTTTAACCCCCAGCCCTTACCCTCTAGCCTTTAACCCCTAGCCTTTAACCCCTAGCCTTTAACCCCTAGCTTTTAACACCCAGCCTTTAACCCCTAGCTTTTAACCCCCAGCCTTTAACCCATAGCCTTTAACCCCTAGCCTTTAACCCCTAGCCTTTAACCCCCAGACTTTAACACCCAGCCTTTAACTAAAGCCTTTAACCCCTATCCTTTAACTCTAGCATTTAACCACCTCCCTTTAACCCCCAGCCTTTAACCCAAGCCTTTAAACCCCAGCCTTTAACTCTAGCCTATAACCCCCAGCCATTAACCCCCAACATTTAACGCCCAGTCTTTAAGTCTAGCCTTTAACCCCTAGCCTTTAACCCCTACCCTTTAACCCTCAGCCTTTAACTTCTAGCCTTTAACCCCTTAATCCCTTGTCCTTTGCTGCCGTTTCCACGCTGGGCTTACAGTTGCTGTGAAGTTTCCTTTTTGACTCCTGGATACTGCTCGCGGTACCCGCTGCGCGGGTCCCGCTTCGCCTGAGGCCATCTGCGAACAGCGGTACTACCTGAACTCTGTCTCTGGGTGCCAGGACCTGCAGGGCTGCGAGCGTGTTGTGGGCGCAGGACTACAAGTCCCAGGAGCGCCCACAACTCCCAATCGTTTCCAGCTGGGACGCTCTCCCTGCAGGCTCCTCCCTGGCCCCGCAACGCGGTAATAAGCCGCCTCTTCACTTGCCCCAGCGGATTCCCTTGTCCTTTGCTGCCGTTTCCACGCTGGGCTTACAGTTGCTGTGAAGTTTCCTTTTTGACTCCTGGATACTGCTCGCGGTACCCGCTGCGCGGGTCCCTCTTCGCCTGAGGCCATCTGCGAACAGCCTTTAACCCCTACCCTTTAACCCCCAGCCTTTAACCCCTAGCCTTTAACCCCCAGTCTTTAACCCCTAGCCATTAAACCACAACCTTTTACTCCTACCCTTTAACACCCAGCCTTTTACCCCCAGCCTTTAACCTGTAGCTTTTATGCCCCAGCATTTAACCCCTAACCTTTAACCCCTAGCCTTTACATTATTCATTCCTTTCACGCTGTCCTTACTTTAATATGATTTGAAAATGTTCGGCTTTAAAAAATGTATTTTTTAATAGTAATTGGGAAGTTTTACTTTAAAGTGTTCGTTTTACAGTTTGAGGCAATATCCTCAAAGTCTTCATGTATGTTTTTGACTAATGCAACCTGTGGTGGAAGAGACGTCAAGCACCTGTTTACCTATAATACATCAAAGGAAGTTGCATCACCACATGACCTTTGGCCAGCTTTACCCCACAGGAACTGATGTCACATGACCTTTAAACCTAAGGCCAAACAAGGGAGTTCTAGATCCATACAATAAAAGCACATTTGATAAAGAATGTACATGTTAATGGTTAGTACACCCTTGAACTGCCCTGGTATACCAAGAAAAACAAAAATGGGTGGAGACTGAGAGCTCGAATTAATCTCAGCCACTGGTAAGAGTTAATCTCAGCCACTGGTAAGACTCAATCAGAGCCACTGGTAAGAGTTAATCTCAGCCACTGGTAAGAGTCAATCTCAGCCACTGGTAAAAACTAATCTCAGCCACTTGTCCTTTGCTGCCGTTTCCACGCTGGGCTTACAGTTGCTGTGAAGTTTCCTTTTTGACTCCTGGATACTGCTCGCGGTACCCGCTGCGCGGGTCCCGCTTCGCCTGAGGCCATCTGCGAACAGCGGTACTACCTGAACTCTGTCTCTGGGTGCCGGGACCTGCAGGGCTGCGAGCGTGTTGTGGGCGCAGGACTACAAGTCCCAGGAGCGCCCACAACTCCCAATCGTTTCCAGCTGGGACGCTCTCCCTGCAGGCTCCTCCCTGGCCCCGCAACGCAGTAATAAGCCGCCTCTTCACTTGCCCCAGCGGATTCCCTTGTCCTTTGCTGCCGTTTCCACGCTGGGCTTACAGTTGCTGTGAAGTTTCCTTTTTGACTCCTGGATACTGCTCGCGGTACCCGCTGCGCGGGTCCCGCTTCGCCTGAGGCCATCTGCGAACAGCGGTACTACCTGAACTCTGTCTCTGGGTGCCGGGACCTGCAGGGCTGCGAGCTTGTTGTGGGCGCAGGACTACAAGTCCCAGGAGCGCCCACAACTCCCAATCGTTTCCAGCTGGGACGCTCTCCCTACAGGCTCCTCCTCTTCCTTTCAAGATAGTATTTTATTAACTGGAGATCCCCGCGGCGCAGGAGCGCGCGGGAGGGCGCCGGGAGAAGCCCGGGACAAGGGCGGGACCGTCTGTGGCCGTCAGGGGCCGAAGGAGGCCGGGCTGGGCCATCCCATTGACATTTGCAGAACTGGTACTGTAAGCAAGTTATTTGTGTAGTGTTAGTGATCTAACCTGTTCTAATATATTGAGGTGGCAAAGGGTTACCTATATGGCCTGTCCTACAAACACTTCCACCTTGCTGCCATCCATGGGTGAGGTGGAAGCTGCTGTTATGGGCCCCCTAGATACCTATTTTAAACGGCTGCCTCAGGATATTGATAGGGAAATCGCCTTGGCAGAAAGACGTGCGGGCGCAGGTTGTCCATTGAACTTTTGAAAACCCCTCTTGAGAAACGTAAAAGTCAAAGTTTCCCCTCATTGGTCACCCCCTTTATCATCTATTTCGCTGCCTGCTGTACACGACATTCCACATCTTCCACCCCCAGTAAATGAGTCATTGGTTACCTTTCCTTTAGAAATAGTAACCGCTACTGTGCCTGCAAAGTCCCCCAGTGTTCTTACTAATCCACCCACTGGGCAACATTCTACATCTCAACCCAGTGTTCTAGCACATGCTATAAAACCCAAACCCTGTCCAAAAAGGAAAAGGAGTGTTACTGTAAAGAAATGCCAGGTCCTAAAACCCCCCAAAAAATATAGGAAATTGGGTACAAACACACGACCTCGTCATACTACTGGGGATAACCCTACTGGGTTATCAGTGGGCGAGGGAGAAGTTGTTTCATTAGGCTTGGATCCCGTAATAATAGTATCCCCTAGGACACCATTACCATCAGGCCCAGATCCCATTGTTATAGCATCCCCTGGGACACCAACATCTAAGCCACAATTCCTTCTAGAATTGGAAAAATTAATACGGTCCCTCTTGAACCCCTTTGAGGATAGACTCAAAAAGCTAGCTGAACAATTGGACCACCTAGAGCAGGCTAGCCTAGATAATTTTTTCTCTACAAAATCTTTAATTAAGTCTTGCCTCAAAACGGGAGAAAATAGGAACAACCAACAAACAGTTGAGCGAGATGTAGGTGCCCCGTTGGTTGATTTACAACCTTCTACTGCGAGTATTGCAACTAGCGATCGGGGAAAAGGACAAAGTAGTAAGACTACCAATGACCAACCAACTACTCTAACTAATAGCAATTGTGGGAAAACCAAGCCTCATAGTACTGTAGTCAAAGGTAGAAAGGATTGCACAAAGAATGCCACCCCTGTCAGCAATAATATTCTACCCCTGCCAAGCACTTCGACAACCAGTCATGGTCCTTTGGCAAGCAATGATAGAAATCTCTGTAAAAATAGTGTTGGAACATATAAGCCCCATGCTCCAAAAGTGCTAAATAGGGGTGGTCCTGCAAGTGATGGAAACAATATATTTGAGGGAAATAAGGCTCCCATGGTACCAAAGAATGTTGCCCCACCATGCCCTGTTGTTCCAGAACAAAGCCAACCAATACCCTATGTGACAAAACCTCCGACTAGGATACCCCCGATACAACTTACCCCTGATTCCTATCCCTATGTGGCTATCCTTACCAATGTTCCACCCCTATTGGTAGGGCAAAGAGAAACCTATGAAATGTTAAAAAATAAGGTTATGCATTGGTTAAGGGTTAATAGACCTCTGCCCGGGGAAGTGGATGGTTTGATTATCGGGGTTAGAAGGGTTAACTGGATAGGCAGCACCCTGAAAAAATTGGGGGGTGAATGTATTATAATTAACTTCCAAGATCCAAGGGTGGTAGGATTGATTACGAGACCTGGTTGGAGTACTAGCAGTGGTGGGATTGGTATTGTGGATCTCACTTTTTTCTATCCAAGACCTGTGGACGCTCATTTTGGTGGGAACAACGAGCCAGGGAGATTTAGTTTCTTTCCTCCGGCAGAGATCAACCCTTTTTATGTTCCTATCCCACGACTAAATGACTGCTATGAACAAGCATGCAATCCTCATGATGGGCTGGGAAATTTGAGGTGGGGATGTTGACGGAAACCGGCTGACCTCATTGATACTGGGGGTAATATGGTTAGGGAGAATATATCTGAGAAACCACTGGCAATAACTAGGGATGTAACACCAAGTCCAATGGAGTGATCATAAATAGGGAAAATGAAAATGTGAGGGGGGGGCAGTATGGTATGTATGGAAAATATGGGGGGTGAATCAAGACCTTCATCAAATACGGGTGTTACTGAGGGCAAGGATGGTAACTGTGTGGACACTGTTATAGAAGAGGAAGGTAACTGTGAGAGCTTGATTAACCTCCCGTCTATGCCAGTCATCGATGTGGGGATTTGTAATGGCAATACCACGGGGAGGTTCTTTTCGTGGAATATCGCGGGGCTGTGTACTAGATTGCTGTCACAAAATTGGATAGATTTTGTCAACGGGTTTGAAATGTGTTTATTCCAGGAGACATGGGCTTGCGACCCAATCTTCCTCCCAGGTTATTTAAATTTTTGTATCCCAGCGAGTAGAGGCCCAAGGGGCAGATCCATGGGAGGTTTAACAGTTTGGATCAAGCAAAGTTTACGAGTTAAAATAAAAGTGCTTGACCTGGGTTGCAAGGATATACAATTGCTAAGAATATCACCAGACAAGGGGGGTGTGATAGACATATACAATATCTATGCCAGGGGTACGAATGCTGGGAATTCTTCTACCCTAGAGGCTCTATCCACCTTCCTAGAATCGCAGTCTCTGGGAAATAGAGTGGTTGTGGCTGGTGACCTCAATAGGACCTTCGAGCCGTTGGAAAATACGGAACTTCCAATAGGGCAGGAGGAAGATGTCCAATGGGGTGTCCCAAACCTAAATCTTGTACCAGTTAAGCGGTGGACAAAAGATATATTGCTACTGAACGCGCTAAGGACAAAGAGCGACCAGGGAGGCAACTGTACATTTGACAATGGTCACAGTAAAAGTAGAATAGACTATGTCATTTGTAGCCTTAATTTATGGTGTGGGGTAGGCGATATGGAAATCAAGGGTAGATTAGAAAGTGACCATAATCCCCTTTGTGTCACCCATTCCTGGTGGAGGGTCACGCCTGACAATCCAGAGTCGCGTAGCGAAGTTGTACGGTTATGGCCAATGATACACAAAGAGTTAAATGGCCAAATGTGTTGGCAAATGTGGCTTCCATGGACTACATAAACTCGGAGGTGGATAAAGCAATTGCCGCCATGGAGATAGTAAATCCTGTAACACCTGGTTCCTCTTCAACAACAGCCATACACGATACGTTCTTTTCCCTTATAAAACCACATTTTACTAGATTAAATAAGGTAAATAGAAAAGCCCCAGTTAAAATGGCGAGGTGGTTTAATAAACAGTGCAGGTTAACCAGATTGGAATTGGGTAGGGCAATTAAAAGTAGAGACAAGGTTTTGATTAGTATAGCTAGGAAACACTATAATGTTAGTATCCGTAAGGCCAAGAAAAAGTGGGAAGAGGAATATTGGGAAGAGTTACTTGAAGCTTCTGGGTCAAGGGATTCCAGACTTTTCTGGAAAATCGTGAAGTGGGGCTGAGGTGGTACCCCTAACAATCCAGATAACAATGTCAATGAGGCATCATGGGTTGAGTATTTTAAACCCCAGTATGCAGAGAACAGGGATATTGTGGCCATAGAACCTATTCCAGTGGTATTGTGCAAGGGAAACCTGTTCTCAAATAAAGAAGCAGAATTGGTAATTTCAACCCTACAAGGGGGAAAAGCACCGGGCTTAGATGGGATTCCCTCAGTCATATTTAAGCACGACAAGGTACGGTGGGCTAGGTATGTGACCTCACTGGGAAATGCTCTAGCTAAAGGGGCTAAAATCCCAGAAATATGGAAGGGGCAATAATTATACCGATCTACAAGAAAGGTGATCGGTCACTCCCGGCCAACTACAGGCCGATAAGTTTGATTGCCACTATCCAAAAAGTGGTGGGGAATATGGTGGTTAATAAACTTATGGACTGGGTAGACGAGAATAATGCCCTCTCCCCCTATCAGGCAGGCTTTAGGCGGGCAACCAGCACGGTAGATCAAATATTTCGATTTACCATGTTGCGGTGGGGGACTGTACTCCTTGGCGAGGGCAGCCTATATGTCGCATTTGTAGACTTGAGGGCTGCCTTCGACCTGGTGCCAAGGAGCAAGCTTTGGGCAGTTCTGAAAAAGATAGGGGTCCCACTCGAGTTGCTCACTCTAATAATGCGTCTTCACGAAAGCAACTTTGCCAAAGTCCAGTGGGGGAGTAACGGGGAATCTACTGTTAATTTTCCTGTTGAGCGGGGTGTACGGCATGGATGTGCAATGGCACCCCTGCTCTTCTCCCTGTTCATCAATGGTATTGTGGATAGGATGTTGGATGCAAGTGTGGATGCACCTTCGCTAGCCGGCATCAGGGTCCCGATCCTGATGTTCGCTGACGACACCCTAATTGTGTCCAAAACCCCAGCAGGACTCCAGCGCGCCCTGAATATATTTGACATGTTTTGCAGGGAACATGGTCTCGAAGTTAATGCTAGCAAAACAAAGCTGATGGTTTTTGGTCAAAGGCGCCGATCCCAACCAAGGGTATCTCTGAATAACATCGAGCTTGAGGTAGTAAATGTTTTTACTTACTTAGGGGTAGAGATATCAAGTAAGCCAGGTTGGTCACGACACATTGAGAAGGCGGTACTGAGACACCAGCAGATTTCAGGGGCGCTCCGGGTAGAACAAGTAAAATCAAAAACTAGGCCTATAAAACCGGTCCTCATGGTTTACGATGCTAAAGCCCTGGGTGCAGCCCTGTATGGGGCAGAAGTATGGGGTTTTGAGAGGCTCTCTACCCTACAAATATCAGAAAATAGGTTTCTGAGGGGAATAACGAGTCTCCCCCAGAGTACGCCATTAATACCACTTGGCCTGGATTTAGGGAGGAGATTGGTTAGTGACCGTGCTCGATTAAGGCCTATCCTTTATTGGAGACGGCTTTGGACGACCCCAGAGATCCGACACTATGCTGATGGGTTCCTAGCCCTAGTTAAATCAGACATATTTCACAAAATATCATGGTTGAAGACGCTCAGGGTTGTTCTTGCTGAGCTCGGTCTCTCTAACCTTTGGGAAAATCCGTCTGGGGAAATATTCCCAAGTAAAAATACCATCAAGGCCATATATTGGGATTATATAGAACATAAGCTCTGGAGGAGTACACATGCAGAAACAATGGGGGGTAGATTCATGGAAATTAAAACGAGACCTGCACTGGAACAGTATTGGGACAGCATAACTGTCCCGACAGATAGGAAGTTATTTTTCCAGTTAAGGTCAGGTTCTCTCCCCTTGAGGTCATTGACAGGTAGGTGGAGGAGTACTAATAGCTCGTGTTGCCTGGTATGTGGTGCCCCCAATGAAAGCATTACTCACTTCTTATTTCTGTGTGAGGCCTATGCAAACCCAAGGAGAGTATGGTTAGCTCCAGTTTGTAGAAACCTTGGGATATTAAGCGGTGTTGAGGGGTTGAGAATCATTTGTACCTCCACCGAAATGCCTATTGTGCTGGGAACAGCAAAATACTTGGGGTGGGCATGGTCTATTAGGCGGAGGGCTCTACCTTCCAATATGTACTAAATTTTACATTAATTTTAAAAATTCTTTTTGTTAAAGCTTGCACAACTGCTTAAAATGTATTTTATGTGTATGAAATATGAATTTTAATTGTAATGTACTTTAAAATGTATGAATTTTAAAATGTATGTTTGTGCTTTTATGAGTGTACAACTCGAATAAAGCTTTTTCAATCAATCGAGTCGATTTCAGCCACCGGTAAAAGTTAATCTCAGCCATTGGTAAGAGTTAATCTCAGCCACTGTTAAGAGTTAATCTCAGCCACTGGTAAGAGTCAATTTCAGCCACTGGTAAAAGTTAATCTCAGCCACTGGCAAGAATTAATCACAGCCACTGCTAAAAATTAATCTCAGCCATTCGTAAAAGTTAATCTCAGCCACTGGTAGGAGTAAATCTCAAATACTAGTAAGAGATAATCTCAGCCACTGGTAAGAGTTAATCTCAGCCACTAGTAAAAAGTCATCTCCAGCACTGGTACGAGTTCATCTGAGCCACTAGTAAAAATTAATCTGAGCCTCTGGTAAGAGTCAATCTCAGCCACTGGTAAAAGCTAATCTCAGCCACGGGTAAGAGTCAATTTCAGCCACCGGTAAAAGTTAATCTCAGCCATTGGTAAAAGTTAATCTCAGCCACTGTTAAGAGTCAATTTCAGCCACTGGTAAAAGTTAATCTCAGTCACTGGCAAGAATTAATCGCAGCCACTGCTAAAAATTAATCACAGCCACTCGTAAAAGTTAATCTCAGCCACTGGTAAGAGTAAATCTCAAATACTAATAAGAGATAATCTCAGCCACTGGTAAGAGTTAATCTCAGCCACTGTGGAGTGGTGTGGCTCACTGTTTAGAGGAGGCAGACCCGGAAGCAGAGGACGGCCCGGGACCAGGGTTCAATTCCCGACGCAGCAGGGTCGTGAACCAGGGTCAGCGGACTCGATAATTCTCGCCTCGGTGCCTACTCTAACCAGGAATCACACTCGGAAACTCTGGGCATTAGCTTGCCTCATCTCCACAACGGCCCCCCACAAACGCCGGGGATGCCTGGTTTCACCTTGGAGAGACCCAGGAGGGAACATCTCACAGGGAAAGCCAGGACGGGTTCCCCAGCGGTCTATAGCGCCAGGACGCCTCAGGGTAGCAGTGTGCTTTACAAGACACACACATTTACATTTACATTCACTGGTAAAAAGTCATCTCCAGCACTGGTACGAGTTCATCTGAGCCACTAGTAAAAATTAATCTGAGCCACTGGTAAAAGTTAATCTCAGCCAATAGTAAGAGTAAATCTCAAATACTGATAAGAGTTAATCTCAGCCACTGGTAAAAGTTAATCCCAGCCACTGGTAAAAATTTATCCGAGCCACTGGTAAGAGTAAATCTCAAATACTGATAAGAGTTAATCTCAGCCACTGGTAAAACTTAATCTCAGCGACTGGTAAGAGTCTATCTCAGCCAATGGTAAAAATTAATCTCTGCCACTAGTAAAAGTTAATCTAAGCCAATGGTAAGAGTAAATCTCAAATACCGATAAGAGTTAATCTCAGCCAAAGATAAAATGTTATCTCAGCCACTGGTAAGAGTTAATCTGAGCCGGTGGTAAGAGTCAATATCAGCCACTGGTAAAAGCTAATGTCAGCCACTGGTAAGAGTCAATTTCAGCCACTGGTAAACGTTAATCTCAGCCAATGGTCAAAATTAATCTCCGCCACTGGTAAAGGTTAATCTGAACCACTGGTAAAAGTTAATTTTAGCCAATGGTAAGAGTAAATCTCAAATACTGATAAGAGTTAATCTCAGCCACTGGTAATAGTTAATCTCAGACACTGGTAAACATTAATCTCCGCCACTGGTAAAAGTTAATCTGAGTCATTGGTAAGAGTAAATCTCAAATACTGATAAGAGTAATTCTCAGCCACTAGTAAGAGTTAATCTCAGCAACTGGCAAAAGTCCATCTCAGCCAATGGTATTAATCTCCACCACTGGTAAGAGTCAATCCCAGCCACTGGTTAAAGCTAATCTCAGCCACTGGTAAGAGTCAATTTCAGCCACTGGTAAAAGTTAATCTCAGCCAATGGTAAAAATTAATCTCCGCCACTGGTAAAGGTTAATCTGAGCCACTGGTAAGAGTTAATCTTAGCCACTGGTAAGAGTTAAATTCAGCCACTGGTAAACATTAATCTCCGTCACTGGTAAAAGTTAATCTGAGCCACTGGTAAGAGTAAATCTCAAATACTGATAAGAGTTAATCTCAGCTACTGGTAAGAGTTCATCTCAGCCACTGGTAAAAAGTCATCACCACCACTGGTAAAAGTTAATCTCAGCCACTGGTAAGAGTTAATCTCAGCCACTGGTAAAAGTTAATCTCAGCCAATAGTAAGAGTAAATCTCAAATACTGATAACAGTTAATCTCAGCCACTGGTAAAAGTTAATCTCAGCCACTGGTAAGAGTCTATCTCAGCCAATGGTAAAAATTAATCAGAGCCAATGGTAAGAGTAAATCTCAAATACTGATAAGAGTTAATCTCAGCCACTGGTGAGAGTTAATCTCAAATACTGATAAGAATTAATCTCAGCCACTGGTAGGAGTTAATCTCAGCCACTGGTAAGAGTCTATCTCAGCCCATGGTAAAAATTAATCCTAGCCACTCGTAAAAGTTAATCTCAGCCACTGGTAAGAGTAAATCTCAAATACTAATAAGAGATAATCTCAGCCACAGGTAAGAGTTAATCTCAGCCACTGTGGAGTGGTGTGGCTCACTGGTTAGAGGCGGCAGACCCGGAAGCAGAGGACGGCCCGGGACCAGGGTTCAATTCCCGACGCAGCAGGGTCGTGAACCAGGGTCAGCGGACTCGATAATTCTCGCCTCGGTGCCTACTCTAACCAGGGATCACACTCGGCAACTCTGGGCAGTAGCTTGCCTCATCTCCACAACGGCCCCCCACAAACGCCGGGGATGCCTGGTTTCACCTTGGAGATACCCCGAAGGGAACATCTCACAGGGAAAGCCAGGACGGGTTCCCCAGCGGTCTATAGCACCAGGACGCCTCCGGGTAGCAGTGCGCTTTACAAGACACACATATTTACATTTACATTCACTGGTAAAAAGTCATCTCCAGCACTGGTACGAGTTCATCTGAGCCACTAGTAAAAATTAATCTGAGCCACTGGTAAACGTTAATCTCAGCCAATAGTAAGAGTAAATCTCAAATACAGATAAGAGTTAATCTTAGCCACTGGTAAAATGTTATCTCAGCCACTGGTAAAAGTTAATCTCAAATACTGATGTGTTAATCTCAGCCACTGGTAAAAGTTAATCCCAGCCACTGGTAAAAACTTTATCTGAGCCACTGGTAAGAGTAAATCTCAAATACTGATAAGAGTTAATCTCAGCCACTGGTAAAACTTAATCTCAGCGACTGGTAAGAGTCTATCTCAGCCAATGGTAAAAATTAATCTCTGCCACTAGTAAAAGTTAATCCGAGCCACTGGTAAGAGTTAATCTAAGCCAATGGTAAGAGTAAATCTCAAATACTGATAAGAGTTCATCTCAGCCACAAGTAAAATGTTATCTCAGCCACTGATAAGAGTAACTCTTAAATACTGATAAGAGTTAATCTCAGCCACTGATAAGAGTTAATCTCAGCCACTGATGAGAGTCAATCTCAGCCACTGGTAAAAGCTAATCTCAGCCGCTGGTAAGAGTCAATTTCAGCCACTGGTAAAAGTTAATCTCGGCCAATGGTAAAAATTAATCTCTGCCACTGGTAAAGGTTAATCTGAGCCACTTGTAAGAGTTAATTTTAGCCAATGGTAAGAGTAAATCTCAAATACTGATATGAGTTAATCTCAGCCACTGGTAGGAGTTAATCTCAGCCACTGGTAAACATTAATCTCCGCCACTGGTAAAAGTTAATCTGAGCCACTGGTAAGAGTAAATCTCAAATACTGATAAGAGTTATTCTCAGCCACTAGTAAGAGTTAATCTCAGCGACTGGCAACAGTCCATCTCAGCCAATGGCATTAATCTCCACCACTGGTAAGAGTCCATCTCAGCCACTGGTAAAAGCTATTCTCAGCCACTGGTAAGAGTCAATTTCAGCAACTGGTAAACGTTAATCTCAGCCAATGGTAAACATTAATCTCCGCCACTGGTAAAGGTTAATCTGAGCCACTGGTAAGAGTTAATCTTAGCCAATGGTAAGAGTAAATCTCAAATACTGATGAGAGTTAATCTTAGCCACCGGTAGGAGGTAATCTCAGCCACTGGTAAACATTAATCTCCGCCACTGGTAAAAGTTAATCTGAGCCACTGATAAGAGTAAATCTCAAATACTGATAAGAGTTAATATCAGCCACTGGTAAGAGTTCATCTCAGCCACTGGTAAAAAGACATCTTCACCACTGGTAAGAGTTAATCTCAGCCACTGGTAAGAGTTAATCTCAGCCACTGGTAAAAGTTAATCTCAGCCAATAGTAAGAGTAAATCTCCAATACTGATAAGAGTTCATCTCAGCCACTGGTAAAAGTTAATCCCAGCCACTGGTAAAAATTTATCTGAGCCACTGGTAAGAGTAAATCTCAAATACTGATAAGAGTTAATCTCAGCCGCTGGTAAAACTTAATCTCAGCGACTGGTAAGAGTCTATCTCAGCCAATGGTAAAAATTAATCTCTGCCACTAGTAAAAGTTAATCCGAGCCACTGGTAAGAGTTAATCTAAGCCAATGGTAAGAGTAACTCTCAAATACTGATAAGAGTTAATCTCAGCCACTGGTAAGAGTTAATCTCAGCCACTGATAAGAGTCAATCTCAGCCACTGGTAAAAGCTAATCTCAGCCACTGGTAAGAGTCAATTTCAGCCACTGGTAAAAGTTAATCTCAGCCAATGGTAAAAATTAATCTCTGCCACTGGTAAAGGTTAATTTGAGCCACTTGTAAGCGTTAATTTTAGCCAATGGTAAGAGTAAATCTCAAATACTGATATGAGTTAATCTCAGCCACTGGTAAGAGTTAATCTCAGCGACTGGCAAAAGTCCATCTCAGCCAATGGTATTAATCTCCACCACCTGTAAGAGTCCATCTCAGCCACTGGTAAAAGCTATCCTCAGCCACTGGTAAAAGTTAATCTCAGCCAATGGTAAACATTAATTTCCGCCACTGGTAAAGGTTAATCTGAGCCACTGGTAATCTGAGCCACTGGTAAGAGTTAATCTTAGCCAATGGTAAGAGTAAATACTGATAAGAGTTAATCTCAGCCACCGGTAAGAGTTAATCTCAGCCACTGGTAAACATTAATCTCCGCCACTGGTAAAAGTTAATCTGAGCCACTGGTAAGAGTAAATCTCAAATACTGATAAGAGTTAATCTCAGCCACTGGTAAGAGTTCATCTCAGCCACTGGTAAAAAGTCATCTCCACCACTGGTTAGAGTTAATCTCAGCCACTGGTAAAAAGTCATCTCAGCCACTGGTAAGAGTTAATCTCAGCCACTGGTAAAAGTTAATCTCAGCCAATAGTAAGAGTAAATCTCAAATACTGATAAGAGTTAATCTCAGCCACTGGTAAGAGCTAATCTCAAATACTGATAAGAATTAATCTCAGCCACTGGTAGGAGTTAATCTCAGCGACTGGTAAGAGTCTATCTCAGCCCATGGTAAAAATTAATCTGAGCCACTGGTAAAAATAAATCTCAAATACTGATAAGAGTTAATCTCAGCCACTGGTAAAAATTAATCTCAGCCACTCGTAAAAGTTAATCTCAGCCACTGGTAAGAGTAAATCTCAAATACTGATATGAGTTAATCTCAGGGGGGGCGTGGTTTGGGCGCCGATGGCGGAGGCGGCGTGAGCGACTAGCCTCATACCGCCGATTATCCTGGGAACTGCCTGAGATGCTGTTCCAAAGACGGGGACAGACGTCGGAAGGACTCCGGAGGCCTTTCTGCCCGCCGGGGTGCTCCCTGGTAACTTGGGGCACCCTTTAAAGTTGTGATTTGCGAGGCAGGTGACATCGGCAGAGCAGTCGCAAGATGGCGGCCGGGATTGCCAGGAAGAACTGACCCGCGACCCGCTGCTCACGATTTGCGGAGGTTGGCGCTGAAGGACCGATAGCAGAGGGAGCGCGGCAGGCAATCTGCCACTCCGCACAGGCTCCGGTGAAGATCGTTGAGAAGCGCAGATAACAGACCACTGCGGTATCGGAGCGGCCGAGAGGAGGGGAGCCCTAAAATGGCGCCAGCACTGGTGGTGGCGTAGGCTGTGTGGCCATAAATTGGTGTCGCCATCGTGCAAGTGGCGGCATGGAGGCGGAACAGTGGGGCAGGCCGCGGCAACATCGAGCCCGCTGAAGAGGACCGGTGGAGAGAAGCGGATCCGTGGCACAGTGGGAGCTGCGGTAACATCGAGCGCCTCCGAGGCTCCAGGAGCAGGCACTTGGAGCCCAGATCGGAACCGGCCTGAGAGGCGGATGCGGCAGAATTCAGTGGCCGGACGTGTGGTGTGGTGGCGGCTGGAAGCCCTTTCCTAGGGCCACCGGTGAGTGCGGTGCTGCAGGCCTGGTCTGGGCGCTGCGGAGGCGGGGGCGACAGCGGTGGTGTCGGGGAGAGGTGGCAGCAAGCTAAGTAGAGCAGCCCCATAGTGCACGCACAACAAACTTGCCGGCAGGAATAGAGGCGCTGCTGGTGACCGGCTGGGGACACTGCGCTGCTGCCCCAAAGACGGGGTGGAGGCACAACACGGTGTGGTTTGGTGGGCGCAGACACAAGGGGCTGAACAGTCGGAGGGGAGCATCCCGGTAGCGGATTGACACCTGAAGCGGCTTGTACCAATAAGGGACATGAAGGGGCCGGAATGACAGTGTTGGCCTGCTAGAATTGCGTGCCTGGGGGTCCCGGTGAGAACCGCACAGAGAGATATCGAAGTAAGTTATCCCGGGCTCCAGGGGAAGTGTTGTGGATATCCAGTGAACCGCGCAGATCTCAACTCTGGTTCGTAACTTGGGAGCCTGGGCGTGAGCCTTGCTGAACTGTCTCTAAGGAATGAAATCTAAAGGCAGAAAAGCCGAGGCAATGGATCCTGCAGGAGGAAACGGAGACGCCGGGGACGGCGCGACTGAGACCTCGGAACAAAGACTGAACAAGCGCCTTGATCATATCCTGGATGCTATAACGGCGACAAAAGAGTCCCTTCATCAGGATATTACTCAAGTGGCGACAGGGCTGGGGCTCTTGAGAGCTGATCACTCGAAGTTAGCGGACAGGGTTAAAGACAGTGAGTCACTCCTTCAGGACCTCAAGCCAGCGGTGGTCACGGTTGAGCGCAAACTGGAGGACGCCTTAAGGAGATTGGAGACACTGGAAAAGAAGGCAGAGGATGCTGAAAGTCGTAACCGACGAAACAACGTTCGGGTCATAGGCCTGCCCGAAAATGTTGAAGGGACGGACATGGTTGCGTACATGGAAAATTGGTTCAGGACTGTGGTGGCCCCTGAGGGCCTTTCTCCTTTCTTTACACTCGAGAGGGCTCATAGGTTCCCAGCCAGGCCGCCTGCACCGGGCCGACCCCTCCGTCCTGTGGTGGCCAGGGTTCTTCACTATAAAGACAGGGATTTATTGATCCAAAACGCATGCTCAACGGGCCCCTTCCAGATAGATAACAGCGCTGTGACAATTTTCCCAGATTATACTCAGGACATACAACGGCGTAGGCCCTCATACCTATCTGTCAAGAAAGAACTGAGGGAGGAAGGCATACAA
This sequence comes from Lissotriton vulgaris, assembly GCF_964263255.1. Classification (NCBI taxonomy): domain Eukaryota; kingdom Metazoa; phylum Chordata; class Amphibia; order Caudata; family Salamandridae; genus Lissotriton; species Lissotriton vulgaris. Next base: position 2,006,082,949 of record NC_141693.1, on the reverse strand, counting down.
TATTCACTACTGTTCCCGGCTAAACTGAGAGTGATACTGGACGGGTCGACGCAGTTTTTCCTGACACCTGAAGAGGCCTGGTCTTGGCTTGAACGATATAGGGCAGGTACTGATCGCAGGGGCAGAAATGAGGGGGGCGCACTCAAGCCGGTGCGGATGCGCCAATCGCAGCGCCTCCGCAAGAAGAACAAAGCACAACGGGCGCTGCAACGTGTACAGATGGAGGCTGACAAACAGGGGGCCTTGGCGGCTACAGCGGCGATCACTGGTTCTCAGCGGGAGGGCTCGACCAAGGGGTCTGAATCCGAGGAGAACGGGAGACAATCTGGCACGGAGGTGTCGGATGACGAGAGTACCAAAGGCCCAGACATGACACCTAGATTAGCTGATGATTTATAAGTGAATTACCTCTGTCTGGGACTCACCGATGGTGAACTGAGAATGGCGATTTTGGGGAATCCGGTAACAGTTGTGAATTCCATGTCTGTGATTTATTATTGCGGGATGTGGAGGGCGGGGGGCTAGCGCGAGCGCTACCACCTGTCGGAGCTGGATCAACCCCCCATTGCCCTTAAGGCAACCTGTGGTGGCTACTACAGGATAGTATTGTGTGAGGGGTTAGGACAGTTTGGATGGGGACTGATAATGCGTTATTGGGACCTGTTCTTGGGGGGAGGGTAATGGAAGTTTGGGGGGGTGTTTTGTGTTTAAGGGGGGCAACGCTGGTGTGGGCAAGCAAACTGTGCAGGAGGGGAAAGATTGGAAGTGCAGCAATGGGGACATTACCTGATTTGAAGTGTATCACGTGGAACGTACGCGGATTGCATACCATGTCGAGGCGCCACAGGGTGCACGCATATCTGATAAGAAGAGGTGTCCAGATAGCATTGCTGCAAGAGACCCATCTCACCAAACAAGAATGTACGGTGCTTTAGCGAAGGTGGAGAGGTCGGGTGTTTGGTACTGCTTACTCTGCATTTGCTAGGGGAGTGTTGGTATGGGTGAGGGCGGGGACCCCGTTCCAAGCTGCACACACTGTGATAGACCCTGAAGGTAGATATGTGGCGGTGGCGGGAAGATTGTATGACGCAGAATTGGTGTTATGTAGCGTCTATGCTCCAAACACAGACCAGCCCCGATTTATGGATGTCATCTCCGGATAATTGGCTCATCTCTTATCGGGCCGATTGATTATGGGAGGAGACTTTAATTTGCTTACAGATGTGGCTCTGGACAGGTCGCATCCTCCGTTGGCAGAATCCCAGGTCCGCAAGATTGCGAGAAAGAGGGCAGAATGGCAGAGCGGATGGGGGTTGATTGACGTGTGGAGAGTGCACCATCCTGAAGATAGGGATTACTCCTTCTTTTCGGCTATCCACGAACTACATGTTAGAATTGACAATATTCTATGCACCCAGGCGCTGGCGCCCTAAGCGGTACACTCGGAATACCTAGCTAGGACCATTTCAAACCTTAACCCCCAGGTAGTTTCTTTTAAATGGCAGCGCATGAGAACAGAGGTGCCCACCTGGCGTTTACGCCCAGATACCCTGGAGGATTTAGTCTTTAGGACTACAATCAAAGAGGGTATCGAGAACTACTTTGCTACCAACAAGAACGCGACATCTACTGGGGGAATGGAATGGAATGCGTTTAAAGTGGTGGTGATAGGGCTTTGCATCAGTAAGCATGCGGGTGAAAGGGCAGTGGTTGTAAAGCAGGTCGCAAAAGCAGAGGAGGTGCTACGGGAGGTGGAAAAATAAAGGCCAGAACGGAGGGAATTACAGGACCGGCTATTGGTGGCTAGGGAGCTTGTGGCCACTGAGACAGAAAGGCTGCGCAGTTACGACTATAAGCAATATAGGGTTAAGGTACATGCTGAGGGGGATAAGGTGGGCACACTCCTGGCAAGAATGCGAATCCGAGGCAGGGGGGTTGCCCGGTCCTGAGTGTTCGTGAGGAATCTGGGAGGGTGGCCTGCTTGCAATCTGATGTCGTCTCGCGCTTCTTGCGGTACTATACGACGCTGTATCAAAACCACCTGGAAGCGACTACAATGGAGATTGAGGGTTATTTATCGGGGATACAGTTACCGCAACTAGAGGAAGAGGACGCAAACAGCTTGGGTCAAGCTGTCACTGTTGCTGAAATTAGGGGAGCAATTAAGAGTATGGCCAGGAATAAGACTCCGGGGGTGGATGGACTTCCTATAGAGTTTTATCTGACGTACATCGACCCATTGGCACCCCAGCTGGAGGCGGTCTACAACGAGGTGCTGGAGCTGGGATACCTGCCCGAATCCATGAGGGTGGCGCTGGTAGTCCCCCTGTTGAAATCTGGGAGGGCGGGAGATAACGTGACCTCTTATAGGCCACTGTCTTTGCTGACGGTGGACTACAAGATGCTGAGTCGTATACAGGCAACAAGACTAATGTCCCATATGACTACCTTGGTCCACGGGGACCAAGCAGGGTTCATACCAACTAGGAACACCTCGACCAATATCCGCTGTCTTATTAGAATATTGGATAGTGATCTGGTGGGAGAGGCAACATCAGCAGTGCTGTCGGTGGATATAGAAAAGGCGTTTATCAGCCTCGAGTGGGAATATCTTGATAAGGTACTGGAAAGATTTGGCTTAGGCGCGCGTTTTAGGCGCTGGACAAAGGTCTTGTACTCCTTCCCTACGGCTCGGGTGCGATTGGGCTCGGTCATATCATCAGAATACACGGTGCAGAGAGGCACGAGACAGGGGTGCTCGCTCTCGCCCCTGCTGTTTGCGCTCGCAATAGAACCGCTAGCGGTCTACGCCAGATCGGGAGTGGCGTATGAGGGGCTGGTCTGTGGTGGACTCCCGCACTACATCTCGTTGTATACGGATGATTTACTACTGTTCTTAGCGGACACGACATTGGCACTGGAGGGGGCGATGTGTGGTAAATTAAATTACCCGGACTTAATTTCTATACATTAATAAAGAATAAGGATAGCTCATAAAATGAGAGGCAGAGTCCGTGGTGTCCGAGTCAAAAGGGCTTTATTGCAATGGCTCGAGCCAGGGGAGAATCGGGTTCCATCACCACTAAGGTTCAGGAAGGGATATCTAACGTTTTATTAACATCACACATTATATATAGTAAAACCATACAGTTGGAATGAATAGAGTAGGCGGAACACTCCAGGCGGAGCGAGAGAAAGAAGGCGTGAAAGAAGGCGTACAAGTAGGTGTGCACTTGATGAGTCATAGATGTGTCATAAGTGGGTAGATGCATAGAGGAGGTCTGCAGGGTCAGCAGAAACCTTTGCCTTACTTGTGCGCGCAAAACTGGTCATGACGTGTAACTGGGGAGAGCAGGGGGGAAGCTGACTTTAGCAGTAGAAGAGGAGTCTAGGATGTCAGAACGACCTGTACCTTTGGCATATCTGATATCTTGTGTTTGGAGGATGTGTTGTCTGAAGTAAAGGTCTCTCGAGCAAAAGCTGTTCATCACTAAATGCTAGTGTGTGCATATATTTCTTCGTGCACTGCGTGGGGGCCATGGGCCTTCTATGGTAACGGGGTCAGTAAATCACTTGAATGGAGACAGGAAGGCTAGGCCCTATGCTCTGCAGGCGGAATATGTTTACCCTCTTCACTAGACTGGAATGTGTTTTCGCGGAGCTGAGCAGATAACTGTAGGCAAAATACCGTCTTGGCAGGCAGGCCAGGCCGGGCACCTCTCGGCTGGGCAGGAAGTAAGGGAGAGGTCAGGGATGCATACCTAAACTGCAGTTTTCAGAGTAAGAAGAGGCTCGGAGCCTGAATTCAGGGCCTGGCTTGGCTGCGCCACGAAAACGTGTGCTTCTCGACATTTAAACGTGTACCATGTAAACGCATTGGCAACGTAGGCCTCAGTGCAGAATGGACGTTTCATTCATGGAAGGCCTAATAACTGACATGCTAATGTTGAACGGAAATGCAGAAGCATTATTATTGCAGGCATGGGAAGGGAATTACATGATAATATGGACATACATGGGACATAAGGTACATACATAGGGTGCATGTAGGGTACACACTGGCCACGTAAATTTCTATTTCCTCATTCCCTCCTTGTTCCCTACTGTGCCCTTCAGGATACATCTATTTTCATGAGACCATCTATCTGTTCATATAGCATCATTTGCTCATCTTTTTTCATTCGTGCACGGGAACGTGAACGTGGACGGGGAATACAAGCAGTGGCACACAAGCCGCAAATCGCTGGGCCACATTGCAGACAGAGACAACAACTGAATACTATAAGCAGTATTATTCCTAGGAATGACAATACCTTCCATCCCCAGGCTGATATCACACTCCAGAGCCAACCGGACCAAGTCCAGGTGCCTGGATTCTGGTGTATCTCGTGAGCTATCTTATGGAGCCTTGTTATTGCTGAATACACTGATGGTGCGTTATTAGGAATAAACACACAACAACTCGAGCCAATCACTCTACAAGCTCCGCCCCTATCGGCCAGGATGACGTCAAGAACAAGGCGGTTCTGAAGAACAACAAGTCTCATAGCAGACTGCTCCTCGGTTAAGTTTCCTAAGGCAGAAGTAGTCTCATTCACTACTGCTTCCAAAGTTCTCGTTAACCTACGTATTAATTTACTATTTTGAATGGGACCTATGAAGAAAAAGAATCCTTTATTGAAATCTGTATATTGTTCCAGAGTTGTCTCAGTCTGATCGACAATTGGGGACTCGATCTCCCTCTTATGTCTTATATGTACGAGTTGGGAATCGCGATGATAATGGGATAGGGCTAGAAAAACAGGTGGCAGTAGGAACGCAATATGACACGTTCCACCCCAGTCTAAGGGCAGACGTACATAAGCTGTCTGACCACAAATGAAATAGGAATATCGGGAAGCTTTGAAAGTAGACTTTCCTTTATCATTGAATTCGACCACAGTATTACAATCACTGTGTCCCAAGTGTACTGAACCATTTTTCCTAACACATAATTCACCTTTTACTGGTAAGACTGTTATAAACGGTGAAACTGTATTGGTCTCGGACTGGACGTTCAGAACCATGAGGCTAAGGGAAACATTTCCTAATTCATACACTTCATTTTCTAGATCGGTCCCTTTCCTTTGGGGAAGACCGTCTTCATCTGGAAAACATGCTTTATTCATAACTGTATTCAGGTCCCCCCAAATCCATTCACTCTGGGAGTTTGTGAACTTTCTGTCTTATATTGATGACATTAAAGGAAACCAGGCTCCGCACGAACCATTGTGCGAAAACGGATAAGGAAAGAGGGGCAGAACTCCCTTCGTTTTCTGATAAGGTGGGAGTCGGCCACATACCCAGCAATTTGTGACATTGCTGGTCTGGTGAGAATGGTGTAACATACGAATAAAAGTATTGTTGCGCAGTGCTAGTCGATATGACAATTCATGGGGTGGCAGGTCGCTGAATGTGTGTTCTACAGTGTCATTGAAGGATGAATGTATATGTGAACCAAGAGGAGGAAAGAAAACATGTAGCGTCAAGCTTATACATATAATCGATATGCTTAGAAAAAACATAATCATCAGAGTTACTATGCATCTACTGCGTAAGTTTTTGCAATATTTTTCTTTCATAATTTTCTGCCTATCTCTCTGGCTATTTGGGTCTACGATCTTATACATGTCAGGAACCTGTCTAACCGCTTCACCCGAGGGGGACTTAAACAATTAAACGCTGTCTGACTTACTAGACCGTAACTTAGATTTATACTCCTGTTGCAGAGTTTTTTCTAGAAAAGGGGGCTTAATGTCAATGTTCTCCGGACAGTTCTCAGAGTCCTTCGCTGAACCAAGTCCATGGAAACGCTTCACATGATGGGCGTGGAGCCAGCCCTTCCTTACCTCGACCTTGACGGCGGTTCTCGTCGTGAGCAAGACTAATTTGGGCGCACGCCAGCGGGGCTCCAGAGGGCTTGAACGGTCGAAGTTGCGGACAAACACCAGGTCTCCCGGAACAATTGTATGCGTCTTCACCTGGGTGTTGTCCGGGAAGGCAGCTGCAACCTGTGAACGACAAGAAAGGAGTGCAGACATCAAGGAAGCCAGGTAATCTGTCAGCATATTACTGTCGACATCGGTAATTTTTCGTGGCATAGGCGTACCCCACATATTTGGTGGTCTACCGAAAACCACCTCGTACGGGGATAGTCCGGTTCTGGAATGAGGTACCATACGCATGTAAAAGAGGGCAACCGGCAAGGCTACCATCCAATCCACGCCTTTTTCTGCACAGACCTTCGCTCACTTGGTTTTGAGAGTCTGATTGTGTCTCTCGACGAGGCCTGCTGCCTCTGGGTGTCGTACGCAATGGAATTTCCACTGGTACCCTAACAAAAGAGATACTTGTTTCATCAATTCAGAAGAGAATGGCTGTCCATTATCTGAGTACACGACACGGGGCAAGCCGTATCGCGGGAAAAATTCTCGGACCAACTGTTTGGCAGTGGTCACAGCAGTGTAATCTGGGACTGGATACGCTTCTGTCCATCTGGATAGGGCACATACAACTACGAGGACATATTTGAATCCTCGACATCTGTCCATCTAAATATAATCCACCTGGAGGACCTCAAATGGGTGGTCTGGAGGATGAAATCCACCTTGTTCCACCGGAATGCCTTTGCCTGGATTGAACTGGCAACAGATCATACAGGTACGCACTTTCTGTTTTGCTGCTGCACGTAAATGCTTGTTGAACCAGATGTTCTGTATGCTGTCTAACATGGCTTTTTCTCCTAAGTGTGCTGGACTATGTGCTGTATTAATAATAGCTTGAACCATGGAGTCGGGGAGGAACCACGTGGCTTTGCCTTTCGTCATCCATCCCTGATCTGTCTGGACCCCTCCTTGTTCCGTCCATTTCTTGATTTCGTCTGGAGTGGCATGTGTCTGTATGTCGAGTACATCTTGTGAGGGATCCTTGACTGTCATGCAATTTGTCAATGGTAGTACTTCAGTCTTTGTCGTGTCAGTTGGAATGTCTGCGTGAGTCTGGGCTGTAAGTTTAGCTGTTCGATCTGCCAGGTCGTTACCCTGGGAAATGGTGTCTGTGACTTTAGTATGTGCTTTGCACTTCATGATGGCTATAGCTGTAGGCAAGTGTATTGCATCTAACAGGGCTTGAATGAGGGGACCATGCTGAATCTTGGCCCCATGGAAGGTCAGAAAACCTCTCTCTTGCCAAAGAACTCCAAAGTCGTGTACGACTCCGAATGCATACTGTGAATCTGTGTATATGTTTACTTTCATGTTCTTGGCTCGTATGCAGGCTTGGGTCAGAGCGATGAGCTCTGCTGCTTGGGCTGACAGGGTGTCAATACGATGTGTCTCTATGACTTCAGTATCAGTGGTCACTGCATATGCGGCCACTAACTCTCCTGTGCTTGTTCTCATGCATGAACCATCAACATAAAGTGTCAGGTCAGGATCGGACAGTGCAATGTCTGTCAAGTCTTGTCTTGGCTTAGTCACTGTATTAATTACTTCCACACAGTCATGTGGTGTAGGGTCTGATGCACTCGAGGGTAAAAGTGTAGCAGGGTTTAGGATATTGCAACGTCTGATCTCTATGTGTGGCTGAAACAATGTCAGTTCATATCCTGTCAGTCTTGCTATAGTCAAGTGTTGTGTCTGGGTCCTGTTCAAGAGAACTTCCACTGAGTGTGGAACCTGTACTGTCAAGGGATGTCCTAACACGATGGAATCACTTTGTCTGATTGCTAGAGCTGTTGCTGCAACTGATTTGAGGCACGCAGGCAGAGCCTGGGCCACTGGATCCAATGTACTAGAAAAGTAAGCACAAGGCTTGTGTTTTCCTGCTTGATCTTGTGTAAGGACAGATAATGCTGTGCCATCGCGTTCAGTGACAAAAAGTGTAAACGGTTTGCTGTAACATGGTGTTGCTAAAACTGGTGCTTGACATAGAGCTTTCTTAAATTCATTAAATGCAAGTGTATGTTCCTGAGTCCAAGAGAGGACAGTCGAAGACGCTGCCTCCTGCGTTGTTAACTGTATGAGTGGTTTGGCTAGATATGCGTACTGGGGAATCCATTGTCTGCAGTAAGAAGTGAGGCCAATGAAGGCCCGTACTTCCTTTTGTGTCTTGGGCTGTGGAAGATGTGCAATTAACTGAATGCGGTCAGGTGTCAACTGTCTACCCCTCTTGGACAGCAAGTGTCCAAGGTAGACCACTTGCTGGGCACAGAATTGTAACTTCGAAGGGGACACCTTGTGTCCCTTCTCTGCCAGGAAGTATAAGACTGTCAGTGATGCACGTTCGCAGTCTCGTTCTGTCCTTGCTGTGATCAAAAGATCATCAACGTATTGGAGCAATGCAGTGTCAGTAGGCATGTGAATACTGTCTAGTTGTCTTTTCAATGCTTGACTGTAAATACTAGGGCTTTCTGTGAACCCTTGAGGAGCCCTCGTAAATTTGAAACTTCGTCCATTTAAACAGAATCCGAAAAGGTATTGGCTCTCTGGATGGATCGGAACACTAAAGAAGGCGTTCTTGAGATCAATTACAGTAAAGAACGTCGCTTCAGAATCAATTGCAGTCAATAGTGAAGAAATGTCTGGGACCACTGGGTACTGTGGTATTATGCATTTGTTCAATTCTCGGAGGTCAATAACTAATCTGTAAACCGGTGGTGCATTCGGGTCAGTTCGTTTAAGAATCGGGATGATAGGAGAATTACATACATTGGAGTCAGTTTCTACAACCACTCCCTGTGCAATGAGTTCGTCAACTATTTTCAGTAATGCAACTACAGCATCAGGTGGTAACTTGTATTGTCGGATTCGTGGCAGTACAACTCCTTGCTTGAGTGTGACACGGTATGGTGTAATGTGCATGTAACCTACATCAGTCGAACCTTGTGCCCATAAATGCTGTGGTACATTCTGGAGTCTGGGGTCAAAATCTCTCAATACATAATGTCCCTTAAAATCACGTAAAAACAATCTCACTCCTTCCGGAGAACAACAAATCACTGCTCCCAGTTCCTTCAATGTTTTTATACCAAGCAAGTTTTCTGGACATGATTTCGTAAGCAACAAGTCTGTAGTGCGGGACAATGGACCAACTCCTAGGGAAACTGGCTTTGATACTTCATTAACAATAGGCTTTCCTGAAAATCCCAGGGAAATATTCTGTGCGCCTGAGAGGGGTGCCCCTGGAACCTCGTCATGACTGATGGTAGTTCTGCTCGCCCCTGTGTCAATCAGAAATTTTCTGTCTTTCCCCAATACATGACTATGTACATAGGGACCCTCTTGATCTACAGGAACCTCAATTAGAGGCAAGCCAACCTCCCTCTCTAGGCTGTTTCATGAATACTGTTGATAATCTGGGTAGTCTGACTGGGCATACTGGTACATTTGTTGCATGACATGTTGTGTGGCAGCGATGGGTTCGGGTACCGCTACTGTCTGTTGCGCGTTCTGTGGAGTTTGCGTGTTCTGCGGGATGTGATCCTGTCTAGGAGGACGCAGTCTTTCTTTCGTCCTGCCTGTAGCTATATTGTGTTTCAGGACAGCACATTCATTTATAAAGTGACCTGGCTGTTTGCAGTAGTTACAGTTCCCTTTGACAGGTGCCGTGCCCTTTTTCTGGCCATCGGCTGGAACTGATTGAGCAACTAGTACTTTCATTTTCGTATCTTTCATGCGTCTCTTTTCGTGTTCCTGTTCTTCTCTAATTCGGTTCTGGTGGTACTGTAACATTTGTAACATTTGGGAAGGACTATTCGCTTGCCAGGTACTCTCAACCTTCAGTACTCTGTTTTTGATCTGTGGTAAGGAATTCTCTACTAATTTGGTTACAAAAAGATGTGGGTACGATTCACTACTTGTCTTCAGGCCACTGTTAATAATAAAACATTTTTTGAATCTAGAATAAAAATCACTAGTATCTTCGTCTTGTTTCTGTTTACAGGCTGAAATAGCATCCCAATCTTCCTTTTTAGTAGTCAATAATCTCGGCAAAACCTGTATCAATAGCTCGGGTAATTCTTTAGCTTTGTCCCCAAGACCAGTACCAGGGGCTCGTCTTTTATCTTCGTCTTCTAATTCTGTCCAGTTAATCTTTTTCTCTCCCACCTCCCACTCTTTTTGTTTAAGTTTTTCGTAGATGCCTGCTGGTAACAGTACTTTCAACATTTTAATCGTATCAGCATATGTATACTCCCCCATGCGGAGCATGTCTTTTAATTCCCGGTGGAACCCCCCTGGGTCTTTATCATGACAGGGCAGTAATTTTTTCATTTCCAATAATTCCATTTTCGTCAATGGTGTGTAAACAAATACTCGTTGAAGCTCACCCCCTGCAGTTCTAACGGGATGAACCTCTCGTAGGGGGTTCTGTCTGTCTATGTGAAAGGTCTTTCTTCCTCGATGGGGTGCAGGAGTCAAGTGCGGAATCAGAAAAGTGAAGTACTTATGTCGTTGATCTAGAATGACATTAATTAACTCGGTACCTAGACCTCTCCATCTTGCTAACAGTAAATCGTCCAGTAATTTATACAAGGGACCTGGATCAGAATGCTGACTCTCATACAAGGTGATGAGATGTTGAACCATGTAAATACCAGCCAAACGCTGTTCTTCCGGAGGAAGACTCAAAAATGTTTGCGCTACTATGTCATCCTTATATATGTTAGAATTACAAGCCCATTGAACCGCTGACCGGGCTAGTTCCTGTTCATGCATAGTACTAAGTTCACTACTACCTACTCGTTTTTTCAGTGCTTGCTCAGTAGCTTGGAACAGGTGTTCAAGGGAATATCTTTCTGGTATTGGAGAGAGAGAACGTTTATTGTAATCTAGGCGTAGTGGTCTATCAAACGGTCTTGCCCTACCTACGTAATTCATTTTATTCATTTCCCCTGTTACTGCATCATCTTCCTCTGAGACTTCGTCGTCCTCCTCCTCGGTTTGTTTCTCGGCCTGTTCTTTCTTGTGTATGTCAAGAATTTCTTTACGAATTTTCCTGTACATGCTTTCTACTCTATTCTGTGTATCATGTTTACCCATAGCTATATTATCACTCCAGTTCGTCATACCTTGAGTTACTTCTTTATCTGGCTGGTCTCGTTCCCTGATCAAACAATTAACCAAAAACTGTAAGAGCATGCGTTGAAGCTCCACCTTTCTATGGGCCATTGCCTCATGTATACTGTCTGCTCCCTCCCCCGTTCTAATGAAGTGGTATATTCTGTCTAAATGGTCCTTCATGCCTGGTAGAGTAATCAAATAGTCTGCAACACGTCGTAATCGTATTGAGTATATGAGCATTGCGCCCTCACCTGGTACTGGATCATATATACAATCAGTGAGAGACTGTCTAAGGGTTGCTAATGTCACTGGTTTTGGCGTGTGTTGTAGTGCTACATCACGTAGTGATCGTTTTATCGGTGGTGGTGTGTGTGGTATATCTCTAGAGGGCCCCCCTCCCGATGCTCCTTGACTTGAGTCTCCTAGGCTTGAATCGGCTTTCACTGCCAGCGTTGTCGCTGGTAATGTGGGTTGATCTTGTACTACGGTTGCTGAGCGGAATGGATTGGTAGGGAGGGTGGCTGGAGGATTAGTAGGGTTGGTAGGATTGATAGGGTTCGGAGGAGGTACATTTACATATTCTGGAGCAGCGTCGTCTAGATAGGAGGAAAGAAAAATGTCCGCTGCTGTCTGTTTATGACTACGGAATTTAGTCGGGATCAGTGGTGGCGGCAAGTTACTGGGTACTTCCGGGGTCACTCTAGGTAGGCCCTCGGCAAGAATGGGATACATGCCCGTAATAAGGGCATTTCTTTGTCTATCTATTTGTTCTGTTTTAACCCGCTCACCTTCTTCCTTTAGCTCTTTTTCCTTGGCTTTTTCTGATGCTTCTCTACTTCTCTCTGCTTTCTGAATTTCTTTCTCTGTTCTTCTATGCGCTTCTTTACGCCACAACTCTATGGCATCTTTCTGGGATTGTCTAGCTTTCTTTTTCCATAATGCTTCCTCTACTCTCATGATGCATTCAGCATCCCATGTCCCTGAGACAGGCCATCTATATTTCTCTTCCAGATCCTTCGTGTAATCGACCCATAAATCTAAAAACAGTATGGCATCTAGGCCATGTTTCTGGTACATAAAATGTCCAGGAGTGTCCCTAGGCGGGACGGGAACTGCCTCTTCGAGTATCCCTTTCCTGGTTCCTATCTGTCGTAATTTCGAAAACAACAGCATGTTTGAACTAACTTGAACAAAAACACAAACACAATAATAGACTGAAAACAATCATTCATACCACGACATTAAAACATTAGGAACAGATGCATCCTAACTAGTACATAAGAAAAACAATCCTGGATTACTTGTTACTATATGCACTGCTAAACATTACAGTCATACCGGTCTCATGAAGAGACACGTCTTTACCGTATCCACCGAAATGGACACGTCTGTACCGGATCTGTGTACCCAGACCCGTCTTGACTGGGCTCAAATAAATGAACCCGTCTATATGCGTTCCCAACAACGGTACTCACCGGGAAGCAAAACTGAAGGCCTCGGAATCTCGATACTGGACTGGTACGGCTTCTTGCTGCGCATGCGCCTCGGAACATGTGGGCCTCGGGATACCTCGGACCTTGCTCTCTCGGCTTGGGCTCTGGTCGGGATGGTCCGCAATCCTCACCGCCTCGTGTGGATGCCTGGTCGCAGTCTCCGTCTCCTCCGTGGGCCTGAGGGAGTTGGCAGGAAATCCCGCGGATGTGTACACTAGTGATCCGTCACGGCTATAGAAGGGGTCAGGGGGCTTGTAGGAAGGTGGATATCTGACTATGGTTACCCCCAAACTTTTTGCCTGGTGTTTAGCTGGTTTTTGACTTAGTTGGCCTGGGATCCTGCTATTCAGGGCCCCAGGCTGATTGCTCTCTCCTTAAAATGGACTCCATGTACCTTAGGTGCATAACACAATTGGAATTGGTTCACCTTATAGGCCCCTGTAACAGTGTACCATAGGTACCCAGGGCATAGGTGTAGCCAAGGCCTACCAGGGGCTGCAGCATGTATTGTGCCACCCCTGGCCTGGCCTCCATATTTGACACAACTGGCTGATCACTCAGCTGGGGTAAGTTGGTGTAATCACCTCTTACTTAGGTACAGTATGCCTGTGCCTAACCCTAAACTGGACACATATGTTCCTATCAGCCACTCCTATGGAAGGCCTCATCAATCCTGGAGGCAGAGTGCTTGGAAATATGTGAGATGGTGCTCTAGCATGAGCTGAGCCTGTCTGCAGCTGTCGGGAACCACTCCCTAAGCTGTTCCGGGATATTGCCATACCATATACTCTTAAGTGCATTATAATCCTCGCGGTTAAATGCTATCTTTGGTTTGGCTTTATCAAAACATGTCGAGTAAGGTGTCATACGAATTGGAATACTATCCCCTCGCCAATTCTGGCGACGGGGATAGCATTCCACCCTTCTAGAGGGACACGACATGTGTGTAGCCTTAACCCCGGTTAAAGTTAAACAGAGCCTCAGCTTCACAAAATGGACGCTGCCACCACAGACACAAGTCTGGCCTCCTGCTGCTGACCGAAACTCGGCAGATGGTGGCCTGGACAAAGGGTTTCCTGCCTTGGGAGGTGCGAGCACCACCCCAGACAGGATTTTGTGTATTGGGTAGGACAGGGCTGAATAGAATCAGACATGCCCGGGGCACACAAGGTGTCCCCGTGCATAGGCCAGCCCAAACCGGTTCTGGGGCCTTCCAGCCCCAGTCCTGGCGCGGAGCTGGACAAAGGAAAGGGGGTGTAACCGCCCCCCTTCCTGGTTCCTCCCAGAGGAGGGACCTAGTAGGTGATCCACCCCCTAGATTGGAATAAGAGGGGGAGCAGTGCCATTGCACAGCAGATCATCCCGAAATCAACTTAAACTAAGAAGAAGACTGGACTTCGACATTCTGCTGCACAGAAGACTGAAGAAGAATCTCCCTTGTGGCCAAGGAGTGACCACCCTGTGAACACAGGTACCAACCAGCAACTCGACGTCTGCTTTGCCGCCGCCTCCCGCCGGAGCCCGAGCCCAGAGCCCGACAAGAACCAGATTCCCAGACCTCTCAGAGCCCGATCCACAGTCCCTGCAAAGAAGGGACCCGTGGAGGCACCGAGTGACGTGGGACCGGACCTCTTGGAAGACACTCGTAAAGCTGACTGCGCAGCTTCTGAGGCATCCTCGACGTTGTGCTTTGGGGACTGAGAACCCCCACCACCGAGCAGCCCTTGCACCGAAGATCAGCCCCCCAGCATCTCCACGATCTGCGTGGGGCCCTTTTGCACTGTGCCACTCGACGCGCCATCCCGGCCACTAGCCACGCGGCCAGCGGCCATCTTGGCGACGAACCCGAAGATTTAAACAGCAGGTCTGGTTGCTCCAGACCTACCCAAGCTCCTGTGAAAAGGAGCACCCGCTCTGACCTTGCTGGTCCGAGTGAACAGCATCTTTCGACTTCTGCGTGGCTTGCATTTGCCAAGGCCTGTTTGCTCCGATCAGGTCGCCGACACCGCCAACAGCGAGAAGCCTACGTGGGACAGCTCGTGACCAACTCCTGGACGTCCTCGACCCCGGGTATCCACGTGGCTGCAGAAAGAAGCTACCCGACAACGCCTGTTTGCACCCGACATCACCTGGTTCCACTCTGGTTCCACGGCAGTCACTGGCTAGTGACTTTGAACACTGTCCCCTCTGCTTTCAGGTCTTCACATCTACAGATCCACCCTTGGATCCACCGGAACTCTTCTCATCGAGCCGCCTGCAGCATCTCCTGCTCCAAGCACCATCGACCAGCGTGACGAAACCCGACACATCTTCGACCCTGTGCACCCGCTTCCTGTGGGTGAGGTAACTCAGCTCCGCCGGTGCTCCTGCACTGGTACACATCCCAAGGGCCTGTGTTTTAAGTTTCAGCTCCGTAGGTCACTCGGAAGGTTCCTAATTTTCTAACTTTGTGCTTTTTACGCACCATAGACTTTGTATTGTAAAGTGCGTGCACTTTGAACACTGCATCCGAGTCCCGTGGGCCTTTCCCGACTTAGTTATTTCCAGTCTCGAATAGCTCCAGCGATTCCCAAGGCCCTAGGCCTCTTCACTTTCCTCCTGGTATCCCTTATACCACTTATTTAGTATATGGTTTAGGTGGCCCCTAGGGCTCATCCATATTGTGCAACTTTTGTGTATTTTAAACTGTCTTGTGATTTAACGCTTGTGCTTCTGTGCTCATAAAGAGTCCAGGGGATTTTATAGTTAATAAATCAATATATATTTTCAATATATATCTGTGTGGTGTCCCTTTCATTTGGTAGTCAAGGGGGTTGTATATGGTATAACAGCTGGCTTCACATGCCTTTCAGAGTTTAGCCTAAGACTGCTTTGTCCACGTTACCAATAGGATAACTGGTCTACAAGGTTGAATTACAACCATCATCATAAGGGTTGCTTGGCATGGTACAAAGTGATCACTAGAACTAGTGAGCATTATATACCAGGCCAACTTCTCACATTGGTGAGCAGCGGATTGGGATCTGAGCTTGCTGTTGTTTTACCATTGCAATCTTTGAGATTATCATTTGAAAGATCATACAGGTACCTGCTAGGTACATATAAAACAAGACTAGTATACTTAAGTTCTACTGAACTTAGTTGTTGTAGAGCAAAGGGAGTAGCACACCCTAGCTACAACTACTAGATAGGTTTAGTAGGTAAACACCAGTGTAGGTAGATTGCAACACATCCACCCACACTAGAGCAATGTCTGGAACAGAGGGGTCCAGTGGACTTACTCCTGTTGAGAGTGACCCTCCAAGGGCACCATCCCAGTTTGCTATTTTTCCTTTTAAGGAACTAAGACAGCTTTGTGTCTTAAGGGGTCTGAAGACAGGGCCTTCCCCTACTGCAGACCACCTAAGAGAGCTTTTGGATCAGTCTGAAGCTCTAAAGACCTCTAAAGCAAACCCCACAGGGAATGCTGAAGGAGGCCATCCTTCAGAGGATGACACTGTAGACACCCCTACCCCTATCATCCTAGTAGATGAGGAAGCCTCCACCACTGGAGCTCCTCAAGTAGATGTAGAGGAAGAGGAAGAAGAAGAGGAGGAGGAGGTGGAAAGCAGTGAGTCAGATGATGACAGAGATAGTCAGGTGCTGGTCAGTAGACTGAACCAGGCTAACTTAAGTCAACTTGGGAATGAATCAGGTAACAACCCATTCAGACCCTCAGGTGGACTTAACCAGAGCCATAGGAGGAGAAGGCATCACTCAGGTGAATCCAATACCTCCCATGTCTCTAGAGGCTCTCATGGTCACTCCAGAAAGGAGATGACTAGCCCTCAGAGAAGGGAACATGAGGCCAAGATGAGAGAGGCTGAGCTTAGGATCCAGAGGCAAGAATTAGAGGTTGCCCTGGCTAAGGAGAAACTTGCTAGAGCAAGACAGCCTAGAGAGAGTGGATTAGGATCCACTGGTGGCAGCAATATCCAGAAGGATAAAGACAGGTCCTTTGATACAAGAAACCTGAGTAAGATTGTGCCCCCCTACAAAGCTGGGGATGATATCCACAAATGGATGACTGCACTTGAGAGAGCCTGCATGGTACAGCAGATCCCTCAGGAGCAGTGGGCAGCAATCTTGTGGCTCTCCTTTGAAGGTAGAGGCAGAGACAGACTCCTCACAGTTAGTGATGAGGATTCTAGAAACTACATGGTCCTGAAGAGTGCTCTGATTGATGGGTTAGGCTTAACCACTGAACAGTACAGGTTAATGTTCAGAGATACCCAGAAGACACAGACTCAGGACTGGTCTGAATTTGTTGAGTGTGCCACTAAGGCTCTGGAGGGCTGGTTGCTGGGAAGTAAGGTTACTGACTATACAGGATTGTATAATTTAATTATGAGAGAGCAAATCTTAAGTAATTGTCAAAATCAGCTTCTACATCAGCATCTGGTTGACTCTGATCTGACCTCCCCACAAGAATTGGGTAGGAGGGCAGACAAATGGGTCAGAACCAGGATCAGGCCTAAGAACCAGGGTGGTGACCAAAAGAAAGAGACTACCAAGCCTCAAGAGAAGGGTGGGGATAAAAGTAAGGAAAAGACTTCCCCAGGGCCCCAAAACTCCAAGAATGGGGGTGGGTCCCAAGACACTTCTACATCCCAGAAAAAGCCTTACTGTCATACCTGTAAACAGGTGGGGCATTACAAAACAGATAGCTGTTGTCCCAAGAATGGCAATAAGGAGAATATACCTCCAGGTAAGGCTCCAACACCTCCTGTCACTGTTAGCAGTGGTCCCCCAGGTGGTGGGAGCACCCCCAAGAATTTGGGTGGGTTTACTTTTGGAGGACAGGTGGACTCAGGCCTATCCAGGTCCCCTAACTCAGATACTCTTGTCTATGAGACTGGCATGGGGTTTGCCAATTTCACAGCTTGCCCAAACACTTTGAGCAAGTATAGACAGGAGCCCCTCATCAATGGCTTGAAAGTTGAGGCCTTCAGAGACACAGGGGCTAGCATCACCATGGTGGCTGAATGTCTAGTCCCCTCAAGGCAACTTTTACCTGATGCCAAATATCAGGTGACAAACATTGATGGCATAGAATCCAATCATCCCATGGCAGTAGTCAATCTTAGCTGGGGAGGTGTCACTGGCCCAAAGAGAGTGGCAGTGTCAGCAAACTTGCCTGTAGATTGCCTACTGGGTAATGATTTGGAAATCTCAGCCTGGGCTGAGGTTGAACAGCAAACCCATTCTAGAATGGTAAATCTCCATGGAAAGGTTAGTGGGGCTGTAATGGCTACAGCCCCAATTCAAGATGTCCTTCCTGAAAAGGTTGGGAGGGCTGAGCAAACCTCAGCCCCATCTTTAGATAACTTCCCTCCTGGAAAGAGTAGCAGGGCTGTACTAGTAACAGCCCATACCCAAACTGAGTCTCCTCCTGAAAAGGTTGGTGGGGCTGTGATGGCCACAGCCCAAACTCAAACTGATACATGGGTAGTGAAGCCTGAAATGATGGATCACTCCACCCAAACAGAGAGCATTGAGGAGGAAGAGAAATCTCCCTCCCACCAGACTTTAGGAAAGGATCAGCCTCCTCAGGGAACTGATCTTACCCCTGATGAAGGAACTGTCCCAGAGGTTGTTAGGCCTGGCCTGACAGAGCCTCTGATGGCAGTGGACCCTTCTCAGGAGGGACCCAGTCTGGAGCAGGTAACCTGCCCCTCTCTACCTTGCCTTACTCAGCCCAGGGCTGCAGAGGACAAGAAGGACAGTGAGACCCAAAGGGCCCCCTGTCAAATAAAGCACCCCCATCAGCAGATTAGGGGCACCGAAACTAGTAGCCCTAGTGAGGTGCAAGCTTTAAAAACTCCTGAGGGATCCCCCTTAAAAGTAGTTAGGGACCTCCCCCAGATGGATATTGTTGGGCACAGCCAAACCTGGGACCCTAAGGGCCCAAACCTGACCTGTCCCTCCAGTAAGCCAAACAGAGGGACCCAGCCTCCAGCTTTAGGTAGCCAGAGGTTGACCCTGAGAGCACAGTGCAACTCAGTCAGTGAAAGAAAGGCACACATGGTGGAGAGTGATTGGAGGAAGCTGAGCCCTACAGAGGAAACTCACTTCAGTACTCCATCTCAACACCAGCCTTTGACTTTGCAAAGACACACCACAGGTAGAGATTCCCTATGGTGGAGACCCTCAGATACCCTTAGGGTGAGGGATTGCTTAGTGGACCATGAGACAGGGGGTTACCAAGCCAGAGCTGGTACTTCCTTATATGGCCACTTAGGCAATATAGGCTTACCTGGTCAAGGATAGCCTTATCTCCTTTCGTTTGGGGGGGGGTTATGTAGGAAGGTGGATATCTGACTATGGTTACCCCCAAACTTTTTGCCTGGTGTTTAGCTGGTTTTTGACTTAGTTGGCCTGGGATCCTGCTATTCAGGGCCCCAGGCTGATTGCTCTCTCCTTAAAATGGACTCCATGTACCTTAGGTGCATAACACAATTGGAATTGGTTCACCTTATAGGCCCCTGTAACAGTGTACCATAGGTACCCAGGGCATAGGTGTAGCCAAGGCCTACCAGGGGCTGCAGCATGTATTGTGCCACCCCTGGCCTGGCCTCCATATTTGACACAACTGGCTGATCACTCAGCTGGGGTAAGTTGGTGTAATCACCTCTTACTTAGGTACAGTATGCCTGTGCCTAACCCTAAACTGGACACATATGTTCCTATCAGCCACTCCTATGGAAGGCCTCATCAATCCTGGAGGCAGAGTGCTTGGAAATATGTGAGATGGTGCTCTAGCATGAGCTGAGCCTGTCTGCAGCTGTCGGGAACCACTCCCTAAGCTGTTCCGGGATATTGCCATACCATATACTCTTAAGTGCATTATAATCCTCGCGGTTAAATGCTATCTTTGGTTTGGCTTTATCAAAACATGTCGAGTAAGGTGTCATACGAATTGGAATACTATCCCCTCGCCAATTCTGGCGACGGGGATAGCATTCCACCCTTCTAGAGGGACACGACATGTGTGTAGCCTTAACCCCGGTTAAAGTTAAACAGAGCCTCAGCTTCACAAAATGGACGCTGCCACCACAGACACAAGTCTGGCCTCCTGCTGCTGACCGAAACTCGGCAGATGGTGGCCTGGACAAAGGGTTTCCTGCCTTGGGAGGTGCGAGCACCACCCCAGACAGGATTTTGTGTATTGGGTAGGACAGGGCTGAATAGAATCAGACATGCCCGGGGCACACAAGGTGTCCCCGTGCATAGGCCAGCCCAAACCGGTTCTGGGGCCTTCCAGCCCCAGTCCTGGCGCGGAGCTGGACAAAGGAAAGGGGGTGTAACCGCCCCCCTTCCTGGTTCCTCCCAGAGGAGGGACCTAGTAGGTGATCCACCCCCTAGATTGGAATAAGAGGGGGAGCAGTGCCATTGCACAGCAGATCATCCCGAAATCAACTTAAACTAAGAAGAAGACTGGACTTCGACATTCTGCTGCACAGAAGACTGAAGAAGAATCTCCCTTGTGGCCAAGGAGTGACCACCCTGTGAACACAGGTACCAACCAGCAACTCGACGTCTGCTTTGCCGCCGCCTCCCGCCGGAGCCCGAGCCCAGAGCCCGACAAGAACCAGATTCCCAGACCTCTCAGAGCCCGATCCACAGTCCCTGCAAAGAAGGGACCCGTGGAGGCACCGAGTGACGTGGGACCGGACCTCTTGGAAGACACTCGTAAAGCTGACTGCGCAGCTTCTGAGGCATCCTCGACGTTGTGCTTTGGGGACTGAGAACCCCCACCACCGAGCAGCCCTTGCACCGAAGATCAGCCCCCCAGCATCTCCACGATCTGCGTGGGGCCCTTTTGCACTGTGCCACTCGACGCGCCATCCCGGCCACTAGCCACGCGGCCAGCGGCCATCTTGGCGACGAACCCGAAGATTTAAACAGCAGGTCTGGTTGCTCCAGACCTACCCAAGCTCCTGTGAAAAGGAGCACCCGCTCTGACCTTGCTGGTCCGAGTGAACAGCATCTTTCGACTTCTGCGTGGCTTGCATTTGCCAAGGCCTGTTTGCTCCGATCAGGTCGCCGACACCGCCAACAGCGAGAAGCCTACGTGGGACAGCTCGTGACCAACTCCTGGACGTCCTCGACCCCGGGTATCCACGTGGCTGCAGAAAGAAGCTACCCGACAACGCCTGTTTGCACCCGACATCACCTGGTTCCACTCTGGTTCCACGGCAGTCACTGGCTAGTGACTTTGAACACTGTCCCCTCTGCTTTCAGGTCTTCACATCTACAGATCCACCCTTGGATCCACCGGAACTCTTCTCATCGAGCCGCCTGCAGCATCTCCTGCTCCAAGCACCATCGACCAGCGTGACGAAACCCGACACATCTTCGACCCTGTGCACCCGCTTCCTGTGGGTGAGGTAACTCAGCTCCGCCGGTGCTCCTGCACTGGTACACATCCCAAGGGCCTGTGTTTTAAGTTTCAGCTCCGTAGGTCACTCGGAAGGTTCCTAATTTTCTAACTTTGTGCTTTTTACGCACCATAGACTTTGTATTGTAAAGTGCGTGCACTTTGAACACTGCATCCGAGTCCCGTGGGCCTTTCCCGACTTAGTTATTTCCAGTCTCGAATAGCTCCAGCGATTCCCAAGGCCCTAGGCCTCTTCACTTTCCTCCTGGTATCCCTTATACCACTTATTTAGTATATGGTTTAGGTGGCCCCTAGGGCTCATCCATATTGTGCAACTTTTGTGTATTTTAAACTGTCTTGTGATTTAACGCTTGTGCTTCTGTGCTCATAAAGAGTCCAGGGGATTTTATAGTTAATAAATCAATATATATTTTCAATATATATCTGTGTGGTGTCCCTTTCATTTGGTAGTCAAGGGGGTTGTATATGGTATAACAGCTGGCTTCACATGCCTTTCAGAGTTTAGCCTAAGACTGCTTTGTCCACGTTACCAATAGGATAACTGGTCTACAAGGTTGAATTACAACCATCATCATAAGGGTTGCTTGGCATGGTACAAAGTGATCACTAGAACTAGTGAGCATTATATACCAGGCCAACTTCTCACAGGGCTGCACCTACATCGCCGGCGCGTGGGGAAGGGGACTAGCCCCTATTCGGGCGCCAGATTTATGTGGTAAATTAAATTACCCGGACTTAATTTCAATACATTAATAAAGAATAAGGATAGCTCATAAAATGAGAGGCAGAGTCCGTGGTGTCCGAGTCAAAAGGGCTTTATTGCAATGGCTCGAGCCAGGGGAGAATCGGGTTCCATCACCACTAAGATTCAGGAAGGGATATCTAATGTTTTATTAACATCAAACATTATATATAGTAAAACCATACAATTGGAATGAATAGAGTAGGTGGAACACTCCAGGCGGAGCGAGAGAAAGAAGGCGTGAAAGAAGGCGTACACGTAGGTGTGCACTTGATGAGTCATAGATGTGTCATAAGTGGGTGGATGCATAGAGGAGGTCTGCAGGGTCAGCAGAAACCTTTGCCTTACTTGTGCGCGCAAAACTGGTCATGACGTGTAACTGACGTGTAACTGGGGAGAGCAGGGGGGAAGCTGACTTTAGCACTAGAAGAGGAGTCTAGGATGTCAAAACGACCTGTACCTTTGGCATATCTGATATCTTGTGTTTGGAGGATGTGTTGTCTGAAGTAAAGGTCTCTCGAGCAAAAGCTGTTCATCACTAAATGCTAGTGTGTGCATATATTTCTTCGTGCACTGCGTGGGGGCCATGGGCCTTCTATGGTAACGGGGTCAGTAAATCACTTGAATGGAGACAGGAAGGCTAGGCCCTATGCTGATAACTGTAGGCAAAATACCGTCTTGGCAGGCAGGCCAGGCCGGGCCAGGCCGGGCACCTCTCGGCTGGGCAGGAAGTAAGGGAGAGGTCAGGGATGCATACCTAAACTGCAGTTTTCAGAGTAAGAAGAGGCTCGGAGCCTGAATTCAGGGCCTGGCTTGGCTGCGCCACGAAAACGTGTGCTTCTCGACATTTAAACGTGTACTATGTAAACGCATTGGCAACGTAGGCCTCAGTGCAGAATGGACGTTTCATTCATGGAAGGCCTAATAACTGACATGCTAATGTTGAACGGAAATGCAGAAGCATTATTATTGCAGGCATGGGAAGGGAATTACATGATAATATGGACATACATGGGACATAAGGTACATACATAGGGTGCATGTAGGGTACACACTGGCCACGTAAATTTCTATTTCCTCATTCCCTCCTTGTTCCCTACTGTGCCCTTCAGGATACATCTATTTTCATGAGGCCATCTATCTGTTCATATAGCATCATTTGCTCATCTTTTTTCATTCGTGCACGGGAACGTGAACGTGGACGGGGAATACAAGCAGTGGCACACAAGCCGCAAATCGCTGGGCCACATTGCAGACAGAGACAACAACTGAATACTATAAGCAGTATTATTCCTAGGAATGACAATACCTTCCATCCCCAGGCTGATATCACACTCCAGAGCCAACCGGACCAAGTCCAGGTGCCTGGATTCTGGTGTATCTCGTGAGCTATCTTATGGAGCCTTGTTATTGCTGAATACACTGATGGTGCGTTATTAGGAATAAACACACAACAACTCGAGCCGATCACTCTACAAGCTCCGCCCCTATCGGCCAGGATGACGTCAAGAACAAGGCGGTTCTGAAGAACAACAAGTCTCATAGCAGACTGCTCCTCGGTTAAGTTTCCTAAGGCAGAAGTAGTCTCATTCACTACTGCTTCCAAAGTTCTCGTTAACCTACGTATTAATTTACTATTTTGAATGGGACCTAGGAAGAAAAAGAATCCTTTATTGAAATCTGTATATTGTTCCAGAGTTGTCTCAGTCTGATCGACAATTGGGGACTCGATCTCCCTCTTATGTCTTATATGTACGAGTTGGGAATCGCGATGATGATGGGATGGGGCTAGAAAAACAGGTGGCAGCAGGAACGCAATATAACACGTTCCACCCCAGTCTAAGGGCAGATGTACATAAGCTGTCTGACCACAAATGAAATAGGAATGGCGGGAAGCTTTGAAAGTAGACTTTCCTTTATCATTGAATTCGACCACAGTATTACAATCACTGTGTCCCAAGTGTACTGAACCATTTTTCCTAACACATAATTCACCTTTTACTGGTAAGACTGTTATAAACGGTGAACCTGTATTGGTCTCGGACTGGACGTTCAGAACCATGAGGCTAAGGGAAACATTTCCTAATTCATACACTTCATTTTCTAGATCGGTCCCTTTCCTTTGGGGAATACCGTCTTCGTCTGGAAAACATGCTTTATTCATAACTGTATTCAGGTCCCCCCCAAATCCATTCACTCTGGGAGTTTGTGAACTTTCTGTCTTGTATTGATGACATTAAAGGAAACCAGGCTCCGCACGAACCATTGTGCGAAAACGGATAAGGAAAGAGGGGCAGAACTCCCTTCGTTTTCTGATAAGGTGGGAGTCGGCCACATACCCAGCAATTTGTGACATTGCTGGTCTGGTGAGAATGGTGTAACATACGAATAAAAGTATTGTTGCGCAGTGCTAGTCGATATGACAATTCATGGGGTGGCAGGTCGCTGAATGTGTGTTCTACAGTGTCATTGAAGGATGAATGTATATGTGAACCAAGAGGAGGAAAGAAAACATGTAGCGTCAAGCTTATACATATAATCGATATGCTTAGAAAAAACATAATCATCAGAATTACTATGCATCTACTGCGTAAGTTTTTGCAATATTTTTCTTTCATAATTTTCTGCCTATCTCTCTGGCTATTTGGGTCTACGATCTTATACATGTCAGGAACCTGTCTAACCGCTTCACCCGAGGGGGAATTAAGCAATTAAACGCTGTCTGACTTACTAGACCGTAACTTAGATTTATACTCCTGTTGCAGAGTTTTTTCTAGAAAAGGGGGCTTAATGTCAATGTTCTCCGGACAGTTCTCAGAGTCCTTTGCTGAACCAAGTCCATGGAAACGCTTTACATGATGGGCGTGGAGCCAGCCCTTCCTTCCCTCGACCTTGACGGCGGTTCTCGTCGTGAGCAAGACTAATTTGGGCGCACGCCAGCGGGGCTCCAGAGGGCTTGAACGGTCGAAGTTGCGGACAAACACCAGGTCTCCCGGAACAATTGTATGCGTCTTCACCTGGGTGTTGTCCGGGAAGGCAGCTGCAACCTGTGAACGACAAGAAAGGAGTGCAGACATCAAGGAAGCCAGGTAATCTGTCAGCATATTACTGTCGACATCGGTAATTTTTCGTGGCATAGGCGTACCCCACATATTTGGTGGTCTACCGAAAACCACCTCGTACGGGGATAGTCCGGTTCTGGAATGAGCTACCATACGCATGTAAAAGAGGGCAACCGGCAAGGCTACCATCCAATCCACGCCTTTTTCTGCACAGACCTTCGCTAACTTGGTTTTGAGAGTCTGATTGTGTCTCTCGACGAGGCCTGCTGCCTCTGGGTGTCGTACGCAATGGAATTTCCACTGGTACCCTAACAAAAGAGATACTTGTTTCATCAATTCAGAAGAGAATGGCTGTCCATTATCTGAGTACACGACACGGGGCAAGCCGCATCGCGGGAAAAATTCTCGGACCAACTGTTTGGCAATGGTCACAGCAGTGTAATCTGGGACTGGATACGCTTCTGTCCATCTGGATAGGGCACATACAACTACGAGGACATATTTGAATCCTCGACATCTGTCCATCTGAATATAATCCATCTGGAGGACCTCAAATGGGTGGTCAGGAGGATGAAATTCACCTTGTTCCACCGGAATGCCTTTGCCTGGATTGAACTGGCAACAGATCATACAGGTACGCACTTTCTGTTTTGCTGCTGCACGTAAATGCTTGTTGAACCAGATGTTCTGTATGCTGTCTAACATGGCTTTTTCTCCTAAGTGTGCTGGACTATGTGCTGTATTAATAATAGTTTGAACCATGGAGTCGGGGAGGAACCACGTGGCTTTGCCTTTCGTCATCCATCCCTGATCTGTCTGGACCCCTCCTTGTTCCGTCCATTTCTTGATTTCGTCTGGAGTGGCATGTGTCTGTATGTCGAGTACATCTTGTGAGGGATCCTTGACTGTCATGCAATTTGTCAATGGTAGTACTTCAGTCTTTGTCGTGTCAGTTGGAATGTCTGTGTGAGTCTGGGCTGTAAGTTTAGCTGTTCGATCTGCCAGGTCGTTACCCTGGGAAATGGTGTCTGTGACTTTAGTATGTGCTTTGCACTTCATGATGGCTATAGCTGTAGGCAAGTGTATTGCATCTAACAGGGCTTGAATGAGGGGACCATGCTGAATCTTGGCCCCATGGGAGGTCAGAAAACCTCTCTCTTGCCAAAGAACTCCAAAGTTGTGTACGACTCCGAATGCATACTGTGAATCTGTGTATATGTTTACTTTCATGTTCTTGGCTCGTATGCAGGCTTGGGTCAGAGCGATGATCTCTGCTGCTTGGGCTGACAGGGTGTCAATACGATGTGTCTCTATGACTTCAGTATCAGTGGTCACTGCATATGCGGCCACTAACTCTCCTGTGCTTGTTCTCATGCATGAACCATCAACATAAAGTGTCAGGTCAGGATCGGACAGTGCAATGTCTGTCAAGTCTTGTCTTGGCTTAGTCACTGTATTAATTACTTCCACAAAGTCATGTGGTGTAGGGTCTGATGCACTCGAGGGTAAAAGTGTAGCAGGGTTTAGGATATTGCAACGTCTGATCTCTATGTGTGGCTGAAACAATGTCAGTTCATATCCTGTCAGTCTTGCTATAGTCAAGTGTTGTGTCTGGGTCCTGTTCAAGAGAACTTCCACTGAGTGTGGAACCTGTACTGTCAAGGGATGTCCTAACACGATGGAATCAATTTGTCTGATTGCTAGAGCTGTTGCTGCAACTGATTTGAGGCACGCAGGCAGAGCCTGGGCCACTGGATCCAATGTACTAGAAAAGTAAGCACAAGGCTTGTGTTTTCCTGCTTGATCTTGTGTAAGGACAGATAATGCTGTGCCATCGCGTTCAGTGACAAAAAGTGTAAACGGTTTGCTGTAACATGGTGTTGCTAAAACTGGTGCTTGACATAGAGCTTTCTTTAATTCATTAAATGCAAGTGTATGTTCCTGAGTCCAAGGGAGGACAGTCGAAGACGCTGCCTCCTGCGTTGTTAACTGTATAAGTGGTTTGGCTAGATATGAGTACTGGGGAATCCATTTTCTGCAGTAAGAAGTGAGGCCAATGAAGGCCCGTACTTCCTTTTGTGTCTTGGGCTGTGGAAGATGTGCAATTAACTGAATGCGGTCAGGTGTCAACTGTCTACCCCTCTTGGACAGCAAGTGTCCAAGGTAGGCCACTTGCTGGGCACAGAATTGTAACTTCGAAGGGGACACCTTGTGTCCCTTCTCTGCCAGGAAGTATAAGACTGTCAGTGATGCACGTTCGCAGTCTCGTTCTGTCCTTGCTGTGATCAAAAGATCATCAACGTATTGGAGCAATGCAGTGTCAGTAGGCATGTGAATACTGTCTAGTTGTCTTTTCAATGCTTGACTGTAAATACTAGGGCTTTCTGTGAACCCTTGAGGAGCCCTCGTAAATTTGAAACTTCGTCCATTTAAACAGAATCCGAAAAGGTATTGGCTCTCTGGATGGATCGGAACACTAAAGAAGGCGTTCTTGAGATCAATTACAGTAAAGAACGTCGCTTCAGAATCAATTGCAGTCAATAGTGAAGAAATGTCTGGGACCACTGGGTACTGTGGTATTATGCATTTGTTCAATTCTCGGAGGTCAATCACTAATCTGTAAACCGGTGGTGCATTCGGGTCAGTTCGTTTAAGAATCGGGATGATAGGAGAATTACATACATTGGAGTCAGTTTCTACAACCACTCCCTGTGCAATGAGTTCGTCAACTATTTTCAGTAATGCAACTACAGCATCAGGTGGTAACTTGTATTGTCGGATTCGTGGCAGTACAACTCCTTGCTTGAGTGTGACACGGTATGGTGTAATGTGCATGTAACCTACATCAGTCGAACCTTGTCCCATAAATGCTGTGGTACATTCTGGAGTCTGGGGTCAAAATCTCTCAATACATAATGTCCCTTAAAATCACGTAAAAACAATCTCACTCCTTCCGGAGAACAACAAATCACTGCTCCCAGTTCCTTCAATGTTTTTATACCAAGCAAGTTTTCTGGACATGAATTTGTAAGCAACAAGTCTGTAGTGCGGGACAATGGACCAACTCCTAGGGAAACTGGCTTTGATACTTCGTTAACAATAGGCTTTCCTGAAAATCCCAGGGAAATATTCTGTGAGCCTGAGAGGGGTGCCCCTGGAACCTCGTCATGACTGATGGTAGTTCTGCTCGCCCCTGTGTCAATCAGAAATTTTCTGTCTTTCCCCAATACATGACTATGTACATAGGGACCCTCTTGATCTACAGGAACCTCGATAAGAGGCAAGCCAACCTCCCTCTCTAGGCTGCTTCATGAATACTGTTGATAATCTGGGTAGTCTGACTGGGCATACTGGTACATTTGTTGCGTGACATGTTGTGTGGCAGCGAAGGGGTTGGGGTACCGCTACTGTCTGTTGCGCGTTCTGTGGAGTTTGCGTGTTCTGCGGGATGTGATCCTGTCTAGGAGGACGCGGTCTTTCTTTCGTCCTGCCTGTAGCTATATTGTGTTTCAGGACAGCACATTCATTTATAAAGTGACCTGGCTGTTTGCAGTAGTTACAGTTCCCTTTGACAGGTGCCGTGCCCTTTTTCTGGCCATCGGCTGGAACTGATTGAGCAACTAGTACTTTCATTTTCGTATCTTTCATGCGTCTCTTTTCGTGTTCCTGTTCTTCTCTAATTCGGTTCTGGTGGTACTGTAACATTTGTAACATTTGGGAAGGACTATTCGCGTGCCAGGTACTCTCAACCTTCAGTACTCTGTTTTTGATCTGTGGTAAGGAATTCTCGACTAATTTGGTTACAAAAAGATGTGGGTACGATTCACTACTTGTCTTCAGGCCACTGTTAATAATAAAACATTTTTCGAATCTAGAATAAAAATCACTAGTATCTTCGTCTTGTTTCTGTTTACAGGCTGAAATAGCATCCCAATCTTCCTTTTTAGTAGTCAATAATCTCGGCAAAACCTGTATCAATAGCTCGGGTAATTCTTTAGCTTTGTCCCCAAGACCAGTACCAGGGGCTCGTCTTTTATCTTCGTCTTCTAATTCTGTCCAGTTAATCTTTTTCTCTCCCACCTCCCACTCTTTTTCTTTAAGTTTTTCGTAGATGCCTGCTGGTAACAGTACTTTCAACACTTTAATCGTATCAGCATATGTATACTCCCCCATGCGGAGCATGTCTTTTAATTCCCGGTGGAACCCCCCTGGGTCTTTATCATGACAGGGCAGTAATTTTTTCATTTCCAATAATTCCATTTTCGGCAATGGTGTGTAAACAAATACTCGTTGAAGCTCACCCCCTGCAGGTCTAACGGGATGAACCTCTCGTAGGGGGTTCTGTCTATGTGAAAGGTCTTTCTTCCTCGATGGGGTGCAGGAGTGAAGTACGGAATCAGAAAAGTCAAGTACTTATGTCGTTGATCTAGAATGACATTAATTAACTCGGTACCTAGACCTCTCCATCTTGCTAACAGTAAATCGTCCAGTAATTTATACAAGGGACCTGGATCAGAATGCTGACTCTCATACAAGGTGAGGAGATGTTGAACCATGTAAATACCAGCCAAACGCTGTTCTTCCGGAGGAAGACTCAAAAATGTTTGCGCTACTATGTCATCCTTATATATGTTAGAATTACAAGCCCATTGAACCGCTGACCGGGCTAGTTCCTGTTCATGCATAGTACTAAGTTCACTACTACCAACTCGTTTTTTCAGTGCTTGCTCAGTAGCTTGGAACAGGTGTTCAAGGGAATATCTTTCTGGTATTGGAGAGAGAGAACGTTTATTGTAATCTAGGCATAGTGGTCTATCAAACGGTCTTGCCCTACCTACGTAATTCATTTTATTCATTTCCCCTGTTACTGCATCATCTTCCTCTGAGACTTCGTCGTCCTCCTCCTCGGTTTGTTTCTCGGCCTGTTCTTTCTTGTGTATGTCAAGAATTTCTTTACGAATTTTCCTGTACATGCTTTCTACTCTATTCTGTGTATCATGTTTACCCATAGCTATATTATCACTCCAGTTCGTCATACCTTGAGTTACTTCTTTATCTGGCTGGTCTCGTTCCCTGATCAAACAATTAACCAAAAACTGTAAGAGCATGCGTTGAAGCTCCACCTTTCTATGGGCCATTGCCTCATGTATACTGTCTGCTCCCTCCCCCGTTCTAATGAAGTGGTATATTCTGTCTAAATGGTCCTTCATGCCTGGTAGAGTAATCAAATAGTCTGCAACACGTCGTAATCGTATTGAGTATATGAGCATTGCGCCCTCACCTGGTACTGGATCATATATACAATCAGTGAGAGACTGTCTAAGGGTTGCTAATGTCACTGGTTTTGGCGTGTGTTGTAGTGCTACATCACGTAGTGATCGTTTTATCGGTGGTGGTGTGTGTGGTATATCTCTAGAGGGCCCCCCTCCCGATGCTCCTTGACTTGAGTCTCCTAGGCTTGAATCGGCTTTCACTGCCAGCGTTGTCGCTGGTAATGTGGGTTGATCTTGTACTACGGTTGCTGATCGGAATGGATTGGTAGGGAGGGTGGCTGGAGGATTAGTAGGGTTGGTAGGATTGATAGGGTTCGGAGGAGGTACATTTACATATTCTGGAGCAGCGTCGTCTAGATAGGAGGAAAGAAAAATGTCCGCTGCTGTCTGTTTATGACTACGGAATTTAGTCGGGATCAGTGGTGGCGGCAAGTTACTGGGTACTTCCGGGGTCACTCTAGGTAGGCCCTCGGCAAGAATGGGATACATGCCCGTAATAAGGGCATTTCTTTGTCTATCTATTTGTTCTGTTTTAACCCGCTCACCTTCTTCCTTTAGCTCTTTTTCCTTGGCTTTTTCTGATGCTTCTCTACTTCTCTCTGCTTTCTGAATTTCTTTCTCTGTTCTTCTATGCGCTTCTTTACGCCACAACTCTATGGCATCTTTCTGGGATTGTCTAGCTTTCTTTTTCGATAATGCTTCCTCTACTCTCATGATGCATTCAGCATCCCATGTCCCTGAGACAGGCCATCTATATTTCTCTTCCAGATCCTTCGTGTAATCGACCCATAAATCTAAAAACAGTATGGCATCTAGGCCATGTTTCTGGTACATAAAATGTCCAGGAGTGTCCCTAGGCGGGACGGGAACTGCCTCTTTGAGTATCCCTTTCCTGGTTCCTATCTGTCGTAATTTCGAAAACAACGGCATGTTTGAACTAACTTGAACAAAAACACAATAATAGACTGAAAACAATCATTCATACCACGACATTAAAACATTAGGAACAGATGCATCCTAACTAGTACATAAGAAAAACAATC
This sequence comes from Lissotriton vulgaris, assembly GCF_964263255.1. Taxonomy (NCBI): domain Eukaryota; kingdom Metazoa; phylum Chordata; class Amphibia; order Caudata; family Salamandridae; genus Lissotriton; species Lissotriton vulgaris. The sequence goes on along the minus strand of NC_141693.1, from coordinate 2,006,051,797 downwards.
CTGGATTACTTGTTACTATATGCACTGCTAAACAGTACAGTCATACCGGTCTCATGAAGAGACACGTCTTTACCGTATCCACCGAAATGGACACGTCTGTACCGGATCTGTGTACCCAGACCCGTCTTGACCGGGCTCAAATAAATGAACCCGTCTATATGCGTTCCCAACAACGGTACTCACCGGGAAGCAAAACTGAAGGCCTCGGAATCTCGATACTGGACTGGACTGGTACGGCTTCTTGCTGCGCATGCACCTCGGAACAGGTGGGCCTCGGGATACCTCGGACCTTGCTCTCTCGGCTTGGGCTCTGGTCGGGATGGTCCGCAATCCTCACCGCCTCGTGTGGATGCCTGGTCGCAGTCTCCGTCTCCTCCGTGGGCCTGAGGGAGTTGGCAGGAAATCCCGCGGATGTGTACACTAATGATCCGTCACGGCTATAGAAGGGGTCAGGGGGCTGCACCTACATCGCCGGCGCGTGGGGAAGGGGACTAGTCCCTATTCGGGCACCAGATTTATGTGGTAAATTAAATTACCCAGACTTAATTTCTATAAATTAATAAAGAATAAGGATAGCTCATAAAATGAGAGGCAGAGTCCGTGGTGTCCGAGTCAAAAGGGCTTTATTGCAATGGCTCGAGCCAGGGGAGAATCGGGTTCCATCACCACTAAGGTTCAGGAAGGGATATCTAACGTTTTATTAACATCACACATTATATATAGTAAAACCATACAATTGGAATGAATAGAGTAGGCGGAACACTCCAGGCGGAGCGAGAGAAAGAAGGCATGAAAGAAGGCGTACACGTAGGTGTGCACTTGATGAGTCATAGATGTGTCATAAGTGGGTGGATGCATAGAGGAGGTCTGCAGGGTCAGCAGAAACCTTTGCCTTACTTGTGCGCGCAAAACTGGTCATGACGTGTAACTGACGTGTAACTGGGGAGAGCAGGGGGGAAGCTGACTTTAGCACTAGAAGAGGAGTCTAGGATGTCAGAACGACCTGTACCTTTGGCATATCTGATATCTTGTGTTTGGAGGATGTGTTGTCTGAAGTAAAGGTCTCTCGAGCAAAAGCTGTTCATCACTAAATGCTAGTGTGTGCATATATTTCTTTGTGCACTGCGTGGGGGCCATGGGCCTTCTATGGTAACGGGGTCAGTAAATCACTTGAATGGAGACAGGAAGGCTAGGCCCTATGCTCTGCAGGCGGAATATGTTTACCCTCTTCACTAGACTGGAATGTGTTTTCGCGGAGCTGAGCAGATAACTGTAGGCAAAATACCGTCTTGGCAGGCAGGCCAGGCCGGGCCAGGCCGGGCACCTCTCGGCTGGGCAGGAAGTAAGGGAGAGGTCAGGGATGCATACCTAAACTGCAGTTTTCAGAGTAAGAAGAGGCTCGGAGCCTGAATTCCGGGCCTGGCTTGGCTGCGCCACGAAAACGTGTGCTTCTCGACATTTAAACGTGTACCATGTAAACGCATTGGCAACGTAGGCCTCAGTGCAGAATGGACGTTTCATTCATGTAAGGCCTAATAACTGACATGCTAATGTTGAACGGAAATGCAGAAGCATTATTATTGCAGGCATGGGAAGGGAATTACATGATAATATGGACATACATGGGACATAAGGTACATACATAGGGTGCATGTAGGGTACACACTGGCCACGTAAATTTCTATTTCCTCAGATGACCATGCTGTCGGACTTTGGGCGGCTGTCTGGCCTCCGTGTGAACTGGACTAAAATGTGTGTCTTTCCTCTGAGGATGGATGCACCCCAACCGCGCCTGCCTGCTGATTTACTGTGGGAACGATCATGCTTTACCTACTTGGGAGTCCGGAATTATCATAGGGCGGAGGATATGCTGGAAGGGAATATTGGACGCTGCATAAGGGCACTGAGGGGCAGTGTGGCGTTCTGGGCAACCTTGCCTCTCTCGGTATAGTGGAGAGTTGCACTGCTCAAAATGGTGGCTTTGCCACGCCTCCTCTACTTTTTTTGTACTCTTCTGCTCTGGGTGCCTCCTCGGTACTTTCGGGAACTGCGGACGCTCACTATTGACTTTTTGTGCGGGACGGGAAGGAGGCGGGTAGCATTGGACACGCTGTTGCGGCCCAAAGTGGAGGGGGGACTGGCAGTTCCGAATTTCGAACTTTACTACCTGGCTGCGCAATTGCAGGTCCTTACACAGCATGTAGCCAGAGAATTCAGGGGTCCGGAAGAGGCTCGGGGATCTGGAATACAGAGTAAGCATGGGCGGAAAATCCGTTTCGCTCGCGGATTTTGCGGATTTTCGGTAAATTCGCAATCCGCGAGATTCGCGAATCTACCGCAAAATCCGCAAATCCGCGAGCAGCGGATTTTATGGCTTGCTCGCACTGTTCGCGTGAGTTCGCGGCTTCCCAGTACAACTTCGCGCCCTGCGAATAAGCGCTAAATTGCAGAAATACGATCTTAGCAAAACTGAAACTACTTACCAGGTTCAAAAGTTCAGGCTCATCATTAGTAGCCATTTCCTGTAGTGCTTCCTGAGGGGCCCCTCCAGAGTTCAGTTGCCAGTTGCAACTATTATGTGACCCTGCTCTGAACCTCAGAATAGTTACACATATGCCACAAAGGTCCTGAATTACAGCTAAGGGAGACAAGCAGGAGCCAGGCTGAAAGTTCAAATCCATTAATCAGCCCTTAATTCATTATTGTCAGTTGGGGCAGGGCAGGTGTTGTAACTAATTTTGCAACAATGAAAGCACTTAGCAAGTGCAAAAGATCACTAATCAGGAAGCACTAAGGAAGCAGGTGCCAGCTAAAAAAATATTCTGTGACACATTAATCAGCCCCAAATTAATTCAGGTCACTTGAGGCAGGGAAGGTGTGCTTTGCTTTGCCACAATAATGTACACTGACTGGACAACCAGAGGGTGCTGTGATGAAACAGAGGGTGGCATGGGTGGGCCAGAGGGTGGCATGAGTAGTCGGAGAGTGGCAGTGGTGACAGAGAGTGGCAGTGATGAAGAAGAGTGTCCCAAACAGGCTGGACACGTAGAAACAACAAGTTCGCAAAACTTGCGACCCGACAGGTAAGTTCGCGTTTGCGAAATTGTACAAAACCCTCGCGAACTGGCAGAAACCCGCGCGAACACAAAAAAAAAATCCGCAAATTTGCGAGAATTCGCGGATTTTGCGGATTGCGAGTTCGCAAATCCGCAAAATTCGCGAACGCGAGATTCGCAAAATTCGCCCATGCTTAATACAGAGGCATGTCCTATCCTACATTATCATGCAACAACACCTAGTGGTCCAGAATCTGACTTGGGAGGAGAAGACGCTGAGGCTGTGCTGGAATAGAAGCCGGAAGAAGGCGAAAGTGGAACATCCCTATGCACCCGAAATCCCCCTGGGTATGCTTACGGCACTGCCACATGGAGGGGATTGGTCCCGGCTACTCGACTGGGAGGAAATGGGGTTACAAGTGGTGGGTGACTTGTACGCTGAAGGCGAGTTGCTACCCTTCCAGATGTTGCAAGACCAATTTGGCATTCCGGATGGAGATTTCCTATTACATATGGCAGTTACCACTGTTAAGCGGAAACACTGGAAAACAGGGCAGTTGGAACCACAAACCACAATGGCGTGCAATATGTGGTAATGGCGGCAGGTACTATTAAAGCGGTCACCTGCCTACACTTACAAATGCTGTGTGAAGGACTGGAGCCCCTAGTGACTCTCAAACAAAAATGGGAGGCAAATATAGGGAAACCCATTCCGGAGACGTTTGGGGTCATATTTTGACGAGAACTTGGAAAGGGTGTAGGAATGCGCGGTTTCAACAAGTACACTTTTTTATACTACATAGAGCCTACCTAACTCGGGGGAAGATCCGAAAATATTTTCAAGTGCAGGATGCAGCATGCCCTAGGTGCCTGGCACCTGAGGTGGAGCTCGATCACATGATGTGGGAATGCCCGAAATTGGGGACCTTTTGGTCCGAGGTAGGGGAGCTTCTTAATGAAGTGACGGAGCGGCAAGTGGAATACGACATGGCGCCCTGTTTATTGCTTTGGTTTCCTCACACTAGGACTACTAAGATCACTAGTAAATTCATTGATTTGGGCCTCATATTGGCCCAGAGGGAAATCACATGGCACTGGAAGTCGAGGGAGGGCCCCTCTAGCAGGCGATGGGCGAACGAACTCCAGAAATGGGCCCATAGTGAGAGCGTGATCAGATTACGCCAGGCAGCCCGCACCGCTAATGAGAGGAGCCTAGAGGCAGCACGTGCATGGGCAGAACTAGTGAGTGCGCTCAGTGACAGCCTCTTACCAGCAGATGAATAGTGGTTGAGTGTTCTGTGTTATGTTCCTTATGAGATACGGATGATTGCATGCGACCCTGTAGATTTCCTCCCTTCAGATGCTAAGAACTTGGAAGTAGGCCCACACCAGCAACAGCAGTTTTAGGGGGGGGTGGGATTTGTTGGGACAGGGAAGATATTTACTCTTGGTACGAGGCAAACGGCCCTATTAGCAATGAATAGTTAGTTCCTGGGAGGGTATAGCTAGACTGGCGACTCCCAATGGAGCGACCGAAGAGTACGAGTCCCACACTGAGGATGAGTATGGAATTAGGGGGTTGTCGTCAGGCTGGGGCAACATACTTCTGGCACACACGGTGCACACCATTCAGGTCATTAGTCCGGTAAGTGATGGGGTTGTACGACTGGGATCACAAGAAAAGCAGAAATTAGATGATCCATGGAGCGAAGTTTAAGGGCCGCCGTAGGAATCGCTAATTGTGACACTGATTTGCTGTTGCCGCCCGACCTCCGGGATGTGGGCTGAATGGCTGTATTATATCAAAATTATAATGATGTTGAAGCATTGATTTATGTCACTGACGAGGTGCCCTGAACAATTTGATGTCTTTTGTATATTTCTGCACCAAAAATAAAGTTAAAAAAAAAAAGAGTTAATCTCAGCCACTCGTAAAAGTTAATCTCAGCCAATGGTGAAAATTGATCTCCACCACTGGTAAGAGTTAATCTCAGCCACTGGTAAGAGTAAATCTCAAATACTGATGAGAGTTAATCTCAGCCACTGGTAAGAGTTAATCTCAGCCACTGGTGAAAATTGATCTCCATCACTGGTAAGAGTTAATCTCAGCCACTGGTAAAACGTCCTCTCCACCACTGGTAAGAGTTAATCTCAGCCACAGGTAAGAGTTAATCTCAGACACTGGTAAAAGTTATTTTCAGCCAATAGTAAGAGTAAATCTCAAATACTGATAAGAGTTAATCTCAGCCACTCGTAAAAGTTCATCTCAGCCACTGGTAAGAGTAAATCTCAAATACTGATGAGAGTTAATCTCAGCCACAGGTAAGAGTTAATCTCAGCCACTGGTAAAAATTAATCTCCATCACTGGTAAGAGTTAATCTCAGCCACTGGTAAAACGTCCTCTCCACCACTGGTAAGAGTTAATCTCAGCCACTGGTAAGAGTTAATCTCAGCCACTGGTAAAAGTTAATCTCAGCCACTGGTAAGAGTTAATCTCAAATACTGATAAGAGTTAATCTCAGCCACTGGTAAGAGTTAATCTCAAATACTCATAAGAATTAATCTCAGCCACTGGTATGAGTTAATCTCAGCGACTGGTAAGAGTCTATCTCAGCCCATGGTAAAAATTAGTCTGAGCCACTGGTAAGAGTAAATCTCAAATACTGATAAGAGTTAACCTCAAATACTGATAAGAGTTAATCTCAGCCACTGGTAGGAGTTAATCTCAGCCACTGGTAGGAGTTAATCTCAGCCACTGGTAAGAGTTAATCTCAGCCACTGGTAAGAGTTAATCTCAGCCACTGGTGAAACTTAATCTTAGCCACTGGTAAGAGTTAAATTTGAGCCCCTGGTAAGAGTTAATCTCAGCCACTAGTAAGAGTTAAATTCAGCCACTGGTAACATGTTATCTCAGCCACTGGTAATTCCTCCTGGCCGAAATCTGTGCCATGTTTTTTTTTGCCTACCATGCCACCTCAGGACATAACCATGTGGGCATGTCCTTAGCACCTGGGCATAGAAATGAAAATGCATTTAATTATTATAGAATGCCATATCGCGAGCGCAATTCGCAAAGTACAACCTTAAAATGAATGGATAGCTCAGTGAGATGGCGCTCTCTCTGACACGTCACGAGGTCACGAGCTGGAATCCCTCCGGGCCAGCTGAGCCTCCCGCTCTCCTCGGGGTGGGTATTGGAGCACCATTGACCTAGATAATACTGCATTTAGAAGTGGAAGATGCGTCCATGAAGCACTAGATAACACAATACTAGTCAGTGCGAACACAAATGCAGAAATCTACGGGGTTCGCTTTTCAGTTTGAAGTACATTATAAACCTATAAAGCTGAACGAGTAAACCATACCGACTGTGATAGCAGAATTAACTTTTTCCTTTCCCACAAGAAAATGCTTCCCTGGTGAAGCACCCTTGTCCAACGCACGTCCTTTAAATCTGATGGTGTCAGTTTCCCTTCCGAACCCTGGAAAAGCACTGACTGCTACCTGTGTTTGAAACCCCACAAACCTGTGCGCATGCGAGAGGGTCTCAGCCTGGAAGACCCCCTGTCCCACCACGAGCAGGAGAGACAATCCCCACACCGGGCAGATTCGTGGCATTCGCAAGTGAGAATCGGTCATCTAAATTGATTATTTTTTAACACAGGACTCATCTGGAGCTGTCCCCCCCCCCCCCAGCGCCTTGAGACTAGGCTTGGGCGGTAAATTCCGTTTCGCTCGCGGAAATTGTGGAATTTAGGTAATTTTGCGTTCCATGGAAAACGCAGAAGTGCCAAAAATTCCGCGATCCGAGGCTTTGCGCTATTTTTTGCTTGTTCACGTTTTCAAAATGCGTGTTTGCAAGATATTTCCCCCCGAGCATGCAAACAGCGTTCGCGAACAGGAAAAAGCATTGCGAACGGGCGGAACAAGCAATTCCGTGTGTTCGCGGAACTCAGTGCTCGTGGAGATTTTTTACTGTTTTGCGGAGCTTTGCATAGCACGGCTACGCAAATTCCGCCCACCCCTACCTGAGACCCTCACGGGTGAATAGCGCGCTATATAAACCCCCTGATTGGTTGATTGGTTGATAAGTCATTTTCGTTTAAAAATTTGAATTGGTTTATAAGTATTTAAAACAAGCGTTGGCAAAGGCAAATAGTCTTGCTTTGCCATTGCTGAGCTCTTGATCTAGATGGCTGCTGTCTTTCGTGAAGAAGTATGACACGTCAACACACACTGCATCTTGCAACAAGGCGGCCATTTATAAGGCATAGAAAACAATAATTATGGTGTGTATACTTTTGATGTGACTGATCACCACTTTTGATTTTGCCATTGTAGGCAGATATGGAAAGCCCCCGCAAGAGCAACGCGGTGGTAGGGAGGGAAAACACACATAAAAAGAGTTCAATGACTTTCAGCGGTGGAAGGATACACAAGAACTTCCAATCAGAAAAAATGAAGAGAGTGCTATGGTCCAGGGCAGGGAACAAACAGAGAATCTGGAGGAAGGCAGTGAATGCAAAGCACAACATTAAAATAGACAAGATAGCCATCCAATGAGAGAGCCAGAATTACATTGCAAACTACGTAAAGCAATGCAAAAAGAACAATTGGTGGACAGAATGCTGAACAATGTCAAACATTCACCCCAGTACAGAGATCTGGGCCTAAATCCATTGTTGTTTTGCTCACCATGCCATTCCAGTTTGGACCCAGCCATATGTAAATTAGTCTTGACCCCGCGCCCAATGGGAACAGTCCTGCCTGAACTGCCAGGCTGGGTCCTCCTTAGACCCGGAAACAAGCATCCTGGGACCAGTTTAAGAAAGCTGTTCATAGGAACACCTAAAAAATGAGAAAACCTTCTGAAATATTACGATATCGCCTCTGTTCTTTGCCTTCATAGGAGCTGACACCACTGCAGCGCCCCCGAAGGCACCAAAGATTGGTAGGCACCGCTGTGCTTTAGGTGTCTGTGCTCCAAACTTGTTTTGTTCTCACAAAAAACTCCAAAAGCAGTAGTTTGTTTATGAAAAACAAATAAATATTGGATCCCAAACCCTTTAGTTTTCTCTGAGGGTGGAAAGGTCTTTATTCTTTTTTTCTTCCTATAACCCCCAGGTTTTTGAATGGTGGTTCTGGACCGAAGCAAGGGCATCACACTATCGGCTCTAAATAGCGTGGGCAGTCTCATGTCGTAAGGACATGAGACCTCCCACTCTGACGGCCCTTACCCCGTTGGGCCGATGAAGTAAGCTTGACAGTCCGTCTGACTCATAGTTGAGTGGAAGGACCAGGGGATTGGTGAACAGGTCACATCGGTGGGGGAGTACCTTGTCGGCCAAACTGTAAATCAGACCTATAGTCTCATATTAACTTCAGGCTGTCCTGCTGTGCAGACGACTATAGGCCCAGTTTGGACTAGGACAGAAAATCTGTCAGGCAGGCACTCTTGTATCTACTCCCCAAATTTGGCCACCAGAGCGTCATTATTTGTAACGCTCTGGTGGCGCAAATTACAAAATCATATTTATGAGGACATGTAAAGCCACTTTGCATGGCCTCATAGGTATGGAGTGAGGCAAGGCAGTGCACTTCGCGGCGTTGCCATGCTCTGTCCTTGGGAGGCGTTCCATGGGCGGTGCGGTGGGTGCTCCCACACAACACCCATGGATTCTGACGCTTCCCCCGTTTACAAGACAATCTACACCTGGGCAAGCTCCTAAACCTTGCGACTTCCCTGGGGAAGTGAGAGGAGCATAAATGACTTTATTCATTATTTTTAGGCCTGGGCGCTGAACTCTGCTCCATTCGCTGAGTTTTCCGAGTTTTCCGCACTCTGCGGAGCACATGGAGTTGCGAAAAACTCCGCTCCATGAAGAAGAGCAGAGTTTTTTCCTTGTTTGTGTTCATCAGCGTTAAGTTGGTTAGCAAGAAAAATCCATAGCGAGGCCACCTCTCAGCAAGAATTCTCAATGTGAGCGGTTGCGGATGGTCATGACCGCTCGCGTTGAGAAACTTTCCGTTCACGTTGAGAAAGCGTCTGCTCGAGTAGAACTACTCAAGCAGCAGAAATGAGCAGCGCCCTCGTGCGCTCTGCATGGTGCCAGTTGCGCTGATTTTCCAGCAGGGGACAAAGACCCAGCGCTAAAACGCAGTGTGAATGGCACGTTGTAATGCACTCCACCGCTTGTGCACTCCACGTAGTGTTGCAGAGATTTTCGGTCATTTGAGGAGTTCTATTTAGCAGAACTCCTCGAACACCAACCAGGCCTACTCGCTTTTGTCCTCTTACCACGTGTGCTGCAGGACTTACCATGCGTGCTGCATTCTGCAGCACACATAGAAAGAGTAGACAGCCTCCCTGGATTGTTTTTTTTGCAGGAAGGTGCCCCTTCCTGCACAAAAGCAATCCCGCCGACAACACAGGCACCCTTGCACCATGTGACTGCGTTGGCGCTAGGCTGCCAAAACAGAGCCAGTTTGTGGGGGGCAAAGGACAAGAATGCACAATATTGGCTAAATATGGTGGATTCCTGCCATTTCACTTTGACATAGGGCAGTGCAGAGCAAGGGACTTGCAGTTGCACTGTCCTTCGCCAAACCCCTATAAATGAGGCCCCAAGTGTTCAGTGCAAGTCTACTGTCAAAGTGGCTCTTATAAATCCATTTAAAAGTTCGGTGTGCATCCGTCATTAATGATGGATGTTTACACAAATCTTTTTAAATCTTTTTTAAGTATTTGCTTTTCTAAAAACAAATTCTCAGAGTTTGTTTTTGCAATATTAAAAAAAGAATGGCCCAATAGTCTTGAGATTTTTCTCCCCAGGTGTGGGGATCATTATTCCGATATGTACTGTCCCTCACTGCCAGGTTATTCCTAGCAGTGGTGAACAGCAGCAAAAAAGCCATTTGATGGTCCACTCTAAATGGGGTGGACAGTACGATCGCTTCACTTTGATGATCAAACTACCTTGGGACATAGGAGGAACGTTTACGCCAATGGGGTACATTTTATTGAGTTTGTTTAAAGTTGCGTGCCCACGTGACTAACAATAAGGCAAACACCAAGGGGCATATTTAAAAGAAGCTTGTACTGCCACTGTATCATTTTTTTTCGACGCAGCAGCGGTGTATTGAGTTCTCCACATTGACCCATATTTACAAACTGACGCATTGTGTAGGCCTGCGTCAAATTATACCTGCGCTGTATAATGTGGAGAAGTGTGGCTCACTGGTTAGAGCGGCAGACTCTGAAGCAGAAATCTGGCCCGGGACCAGGGTTCAAGTCCCGACGCGGCAGGGTCTTGGGCTCAATGTCCGCGGACTCGATAATTCTCGCCTCGGCGCCTACTCTAATCATGGGGTCCCACGTTGCAACTCTGGGCAATAGCTTGCTTAATCTCCGCAATGGCCCCCACAACGCTAAGGATGCCTGGCCTCCAACTTGGGGGTGCCCAGAAGGGGCATCTCACAGGGAGAGCCAGGAAGGGTTCCACAGTGTTATACAGCGCCGGGACACCCTGGTGATGGGCAGCTGTGCGCTTTACAAGTATCCTACATTTACATTTTATAATGTATGCAGGGTAGGCGTTCCCTCATTAAAAGCCATTTGGAACTGCCACAGTGAAATGTACAGGTTTTCACTTCATCACTCTAAGCCTTGAATGTGTCAGAATTCCTACGCCTCCAAACCAGGCGTAGGAATAGACGCTTTGGCTTTACAATGGGAATTGCCTCTGTATTTTGACGCATTGCTGTAGTTGCGTCATTCTTAAGGTGAACTACAGCAATGCGCCACTTTTGGGCCCACAGATGCGCCAGTATATCTGACGCATCTGTGAATCTCTGGGCCATGGAGCCCTTGTAAATACAGAGCAGCCATGGCGTCGTAAAGGTATGTGACGAAGGTGCAAGAAATGTGATGCGTCAGTTCTTGTAAATCTGGTCCCAAGGGTTTGTGGAGCTGGGGCCTCCGTCACTCTGTCACTCTTGCCTTTAAGTACCCTGTCGATCAAACTCTAAAAAGGGCACTTAATCTGCCAGATGTTTCCAAAAGAGCATCTACATTTGTATAGTTAGCTCTTCCTAATTCTGGGTCCTGGGATTGGGGGGCCAGGTTTGCTTTCTCCTAAATGTATGCTGCAAGCCTGAGGGCAGATTTGAGTAAAAACAAACATAAGAATCCCTCACTTCTCTGAATTTTGAACTATTCCTTCAAGTGATGCCTGCCTTTGGTCCACTGTATACAAACGGACGTGGAGTGACGTCACTTCCGCTGATCAGTGCTGCGCAGAGGAGGGTGGTACTGGTAAGTGCGGGTCTTTTACACAAACGCATCCTCTTACTTCTCCGAACCCCATCTCCTACGCCGTACACGTACGCCGGCAGCTCGCAGGAGGAGTCGGGAGGGCCTCTGTGGAGGTGAAGAGATGGGGCTGCAATGAAACGAGGGAAGAGAAGTGAACCCCCAAGGGATGCAGCCGCGCGAGGAAACAGACTGTCAGAAAACAAACCGGCTGGTGAGTGAGCCAAAGGCAACGGGGCCAACATCCCCTCGAGAACACACGCTGCAAAGACACAAACACACTCACAACCTGAGTAACAAAAGGTGCGAAGCGAAACCGACGTGCTGAAGAGAGAAAAGCTCTCGCCCTGTGTGACCCCGAGAGGAAGGGTCGGGAGCTGTCAGGAGAAGGGCCCTGCCGGCGCCTCATTAGAAGAAGGCATTCAGCGATAGCAAGAAAGGGGCCCCCAGAGAAAGGGGGCCGAGCTGCCCTCTGCCTTTAGAGGAGGAACAGCGCGGCCGCACTCTGCAAGAAGAGAAGGAACAGCGCAGCAACACCCTGCAAGAAGAGGAGAAATAGAGCAGCCACACTCTGCAAGAAGAGAAGAAACAGCGCAGCCGCACTCTGCAAGAAGAGAAGCAACAGCGCAGCAACACTCTTCAAGAAGAGGAGGAACAGCGCAGCCACACTCTGCAAGAAGAGGAGGAACAGCGCAGCCACACTCTGCAAGAAGAGAAGGAACAGCGCAGCAACACTCTTCAAGAAGTGAAGGAACAGCGCAGCCACACCCTGCAAGAAGCGAAGGAACAGCGCGGCCACACTCTTCAAGAAGAGGAGGAACAGCGCGGCCACACCCTGCAAGAAGAGAAGCAACAGCGCAGCAACACTCTGCAAGAAGAGAAGGAACAGCGCAGCCACACTCTGCAAGAAGAGGAGAAATAGAGCAGCCACACTCTGCAAGAAGAGAAGGAACAGCGCAGCCGCACTCTGCAAGAAGAGAAGGAACAGCGCAGCCGCACTCTTCAAGAAGAGAAGGAACAGCGCAGCACACTCTGCAGGAAGAGAAGGAACAGCGCAGCAACACTGAGGAGGAACAGCGCAGCCACACCCTGCAAGAAGAGGAGGAACAGAGCAGCAACACTCTTCAAGAAGAGAAGGAACAGCGCAGCCGCACTCTGCAAGAAGAGAAGGAACAGCGCAGCCGCACTCTGCAAGAAGAGAAGGAACAGCGCAGCCACACTCTGCAAGAAGAGAAGGAACAGCGCAGCCACACCCTGCAAGAAGAGAAGCAACAGCGCAGCCGCACTCTGCAAGAAGAGAAGGAACAGCGCGGCCACACACTGCAAGAAGAGAAGGAACAGCGCAGCCACACCCTGCAAGACGAGAAGGAACAGCGCAGCCACACCCTGCAAGAAGAGAAGGAACAGCGCAGCAACACCCTGCATGAAGAGGAGGAACAGCGCAGCAACACCCTGCAAGAAGAGAAGGAACAGGCAGCCACACCCTGCAAGAAGAGAAGGAACAGCGCAGCAACACCCTGCAAGAAGAGAAGGAACAGCGCAGCCACACCCCGAAAGAAGAGGAGGAACAGCGCAGCTACACCCTGCAAGAAGAGAAGGAACAGCGCAGCCACACCCTGCAAGAAGAGAAGGAACAGCGCAGCAACACCCTGCATGAAGAGGAGGAACAGCGCAGCAACACCCTGCAAGAAGAGAAGGAACAGGCAGCCACACCCTGCAAGAAGAGAAGGAACAGCGCAGCAACACCCTGCAAGAAGAGAAGGACCAGCGCAGCCGCGCCCTGCAAGAAGAGAAGGAACAGCGCAGCTACACTCTTCAAGAAGAGAAGGAACAGCGCAGCCGCACTCTGCAAGAAGAGAAGGAACAGCGCAGCAACACTCTTCAAGAAGAGAAGGAACAGCGAAGCACACTCTGCAAGAAGAGAAGGAACAGCGCAGCAACACTCTGCAAGAAGAGAAGGAACAGCGCAGCCACACCCTGCAAGAAGAAAAGGAACAGCGCAGCAACACACTCTGCAAGAAGAGAAGGAACAGCGCGGCCACACCCTGCAAGAAGAGAAGGAACAGCGCAGCAACACCCTGCAAGAAGAGAAGGAACAGCGCAGCAACACCCTACAAGAAGAGAAGGAACAGCACAGCCACACCCTTCAAGAAGAGAAGGAACAGCGCAGCCACACCCTGCAAGAAGAGAAGGAACAGCGCAGCAACACCCTGCAAGAAGAGAAGGAACAGCGCAGCAACACCCTACAAGAAGAGAAGGAACAGCACAGCCACACCCTTCAAGAAGAGAAGGAACAGCGCAGCCACACCCTGCAAGAAGAGAAGGAACAGCGCAGCCACACTCTGCAAGAAGAGAAGGAACAGCGCAGCCACACCCTACAAGAAGAGAAGCAACAGCGCAGCCACACCCTGCAAGAAGAGAAGGAACAGCGCAGCCACACTCTGCAAGAAGAGAAGGAACAGCGCAGCCACACCGTACAAGAAGAGAAGCAACAGCGCAGCCACACTCTGCAAGAAGAGAAGGAACAGCACAGCCACACCCTGCAAGAAGAGAAGGAACAGCGCAGCCACACTCTGCAAGAAGAGAAGGAACAGCGCAGCCACACCCTACAAGAAGAGAAGCAACAGCGCAGCCACACTCTGCAAGAAGAGAAGGAACAGCGCGGCAACACCCTGCAAGAAGAGAAGGAACAGCGCAGCAACACCCTGCAAGAAGAGAAGGAACAGCGCAGCCACACCCTTCAAGAAGAGAAGGAACAGCGCAGCCACACCCTGCAAGACGAGAAGGAACAGCGCAGCCACACCCTGCAAGAAGAGAAGGAACAGCGCAGCAACACCCTGCATGAAGAGGAGGAACAGCGCAGCAACACCCTGCAAGAAGAGAAGGAACAGGCAGCCACACCCTGCAAGAAGAGAAGGAACAGCGCAGCAACACCCTGCAAGAAGAGAAGGAACAGCGCAGCCACACCCCGAAAGAAGAGGAGGAACAGCGCAGCTACACCCTGCAAGAAGAGAAGGAACAGCGCAGCCACACCCTGCAAGAAGAGAAGGAACAGCGCAGCAACACCCTGCATGAAGAGGAGGAACAGCGCAGCAACACCCTGCAAGAAGAGAAGGAACAGGCAGCCACACCCTGCAAGAAGAGAAGGACCAGCGCAGCAACACCCTGCAAGAAGAGAAGGACCAGCGCAGCCGCGCCCTGCAAGAAGAGAAGGAACAGCGCAGCTACACTCTTCAAGAAGAGAAGGAACAGCGCAGCACACTCTGCAAGAAGAGAAGGAACAGCGCAGCAACACTCTGCAAGAAGAGAAGGAACAGCGCAGCCACACCCTGCAAGAAGAAAAGGAACAGCGCAGCAACACTCTTCAAGAAGAGGAGGAACAGCGCAGCCACACTCTGCAAGAAGAGAAGGAACAGCGCAGCTACACTGTGCAAGAAGAGGAGGAACAGCGCAGCCACACTCTGCAAGAAGAGAAGGAACAGCGCAGCTACACTCTGCAAGAAGAGAAGGAACAGCGCAGCAACACTCTGCAAGAAGAGGAGGAACAGCGCAGCCACACTCTGCAAGAAGAGAAGGAACAGCGCAGCCACACCCTGCAAGAAGAGAAGGAACAGCGCAGCTACACCCTGCAGGAAGAGGAGGAACAGCGCAGCCACACCCTGCAAGAAGAGAAGGAACAGCGCAGCAACACTCTGCAAGAAGAGAAGGAACAGCGCAGCCACACTCTGCAAGAAGAGAAGGAACAGCGCAGCCACACTCTGCAAGAAGAGAAGGAACAGCGCAGCCACACCCTGCAAGAAGAGAAGGAACAGCGCAGCAACACTCTTCAAGAAGAGGAGGAACAGCGCAGCAACACTCTGCAAGAAGAGAACGAACAGCGCAGCTACACTCTGCAAGAAGAGGAGGAACAGCGCAGCCACACTCTGCAAGAAGAGAAGGAACAGCGCAGCTACACTCTGCAAGAAGAGAAGGAACACTCTGCAAGAAGAGGAGGAACAGCGCAGCCACACTCTGCAAGAAGAGAAGGAACAGCGCAGCCACACCCCGCAAGAAGAGAAGGAACAGCGCAGCTACACCCTGCAGGAAGAGGAGGAACAGCGCAGCCGCACTCTGCAGGAAGAGGAGGAACAGCGGAGCAACACCCTGCAAGAAGAGAAGGAACAGCGCAGCCACACCCTGCAAGAAGAGAAGGAACAGCGCAGCCACACCCTGCAAGAAGAGAAGGAACAGCGCAGCAACACTCTGCAAGAAGAGGAGGAACAGCGCAGCCACACTCTGCAAGAAGAGAAGGAACAGCGCAGCTACACTCTGCAAGAAGAGGAGGAACAGCGCAGCCACACTCTGCAAGAAGAGAAGGAACAGCGCAGCTACACTCTGCAAAAAGAGGAGAAACAGAGCAGCAACACTCTTCAAGAAGAGAAGGAACAGCGCAGCAACACTCTTCAAGAAGAGAAGGAACAGCGCAGCAACACTCTTCAAGAAGAGGAGGAACAGCGCAGCAACACTCTGCAAGAAGAGAAGGAACAGCGCGGCAACACACTCTGCAAGAAGAGAAGGAACAGCGCAGCAACACCCTGCAAAAAGAGGAGGAACAGCGCAGCCACACTCTGCAAGAAGAGAAGGAACAGCGCAGCCACACCCTGCAAGAAGAGAAGGAACAGTGCAGCTACACTCTGCAAGAAGAGAAGGAACAGCGCAGCCACACTCTGCAAGAAGAGGAGGAACAGCACAGCCACACTCTGCAAGAAGAGAAGCAACAGCGCAGCCACACTCTGCAAGAAGAGAAGGAACAGCGCAGCCACACCCTGCAAAAAGAGGAGAAATAGAGCAGCAACACTCTTCAAGAAGAGAAGGAACAGCGCAGCAACACTCTTCAAGAAGAGGAGGAACAGCGCAGCAACACTCTCCAAGAAGAGAAGGAACAGCGCAGCCGCACTCTGCCAGAAGAGAAGGAACAGCGCAGCCACACTCTGCAAGAAGAGAAGGAACAGCGCACCCACACCCTACAAGAAGAGAAGCACCAGCGCAGCCACACCCTGCAAGAAGAGAAGCAACAGCGCGGCCACACCCTACAAGAAGAGAAGGAACAGTGCACCCACACCCTACAAGAAGAGAAGCAACAGCGCAGCCGCACTCTGCCAGAAGAGAAGGAACAGCGCAGCCAAACCCTACAAGAAGAGAAGGAACAGCGCACCCACACCCTACAAGAAGAGAAGCAACAGCGCAGCCGCACTCTGACAGAAGAGAAGCAACAGCGCAGCCGCACTCTGCCAGAAGAGAAGGAACAGCGCAGCCACACTCTGCAAGAAGAGAAGGAACAGCGCAGCAACACCCTGCAAGAAGAGAAGCAACAGCGCAGCCACACTCTGCAAGAAGAGAAGGAACAGCGCAGCAACACCCTGCAAGAAGAGAAGGAACAGCGCAGCAACACCCTGCAAGAAGAGAAGGAACAGCGCAGCCGCACCCTGCAAGAAGAGAAGGAACAGCGCAGCAACACCCTACATGAAGAGAAGGAACAGCGCGGCCACACCCTGCAAGAAGAGGAGGAACAGTGCGGCCACACACTGCAAGAAGAGAAGGAACAGCGCGGCCACACCCTGCAAGAAGAGAAGGAACAGCGCAGCAACACCCTGCAAGAAGAGAAGCAACAGCGCAGCCACACTCTGCAAGAAGAGAAGGAACAGCGCAGCCACACTCTGCCAGAAGAGAAGGAACAGCGCAGCCACACTCTGCAAGAAGAGAAGGAACAGCATAGCAACACCCTGCAAGAAGAGAAGCAACAGCGCAGCCACACTCTGCAAGAAGAGAAGGAACAGCGCAGCAACACCCTGCAAGAAGAGAAGGAACAGCGCCGCCACACCCTGCAAGAAGAGGAGGAACAGTGCGGCCACACACTGCAAGAAGAGAAGGAACAGCGCGGCCACACCCTGCAAGAAGAGAAGGAACAGCGCAGCAACACCCTGCAAGAAGAGAAGCAACAGCACAGCCACACTCTGCAAGAAGAGAAGAACAGCGCAGCCACACTCTGCCAGAAGAGAAGGAACAGCGCAGCCACACTCTGCCAGAAGAGAAGGAACAGCGCAGCCACACTCTGCAAGAAGAGAAGGAACAGCGCAGCAACACCCTGCAAGAAGAGAAGCAACAGCGCAGCCACACTCTGCAAGAAGAGAAGGAACAGCGCAGCAACACCCTGCAAGAAGAGAAGGAACAGCGCGGCCACACTCTGCAAGAAGAGAAGGAACAGTGCGGCCACACACTGCAAGAAGAGAAGGAACAGCGCGGCCACACCCTGCAAGAAGAGAAGGAACAGCGCAGCAACACTCTTCAAGAAGAGAAGGAACAGCGCAGCAACACCCTGCAAGAAGAGAAGGAACAGCGCGTCCACACCCTGCAAGAAGAGAAGCAACAGCACAGCCACACCCTGCAAGAAGAGAAGGAACAGCGCAGCCACACCCTGCAAGAAGAGAAGCAACAGCACAGCCACACCCTGCAAGAAGAGAAGCAACAGCACAGCCACACCCTGCAAGAAGAGAAGCAACAGCGCAGCATCACTCTTCAAGAAGAGAAGGAACAGCGCAGCCACACCCTGCAAGAAGAGAAGCAACAGCGCGGCCACACCCTACAAGAAGAGAAGGAACAGCGCACCCACACCCTACAAGAAGAGAAGCAACAGCGCAGCCGCACTCTGCCAAAAGAGAAGGAACAGCGCAGCCACACTCTGCAAGAAGAGAAGCAACAGCGCAGCCGCACTCTGCCAGAAGAGAAGGAACAGCGCAGCAACACCCTGCAAGAAGAGAAGCAACAGCGCAGCCACACTCTGCAAGAAGAGAAGAACAGCGCAGCCACACTCTGCCAGAAGAGAAGGAACAGCGCAGCCACACTCTGCCAGAAGAGAAGTGTTGGAAATGGGGGTTGCCCAAGTCTCAAAGGGGGTAGCATGGCATCAAGCGGGCAGGCCAAACTTCGAGGACATGTGAAGCATTCGCGCAGTACCCTCAGTCAACACACCAGGCACACTACAAAAGAGGCAGGACACCAATTTGGGTTGGAAAATTAAGCAGTTTAGTATCTCCAACCTGCAAGGCAAAAATGCATTAACAGTGTCATCATAACACGGCGCCAACTGGCACCAGAGCCAAGTACTTCAGAGGGGGATTATTTACATGGGATAAAAAAAAAGGTTGAGTCCAATGTCCATGCTGTAAGGGAAAAAGGATGGGTTAAAAATGTCATTAGATCTGGAGCCCAATCTGGCGGGGCCAACTCAGACTCTCATCCTACCGGGAAGGCTGTAAATGCAAAATACCACCTTAGCATAGATATTTATATCATGCACAATCACGCCAACCCAACCCCTGTAAAAGAAAACATCAGGGCAACATAGTACCTCATAAATAGGAGCACCTGTAATAACAGGCACAAAAGCATGCGATTAACCATTAGGTAGGAAAGTGGCCTCACCATAACCGTATAAACAGTAACCTAAGAGCCATGCCTAACCTCAGGGACCATCTGGCACAGGTAACTATGGCATTTCATTAGGCATGTCACCTGGCTAGGTGTATCAAACATCAGGCGGAACATACATCGCCTAGCATTAACATCAGGTAGAGGCCCTCCTTAAAGCTCAGGAACACCTGTAAGGGATTAGCTAGGCTCCCTCTACCAACAACCTCGGGGTATGAGCAGGGGCCTAGAATCAATCGTTAGGCCCGCTTAGGGCAGGACATCTTTAGCATAAAAACAGTAACCACAGATAACTGCAGGGCCTGAGTAAACAGCTTCCTTCAGGCAGGCCTAAACACTTTAGTGAAAATCATGTAACCTCGTGCTGTCATAAACCCTTAACATTCAGGTGTCATCCCATTAGGAGAACAAACGCTGCACTACACAGCCAACAATATTTCCTAGCTGCAGGAATCAGCCAGTCATTAAATGGGGGTAAACATTTCATTACTGGTCAGGCTGGAATAAACGTTGCATTTAATAACAGTAACCCAATCAGTAGAACATTTCATCAAATAGGCACACCCTTCATTAAACGGGGCCTAGCGGTAGTCTATGAAGAACCATCCCCCAGCCAGGGGTTAGCTTTATGGCCAGACCATCACCAAAGGCTTTTGCCCATGTTCTACCCACTTCCAGGTCTTTCTTTGGCTAAGTAGGGCCAACGGGACCCAGCCACAGTTTCTTCCCGGGGAAGGGGCGAACTCGAGGCCTTCTCCGGCCTTCCGCCCTCCTCCCCTGGGGATTACCTTTTTGTCTTCGGCCCTCCGGGGCCCTTGCGTTGGCTTTTGGGCAAGATCGGGGCTGAGGACCAGACGGGGGCCGTGCCCTCTCTCCAGGATCCACTCGTCGACGATACCGGCCTTCTCAAGCTCCGGCAGGCCAAGGACCAATCAGGGCCCAGCTTGGGGAAAGGCACGACCGCACCCGCCTATCAGCTGCAGCCTCCAGAGATGTAGCCGCGGGGTCCAATCCTTGTGCGGCGTTGGCGGGGCAGGCCGGTGACGCGGCCGGCGCCCCCGTCACGTGGTGGAGGTAGCGATGGCTTCAGGCCTAGTGTGGCCTGCTTGGAACGCGCGGCGGTCTCCTCAGGGCTCCAGGGGCCACCGCGGAAGACTCCACGCAATCGGGCCGGGCGCGGCCCTTGACACCACGGCGGCGGCCCTCTCCTGGTACCGGGGGCCGCCGGGGCAGACAACAGCGCTTCGGACCCAGAGCTTCACGGGGCTGTGGCGGTGAGTGGGAAAACAGCAGCGCTTCGAAGGGGCACCGCTTTCAGGTCACACACAGCTCCTAATGGCCAGCAGCGCTTGGAGGCACAACCATGGTCTCTGGAGTCACAGCAGGCTTGTACAGTACAGCGCTTATCAGGGGGCACGGCCTGAGAGCGCTTGAAGGGCAGTTGAGGCAGTTCAGGACCACAGCTCCCAGGACCCTGGGGCCTCAAAGGGGCACAGCTCTTTCACAGTCCAGGGCCACAAATTCCCAAGGGGGGGGGGTTGGACAGTCTCACTATAGTTCCCCAGGCCACACAGCCCCAGTGCTTCTCTTCCCACGGTGCTTGCTAGGCGCTCCAGGGGCAAATTATCTGAGGCAGGTCAGCAACCCTGGGTTCAGCACGGCGCTTTAGATTTATAGCGTTTAGGAGTACAGACAGTCCCAATTCATCAGCCTCAGGGGCACAGTCCTCACCTCCTTGGCGCTTCTTCCGCGCAACGCTGACGGAATTCCCGGTCCCCACAGTGTCAGGGACCTGGGTAGGGGCCCTCCCTGGTCAGGGGCCCAGGGGACAGCAGAGGAGGGGGGGTTTTAGGGGTGCAGGGCCCAGCTCACAGGCCCATGTGGCGGTAGCACCTCACAACAGGTCCCCTCCCTTCCTTGTCCCAGCGCTGACTGACTCTCTGGTGACACTTCCCCCTATTTATACCCTCCTCCCAGGCAGTGCAAGGACCTTCTAGAATGTTGGCACATCTAGCCTAAACTGGTTCTAGGGGAGGGGGTGAGCACCCTGGGTGCCAGGCTTTCCCTCCAAAAGCTAGGGGTTGCTGGGTAATGTTATCTAGACCGCTGACCTATGTCAGTCCAGTGGCAAAACCCATGGCCATGGCATCCATTTTAAAAGCAATACATTTCAGTCAGGTGCGTTTTCAAAATGGGGGATATTTACAAGTGCTCACATTATGTCAGGTAATTACATGTTTCAAAAGGGGTCTCACACCACTCATGGCCTATACAGGTTTAATCCCATGGGGGAGACAATCCAGATAAGGGGGTCAAAAGCGAAAAATTTTGGGGGGAAAAGGCCAAGTCCAACACGACTCCCCCCCAGCCAAAAGCCAGGGTAGACACATCAATGCCTTGATGGGCTTCCCTGCTTGGGGCGGAAAAAGGTGGACGCAGGCCTGCAACTACAGGAGCACCTGCAGTCTCTCCTCCACTCTGGAACCCAATGGTTCTCTTTCGCAACCCTCCCTTCACCAACAGAACCACCCCACTGGTGTTCCCTAGTGGGATGTTTCTCCTTCCTAGAGTGGGAGGCTCTAGCCTCAGGCTTGTGATACTCTGGAACCACTCTCTTCTCTCCAAATTTCCACTGGTCCACCCACCTGGGGTCTACACCCTCAGAATGACCAGCCCTTAGGGGCGAGGCTCCCCTCCCCCTACTTCTCCTCCTAGGGTTCCTCCATCTCCTACGCCTGGGGACACCCTCACACAACTCTCTCCCCAACCTGGAGTCGAAACTCCCAGGCTGAACCGGTGACAGGGGCGAGTCCTCCCTCTCCCTGCACCCCCTCCCAGAATTCTGCACCCTCCTACCCGGAGAAGTACCCCTGGGAGTCACTTCCGGGGGGACTCTGGTTTCAGATGTCCCTCCCACCAGGGCAGGCAACTCCTGACCCTGGCCACCCAACCCGGGGTCTACGCCCTGTGGCTGAGCCGGTGACAGAGAGGAGACCTTCCTCCCTCTGCACCCCCTCCCAGAGTTCCGCACCCTCCCACTGGAAGTGGTACCCCTGGGAGTCGATTTGGTAGGGACCTGCCTTACAGGAACCCCACCCTCCAGGCCAGGCAACTCCTGAACCTGGAACCCCAGTCCAAGATCTAGACCCTGTGACTGGTCAGTCCCCCGAACCACCGAAGCTCGGATTAATGATGCTCCGGGTTCTCCTGACATAAGGGGATCCCTCCCTCTGGATGACACATCGGGGCAGCCTAGCCTCCCAAGCTGGGGTTCTCTTAAAGAACACTCCAGGCCTGGTGGCCGCAGCTGGGGTACCTTGGGACACCTCCCCGTCTCTCTCCCTTCGGGATCACTCCCCTCTGCCTTCCCAGACACTCTGGCACTTACCCAGAGGTCTGCCTCCCGTGCAAGTTCCCTGGGGTCTGAGAACCCGCACTGCAACAGATGGTGACGCAGTGTTGGGAAACAACTCCTTAGCATGTGCTCCCGGATAACGGCATGGCACAGCCCTTCCCAATCCTCCACTGCTCTCCTCACCACCCAATCCTCCAGTACAGTCCAACACTCCTCCTCAAACTCTCCCCAGGACTGATGGGACAGCTTTCCCCTGCCCCTAAACACTAACCCGTCCTCCTCTTCTGGGGAATCAGGCACAGTCTCCTGGGCTGCGGGAGTGGGACTCCTTGCACTGGACCTACACTCGCTGCCACCACTGGATCCCACCCTCCTCGGTGAATCCAGACTCCTGAAACCACTCTCAGGGGTCAACCTACCCACCTGAGCTGATCTCTCCCTGGCGAAGGCCCTCTCCACCTCCGCCATCCTCTCCAGCGCTAGGACTCTTTCAGTCTCTAGTCGCTGCTCTTCTACCCTCAGCTGCGCTAAGCCCTCGGCATGCCTGAGCTTTGCCAGCGCCAGCTGATACTCCCTCTCTTCCCTCCTATCTACCCACTCTTCTGGGGACAGGGAAAGGGATGGGGCAGTGCCCCCGGGGCTGGACCCAGTGCGAGACTCCCTATCTTCGGTGTCCTCCACAGCTACTGGCGTCTGCGCCCTCTCAAACTCTTCCTCCTCATCGGAATAACTACCTCCCAGGGTTCTGGATGGGGAGCCCTCTCTCTGGTCTCTAACCCACTGACCCTTTAAAACCTCGGGGGGGTAGTCAGACAAGTCCCCATCAATCTCTAAGGGCTCTCCCCTCTTTAGGGCCTCATAGAGAAACAGGTTCCTCCTAATGTTCCCTACTGGGGGTATCCCTCTCTCTAGAAGGAAGTCTATCACCTCCTGTTCGGTGTACTCCATCAGTTCCACTTCCTGGTAGATCAACCCCATCGTGGCGAGATACACCCGGGACACACCCTCCCAGTGGAACAAGGGGACAATTCAGAACACTCTTCAGGAGGAAGCAATAAAAAACACAATAATCCCCACAAAAAGGCTCGGATTACATCCAAGCTCTATTTGCAGTGTAACCCGTGGCCGCTGTGGTACTGCGCAAACACAAGTCCTATCCCACCGCTCTGCCACCAAATGTTGGAAATGGGGGTTGCCCAAGTCTCAAAGGGGGTAGCATGGCATCAAGCGGGCAGGCCAAACTTCGAGGACATGTGAAGCATTCGCGCAGTACCCTCAGTCAACACACCAGGCACACTACAAAAGAGGCAGGACACCAATTTGGGTTGGAAAATTAAGCAGTTTAGTATCTCCAACCTGCAAGGCAAAAATGCATTAACAGTGTCATCATAACACGGCGCCAACTGGCACCAGAGCCAAGTACTTCAGAGGGGGATTATTTACATGGGATAAAAAAAAGGTTGAGTCCAATGTCCATGCTGTAAGGGAAAAAGGATGGGTTAAAAATGTCATTAGATCTGGAGCCCAATCTGGCGGGGCCAACTCAGACTCTCATCCTACCGGGAAGGCTGTAAATGCAAAATACCACCTTAGCATAGATATTTATATCATGCACAATCACGCCAACCCAACCCCTGTAAAAGAAAACATCAGGGCAACATAGTACCTCATAAATAGGAGCACCTGTAATAACAGGCACAAAAGCATGAGATTAACCATTAGGTAGGAAAGTGGCCTCACCATAACCGTATAAACAGTAACCTAAGAGCCATGCCTAACCTCAGGGACCATCTGGCACAGGTAACTATGGCATTTCATTAGGCATGTCACCTGGCTAGGTGTATCAAACATCAGGCGGAACATACATCGCCTAGCATTAACATCAGGTAGAGGCCCTCCTTAAAACTCAGGAACACCTGTAAGGGATTAGCTAGGCTCCCTCTACCAACAACCTCGGGGTATGAGCAGGGGCCTAGAATCAATCGTTAGGCCCGCTTAGGGCAGGACATCTTTAGCATAAAAACAGTAACCACAGATAACTGCAGGGCCTGAGTAAACAGCTTCCTTCAGGCAGGCCTAAACACTTTAGTGAAAATCATGTAACCTCGTGCTGTCATAAACCCTTAACATTCAGGTGTCATCCCATTAGGAGAACAAACGCTGCACTACACAGCCAACAATATTTCCTAGCTGCAGGAATCAGCCAGTCATTAAATGGGGGTAAACATTTCATTACTGGTCAGGCTGGAATAAACGTTGCATTTAATAACAGTAACCCAATCAGTAGAACATTTCATCAAATAGGCACACCCTTCATTTAACGGGGCCTAGCGGTAGTCTATGAAGAACCATCCCCCAGCCAGGGGTTAGCTTTATGGCCAGACCATCACCAAAGGCTTTTGCCCATGTTCTACCCACTTCCAGGTCTTTCTTTGGCTAAGTAGGGCCAACGGGACCCAGCCACAGTTTCTTCCCGGGGGAGGGGCGAACTCGAGGCCTTCTCCGGCCTTCCGCCCTCCTCCCCTGGGGATTACCTTTTTGTCTTCGGCCCTCCGGGGCCCTTGCGTTGGCTTTTGGGCAAGATCGGGGCTGAGGACCAGACGGGGGCCGTGCCCTCTCTCCAGGATCCACTCGTCAACGATACCGGCCTTCTCAAGCTCCGGCAGGCCAAGGACCAATCAGGGCCCAGCTTGGGGAAAGGCACGACCGCACCCGCCTATCAGCTGCAGCCTCCAGAGATGTAGCCGCGGGGTCCAATCCTTGTGCGGCGTTGGCGGGGGCAGGCCGGTGACGCGGCCGGCGCCCCCCTCACGTGGTGGAGGTAGCGATGGCTTCAGGCCTAGTGTGGCCTGCTTGGAACGCGCGGCGGTCTCCTCAGGGCTCCAGGGGCCACCGCGGAAGACTCCACGCAATCGGGCCGGGCGCGGCCCTTGACACCACGGCGGCGGCCCTCTCCTGGTACCGGGGGCCGCCGGGGCAGACAACAGCGCTTCGGACCCAGAGCTTCACGGGGCTGTGGCGGTGAGTGGGAAAACAGCAGCGCTTCGAAGGGGCACCGCTTTCAGGTCACACACAGCTCCTAATGGCCAGCAGCGCTTGGAGGCACAACCATGGTCTCTGGAGTCACAGCAGGCTTGTACAGTACAGCGCTTATCAGGGGGCACGGCCTGAGAGCGCTTGAAGGGCAGTTGAGGCAGTTCAGGACCACAGCTCCCAGGACCCTGGGGCCTCAAAGGGGCACAGCACAGCTCTTTCACAGTCCAGGGCCACAAATTCCCAAGGGGGGGGGGGTTGGACAGTCTCACTATAGTTCCCCAGGCCACACAGCCCCAGTGCTTCTCTTCCCACGGTGCTTGCTAGGCGCTCCAGGGGCAAATTATCTGAGGCAGGTCAGCAACCCTGGGTTCAGCACGGCGCTTTAGATTTATAGCGTTTAGCAGTACAGACAGTCCCAATTCATCAGCCTCAGGGGCACACTCCTCACCTCCTTGGCGCTTCTTCCGCGCAACGCTGACGGAATTCCCGGTCCCCACAGTGTCAGGGACCTGGGTAGGGGCCCTCCCTGGTCAGGGGCCCAGGGGACAGCAGAGGAGGGGGGGTTTTAGGGGTGCAGGGCCCAGCTCACAGGCCCATGTGGCGGTAGCACCTCACAACAGGTCCCCTCCCTTCCTTGTCCCAGCGCTGACTGACTCTCTGGTGACACTTCCCCCTATTTATACCCTCCTCCCAGGCAGTGCCAGGACCTTCTAGAATGTTGGCACATCTAGCCTAAACTGGTTCTAGGGGAGGGGGTGAGCACCCTGGGTGCCAGGCTTTCCCTCCAAAAGCTAGGGGTTGCTGGGTAATGTTATCTAGACCGCTGACCTATGTCAGTCCAGTGGCAAAACCCATGGCCATGGCATCCATTTTAAAAGCAATACATTTCAGTCAGGTGCGTTTTCAAAATGGGGGATATTTACAAGTGCTCACATTATGTCAGGTAATTACATGTTTCAAAAGGGGTCTCACACCACTCATGGCCTATACAGGTTTAATCCCATGGGGGAGACAATCCAGATAAGGGGGTCAAAAGCGAAAAATTTTGGGGGGAAAAGGCCAAGTCCAACAAGAAGGAACAGCGCAGCCACACTCTGCAAGAAGAGAAGGAACAGCGCAGCAACACCCTGCAAGAAGAGAAGCAACAGCGCAGCCACACTCTGCAAGAAGAGAAGGAACAGCGCAGCAACACCCTGCAAGAAGAGAAGGAACAGCGCGGCCACACTCTGCAAGAAGAGAAGGAACAGTGCGGCCACACACTGCAAGAAGAGAAGGAACAGCGCGGCCACACCCTGCAAGAAGAGAAGGAACAGCGCAGCAACACTCTTCAAGAAGAGAAGGAACAGCGCAGCAACACCCTGCAAGAAGAGAAGGAACAGCGCAGCCACACCCTGCAAGAAGAGAAGCAACAGCACAGCCACACCCTGCAAGAAGAGAAGCAACAGCACAGCCACACCCTGCAAGAAGAGAAGCAACAGCGCAGCATCACTCTTCAAGAAGAGAAGGAACAGCGCAGCCACACCCTGCAAGAAGAGAAGCAACAGCGCGGCCACACCCTACAAGAAGAGAAGGAACAGCGCACCCACACCCTACAAGAAGAGAAGCAACAGCGCAGCCGCACTCTGCCAGAAGAGAAGGAACAGCGCAGCCACACTCTGCAAGAAGAGAAGGAACAGCGCAGCAACACCCTGCAAGAAGAGAAGCAACAGCGCAGCCACACTCTGCAAGAAGAGAAGGAACAGCGCAGCAACACCCTACATGAAGAGAAGGAACAGCGCAGCCACACCCTGCAAGAAGAGGAGGAACAGCGCGGCCACACCCTGCAAGAAGAGAAGGAACAGCGCAGCAACACTCTTCAAGAAGAGAAGGAACAGCGCAGCAACACCCTGCAAGAAGAGAAGGAACAGCGCAGCCACACCCTGCAAGAAGAGAAGCAACAGCACAGCCACACCCTGCAAGAAGAGAAGGAACAGCGCAGCCACACCCTGCAAGAAGAGA
This sequence comes from Lissotriton vulgaris, assembly GCF_964263255.1. Taxonomy (NCBI): domain Eukaryota; kingdom Metazoa; phylum Chordata; class Amphibia; order Caudata; family Salamandridae; genus Lissotriton; species Lissotriton vulgaris. Next base: position 2,006,024,573 of record NC_141693.1, on the reverse strand, counting down.
AGCAACAGCACAGCCACACCCTGCAAGAAGAGAAGCAACAGCGCAGCATCACTCTTCAAGAAGAGAAGGAACAGCGCAGCCACACCCTGCAAGAAGAGAAGCAACAGCGCGGCCACACCCTACAAGAAGAGAAGGAACAGCGCACCCACACCCTACAAGAAGAGAAGCAACAGCGCAGCCGCACTCTGCCAGAAGAGAAGGAACAGCGCAGCCACACTCTGCAAGAAGAGAAGGAACAGCGCAGCAACACCCTGCAAGAAGAGAAGCAACAGCGCAGCCACACTCTGCAAGAAGAGAAGGAACAGCGCAGCAACACCCTACATGAAGAGAAGGAACAGCGCAGCCACACCCTGCAAGAAGAGGAGGAACAGTGCGGCCACACACTGCAAGAAGAGAAGGAACAGCGCGGCCACACCCTGCAAGAAGAGAAGGAACAGCGCAGCAACACCCTGCAAGAAGAGAAGCAACAGCGCAGCCACACTCTGCAAGAAGAGAAGGAACAGCGCAGCCACACTCTGCCAGAAGAGAAGGAACAGCGCAGCAACACCCTGCAAGAAGAGAAGCAACAGCGCAGCCACACTCTGCAAGAAGAGAAGGAACAGCGCAGCAACACCCTGCAAGAAGAGAAGCAACAGCGCAGCCGCACTCTGCAAGAAGAGAAGGAACAGCACAGCAACACCCTGCAAGAAGAGAAGGAACAGCGCGGCCACACTCTGCAAGAAGAGAAGGAACAGTGCGGCCACACACTGCAAGAAGAGAAGGAACAGCGCGGCCACACCCTGCAAGAAGAGAAGGAACAGCGCAGCAACACTCTTCAAGAAGAGAAGGAACAGCGCAGCAACACCCTGCAAGAAGAGAAGGAACGGCGCAGCCACACCCTGCAAGAAGAGGAGGAACAGCGTAGCAACACCCTACAAGAAGAGAAGGAACAGCGCAGCAACACCCTACAAGAAGAGAAGGAACAGCGCAGCAACACCCTGCAAAAAGAGGAGGAACAGCGCAGCCGCACTCTGCCAGAAGAGAAGGAACAGCGCAGCCACACTCTGCAAGAAGAGAAGGAACAGCGCAGCAACACCCTGCAAGAAGAGAAGCAACAGCGCAACCACACTCTGCAAGAAGAGAAGGAACAGCGCAGCAACACCCTGCAAGAAGAGAAGGAACAGCGCGGCCACACTCTGCAAGAAGAGAAGGAACAGTGCGGCCACACACTGCAAGAAGAGAAGGAACAGCGCGGCCACACCCTGCAAGAAGAGAAGGAACAGCGCAGCAACACTCTTCAAGAAGAGAAGGAACAGCGCAGCAACACCCTGCAAGAAGAGAAGGAACAGCGCAGCCACACTCTGCAAGAAGAGAAGGAACAGCGCAGCCACACTCTTCAAGAAGAGAAGGAACAGTGCAGCCACACTCTTCAAGAAGAGGAGGAACAGCGCAGCCACACCCTGCAAGAAGAGAAGGAACAGCGCAGCCACACTCTTCAAGAAGAGAAGGAACAGCGCAGCCACACCCTGCAAGAAGAGAAGGAACAGCGCAGCCACACCCTGCAAGAAGAGAAGGAACAGCGCAGCCACACTCTGCAAGAAGAGAAGGAACAGCGCAGCCAATTCTGCAAGAAGAGAAGGAACAGTGCAGCCACACTCTTCAAGAAGAGGAGGAACAGCGCAGCCACACCCTGCAAGAAGAGAAGAAACAGCGCAGCCGCACTCTGCAAGAAGAGAAGGAACAGCACAGCCACACTCTTCAAGAAGAGAAGGAACAGCGCAGCAACACCCTGCAAGAAGAGAAGGAACAGCGCAGCAACACCCTGCAAGAAAAGAAGGAACAGCGCAGCCACACTCTGCAAGAAGAGAAGGAACAGCGCAGCCACACTCTGCAAGAAGAGAAGGAACAGTGCAGCCACACTCTTCAAGAAGAGGAGGAACAGCGCAGCCACACCCTGCAAGAAGAGAAGGAACAGTGCAGCCACACTCTTCAAGAAGAGGAGGAACTACGCAGCCACACTCTGCAAGAAGAGAAGGAACAGTGCAGCCACACTCTTCAAGAAGAGGAGGAACAGCGCAGCCGCACTCTGCCAGAAGAGAAGGAACAGCGCAGCCACACTCTGCAAGAAGAGAAGGAACAGCGCAGCAACACCCTGCAAGAAGAGAAGCAACAGCGCAGCCACACTCTGCAAGAAGAGAAGGAACAGCGCAGCAACACCCTGCAAGAAGAGAAGGAACAGCGTGGCCACACTCTGCAAGAAGAGAAGGAACAGCGCGGCCACACACTGCAAGAAGAGAAGGAACAGCGCGGCCACACCCTGCAAGAAGAGAAGGAACAGCGCAGCAACACTCTTCAAGAAGAGAAGGAACAGCGCAGCAACACCCTGCAAGAAGGGAAGGAACGGCGCAGCCACACCCTGCAAGAAGAGGAGGAACAGCGTAGCAACACCCTACAAGAAGAGAAGGAACAGCGCAGCAACACCCTATAAGAAGAGGAGGAACAGCGTAGCAACACCCTACAAGAAGAGAAGGAACAGCGCAGCAACACCCTACAAGAAGAGAAGGAACAGCGCAGCAATACCCTGCAAAAAGAGGAGGAACAGCGCAGCCGCACTCTGCCAGAAGAGAAGGAACAGCGCAGCCACACTCTGCAAGAAGAGAAGGAACAGCGCAGCAACACCCTGCAAGAAGAGAAGCAACAGCGCAGCCACACTCTGCAAGAAGAGAAGGAACAGCGCAGCCACACTCTGCAAGAAGAGAAGGAACAGCGCAGCACACACTCTTCAAGAAGAGAAGGAACAGCGCAGCAACACCCTGCAAGAAGAGAAGGAACAGCGCAGCCACACTCTGCAAGAAGAGAAGGAACAGCGCAGCCACACTCTTCAAGAAGAGAAGGAACAGCGCAGTAACACCCTGCAAGAAGAGAAGGAACAGCGCAGCCACACACTGCAAGAAGAGAAGGAACAGCGCGGCCACACCCTGCAAGAAGAGAAGGAACAGCGCAGCAACACTCTGCAAGAAGAGAAGGAACAGCGCAGCAACACCCTGCAAGAAGAGAAGGAACAGCGCAGCAACACCCTGCAAAAAGAGGAGGAACAGTGCGGCCACACACTGCAAGAAGAGAAGGAACAGCGCGGCCACACCCTGCAAGAAGAGAAGGAACAGCGCAGCAACACCCTGCAAGAAGAGAAGCAACAGCGCAGCCACACTCTGCAAGAAGAGAAGGAACAGCGCAGCCACACTCTGCCAGAAGAGAAGGAACAGCGCAGCCACACTCTGCAAGAAGAGAAGGAACAGCGCAGCAACACCCTGCAAGAAGAGAAGCAACAGCGCAGCCACACTCTGCAAGAAGAGAAGGAACAGCGCAGCAACACCCTGCAAGAAGAGAAGGAACAGCGCGGCCACACCCTGCAAGAAGAGGAGGAACAGTGCGGCCACACACTGCAAGAAGAGAAGGAACAGCGCGGCCACACCCTGCAAGAAGAGAAGGAACAGCGCGGCCACACCCTGCAAGAAGAGAAGCAACAGCGCAGCCACACTCTGCCAGAAGAGAAGGAACAGCGCAGCCACACTCTGCAAGAAGAGAAGGAACAGCGCAGCCACACTCTGCAAGAAGAGAAGCAACAGCGCAGCCACACTCTGCAAAAAGAGAAGGAACAGCGCAGCAACACCCTGCAAGAAGAGAAGGAACAGCGCGGCCACACTCTGCAAGAAGAGAAGGAACAGTGCGGCCACACACTGCAAGAAGAGAAGGAACAGCGCGGCCACACCCTGCAAGAAGAGAAGGAACAGCGCAGCAACACTCTTCAAGAAGAGAAGGAACAGCGCAGCAACACCCTGCAAGAAGAGAAGGAACCGCGCAGCCACACCCTGCAAGAAGAGGAGGAACAGCGTAGCAACACCCTACAAGAAGAGATGGAACAGCGCAGCAACACCCTGCAAGAAGAGGAGGAACAGCATAGCAACACCCTACAAGAAGAGAAGGAACAGCGCAACAACACCCTACAAGAAGAGAAGGAACAGCGCAGCAACACCCTGCAAAAAGAGGAGGAACAGCGCAGCCGCACTCTGCCAGAAGAGAAGGAACAGCGCAGCCACACTCTGCAAGAAGAGAAGGAACAGCGCAGCAACACCCTGCAAGAAGAGAAGGAACGGTGCAGCCACACTCTGCAAGAAGAGAAGGAACAGCGCAGCAACACCCTGCAAGAAGAGAAGGAACAGCGCGGCCACACTCTGCAAGAAGAGAAGGAACAGCGCAGCCACACTCTTCAAGAAGAGAAGGAACAGCGCAGCAACACCCTGCAAGAAGAGAAGGAACAGCGCAGCAACACTCTTCAAGAAGAGAAGGAACAGCGCAGCAACACCCTGCAAGAAGAGAAGGAACAGCGCAGCCACACTCTGCAAGAAGAGAAGGAACAGCGCAGCCACACTCTTCAAGAAGAGAAGGAACAGTGCAACCACACTCTTCAAGAAGAGGAGGAACAGCGCAGCCACACTCTGCAAGAAGAGAAGGAACAGCGCAGCCACACTCTTCAAGAAGAGAAGGAACAGCGCAGCAACACCCTGCAAGAAGAGAAGGAACAGCGCAGCCACACTCTTCAAGAAGAGAAGGAACAGCGCAGCAACACCCTGCAAGAAGAGAAGGAACAGCGCAGCCACACTCTGCAAGAAGAGAAGGAACAGCGCAGCCACACACAGCAAGAAGAGAAGGAACAGCGCGGCCACACCCTGCAAGAAGAGAAGGAACAGCGCAGCAACACTCTTCAAGAAGAGAAGGAACAGCGCAGCAACACCCTGCAAGAAGAGAAGGAACAGCGCAGCCACACTCTGCAAGAAGAGAAGGAACAGCGCAGCCACACTCTGCAAGAAGAGAAGGAACAGTGCAGCCACACTCTTCAAGAAGAGAAGGAACAGTGCAGCCACACTCTTCAAGAAGAGGAGGAACAGCGCAGCCACACCCTGCAAGAAGAGAAGAAACAGTGCAGCCGCACTCTGCAAGAAGAGAAGGAACAGCGCAGCCACACTCTTCAAGAAGAGAAGGAACAGCGCAGCAACACCCTGCAAGAAGAGAAGGAACAGCGCAGCCACACTCTGCAAGAAGAGAAGGAACAGCGCAGCCACACTCTGCAAGAAGAGAAGGAACAGTGCAGCCACACTCTTCAAGAAGAGGAGGAACAGCGCAGCCACACCCTGCAAGAAGAGAAGAAACAGCGCAGCCGCACTCTGCAAGAAGAGAAGGAACAGCACAGCCACACTCTTCAAGAAGAGAAGGAACAGCGCAGCAACACCCTGCAAGAAGAGAAGGAACAGCGCAGCAACACCCTGCAAGAAAAGAAGGAACAGCGCAGCCACACTCTGCAAGAAGAGAAGGAACAGCGCAGCCACACTCTGCAAAAAGAGAAGGAACAGTGCAGCCACACTCTTCAAGAAGAGGAGGAACAGCGCAGCCACACCCTGCAAGAAGAGAAGGAACAGTGCAGCCACACTCTTCAAGAAGAGGAGGAACTACGCAGCCACACTCTGCAAGAAGAGAAGGAACAGTGCAGCCACACTCTTCAAGAAGAGGAGGAACAGCGCAGCCGCACTCTGCCAGAAGAGAAGGAACAGCGCAGCCACACTCTGCAAGAAGAGAAGGAACAGCGCAGCAACACCCTGCAAGAAGAGAAGCAACAGCGCAGCCACACTCTGCAAGAAGAGAAGGAACAGCGCAGCAACACCCTGCAAGAAGAGAAGGAACAGCGTGGCCACACTCTGCAAGAAGAGAAGGAACAGTGCGGCCACACACTGCAAGAAGAGAAGGAACAGCGCGGCCACACCCTGCAAGAAGAGAAGGAACAGCGCAGCAACACTCTTCAAGAAGAGAAGGAACAGCGCAGCAACACCCTGCAAGAAGGGAAGGAACGGCGCAGCCACACCCTGCAAGAAGAGGAGGAACAGCGTAGCAACACCCTACAAGAAGAGAAGGAACAGCGCAGCAACACCCTATAAGAAGAGGAGGAACAGCGTAGCAACACCCTACAAGAAGAGAAGGAACAGCGCAGCAACACCCTACAAGAAGAGAAGGAACAGCGCAGCAATACCCTGCAAAAAGAGGAGGAACAGCGCAGCCGCACTCTGCCAGAAGAGAAGGAACAGCGCAGCCACACTCTGCAAGAAGAGAAGGAACAGCGCAGCAACACCCTGCAAGAAGAGAAGCAACAGCGCAGCCACACTCTGCAAGAAGAGAAGGAACAGCGCAGCCACACTCTGCAAGAAGAGAAGGAACAGCGCAGCCACACTCTGCAAGAAGAGAAGGAACAGCGCAGCCACACTCTTCAAGAAGAGAAGGAACAGCGCAGCAACACCCTGCAAGAAGAGAAGGAACAGCGCAGCCACACTCTGCAAGAAGAGAAGGAACAGTGCGGCCACACTCTTCAAGAAGAGAAGGAACAGCGCAGCAACACCCTGCAAGAAGAGAAGGAACAGCGCAGCCACACCCTGCAAGAAGAGAAGGAACAGCGCGGCCACACCCTGCAAGAAGAGAAGCAACAGCGCAGCAACACCCTGCAAGAAGAGAAGCAACAGCGCAGCAACACCCAGCAAGAAGAGAAGCAACAGCGCAGCAACACCCAGCAAGAAGAGAAGGAACAGCGCAGCCACACATTGCAAGAAGAGAGGGAACAGCGCAGCAACACTCTTCAAGAAGAGAAGGAACAGCGCAGCCACACTCTGCAAGAAGAGAAGGAACAGCGCAGCAACACCCTGCAAGAAGAGAAGGAACAGCGCAGCCACACTCTGCAAGAAGAGAAGGAACAGCGCGGCCACACCCTGCAAGAAGAGAAGGAACAGCGCAGCAACACCCTGCAAGAAGAGAAGGAACAGCGCAGCCACACCCTACAAGAAGAGAAGCAACAGCGCAGCCACACTCTGCAAGAAGAGAAGCAACAGCGCAGCCACACCCTGCAAGAAGAGAAGCAACAGCGCAGCAACACCCAGCAAGAAGAGAAGGAACAGCGCAGCCACACATTGCAAGAAGAGAGGGAACAGCGCAGCCAAACCCTGCAAGAAGAGAAGGAACAGCGCAGCAACACCCTGCAAGAAGAGAAGGAACAGCGCAGCCGCACTCTGCAAGAAGAGAAGGAACAGCGCAGCAACACCCTGCAAGAAGAGAAGGAACAGCGCAGCCGCACTCTGCAAGAAGAGAAGGAACAGCGCAGCAACACTCTTCAAGAAGAGAAGGAACAGCGAAGCAACACCCTTCAAGAAGAAAAGGAACAGCGCAGCAACACCCTGCAAGAAGAGAAGGAACAGCGCAGCCACACCCTGCAAGAAGAGAAGGAACAGCGCGGCAACACCCTGCAAGAAGAGAAGGAACAGCGCAGCCACACATTGCAAGAAGAGAGGGAACAGCGCAGCCACACCTTGCAAGAAGAGAAGGAACAGCGCAGCCACACCCTGCAAGAAGAGAAGCAACAGCGCGGCCACACTCTTCAAGAAGAGAAGGAACAGCGCAGCCACACGCTGAAAGAAGAGAAGGAACAGCCCGGCCGCACTCTGCAAGAAGAGAAGGAACAGCGCAGCAACACTCTGCAAGAAGAGAAGGAACAGCGCAGCAACACTCTTCAAGAAGAGAAGGAACAGCGCAGCAACACCCTGCAAGAAGAGAAGGAACAGCGCGGCAACACCCTGCAAGAAGAGAAGGAACAGCGCAGCCACACATTGCAAGAAGAGAGGGAACAGCGCAGCCACACCCTGCAAGAAGAGAAGGAACAGCGCAGCAACACCCTGCAAGAAGAGAAGGAACAGCGCAGCAACACTCTGCAAGAAGAGAAGGAACAGCGCAGCAACACTTTTCAAGAAGAGAAGGAACAGCGCAGCAACACTCTTCAAGAAGAGAAGCAACAGCGCAGCAACACCCTGCAAGAAGAGAAGGAACAGCGCAGCCGCACCCTGCAAGAAGAGAAGGAACAGCGTAGCCGCACCCTGCAAGAAGAGAAGGAACAGCGCGGCCACACTCTGCAAGAAGAGAAGGAACAGCGCGGCCACACACTGCAAGAAGAGAAGGAACAGCTCGGCCACACCCTGCAAGAAGAGAAGGAACAGTGCAGCAACACTCTTCAAGAAGAGAAGGAACAGCGCAGCAACACCCTGCAAGAAGAGAAGGAACAGCGCAGCCACACTCTGCAAGAAGAGAAGGAACAGCGCAGCCACACTCTGCAAGAAGAGAAGGAACAGTGCAGCCACACTCTTCAAGAAGAGGAGGAACAGCGCAGCCACACCCTGCAAGAAGAGAAGGAACAGCGCAGCAACACTCTTCAAGAAGAGAAGGAACAGCGCAGCAACACCCTGCAAGAAGAGAAGGAACAGCGCAGCCACACTCTGCAAGAAGAGAAGGAACAGCGCAGCAACACCCTGCAAGAAGAGAAGGAACAGCGCAGCAACACTCTTCAAGAAGAGAAGGAACAGCGCAGCAACACCCTGCAAGAAGAGAAGGAACAGCGCAGCCACACTCTGCAAGAAGAGAAGGAACAGCGCAGCCACACTCTTCAAGAAGAGAAGGAACAGCGCAGCCACACTCTTCAAGAAGAGGAGGAACAGCGCAGCCACACTCTGCAAGAAGAGAAGGAATAGCGCAGCCACACTCTTCAAGAAGAGAAGGAACAGCGCAGCAACACCCTGCAAGAAGAGAAGGAACAGCGCAGCCACACTCTTCAAGAAGAGAAGGAACAGCGCAGCAACACCCTGCAAGAAGAGAAGGAACAGCGCAGCCACACTCTGCAAGAAGAGAAGGAACAGCGCAGCAACACTCTTCAAGAAGAGAAGCAACAGCGCAGCAACACCCTGCAAGAAGAGAAGAAACAGCGCAGCAACACCCTGCAAGAAGAGAAGGAACAGCGCAGCCACACATTGCAAGAAGAGAGGAAACAGCGCAGCCACACCCTGCAAGCAGAGAAGGAACAGCGCAGCAACACCCTGCAAGAAGAGAAGGAACAGCGCAGCCGCACTCTGCAAGAAGAGAAGGAACAGCGCAGCAACACTCTTCAAGAAGAGAAGGAACAGCGCAGCAACACCCTGCAAGGAGAGAAGGAACAGCGCAGCCACACCCTGCAAGAAGAGAAGGAACAGCGCGGCAACACCCTGCAAGAAGAGAAGGAACAGCGCAGCCACACATTGCAAGAAGAGAGGGAACAGCGCAGCAACACCCTGCAAGAAGAGAAGGAACAGCGCAGCCGCACTCTGCAAGAAGAGAAGGAACAGCGCAGCAACACTCTTCAAGAAGAGAAGGAACAGCGAAGCAACACCCTTCAAGAAGAGAAGGAACAGCGCAGCAACACCCTGCAAGAAGAGAAGGAACAGCGCAGCCACACCCTGCAAGAAGAGAAGGAACAGCGCGGCAACACCCTGCAAGAAGAGAAGGAACAGCGCAGCCACACATTGCAAGAAGAGAGGGAACAGCGCAGCCACACCCTGCAAGAAGAGAGGGAACAGCGCAGCCACACCCTGCAAGAAGAGAAGCAACAGCGCGGCCACACTCTTCAAGAAGAGAAGGAACAGCGCAGCCACACGCTGAAAGAAGAGAAGGAACAGCCCGGCCGCACTCTGCAAGAAGAGAAGGAACAGCGCAGCAACACTCTGCAAGAAGAGAAGGAACAGCGCAGCAACACTCTTCAAGAAGAGAAGGAACAGCGCAGCAACACCCTGTAAGAAGAGAAGGAACAGCGCAGCCACACCCTGCAAGAAGAGAAGGAACAGCGCGGCAACACCCTGCAAGAAGAGAAGGAACAGCGCAGCCACACATTGCAAGAAGAGAGGGAACAGCGCAGCCACACCCTGCAAGAAGAGAAGGAACAGCGCAGCAACACCCTGCAAGAAGAGAAGGAACAGCGCAGCAACACTCTGCAAGAAGAGAAGGAACAGCGCAGCAACACTTTTCAAGAAGAGAAGGAACAGCGCAGCAACACTCTTCAAGAAGAGAAGAAACAGCGCAGCAACACTGTTGGACTTGGCCCGCAGGGCAGGTTCACCCCTAGACTTTTTGCCTTATTTGTGACCCTGTGTTAGTGATTTTTGGGTCTCTGCGCACTTTCCCCTGGGTCCCAGAGTGAAAGTGCGTGCATGTAGTATGGCTGGCCTGCCCTCCCATAGGAATGCATGGGGAATGTGTGTGTCCCTGGTAGTTCCTGATGCGTGGGGAGTGCAGGCTCGAGTTTAGTATGTATCAACTCGTGAGAGTGAATGCTGCGAGATGGTGTCTGCGGCATGTTTGTGTCTAGAAGGGAAGTGCTACTTCTGGACATTGAGATATGTGTGCATGTGCTGTGAGGGTGCTGGAGCGTGATTGGCTGGAGCTGGCTGGCATGCCAGGCTCCAGGAAGTCTAGATGGGTTTGCCCGGTGGTGAGTGGGAGATTAGCATGAGTGATGTGTGGGAGGAGTGCACCTGGGTCCTGGATGGGCTGGGTTTTCCCCACACAATGCTGGCTCCGCCCCCCTGTGGTGTGTCTAACGACCCTAGCCTCCCCAGTGAATGAAATGGGTGGTTGGGCCATCAAGAGTGCTCCAGAACCAGCTGCGACTGGTTTTCCCCCCACCCTGCACATTGTAACAAAGGATTTACTGTATAAAAAGGGGCTGTGTCCCCTTGGAAAATGTTCTACTTTTGAATCCTGCCAGAGGGGGCTTTTGCCGCTGCTGGGGCCAGAAGGACCGCCACTTGGGGAGTCTCCCTGCCTGGAGACCCAGTGTGCTGGCTCTGGCCCAGCCTTGCCCCCCTGCCTGCCTCCAGCCCTGCTGGAGCCCTGTCCTGTCCTCCAGTGCTGGGGAGCACTGAGGACTTCTTTGCCTGCAGCCTGAGAGCACTGCTCTCTGCCCTTCAGCGCTGGGAGCGCGGAGATCGCCGGCCTAGCGCTTGGAGAGTGCTGGATTTTGCCCCTAGCGCTGTGAGCGCTGTACTGTGTCCTGGAGGCGCTTGGGAGTGCCTGCCCTTCGTTGCTAGCGCTGCTAGCGCTTGGTGTGCACAGCCGGTGCCCACCCGGCATCTGATCGCCCCGTGTGGCGAGTTGGCGGCGCGGGTGCCACCCCGCTCATTGCCGCATTGTTTTGGCCCGTTTTATTGATCTACGAGGGAGCCCACTCCTCGGATCATCTGGGAAGCCGCCTGCCTGCCTAAAAGCGAGCCGCCGCGCTGCCCGCGGCGACCCGGAAGTGATTGGGAGTCCGTCCAATCACCACGCGGCCCGGGAGAGTCAACCCGGAAGTCCCGCCCCGCAGCGGAGCCGAGAAGCAGCCTGCCGAGGCTCCCCCAGTGGAGAGGAGAGCCCCGGGACCAGCGGGAGAGACCCGCCTTCGCTGGAGCCCAGCGCGAAGCCGGTGAGTGCGGCAGTGCTGGAGGGAGGGGCGCCGGGACACGTTGTCGGTGTCCGCCCCTCCCCCCCCCCTTTTTCCTGGTAGCGCGAGATAGCGCTACAGTGCGAAGTGAAGCCACGAGGGCTTCAAGAGAGCATCTCCGCGTTCCTGTTGAGCCGCGAGGTGCCCCGGGGGCACCAGTCGAGTTAGAGCCCAGTGAGGCTCTTGGCAAGCATCATTGCTTTGGGTCCCCAGAGAGGGGGACCCCACAGCCCAGCGAGGCTGCACCTTTTTGTTGCTGGAGCCCTGAGAGGCTCAGCAGCCCCCCTTACTTGTGTTTGAGAGCCTGAGAGAGGCTCACCAGTGCCACAGTGGTGGTTCTTTGGGCCCAGAGAGGCTCCAACGTTGCCCTAACTTTCCCTGCTCCAGTTGCCCAGCACTTTGTGGGCAACTGCCACGTTTAGGCCCTGACATTGGGACACCGGGACAGTCACAGGTGGTGACTTGTGAGTTTGGCGCAATGGTATTTTCTCTGCACCTCTGAATGTATTGTTTATGCGTCATGTGCCTTTACACCTCTGAATGAATGTCATGCATTGCATCATGTGTTTTGCTTTTACACCCCTACAGGTAGTGTGACATGTAGGTGGTTGTTTTCTCCCTAGTACAGGTGGTGCTAGAGAGGTCCTGTTACCAGTGAATACTGGTTGTATGCTCTACTTTTATATTGTGTGCTACACTGATTTTACCTTCTGAAAGTATTATTTCTAAAAGTGCTGATACCCTTGACAGTGGTCCAAGTGGCCCTGTCCTGTACAAATATCCCTTGTAAATTCCGCCCGTGCCTGTTGGCACAGTGTAACAAGATGTGTGTTTTATCTGATGTATATTTATGATATTACAAAGGCTATTTTTATATAACCTTGTGTGGAGTTTTCCTTTGTGGTGGGCCTTTGGTTGTTGTTGCTGGGGTGCGTGCGCAAATACTTAACTTACATCGCCTCCAAGTTTAGCCTTGACTGTTCGCGCCACGTTACCTAGAGGGCGAGTAGGGGTTATCTTGGCGTGTAACTCCCTTGCCCTGACTTTGGGAATGGTGATCCCTGACTGGCCTCGACGCGAGTCTTGGCCAGCCAGGGTCCCGTTTCCAACATTGGTGGCAGCGGTGGGATGATAAGGATTTGTGTTTGCGTTGTACCACAGTGGCAACTGGCCACTACAAAGCTCTGCATTTTAGATGACCACATTTTTGGGGATTATTGTGTTTTTGGTAAAGTTCCATTATTGCTTCTCCTGAAGAGTGTCATTTGATAATTGTGTCCTGTACATTTGTCCCCCGCCCTGCTTCCAGAGTTTGGTACCTGTGTCACAAGTGGTCAGGTTGAGAAGTCAGGGGTGGTAGAAACTGCCTTACCGATCCGAGGGGAGGGTGTGTGTGGATGAATGGTGTGTTTCCCTGGACGCATGAGTGAGTTCTTTTTTTAAGGAGAGTGGAAGTTTTGGAATAGTGTACTTTTACTTCAGATTGCTAGGTCCCTTGTGTTGCATGTGTCTGTGAGCATCCTGTCAAGATGGAATCTCCTTTTAACCTTTGTAGCCTGTTTAAGTACAGTGTGCATGAGTTGGTACGGTTATGTAAGGAGAGAGACATCCCAGTGAGTGAGTCAGACACCCAGTCCAAGCTTAGGGATAACATGATCCTGTGGCAGAAGAGTGACTGGGAGCGTGAGCACAGTGAGAGGGAGAGGGCCCGGACCGCACACCATGAGGGTGGTGGGTCTGAGGGGAGCCCTGAAGAGTCTGAAGTGGAGAGTGAGTTTGACAGTGGATGGGCGCCAGCAGAGAGCGAGTACCCCCTAGATAGGGAGTCCCTTGCTGGGTCCCGTGTCAGATGTAGCACCCCATCCCTTTCCCTGTCCCCAGAGGAGTGGGTGGATAGGAGAGAAGAGAGGGAGTACCAGCTGGCCATGGAGAAGCTCAGGTTAGAGTATGCCAGAGAGATGGCGCAGCTGGGTGTGAATGAGCGGACTGCAGAGGCTGAGAGGGCCTTGGCCAGGGAGAAGATAGCCCTAGAGTGTAGGTTATCCCCTGACCGCAGTCATAATTTTCTGGATCCCCCAGGGAGGGTGGAGTCCAGTGGTGGCAGCTATGTAGAGCCCAGTGCGAGCAGTCCCACTCCCAGTTCCCCCAGTCTGGTACCTGTTTCCCCAGAGGAGTTAAGGTTGAAATTCAGGGGCAGTAGGAAGCTGCCTCACCAGTCGTGGGAGGAGTTTGAGGATGAATGTTGTGGGACACTGTTTGATTGGGTAAAGGTTCACACGAAAGATGATTTTGATGTCTTGTTTGAGCTGATTGTCAAGGAGCACCTGCTCAGTTGTTGTTCTCCAGGGTTGCGCACACACCTGTTGGGGTGTGGATTGTCTGAGGCAAGTGAGCTTGCAGAGGAAGCGGACCGCTGGGAGAGTGCCAGAGGTTCTGTAGAGTCATTGGAGAGTGAGTCCAACAATAGTGGTACAGGTAGCTTCCAGCCCAGCGTGGTGGAAGAGGCTCAGTGTAGCCCAGCTAGGTCCCAGTATAGTGAGAGAGGTGGAGGGGCTGACTACCTGGCTCAGTGGAGCAGGAGTCAGTGGGAGGCTGAGAGTCCCCCGAGGCCCGAAGCCCTATCTCAGAACCTGGGTGGTTTCTTGAGGGAACACCAGGTTAGGGACCTAGGCTGTCCGGTTAGTACACTTGAGGAGGATCTCCTAGTGGCTAGGGAACCTGGAGCGTCTGTAACTAGAGCTACAGGGGTTCCAGTGCCCGGCAGTGTCGCTCCAGTTGGGAGGGCACAGAAGTCCGAAGTGAGGAGTGATTGGGGGATGAGTTTCCCAGTGGATGCACCAGTGGACCAGGGACTAGCCAGTTGGGCTAGATCTTCTTGGGGGGACCCGGGTGGCGCCACTTCTGGTCTGGGGGATCGTCACGCACTGTCGGGTGGACAGGGGACGGGAGATCTGCGCCAGACAGACAGTCACACAACAGATGTGTCATTTGTTAGCCTCAGGGGGATTGTGTGTGCATCCCCAGAAGTCCTGGAGTGCCAGGCAATTGTTCCACCAAAGGTTTTAGACCGGAGGTTGGATGGCCAGGTTCAGGGTCAGCCTGACCCGAAGGGTAGGACGACTGTAACCAGTGTCCTGACCGGTTCTTCTTCCAGAGGAACTTCTCCAGGTGGGAGAGGGCAGACCTCTGGAAGGGGGTGCAGAGGGTGGGAAAGCCCACCTCTGACCCCGGCGCAACCCGAGGGGTTAAACCCTGGGTTGGAGTGGCGTTGTAAGGGTACCCCTCGCAGGAGGAGGAGGAACCCTGGAAGAAGAGGTAAGGGGAGGAGAGCCTTCCCTGAGACTCCTGGTCCGCCTGAGGTTGTAGACCAAAGGCTGGTGAACCAGTGGCAGTCTAGTCCTGTCTTGCAGACAGGGAGAGTGGAGAATGGACACTATGTGCCAGGGGTTACTACCCCCCGCTCTGCGAATTGGCAAGGACCGGTGGCACCTGGGTGGCCCAGGGCCTGGTCCTGGCCGCGGACAGCTGAGGAGTACCAGTGGGGTAGCCCAGTTGGTCCTTACAGTAGCTTTAGAAGGAACCCTAGGGGTTCACCGTGGCATAGAACAGGAGGGTGTCCCGGCAGTGGCGGGCCTGCGTCCGTGTTCTATCGCCCCAAGCAGGGAAGTCCATCACGGTGGTGATTGTTCTCCCCTGCGTTTTGGCTGGAAGGGGGTTGTGTTGGACTTGGCCCGCAGGGCAGGTTCACCCCTAGACTTTTTGCCTTATTTGTGACCCTGTGTTAGTGATTTTTGGGTCTCTGCGCACTTTCCCCTGGGTCCCAGAGTGAAAGTGCGTGCATGTAGTATGGCTGGCCTGCCCTCCCATAGGAATGCATGGGGAATGTGTGTGTCCCTGGTAGTTCCTGATGCGTGGGGAGTGCAGGCTCGAGTTTAGTATGTATCAACTCGTGAGAGTGAATGCTGCGAGATGGTGTCTGCGGCATGTTTGTGTCTAGAAGGGAAGTGCTACTTCTGGACATTGAGATATGTGTGCATGTGCTGTGAGGGTGCTGGAGCGTGATTGGCTGGAGCTGGCTGGCATGCCAGGCTCCAGGAAGTCTAGATGGGTTTGCCCGGTGGTGAGTGGGAGATTAGCATGAGTGATGTGTGGGAGGAGTGCACCTGGGTCCTGGATGGGCTGGGTTTTCCCCACACAATGCTGGCTCCGCCCCCCTGTGGTGTGTCTAACGACCCTAGCCTCCCCAGTGAATGAAATGGGTGGTTGGGCCATCAAGAGTGCTCCAGAACCAGCTGCGACTGGTTTTCCCCCCACCCTGCACATTGTAACAAAGGATTTACTGTATAAAAAGGGGCTGTGTCCCCTTGGAAAATGTTCTACTTTTGAATCCTGCCAGAGGGGGCTTTTGCCGCTGCTGGGGCCAGAAGGACCGCCACTTGGGGAGTCTCCCTGCCTGGAGACCCAGTGTGCTGGCTCTGGCCCAGCCTTGCCCCCCTGCCTGCCTCCAGCCCTGCTGGAGCCCTGTCCTGTCCTCCAGTGCTGGGGAGCACTGAGGACTTCTTTGCCTGCAGCCTGAGAGCACTGCTCTCTGCCCTTCAGCGCTGGGAGCGCGGAGATCGCCGGCCTAGCGCTTGGAGAGTGCTGGATTTTGCCCCTAGCGCTGTGAGCGCTGTACTGTGTCCTGGAGGCGCTTGGGAGTGCCTGCCCTTCGTTGCTAGCGCTGCTAGCGCTTGGTGTGCACAGCCGGTGCCCACCCGGCATCTGATCGCCCCGTGTGGCGAGTTGGCGGCGCGGGTGCCACCCCGCTCATTGCCGCGTTGTTTTGGCCCGTTTTATTGATCTACGAGGGAGCCCACTCCTCGGATCATCTGGGAAGCCGCCTGCCTGCCTAAAAGCGAGCCGCCGCGCTGCCCGCGGCGACCCGGAAGTGATTGGGAGTCCGTCCAATCACCACGCGGCCCGGGAGAGTCAACCCGGAAGTCCCGCCCCGCAGCGGAGCCGAGAAGCAGCCTGCCGAGGCTCCCCCAGTGGAGAGGAGAGCCCCGGGACCAGCGGGAGAGACCCGCCTTCGCTGGAGCCCAGCGCGAAGCCGGTGAGTGCGGCAGTGCTGGAGGGAGGGGCGCCGGGACACGTTGTCGGTGTCCGCCCCTCCCCCCCCCCTTTTTCCTGGTAGCGCGAGATAGCGCTACAGTGCGAAGTGAAGCCACGAGGGCTTCAAGAGAGCATCTCCGCGTTCCTGTTGAGCCGCGAGGTGCCCCGGGGGCACCAGTCGAGTTAGAGCCCAGTGAGGCTCTTGGCAAGCATCATTGCTTTGGGTCCCCAGAGAGGGGGACCCCACAGCCCAGCGAGGCTGCACCTTTTTGTTGCTGGAGCCCTGAGAGGCTCAGCAGCCCCCCTTACTTGTGTTTGAGAGCCTGAGAGAGGCTCACCAGTGCCACAGTGGTGGTTCTTTGGGCCCAGAGAGGCTCCAACGTTGCCCTAACTTTCCCTGCTCCAGTTGCCCAGCACTTTGTGGGCAACTGCCACGTTTAGGCCCTGACATTGGGACACCGGGACAGTCACAGGTGGTGACTTGTGAGTTTGGCGCAATGGTATTTTCTCTGCACCTCTGAATGTATTGTTTATGCGTCATGTGCCTTTACACCTCTGAATGAATGTCATGCATTGCATCATGTGTTTTGCTTTTACACCCCTACAGGTAGTGTGACATGTAGGTGGTTGTTTTCTCCCTAGTACAGGTGGTGCTAGAGAGGTCCTGTTACCAGTGAATACTGGTTGTATGCTCTACTTTTATATTGTGTGCTACACTGATTTTACCTTCTGAAAGTATTATTTCTAAAAGTGCTGATACCCTTGACAGTGGTCCAAGTGGCCCTGTCCTGTACAAATATCCCTTGTAAATTCCGCCCGTGCCTGTTGGCACAGTGTAACAAGATGTGTGTTTTATCTGATGTATATTTATGATATTACAAAGGCTATTTTTATATAACCTTGTGTGGAGTTTTCCTTTGTGGTGGGCCTTTGGTTGTTGTTGCTGGGGTGCGTGCGCAAATACTTAACTTACATCGCCTCCAAGTTTAGCCTTGACTGTTCGCGCCACGTTACCTAGAGGGCGAGTAGGGGTTATCTTGGCGTGTAACTCCCTTGCCCTGACTTTGGGAATGGTGATCCCTGACTGGCCTCGACGCGAGTCTTGGCCAGCCAGGGTCCCGTTTCCAACAAACACCCTGCAAGAAGAGAAGCAACAGCGCAGCAACACCCAGCAAGAAGAGAAGGAACAGCGCAGCCACACATTGCAAGAAGAGAGGGAACAGCGCAGCCACACCCTGCAAGAAGAGAAGGAACAGCGCAGCAACACCCTGCAAGAAGAGAAGGAACAGCGCAGCCGCACTCTGCAAGAAGAGAAGGAACAGCGCAGCAACACTCTGCAAGAAGAGAAGGAACAGCGCAGCAACACTCTTCAAGAAGAGAAGGAACAGCGCTGCAACACCCTGCAAGAAGAGAAGGAACAGCGCAGCCACACCCTGCAAGAAGAGAAGGAACAGCGCGGCAACACCCTGCAAGAAGAGAAGGAACAGCGCAGCCACACATTGCAAGAAGAGAGGGAACAGCGCAGCAACACCCTGCAAGAAGAGAAGGAACAGCGCAGCCGCACTCTGCAAGAAGAGAAGGAACAGCGCAGCCGCACTCTGCAAGAAGAGAAGGAACAGCGCAGCCACACTCTTCAAGAAGAGAAGGAACAGCGCAGCCACACTCTGCAAGAAGAGAAGGAACAGCGCAGCCACACTCTTCAAGAAGAGAAGGAACAGCGCAGCAACACCCTGCAAGAAGAGAAGGAACAGCGCAGCCACACTCTTCAAGAAGAGAAGGAACAGCGCAGCAACACACTGCAAGAAGAGAAGGAACAGCGCAGCCACACACTGCAAGAAGAGAAGGAACAGCGCGGCCGCACCCTGCAAGAAGAGAAGGAACAGCGCAGCAACACTCTGCAAGAAGAGAAGGAACAGCGCAGCAGCACCCTGCAAGAAGAGAAGGAACAGCGCAGCCGCACTATGCAAGAAGAGAAGGAACAGCGCAGCCACACTCTTCAAGAAGAGAAGGAACAGCGCAGCAACACCCTGCAAGAAGAGAAGGAACAGCGCAGCCACACTCTGCAAGAAGAGAAGGAACAGCGCAGCAACACTCTGCAAGAAGAGAAGGAACAGCACAGCAACACCCTGCAAGAAGAGAAGGAACAGCGCAGCCACACTCTTCAAGAAGAGAAGGAACAGCGCAGCCACACTCTTCAAGAAGAGAAGGAACAGCGCAGCCGCACTCTTCAAGAAGAGAAGGAACAGCGCGGCCACACACTGCAAGAAGAGAAGGAACAGCGCAGCAACACTTTTCAAGAAGAGAAGGAACAGAGCAGCAACACTCTGCAAGAAGAGAAGGAACAGCGCAGCCACACACTGCAAGAAGAGAAGGAACAGCGCAGCCACACTCTGCAAGAAGAGAAGGAACAGCGCGGCCACACACTGCAAGAAGAGAAGGAACAGCGCAGCCACACTCTGCAAGAAGAGAAGGAACAGCGCAGCCACACTCTGCAAGAAGAGAAGGAACAGCGCGGCCACACCCTGCAAGAAGAGAAGGAACAGCGCAGTAACACTCTGCAAGAAGAGAAGGAACAGCGCAGCCGCACTCTGCAAGAAGAGAAGGAACAGCGCGGCCACACCCTGCAAGAAGAGAAGGAACAGCGCAGCAACACCCTGCAAGAAGAGAAGGAACAGCGCAGCCACACCCTACACGAAGAGAAGCAACAGCGCAGCCACACCCTACACGAAGAGAAGCAACAGCGCAGCCACACTCTGCAAGAAGAGAAGCAACAGCGCAGCAACACCCAGCAAGAAGAGAAGGAACAGCGCAGCCACACATTGCAAGAAGAGAGGGAACAGCGCAGCAACACTCTTCAAGAAGAGAAGGAACAGCGCAGCCACACTCTGCAAGAAGAGAAGGAACAGCGCAGCAACACCCTGCAAGAAGAGAAGGAACAGCGCAGCAACACCCTGCAAGAAGAGAAGGAACAGCGCAGCCACACCCTACAAGAAGAGAAGCAACAGCGCAGCCACACTCTGCAAGAAGAGAAGCAACAGCGCAGCAACACCCTGCAAGAAGAGAAGCAACAGTGCAGCAACACCCAGCAAGAAGAGAAGGAACAGCGCAGCCACACATTGCAAGAAGAGAGGGAACAGCGCAGCCACACCCTGCAAGAAGAGAAGGAACAGCGCAGCAACACCCTGCAAGAAGAGAAGGAACAGCGCAGCCGCACTCTGCAAGAAGAGAAGGAACAGCGCAGCAACACCCTGCAAGAAGAGAAGGAACAGCGCAGCCGCACTCTGCAAGAAGAGAAGGAACAGCGCAGCAACACTCTTCAAGAAGAGAAGGAACAGCGAAGCAACACCCTGCAAGAACAGAAGGAACAGCGCAGCCACACCCTGCAAGAAGAGAAGGAACAGCGCGGCAACACCCTGCAAGAAGAGAAGGAACAGCGCAGCCACACATTGCAAGAAGAGAGGGAACAGCGCAGCCACACCCTGCAAGAAGAGAAGGAACAGCGCGGCCACACCCTGCAAGAAGAGAAGCAACAGCGCGGCCACACCCTGCAAGAAGAGAAGGAACAGCGCAGCCACACTCTGCAAGAAGAGAAGGAACAGCGCAGCAACACTCTTCAAGAAGAGAAGGAACAGCGCAGCAACACCCTGCAAGAAGAGAAGGAACAGCGCAGCCACACCCTGCAAGAAGAGAAGGAACAGCGCAGCCACACATTGCAAGAAGAGAGTGAACAGCGCAGCCACACCCTGCAAGAAGAGAAGGAACAGCGCAGCCACACCCTGCAAGAAGAGAAGGAACAGCGCAGCAACACTCTTCAAGAAGAGAAGGAACAGCGCAGCAACACTCTTCAAGAAGAGAAGCAACAGCGCAGCAACACCCTGCAAGAAGAGAAGCAACAGCGCAGCAACACCCAGCAAGAAGAGAAGGAACAGCGCAGCCACACATTGCAAGAAGAGAGGGAACAGCGCAGCCACACCCTGCAAGAAGAGAAGGAACAGCGCAGCAACACCCTGCAAGAAGAGAAGGAACAGCGCAGCCGCACTCTGCAAGAAGAGAAGGAACAGCGCAGCAACACTCTGCAAGAAGAGAAGGAACAGCGCAGCAACACTCTTCAAGAAGAGAAGGAACAGCGCAGCAACACCCTGCAAGAAGAGAAGGAACAGCGCAGCCACACCCTGCAAGAAGAGAAGGAACAGCGCGGCAACACCCTGCAAGAAGAGAAGGAACAGCGCAGCCACACATTGCAAGAAGAGAGGGAACAGCGCAGCAACACCCTGCAAGAAGAGAAGGAACAGCGCAGCCGCACTCTGCAAGAAGGGAAGGAACAGCGCAGCAACACTCTGCAAGAGGAGAAGGAACAGCACAGCAACACTCTTCAAGAAGAGAAGGAACAGCGCAGCCACACTCTGCAAGAAGAGAAGGAACAGCGCAGCAACACCCTGCAAGAAGAGAAGGAACAGCGCAGCCACACCCTGCAAGAAGAGAAGGAACAGCGCAGCCACACCCTGCAAGAAGAGAAGGAACAGCGCAGCCACACCCTACAAGAAGAGGAGGAACAGCGCAGCCACACCCTGCAGGAAGAGAAGGAACAGCGCAGCAACACCCTGCAAGAAGAGAAGCAACAGCGCAGCCACACCCTGCAAGAAGAGGAGGAACAGCGCAGCCACACTCTGCATGAAGAGAAGGAACAGCGCAGCAACACCCTGCAAGAAGAGAAGCAACAGCGCAGCCACACTCTGCAAGAAGAGAAGGAACAGCGCAGCCACACCCTGAAGAAGAGAAGCAACAGCGCAGCCACACCCTGCAAAAAGAGGAGAAACAGCACGGCAACACCCTTCAAGAAGAGGCGGAACAGCGCGGCAACACCCTTCAAGAAGAGGCGGAACAGCGCAGCCGCACTCTGCAAGAAGAGAAGGAACAGCGCAGCAACACTCTTCAAGAAGAGAAGGAACAGCGCAGCCACACTCTGCATGAAGAGAAGGAACAGCGCAGCAACACCCTGCAAGAAGAGAAGGAACAGCGCAGCCGCACTCTGCAAGAAGAGAAGGAACAGCCCAGCCGCACTCTGCAAGAAGAGAAGGAACAGCGCAGCCACACTCTGCAAGAAGAGAAGGAACAGCGCAGCCACACTCTTCATGAAGAGAAGGAACAGCGCAGCCACACTCTGCAAGAAGAGAGAAGGAACAGGGCAGCCACACTCTGCAAGAAGAGAAGGAACAGCGCAGCCACACTCTTCAAGAAGAGAAGGAACAGCGCAGCAACACCCTGCAAGAAGAGAAGGAACAGCGCAGCCACACTCTTCAAGAAGAAAAGGAACAGCGCAGCCACACTCTTCAAGAAGAGAAGGAACAGCGCAGCCACACTCTGCAAGAAGAGAAGCAACAGCGCGGCCACACTCTGCAAGAAGAGAAGAAACAGCGCAGCCGCACTCTGCAAGAAGAGAAGGAACAGCGCAGCCACACTCTTCAAGAAGAGAAGGAACAGCGCAGCAACACTCTTGAAGAAGAGGAGGAACAGCGCAGCCACACTCTTCAAGAAGAGAAGAAACAGCGCAGCCGCACTCTGCAAGAAGAGAAGGAACAGCGCAGCCGCACTCTGCAAGAAGAGAAGGTACAGCGCAGCCACACTCTGCGAGAAGAGAAGGAACAGCGCAGCAACACTCTTCAAGAAGAGAAGGAACAGCGAAGCCACACTCTGCAGAGCCACACTCTGCAAGAAGAGAAGGAACAGCGCAGCCACACTCTGCAAGAAGAGAAGAAACAGTGCAGCCGCACTCTGCAAGAAGAGAAGAAACAGCGCAGCCGCACTCTGCAAGAAGAGAAGGTACAGCGCAGCCACACTCTGCGAGAAGAGAAGGAACAGCGCAGCAACACTCTTCAAGAAGAGAAGGAACAGCGAAGCCACACTCTGCAGAGCCACACTCTGCAAGAAGAGAAGGAACAGCGCAGCCACACTCTGCAAGAAGAGAAGAAACAGTGCAGCCGCACTCTGCAAGAAGAGAAGAAACAGCGCAGCCGCACTCTGCAAGAAGAGAAGGTACAGCGCAGCAACACTCTTCAAGAAGAGAAGGAACAGCGCAGCAACACTCTTCAAGAAGAGAAGCAACAGCGCAGCAACACCCAGCAAGAAGAGAAGGAACAGCGCAGCCACACATTGCAAGAAGAGAGGGAACAGCGCAGCCACACCCTGCAAGAAGAGAAGGAACAGCGCAGCAACACCCTGCAAGAAGAGAAGGAACAGCGCAGCCGCACTCTGCAAGAAGAGAAGGAACAGCGCAGCAACACTCTGCAAGAAGAGAAGGAACAGCGCAGCAACACTCTTCAAGAAGAGAAGGAACAGCGCAGCAACACCCTGCAAGAAGAGAAGGAACAGCGCAGCCACACCCTGCAAGAAGAGAAGGAACAGCGCGGCAACACCCTGCAAGAAGAGAAGGAACAGCGCAGCCACACATTGCAAGAAGAGAGGGAACAGCGCAGCAACACCCTGCAAGAAGAGAAGGAACAGCGCAGCCGCACTCTGCAAGAAGGGAAGGAACAGCGCAGCAACACTCTGCAAGAAGAGAAGGAACAGCGCAGCAACACTCTTCAAGAAGAGAAGGAACAGCGCAGCCACACTCTTCAAGAAGAGAAGGAACAGCGCAGCAACACCCTGCAAGAAGAGAAGCAACAGCGCAGCAACACCCTGCAAGAAGAGAAGGAACAGCGCAGCCACACCCTGCAAGAAGAGAAGGAACAGCGCGGCAACACCCTGCAAGAAGAGAAGGAACAGCGCAGCCACACATTGCAAGAAGAGAGGGAACAGCGCAGCAACACCCTGCAAGAAGAGAAGGAACAGCGCAGCCGCACTCTGCAAGAAGGGAAGGAACAGCGCAGCAACACTCTGCAAGAGGAGAAGGAACAGCACAGCAACACTCTTCAAGAAGAGAAGGAACAGCGCAGCCACACTCTGCAAGAAGAGAAGGAACAGCGCAGCAACACCCTGCAAGAAGAGAAGGAACAGCGCAGCCACACCCTGCAAGAAGAGAAGGAACAGCGCAGCCACACCCTGCAGGAAGAGAAGGAACAGCGCAGCAACACCCTGCAAGAAGAGAAGCAACAGCGCAGCCACACCCTGCAAGAAGAGGAGGAACAGCGCAGCCACACTCTGCATGAAGAGAAGGAACAGCGCAGCAACACCCTGCAAGAAGAGAAGCAACAGCGCAGCCACACTCTGCAAGAAGAGAAGGAACAGCGCAGCCACACCCTGAAGAAGAGAAGCAACAGCGCAGCCACACCCTGCAAAAAGAGGAGAAACAGCGCGGCAACACCCTTCAAGAAGAGGCGGAACAGCGCGGCAACACCCTGCAAGAAGAGAAGGAACAGCGCAGCCGCACTCTGCAAGAAGAGAAGGAACAGCGCAGAAACACTCTTCAAGAAGAGAAGGAACAGCGCAGCCACACTCTGCATGAAGAGAAGGAACAGCGCAGCAACACCCTGCAAGAAGAGAAGGAACAGCGCAGCCGCACTCTGCAAGAAGAGAAGGAACAGCGCAGCCGCACTCTGCAAGAAGAGAAGGAACAGCGCAGCCACACTCTTCAAGAAGAGAAGGAACAGCGCAGCCACACTCTGCAAGAAGAGAGAAGGAACAGCGCAGCCACACTCTGCAAGAAGAGAAGGAACAGCGCAGCCACACTCTGCAAGAAGAGAAGGAACAGCGCAGCCACACTCTTCAAGAAGAGAAGGAACAGCGCAGCCACACTCTGCAAGAAGAGAAGGAACAGCGCAGCAACACCCTGCAAGAAGAGAAGGAACAGCGCAGCCACACTCTTCAAGAAGAAAAGGAACAGCGCAGCCACACTCTTCAAGAAGAGAAGGAACAGCGCAGCCACACTCTGCAAGAAGAGAAGCAACAGCGCGGCCACACTCTGCAAGAAGAGAAGCAACAGCGCGGCCACACTCTTCAAGAAGAGAAGGAACAGCGCAGCCACACGCTGAAAGAAGAGAAGGAACAGCGAAGCCACACCCTGCAAGAAGAGAAGGAACAGCGCAGCCACACACTGCAAGAAGAGAAGGAACAGCGCAGCCACACTCTGCAAGAAGAGAAGGAACAGCGCAGCCACACTCTTCAAGAAGAGAAGGAACAGCGCAGCCACACTCTGCAAGAAGAGAAGGAACAGCGCAGCAACACCCTGCAAGAAGAGAAGGAACAGCGCAGCCACACTCTTCAAGAAGAAAAGGAACAGCGCAGCCACACTCCAAAAGAAGAGAAGGAACAGCGCAGCCGCACCCTGCAAGAAGAGAAGGAACAGCGCAGCCACACACTGCAAGAAGAGAAGGAACAGCGCAGCCACACTCTGCAAGAAGAGAAGGAACAGCGCAGCAACACCCTGCAAGAAGAGAAGGAACAGCGCAGCCACACTCTTCAAGAAGAAAAGGAACAGCGCAGCCACACTCTTCAAGAAGAGAAGGAACAGCGCAGCCACACTCTGCAACCACTCTGCGAAGAGAAGGAACAGCGCAGCAACACCCTGCAAGAAGAGAAGGAACAGCGCAGCCACACTCTTCAAGAAGAAAAGGAACAGCGCAGCCACACTCTTCAAGAAGAGAAGGAACAGCGCAGCCACGCTCTGCAAGAAGAGAAGCAACAGCGCGGCCACACTCTGCAAGAAGAGAAGCAACAGCGCGGCCACACTCTTCAAGAAGAGAAGGAACAGCGCAGCCACACGCTGAAAGAAGAGAAGGAACAGCGAAGCCACACTCTGCAGAGCCACACTCTGCAAGAAGAGAAGGAACAGCGCAGCCACACTCTGCAACAAGAGAAGAAACAGTGCAGCCGCACTCTGCAAGAAGAGAAGAAACAGCGCAGCCACACTCTGCAAGAAGAGAAGAAACAGCGCAGCCGCACTCTGCAAGAAGAGAAGCAACAGCGCGGCCACACTCTGCAAGAAGAGAAGAAACAGCGCAGCCGCACTCTGCAAGAAGAGAAGGAACAGCACAGCCACACTCTTCAAGAAGAGAAGGAACAGCGCAGCAACACTCTTCAAGAAGAGGAGGAACAGCGCAGCCACTCTTCAAGAAGAGAAGAAACAGCGCAGCCGCACTCTGCAAGAAGAGAAGGAACAGCGCAGCCACACTCTTCAAGAAGAGAAGGAACAGCGCAGCAACACTCTTTAAGAAGAGAAGGAACAGCGAAGCCACACTCTGCAGAGCCACACTCTGCAAGAAGAGAAGGAACAGCGCAGCCACACTCTGCAAGAAGAGAAGAAACAGCGCAGCCGCACTCTGCAAGAAGAGAAGAAACAGCGCAGCCGCACTCTGCAAGAAGAGAAGGTACAGCGCAGCAACACTCTTCAAGAAGAGAAGCAACAGCGCAGCAACACTCTTCAAGAAGAGAAGCAACAGCGCAGCAACACCCTGCAAGAAGAGAAGCAACAGCGCAGCAACACCCAGCAAGAAGAGAGGGAACAGCGCAGCCACACATTGCAAGAAGAGAGGGAACAGCGCAGCCACACCCTGCAAGAAGAGAAGGAACAGCGCAGCAACACCCTGCAAGAAGAGAAGGAACAGCGCAGCCGCACTCTGCAAGAAGAGAAGGAACAGCGCAGCAACACTCTGCAAGAAGAGAAGGAACAGCGCAGCAACACTCTTCAAGAAGAGAAGGAACAGCGCAGCAACACCCTGCAAGAAGAGAAGGAACAGCGCAGCCACACCCTTCAAGAAGAGAAGGAACAGCGCGGCAACACCCTGCAAGAAGAGAAGGAACAGCGCAGCCACACATTGCAAGAAGAGAGGGAACAGCGCAGCAACACCCTGCAAGAAGAGAAGGAACAGCGCAGCCGCACTCTGCAAGAAGGGAAGGAACAGCGCAGCAACACTCTGCAAGAAGAGAAGGAACAGCGCAGCAACACTCTTCAAGAAGAGAAGGAACAGCGCAGCCACACTCTGCAAGAAGAGAAGGAACAGCGCAGCCACACCCTGCAAGAAGAGAAGGAACAGCGCAGCCACACCCTACAAGAAGAGGAGGAACAGCGCAGCCACACTCTGCAGGAAGAGAAGGAACAGCGCAGCAACACCCTGCAAGAAGAGAAGCAACAGCGCAGCCACACCCTGCAAGAAGAGGAGGAACAGCGCAGCCACACTCTGCAGGAAGAGAAGGAACAGCGCAGCAACACCCTGCAAGAAGAGAAGCAACAGCGCAGCCACACTCTGCAAGAAGAGAAGGAACAGCGCAGCCACACCATGAAGAAGAGAAGCAACAGCGCAGCCACACCCTGCAAAAAGAGGAGAAACAGCGCGGCAACACCCTTCAAGAAGAGGCGGAACAGCGCGGCAACACCCTGCAAGAAGAGAAGGAACAGCGCAGCCGCACTCTGCAAGAAGAGAAGGAACAGCGCAGCAACACTCTTCAAGAAGAGAAGGAACAGCGCAGCCACACTCTGCATGAAGAGAAGGAACAGCGCAGCAACACCCTGCAAGAAGAGAAGGAACAGCGCAGCCGCACTCTGCAAGAAGAGAAGGAACAGCGCAGCCACACTCTTCAAGAAGAGAGGGAACAGCGCAGCCACACTCTTCAAGAAGAGAAGGAACAGCGCAGCCACACTCTGCAAGAAGAGAAGGAACAGCGCAGCCACACTCTGCAAGAAGAGAAGGAACAGCGCAGCCACACTCTTCAAGAAGAGAAGGAACAGCGCAGCAACACCCTGCAAGAAGAGAAGCAACAGCGCAGCCGCACTCTGCAAGAAGAGAAGAAACAGCGCAGCCGCACTCTGCAAGAAGAGAAGGTACAGCGCAGCCACACTCTGCGAGAAGAGAAGGAACAGCGCAGCAACACTCTTCAAGAAGAGAAGGAACAGCGAAGCCACACTCTGCAGAGCCACACTCTGCAAGAAGAGAAGGAACAGTGCAGCCGCACTCTGCAAGAAGAGAAGAAACAGTGCAGCCGCACTCTGCAAGAAGAGAAGAAACAGCGCAGCCGCACTCTGCAAGAAGAGAAGGTACAGCGCAGCCACACTCTGCGAGAAGAGAAGGAACAGCGCAGCAACACTCTTCAAGAAGAGAAGGAACAGCGAAGCCACACTCTGCAGAGCCACACTCTGCAAGAAGAGAAGGAACAGCGAAGCCACACTCTGCAAGAAGAGAAGAAACAGTGCAGCCGCACTCTGCAAGAAGAGAAGAAACAGCGCAGCCACACTCTGCAAGAAGAGAAGAAACAGCGCAGCCGCACTCTGCAAGAAGAGAAGCAACAGCGCGGCCACACTCTGCAAGAAGAGAAGAAACAGCGCAGCCGCACTCTGCAAGAAGAGAAGGAACAGCGCAGCCACACTCTTCAAGAAGAGAAGGAACAGCGCAGCAACACTCTTCAAGAAGAGGAGGAACAGCGCAGCCACTCTTCAAGAAGAGAAGAAACAGCGCAGCCGCACTCTTCAAGAAGAGAAGGAACAGCGCAGCCACACTCTTCAAGAAGAGAAGGAACAGCGCAGCAACACTCTTCAAGAAGAGAAGGAACAGCGAAGCCACACTCTGCAGAGCCACACTCTGCAAGAAGAGAAGGAACAGCGCAGCCACACTCTGCAAGAAGAGAAGAAACAGTGCAGCCGCACTCTGCAAGAAGAGAAGAAACAGCGCAGCCGCACTCTGCAAGAAGAGAAGGTACAGCGCAGCCACACTCTGCGAGAAGAGAAGGAACAGCGCAGCCGCACTCTGCAAGAAGAGAAGGAACAGCGCAGCCACACTTTTCAAGAAGAGGAGGAACAGCGCAGCAACACTCTTCAAGAAGAGGAGGAACAGCGCAGCAACACCCTACAAGAAGAGAAGCAACAGCGCAGCCACCCTCTTCAAGAAGAGGAGGAACAGCGCAGCCACACCCTGCAAGAAGAGAAGGAACAGTGCGGCCACACACTGCAAGAAGAGAAGGAACAGCGCAGCAACACCCTGCAAAAAGAGAAGCAACAGCGCAGCCACACTCTTCAAGAAGAGGAGGAACAGGGCAGCCACACTCTCCAAGAAGAGGAGGAACAGTGCGGCCACACACTGCAAGAAGAGAAGCAACAGCGCAGCCACACTCTTCAAGAAGAGGAGGAACAGCGCAGCAACACCCTGCAAGAAGAGAAGCAACAGCGCAGCCACACTCTGCAAGAAGAGAAGGAACAGCGCATCCACACACTGCAAGAAGAGAAGGAACAGCGCAGCCACACCCTACAAAAAGAGAAGCAACAGCGCAGCCACACTCTTCAAGAAGAGGAGGATCAGCGCAGCAACACCCTGCAAGAAGAGAAGAAACAGCGCAGCCACACTCTGCAAGAAGAGAAGGAACAGCGCAGCCACACTCTTCAAGAAGAGAAGGAACAGCGCAGCAACACCCAGCAAGAAGAGAAGCAACAGCGCAGCAACACCTTGCAAGAAGAGAAGCAACAGCGCAGCAACACCCTGCAAGAAGAGAAGCAACAGCGCAGCAACACCCTGCAAGAAGAGAAGAAACAGCGCAGCCGCACTCTGCAAGAAGAGAAGGAACAGCGCAGCCACACTCTTCAAGAAGAGAAGGAACAGCGCAGCAACACTCTTCAAGAAGAGAAGGAACAGCGGAGCAACACTCTGCAGAGCCACACTCTGCAAGAAGAGAAGGAACAGCGCAGCCACAATCTGCAAGAAGAGAAGAAACAGTGCAGCCGCACTCTGGAAGAAGAGAAGAAACAGCGCAGCCGCACTCTGCATGAAGAGAAGGAACAGCGCAGCCACACTCTTCAAGAAGAGGAGGAACAGCGCAGCCGCACTCTGCAAGAAGAGAAGGTACAGCGCAGCCACACTCTGCGAGAAGAGAAGGAGCAGCGCAGCCGCACTCTGCAAGAAGAGAAGCAACAGCGCAGCAACACCTTGCAAGAAGAGAAGCAACAGCGCAGCAACACCCTACATGAAGATAAGGAACAGCGCAGCAACACTCTTCAAGAAGAGGAGGAACAGCGCAGCAACACTCTTCAAGAAGAGAAGCAACAGCGCAGCAACACCCTGCAAGAAGAAGAGGAACAGCGCAGCCACACTCTTCAAGAAGAGGAGGAACAGTGCAGCAACACCCTGCAAGAAGAGAAGCAACAGTGCAGCAACACCTTGCAAGAAGAGAAGCAACAGCGCAGCAACACCCTACATGAAGATAAGGAACAGCGCAGCAACACTCTTCAAGAAGAGGAGGAACAGCGCAGCAACACTCTTCAAGAAGAGAAGCAACAGCGCAGCAACACCCTGCAAGAAGAGGAGGAACAGCGCAGCAACACCCTGCAAGAAGAGAAGGAACAGCGCAGCAACACCCTGCAAGAAGAGAAGGAACAGCGCAGCCACACTCTTCAAGAAGAGGAGGAACAGTGCAGCAACACCCTGCAAGAAGAGAAGCAACAGTGCAGCAACAGCTTGCAAGAAGAGAAGCAACAGCGCAGCAACACTCTTCAAGAAGAGGAGGAACAGCGCAGCAACACTCTTCAGGAAGAGAAGCAACAGCGCAGCAACACCCTAAATGAAGATAAGGAACAGCGCAGCAACACTCTTCAAGAAGAGGAGGAACAGCGCAGCAACACTCTTCAAGAAGAGAAGCAACAGCGCAGCAACACCCTGCAAGAAGAGGAGGAACAGCGCAGCAACACCCTGCAAGAAGAGAAGGAACAGCGCGGCAACACCCTTCAAGAAGAGAAGGAACAGCGCAGCAACACTCTTCAAGAAGAGGAGGAAAAGCGCAGCAACACTCTTCAAGAAGAGAAGCAACAGCGCAGCAACACCCTGCAAGAAGAGGAGGAACAGCGCAGCAACACCCTGCAAGAAGAGAAGGAACAGCGCAGCAACACCCTGAAAAAAGAGAAGGAACAGCGCAGACACACCCTGCAAGAAGAGAAGGAACAGCGCAGCCACACTCTTCAATAAGAGGAGGAACAGTGCAGCAACACCCTGCAAGAAGAGAAGCAACAGCGCAGCCACACTCTGCAAGAAGAGAAGGAACAGCGCATCCACACACTGCAAGAAGAGAAGGAACAGCGCAGCCACACTCTGCAGGAAGAGAAGCAACAGTGCGGCCACACCCTGCAGGAAGAGAAGGAACAGCGCAGCAACACTCTTCAAGAAGAGGAGGAACAGCGCAGCAACACCCTTCAAGAAGAGAAGGAACAGCGCAGCAACACCCTTCAAGAAGAGAAGGAACAGCGCAGCCACACTCCGAAAGAAGAGGAGGAACAGCGCAGCAACACCCTGCAAGAAGAGAAGGAACAGCGCAGCCACACTCTGCAGGAAGAGAAGCAACAGTGCGGCCACACCCTGCAAGAAGAGAAGGAACAGCGCAGCAACACCCTTCAAGAAGAGAAGGAGCAGTGCAGCCAAACTCCGAAAGAAGAGGAGGAACAGCGCAGCAACACCCTGCAAGAAGAGAAGGAACAGCGCAGCCACACTCTGCAGGAAGAGAAGGAACAGCGCGGCCACACCCTGCAAGAAGAGAAGGAACAGCGCGGCAACAACCTTCAAGAAGAGAAGGAACAGCGCAGCCACACTTCGAAAGAAGAAGTGGAACAGCGCAGCAACACCCTACAAGAAGAGCAGGAACAGCGCAGCCACACTCTTCAAGAAGAGAAGCAACAGCGCAGCAACACCCTGCAAAAAGCATAGGAACAGCTCAGCAACACCCTGCAAGAAGAGAAGGAACAGCGCAGCCACACTCTGCAAGAAGAGAAGGAACAGCGCGGCCACACCCTGCAAGAAGAGAAGGAACAGCGCAGCAACACCCTGCAAGAAGAGAAGGAACAGCGCAGCCACACCCTACAAGAAGAGAAGCAACAGCGCAGCCACACTCTGCAAGAAGAGAAGCAACAGCGCAGCAACACCCAGCAAGAAGAGAAGGAACAGCGCAGCCACACATTGCAAGAAGAGAGGGAACAGCGCAGCCACACCCTGCAAGAAGAGAAGGAACAGCGCAGCAACACCCTGCAAGAAGAGAAGGAACAGCGCAGCAACACCCTGCAAGAAGAGAAGGAACAGCGCAGCCGCACTCTGCAAGAAGAGAAGGAACAGCGCAGCAACACTCTTCAAGAAGAGAAGGAACAGCGCAGCCACACATTGCAAGAAGAGAGGGAACAGCGCAGCCACACCCTGCAAGAAGAGAAGGAACAGCGCAGCCACACCCTGCAAGAAGAGAAGCAACAGTGCGGCCACACTCTTCAAGAAGAGAAGGAACAGCGCAGCCACA
This sequence comes from Lissotriton vulgaris, assembly GCF_964263255.1. Lineage (NCBI taxonomy): Eukaryota > Metazoa > Chordata > Amphibia > Caudata > Salamandridae > Lissotriton > Lissotriton vulgaris. The sequence continues at coordinate 2,005,992,952 of NC_141693.1, read as the reverse complement.
CGCTGAAAGAAGAGAAGGAACAGCCCGGCCGCACTCTGCAAGAAGAGAAGGAACAGCGCAGCAACACTCTGCAAGAAGAGAAGGAACAGCGCAGCAACACTCTTCAAGAAGAGAAGGAACAGCGCAGCAACACCCTGCAAGAAGAGAAGGAACAGCGCAGCCACACCCTGCAAGAAGAGAAGGAACAGTGCGGCAACACCCTGCAAGAAGAGAAGGAACAGCGCAGCCACACATTGCAAGAAGAGAGGGAACAGCGCAGCCACACCCTGCAAGAAGAGAAGGAACAGCGCAGCCACACCCTGCAAGAAGAGAAGGAACAGCGCCACACCCTGCAAGAAGAGAAGGAACAGCGCAGCCACACCCTGCAAGAAGAGAAGGAACAGCGCAGCCACACCCTGCAAGAAGAGAAGGAACAGCGCAGCCACACCCTGCAAGAAGAGAAGGAACAGCGCGGCCACACCCTGCAAGAAGAGAAGGAACAGCGCAGCAACACCCTGCAAGAAGAGAAGGAACAGCGCAGCCACACCCTACAAGAAGAGAAGCAACAGCGCAGCCACACTCTGCAAGAAGAGAAGCAACAGCGCAGCAACACCCTGCAAAAAGAGGAGAAACAGCGCGGCAACACCCTTCAAGAAGAGGCGGAACAGCGCGGCAACACCCTGCAAGAAGAGAAGCAACAGCGCAGCCGCACTCTGCAAGAAGAGAAGGAACAGCGCAGCAACACCCTGCAAGAAGAGAAGGAACAGCGCAGCCACACTCTGCAAGAAGAGAAGGAACAGCGCAGCCACACTCTGCAAGAAGAGAAGGAACAGCGCAGCAACACCCTGCAAGAAGAGAAGGAACAGCGCAGCCACACTCTGCAAGAAGAGAAGGAACAGCGCAGCCACACTCTGCAAGAAGAGAAGGAACAGCGCAGCCACACTCTGCAAGAAGAGAAGGAACAGCGCAGCCACACTCTGCAAGAAGAGAAGGAACAGCGCAGCCACACCCTGCAAGAAGAGAAGGAACAGCGCAGCCACACTCTGCAAGAAGAGAAGGAGCAGCGCAGCCACACTCTTCAAGAAGAGAAGGAACAGCGCAGCCACACTCTTCAAGAAGAGAAGGAACAGCGCAGCCACACTCTGCAAGAAGAGAAGCAACAGCGCGGCCGCACTCTGCAAGAAGAGAAGAAACAGCGCAGCCGCACTCTGCAAGAAGAGAAGGAACAGCGCAGCCACACTCTTCAAGAAGAGAAGGAACAGCGCAGCAACACTCTTGAAGAAGAGGAGGAACAGCGCAGCCACACTCTGCAAGAAGAGAAGAAACAGTGCAGCCGCACTCTGCAAGAAGAGAAGAAACAGCGCAGCCGCCCTCTGCAAGTAGAGAAGGTACAGCGCAGCCACACTCTGCGAGAAGAGAAGGAACAGCGCAGCAACACTCTTCAAGAAGAGAAGGAACAGCGCAGCCACACTCTGCAAGAAGAGAAGAAACAGTGCAGCCGCACTCTGCAAGAAGAGAAGGAACAGCGCGGCAACACCCTGCAAGAAGAGAAGGAACAGCGCAGCCACACATTGCAAGAAGAGAGGGAACAGCGCAGCAACACCCTGCAAGAAGAGAAGGAACAGCGCAGCCGCACTCTGCAAGAAGGGAAGGAACAGCGCAGCAACACTCTGCAAGAGGAGAAGGAACAGCACAGCAACACTCTTCAAGAAGAGAAGGAACAGCGCAGCCACACTCTGCAAGAAGAGAAGGAACAGCGCAGCAACACCCTGCGAGAAGAGAAGGAACAGCGCAGCCACACCCTACAAGAAGAGGAGGAACAGCGCAGCCACACCCTGCAGGAAGAGAAGGAACAGCGCAGCAACACCCTGCAAGAAGAGAAGCAACAGCGCAGCCACACCCTGCAAGAAGAGGAGGAACAGCGCAGCCACACTCTGCAGGAAGAGAAGGAACAGCGCAGCAACACCCTGCAAGAAGAGAAGCAACAGCGCAGCCACACTCTGCAAGAAGAGAAGGAACAGCGCAGCCACACCCTGAAGAAGAGAAGCAACAGCGCAGCCACACCCTGCAAAAAGAGGAGAAACAGCGCGGCAACACCCTTCAAGAAGAGGCGGAACAGCGCGGCAACACCCTGCAAGAAGAGAAGGAACAGCGCAGCCGCACTCTGCAAGAAGAGAAGGAACAGCGCAGCAACACTCTTCAAGAAGAGAAGGAACAGCGCAGCCACACTCTGCATGAAGAGAAGGAACAGCGCAGCAACACCCTGCAAGAAGAGAAGGAACAGCGCAGCCGCACTCTGCAAGAAGAGAAGGAACAGCGCAGCCGCACTCTGCAAGAAGAGAAGGAACAGCGCAGCCACACTGTGCAAGAAGAGAAGGAACAGCGCAGCCACACTCTTCAAGAAGAGAAGGAACAGCGCAGCCACACTCTGCAAGAAGAGAGAAGGAACAGCGCAGCCACACTCTGCAAGAAGAGAAGGAACAGCGCAGCCACACTCTTCAAGAAGAGAAGGAACAGCGCAGCCACACTCTGCAAGAAGAGAAGGAACAGCGCAGCAACACCCTGCAAGAAGAGAAGGAACAGCGCAGCCACACTCTTCAAGAAGAAAAGGAACAGCGCAGCCACACTCTTCAAGAAGAGAAGGAACAGCGCAGCCACACTCTGCAAGAAGAGAAGCAACAGCGCGGCCACACTCTGCAAGAAGAGAAGAAACAGCGCAGCCGCACTCTGCAAGAAGAGAAGGAACAGCGCAGCCACACTCTTCAAGAAGAGAAGGAACAGCGCAGCAACACTCTTGAAGAAGAGGAGGAACAGCGCAGCCACACTCTTGAAGAAGAGGAGGAACAGCGCAGCCACACTCTTCAAGAAGAGAAGAAACAGCGCAGCCGCACTCTGCAAGAAGAGAAGGAACAGCGCAGCCGCACTCTGCAAGAAGAGAAGGTACAGCGCAGCCACACTCTGCGAGAAGAGAAGGAACAGCGCAGCAACACTCTTCAAGAAGAGAAGGAACAGCGAAGCCACACTCTGCAGAGCCACACTCTGCAAGAAGAGAAGGAACAGCGCAGCCACACTCTGCAAGAAGAGAAGAAACAGTGCAGCCGCACTCTGCAAGAAGAGAAGAAACAGCGCAGCCGCACTCTGCAAGAAGAGAAGGTACAGCGCAGCCACACTCTGCGAGAAGAGAAGGAACAGCGCAGCAACACTCTTCAAGAAGAGAAGGAACAGCGAAGCCACACTCTGCAGAGCCACACTCTGCAAGAAGAGAAGGAACAGCGCAGCCACACTCTGCAACAAGAGAAGAAACAGTGCAGCCGCACTCTGCAAGAAGAGAAGAAACAGCGCAGCCACACTCTGCAAGAAGAGAAGAAACAGCGCAGCCGCACTCTGCAAGAAGAGAAGCAACAGCGCGGCCACACTCTGCAAGAAGAGAAGAAACAGCGCAGCCGCACTCTGCAAGAAGAGAAGGAACAGCACAGCCACACTCTTCAAGAAGAGAAGGAACAGCGCAGCAACACTCTTCAAGAAGAGGAGGAACAGCGCAGCCACTCTTCAAGAAGAGAAGAAACAGCGCAGCCGCACTCTGCAAGAAGAGAAGGAACAGCGCAGCCACACTCTTCAAGAAGAGAAGGAACAGCGCAGCAACACTCTTTAAGAAGAGAAGGAACAGCGAAGCCACACTCTGCAGAGCCACACTCTGCAAGAAGAGAAGAAACAGTGCAGCCGCACTCTGCAAGAAGAGAAGAAACAGCGCAGCCGCACTCTGCAAGAAGAGAAGAAACAGCGCAGCCGCACTCTGCAAGAAGAGAAGGTACAGCGCAGCAACACTCTTCAAGAAGAGAAGGAACAGCGCAGCAACACTCTTCAAGAAGAGAAGCAACAGCGCAGCAACACCCTGCAAGAAGAGAAGCAACAGCGCAGCAACACCCAGCAAGAAGAGAGGGAACAGCGCAGCCACACATTGCAAGAAGAGAGGGAACAGCGCAGCCACACCATGCAAGAAGAGAAGGAACAGCGCAGCAACACCCTGCAAGAAGAGAAGGAACAGCGCAGCCGCACTCTGCAAGAAGAGAAGGAACAGCGCAGCAACACTCTGCAAGAAGAGAAGGAACAGCGCAGCAACACTCTTCAAGAAGAGAAGGAACAGTGCAGCAACACCCTGCAAGAAGAGAAGGAACAGCGCAGCCACACCCTTCAAGAAGAGAAGGAACAGCGCGGCAACACCCTGCAAGAAGAGAAGGAACAGCGCAGCCACACATTGCAAGAAGAGAGGGAACAGCGCAGCAACACCCTGCAAGAAGAGAAGGAACAGCGCAGCCGCACTCTGCAAGAAGGGAAGGAACAGCGCAGCAACACTCTGCAAGAAGAGAAGGAACAGCGCAGCAACACTCTTCAAGAAGAGAAGGAACAGCGCAGCCACACTCTGCAAGAAGAGAAGGAACAGCGCAGCCACACCCTGCAAGAAGAGAAGGAACAGCGCAGCCACACCCTACAAGAAGAGGAGGAACAGCGCAGCCACACTCTGCAGGAAGAGAAGGAACAGCGCAGCAACACCCTGCAAGAAGAGAAGCAACAGCGCAGCCACACCCTGCAAGAAGAGGAGGAACAGCGCAGCCACACTCTGCAGGAAGAGAAGGAACAGCGCAGCAACACCCTGCAAGAAGAGAAGCAACAGCGCAGCCACACTCTGCAAGAAGAGAAGGAACAGCGCAGCCACACCATGAAGAAGAGAAGCAACAGCGCAGCCACACCCTGCAAAAAGAGGAGAAACAGCGCAGCAACACCCTTCAAGAAGAGGCGGAACAGCGCGGCAACACCCTGCAAGAAGAGAAGGAACAGCGCAGCCGCACTCTGCAAGAAGAGAAGGAACAGCGCAGCAACACTCTTCAAGAAGAGAAGGAACAGCGCAGCCACACTCTGCATGAAGAGAAGGAACAGCGCAGCCGCACTCTGCAAGAAGAGAAGGAACAGCGCAGCCACACTCTGCAAGAAGAGAGGGAACAGCGCAGCCACACTCTTCAAGATGAGAAGGAACAGCGCAGCCACACTCTGCAAGAAGAGAAGGAACAGCGCAGCCACACTCTGCAAGAAGAGAAGGAACAGCGCAGCCACACTCTGCAAGAAGAGAAGGAACAGCGCAGCAACACCCTGCAAGAAGAGAAGGAACAGCGCAGCCACACTCTTCAAGAAGAGAAGGAACAGCGCAGCCACACTCTTCAAGAAGAGAAGGAACAGCGCAGCCACACTCTGCAAGAAGAGAAGCAACAGCGCGGCCACACTCTGCAAGAAGAGAAGAAACAGCGCAGCCGCACTCTTCAAGAAGAGAAGGAACAGCGCAGCAACACTCTTGAAGAAGAGGAGGAACAGCGCAGCCACACTCTTCAAGAAGAGAAGAAACAGCGCAGCCGCACTCTGCAAGAAGAGAAGGAACAGCGCAGCCGCACTCTGCAAGAAGAGAAGGTACAGCGCAGCCACACTCTGCGAGAAGAGAAGGAGCAGCGCAGCAACACTCTTCAAGAAGAGAAGGAACAGCGAAGCCACACTCTGCAGAGCCACACTCTGCAAGAAGAGAAGGAACAGCGCAGCCACACTCTGCAAGAAGAGAAGAAACAGTGCAGCCGCACTCTGCAAGAAGAGAAGAAACAGCGCAGCCGCACTCTGCAAGAAGAGAAGGTACAGCGCAGCCACACTCTGCGAGAAGAGAAGGAACAGCGCAGCAACACTCTTCAAGAAGAGAAGGAACAGCGAAGCCACACTCTGCAGAGCCACACTCTGCAAGAAGAGAAGGAACAGCGCAGCCACACTCTGCAAGAAGAGAGGGAACAGCGCAGCCACACTCTTCAAGATGAGAAGGAACAGCGCAGCCACACTCTGCAAGAAGAGAAGGAACAGCGCAGCCACACTCTGCAAGAAGAGAAGGAACAGCGCAGCCACACTCTGCAAGAAGAGAAGGAACAGCGCAGCAACACCCTGCAAGAAGAGAAGGAACAGCGCAGCCACACTCTTCAAGAAGAGAAGGAACAGCGCAGCCACACTCTTCAAGAAGAGAAGGAACAGCGCAGCAACACTCTTGAAGAAGAGGAGGAACAGCGCAGCCACACTCTTCAAGAAGAGAAGAAACAGCGCAGCCGCACTCTGCAAGAAGAGAAGGAACAGCGCAGCCGCACTCTGCAAGAAGAGAAGGTACAGCGCAGCCACACTCTGCGAGAAGAGAAGGAGCAGCGCAGCAACACTCTTCAAGAAGAGAAGGAACAGCGAAGCCACACTCTGCAGAGCCACACTCTGCAAGAAGAGAAGGAACAGCGCAGCCACACTCTGCAAGAAGAGAAGAAACAGTGCAGCCGCACTCTGCAAGAAGAGAAGAAACAGCGCAGCTGCACTCTGCAAGAAGAGAAGGTACAGCGCAGCCACACTCTGCGAGAAGAGAAGGAACAGCGCAGCAACACTCTTCAAGAAGAGAAGGAACAGCGAAGCCACACTCTGCAGAGCCACACTCTGCAAGAAGAGAAGGAACAGCGCAGCCACACTCTGCAAGAAGAGAAGAAACAGTGCAGCCGCACTCTGCAAGAAGAGAAGAAACAGCGCAGCCACACTCTGCAAGAAGAGAAGAAACAGCGCAGCCGCACTCTGCAAGAAGAGAAGCAAAGTTTCAAGTTCAAGTTTTATTTATTATGTTTTGGCTCTCAATGAGGGCCACATAAAAAAAGAAAGAAATAGACATTACATAATACAATAATGACAAATAATATGAATATATGAACTTACATAATCAATAATACAGGACAAAGCACAAGAATTTATCAGTTTTAAAGTGAGCCACGGCATCATTACAACAACCTAATAAATATTTAAGAACCCTTTAAAAAATTTAAAAATCCTACAACAAAACAATTCATTAGGAGGGCAGTAAAGTGCATGTATAAACGATTTAGCATTTAAGATTCCCAATTGTAGACAAATAGGCTTAATCCATTTAAGTCGCAGAGAACGTAGGGCAGGGCAAACAAACAAGACGTGGTTACGATCTTGAACAGTGCCATTACAGAAATTACATATCGGGGAGCTTCCGTGCCATTTTGCTAGGAGTGAGTTAAGTGGGAGTAGATCATGTCGTAGGAGATACCATAACCTACGCACTCCGTGGGGAACATTCCAAGTCAAATATTGTTGGGTCAGCTTGGGGGAGTATGTCTCCAACAAAGGTTCCCTATTATATAATTTGGGTTGGGCAAGGGTATCCAACCTATAACATAGCTCCCACGAGGCTTTTTTTAGTGAAATTTTAAGCTCAGAAGGAGAAAGTGAGAATAGGGTATCCTCATCCACCTCCAACAGGGCCACAGCTTTCCTAAAATTTTTTAGTAAGGAGGAAAAATCATTAAGATTACCCAGTAATTCCTTTTTAACAAGCTCTCTTAATGTACCGGGTTTTCCTCTAGCCAAGCATGCTACCCATCTTACTAATGCCACCAATGCCTGTGTCCAACAGCTGCGAAGTCCAAGTTCTAGTCTGCATGAAGATGTGGAACATGCATTGCTTAGGGACATAATTTTCCGAAGCACCCGTCCTTCCATTTTTTGAAGGAATCTCCAATATTTCATTTCCACTAATTCTATTCCATACATGAGAGTAGCTGGCACTTTTGCTTTAAAGACTTCCAAAAAAAGAGAAAAATGTCTCTTCCCCGTAGCTTTATATAACGAACATAACCCCATTCCATGGGTCAAAGCTTTACGAGAGTTATGTTCGATATAAGGTGTCTCACTAAGATTAGATGATATTATTTTACCCAGGAACGGATATGTTTTAACTACGTCTAGCCTTTGCCCCCCTATAGTCCACCTATAATTGCTTGATCTACATTTTCTTTTACCAAAAATGCACATGATTTTACTTTTTGACGAATTAATTTTCATATGGTGCATTACAGCAAATTCATGCAATGCAAGCAGGCGATTAGATAGACCCTTCGGGGTCAAATCCAAAATAAGAATATCGTCCGCGTACATTAGGATAGATATAGCTGATCCTCCAATGTTCGGAGCAGCACCCTCACAAGATGAGATATAAATTGGGAGGTCAGCTATATACAAAGAGAACAATATAGGTGCTAACATGCACCCTTGTTTGAGGCCGTTCTGAGAGGGAATAGATGTTGTAATACCCTCTTCACCACCTTGCAGTACCTTACACCATGTATTCATGTGCAAAGAACGGACCAACGCAAGTAAGTATCCTGGCATACCCAATGTCGCCAGTTTTCTCCACAGCGTTGGGCGGTCCACTCTGTCGAACGCCGCAGAGAAATCAATAAATGCGGCATATAAGCCACCATCACGGATATGTACATACTTGTCGCTGATCACCTGTAGCATCGTCAAATTATCAAGCGTTCCGTGATCTTCACGAAAACCAGTTTGCTCCATTGGTAAAATCTTATTAGTTTCTGCCCATTCCATAATTAACATTAATACGCATTTAGCGAAAATTTTTCCTATGGCATCTAATAACGCTATTAAGCGGTAATTAGATGGCAGCTCCCGATCCCCCTTTTTAAATATAGGAATTAATATGCTGCCCCTCCAGGAGTCAGGGACAGTTCTAGTTAAAAAGCAGGCCTGAAATAAAGGGAGAAGAATCCGACTCCAACTAGAAATATCCTGCTTAATGATTGTCATAGGGAGTTCGTCTGGACCCATGGCTCCAGTAGAGCGCATACTCTTTATCGCCAACACTATTATTTTTTCTGTAGGTAAATTGCATTTTTGTAAATCATTTGATTCCATCATACCAGTATCCTCCAATACTTCATTTTGGGCATATAATGCGGTTATAAATACTGTCCATACTTTTTCGCTTATGGATATAGGACGGGGAGTTATTATGGTACCACAACCTTTTCTTATTATAGACCAGAATTCTCTGGTTCGATTAAAGGTTATTGCCTCCCTCAGGCTAATCCAAAGAAGGTCCTCTTTTTCTTTTTTCAGTTTCAATCTCAGTCTAACTCTTCTGCGTTTTAATAATGCTAGTAGGGACTCATTTTCTGCCGTTCTATTAAGATACTGGTTCCTGATTAGTGCATTTATCTCCCTATTCAGAAAAAATAGTGGACTAGGTGAGAAGTGAGGTTTTTTTGGACCTCCCTTTTTCTTGGCGAATCCAATGACTTTTTTAATAAAAATTTCAAATTGCAGGAATTCTGTTCCCTCCCACTGGTCAAGTTCTAGTAGGGTTTGAGCCAAAAGGCTTTGTACTTCCTTCATGGAGGAGTAACCCCAAAAACATCTACCTGATCTTCGATCAATAGTGAGATCTCTATGCTTTAAGGACCAAGCATTAGTTTCAGAAGGGGTTAATAGAAGAGTCAGATTTATTATTTTGTGATCACTCAGTATAGAATGAGTGACCTCCATATCCTCAATCAAGTGGAATGACTCAAAATCCGTGATGGCATAGTCCAAAATAGACTCTCCCCTATACGAACCATGTGTAAAATGGGCAGGACTATCAGAGGGCATTCTGCCATTAATAATAAGCCCTTCTAAAAGGCTTAGTTCCTCCAACAGGATCTTACCTCTTTTACTAGTTTTTATATTAGGAGGCCAGGACATTTGGGGTATATTATATACCTCTTCCTTCAGTTTATTTCTAAACTTAACTAGAGTAGAATTAGATATTTTACTGTTTAAATCTCCAACCATTAGTATAAAGGGGGGATATTCAACATTCATTAGATTCGCTACATAGGAAAACATTCGCTTCATGACACAATTAAAACATTCCTCAGGGGGAATATATGCATTTAAGATAACAAACGAGGACCGCGTTCCAACTTTGCCCAGGTTAGTGATAGTTACAGATTGAAAAAGATTACTAGAATCACAATAATGCGTGTAATGCCATTGAAAAGAGGTAGATAACAAACAAGCGATTCCTCCTTTCGCATGACCTTTTTTTGAGGATTTTGCAGGGGCCTCTAGAACATAAAACTCATTCCCTATATAGGGTAGCTTTTTACACCACGTCTCCTGCAAACATATTACATCGACATTTAATTTAGATAGAAAGTCAAATTTCTCAGAGGAATTAGACATGCCAGCAGCATTCCAAGAGACAATTTTTAAGTTATTGTTAAAGATGTTGGAAAAGTCTTGGGTTGTTCACACAGTTAGTAGAAAGAACCCCCGGCAGCCAGTTCCACCTCTGATTGTCTTCTATTAAAGGAACATCTGCATGTTCAGGCAATGGCAAGGCCTGAGATACCATTCTTTTGCCTTTTGAGATCCAGATTTTCAGATCTTTATTACCTAAATAACCATCATTATATATAGATGCTGGATTACTAATACTATCTCTAGGGACAATAGATGTGGATCTATTATAGAATGGCAATACATCAATTCCTCTACATTGGAAAAATTCTGCTTGTTGTAAAACAAGATTAGAAATTATTTTTGAATAGAATATTACTCTTGTTCGATGTCCCATGCTTGATTTTACTGGGAAAACCAGATCAATATCATTCGACAAAATCAGTTTTAAATTTTCAGTTTCTTTAAAGCAGTTTAGGAGCCGAGATCTATTCATTTTTAGAAGAGAAGCAACAGCGCGGCCACACTCTGCAAGAAGAGAAGAAACAGCGCAGCCGCACTCTGCAAGAAGAGAAGGAACAGCGCAGCCACACTCTTCAAGAAGAGAAGGAACAGCGCAGCAACACTCTTCAAGAAGAGGAGGAACAGCGCAGCCACTCTTCAAGAAGAAAAGAAACAGCGCAGCCGCACTCTGCAAGAAGAGAAGGAACAGCGCAGCCACACTCTTCAAGAAGAGAAGGAACAGCGCAGCAACACTCTTCAAGAAGAGAAGGAACAGCGAAGCCACACTCTGCAGAGCCACACTCTGCAAGAAGAGAAGGAACAGCGCAGCCACACTCTGCAAGAAGAGAAGAAACAGTGCAGCCGCACTCTGCAAGAAGAGAAGAAACAGAGCAGCCGCACTCTGCAAGAAGAGAAGGTACAGCGCAGCCACACTCTGCGAGAAGAGAAGGAACAGCGCAGCTGCACTCTGCAAGAAGAGAAGGAACAGCGCAGCCACACTTTTCAAGAAGAGGAGGAACAGCGCAGCAACACTCTTCAAGAAGAGGAGGAACAGCGCAGCAACACCCTACAAGAAGAGAAGCAACAGCGCAGCCACCCTCTTCAAGAAGAGGAGGAACAGCGCAGCCACACCCTGCAAGAAGAGAAGGAACAGTGCGGCCACACACTGCAAGAAGAGAAGGAACAGCGCAGCAACACCCTGCAAAAAGAGAAGCAACAGCACAGCCACACTCTTCAAGAAGAGGAGGAACAGGGCAGCCACACTCTCCAAGAAGAGGAGGAACAGTGCGGCCACACACTGCAAGAAGAGAAGCAACAGCGCAGCCACACTCTTCAAGAAGAGGAGGAACAGCGCAGCAACACCCTGCAAGAAGAGAAGCAACAGCGCAGCCACACTCTGCAAGAAGAGAAGGAACAGCGCATCCACACACTGCAAGAAGAGAAGGAACAGCGCAGCCACACCCTACAAAAAGAGAAGCAACAGCGCAGCCACACTCTTCAAGAAGAGGAGGATCAGCGCAGCAACACCCTGCAAGAAGAGAAGAAACAGCGCAGCCACACTCTGCAAGAAGAGAAGGAACAGCGCAGCCACACTCTTCAAGAAGAGAAGGAACAGCGCAGCAACACCCAGCAAGAAGAGAAGCAACAGCGCAGCAACACCTTGCAAGAAGAGAAGCAACAGCGCAGCAACACCCTGCAAGAAGAGAAGAAACAGCGCAGCCGCACTCTTCAAGAAGAGAAGGAACAGCGCAGCAACACTCTTCAAGAAGAGAAGGAACAGCGGAGCCACACTCTGCAGAGCCACACTCTGCAAGAAGAGAAGGAACAGCGCAGCCACAATCTGCAAGAAGAGAAGAAACAGTGCAGCCGCACTCTGGAAGAAGAGAAGAAACAGCGCAGCCGCACTCTGCATGAAGAGAAGGAACAGCGCAGCCACACTCTTCAAGAAGAGAAGGAGCAGCGCAGCCGCACTCTGCAAGAAGAGAAGCAACAGCGCAGCAACACCTTGCAAGAAGAGAAGCAACAGCGCAGCAACACCCTACATGAAGATAAGGAACAGCGCAGCAACACTCTTCAAGAAGAGGAGGAACAGCGCAGCAACACTCTTCAAGAAGAGAAGCAACAGCGCAGCAACACCCTGCAAGAAGAGGAGGAACAGCGCAGCCACACTCTTCAAGAAGAGGAGGAACAGTGCAGCAACACCCTGCAAGAAGAGAAGCAACAGTGCAGCAACACCTTGCAAGAAGAGAAGCAACAGCGCAGCAACACCCTACAAGAAGATAAGGAACAGCGCAGCAACACTCTTCAAGAAGAGGAGGAACAGCGCAGCAACACCCTGCAAGAAGAGAAGCAACAGTGCAGCAACAGCTTGCAAGAAGAGAAGCAACAGCGCAGCAACACTCTTCAAGAAGAGGAGGAACAGCGCAGCAACACTCTTCAAGAAGAGAAGCAACAGCGCAGCAACACCCTAAATGAAGATAAGGAACAGCGCAGCAACACTCTTCAAGAAGAGGAGGAACAGCGCAGCAACACTCTTCAAGAAGAGAAGCAACAGCGCAGCAACACCCTGCAAGAAGAGGAGGAACAGCGCAGCAACACCCTGCAAGAAGAGAAGGAACAGCGCGGCAACACCCTTCAAGAAGAGGAGGAACAGCGCAGCAACACTCTTCAAGAAGAGGAGGAACAGCGCAGCAACACTCTTCAAGAAGAGAAGCAACAGCGCAGCAACACCCTGCAAGAAGAGGAGGAACAGCGCAGCAACACCCTGCAAGAAGAGAAGGAACAGCGCAGCAACACCCTGAAAAAAGAGAAGGAACAGCGCAGACACACCCTGCAAGAAGAGAAGGAACAGCGCAGCCACACTCTTCAATAAGAGGAGGAACAGTGCAGCAACACCCTGCAAGAAGAGAAGCAACAGCGCAGCCACACTCTGCAAGAAGAGAAGGAACAGCGCATCCACACACTGCAAGAAGAGAAGGAACAGCCCGGCCGCACTCTGCAAGAAGAGGAGGAACAGCGCAGCAACACCCTTCAAGAAGAGAAGGAACAGCGCAGCAACACCCTTCAAGAAGAGAAGGAACAGCGCAGCCACACTCCGAAAGAAGAGGAGGAACAGCGCAGCAACACCCTGCAAGAAGAGAAGGAACAGCGCAGCCACACTCTGCAGGAAGAGAAGCAACAGTGCGGCCACACCCTGCAAGAAGAGAAGGAACAGCGCAGCAACACCCTTCAAGAAGAGAAGGAGCAGTGCAGCCAAACTCCGAAAGAAGAGGAGGAACAGCGCAGCAACACCCTGCAAGAAGAGAAGGAACAGCGCAGCCACACTCTGCAGGAAGAGAAGGAACAGCGCGGCCACACCCTGCAAGAAGAGAAGGAACAGCGCGGCAACAACCTTCAAGAAGAGAAGGAACAGCGCAGCCACACTCCGAAAGAAGAAGTGGAACAGCGCAGCAACACCCTACAAGAAGAGCAGGAACAGCGCAGCCACACTCTTCAAGAAGAGAAGCAACAGCGCAGCAACACCCTGCAAAAAGCATAGGAACAGCGCAGCAACACCCTGCAAGAAGAGAAGGAACAGCGCAGCCACACTCTGCAAGAAGAGAAGGAACAGCGCGGCCACACCCTGCAAGAAGAGAAGGAACAGCGCAGCAACACCCTGCAAGAAGAGAAGGAACAGCGCAGCCACACCCTACAAGAAGAGAAGCAACAGCGCAGCAACACTCTGCAAGAAGAGAAGCAACAGCGCAGCAACACCCTTCAAGAAGAGAAGCAACACCCTGCAAGAAGAGAAGGAACAGCGCAGCCACACCCTACAAGAAGAGAAGCAACAGCGCAGCAACACTCTTCAAGAAGAGAAGGAACAGCGCAGCCACACCCTGCAAGAAGAGAAGGAACAGCGCAGCAACACCCTGCAAGAAGAGAAGGAACAGCGCAGCCGCACTCTGCAAGAAGAGAAGGAACAGCGCAGCAACACTCTTCAAGAAGAGAAGGAACAGCGAAGCAACACCCTTCAAGAAGAGAAGGAACAGCGCAGCAACACCCTGCAAGAAGAGAAGGAACAGCGCAGCCACACCCTGCAAGAAGAGAAGGAACAGCGCGGCAACACCCTGCAAGAAGAGAAGGAACAGCGCAGCCACACATTGCAAGAAGAGAGGGAACAGCGCAGCCACACCCTGCAAGAAGAGAAGGAACAGCGCAGCCACACCCTGCAAGAAGAGAAGCAACAGTGCGGCCACACTCTTCAAGAAGAGAAGGAACAGCGCAGCCACACGCTGAAAGAAGAGAAGGAACAGCCCGGCCGCACTCTGCAAGAAGAGAAGGAACAGCGCAGCAACACTCTGCAAGAAGAGAAGGAACAGCGCAGCAACACTCTTCAAGAAGAGAAGGAACAGCGCAGCAACACCCTGCAAGAAAAGAAGGAACAGCGCAGCCACACCCTGCAAGAAGAGAAGGAACAGCGCGGCAACACCCTGCAAGAAGAGAAGGAACAGCAAGGAACAGCGCGGCAACACCCTGCAAGAAGAGAAGGAACAGCGCGGCAACACCCTGCAAGAAGAGAAGGAACAGCGCAGCCACACATTGCAAGAAGAGAGGGAACAGCGCAGCCACACCCTGCAAGAAGAGAAGGAACAGCGCAGCCACACCCTGCAAGAAGAGAAGGAACAGCGCAGCCACACTCTGCAAGAAGAGAAGGAACAGCGCGGCCACACTCTGCAAGAAGAGAAGGAACAGCGCGGCCACACCCTGCAAGAAGAGAAGGAACAGCGCAGCAACACCCTGCAAGAAGAGAAGGAACAGCGCAGCCACACCCTGCAAGAAGAGGAGAAACAGCGCGGCAACACCCTTCAAGAAGAGGCGGAACAGCGCGGCAACACCCTGCAAGAAGAGAAGGAACAGCGCAGCCGCACTCTGCAAGAAGAGAAGGAACAGCGCAGCCACACTCTGCAAGAAGAGAAGGAACAGCGCAGCCGCACTCTGCAAGAAGAGAAGGAACAGCGCAGCCACACTCTGCAAGAAGAGAAGGAACAGCGCAGCAACACCCTGCAAGAAGAGAAGGAACAGCGCAGCCACACTCTGCAAGAAGAGAAGGAACAGCGCAGCCACACTCTGCAAGAAGAGAAGGAACAGCGCAGCCACACTCTTCAAGAAGAGAAGGAACAGCGCAGCCACACTCTGCAAGAAGAGAAGCAACAGCGCGGCCGCACTCTGCAAGAAGAGAAGAAACAGCGCAGCCGCACTCTGCAAGAAGAGAAGGAACAGCGCAGCCACACTCTTCAAGAAGAGGAGGAACAGCGCAGCCACACTCTGCAAGAAGAGAAGAAACAGTGCAGCTGCACTCTGCAGGAAGAGAAGAAACAGCGCAGCCGCACTCTGCAAGTAGAGAAGGTACAGCGCAGCCACACTCTGCGAGAAGAGAAGGAACAGCGCAGCAACACTCTTCAAGAAGAGAAGGAACAGCGAAGCCACACTCTGCAGAGCCACACTCTGCAAGAAGAGAAGGAACAGCGCAGCCACACTCTGCAAGAAGAGAAGAAACAGTGCAGCCGCACTCTGCAAGAAGAGAAGAAACAGCGCAGCCACACTCTGCAAGAAGAGAAGAAACAGCGCAGCCGCACTCTGCAAGAAGAGAAGCAACAGCGCGGCCACACTCTGCAAGAAGAGAAGAAACAGTGCAGCCGCACTCTGCAAGAAGAGAAGGAACAGCGCAGCCACACTCTTCAAGAAGAGAAGGAACAGCGCAGCAACACTCTTCAAGAAGAGGAGGAACAGCGCAGCCACACTCTGCAAGAAGAGAAGGAACAGCGCAGCCGCACTCTGCAAGAAGAGAAGGAACAGCGCAGCAACACTCTTCAAGAAGAGAAGGAACAGCGAAGCCACACTCTGCAGAGCCACACTCTGCAAGAAGAGAAGGAACAGCGCAGCCACACTCTGCAAGAAGAGAAGAAACAGTGCAGCCGCACTCTGCAAGAAGAGAAGAAACAGCGCAGCCGCACTCTGCAAGAAGAGAAGGTACAGCGCAGCCACACTCTGCGAGAAGAGAAGGAACAGCGCAGCCGCACTCTGCAAGAAGAGAAGGAACAGCGCAGCCACACTCTTCAAGAAGAGGAGGAACAGCGCAGCAACACTCTTCAAGAAGAGGAGGAACAGCGCAGCAACACCCTACAAGAAGAGAAGCAACAGCGCAGCCACCCTCTTCAAGAAGAGGAGGAACAGCGCAGCCACACCCTGCAAGAAGAGAAGGAACAGTGCGGCCACACACTGCAAGAAGAGAAGGAACAGCGCAGCAACACCCTGCAAAAAGAGAAGCAACAGCGCAGCCACACTCTTCAAGAAGAGGAGGAACAGGGCAGCCACACTCTCCAAGAAGAGGAGGAACAGTGCGGCCACACACTGCAAGAAGAGAAGCAACAGCGCAGCCACACTCTTCAAGAAGAGGAGGAACAGCGCAGCAACACCCTGCAAGAAGAGAAGCAACAGCGCAGCCACACTCTGCAAGAAGAGAAGGAACAGCGCAGCCACACACTGCAAGAAGAGAAGGAACAGCGCAGCCACACCCTACAAAAAGAGAAGCAACAGTGCAGCCACACTCTTCAAGAAGAGGAGGATCAGCGCAGCAACACCCTGCAAGAAGAGAAGAAACAGCGCAGCCACACTCTGCAAGAAGAGAAGGAACAGCACAGCCACACTCTTCAAGAAGAGAAGGAACAGCGCAGCAACACCCAGCAAGAAGAGAAGCAACAGCGCAGCAACACCTTGCAAGAAGAGAAGCAACAGCGCAGCAACACCCTGTAAGAAGAGAAGAAACAGCGCAGCCGCACTCTGCAAGAAGAGAAGGAACAGCGCAGCCACACTCTTCAAGAAGAGAAGGAACAGCGCAGCAACACTCTTCAAGAAGAGAAGGAACAGTGGAGCCACACTCTGGAAGAAGAGAAGAAACAGCGCAGCCACAATCTGCAAGAAGAGAAGAAACAGTGCAGCCGCACTCTGGAAGAAGAGAAGAAACAGCGCAGCCGCACTCTGCATGAAGAGAAGGAACAGCGCAGCCATACTCTTCAAGAAGAGGAGGAACAGCGCAGCCGCACTCTGCAAGAAGAGAAGGTACAGCGCAGCCACACTCTGCGAGAAGAGAAGGAGCAGCGCAGCCGCACTCTGCAAGAAGAGAAGCAACAGCGCAGCAACACCTTGCAAGTAGAGAAGCAACAGCGCAGCAACACCCTGCAAGAAGAGAAGCAACAGCGCAGCAACACCCTGCAAGAAGAGAAGCAACAGCGCAGCAACACCCTGCAAGAAGAGAAGCAACAGCGCAGCAACACTCTTCAAGAAGAGAAGCAACAGCGCAGCAACACCCTGCAAGAAGAGGAGGAACAGCGCAGCAACACCCTGCAAGAAGAGAAGGTACAGCGCAGCCGCACTCTGCGAGAAGAGAAGGTAGAGCGCAGCCACACTCTGCGAGAAGAGAAGGAACAGCGCAGCAACACTCTTCAAGAAGAGAAGGAACAGCGAAGCCACACTCTGCAGAGCCACACTCTGCAAGAAGAGAAGGAACAGCGCAGCCACACTCTGCAAGAAGAGAAGAAACAGTGCAGCCGCACTCTGCAAGAAGAGAAGGTACAGCGCAGCCACACTCTGCGAGAAGAGAAGGAACAGCGCAGCAACACTCTTCAAGAAGAGAAGGAACAGCGAAGCCACACTCTGCAGAGCCACACTCTGCAAGAAGAGAAGGAACAGCGCAGCCACACTCTGCAAGAAGAGAAGAAACAGTGCAGCCGCACTCTGCAAGAAGAGAAGAAACAGCGCAGCCACACTCTGCAAGAAGAGAAGAAACAGCGCAGCCGCACTCTGCAAGAAGAGAAGCAACAGCGCGGCCACACTCTGCAAGAAGAGAAGAAACAGTGCAGCCGCACTCTGCAAGAAGAGAAGGAACAGCGCAGCCACACTCTTCAAGAAGAGAAGGAACAGTGCAGCAACACTCTTCAAGAAGAGAAGAAACAGCGCAGCCGCACTCTGCAAGAAGAGAAGGAACAGCGCAGCCACACTCTTCAAGAAGAGAAGGAACAGCGCAGCAACACTCTTCAAGAAGAGAAGGAACAGCGAAGCCACACTCTGCAGAGCCACACTCTGCAAGAAGAGAAGGAACAGCGCAGCCACACTCTGCAAGAAGAGAAGAAACAGTGCAGCCGCACTCTGCAAGAAGAGAAGAAACAGCGCAGCCGCACTCTGCAAGAAGAGAAGGTACAGCGCAGCCACACTCTGCGAGAAGAGAAGGAACAGCGCAGCCGCACTCTGCAAGAAGAGAAGGAACAGCGCAGCCGCACTCTGCAAGAAGAGAAGGAACAGCGCAGCCACACTCTTCAAGAAGAGGAGGAACAGCGCAGCAACACTCTTCAAGAAGAGGAGGAACAGCGCAGCAACACCCTACAAGAAGAGAAGCAACAGCGCAGCCACCCTTTTCAAGAAGAGGAGGAACAGCGCAGCCACCCTTTTCAAGAAGAGGAGGAACAGCGCAGCCACACCCTGCAAGAAGAGAAGGAACAGTGCGGCCACACACTGCAAGAAGAGAAGGAACAGCGCAGCAACACTCTGCAAAAAGAGAAGCAACAGCGTAGCCACACTCTTCAAGAAGAGGAGGAACAGGGCAGCCACACTCTCCAAGAAGAGGAGGAACAGTGCGGCCACACACTGCAAGAAGAGAAGCAACAGCGCAGCCACACTCTTCAAGAAGAGGAGTAACAGCGCAGCAACACCCTGCAAGAAGAGAAGCAACAGCGCAGCCACACTCTGCAAGAAGAGAAGGAACAGCGCAGCCACACACTGCAAGAAGAGAAGGAACAGCGCAGCCACACCCTACAAAAAGAGAAGCAACAGTGCAGCCACACTCTTCAAGAAGAGGAGGATCAGCGCAGCAACACCCTGCAAGAAGAGAAGAAACCGCGCAGCCACACTCTGCAAGAAGAGAAGGAACAGCACAGCCACACTCTTCAAGAAGAGAAGGAACAGCGCAGCAACACCCAGCAAGAAGAGAAGCAACAGCGCAGCAACACCTTGCAAGAAGAGAAGCAACAGCGCAGCAACACCCTGCAAGAAGAGAAGCAACAGCGCAGCAACACCCTGCAAGAAGAGAAGAAACAGCGCAGCCGCACTCTGCAAGAAGAGAAGGAACAGCGCAGCCACACTCTTCAAGAAGAGAAGGAACAGCGCAGCAACACTCTTCAAGAAGAGAAGGAACAGCAGAGCCACACTCTGCAGAGCCACACTCTGCAAGAAGAGAAGGAACTGCGCAGCCACAATCTGCAAGAAGAGAAGAAACAGTGCAGCCGCACTCTGGAAGAAGAGAAGAAACAGCGCAGCCGCACTCTGCATGAAGAGAAGGAACAGCGCAGCCACACTCTTCAAGAAGAGGAGGAACAGCGCAGCCGCACTCTGCAAGAAGAGAAGGTACAGCGCAGCCACACTCTGCGAGAAGAGAAGGAGCAGCGCAGCCGCACTCTGCAAGAAGAGAAGCAACAGCGCAGCAACACCTTGCAAGAAGAGAAGCAACAGCGCAGCAACAGCCTGCAAGAAGAGAAGCAACAGCGCAGCAACACCCTGCAAGAAGAGAAGCAACAGCGCAGCAACACTCTTCAAGAAGAGAAGCAACAGCGCAGCAACACCCTGCAAGAAGAGGAGGAACAGCGCAGCAACACCCTGCAAGAAGAGAAGGAACAGCGCAGCAACACCCTGCAAGAAGAGAAGGAACAGCGCAGCCACACTCTTCAAGAAGAGGAGGAACAGTGCAGCAACACCCTGCAAGAAGAGAAGCAACAGTGCAGCAACACCTTGCAAGAAGAGAAGCAACAGCGCAGCAACACTCTTCAAGAAGAGGAGGAACAGCGCAGCAACACTCTTCAAGAAGAGAAGCAACAGCGCAGCAACACCCTACATGAAGATAAGGAACAGCGCAGCCACACTCTTCAAGAAGAGGAGGATCAGCGCAGCAACACCCTGCAAGAAGAGAAGAAACAGCGCAGCCACACTCTGCAAGAAGAGAAGGAACAGCACAGCCACACTCTTCAAGAAGAGAAGGAACAGCGCAGCCACACTCTGCAAGAAGAGAGAAGGAACAGGGCAGCCACACTCTGCAAGAAGAGAAGGAACAGCGCAGCCACACTCTTCAAGAAGAGAAGGAACAGCGCAGCCACACTCTGCAAGAAGAGAAGGAACAGCGCAGCAACACCCTGCAAGGAGAGAAGGAACAGCGCAGCCACACTCTTCAAGAAGAAAAGGAACAGCGCAGCCACACTCTTCAAGAAGAGAAGGAACAGCGCAGCCACACTCTGCAAGAAGAGAAGCAACAGCGCAGCAACACCCAGCAAGAAGAGAAGCAACAGCGCAGCAACACCTTGCAAGAAGAGAAGCAACAGCGCAGCAACACCCTGCAAGAAGAGAAGCAACAGCGCAGCCGCACTCTGCAAGAAGAGAAGAAACAGCGCAGCCGCACTCTGCAAGAAGAGAAGGAACAGCGCAGCCACACTCTTCAAGAAGAGAAGGAACAGCGCAGCAACACTCTTCAAGAAGAGAAGGAACAGCGGAGCCACACTCTGCAGAGCCACACTCTGCAAGAAGAGAAGGAACAGCGCAGCCACAATCTGCAAGAAGAGAAGAAACAGTGCAGCCGCACTCTGGAAGAAGAGAAGAAACAGCACAGCCGCACTCTGCATGAAGAGAAGGAACAGCGCAGCCACACTCTTCAAGAAGAGGAGGAACAGCGCAGTCGCACTCTGCAAGAAGAGAAGGAGCAGCGCAGCCGCACTCTGCAAGAAGAGAAGCAACAGCGCAGCAACACCCTGCAAGAAGAGAAGCAACAGTGCAGCAACAGCTTGCAAGAAGAGAAGCAACAGCGCAGCAACACTCTTCAAGAAGAGGAGGAACAGCGCAGCAACACTCTTCAAGAAGAGAAGCAACAGCGCAGCAACACCCTACATGAAGATAAGGAACAGCGCAGCAACACTCTTCAAGAAGAGGAGGAACAGCGCAGCAACACTCTTCAAGACGAGAAGGAACAGTGCAGCAACACCCTGCAAGAAGAGAAGGAACAGCACAGCCACACTCTTCAAGAAGAGGAGGAACAGTGCAGCAACACCCTGCAAGAAGAGAAGCAACAGTGCAGCAACACCTTGCAAGAAGAGAAGCAACAGTGCAGCAACACTCTTCAAGAAGAGGAGGAACAGCGCAGCAACACTCTTCAAGAAGAGAAGCAACAGCGCAGCAACACCCTACATGAAGATAAGGAACAGCGCAGCAACACTCTTCAAGAAAAGGAGGAACAGCGCAGCAACACTCTTCAAGAAGAGAAGCAACAGCGCAGCAACACCCTACATGAAGATAAGGAACAGCGCAGCAACACTCTTCAATAAGAGGAGGAACAGTGCAGCAACACCCTGCAAGAAGAGAAGCAACAGTGCAGCAACACCTTGCAAGAAGAGAAGCAACAGCGCAGCAACACTCTTCAAGAAGAGAAGCAACAGCGCAGTAACACTCTTCAAGAAGAGAAGCAACAGCGCAGCAACACCCTACATGAAGATAAGGAACAGCGCAGCAACACTCTTCAAGAAGAGGAGGAACAGCGCAGCAACACCCTTCAAGAAGAGAAGGAACAGCGCAGCAACACCCTTCAAGAAGAGAAGGAACAGCGCAGCCACACTCCGAAAGAAGAGGAGGAACAGCGCAGCAACACCCTGCAAGAAGAGAAGGAACAGCGCAGTCACACTCTGCAGGAAGAGAAGCAACAGTGCGGCCACACCCTGCAAGAAGAGAAGGAACAGCGCAGCAACACCGTTCAAGAAGAGAAGGAACAGTGCAGCCACACTCCGAAAGAGGAGGAATAGCGCAGCAACACCCTTCAAGAAGAGAAGGAACAGCGCAGCCACACTCCGAAAGAAGAGGAGGAACAGCGCAGCAACACCCTGCAAGAAGAGAAGGAACAGCGCAGCCACACTCTGCAGGAAGAGAAGGAACAGCGCGGCCACACCCTGCAAGAAGAGAAGGAACAGCGCGGCAACAACCTTCAAGAAGAGAAGGAACAGCGCAGCCACACTCCGAAAGAAGAGGTGGAACAGCGCAGCAACACCCTACAAGAAGAGAAGGAACAGCGCAGCCACACTCTGCAAGAAGAGAAGCAACAGCGCAGCAACACCCTGCAAAAAGCATAGGAACAGCGCAGCAACACCCTTCAAGAAGAGAAGCAACAGCGCGGCCACACCCTGCAAGAAGAGTAGGAACAGCGCGGCAACACCCTGCCAGAAGAGCAGAAGCAGCACGGCTACACCCTGCCAGAAGAGCAGAAGCTGCGCAGCTACACTCTGCCAAAAGAGCAGAAGCAGCGCAGCTACACTCTGCCAAAAGAGCAGAAGCAGCGCAGCTACACTCTGCCAAAAGCATAAGAACAGCGCAGCCACACTCTGCCAGAAGAGCAGAAGCCGCGCAGCTACACCCTGCCAGAAGAGCAGAAGCAGCGCAGCTACACCCTGCCAGAAGAGCAGAAGTAGCGCAGCTACACTCTGGCAGAAGCATAAGAACAGCGCAGCCACACTCTGCCAGAAGAGCAGAAGCAGCGCAGCCACACTCTGCCAGAAGAGCAGAAGCTGCGCAGCAACACTCTGCCAAAAGCATAAGAACAGCGCAGCCACACTCTGCCAGAAGAGCAGAAGCTGCGCAGCGACACCCTGCTAGAAGAGCAGAAGCAGCGCAGCTACACCTTGCCAGAAGAGCAGAAGCAGCGCAGCAACACTCTGGCAGAAGAGCAGAAGCAGCGCAGCAACACTCTGGCAGAAGAGCAGAAGCAGCGCAGCAACACCCTGCAAGAAGAGCAGAAGCCGCGCAGCAACACTCTGGCAGAAGAGCAGAAGCAGTGCAGCAACACTCTGCCAGTAGCATAAGAACAGCGCAGCCACACTCTGCCAGAAGAGCAGAAGCTGCGCAGCTACACTCTGCCAGAAGAGCAGAAGCAGCGCAGCAACACTCTGGCAGAAGAGCAGAAGCAGCGCAGCAACACTCTGGCAGAAGAGCAGAAGCAGCGCAGCAACACCCTGCAAGAAGAGCAGAAGCCGCGCAGCAACACTCTGGCAGAAGAGCAGAAGCAGTGCAGCAACACTCTGCCAGTAGCATAAGAACGATTTAGAAAAGGGGGTGGTGGTGAACAGAGTGTCTGAGTTAAGCAGACCACTCTTACCCAGTCCAAAGATCAGGGCTTGATCCATCACCGTTATTTATCTCACTGCACCATCCCAGCTCAGAACCTGGCTATATGCAAATCAGTCTGTCCCTGGCCCAGTGCATCATGGGAACAGGGCAGACTAAACTACCAAGCCAATTCTTCACCAGAAAGGAGACAAGCTACCGGGGACCGGTTTCTGGCATTTCAGCCGTCTTCGGCCCGGCTTGCTTGAATCCTGATGGAGCACTGAGAAAGGGACTCATGTCTGAGTATACCCTGCCACACCTATAGTGGCCAAGTGTAAGAATTGGCTTTTGTAGTTTGGTTTGCCCTGTTCCCATCATGCACTGGGACAGGAACAGACTAATTTGCATACAGCCAGGTTCTGAAACTGGGATGGTGCAGTGAGCTAAAAAACGGTGTTGGATCTAGCCCTGATCTCTTGACTGGGTGAGAGCTTTCTGTTTAATTCAGAGACTCTGTCCCTCACCACCCCTTGTTGTAAATATAGTAGCATAAGAACAGCGCAGCCACACTAGTCAAGTCAGTAGATTTATATAGCGCGCTACATACCCAGAGGGTCTCAAGGCGCTTGAAGAAGGGTGGAGAATTACTTGTCAAATATCCACGTTTTGAGTTGCTTTCTGAATGCTAGGTGGTTCTGAGTAAGGCGAAGGTGAGTGGGAAGTGAGTTCCAAGTTTTAGCTGCCAGGTAGGAGAAGGATCTGCCTCCCATGGTGGTTTTGTTGATGCGGGAAACAGTGGCCAGGGCTTGGTTGGAGGATCGTAGCTGGCAGGAGGGGGTGTAGAAGGTCAGTCTTGAATTGAGGCATTCTGGTCCGATGTCGTAGAGTGCTTTGTGTGCGTGGGTTAGGAGCCGGAAAGTAATCCTCTTATTGACGGGGAGCCAGTGGAGGTTTTTCAGGTGACCAGAGATGTGTTCTTTACGCGGGATGTCTAATATGAGCCTGGCTGAGGCGTTCTGGATGCGTTGGAGTTTTTTCTGGAGTTTTGCGGTGGTGCCGGCGTAGAGGGTGTTTCCGTAGTCCAGTCGGCTTGTGACCAGAGCGTGGGTGACTGTTTTTCTAGTTTCGGTAGGGATCCAGCGAAATGTTTTTTTGAGCATGCGAAGAATGTTGAAGCAAGATGAAGAAACGGCGTTGACTTGTCTGTTCATCGAGAGTGAGGAATCCAGGATGACGCCCAGGTTCCGTGCGTGGTCCGTCGGGATGGGTGCTTTTCCAAGGGCCTCTGGCCACCAAGAGTCATCCCAGGCGGAGGGGGAGGTGCCTAGGATGAGGACTTCTGTTTTGTCTGAGTTCAGTTTCAGACGGCTGTGCTTCATCCATTCGGCTACTTCTTTCATTCCTTCGTGCAGGTTGGTTTTGGCCGTGTTAGGGTCTCTGGTGAGTGATAGGATCAGTTGAGTGTCGTCGGCGTAGGAGATGATGTTGAGGTTGTGTTGGCGTGCGATGATCGCGAGGGGGCTCATGTATACGTTGAAGAGGGTGGGGCTGAGTGAAGATCCTTGTGGTACGCCGCAGATGACTTCAGTGGCCTCTGACTTGAATGGTGGAAGGCGGACTCTCTGGGTTCTTCCGGAGAGGAACGAGGTGATCCATTCCAGTGCTTTTCCTTGGATTCCGACGTTTCTGAGGCGTTGTAGAAGGGTGCTATGACAGACCGTGTCGAAGGCTGCGGAGAGGTCGAGGAGGATGAGGGCGACTGTGTCTCCATTGTCCAGTAGAGTTCGAATGTCGTCTGTTGCTGCGATGAGGGCGGTTTCAGTGCTGTGTTTGGCTCGGAAGCCGGATTGTGAGGAGTCGAGGGATTTGTTGGTTTCGAGGAATGCGGCGAGCTGATTGTTGACCGCTTTCTCGATGACTTTGGCCGGGAATGGAAGGAGTGAGATAGGGCGGTAGTTTTTGAGTTCGGTGGGGTCAGCTGTGGGTTTCTTCAGGAGGGCGCTGAGTTCGGCATGTTTCCAGCTTTCCGGGAAGGTTGCGGAGTTGAGGGAGCAGTTGATGACGTCTTGGAGGTGCGGTGCAATAATGGAGTCTGCTTTGTTAAAGATGTGGTGAGGGCAAGGGTCTGTGGGGGATCCTGAGTGGATAGAGTTCATCAGACGGATGGTGTCCTCAGTGGAGATTGGCTTCCAGTCATTGAGGATGTTCAGGGGGGGTGGGGGTCCTGCAGGGGATTGGGTGGGTTGGTCTCCGGGTTGGTTGTCGAAGCTGTTGTGAATGTCTGCAATTTTGTTGTGGAAGAATGAGGCTAGGGAGTCGCAGAGGGCTTGAGAGGGGGTGATGTCATTGGAGTTGGCTGAGGGGTTGGTAAATTCCTTGACGATGTTGAATAGTTCCTTGCTGTTGTGGGCGTTGTTATCTAGACGGTCCTTGAAAGCGGCTTTCTTGGCATTTCGGATTAGTTGGTGGTGTATGCGGGTGGCGTTTTTGAAGGCGTCCTTGGTGCTGGTGGTTGGGTCTTTTTTCCAGGCCTTCTCGAGGGAGCGACAAAGTTTCTTGGATTTCTTAAGATCATCGTTGAACCAGGAGGCCTTCTTGCTGCCTAGTTTGATTTGTCGTTTTTTCAGTGGTGCTAGGATGTCGGCGCTGTTGGATAACCATTGGGTAAGGTTGGTGGCTGCTTGGTCTGGGTTTGAGGAGTGGGCGGGGGGGTATTGAAGAAGCGATGAGGAGATCTGGTCGATGGTGATTTTGCTCCAGTTTCTTAGCAGGGTGGGTTGGGGGTGGTTGTTGGGTGTGGGCTTGTTGTAGGTGAAGTGAACGCAGCTGTGGTCAGTCCAAAGGAGAGCTGTGGTGTGGCTGAAGGAGACATGTTTGCTGGAGGTGAAGATAGGGTCGAGTGTGTGACCTGCGATGTGGGTGGAGGTGGTGACTAGTTGTTTAAGTCCGAGGTTTGCGAGGTTGTCCAAGAGGGTGGTGGTGTTGCGGTCGTTGTTCTTTTCAAGGTGAAAGTTGAGGTCTCCCAAAAGGATGTAGTCCTCGGAGGGGAGCGCGTGTGGAGTGATGAAGTCCGTGATGTCTTCACTAAATTGTGCGCGGGGTCCTGGTGGCCTGTAAAGGAGGGTGCCTCTGAGTGTGGTCTTGGGGTCGATGTGGATCTGGAAGTGAAGGTGTTCAGAGTTGGCGAGATTGATGTCTGAGCTGGTTGAGATGCGGATGGATTTCTTATGGACGATAGCGATGCCTCCTCCTGTGTGGCCGGTACGGTCCTTGCGAATGATCTTATAGCCTTCCGGGATGGCAATGGTGATGTCTGGGGCTGATGTGGCGTTCATCCATGTTTCTGTTAGGAAGGCGACGTCCGGAGAGATGGTGTCTAGTAGATTCCAGAGGTCAATGGCGTGCCTGTGGACCGAGCGGGTGTTGAGCAGGATGCATTGTAGGTGGTTGGGGTCGGATATCTGTTGTGTGTTCGTAGATGAGGAGTTGTTCTTGGTGCCTTCGAACTTGCAGGAGTTGCAGGAAAAGGGTCCATGGGTGTGTCCAGGAGCGGCTTGGACGCAGTTGGGGGAGCGGCCGGGGTTAAGGGCTAGGAGGGTGGAGGCATCGTAGGTAATGCGGGAGGGGTGGATAATGCGAGGACCAGGGGCTCTGGCGCAGGGCGTGGTCCAGGCGCGGACGGGCGCAGACGGGCTTACCTTTGGCGTACCTTCGGCGCGACTGGGGCGCGATCGCTGCGCGTGGACGTTGCGCGTTAGGGCATTGGTCATAAATGGATGGTGGAGGGGGCGGAGCGTGGGAGGGGCAGCAGCTGGGAGGCGGTGGCGGGAGGAGGGGCGGACCAGGGGAAACACAACATCACAAAATTGAGGGTCAAAGGCGAGCACAGCCAGGGGCAGCAAATGCACAGCGTGAAAAGAGCCTTACACGCACAAATCAGCTATAAAGTGGCCAAAGTCAGAGTTACTGCCTCAGCGACGTCGCGCTGCTATTTAAATAAATAAGGCGACAGTGCAGCACAATTAAATAAATAAAGCGACAGTGCAGCGCAATTCAATAAATAAAAATAAAATTGACAGTGCAGCGCTATGGAGCGACCGTGCAGCGCTATCAATTAAATAAATGAAAGTCAATGCAGCGTTAGGAGCTGAAATGCAGGAGATCAGAACGATACCAGCGTGCAGGTCAGCTGGAGCGTGGGGGAGCAACCGGACTGAAGGAGGGTCCAGGCGGTCACGGGGAGCTCGGGAGCGAGGAAGGATACTACTCGTGGGTGGGAGGGGCAGCAGCTGGGAGGCGGTGGCGGGAGGAGGGGCGGACCAGGGGAAACACAACAACACAAAATGGAGGGTCAAAGGCGAGCACAGCCAGGGGCAGCAAATGCACAGCGTGAAAAGAGAAGCAGCGCAGCAACGATCTGCCAGAAGCATAAGAACAGAGCAGCCACACTCTGCCAGAACAGCAGAAGCAGCGCAGCCACACTCTGCCAGAAGAGCAGAAGCAGCGCAGCAACACTCTGACAGAAGAGCAGAAGCAGCGCAGCCACACTCTGCCAGAAACATAAGAACAGCGCAGTCACACTCTGCCAGAAACATAAGAACAGCGCAGCCACACTCTGCCAGAAGAGCAGAAACAGCGCAGCAACACTCTGCCAGAAGAGCAGAAGCAGCGCAGCAACACTCTGCCAGAAACATAAGAACAGCGCAGCCACACTCTGCCAGAACAGCAGAAGCCGCGCAGCTACACCCTGCCAGAAGCATAAGAACAGAGCAGCCACACCCTGACAGAAGAGCAGAAGCAGCGCAGCCACACTCTGCCAGAAGAGCAGAAGCAGCGCAGCAACACTCTGCCAGAACAGCAGAAGCAGCGCAGCCACACTCTGCCAGAAGAGCAGAAGCAGCGCAGCAACACTCTGCCAGAACAGCAGAAGCAGCGCAGCCACACTCTGCCAGAAGAGCAGAAGCAGCGCAGCAACACTCTGCCAGAAACATAAGAACAGCGCAGCCACACTCTGCCAGAAGAGCAGAAACAGCGCAGCAACACTCTGCCAGAAGAGCAGAATCAGCGCAGCAACACTCTGCCAGAAACATAAGAACAGCGCAGCCACACTCTGCCAGAACAGCAGAAGCAGCGCAGCCACACTCTGCCAGAAGAGCAGAAGCAGTGCAGCAACACTCTGCCAGAAACATAAGAACAGCGCAGCCACACTCTGCCAGAAACATAAGAACAGCGCAGCCACACTCTGCCAGAAACATAAGAACAGCGCAGCCACACTCTGCCAGAAGAGCAGAAACAGCGCAGCAACACTCTGCCAGAAGAGCAGAAGCAGCGCAGCAACACTCTGCCAGAAACATAAGAACAGCGCAGCCACACTCTGCCAGAACAGCAGAAGCAGCGCAGCCACACTCTGCCAGAAGAGCAGAAGCAGCGCAGCAACACTCTGCCAGAAGAGCAGAAGCAGCGCAGCAACACTCTACCAGAAGAGCAGAAGCAGCGCAGCAACACTCTGCCAGAAGAGCAGAAACAGCGCAGCAACACTCTGCCAGAAGAGCAGAAGCAGCGCAGCAACACTCTGCCAGAAGAGCAGAAGCAGCGCAGCAACACTCTGCCAGAAGAGCAGAAGCAGCGCAGCAACACTCTGCCAGAAGAGCAGAAGCAGCGCAGCAACACTCTGCCAGAAGAGCAGAAGCAGTGCAGCAACACTCTGCCAGAAACATAAGAACAGCGCAGCTACACCCTGCCAGAAGAGCAGAAGCAGCGCAGCAACACTCTGCCAGAAGAGCAGAAGCAGCGCAGCAACACTCTGCCAGAAGAGCAGAAGCAGCGCAGCAACACTCTGCCAGAAGAGCAGAAACAGCGCAGCCAGACTCTGCCAGAAGAGCAGAAGCAGCGCAGCAACACTCTGCCAGAAGAGCAGAAGCAGCGCAGCCACACTCTGCCAGAAGAGCAGAAACAGCGCAGCCACACTCTGCCAGAAGAGCAGAAACAGCGCAGCCAGACTCTGCCAGAAGAGCAGAAACAGCGCAGCCAGACTCTGCCAGAAGAGCAGAAGCAGCGCAGCAACACTCTGCCAGAAGAGCAGAAACAGCGCAGCCAGACTCTGCCAAAAAATCAGGACCGGTACAAAAGGGGCTGGTGATGGACGGAGCATCTGAACCAATCAAACACTCACACCCAGTCAACAGATCTGGGTTCAATCCATCACCGTTCTTTAGCCCACTCTGCCACCCCAGTTCAGACATGGCCATATGCAAATCAGTCTGTCCCTGAGCCTCATGGGAACAGTCCAGCCCAAACTGCCAAGCCATGCCTTCCCTGGACCGGTTTCTGGCATTACAGCCGTCTCCAGCCCCTATCACACTCTACCAGCAAAAGGTGAACAGCGCAACCGCACTCTGCTGTTTGAGTTGGCAGGGTATGCGTATAACGGGAGTCCCTTGCTGACTTTGCCACTGGATTCAAGCAAGCCTGGATGAAGACGGCTAGAATGCCAGAAACCGGTCCCCGGAAGCTTGTTTCCGGTCCAGGGAAGACATGGCTTGGCAGTTCGGGCTGGACTGTTCCCATGAGGCACAGGGTCAGACTGATTTGCATATGGCCATGTCTGAACTGGGGTGGCAGAGTGGGCTGAAGAACGGTGATGGATTAAACCCAGATCTTTTGACTGGGTGTGAGTGTTTGATTGATTCAAATGCTCCATCACCACCCCCTTTTGTACCAGTTTGAGCAGGAATAGCATATCCCACACTCTGCAAAAAGAGTAAGAACAGAGCAGACACACTCTGCCAGAAGAATAGGAGCAGCACAGCCACACTCGGCCAGAAAAGTGTAAACAGAGTAGCAGCAGGCTGCAATAAGAGTAGGAACAGCACAGCCACTATCTGCCAGGAGGAGTGGTTTAACTTATGCATGCTTCCATTCCTCTGGGAAGGTGGCAGTGGTGATGGAAGTGTTGAATATGGTGGTGAGTTCTTTGCTGAAGGAGTGTTCCCCAGGTTGAACATGTGGTGGGGCAGGGGTCCCTGGGTGCTCCTGAGTGGATGGCGCTCACAATGGCATTAGTGGTCTGCATGGTTAGTTGGTCTCATGCTGTGATCCTGAGGTTCATGTGTTGGTCAGTGAGGTTGAGGAGGATGTGGATGCTGGCATCAGGCAGTTGTGGGTCAAAATGTTCATAGATGGTGGAGATCATGTTCTGAAAGAAGTCTGCTAGGTTGTTCGTAGATATCTTAAGAGGGATGACAATTTTTTTGGATGCTGATGGGTTGGAGAACTCTTTGATGATGTTGAAGAGTTCTTTGCTATGGTTAGATCTGGCTACGAGGCAGGCGGGAAAGGTGTCCCTTTATGTGTCTTTCAGGCGGTGGTGGTAGTTGTTGAGTGCCAGCTTGAAGGTGGGTCTGTCGTTTGCCTTTTTGCTAGATCACCAAATGCTTTCCAGCTGCTAGCAGTTGCATTTGGTGGTTTTTAGTTTCGGGGTGTACCAGCTGGTGTGCTTGATGTGTCTACCTGGATTGACGGGTTTGATGGGGCGATTGAGTCGGCACAGTTGGTGATCCATGCATTGACGTTTTCTACAGCATCTTTGAGGTTAGAAGTGGTGTCCGGAGAGGAGGAACAGAACAACATCAGAATATAAGGGGGTGCAATTTTGAATAAGGCCTCAAGCACGTTCCTATGCAAAGGGGTACTTTTAAAAGCAAATACTCACAGTGCGCCGATTCCCTGGACCCTGGCCGACCCAAGAGGGTATTTCTCTACGTGATTGTTTCTTTTGTACTAGGTTTCTAAAAAGAGAAAATCTTGAAAAGGATATATCTCAGGCACCTTTTGGACAATTTTCTACATATTGGGCCCACTTTGCTCGTGGAGGCCAAGCCCAGCACCCAATAGCATTTTCTGATGCCTTCTGGGCTCTATAGAGGCACACTTGGCAGAGAGATGGATTTCTGGTCCTCTATGCCAGTCTTCTCCTCTGCCTGGCTCCCCTACTGCTGGTGAGGGTATTCTGCACAGCCCTTCTGGGACCAGCCAGTAGAATAGCCTCCTGCTCACACTCCCCAGGCTCCTTGGCCACCTGGTCATCTTTCAGGGCACCAGTGGGGTACAGTGGGATACAGGTGTTTTCCACCAATTGGTTCTCAAGGGTGTGGAGGGCCAAAACCACTGGCCCTGGAGAGAACCACCCTAGTCCTAAGGAACGACTGGAGTCGAAGTCCTCAGTCCATCGTGGCATGGCATCAGAGGCCTTCTCTTTCTAGCTGGGCATCCATTCCACCAGATCCAGGATCTTCGCAACTGTCTCACTTGTGGAGTGTTTTTTTTAAGGGGGGTGAAAAGTTGGAGGGGCTAAGCACCCCTGGTAATCCTGCAAGTCCACATCATCTCTCCACCCCTGTCCCAACTTTCCTACACAGCACTCTGGGACAAACCAACATGACAACTTCCAGTTTTCTATGTAAAGAGAGAGTGTGCAATGGGTGTTGCTGGGGGCGTTCCCAGCAACATCCATGGCCTTTTGACACTGCCCCAGATTTACGAGAAATCGTAACCCTGAGGCAGTGCCAAAAGCTTGTGCAGGAAAGATTCCCTTCCAGTACAAAAATAATCATCTCAGCAAAACAGGCCCCCTTGCACCATAGTTTAAAGTTGCCAGCGTTGCCGCATGGCAGCCCATTGTGCGCTGGTGCAGGGGAAAAGGACAGGAATACGCCATATCTTATGGATACATTGCATTCCTGCTCTTTCCTTTTGCCGTAGGGAAGCACAGTAGGAAGGCCTGCTATGTTGCCCTACGGCAAAACCTCGTAAATGAGGCCCTGAGTCTTTTGCTCTGGTCTGTTATGTTACTTGTCCGACGGATTTGGAATATAGGTCATGAGACCAATGTGCAAGGGTTTCGCACAATATATCGGTGATCAGGCGTGCAACGCCCATTGGGCTCAAAGGGCTTCAGCCCCCCTTGTCACGAGATAGCTTCCTGGGCACACACACAGCTGCACCTGAGTACTTCACAGGTCTTTAAAAGACCATTTACTTGCTAACAAGACTTTGTTGTGTTTTCAACCCTTCTTAGAGTCCCTGCATCTCCACTCCGCATATTGCTGTAAGAATCAGCCCCCCCTGCAATATTTAGTAACCACACACCCCCCCGGAAATTTGGTTCTAGTTGCACCTCTGTCAGTGATAGAACTACTGGAGAGAAAGTATAAAATCTATATGTACTTCAGTAATTATCTATTCTCCTCCCTCCTACATTTATGAACTTAAAAATATACCTTATCAGTAAAATGAGGTCTGAGCGGACATCATGTTCGCTCTCGACCTTTTGTTTAAACTGTGCTAATATATTCACTAAATCCACCATACAGTGCAGTCTCGGAATGAGATCCAGAGTTGCCAGGATCTGAAAAGGGTTTGGTGAAGTTAGTATATAGTAGTATGTTAAGCTCCATATCCCCATATTCTACATAAAACTAATCATACATATTTCTTTTACCCAGGAGATTTCACCCGGGTACATAGTTCCAGTTTTTTTAATGTATCTCTCTTCTTCACCCAAAACGGTAAGCCAAATCACCATTGGATCTCATGTGCCTACCAATTGATGACGACACCAATTCCATAATATTTAATGGAACGCTTCATCTGAATCCTAGTTTAACATGAGTGTATATACCGTTTTTTTATTTTCAAAAACCTTTATTGAACAAAATTGCATAGCAGAATTACATACTTGCACCAAATCAGAGCACCATGTACATGAATACAATAGAATTCAGCGATGTTAACCTAAAGTAATTATCGTTGGAAAGCAAATCATGACTGATATAATGTAAGAGCACCAGGACAGTGGGACTAGTGATGGTGAGGGGCACCTAATAGGTGGGAGAGGGATGAAACAAGCTGGGAGGAGTAAGGGCAGGGGGTGAGCTACTCGCTGACCTACACCGGCGGCAGCCATGGGCGGAGCGCCGGCGGGGAGCGTGGGAGAGGTCGCTGGACTCTGGGAATTACGATTCAGGAGGTAAGACACTAGAGGGCCCCCTATATCGAGTGGATGGGATCTAGCTGGCATGAGGTGCCAGAATTCAGACAGTAGAGTCTGGCAGCGCGATGTATCCTCAAACCAATGGGCAAACTTGGGTGCAGGTTTGCGGCACCAGCACATGGAGACCCTACGCCGTGCAAGGACCAGCAGCATGGCGATGAGGCGGCGGGAGGCATCTGGGCATAATTTAACAAAGCCTAAGAGGTAAAGCGGAGGGTCAGGCTGGACCAGTGACAAAGTGATCTCAGAAATAGCAGCACAGACCTCACGCCAGTAAGCGGAGACCTGGGGGCACAGCCTGGCAAGGTGGGAGAAGTCTGCCGCAGGGGCAGAGCAGCACAGGCATCTATCATTGTGGACAAGTCCCATCTTGTGCAGTTGAACGGCAGTCCGGTACAGCCTATGCAAATATTTAAACTGAATGAGGTGAAGACGATAATTTGGGGACAGGCACTTAATCTGATTGCAACAGTAAAGACAGTCAACTTGGGAAATTTCCATACTAAGGTCCTCGCCCCATGCCATGCGTGCCCGGTCAGCGGTGATGGAGGACGCTGCCAGTGTAAGGCATACATTTTAGTCACCAACTTCCTGGGGGAGGTGGACAAATAATGTAAATCAAGAGTGGCCATCGAGGAGGGCTGGAGAAATAAGGGATGCAGCTCCCTGAAGACCGCCTTGAGTTGATAATTGAGTATGGTGTCCATAGAACCAGAATCGGGAGCAAGGGAGAAGAATGTGTTCCCCGGGTAGAGATCCGCTACTGTGGTTAGCCGTAAGCGAGTAGCGTGTTTAACCAATCCAGAGGTCTGAAGAGGAGGGAAAGCCGGATGATGAGCAATTGGCATCGTATTCGCAGAGAGCTTATCAGCACTGGAAAAGCAGTGAAGACCCTCTCAGGCCCAGCACAAAGTCTCGACCGTATCAATCTCAGTGCGTGGGAGTTTACTTGGGGCGACCAAGGCGGTTGTACGCGGCCACAGGGCAGCAAGATCAGCTTACACCACAACACGTGGCTGGAAAGGAGTGGGATGGAGCCAAAAATGCAGAAAACTGGCTTGAGCTCAAAGATCGTAGAGTTTAAAATCTGGGACGCCATGGCCGCCGCGCGACATCTGAAGAATGAGAATGTCATACGCGATCCTGGGCTGTCTACCGACCCAGACCAGAGAAATGAGCAACGAGTGGACCTTGCAGAAGAAGTGGGCAGTGAGGGGAATGGGTACATTGACGAATAAAAATAAAAAAATTGGGAGCACAACCATCTTGGCGATTGCTATACGACCGGCCACAGATAAATGCAGCCGGCTCCAAAGGGGAATCTTGGACTCAAACCAGTCCACAGCACGGCCAAAGTTGGCTCTCCAGAGTTCGTCCATGTCCCTGCTCAGCCAGATACTTAAATAACGAGTGGGGCCTGACGCACCTATGAGTGTATACACCTTAAATGTTATATATAAGCCTCTGTTGCAAACACCATCACCCCCTCCACCCCCGGGGGGATCTTCTCCTAACGGCCTGTTTCTTATATACCATCTATTTTCTTTAAGAGATACATGTAACTAAGTTCTATTGCTACAAAAATGCCCCTTTTCTTTGAGACACTTCATTTTCAGGCCTTGTTGCGTGTTACACACACTCACGCATTGGTGGAAATGAATAACTCTACCTCACGTCTGTGTTCCCGTGTTTATTCTAATTACCCGGGGCGTCAACATCAAAAGGGACGTTTGCGTGATATAGTGTTGTTGTTTCCGACACCGCCATCTTAGAGCCTGTTGTTATTGATCTGTTTTTATAATCACTTGATGGGCTGGTGCATACAAATGTATTTCAATGAGCCACTTCAGATGGACTGCACTCTTTACCACCCCTCCCCCATATATATATTTATATGTATGTATATATATATTCACTGAAAAATCATAGGTTTCAGGGACGTTATAGTTAGCAATTAGCTTTTAAAAACCTTGAAAAAAAAATAGGTTTCAGGGACATTATAGTTAGAATTGATCATTTAAAAAACATTAGAATTCACTTTAAAAAAACACAGGTTTCAAGGACGTTATAGTTAGTTGAACATTTCACTCATAGAAAACCAGAGAAATTCAGAAATTCAGCAGTTAGTTGAGCTAACTATAACTTCATTCCCCACAATGCACTGCTGATGACGTCACATATTAATGCACTAATGACATGGTCAGTGACATCACTGCTATCATCACTGTTGCCATCACTGATGACATCATCCACGTGATCATCTGATGCACCCCTCACACCTTAATATAACCTTTGATACACCCACTCTAAAATACAGACTAGCACTCTCGAAACCATAGACACACCAATATCAGTTAGTACATATCCACTCACTGATTCATAGGTCTACCCACATCCACTCACTCAACCATACAGTCACTGATACATGCAGTCACTCATCAATACATCCTCTGATATATGCACTCATACACCCATACAGAGACTCATACACCACCACTCACTCATAGAGTTACTCACACACCTAGTCAATCATGTAAAGAATCAATCACACTCCCATTTACTCACCTACACAGTTTTACACACACCACCTCATTTATTCATACTCTCTTATGCAATCACTGACACAAGCACACACTCGTCCATGCGGCCACTCTCACAATCACTCACTCTCACATTTAGTCAGTTATATACTCCAATACTCACATATATTGCCTTTCACATATGTTGCCTTTCACATATGTAGTTACTCACACATATACCACTGACACATCCATTCACTCACCAACACAGCCATACACACACTCACTCCCCCATACAGCACTCACAAATGCACTCATGAACCCATGCACCCACTGAATCACCCACTCACACATCCATGTGGGGAGTTACACTCCCCCACTCACCCACACAGACACTCAGGGACCCATACAGATATTCCAGCAGCCAATCATTGATCCATATAGACGCTCATGTAGCTACCTACCAACTCATGCAGCGACTTACACAGCAACTGACACACTGATACAGACATTCACACAGATTAGTCATTCACCCATGCATTCACTAAGACACATTTAATCACTCACTTATACAGTCAGTCACACACCCACTAAATCATGCATTCAGACAGTCATACACCCACTCATTCTTCAATACACCTTGGTGTATATGTGAGCAAGGCGTAATTCCTGAAACGCGTAGCGTGGAAGCGTAATAAACTATCTGAACTGGTAATTCCGTTGAGTCGTGAGAGTGCATTATTTCGCGACACAAAGTGGATTTGGGATACTTGTTTACCAGGGGCTCTCCCGGTACATGCATCACCCTCCACAGTTATATATAAATATATCAATGTGAAACTGCTTGAACCGTCTCTGACAAGACTGTTCTGCTGACCAATGAAGGTCGTGAGCTATGTAAGCTCAACGATGCAGAGTCATTCGACCAGCTACTGCCGTAATGTCATGTTTTACATCCGGTCCAAGACCAAACAAATAAGTCAAACTTAATTACAATTATTATACAATAAACTCAGAAAGCAAAGCTATTGGATGCGGATCAGGATGTGGTCGGCGTCAACAATCTCTGCACCGTGAACCTTTTGGATTGAATCCGCGACGGTTGTATTCATCAAGGAGGCAGCCGAACCTGCATAGGAACGTTGAAAGAATGTCTGCTTATGAAGGCTTAATTTTCGTACTACTTCCCCTACAACGCCTACTGCTGATAAAAATCCTTTTGTGCTAAGATAATCGAGTAAAATGTTGACTGGCTGAACTTTCAAACCACCTCCTCTACAAATAGCCTACTCCTTTTTTGAGAGGTAATCAAGTAAAAGGTTGATTGGCAATTTTTGCTAGAATTTATCAAGAACCCTATGGTAACAAATATCGAAGCACAATTTATGTGCTATATGTGAAGAATCCACTCTCCATTGTTTTCTAATGAAAGTATTAGTGGTGACAGCATTCAACCAGTTTTTAAGAACCGACTAATGAACTCCTCCAGTCCGACCTACTGGAATTCTATAAAGTACAAGTGGTGATCTTTCCACCACTTCTATGAATTGACTACTGGACTGCTTGAGAAGCTCATCATTGATCTGGCGACTTATCAATTTTCCACCTCTCTCACCCCTTGCGATAGGAGGCGCCCACCCACAACCTTCTCCGTCCTGACGAAGACCCGACTTGTAAGGAACACTATCCTACGGTTATTCCGGGTCGAAACGTTGACCACGTCACCCTTGACCTACTCCGATCCCAAACAAGACACTAACAGCTCTAGCGGAGTCAGGCCTTTGTTCATGAGTAATACTTTAGGACTCATTTGAGCCTCGTATGTGGCCTTCTATCAATAAGGACCACTTGTACACAGTCTTGTGAATTAAGAATGATGACTTGTCACTGAATGACACAGATTACCCCTACCCTTTTCTTGACACTTCCCTCACTCAATTCCCCCCTTTCCCCTCCTGTTGTGTATGTGGGCACGTACATTTAAACCTGTGATGTTTATAATAAAATGTATTATGAGTTACAATCATTGAAAATGATTTGCATGCAAATCCGAATTAAATTCATTTGCATCCAATAGCTTTGCTTTTTGAGTTTATTGTATAATAATTGTAATTAAGTTTGACTTATTTGTTTGGTCTTGGACCCCTTCCTTTCATACCAATAATTTACCCAGGTCCTATTGACTATAGTGGGTTGAACCCTGTTTTTCTTTAACATGTTTTACATCCAGCGGCTGCCGAGAGGCTTATCTGGTGTATCAAGAACGTATCGCCCCCACCAAAGGGCCAGGAGGGATTGCATAAACAACGTGGCCAGCAACATGGCAAAGGCATCGGTGCTGGTTTCTGAGTCGGCACATCGGGATTATCTAATAAATGTGCCATTCAGGTATGATATGAGACTTATGCGATCGCAGTAACAGTGCTAATGCACTGAATATCAGTAAGAGTATTGTAGCCCTTCCATTGGCTATGAATCCACCATTAAGGATTGGGGACATGACATTTCAACCAATCGGACTCCAGATACTTTATTTAAGGAGTTCGAACATTGAGAAAGGCAAACGCTGAAGCGCGTCTGGGAGAACTGCTCTTAATAAATAAAAATGTTTAACCCCGCAAGTGCTTTGTACCCTTCTGGATTGAGCTGAGATGTTATATGAGAGTCCCCACCCTCGTTCACAACAGCACCCACCCATGGAGTTCAGCAAGCAGTTATGGTGGGACTATGGTGCTGGGAATATCTATATATATATATATATATATATATATATATATATATATATATATATATATATATATATTCACTAAAAAATACATAGGTTTCACACCAGTTATAGTTAGCTAAAAATTTTACTCATACAAAAACATTGAAATTCCCACGTTATAGTTAATTGGACTCACTATAACTCGTGCGCCCGCAATCCACTGCTGATGATGACACATATTACATCATTCATGACATGGTCAGTGACATCACTGATGACATCACTGATGGCTTCTCAATTGACACCTTTAATTTCAATACATATATATATACATGTCAATTGACATCACTGATCTCATCACTGATGACATCATTCATGTGATAATACGATGCATCTCCTCACACTCTAATATAACCTTTGATACACCCAGTGTTAAATACAGGCTACCATTCTTGAAACCATTGACACACCAATACCAGTTACTACATATGCACTCACTGATTCCTAGGTCTACACACACACATCCACTCATTCACCCACACAATCACTCATACATACAGTCACTCATCAATACAACACTATCATATGCACTCATACACCTATACTGAGACTCACACACTGCCACTCATCCATGGAGTTACTTACACACCTAGTCAGTCATGCACACAATCAATCACACTCCCATTTCCTCATCTATACAGTTATACAAACAACACCTTACTTATTCAAACATATACTAACACATACTCTCTTATACAATCACTGATACAAGTACACATTGATCCATACAGCCACTCGCACAATCACTGGCACTTATGTATAGTCATTTATATATGCCAACTCTCACATGCACTGTGTTTTACATATGTACTTACTTGGACATGTAGCACTGAGATATCCATTCACTCACCAACACACCCATGCACACAGTCAACTGCCAATACAGCTGTTTCCACATGCACTCTTAAACCCATACACCTAGTGAATCAACTGCTCACACATCTATGCACAGAGTCACACACCTCTCAGCCACCCACATATACACTCAGTCTCCCATACAAAAACTTGGTCAACCAATAAATAACCTATATTGCCACTTATATAGCTACTGATCAACACATGCAGCAGCTTACACAACAACAGACATACTGGTGCACACATTCAGACAGTTTAGTCACTAACCCATGCATTCAGTAAGACACATTTAATCCCTCGCTCATACAATCAGTCACGTACCTACTAAATCCTTCATATCAATCAATCAATCAATCAATCATCGCATTTATATAGCGCACAACTCCCCCAGAGGGTCTCAAGGCGCTGGGGGAGGGGGGTCCGCTACTGCTCGAACAGCCAGGTCTTGAGTTGCTTCCTGAAGGTGAAGTGGTCCTGGGTCAGGCGGAGGTGGGTGGGGAGGGAGTTTCATGTCTTGGCGGCGAGGTAGGTGAAGGACCGTCCCCCTGTGGTGGCTCTTCGGATGCGGGGGACGGCTCATACAGATACTTATACATCCACTCATTCTTCAATATGTAAAACAAATTTAAACTTTACAGAAACACACAGTGACTGGATGATGTCATCAGTGATAAGATCAGTGATGTCATTTGAGATGTCATCAGTGATGTCATCAGTGATGTCACTGACCATGTCATGAATGATGTAATATGTGACATCATCAGCAGTGGATTGCGGGCGCGTGAGTTATAGTGAGTCCAACTAACTATAACGTGGGAATCTCAATGGGTTTGTATGAGTAAAATTTTTCGCTAACTATAATTGGTGTGAAACCTATGGTTTTTTTAGTGAAATTCAAAGGTTTTTTAAATGCTAATTCCTAACTATAACGATTGTTAAACCTATGGTTGTTTCAGTGAATTTCAAAGGTTTTTTAAATGCTAATTCCTAACTATAACAATTGTGAAACCTATGGTTTTTTTCAGTGAATTTCAAAGGTTTTTAAAAGCTAATTCCTTTGTATATTGAGTTTGTAACCTACGATTTTTAAACTGAATTTTTTTTATTACCTGCTTTTTATAACTATTATTATTTTTTTTTTAACTAAAATAATTTTCTCAATGTATTTTTCATGTAGGTTTTTTTTTATCATATTGTCTTGGGGCGCTCAGGGTGCGCGCACCGGTAAGCTCACCCGAGAGCGCAGCGAGAGCGCTATTGCCGCATGCGGACAAAAAAGGATGTATTTAACTTAATATTAATGCAAGATATTCAGTAGCATACTTATAAAAGTAGCATTTTTGATTGTAAATACCTGTATTATAACTTTAAACGTATTTCCGTAATGCTAGCAAAACGTCATTTAGACGCGTCGTGTAAGCGCCCCCGGAAGCGCCTACGTACGTGCCGAGTAAGCGCACCCGAAAGCGCCTATGTTCGTGCCGCGTAAGCGCCCCCGGAAGCGCTTCGGTGCGCGCAGCGTAAGCGCGTCAAGTTATGTGACCTTAAAATAACTCTTTTCATTGGTTGTTAACAGTTTTTTTTACAAGTAATGAAAACCCCACCCATTTCCTTCACTTCTTCTTTCACTTTGGAGACAGCAAGACTTGTTCTTTTCTGTTCTTCCTTTTTGTGAAAAAAATGGCTGCTAGACCATCCAGCAGCAGTGAGGACTCAGATGGCTTCATTGATGAGGTGCCTCCTGAGCCCAAGGCGAAGGAGCACTTTATTTGGAAGTTTTTCACTACACCAGCAGGTAAAAAAAGGTGAATGCTCCAAAAGTGGAGTGCAAAAATTGCAAAACTGTGCTTTCACGGGGTGATCCTACAAGGAAGTACAGTTTTGGAAATTCGACAATGATTCGCCAAGTTCAGAGGAAGCACCCCCAGAACTATGCCCGGGAGAGTGTCCGGGCCCTGACACGAAATCC
This sequence comes from Lissotriton vulgaris, assembly GCF_964263255.1. NCBI lineage: Eukaryota > Metazoa > Chordata > Amphibia > Caudata > Salamandridae > Lissotriton > Lissotriton vulgaris. The sequence continues at coordinate 2,005,951,559 of NC_141693.1, read as the reverse complement.
CCCAAGGGATGGTGCTTCAACATCTACTGGAGGACCAACTACATCAAACGTGAGAGGGAGACCTAAACAGCCGATTCCTGACATTCAGCCTGTTTTTCATGGCATCACTATAAAATGGAAGGACTGTGATGAAATGCTTTGTTATGGAGAACAAAGTATCATGAACATTGTACGTACAAGGGAAAACCATCGCTGCCGTCCCCAGCCCTAATTTTTACTTTTTTTTGCTTCTGTTGAGCAGTTTGACATTCCCTGTTTTTATTTTATTTTTATTTTATTTAAACTTGTAAGGCGCACAGCTACCCGCAGTGGGTTTCCCGGCGCCAAGGGACAGACTGGAGAAGAAAGAACTACCAGGCGTCAAATAAGTAGGGCTGCTAGAAGACTGATTCAGAGTTATTGCTGGAAAAGCCAGGTTTTTAGACCCTTATGAAACCGAAGTAGATTAGTTTCCAGCTTCAGCCTCACAGGCAGGGCATTCCAGGATTTTGTGCCCAGATGGGAAAATGAGCGGCCGCACATCTTCACCAATATAAACTCCTTTTCCTGAGGATCTCAAACTGCGACTAGGTAAGTAGGCATGGATGAGATTATGAAGATACCTAGGAGCAGAGCCCTGTTTTATCTTAAAGATGTAACATAAGGCTTTAAAGTTAATTCTATTCTTTATTTATTTCTTTATTTACTTATTCACTGAGCCTTCGGCCTGGTCGCCCCCACGCTCCTCACCTCTCCTGCTCCTGAGCCTCCTGCTGCCTGAGCACATCGCCGCTGTGAGCCGACGCCGATTGCAGTGCCCCAGCCGCCGCTGGGCCGCCCGCTTAGCCTGCACCTGTTTTTTTCCCGCCGCTGCCTGCCTGCGGCCCCGTCCCCACTCCAGACGATTGGCTACCACGATCCCGCCTCCCAGCTGACTCGCCCTCCCGGCTCCCTTCTTAAGGGGACCCTGCCTGCCACTTGGGAGCGACCACTGCGCCTTCGGCCTGGTTGCCCCCACGTTCCTCACCTCTCCTGCTCCTGAGCCTCCTGCTGCCTGAGCACATCGCCGCTGTGAGCCGACGCCGATTGCAGCGCCCCAGCCGCCGCTGGGCCGCCCGCTTAGCCTGCACCCGTTTTTTTCCCGCCGCTGCCTGCCTGCGGCCCCATCCCCACTCCAGACGATTGGCTACCACGATCCCGCCTCCCAGCTGACCCGCCCTCCCGGCTCCCTTCTTATGACGCCCCCTCAGGGACCGCGCAGCGGACGCGCGCAGCGGGAGCACCGACTGAGCGCTGAAGGTGCGCCAAAGGTAAGCCCGTCTGCTCCCGTCCGCGCCTGGACCGCGCCCAGTGCCAGGACCCCTGGCCCCCGCAGACACCAGCCCACCCGCCGGACCTACGACGCAAGCGACCTCTACGCACTCAACGCCGGCCGAATCCTGGGCTGCTACCGAGCCACCCCGCGATGCACCCACGGACCCTTCTGCTGCCACTCCTACAAGTTCACCTGCATCCGGACCTGCACAACACCAGCTCCGACCAAGACCAAGACGAGCACCAGCAACAGCCAACTGAAATGCATCCTGCTCAACACCCGCTCCATCCACAGACACGCCATCGAGCTCTGGAACCTGCTCAACACCACAGCCCCAGACGTCGCCTTCCTCACGGAAACCTGGATGAACGCCTCCTCAGCGCCCGACATCGCCATCGCCATCCCAGACGGCTACAAAATCATCCGGAGGGACCGCATCAACCAGACCGGAGGAGGCATCGCCATCATCCACAAGAACACCATCCGCATCACGACCAACACCGACGACACCCTCGCACCCGCCGAGCACCTGCACTTCCAGGTCCACATCAACCCCAAGACCACCCTCAGAGGCACCCTCATCTACAGACCCCCGGGACCACGCACACAATTCAGCGAGGACATCGCAGACTTCGTCAGCCCGCACGCCCTCCCCTCCGCTGACTACATCCTCCTCGGGGACCTCAACTTCCACCTGGAGAACAACAACGACCGCAACACCACCACCCTACTGGACAACCTTGCAAACCTCGGACTCAAGCAGCTGGTGACCTCCCCCACCCACCACGCCGGACACACACTCGACCCCGTCTTCTCATCCAGCAAGGACATCACCTTCAGCCACGCCACCGGACTCCACTGGACGGACCACAGCTGCGTCCACTTTAGCTTCAAAAGGACCACGATCCACCACCACCAGCAACAGACTGCACGCAGAAGCTGGAACAAGATCACAGCCGACCAGCTCGCGACTTCCCTCAGCAAGAACCCACCCACCAGCACAACAAACCCCAGCCAAGCGGCCACCAACCTCACGAAGTGGATCAGCGACTGCGCAGACGACCTCGCCCCCCTGAGGACCCCGCCCAGCAGACCCGGCAGCAAGAAAGCCCCATGGTTCACCGATGAACTCAAGAGCTCCAAGAAGAACTGCCGAGCCCTCGAGAGAACCTGGCGTAGAGACCCAACACCGGTCAACATGACTGCCCTCAAGCTCGCCACCCGAAAACACCACCAACTGATCCACGCCACCAAGAGAACGGCATTCAAGGAACGACTGGACAACAATGCACACAACAGCAAGGAACTCTTCAACATCGTTAAAGAGCTCTCCAACCCCAACGCCGGACACAACGACATCACCCCTTCGCAAGACCTCTGCAACTCCCTCGCCTCCTTCTTCCACAACAAGATCGCGGACATACACAACAGATTCAGCACTCAACCAACACACGCCACGACCGAACCACCACCCTCCGCGCCTGGACCCCGACCAGCACCGAAGACACCATCCACACGATGAACTCCATCCACTCCGGATCTCCGACCGACCCCTGCCCTCACCACGTCTTCAACAAAGCCGACGCTGTCATCGCACCCCACCTACGGGACATCATCAACACCTCCTTCGACACCGCTACCTTCCTGGAGAGCTGGAAGCACGCCGAACTCAGCGCTCTACTAAAGAAACCATCAGCCGACCCCGCCGACCTCAAGAACTATCGCCCCATATCGCTGCTCCCATTCCCTGCAAAAGTCATCGAGAAGACCGTCAACAAGCAGCTGGCCGCCTTCCTCAAGATGAACGGTTCCCTCAACCTCTCACAGTCTGGCTTCCGGGCCAACCACAGCACCGAGACCGGCCTGATCGCAGCCACCGATGACATCCGAGCCCTGCTCGACAACGGAGAAACAGCAGCCCTCATCCTCCTAGACCTCTCCGCGGCCTTCGACACTGTCTGCCACCGTACACTAGTGCAGCGCCTCAGCAACGTCAGAATCCAGGGGAAGGCACTGGAGTGGATCATCTCCTTCCTCGCCGGAAGGACACAGAGAGTCCGCCTCCCCCCGTTCAGATCAGAAGCCACCAAAGTCATCTGCGGCGTTCCTCAAGGCTCCTCGCTCAGCCTAACCCTCTTCAACGTCTGCATGAGCCCCGCGGACATCGCACGCCAGCACAACCTCAACATCATCTCCTATGCCGACCACATCCAGCGGATCCTCTCCCTCACCAACGACCCGGCAACCGCCAGAGCCAACCTTCACGAAGGGATGAAAGAGGTAGCCGAATGGATGAAGAACAGCCGCCTGAAACTGAACTCGGACAAGACGGAAGTCCTCATCCTGGGATCCTCACCCTCCGCCTGGGACGACTCCTGGTGGCCCCCCGCCCTAGGCAGCGCAGCCAAACCGACAGACCATGCACGCAACCTGGGCTTCATCCTGGACTCCTCCCTCTCCATGACCAGACAAGTCAACGCCGTCTCCTCGTCGTGCTTCAACATCCTGCGCATGCTACGTAAGATCTTCCGGTGGATCCCCACCGAGACCAGGAAGATGGTCACCCAGGCCCTCGTCACCAGCCGTCTGGACTACGGCAACTCCCTCTACGCCGGAACCACCGCCAAAATCCAGAAGAGACTCCAACGGATCCAGAATGCCTCAGCATGACTCATCCTGGACATCCCCCGTCGCAGCCACATCTCCGGACACCTGAGAGACCTGCACTGGCTCCCGGTCAACAAGAGAATCACCTTCCGTCTCCTCACCCACGCACACAAAGCCCTACACAACCAAGACCCAGGATACCTCAACAGCCGCATCAACTTCTACGCTCCCAAACGCCAGCTTCGATCGACAGGCCACGCTCTCGCCGCCGTCCCCCGCGTCCGAAGAGCCACCACAGGGGGACGGTCCTTCTCCTACCTCGCCGCCAAAACTTGGAACTCCCTCCTGACCCACCTCCGCCTGACCCAGGACCACCTCGCCTTCAGGAAGCAACTCAAGACCTGGCTGTTCGAGCAGTAGCGGACCCCCCCCCCCCTAGCGCCTTGAGACCCTCTGGGTGAGTAGTGCGCTATATAAATGCCGCGATTGATTGATTGATTGATTGATTGATATTTTTAGCCAATGCAGGTCACGAAGGGCTAGAGAGGCAGATGTTTTCCGAGGAACATTGCATAACAGCCGTGCGGCCGCATTTTGAACAACCTGAAGTTTGTTCAGAGTTGTCAGATCAGCACCAAGGTACAGGACGTTCCCGTAGTCCAGGCGGGATGTTATCAAAGCCTGGACCACCGTCCTTTGTGTGGGGGTAGGGAGCATCCACAAGATTTTTTGAGCCATTTTAAGGTAGCAAAACAGATAGAGGCCACCTTAACAGCCTGTTGTCGCATTGTAAGTTTTTCATCTATCAAGAATCCGAGATTGCGAACCTGGGTCACGGGTTGTGGGATGGTGCCCATACTCTCGGGCCAATGTTGCGGGCCCCAGAGGTCTTTGTCCTTGCCTAAGATCACAATCTCGGTCTTGTCTGCGTTTAACTTAAGGAAGTTCTCCTGCATCCATCTTGCCACCTTGGACAGACCCTGTTTAAGAGCCGAAGTATTTTTACCATCCCTATTGGAAAGGGAGAAAATAATTTGTGTGTCATCGGCGTACGAAAACAAGGTTAAACCAGCTTTCTCCACAATAGTGGGCAGGGGTCTAACATAGATGTTAAAAGGTAATGGACTAAGGATAGACCCCTGGGGAACGCCATACGCCGATGCACAGATTTTAGAGGTGGCTTTGGCCGAAAAAACCTGGAAGGTGCACTCACTTAGGAAAGAGGCAATCCAAGTCAGAGCTGAACCCCCTACTCTCAGAGATTGGAGAGATGTGAGAAGAATGGAATGGGACACGGTATCGAACGCTGCGCTTAAATGCAAAAGGATAAGTGCAGATGTTTCCACGCGATCGATACCGTGCCGTAAATTCTCAGTAACTCCCAAAAGCGTAGTTTCTGTGGAGTGGTGAGCTCTGAATCCAAATTGAGATGGATGAAGAAAGCCAGAGCTCTCTACCAAGTGAGATAGTTGAGAGTTAATGTGCCTTTCCAGAATTTTCGAGAAGATAGGCAACAGTGAAATAGGCCTAAAATTGAATAGATTTGAAGCATCCGCTCCTGCCTTTTTCAGTAAAGGGACTACCATCGCGTGTTTCCATTTCTGTGGGACACATGATTCTGACAGTGAAGCATTGAAGCATTGTTTTTGTTTTTGTTTACAAAGAAAACCTAAAAAGAAGAAAAAAACAGTTCTTTTTAGAACTACCTCCAATTCTCCAAAAAGAGCTGTATTCTTAACAAATACAAAAGGAGTGAATGTTTTTCCTCGTGGTGCGCTCAAGGTGTGCGCACCGGAGAGCGCACCTGGGAACGCACCCAGTCCTTCTAGGCCCCCCTCAGAAAACCTAGGGGGTCAGGGGGTGTCTACCCTGCCCCCTTTTAATCATTTCCCCCTTTTTATTTTCACCTCAGGTGTCTCGATTTTACCGAGACACAAGATGGCGGACTCTCTGGACTGTTTAGAATGTTGACAGACATCCAACAGCCAATCACCTTTCCGCTCGCGCACTCCCATAGCGCGCCGGGTGCGCTCCCCGGTACGCGTACCAGTGAGCGCTCGGAGCGCGCCTATAGATATATATGTGTTTTAGAAGTTATTTTTCATAAAAACCACTGGAGCAATTTTCCCCAAACATAGCAAAGGCACATCTGCATACCAGTCCCTATAATTTTGTCGTTTGGTGTAATTCCGTTCAGCGGTTTGGGCTGTAGACTTGTCAGACCGTCCTATGGAAATTAATATGGGGAAAACACGTTTTGGGACTCCCCCTTTTTTCTCAGCCCCCACTTCACGAATCCACCTGAAACTTTCAGGGAAGGGGCGGAGCGGAGCTGGCCAAAATTTTGGAAAATTGCACGCAAATTCCTCAACCGGCGCCAAAGTTATTCACAATAGAATGTTGCGGATTTCCTATGGTAGCTAGTTCCTAACTATAACTTCCTACTGGCGACCGCCAGTAGGTAATATATAGATATATATATATATATATATGTCTCTTGGAGGCACAGCATATCCATTATGTTAATTCCCAGATGGGCTGGTCACGTGGGGGCATTTATATATTAAACTAGGGTGCACACATGTATGTGCAATCACCAATGTAGGCTGAATCTTACTTCCACTATGTCTACAAACCCATCCCGTTCTGTATGTAAGAGGGTATGAGCCCTATTCCTAATTCCTCCTAATCCCCCAAGTAACCACCTCAAATGGACAAATTACAATATAAGGGCCTCCCTGACCAATATGGGGACATGTAAACACCACTGTGCTATGCAATATGCTTCCAACTTCAATTATAAATAAGTGTTTTATGGAGAGGGGCTTCACCACTGGGGCTCTACTAATGTGACCAGATTAAAAAAATAAAAAAAACAAGGACAGCAATTGACATAGAAATGGGACTAAATGTTGGCACTGGTCGGTGCAGTATTAACATATAGTCATATTTCTATGTCAATGGCTTTACCTATATATATATATATAGGGGTGATGGGCTCTAAAGGAGGTTGATTTACCACCCATTTAATCCTGGGGTGCCGCCTGATTGAATGCAGTCAGCGCAGTAGGAGACGCTTTCAAACAAATCTATGTCCCTGGTGTCATGAGAGGGGGTGTAAACTTGAGCCTTCACAGAACAGTGATAAATGAGTGTGCTCACCCGACCCACTCTCAAAACCCGGACATTTATCTGTTTTTGTAAAAAGTGTTGGGACGCCGGAACGGTCATTGAACCCCTGGAACACTCCGGGCAAATCCTGGACGTCTGGTCATCCTAGACATACTGTCCCAATACGTGAAATGCATGAGTAGTGCCCAGCAGAGGAGATCCTTCTTTTATTTTTTTTTACAGAGTTTTATATAGTGCGAACTTGACCCGAATTGGGTATTAGGACACTTTATACAGCACCAGTTGCATTACATGAGGACACATTCATTTTTGTGAGGCACAGGGAGATTTAGTGATTTACCCAGAATCACAGGATGTTCCGCGTGATTGCTGAGACTGGAACCCACTTCCCCAGATTCGAGCCCGACAGCCCTAGCCGATTGGCCAACTTCTGTCCCCAACTCCTCTCCTTCATTAATAAATGTTTCCCAATCCTCTGTTTCCCAATTCTCTCTTGCACTAAGTCCCTTTCTCACTGTGTTACATCTAGTTATAAACCACTGCTCTCTAAGTTTTCTTGTTTTATCCACACTTCCACCTCATATCTTTACATTAAATCAATTCCCAGGGTAAACTAACGGAACTCCGTATAACCATGTTTTTCTTTCAGGAAATGTTCTACAAGGGAGCCTTTACTTTCAATATCTTAATGGCTGGTTTATGTTCCTGTATAGGTAATCTTAATTCTCTGCTTGTTTCACCTACATACCCAAGCCCACACGGGCTAAGGAGGAGGTAAGCCACATTGCCATTTCAGCAGTTCGTAAGACTTCTGGCGACAAAGTGTCCAATCATTTTGCCCTCCAAAGATTTACTACACACACTGCAGAAGCCAAATTTGTGGTCGCCTGTGGCTCTAGTCCTATTCAAGATGGCCTGTTGATTTATTCTCTCTTCTCTGTACGTCTGAACTATAGAGTTACCTACATTTTTATTTCGCCCAAATGCAAAATGTGTTTTTTTCAATCTAATCTCTTCGTTATCGTTGAGGATTCTCCAATTTCTGCTGATGTCATTTTTTATGCGGTTTCTCAAACATGAAAACTGTCTCACACACAATTCTGAACATCTCTTTTTCTTCCCATGTTTATTGAACATATTGGGGCACATGCATCAAGCGATTTTGGAATCGCAAACGGTGCGAATCGCAAAATTCGGCCATTTGCGATTCCAAAATCACTTTTTAGGATGCATCATTTATTTTTCATGTTTCGCAATTTAAGAAATTGCAATTTTTTGCGATTTCTCAAATTGCGATAGCATTTAAGAAATCGCAAATTTTGCGATTTCTTAAATGCTATGCATGATTAATTTTATTTTGCGAATTCGCAATTTTTAAGGGAAAAATTACCATGAAGTACACCTTCATGGTAATTTGCGAAAAATTTCAAAAATGCAAAGAAATGCATTTTTGAAACTTACATGTTACACACACACATGCCCTTGGGACATGTGTGTGAGTAAAATGTACTTACATGACATTCCAGGGGTGCAGGGAGGGGTCCTTTGGACCCCCCCCCTGCACCCTTGAAATTGCATTCTCATTTTGCGATTTCTTAATTGCGAATTCGCAAAATGAGAATGCCTTCCCATTGATTCCTATGGGCCTCTAGGCCCATAGGAATCAATGTAAAGCGATTCCTTATTTGCGATTCGCAATTAAGGAATCGCAAATAAGGAAAATTAGGAAATCGCAAAAAAATTGCGATTTTTTGATGCATAGGAATTTGCGATTCCTAAATTGCGACTCCTTAATTTTCGCAATTTAGGAATCGCAAATTCCTACAATGATGCATGTGGCTGTAAATCCCTATTATATAAAAGTGTTCACTTAAATGAATGTGTAGTGAGTTTTTTTAGGGTAGCCTCTACCCTTTAATTTCTTTTACAAGAACTCAGAGTGTTTATAAAAAATCACCCAAAGAGGTTACCATTTCTCTGTAAACTGAGAAATTGGCCAAAGGGGATGTTGTCTTTTTGGGATTTAGGATGGAACCTAGGGTGGTGGAGAAGGGTGTTTTCATCTGTTGGTTTTGTGTACAATTCACCTTCTAAGTTGCCTAGTACTTCCTTAACACCATCAGTGCTGCAGCAATTCCCCCTCTGTGCTAAATCTGATTTATTCCCATTGTTCATGACGAGCTCAGCTCGTCATGAGCACACGAGCAGTGTACTGAGCTCGTCATGAGCATCGAAGGGGTTAATGGAAACATCAAGAAACTCCACCCTATTTTCGCTCATGAGCTCTCTGAACTTTAAATTGGGGTCGCCCAAGAGCCAAGTCAGAACCTCCTCCAGTTGTTGGTTAGGGCCTTCTTAAATAAAAAAGATGTAATCTATATATTGGGCCAGCAATCGACATTCTCAAAAAGGGTGCTGCCTCATTGTAAGTATGTTTATTCTCAAACTCACCCACATATGGACAGGCCAGACTTGGGGCAAAGGTGCCTCCCATGCGGGTTCCTTTGCTTTGGAGATATAGTTTGTCCTAGAAAAGAAATCTGTTGTTTTTAACTCCTTAACTGCTTCAAACGTTCCGCGCCAGTGCGGACAGTTCTATTGAGCGGGCAGGGCCGTGACGGCACACGGGCATGCGCAGCACTGCAAAGGTAGTGCACGCGACGGCCGTAGGCCGTCAGAAGCAGCGATGAGGGTAAGTACCATTCAAACACATTTACTGACACCATTTTTATTGGGGCCCTGTAAATCAATACCTTCAAGTGTCCCTTTGATCACACCTGGTGATGTTTGCATACAATGCCTCAATATCAAGCTGACCCCGTCCAATATGGAGATAATGTGGGCTGACTCTTTGACATATGACCCCAGCCTACTCCAGTGGCGTAATGAAACTTGAGGAGCCCCTCCCCGCCTGCAAAGTGCATGGAGAGGCCCCTTCCAGACTTACTCAGGTGCTCTCAGACCAGAGTAATGCCCTGATTGGGCCCCCTGGAGCTCAGCCCCCCTGTACTGGGGGTGGCTGCAGGAGCCTTTGTTACACACCACTGGTCTACTCACCAATGTTTTCAAAATGTAGTCAGCGTATTTACTGAGGGGTTCCAGTATTGAGCCCAAACAGATAGGGGTGGGCGGAATTTGCAGTCGCGCAACGCAGAGCTCCGCGAAACAGTAAAAAAATGTCTGCGAACACGGAAAAGTTCAGCGAACACGTGGAATTGCTTGTTCCGCCCGTTCGCAATGCTTTTTTCCTGTTCGCGAGCGCTGTTTTGCATGCTCGGGGGAAATATCTTGTGAACACGCATTTTGAACAAGCCAAAAATTCCACAAAGTTGTGGATCGCGGAATTCTTGGCAATTTTGCGTTCTCCGCGGAACGTGAAATTACCCAAATTCCACGAGCGGAACGGAATTTACTGCCCAGGCCTACTCACAATGGGTCTGAGAGGAGGGACCCCGCTCATTTTTATGAATTTTAGGTAACCTGCAGAAGGCAGTATTATAGGTAAACATGGGGGACAGCCGAGTGCAAATCATTGTAGGCCGTAGCAGATGATTGATAGATTGGATACAATTTTAATTGAGTGCCAAAGGTAGATTTTGTTTGAGTTCATTCTGTGACAAGCTATCTGTGTGCAAGTATCGGGCTGTGCATGCGGTGGTAGCGTCATACTTGCAGCCCGCACACATGTGCATATGCTTCCGCTAATGTGTAATCAGCCCAGTGCCTCTTACCCTAGCTGTGTCGGAGTGGCTTTATCTTAAAAGGCAAATGCAGGCGATAAGCACACTCAGTCCAATTACAGCAAATGTGAGTGAATGAATCTTGGGCAGCGAGATTCACCCACAGTAAATAGCCCAAAAACAGGTAGGCATATTTGAAAAATCCCAGAGGACTAAACGGGTGCAATCCATTTGCTGCTAGCACTAACGCTCAAAGGTTTGAAACAAGCTGCACTGGGAAGAGGAGTGTTTACTGTTCATAGGCTGTGCTTAAAACTCGGGGCACCTTCATTTGGGAAATGAAGCGCCGCGAGGCGGCAGGTAATGCTGCTCGGGTCTTGGAGCTGTGTTCCTTAATTTTCGGTGCATTGACTTTGTATGGGAGTGGAAGGAAACAAAAAATTGCATTTTTGAAACTTCATTAAAGTGGATAATTGCCCAGAAGCCCCACATTCTTAGGGACTCCCAGTAAATTTATCAGAAAATCTCCATTCTATGTCGCTTTCTCTACCTCAACCACTCTCCCCGTCTCTGCCTACATTTACTCTGACTCTGTCTTTACCTACATTATCCCATTGTCACTACTCTCTAACTTTATCTTTACCTCATCTATTTCCCGCTCTGTGATTTCCCTTCCCCTATCGTGCTCAACTCTCTTTACCTCTCTCAGTACTTCTGTCTTCCACCTGCAACAAACACTTATCGCCTCCATCTCCTTTTTTCCTACCTCTCTGTTCTGCCTCCATCTCCTTTCTTCCTACCTCTCTGTTCTGCCTCCATCTCCTTTCTTCATACCTCTCTATCCTGCCTCTATCTCCTTTCTTCCTACCTCTCTGTTCTGCCTCCATCTCCTTTCTTCATACCTCTCTATCCTGCCTCTATCTCCTTTCTTCCTACCTCTCTGTTCTGCCTCCATCTCCTTTCTTCATACCTCTCTACCCTGCCTCCATCTCCTTTCTTCATACCTCTCTACCCTGCCTCCATCTCCTTTCTTCATACCGCTCTATCCTGCCTCTATCTCCTTTCTTCCTACCTCTCTGTTCTGCCTCCATCTCCTTTCTTCATACCTCTCTATCCTGCCTCTATCTCCTTTCTTCCTACCTCTCTGTTCTGCCTCCATCTCCTTTCTTCATACCTCTCTACCCTGCCTCTATCTCCTTTCTTCCTACCTCTCTGTTCTGCCTCCATCTCCTTTCTTCATACCTCTCTACCCTGCCTCCATCTCCTTTCTTCATACCTCTCTACCCTGCCTCCATCTCCTTTCTTCCTACATCCATGCTCTGCCTCCATCTCCTCTCTTCCTACCTCTCTCCTCTGCCTCCATCTCCTTTCTTCCTACATCCATGCTCTGCCTCCATCTCCTTTCTTCCTACCTCTCTGCACTATCTCCATATCCTTTTTTCCTATATTTCTGTCCTGTCCTCATCTCCTCTCTTCATACCTCTCCCCTCTGCCTCCATCTCCTTTCTTCTTACGTTTCTGCTCTGCCTCCATCTCTTTTCTTCCTACCTCTCTGCTATGCTTCCATCTCTTTTTTTCTACCTCTCTCCTCTGCCCCATTGCCTTTCCTGCTACCTCTCTGCCTCCATCTCCTTTCTTGCTACCTCTCTGCCCCGCCTCCATCACCTTTCTTCCTACCTCCCTGCCTCCATCTCTTCTCTTCCTACCTCTCCCCTCTGCCTCCACCTCCTTTCTTCCTACCTCTCCCCTCTGCCTCCATCACCTTTCTTCCTACCTCTCTTCTCTGCCTCCATCTCCTTTTTCCTACCTCTCTGCTCTGCCTCCATTACCATCATTTTGTTTCATTTCTTCGTGTATTTCTGTGTCTTACCTGCCTTTGCCTCTCCGGTAACTGAATCTATATCCTTCCCTCTGTCACACTTCTCTATCTACACCCCTACCTCTATCACTTTTCTCCAATATTGTATTATTGTGTTAAACTGGCACTCATTAAGTGCAACTGATGAAGCAGGGGTGAGACAAAAAATGTTGTGAACCCCCTGTGAAGTCACACTCGCATAACTATAATTAATCTAATCGTGTGAAGCATGAATAATTAACCAACAGAAGCGCATTTAGACATCAATATTGCACGTGTGTACTAATTGCTATTTGCAAAGATTAACTTATTAACAATTGTAAATGAGTCATACTAAAATAGTGCTTAACTACGAAAACTGCATGTTTGTTTTGCTTTTATGTGAATGTCCCATTGTGGCAAAAGAAAATAGATACACGAGGTAAGTAGAAAATGCTATATATATATGTGTGCTTCAGCTAGGTAACTTACTAATGGGCAATATTAGAATGGTGGCAGGTAAACAGAGAAAACAATAATTCTATATTTTAATATTCTATTGTGTTTGTTTTCGCACTAGTTCTCATTGAGGCCTACGTGGCCTGGGTGCTTTAAGATGGCTGCCAGGGCCGGACTGGGAACCGAAACCGGCCCTGGCAAACTGCTCGGCCTTTCCCCCCCCCCCTCCAGGGGGGAGGGGGTGCGGCTGAGCTATTTTCTAGGGCAGTTTTCGGCTGATTTTGTTACTGGCGGCTGATATTGCCGGCCCGCGGTAACGAAAACGGCCCCCAGGGGCCCAAAACCGCCCCCCACCCTTGCGGCCCACCGGGGAAATACCCGGTGCCCGCTGGGGCCAGTCTGGCCCTGATGGCTGCTGACTGCAATTTTGACAGTGGCCTGAAAGAAAGAGTCTTTACGGCTGCGCAGAAGCGAAAGACTAAATTATCAGAAAAGCCTGGTACCGCTAGCGAGTGATGTCAAGGTCAGCTTGGCCCGGAGTGGAAGAGGATGCGAAAAGTTCTGAAAACCCTGGGAGCGGAACAAAGATGTGTTGAATGTACTGAATGACAAAGTATAAACGGAGATGCCATACATGGGAAACGGACGAAGTGACTATGCAATTTTGAAAACTGGTTCTACCAAGGATGGATGAGGTGATCGTTGTCACCCCATTGATGGACCAATCAGAATAGACTGTGGATCCTAAAAGTGTCAATTTTAGTCAGATAGTTAGTGGAAAAAGGGTATATAAGATCACGTTCGAAAAGGGTAATAAAGCTTGCTCCTTGAATTTATTTTGCACCACGATAAGCTGTCGGTTTGAACTATTTTATGGTGCCAGAGACTTTGAAATATTTTTGGACTTTAACTTTGGAGCAATGAAGATGACCAAATGCAGAGATTTTATTTTGCGGCGTGAAGGAGAATAGAGAGACAGATTGAGAGTCGTGCAACTCTGTTATTTCTATATGACAGAGTTAGGTAGTATAATTTCTAATTTCCGTTTCTTTTAACATGTACTAAATGATGGCTAAATTCTTATTTGTCTGACTAAACTAAAGTTTACATTTTCCTAAATGAATAGATAAAGCTAAACTTAACATTTTAAACTAGAGTTGAGGTCTTTGTAATTAAAAGTCATGATTAAGCTGGTCTTAGTCTCTATCAACTAACTTCTACTAGATGATCTATTGACCAAATAGTGGAGTACCTTGGTGTAAGTTTCTCCAGGTAATGTTTTAACACATGTATAAATTCTATAATGTATTGATTATAACCTAGGTACCCCGCTCACCAGCAGCTCTACCTCTTTGTCACTGATTCAGGTGTAATGCGTATGTGTGTGTGTGACTCACGGTGTTATGGGCCCCACCGATGAGTAAATGGTGGTTATGTCTGGATCAGGTGAAATAGATATTTGAAGGTTGTTAGGGAGCCAGGATCACAACTTACGCCCAGACAGTCAATGTACCCAAAGGAGAATTTGTGAACTGATACCCTCCGACACTGTGCTACATAAGGCCGCATAATTATCACATCATTCCAGCGGCCATGGATATATTTTATTTGATATTTAACCTCAAGCCATGACCGCTCAACCACAGGTAACACTGGAGAGGGGAAGACACTAAAGGTACATTGGCTAACCACCGCAGGCCACTGTACCGAGGGCGAGGGGGGCGGGAGGGTGAGGAGGGTGGGGGAATGGGGGGGGCAGAGTTGGGGCAGGGGGGGCTCTGTGAGAACTGACGGAGGACGGATGAGGGGAGCCTGGCAGGGAAGGTGAGCCCCTGGAGACTCGGTGGTGGGGGGGATTAAGTGAGGGGGCGGAGGGGCAGCTCTGAATGACACCATGCATTTTTGCCTGGATTGCTTTGTCAACATTGACCGAGTCTGACAGGACAAAGGCAGCCGAGGAGCGCGCTCCGGGCGGGGGGGGGGGGGGGGGGGGGGGGGGGCTCTGCGGCTCTGCTCGGTGTGTGGAATTACATTAGGAGCATGTAAATGTCCGGCGCTGTTCATGGACCGGAGGCTTGAAGGCTGGTGGAGAGGGGGGGGCAGAGCCGAGCATCCAGCAGGCAGGGCCAGGGCCATGACTGAGCCCCCAGGGCAAGGCTTGCTTATAAAGACAGAGCTGGCAGTGCCGCCCCCCCCCCCCCCGCCCCACCAGACACTGGGGGGCTGCAACCCCTCAGCAGGAATGAGCCATCACCTGACAGCAGCCCCTTCCCAGGAGCAGCCCCCGCTGTCCTGCACTGCCCAGCCCTGCAGAGCATCGCGGGGTCGCTGATGCCATGTGTGACCCTAGACTGCATGGCCGGGCCTTGTCTCAAGGCGGCCCTACATTTCTCAGAGGGGAACGCGGACAGCAGGGGGTCTGGCTCGGCTCTAAGAGGCAAAGCACGAGCCGAGCCATCGAAAGATGTAATAAGAAGGGAGACAAATGGCACAGAAAAAAGGTGATAAAAAACTTCAAAATGCAAAAACATATTTTTCAACATTTCTCAGTGTTTCTATTAAGTACACATGATTGTATCTTTGAATTGAGTGGTATTTAATGGAAGTATGTTTTTTTAAAACATGAAACACTGAAGAATAACCTCATGTCCTGACGACGTTGCTACTGGTTACCAATCAGTGCCTGTCATGTTCTCTCTTGATATAGTCCATATTTTTATTCAATGTGAAGCAAGATTATTTTCTATTACCATAAAAGTGAGGTTTTTGTAAAGCACAGATCCTGTTCAGAAAGGCTTCAATGTGGTCTTAAACTTGATGATTAAAGGAAAATGATACATGGTGAAGTAAAGTGATAGGCCGTAAATCACACAATGTAGTCAATTGGGGTAGCCAGGATTTGAGTAGAGGCCTGGTCGGTGTGTGCGTAGACTGTAGAGTTATATTCATCTCTCCTCCTTTTAACACCAAAGACAAATACTTTGGGGCATATTTACGAGTTCTGGTGCATCTCTGCATATCAGCAGAGATGCGCCAGAACAAATGCGTCAAGCAAAACTACCCTTGCGTCACGGCAGATGCGCCTCATTTACAATGCGGCGCGCCGTGGCGCAAGTGTAGGCAGATGCGGGACGCAATTCGTGACGTAAGGGCGGCGCATCGCTGGAGTCGCGTCGCAAGCGCAACGCAACTCCAGCAATGCTCAGGGCCGCCCAATACTTAACATGCTGCATCAGTCCTTACGCCTGCTTCAAGCAGGCATAAGGAATTGACGTAGCATCGTCGCGGAAGTGCCTGTGTGAAATCTTGTAGATTTCACGCAAGCACTTTTGTGAGGCGCACAGGCGCCGGAACCCCCACCCTGCGTGGGAACGCCCCCATTGTGGCGCTGGGCTTTATAACGTGACGCATCTCCCTTGATGCGTGACGTTGAACATGCCTCACAGGGATGCACCACGTTTACACCGCTGTTGGGTCACGCAAGGCGGCGATAACGTGGAGCAAGGGGCTTGTAAATCTGCCCCTTTGTGTTCAGTTATTCAATTATCTCTATTCAATTAGTGTTAGTATACAGACTTCAGTAAATTAACTTATCACATATTAAATTTAACTGAGAAAACGAGGTCAAGTTACACCCATTCTTAAAAAAACAGGGGCTGGCCCCAATGCGTTCAATAACCTCAGACCCATAACCAACCTTCCCTTGCTAGCTAAAACGATTGAGAAATGTGTCCTGCTACTACTCAGCCAGAATATAAATTAATTCAACGTTCGCAACACATTGCGATCGGGCTTCAGAAGAGGCAGCAGCACGGAAACTGCTATACGTAATGTATCAAGCGGCATCCACAGATCTCTGGATGAAGGAGAATCCTGCCTCCTAATCCTACTCGACCTATCGGCGGCATTGATATGGTAATCCACCCAGCTTTACTCGAGGCCCTCAAGAACTGCGCTGGTATCAATGGCACAGGCTTGAAAAGGTTCACTTCCTGTCTGCAACATCCTTCTCAACAAATAAAAATCAACAGCTGTCTCTCGAAGCCAATACCTGTTCCACAAGGAATACCTCAAGGTTCAATCCTCTGGCCAGCCCTGTGTAATCTCCTCGTGGAACCCCTCAGTTATTTTCAGCCAAGAAAGGTTCAAATTAGGGGTGTGCGGAATTTGCGTGGTCATGCTACGCAAAGCTCAGCGAAACTGTAAAAAATGTCTGCGAGCACGCAAAAGTACAGCGAACACGCGGAATTGCTTTTTCCGTCCGTTCGCGATGCTTTTCTCCTGTTCGCGAACGCTGTTTGCGTCCTCGGGGTGAAATATCTTACAGATACGCATTTTGAAAGCGCAAACAAGGAAACAATTCCATAAAGCTGCGGATAGAAGAATATTTGGCAATTTTGCATTCTCCGCGGAATGCGCAATTACCCATTCTGCGAGCGGAACAGAATTTTCCGCTCAGGCCTAGTTCAAATACCACCTATATGCTGAGGACACTCAGCTCTACTGCAAAATAACATCACCCTGAGACAGCCTCCATCTGAATGCCACAATAAACAAGAGACAAACCTGGTTAAACACCAGTCACCTAAACTGAACTCCAGCAAGACTGAGCTGCCACTACTCTCCCCTAAAAACAAACCTGTACCAATCCAAGAAAGGCTCAAGAATTTGAACACACTAGGCTGCTCTCTTTCACTTTCCAACTCTGTAAAGTTTGGGTTTCACCCTGGACAGAAACATGTCAACCAAGGGGCACATCAACAATTCAACCAAAGGAGCGCTCTGCACACTAAACACCTCCCAAACAATTAAAATGTTATCCCCCCAACGATTTTAAGACTGCAGTGGAACTGCTTGTCTTCTCGAAACTTGACTATGGCAACGCCTTCATCACTGGAACTCCAAAAAGTCATCTCGCACCCTTGAAAGCCACTCTCAATGCGGTGGCCAGACTCCTCACAGGAATGAAGCGCTTTGATCCCATCTCACCTGCCCTCAAGAGTCTCAACGGGCTTCCCGTTGAAGGAAGGTGCCTCCTCAAGACAGCCTGGACCACACACAACGCCCTTCATACAAGAAACTCAAAATACCTGACACCAAAGTTCCGAAAGCAGGTAGACACTGGGCACAGAGAAGCTTCTACTCACTTCTTCTCCTACCCACGAAGATGAAAAATACATCTACCCAGGCTCAGGCCTTCTCAGGCAATGGAACTCACTCCCCAAAGATCTCTGCTGGAGCCACCTCCTTCTTTGTTTCAAACAGGACCTCAAATCTCTACTGCTCAACAACTACTTCAACATGCTTACAAGCTGATCCACGTTTCCCAAAGACCCTGCCCCCCTCTACAGACTCTTTCCATACGGTCACCTGACCAATTCAATCCCTATTTAGGGACCAGCATCATTGTATGCTGCTCTTAGCAATAATTCCAGATTTGTAAAGCACAAACTTATCACCTCTAGGGGTGTCCAGGCGCTGAGCGGGACGTCAGGACTTCGAGGAGATTACGCCCAGAATCAAATGACGCTGAGCTGAGCTGAGCTGCCGCCGGGGATCGAACGTGAGCCCTGCGCTCCGAGTCAGCCGCTCTGGCCGCTGCCGCTGGGGATCGAACCGTGAGCCCTGCGCTCCGGAGTCAGCCACTCTGGCCGCTGCCGCCATGGATCGAACGTGTGCCTTACGCTCCGGAGTCAGCCGCTCTGGCCTCTGCCGCCAGGGATCGAACCGTGAGCCCTGCGCTCCGGAGTCAGCCGCTCTTGCCGCTACGCCAGGGGTCGAACCGTGTGCCCTGCGCGCCGGAGTCAGCCGCTCTGGCCGCTGCCGCCAGGGATCGAACCGTGAGCCCTGCGCTCCGGAGTCAGCCGCTCTGGCCGCTACACCAGGGGTCGAACCGTGTGCCCTGCGCGCCGGAGTCAGCCGCTCTGGCTGCTGCCGCCAGGGGTCGAACTGTGAGCCCTGCGCTCCGGAGTCAGCCGCTCTGGCGACTACGCCAGGGGTCGAACCATGTGCCCTGCGCGCCGGAGTCAGCCGCTCTGGCCGCTGCACCAGGGATCGAACCGTGTGCCCTGCGCTCCGGAGTCAGCCGCTCTGGCCGCTGCACCAGGGATCGAACCGTGTGCACTGCGCTCCGGAGTCAGCCGCTCTGGCCGCTACGCCAGGGGTCAAACCGTGTGCCCTGCGCGTCGGAGTCAGACGCTCTGACCGCTACACCAGGGGTCGAACCGTGTGCCCTGCACGCCGGAGTCAGCCGCTCTGGCCGCTGCCGCCAGGTGTCGAACTGTGAGCCCTGCGCTCCGGAGTCAACCGCTCTGGCCGCTGCACCAGGGATCGAACCGTGTGCACTGCGCTCCGGAGTCAGCCACTCTGGCCGCTACGCCAGGGGTCGAGCCGTGTGCCCTGCGCATCGGAGTCAGCCGCTCTGGCCGCTACGCAAGGGGTCGAATCGTGTGCCCTGCGCGCCGGAGTCAGCCGCTCTGGCCGCTGCCGCCAGGGGTCGAACTGTGAGCCCTGCGCTCCGGAGTCAGCCGCTCTGGCCGCTGAGCCAGGGATCGAACCGTGTGCCCTGCGCGCCGGAGTCAGCCACTCTGGCCGCTGCGCCAGGGATCGAACAGTGTTCCCTGCGCTCTGGAGTCAGCCGCTCTGGCCACTGCACCAGGGGTCGAACCGTGTGCCCTGCGAGTCGGATTCAGCCGCTCTAGCCGCTGCGCCACGCCTCTCCCTCTTCACCAGTGTCTTCTTGCTAAGCCATAAACTCAATGGTGGCTCGTGACCTCTTTGTTTTTTGCTAATGTTTAATTGCAGTCACTAAGGTCCCCCTCGTGTGTTTTTATGTCCGCTGAGCCAGCAGCAACATTGACATGGCATAGCGTGTCCTGCCTTCTCTTCTCTGCTGGCTCCACTGGTTTGGCAAACAGACCCATCTTAGGAGCGGCCGAGCACCCCAGGAACCACAAATAAATAATTAATATGGAAACCAAGTGACCCCAGGGACCCCCCAGGGTTTGCTCCTCGTGTTCCCGTGGGCCATGTCTGCTACTGTTTATTCATCGCTTCACTCTGCAAAGCCTGGCAGGGGGTGTTGTCCAATGTACCCCCAAAATCTGGCGGTAAGGGGGGTTAATCCTCCCTTTTCCCCTTGGACGTGAGGGGAGGGGTGGGGTAGACCCTCTCTGTTCCCCATGGCGGCTACACCCATGCTGCCACTGTAGGACGTGGTCAAACCCTCGCCTGTGTCCATCCAAAACCAGTCCTCCTGGACTCAACCGGTGTCCGGTGCCCCCGGAACGCTGGGCACGGTTGGGTACAGAATGGCATAGATAGACCTTTCAAAGTAAGGTCGGGGTTCCCTGCCCCTAGCTGGCCCTAGACTGCGCAGCTGGGCGGAAGAGATCGCACCCAGCACTTTAAAAGGGGTATTTATCCAGAAAGAGTTAGAAACCACCGGGACCAGCCCGGGGCGGATACCAAGGCCGCCCCGCCCAGTGAATGTTTGTCCCCCTCAGGGCCCGGCTGATTCTTGCTCCCACCATCACCCCACTTACGGGGGAGGCGCTAATGGGGTTCTTGTTCAGCGAGGTAGCGGCTCGGCTCTCCCCTCAGCCCTGGGACTGACACGGCGAAGGTGTAAAGTGTTTTTCTGTGCTCGGTTTACCTGAGAGGAGAGATCTCAGGGACACGGCTGGAAAGGGATGACTCACTCTTTTATTTTATTTATTTATTTATGTATGCGTTTTTCTATTGCGCGGACTTTACCCGAAGGTGTCAGAGGCTTCACAATAGGAACAGAACTGATACATGAAAACATTACAAGTGAACAAATTACAAAAGCAAACGTTACATTACAGGAGGCAAAAGTGACAATCGTGAGTGAACAAAATACAAGAGGAGCAAACGGTGCATTACAGGAGGAAAAAGTGACATGTGCAAGTTACAAAAGCGTACAAAGTACAAGTAGAGGTATAATACTGCAATGCATGGCAGTCAATCAAGCACAAGAACAAACGTTACGTAGGCAATGGTGGCACTTGTGCAAGTATCGAAAGCAAACAAAATGTAAGAGGAGCAAATAGTGTGTTACAAGAGAAAAGTGACGTGTGCATGTTACAAAAGAGTACAAAACACAGGTAAAAGGGTAATACTGCAATAAATGGCAGACTCTCAAACCACAAGAACACACTGGGAAGGCACTTCCCTAGTTATGGAGAAAAGGATTCTCTATAATGGGAGGTCTTCCTTCAGTTAATAGAGGGCATGAATTAACTTTGGAAGTGTCTTTGAAGGAGGAGAACTTTGAGGTCCGTTTTGAAGGCCTGGGAGGAGGTGGTGGTGGTCTGGAGCTGAGGTGGAAGTGAGTTCCAGACTCTCACTGCGTTGCCTGAAAAGGATTGAGCCATCAATCTTTCCTTCTTGAAAGTGAGAGGTTCAAGCAGTAAATTTTCCACATTTCGTGATGGTCTGGAGCCTCCAGAGAGTTTCAGTTTATTCGCCAGGTTGCGCGGAGAGGAGGAGTGCAAGGTTTTGTGGGTGATACAGGCAGTCTTGTAGATAGATCTTGCCTCGATGGGAAGCCAGCAGAGGGTGGATAACATGGGTGTGATGTGGTTGCTTCTTTTGGCCCCATAAATGAAACGAGCTGCTAAATGGAGAACAGATTTAAGGGGGGACATGTGGGATTTGGGGAGGCCAGTAAGAAGAGAATTGCAGTAGTCCAGTCTGGAGAGGACCAGCGATTGGACCAGGGTTTTAAGGTCTTGCTCCGAGAAGAAGCGACAAATTCCCCAAAGAAGGACCAGCGCCCCCCTCGAGTAAAGGGGGCCGGTACCGCATGCAGGGAGACCTGGCAGGGACATCTTCAGGATTTTGGGGGCCCTGGACCAAACGAATTTTGGAGAGAAAGAGGGACTGTAGGAGGTGGAGGATATGGAGTGAGGGACTAGAAGACAGGTGGAGGGGAGCGAGTGAGGGACCACAAGAAAGGTGGAGGGGAGTGAATGAGAGACTGGAAGAAAGGTGGAGGGTACCAAGTGAGGGACTGTAAGAGAGGTGGAGGGTAGCAAGTGAGGGACTGTAAGAGAGGTGGAGGGTAGAGGGTGGAGGGTAGCGAGTGAGGGACTGTAAGAAAGGTGGAGGGGAGCGAGTGAGGGACTGGAAGAAAGGAAGAGCGTAGAGAGTGAAGGACTGGAAGAAATGGGGAGGGTAGCCAGTGACGGACTGGAAGAAAGGTGGAGGGGAGGAAGAGAGGGACTGGAAGAAAGGTGGAGGGTGGCCAGTGAGAGACTGGAAGAAAGCTGGAGGGGAGGTAGAGAGGGACTGGAAGAAAGGTGGAGGGTAGCCAGTGAGGGACTGGAAGAAAGGTGGAGGGGAGGGAGAGAGAGACTGGAAGAAAGGAGGAGGGGAGGGAGAGAGGGACTGGAAGAAAGGTGGAGGGTAGCCAGTGAGGGACTGGAAGAAAGGTGGAGGGGAGGGAGAGAGGGACTGGAAGAAAGGTGGATGGGAGGGAGAGAGGGGCTGGAAGAAAGGTGGAGGGGAGGGAGAGAGGGACTGGAAGAAAGGTGGAGGGTAGCCAGTGAGGGACTGGAAGAAAGGTGGAGGGGAGGGAGGGAGGGACTGGAAGAAAGGTGGAGGGTAGCCAGTGAGGGACTGGAAGAAAGGTGGAGGGGAGGGAGAGAGAGACTGGAAGAAAGGTGGATGGGAGGGAGAGAGGGACTGGAAGAAAGGTGGAGGGTAGCCAGTGAGGGATTAGAAGAAAGGTGGAGGGGAGGGAGAGAGGGAATGGAAGAAAGGTGGAGGGTAGCCAGTGAGGGACTGGAAGAAAGGTGGAGGCTAGCCAGTGAGGGACTGGAAGAAAGGTGGAGGGGAGGGAGGGAGGGAGGGACTGGAAGACAGGTGGAGGGGAGCGAGTGAGAGAAAGGAAGACAGGTGGAGGGGGCGAGTGAGGGCCTGGAAGAAAGGGAAGGGGAGTGAGTGAGGGACTGGAAGAAAGGTGGGAGGAAGTTGTGAAAGGGGAGCATTGCTTGGGATGAAAAAGGTAGCTGGTTTTCTCTAACAGGGGTGTGGCCGGATACATTTAACTAGGACTACTTTCCCAGAGGCGTGGGCTATGCAAATAAGGGGGTAGTTTAAAATACATGAACTAACATAAAATCCTGTGCGTCACACAGCGTGCCCCCTGACCAGTACTGTGCCTCTCGGAGGGCTTTCGATAATTGAATCCAGACATATTGCACCTCGCACATAAGTCTAAAGCAAGCTTGACATATTTATCTTGCCAATGATTGTTAGCAGTATCAGGAAAACGAGTAACAGTCACTCTTGTTTCAATTCTGATGCTATGAGAGTGCATTAAACCCTGAGACGGTATGTGGAAGGGGCAGTGGCCTTTGGTATGCCTCAATAACTCCTGTTCTTCCCTTCACACCACTTTCCTCTGAGTCCCAATCACTGTATCTCACTCTGTCACTCACACCCTCCTCCTCCCTGCATCTCCCTGAAACCCTCCATCTGCACGTCTCAGGCAGCGTCTCCTTTCTCCTTCCTCTTCATCACTGTGTCATTCTGTCCTTCTGCATGTCCCTGCTTGCGTCACTTCCCCGTCAACATGTCCTCGCTCTTCCGCACGTGCACACACACCCACAAACACAATCTCACTTCCCTCACCTGCAGACACAGCATTATCTTCTCCACTGGCTCTGTCAACACGCGCCGCTACACAAGATCATTGCAATTGGCACATATGTGACCAAGGCTGACAGGCGCTGTGAGAGGCGCCCCTACCTGGAGCCTCAGCCCTCGCTCGTGCCCTATCGTGAACACTCACAACTCACACCTAGAGGAGACTCAGGGCACACTATGCACTATACAAGAGGCATGTGTGTCATAAAAAAAACTACAAAAACACAGCTGGAGAAAGCAAATATTCTTGGGGACTGCAATATGCAGGAAAACAATAAACTTAAACAAGGACTGCAAAGCTGACATTGATTATTATGTATATATTTTCACAATTATTGTTAAGAAACCACTCACAAAGGTTCGAATACCCAGAATCCATCACTCTCTTAGTCTGAGGACAGGTTGAGGGGCCGCTGGGCATTCAGATGTTCCTGGGGGCCAGCGGTCACCAATAGAGCCTGTCACTACTGGTGGTCTTGAGTAGGCCCGGGTGGTGAACTTCGCTCCGTTCGCGGAGTTTGCAGAGTTTTCTGCATTTTTCACTCAGCGGAGTTGGCAGAGTGCAGAAAGCTCTACTTCGCGATGTGCAGCGGAGTTTACTTTGATTACCACTTGCAATTACGAACGGTAAGTTCATGATCACGAACGGTAAGTTTGCGAGCGCGAGCTGCCACTCGCGTAGAATTTCTACCCAAGCTGCAGGAATACCAGCACAAACTGCAGTTCGCACTGCACTCCGGCTCTCACGGAACTTCGCAGAATTTTCTTGTAACTTTGCGAAGTTTCGTGTAGCAAAACTCTGCGAACTACGCCCAGGCCTGGTCTTGAGTCCTCTTACTGTTGAACCCAGACCGAGGAGCAAGTACTCCCTTTGAGCACTTACTCTCAGGATTACGAGGTACAGCAGTCTGAGGCTCACACACAGAGGAGCTGCAGGCTAGAAACTCAGAACTCAGCAGATGCAATAATATCACCCACCAATGTTCCCAGGTCAGTCAGCGCTCTGCTTGGGAAGGAAGGTAAGTCCTTTCATGCATTCAAAGCTCAACTGAGATGATCACAAGTACCCGGACCCTCGAACCCCTTCCTGGTTACAGGTGTGCATGCCAGCATCTTTGCGTCACTGCCAGGCTTCTCCTGCTGCTCACACAAGGCTACCACAATGGCCGATGCTGACCTCACGACTCGACCTGCAGTCAAATTCAAATTCAAAATAGCTTTATTTCGATATAAACTATGATATCATAAAAGCATATATTTGTTGAAAAAGATACATGACACAAGACAAATATAAGTCAGAAGAAGCCAGTACATTGTCATTTTAAAAGAAACAGGGGGAATATAGAAAAATCATTTATACATATGTATACAATCAAAGTTAAAAACTGTTTTATCCTTAAAATCTTGTACATTTTAAAAGTTTCTAAAATTCATATAAACAGTTTATATATTACATCGAATTCCTACATTTTACCAAAAGTTTCAGAAATTTAGCTAAAATGTAGATCATTTCCAGGGTTTCCATCCTTTGTAGTCTAAAAAACGCATCTCTACATGATCGGAGACCCCACTCCCTAAGAATTGGTTTAAGAAGGATCTTTCTAGGAACCTGATAAAATTTACAAAATAAAGTGCAGTGCAGTTTAGATTGAGGGGCAAGATCATCACAGGGACAAGGCGACATTTTCCTCGACCAATCATTACAGTTTGGAAATGTAATTAGACGAAAAAAAGAACCCAATCTGAACCTTGAAAGAAGCATTCTGGCATAGCAGTTAGTGTCACTGACAAGGTACAATTGCAGAGCCTGTCCGGTTGTGATTTGTTGATAGGCTAGGACTGATTTTTTCAATTTTTCAGAGGTCCATCTCTTGTTCGCAAGGTGATCCATAGCCGTTTTGCGTAACACTTTCCTTGATATTGTTTCCATACTAGATGGATTTTTAAAAAACTCAGGATGGCCAATATCGTTCAACATTTTTTCCACCACACACAGCCATTTAATTCGCTTTACACCATCGAGTTGTAAACAGTCAGATATGGTATTATGATTAAAGGCTGTCTCTGGGGTTAGCCATAGCTTATGCCATAACAGAATGGGTTCAGTCATTATGATGTCGGAGATATGCAGGAGACCCAGTTCTATGTGTATAAAATAGTTAGGTGTTGATTTAGGGAACCCCCTGGAGGTATCAGAGGAAGTGATTCTCAGTTTGTTGAATAGAAGTTGGAGAATCAATCCCCCAGATACCAGAACCATAGGTGGCCGTGGCAATACATTTTACCTTATAAATAACAATCAACTCCTTAAAGGGTCTACCCCCAAATTTAATGGCAAAGTTCTGCAGTGCTCCAATCGCTTTGGAAAATGCTAATCTTCTGGCTTTAATTGCAGTTTGCCAGGAGCATTTCCTGTGAAAACAGATCCCAAGATAGGGGAATTGATCTATTGTCTCTATCTTTCTGCCTTCTATAAAAATGGGGCAGGGTATGGACATGGAAAAAGATTGGACATGATGGACATGATTGGACATGGAAAAAGATTTTGAGATATTAACCTTAAGTCGCTTTTCCCTCATAAAAAGTGTGAACTTTGAGACAGCCCTTTGTAGGCCCAGGCTGGTCTGGGACATAATTGCGGCATCGTCCGCATATAAAAGGATGGGGACGGGGCGGCCCTGGACTAAGGGGTAGTCATATTGAAAGCTCTTGAGGTGATCGCCAATCGCATTTATATAGAGGGAGAAGAGTAGGGGGGCTAAAATGCACCCCTGTCTCACTCCCCTCTTGATGGAAAATCTTGGCGAGCACTCCCCACGTGGACCAAAACGCACCCTTGCTCCTGCGTCCCTGTATATTTCCTTGATGAAATTAAGGATTGAAGGGTCCAGACCAACATCCTTTAACGTGGCCCATAGCTGATTGTGATCAACACAATCAAAGGCTGAGCTCAAGTCAATAAAAGTTATAAAAAGGTTCCCTTTTTTGGCTTCGATGTATTCGGAAATTAAAAAATATAAATTTAGACTCTGCTCAACCGTCCCCATGCCTTGTCGAAATCCATATTGAAAGATCGAAAGGATGTTAGCCTCCTCGATCCATTGTTGGACGCGTTTTAAAATAATACGTCCAGCTACCTTCATTAAGGCATCAATAAGAGAAATTGGGCGATAGCAGGATGGATCATGCCTGTCCCCATTTTTAAATATGGGGACAACTATCGCTTCTGACCACGTTGGTATTAATCCGTGAGTATTGGCACAATTCATCACTATAGTTAATAAAGGGGCCCAGAGATCGATTTCGGCTTTAAAGACATCAATTGGTATTGCATCCGGGCCCGGTGCCTTGCCAGATGGACTTTCTCTTATGGCCAGACTCACCTCCTCGCAGGTAAAAACAATGTCCAACTGGAGACTTCTCAAAGAAGATCCAGTTTTATAGGGAGGTGTTATGTAGCCCTTAGAAGATGTATAAGAGTGGTCGGAGTTACCATACAGATTTTGAAAATGGGCAACCCAAGTATCCCCATTTATTGCTATATCCAACATCTCCGATTGTTTTCCTCGTGCAAAAGGTGCGTTTACAGCCTTCCAAAAAGCAGTTGGATCTTTATTTTTAGAAGAAAAAATTAAGGCTTCCCAAGCCTCTTGTTTCAAAGTTTTCTCCCTACTCTTAATCGCACCGCGATATTGGTGTCTGGCCTGACTAATCACCTTTGGGGCTCTAGGGATGGCATGCAAAGCCTTTTTTAGGGATTTTAATGCAGAAGTTCAATTCTTATAAAACCAACCTCTGGGTTTATTGGGTGATGGTTTAAACTGACGGGACAATAAAAGTTTTAGTGACTCTTGTATCTCTGAAAAAGAGTCCAACATTTTTAAAGGATCCTCTAAAGGAGATAGGCAAATGTTAATCTCTAACTTTCTTTTAGAAAATAAAGTGTCGAGTAACACCTCAGGAACCACCTTATCCCATTTGAGAGTGTAACCATTGGTGCATCCAACGGAAATAGGTTGTTGATAGATAATACTTTTTTCCCTAGTTGGCTGATTCACTATGTGCTTATTTATATTAAATACCATAGCATAATGATCACCATAGATATCATCCAAGATTTTCCATGATGAGAGTAGATAAGCATGTGATTTAGAAAACAAGGTGAAATCAATCACGGTGTTTGAACCTCTTCCATGGAAAGTTGGACGGAAAGGCACGGACGGTGAGCATAAGTCATTTACATAATCCAAATTAAAATAAAAAAGAAAATTATTTAAAATATCCCCTGTTTTGGAATGAATAAAGTGGTTCAGGGTATCATCCATAGAAAAATCAAAACCACAAATTCTCTTTGGACCATACTGGCAAATATTACAATTGAAGTCACCCAGCCAGGCGAGCATACACTCCCTGCCTATAGATTCTTTTAATGTGACAATTGTATGACTTAATTCATTTAAAATTTGTTTCAGAGCTTCTGGGGCCAGATTGTTGTAGAAGCTTACTAAAATGAGGTTAAGAGAACTACCCCACCCAATCACAACAATCTGATAGGATTCTGTAAGAATGTGTTTCAACAGAGTTAATCCACTAGCAATGTTAATATAGGTGCTTAGACCACCCTTATTTCTTCCCTGATTGCTCGCCAACGCCGGTACATGGAAAGTCTGATACCCTAAGAGGCGACCTGGACTTAATGCCCAAGTTTCCTCGAAACATAAAATGGAATAACTGTTCACTAAGTCCAGCCATGATTGGGAACCAATTTTTGTTACAAGACCGGCCACATTCCAATTAAGTACCAAATTTGGGGAACAAACAGGTATAGGTGTAGAGTATTTGGGCACAGCCCCTTTTTCCCCCCGATATTTGGGAGCACATCTTTTAGGAGATGATACCATATCATGACTATCATGGGTCCCAATATTTCCCCCCAAATTAACTTCCAGATGTTTTTCAAGCAAACTTGGAGAATTTCCGATGCTAAGGTTAACAGAGGTAGACAGCATAGCAATACTATTGTATGACAAATTGCCCCCCGCAATACAATCATTATTTTCTTTTTGAGGAGATAAACAAATCACCATATCTTGCAGTTTCGTTGGACTCAAGGTTGCGTTACCAGTCACATTCAAATCTAGTTTTGCTACACAATGCTTTCCCCCCATATCTTGTGGTGGCTCAGGGAGTCTACTCGTAGGTGTAGGAGTAACAGTAAAAAACTTCATTTGGTGTGTTACAATTAGTCGTACACTCTCGAGTGATTCCTACGTAAAAAGTAGATGAAATGAGTCATTCATTTACGTCTAGGCCAGAGACGGGTTCGAATAAGTTGTGTAGTGGGATATTCCAGTACTCATTTGGATTTATAGAATGGTGATTATTACCAAATGGAAGGAAGTACCTATTTGGGCATTGAGGAGGTAAAAAAGGGGGAAGATTGTTGGTGTACTGTCTAGGGGCAGTAGGGTGTGGGATACGATGGGGAAAATGTGGAGGATCAAAGCTGCGCAAGATTGGTGGGTAATTAGGGGGCATCATCAGAGCTTCAGGGTAAAAATAGCTCAGATTGTGAGATGATACGCCACCCTCACTTCTCCCTGGGAACCAATCACTGATGTATGTAACCACCCTATGATCCCTAAAATTTACTATTACCACATCCCCCTCAATGTCTTTGGGGCGAGGACCCACCCAATTGCACCGTCTTACAGATACTATGGCTCCATTTAGATGTAATGGGAGAGGTCTGTTGTTTCGCAGCCAGTAGATAACTTTATTTTTAAGGCTTGTATTAAGTTCGTTTCCTACTGGCTCGGCCGGGACTCCGGTTAAAATAATAACGTAGTTGGATGATTCCGGGGGTAAGTCTACGATATTTCTGAAGTTAGATTTTACTCTATTAGTTTTGGTTACCTTCGTTGGGGAGTCGTTTCTGGTAGGAAGAACTTTCGGGGGACCTGGCTTAACCTTCTCTTTGTGTGTATCTTGCGTGGCAAGGGTTTAATAGAATTAGTGTGAACAAGCATATTTTCAGATACAGGGTTGTCCCTTTCTGGCCTAGATGGTTTCTGTATTGGGTGTTTAATTGTTGAACAGATTTCCCTTGGGTTGGTTGGTTTAGGGTTTTCCCTTAGGTTGGAGGCTGCCAAAATACAATCCATTTTTCCCCCAACCTTTTAACTCTCTCTATAAGTGGGAGTAAGAGAGTTTTTAGGAGGCATTCAATCGCCTCCATTATCCCTTTAGTCGGCAAGGCTTCTGAAAACAAAGTTATTTTTGTTGGGGGCCCTATTAATGGATCCTTCTCTGGCTCGTTAGGTGACTTATGTGTTGGATCCACAGGAGGTGGAGGAATAGATGGGATTATATCCCCTTTTCTGGCCCCTCCCTTTCTCCTTCTTTTTTTAGGTGGAGATCTATGTACTCCCAGGTGCTTCTTAGTTTGTAACTTTTCTTTAGTTACACTAACTGCTATCGGCAGTTGTGTCTCCATAGATACTACAGCCTCTACTGGAGAGTTGGAAACTGGAGATGATGCATTTATGTTAAACTGAGAGACTGCGTCTAGGACTATAGGGGAGTTTAAATCTATTAAAGAGGTTGAAGTAGCAGGCGGCCCATTAATAGTGATATCATTATTTATTTCAAAAACAGGTAATGATGTCGACCTATCTTGGAAAATTAATGGGATATTTTCAGTGCTAAACAGCTCTGCGTCTGCATCTACTAGCCTGTTATTGTGTAATTGTGTAGTGGGTGCAACCTTCTGGGACGAGATTAATGGTTTATTTTTTAAGAGTTTGATGGAGAAACGGCGCTCCGCACGTTTCTCGGCCAATGTAATCTCTTTGTCTATTTATCTAGTGGCCCTAGCAAAATATTTATCTAAAGGCTCAAGTATAGGAGCCCCTACAATAGAGGGTAAGGAGTTTGGTACACCTGTAGACATCCTGGGTCCTCAAATCGATAACAGTATGGATAGTATTCTAATATGGTCCGATCATATACAGGTACGAAATAAGCCTAATGGCTATGAGGTTAACGAAACAGCAAGTAAGGGACAAACAGAACACAGCTTACTATCATGTACTCCCAGCTGGAGGATAGAGTCCAGGGCAAAAAGTTAGAGGGGGGTCCCAGCCCAGCCTCCTGCAGCCCCAGGTGGCCACAGACGGCCCGCCCTTTGCCCGGGCTTCGCCCGGCGTCCCGCGAGGCCGGGATGTGTCCAGATTTTATGCGCCTCCTAGCGCGTTTCCGTCCTTTTGCGGCTTCCGGCCGCTTCGAATTCTAGGGATTGAAGTCCCACTGAGCCCATACACCACACGGTGGCCGCACCAAGGGTCGTAGCGGCGCAGCAGCGGGCGTCAGGGGCACAGCGGGAAAGCGGCTGCCAGGTAGGGATTCTGCAAACGTTTATTTCGGTCCTCCAAAGAAGCTCCTCCAGAGTGTGGGGGGAAAGGGTTTTTCCTGTGGCTCAGGAGTGTGTATGAGTAAAGAGTTGTGCTTAGTGGCCAGGGGTGTGTATAGGGGTACAGAGTTGTGCTTAGTATCCTGGAATGTGTATGGGGGTAAAAAGTTGTGCTCAGTGGCAAGGCGTGTGTATGGATAAAGAGGTGTCCTCAGTTGCCCTGGAGTGTGTATGAGTAAAGAGTTGTCCTCAGGGGCCCAGGAGTGTGTATGGTGACAAAGAGTTGTTCATAGTGCCCCAGAAGTGTGTTTGGGAGTTAATAGTTGTCCTTGGTGGCCCTATAGTGTGTGTAGGTAAGGAGTTGTGATCAGAGGCTCAGGAGTGTGCATGTCAGTCAAGAGTTGGGCTTAGTGGCCCAGAGTTGTGCTCCTGGTCCAGGAGTGTGTATAGGGGCAGAGAGTTGTGGCAAACGCCCCTGGGGTGTGTATGGCGGTAAATAGTTGTGTGTAGTGGCCCAAGAGTGTGTATGGGGGTCAATAGTTGTGCTCAGTGACCTTAGAGTGTGTACAGCTAAAAAGTTGTGCTTAGTGGCCCACAAGTGTGCATGAGTAAAGAGTTGAACTCAGTGGCCAGGAGTGTGTATGGTGGGAAATAGTCGTGATTAGTAGCCCAGAAGTGTGTGTGGAGTAAAGAGTAGTGCTCAGTCGCCCAGAAGTGTGTGTGGAGTAAAGAGTAGTGTTCAGTGGCCCAGGAGTATGTATGGTGTAAAGAGTTTTGCTCGGTGGCCGAGGAGTGTGTAAGGGGTAAAAAGTTGTGTTCATTGGCCCAGGAGTGTGTATGGTTATGGAGTTGTGCTCAGTACCCCACGAGTGTGTATAGGTGAAGACTTGTTCTCAGTGGCCTAGAAGTGTATATGGGGGTAGAAAGTTGTGCTGAGTGGCCCAGGAGTGTGTATGGGTAAAGAGTTTTGCTCAGTGGCCCAGGAGAGTGTATGGGAAAAGAGTTGTGCTCAGTGCCCAGGAGTGTGTATGGGGTAAAGAGTTATGCTCAGTGACAAGGAGTGTGTATGGGGTAAAGAGTTATGCTCAGTGACAAGGAGTGTGTATGGGGTAAACAGTTGTGCTCAGTGGCCTAGAAGTGTGTATGGGAAAAGTTGTGTTCAGTGGCCTAGAAGTGTGTATGGGAAAGGAGTTGTGCTCAGTGGCCTAGAAGTGTGTATGGGGGTAAAGAGTTGCGCTCAGTGGCCCAGGAGTGTATATGGGGTAAAGAATTGTGCTCAGTGGTCTAGAAGTGTGTATGGGAAAAGAGTTGTGCTCAGTGGCCCAGGAGTGTGTATGGGGTAGAGTAGTGCTCAGTGACAAGGTGTGTGTATGGGATAGAGTTGTGCTCAGTGCAAGGATTGTGTATGGGGTCGAGTTATAATCAGTGGCCAAGGAGTGTTTATGAGGTCGAGGGTGGTGCTTAGTGGCCAGGAGTATGAACTGGTAAAGGGCTTGAGCTTATTGGTGCAGGAGTTTGTATGGGTAAAGAGTTGTGCTCAGTGATCTAGCAGTGTATATGGGAGTAAAGAGTTGTGCTCAGTGGCCCCCATTTGAGGAAACCAAGATCCACCACCAGCCGGAGAAGGGTGCTACCTGGATGCTTTGACCGCCCCACATGTTATGTTATGTTATGTTATGTTATGTTAAATGGGAATTTGTATAGCTCACGTGCACCCGCAGGTCTCTTGTCACTGGGGAGCCCAAGTTGGCATCTTGCCCACCACTGATTTTGTAGATGGTGAAACCCCCTAAGTCTTAGGTACGTGTGCTCCTCTCCAGGAATTGGGCTCCCCACTTGCAGCAGACCTTAATGCCCTTTAGAAGGTAATATCGGCCATTGGGTTCACCCTCACTGCCAATAACAACAATGTGACAGAACTCACTAAGGAAGTGAAACCCCTGCGGGCAGGTGTCACCATGTTTCACACACGCCTAGACATCCTAGACGCATAGATGGACCACTTGGTCGCTCAGTACAACAGTCTGTCAAACTGGGGAAAAGACATCAACTTCCTCCTCCACAAAGTCATGGACATGGAGGACAGGTCCTGTAGAGACAATATCTGCATCAACAGAGTCACAGAGGGAGCGGAGGGAGACCATATGCAGACTTTCCAGGAGGACTTTATCACTAAACTGCTGGATGTCTGTTTCTCTGAACCTCTGGAGTTTCAATGGACGCACAGGGTCCATTCTCACTCCTCAGCTACCTAAGAGTACCCTATCTCTATTATTATCTGTCTCAAGAGCACACATGCGCCATTCTCTAAATGGCAAGACAAGCATATCTGTTTTTTGTGGATCATAGTATTATTTTACACACAATTACTCACAGCCACCTCTATTAAATGCAAGAACCCTCTGGTACCACGGCCCTGGCTTCACCCCAAATGAGGGCTCCTGTGCTCGTCATGCATGAAGGTCACGATGGATAGGAAGACCCAGATTTTCACTGACCCTGGCGAGCTGGAGCCTTTCCTGGATGACTTTGAGGAATCCCCGTGGAGACCAGAGGCCTATGGACACATTGGCTGACATGCAATTAGAGAAAGCAGCCTGTACCCATTAGCACCCACAACATTGGCACCACCACACCACTGGCTCCATGGCACCAGAAGTCAGACTGACAAAGCTTCAACCAGGTGTTTGAGGCCCTGAGAGGAGTCTGGGATAGGGACAAGTCTTGATACCCTCTCAAACAACTGACTCTTCAGCCAGGAGGGGACACCCTTGACCTCTTCAGTCTGACCCTCGACTTGGGAGCACTTTCTGCTGAGCTGCCCTTAAGTCCTCTCTGGTAGGGAACACCACCCTGCTTGCCTAGATGAGACACTTCTACTGGACTGTGGTAACTCTGCCAACCACCGTCTGACACTTGTCCCAGTTTTTATCTTGTGACCTGAAAGGTCTGCGTATTGGAACCCCAGCCTTAGAAACCACATCCCCTTCTGAGCCCTTTTCTGAGCCCAGCAGGCCCCTTCCCCATTCCCTTCTTCTATTATGAGAACCCTTTCCCATGTTCCTAATGGTGTAAGATGGGCCTCCTTACTTTCTCACAGGTGCTTCCACTGCCCTATCCTTATTGTGAGTGGGTGCATGAGTGTGTGAGTGGGCGTGTGAGGTTCTGTAAATTCTGTTTTGTCCTGTGAGGTTATGGTTCCGTCACGATTTTGGTGATGTTGTACCGTATTTAGTAAGTACGGCTAATATGGAGTGAATTCGTCATGTTAACTAGCGAGTTCATTACGTATTCAGAGACTTTGTCTCGAATATGGGTTCTATTTTGTCCGTGCCTCAATTTTGTGTTGCCATCACGTAGGCCGATGAATGTGGTCGAACGAATAAAGCGACCAGGCCTTTTCGTATCGGTATACATTAACTAGGTTCTTCTTGACTCTAAGGTGAACTGTAAGGAGCTGACTCCTTCACCTGAAACTGACCTCGCTAAGCCAATTTCCTTGTTTGATCATTGTCTGAGATTGCCAATCAATGTTCAGGACATCGTTAACTTTTAGTTTCTTTACACATGCCTTATCTTGCTCGTTATATGTCATTGTTTCCTTTCTATGTTTCTTCATTACATGCATTGTGCTTTTAATTATGAGTTTGTCCGGCTTGTGGAGATTGAATTTGGGACATTCCTAATAATTAACTTATGGGTTGGGACAATGTTAGTTGAGGTTTTTGCTATTTGATGCTGCTTGGGAAAATGTATCCTATTGGTTAGAACTTTGTACAGTGGGTGTGCATTTATAATGTGAATATTGGGCATAAAAAGAGACGCCTCGCCTTACAAAATTGAGCAGTCTCCTGAAAATATACTCTATGCTGTATTTCTAGGATTCCTGTTACTAGCTGCAGCTAATAAATTTGGTCTTTGACGCCACCCAGAAGTATGCTGTGTCTCTGTATACCAAGACAGGTGAATATGAAGACTTTGGGCGTGCCCCTGGCGCCCCTGGTTTTAAAACCCAGTTCTTCATGTGTGAGTGTTGACCTGTGAGTGGGGTGCGAGAATGTGAGTGGGTCTGTGAGGGGATGTCAGAGTGTGAGTGGGTATGTGAGTATCTGAGTGGGTCTGTGAGTTAATGGGTCAGTATGTTTGTGGTGGATCTGTGAGTGGGTGCATTTGTGTGTGTGGATCTGTGAGTGGGTGTGTGAGACTGTGAGTGGGTCTGTGAATGGCTCTCTGAGTGGGTGTGTGGGTGTATGAATGGGTATGTGAGTCGTTGTGTCACATTGTGGGTCTGTGAGTGGGTATTTGAGTATGTGAATGGGTTTCTGAGAGGGTATGTGACTGTCTGTCTGGGTCTGTGAATGGGCATGTGAGTGTCTGAGTGGGTCAGTGAGTGGATGTATGAAAATGTGTGTGGGTATGTGAGTATGTGAATGGGTCTGTGAGTCGATGCATGAGTGTCTGAGTGGGTTTGTGGGTGGGCGTTTCAGAGGGTGAGTTGATCTCTGTCTGGGTGTATGATTGTGTCAGTGGGTCTATGAGTGTGAGTGTGTGAGTGGGCCTGTGAGTGTCTGTAAGAATCTATGAGTGGACCTGTGCATGGGCGCATGAGTGTCTGAGTGGGTCAGTGAGTGGGCGTATATGTGTCTTAATGGGTGTGAAAGTGGATGCAAGAGTGACTGAGTGGGCATGTGAGTGGGTGTGTGAGTGCCTGTGTAAGTCTGAAAGTAGGCGTGCGAGTTCCTAAGTGGGTCTGTCACTGGTTATATGAAGCCTGTGTGGGTGTGTGAATTGGTGTATTAGTAATGGTTTGGGCCTGTGAGTGGGTGTATGATTGAATGAATGGGTCTATAAGTGGATACATGAGTGTGTGATTGGGTCTGTGTGTGGATTTGTGATTATCTAAGTGGGTCTGTGAGTATATGTGTCAGTGTGTGAGTGGATCTGTAAGTAGGTGCATGTGTGTGTTTGTGCATCTGTGAGTGGGTGTGTGAGTATTTGAATGGGTCTGTGAGTGGGTTTATGAGTGTGCCAGTGTGTGAGTGGCTCTTTGTCTAGGTGTGCAAGTGTGTTGGTGGGTATGTGAGTATATGAGTGGGTCAGGGAGTGGGTGTGTAAGTGTCTTAATGGGTATGGTAACAGGTGCAAGAGTGTCTGATTGGGTGTGTGAGTGGGTTTGTGATTTTGTGAGTGGGTCTGTGAATGGATGTGTGAGAGTGTGAGTTGGTCTGTGAGTGTGTGTGCGCAGGTCTGTGAGTGGGTGTTTGAATGTCTGAGTGGGTCTATGAATGGGTTTGTCAGAGCGTGAGTTGGTCTGTGAATGGGTATGTGTGTGTATGTGAATGGGTCTCTGAGTGGATGTGTGAATGTCTTACTAGGTCTGTGAATGGGTGGGTGTGTGTCTGAGCAGGTCTGTGAGTAGATGTGTGAAAGTGTGAGTGGGTCTTTAAGTGGGTGGGTGGGTAGGTGAGTATGGGAATGGGTCTGTGAGTGGATGCGTGAGGGTTGGAGTACGTTTTTGAGTTGGCCTATCAGAGTGAGCGGCTCTGTATCTGTGTATGAGTGTGTGAGTGTGTCTGTGAGTGGGTATATAAGTGTGTGAGTGGGTCTGTGAGTAGCTGTAAGAGTCTGTGAGTGGGTTCATAAGTGTCTGAATAGCTATGTACAGGGACACAATAGTATTAGAGTGGATCTGTGAGCGAGTGTGTGAGTTCCTGTATGGGTCTGTGAGTGGGTATATGAATTACTATGTGAGACTGTCAGTGGCTATGTGGGTCTGTAAGTGGGTGTGGGAGTGACTGTATTGGCCTGTGAGTGGGTGACTGACTAGATGGAGCACCTATGGACACATTGGCAACACGCAATTGGAGAAAGCAGCCTTTCCCACCTCCCACTCACAACATTGGCTTCACCACTATCGCCGGCTTCATGGCACTAGCAGTCAGATCAACAGACTTCAACTAGGTAGTCGAGGCCCTGTGTGTAGGCCGGGATAGGGACAAGTCTCACTGTCCCCTCAAACAACTGATCCTTCAGCCGCAGAGGAGACACCATCAACCTCGTCGGTCTGACCCTCACCTTGAGATCACATTCTACTTAGCTGCTCCATAGTCCTTTCTGGTATGGAGCGCCACTCTGCTCGCCTGCATGAGACACTTCTCCTGGACTGGGCTCATTGCCCGGAAGTGTTATAGGGTAAATAGTTGTGCTCAGTGGTGCAGCAGTGTGAATGGGTAAAGAGTTGTCCTCAGTGACCCAGGAGTGTGCATGGGAGTAGAGACTTGTGCTTGAGACCCAAAAGTGTATATAGGTAAAGAGTTGTACTTAGTGGCCCAGGTGAGTGTATGGGGCAAAGAATTATCCTCAGTGGTCTAGGAGTGTGTATGGAGCTAGAGAGTTTTGCTCGGTGCCCTAGGAGTGTGTATGGTCTGACCAGTGTCTTAGATCTTCCTGGTCAGTATAGGTGCCTA
Source organism: Lissotriton vulgaris (assembly GCF_964263255.1). Lineage (NCBI taxonomy): Eukaryota > Metazoa > Chordata > Amphibia > Caudata > Salamandridae > Lissotriton > Lissotriton vulgaris. The sequence goes on along the minus strand of NC_141693.1, from coordinate 2,005,913,998 downwards.
GATTCTCCTTGGAGTGACAGCTGCATGGTATAAGTACTAGCTTACATTACATTACATTACATAACATGGTGGTGAAGAGTTGTGCTTAGAGGTTTGTTTAGGTAAAGAGTTGTGCTTGTGGCTCAGGTGAGTGCATAAGCAAAAAGTTGTCTTCATTGACCCAGGAGTGTGAATGGGGTAGACCATTGTGCGCAGTGTCTCAGGAGTGTGTATGGTGGTAAAGAGTTGTGCTTGGTGGCCAAGGAGTCTGTGTGAGTGTAAAGAGTTGGACTCAGTGGCCCAGTAAGCTGTCTTGGGCGTAGTTTGTGGACCTTCGCCACACAGAACTCCGCAAAGTGACTGAAAAACTCTGCGGAGTTCCGCAATTGGCGGAGTGCAGTGCAAACTGCTGCTTGTGCTGATCTTCCTGCCGCTTGGATAGAAATTCTAGCCTAGTAGCTGCTTGCACTCACCATCTTACCATTCGTGAGCATAAGTGGGGAAACAACCTCTGCTGCACTACGAGGAGCGACGTTTTCTGCACACAGTGAGCTCCGCAGAGTGCAGAAAGCTCAGCAAACTCAGCGAATGGAGTGAAGTTTACCGCCCAGGCCTGACGGTAATGTATGTGGGTAAAGAGTGGTGCTCAGTGGTCCAGGAGTGTGTATGGGGGTAAAGAGTTGTGCTCCATGCTCCAGAAGTGAACATGAGTAACCAGTGGTGCTCAATGACCAAAAAGTGTTTGTAGGGAACGAGTGGTGCTAAGTAGGCCAGGAGTATGTATGGGTAAAAAGGTATGCTTTGTGGCCCATAAGTGATTTGTGGGTAGCAAGCTGTGCTCAGTGGCACAGAAGTATGTATGGATAAAGAGTTGTGCTCAGTGGCTCAGAAGTGTGTATGGGATAAAGAGTTGTGCTTAGTGGCCAGGAATGTCTTTCAGGTAGAGTTGTTCTCATTGGCCCAGGAGAGTGTATGGGTAAAGAGTTGTGCTTGTGGCCAGGAGTGTGTATCTGTAGAACAAAGAAAACTTCTCAGGGGTCCCACTGGTACTTGGTCCTTTTAAACCAACAAAGAAGAAATTGGCACAGAAGCTGAAATATAAAAGTAACATCTTTATTAACCTCAAATGAGGGAGGCTACGTCACACAGAAGTCTTAGCAACTGAATGAGGCAGTCTAAAGAGTACAGAAAACTGGGGCCTTATATATGCTTAGGTTACATAGTCTGTATTCGCTAGAGGGGTTTTGTCCTACAGGACCAGGCAGGACAAGTTTATAATATAAATAAGGATTGCCTGGTCTCGGGTTCAATGCTGTTTATTATTTATCAGCAAGTGTGAGCTCTTTATGAGCATGAATTATGATTTATGTGTAAGAACTGCTTCAGGTTGTGTTATAACCTCTTACTGCAAATGTACAAGTAAGATAAACACTTGAAATGAGTTAATTAATAATGAGTCTCTGAAACCACATAAAGAGCTCACACTTGCTGATAAATAATAAACAGCATTGAACCCGAGACCAGGCAATCCTTATTTATATTATTAGGTTACATAGTCGGCATAAGACCAAGGGGATGTCCTGGCTCATGTAAGCATGCAAAATGCTTAATATGGGCATGCAAGGTCTGCTTGCTCAACAAAGTGGGAGGAGAGTTACTTCTCCATACAGCAGCAAAATAGCCTGACTGTTCTACAACATGATCAGGTGCATTCTACTAGCTAGGCCCTTCTGAGCATGTGCGAAGGTGGAAGATGCTAAATATAGTTACTTTCTAGGCAGTTTACAAGAGCAGTCAACATTGAGGGAGGACAGAGCACATGTCGAGCATGTGGCAGCACATGGCAAACAAGATGGCTGCCAGAAATACAAAATGGCTTTCAGCTCATGCTTACAAATCTCTCCAATCTTTAACATATCGAGTGAAGAGTTGTGCTCATTGGCCAGGGATGTGTATGGATAACGAGTTATGCTTGTGGCCCAGGAGTGTGTATGGTAAAAGAGTTGTGCTTAGTAGCCCAGGAGTATGCATTGGTAAAGTATTGTGCTGATTGGCCCATGAGTGTGTATAGGTAATGAAATGTGATCAGTGACCTAGAAGTGTGTATAGTTAAAGAGTTATGCTAAGAGGCCCAGGAGTGTGTATAAGGGTAAAGTGTTGTGCTCTGTGGCCCCCCTTTGAGAAAACCAAAATCACTCACCAGTCAATGAGGGGGACTGCCTGCATGCTTTGACCACCCCACATGCCCCAGCCCAAGCCTGCTTCCCACCCACCACTGCTTTCAGAGGTGGTGGCACTCTCTACATTTTTAGGCCATGTGTGCTCCTCCACCTAAACTGGGCCCCCCATTTGCTGCAGACATGGATATCATCAAGAAGGAAATATCAGCCATTGGGTGCACCCTCACTGCCATGAACAACAACGTGGCAGACCTCACTATGGAAGTAAAATCCATCCAGGCAGAGGTCACTATGTTTCATGCATTCCTAGATACACTAGACGCATGGGTGGACCGCTTGAACACTCAGTACAACACTCTGACGGACTGCAGCAAAGACACTGACTTTCTCTTCCTCGAAGTCACTGACATGGAGGGCAGACCCGTAGGGACAATATCTTCATCCTTGGAACCCAGAGGTAGTGGAGGGAGACCATATGCTGACTTTTCTGGAGGACTTAATCACCAAACTGTTAGATGTCTTCTTTCTCTGAAACCCTAGAGTTTCAATAAGTGGCCAGCATCTGTTCTCATTCCACAGCTACCGATGAACCCCCATCCCAATTATTGCCTGCCCTTTGTGTCATAAGCCTGCATTCACTTTTCTCCAAATGGCAAGACAAGAACCGCTACTTTTTAAGTGTCAAAGTATTAATTTTACAGCTGATTACTCATAGGCCACTTGTGTTAATTGCAGGAATTCCCTGACATTGCAGCTCCAGCTCCACCTCAAATATGGACTCCTTGACCCGTCATAAATAAAGGTCATGATGGATAGGAAGACCCAGATTTTCATGTACCCTGGTGAGCTGGAGACTTTCTTTGATGACTTTGAGGAATCCCCCATGGACACCAGGGCCCCTATGGACACATTGGCTGACACGCAGTTGGAGAGAGCAGGCTAGTCCCATTCCCACCCACAACACCGGCACCACCACCACCAGCTCCATGGCACCAGTAGTCAGACTGACAAAGCCTCAACCAGGTGGTTGAGGCTCTGAGTGGAGGCCGGAATGGGACAAGTCTCGCTACCTTCTCAAACACTGACTCTTTGGCCACAAATGAGACACCCTAAACCTCCTCAGGTTGACCCTTCAGTTGAGAGCCTTTGCCTATATTCACTTCCTTAACAAATGAATCCTTCCAAATGCACATTCACTCCTACTTACAAGACAATGACGGTTCATTGGCCTCGCGCCGGATGTTTTGGGTGGCCAGAAAATCTATTGTGGTCCGCGTATGAAGGACGAGATTTAGGTACTTGCTGTCATTAGAGTTACAATGTTGGGATTTAATTTAATGGGTGGTTCTTCTGAGTTGAAAATGCATGCTTTCACATTTGGGAGGTGCTCACAAGAAGGGAGAAGGTGTTGACTTTGAGCAAAACCGAAAGAGTCTGCACTTAAGGACAGGCCCCTTACTTGGATTTAGGCAGAGTAGCAGGGCTCCAGACAGTGGGTGCAGTTCAGCAGGGCTCCGGGCAGTGGGTGCAGTGTAGCAGGGCTCGGGCAGTGGGTGCAGTGTAGCAGGGCTCCTGGCAGTGGGTGCAGTGTAGCAGGGCTCCGGGCAGCGGGTGCAGTGCAGCAGGGCTCCAGGCGGTGGGTGCAGTGTAGCAGGGCTCCAGGCAGTGGGAGCACTGCAGCAGGGCTCCTGGCAGTGGGTACAGTGCAGCAGGGCTCCTGGCAATGGGTGCAGTGAAGCAGGGCTCCTGGCAGTGGGTGCAGTGCAGCAGGGCTCCTTGCAGTGGGTGCAGTGTAGCAGGGCTTCAGGAAGTGGGTGCAGTTCAGCAGGGCTCCAGGCAGTTGGTGCAGTGTAGCAGGGCTCCTGGCTTTGGGTGCAGTGTAGCAGGGCTCCTGGTAGTGGGTGCAGTGCAGCAGGGCTCCTGGCAATGGGTGCAGTGCAGCAGGGCTCCTGGCAGTGGGTGCAGTGCAGCAGGGCTCCTGGCAGTGGGTGCAGTGGAGCAGGGCTCCTGGCAGTGGGTGCAGTGCAGCAAGGCTCCTGGCAGTGGGCGCAGTGCAGCAGGGCTCCAGGCAGTTGGTGCAGTGCAGCAGGGCTCCTGGCAGTGGGTGCAGTGCATCAGGGATCCAGGCAAAGCAGCAGGGCTCCTAGCAGTGGGTGCAGTGTAGCAGGGCATCTGGCAGTGGGTGCAGTATAGCAGGGCTCCTGGTAGTGGGTGCAGTGTAGCAGGGCTCCTGGCAGTGGGTGCAGTGCAGCAGGGCTCCTGGCAGTTGGTGCAGTGCAGCAGGGCTCCTGGCAGTTGGTGCAGTGCAGCAGGGCTCCTGGCAGTGGGTGCAGTGCAGCAGGGCTCCTGGCAGTAGGTGCAGTGTAGCAGGGCTCATGGCAGTGGTTGCAGTGCAGCAGGGCTCCTGGCAGTGGGTGCAGTGCAGCAGGGCACCAGGCGGTGGGTGCAGTGCAGCAGGGCTCTTGGCAGTGGGTTCAGTGCAGCAGGGCTCTTGGCAGTGGGTGCAGTGCAGCAGGGCTCCTGGCAGTGGGTGCAGTGCAGCAGGGCTCATGGCAGTGGTTGCAGTGCAGCAGGGCTCCTGGCAGTGGGTGCAGTGCAGCAGGGCACCAGGATGTTGGTGCAGTGTAGTTCAGCTGGGCTCCGAAGCTGCATTCCAGGTGGGTGGGTTCCCCGTATGCGCACCGTCCTGGGCACTGATCACTTGATGTTGGGGCGACAATGTTCAATGGCAGTGGGATTGCCAACAGTTGCGTGTTGCTTTTATGCAGTTGGTGCAGTGCAGCAGGGCTCCTGGCAGCGGGTGCAGTGCAGCAGAGCTCCTGGCAGTAGGCGCAGTGCAGCAGGGCTCATGGCAGTGGTTGCAGTGCAGCAGGGCTCCTGGCAGTGGGTGCAGTGCAGCAGGGCACCAGGCGGTGGGTGCAGTGCAGCAGGGCTCTTGGCAGTGGGTTCAGTGCAGCAGGGCTCATGGCAGTGGTTGCAGTGCAGCAGGGCTCCAGGCAGTAGGTGCAGTGCAGCAGGGCTCCTGGCAGTGGGTGCAGTGCAGCAGGGATGCAGGCAGTTCAGCAGGGCTCCTAGCAGTGGGTGCATTGTAGCAGGGCTCCTGGCAGTGGGTGCAGTGTAGCAGGGCTCCTGGCAGTGGGTGCAGTGCAGCAGGGCTCCTGGCAGTGGGTGCAGTACTGCAGGGCTCCAGGCAGTGGGTGCAGTGCAGCAGGGCTCCTGGCAGTGGATGCAGTGCAGCAGGGCGCCTGGCAGTGGGTGCAGTGCAGCAGGGCTCCTGACAGTGGGTGCAGTGCAGCAGGGCTCCAGGCAGTTGGTGCAGTGCAGCAGGGCTCCTGGCAGTGGGTGCAGTGCAGCAGGGATCCAGGCAGTGGGTGCAGTGCAGCAGGGCTCCGGGCAGTGGGTGCAGTGCAGAAGGGCTCCAGGCAGTTGGTGCAGTGTAGCAGGGCTCCTGGCTTTGGGTGCAGTGCAGCAGGGCTCCTGGCAGTGGGTGCAGTGCAGCAGGGCTCCTGGCAGTGGGGGCAGTGCAGCAGGGCTCCAGGCAGTGGGTGCAGTGCAGCAAGGCTCCTGGCAGTGGGTGCAGTGTAGCAGGGCTCCAGGCAGTGGATGCAGTGCAGCAGGGCTCCTGGCAGTGGGTGCAGTGCAGCAGGGCTCCTGACAGTGGGTGCAGTGCAGCAGGGCTCCTGGCAGTGGGTGCAGTGCAGCAGGGCTCCTGGAAGTGCGTGCAGTGCAGCAGGGCTCCTGGCAGTTGGTGCAGTGCAGCAGGGCTCCTGGCAGTGGGTGCAGTGCAGCAGGGCTCCTGGCAGTAGGTGCAGTGCAGCAGGGCTCATGGCAGTGGTTGCAGTGCAGCGGTGCTCCTGGCAGTGGGTGCAGTGCAGCAGGGCACCAGGCGGTGGGTGCAGTGCAGCAGGGCTCTTGGCAGTAGGTTCAGTGCAGCAGGGCTCTTGGCAGTGGGTGCAGTGCAGCAGGGCTCCTGGCAGTGGGTGCAGTGCAGCAGGGCTCATGGCAGTGGTTGCAGTGCAGCAGGGCTCCTGGCAGTGGGTGCAGTGCAGCAGGGCACCAGGATGTTTGTGCAGTGTAGTTCAGCTGGGCTCCGAAGCTGCATTCCAGGTGGGTGGGTTCCCCGTATGCGCACCATCCTGGGCACTGATCACTTGATGTTGGGGCGACAATGTTCAATGGCAGTGGGATTGCCAACAGTTGCGTGTTGCTTTTATGCAGTTGGTGCAGTGCAGCAGGGCTCCTGGCAGCGGGTGCAGTGCAGCAGGGCTCCTGGCAGTGGGTGCAGTGCAGCAGGGCTCCTGGCAGTGGGTGCAGTGCAGCAGGGCACCAGGATGTTGGTGCAGTGTAGTTCAGCTGGGCTCCGAAGCTGCATTCCAGGTGGGTGGGTTCCCTGTATGCACACCGTCCTGGGTACTGATCACTTTATGTTGGGGCGATAATGTTCAATGGCAGTGGGATTGCCAACAGTTGTGTGTTGCTTTTATGCAGTTGGTGCAGTGCAGCAGGGCTCCTGGCAGCGGGTGCAGTGCAGCAGGGCTCCTGGCAGTGGGTGCAGTGCAGCAGGGTTCCTGGCAGTGGGTGCAGTGCAGCAGGGCTCCTGGCAGTGGTTGCAGTGTAGCAGGGCTCCTGGCAGTGGGTGCAGTGCAGCAGGGCTCCAGGCGGTGATTGCAGTGCAGCAGGGCTCTTGGCAGTAGGTTCAGTGCAGCAGGGCTCTTGGCAGTGGGTGCAGTGCAGCAGGGCACCCGGAAGTTGGTGCAGTGTAGTTCAGCTGGGCTCCGGAGCTGCATTCCAGGTGGGTGGGTTCCCCGTATGCACACCGTCCTGGGTACTGATCACTTGATGTTGGGGCGACAATGTTCAATGGCTGTGGGATTGCCAACAGTTGCGTGTTGCTTTTATGCAGTTGGTGCAGTGCAGCAGGGCTCCTGGCAGCGGGTGCAGTGCAGCAGGGCTCCTGGCAGTGGGTGCAGTGCAGCAGGGCTCCTGGCAGTGGGTGCAGTGCAGCAGGGCTCCTGGCAGTGGTTGCAGTGTAGCAGGGCTCCTGGCAGTGGGTGCAGTGCAGCAGGGCTCCAGGCGGTGGGTGCAGTGCAGCAGGGCTCTTGGCAGTGGGTTCAGTGCAGCAGGGCTCTTGGCAGTGGGTGCAGTGCAGCAGGGCACAAGGATGTTGGTGCAGTGTAGTGCAGCTGGGCTCCGAAGCTGCATTCCAGGTGGGTGGGTTCCCCGTATGCACACCGTCCTGGGTACTGATCACTTGATGTTGGGGCGACAATGTTCAATGGCAGTGGGATTGCCAGCAGTTGCGTGTTGCTTTTATGCAGTTATAGCGCAGTTATAAAAGACAAAAATGGAGTTACTAGGTTAAGGGACAGGGAGTGGCATAACAGTCAGGGCAGGCGACTTTGGAAACAGGGGAACAGGGTTTCCAGTTTCAGCCTCAGCTTAATGTCCTGTGATTCTGGACAAATAATGTAATATCTCGATGCCTACAAAACCAATGTATTCTTGCGTAACATAAAGGGGGCTCTTGCCACTATCGCGCCATTCACAGTCTATCAGATGGTTGACTGGGAGGTGCCACCAGTCTAGCAGGCTACGTCGTGGAGGCCCTTTTCCCGGTGCATGGATTTGCACTTGCAGCTTGGCGCATGCATGGATGCTATTCATGCCAGTTCACCGCAACAGATGTGAATGCGCAGTGAGGGAACACATCCGGTGGAGGGAGCTGAGGTGGTTGGAGTGGGATTTTGGTGGCACGCGGGCACATATACACACATGTCAGTGAAGGTGGATTATTAGTAGGTGTAGGTAGGTACCTGCCACTGATAAAACGCCACCAACACAATATAAAACCCGTTCAAGGTGTAAATAATGTATTCCCTTGCACATCACTTTATAGTTGGCTGCAAAGAAGCAGGCTTAACTTATGAGACAGTAGGCTAAAGCATTTAAAAGCCCATACATTGAATAGGTAAGGCACAACACACAATAAAAATACAAAACCCATCTATTAAAAAATTACAAATAAAATAAATAAGTAAAAGTTTTAAATATATTAGGATCAATAGGACAACATTAATAATATGAGGGATAGGGGCGTGGCCAAGCTGTCCAACATGGTGGACGTGCTTTAGATGGGCTCTTGCTAGCCCTCAATCCGGCGAATATCCTGCTGTCTTGTCGGCTTCCTCTGCCAGATTTCTTGGATATCGAGCTGCTGACCGTGCGGCACCCGGCGATCCGATTCCGACCCGCCTTTCTGATTTGGCGGCTTCTGGATCTCGGCAGCAGTCTGCGGCCTGGCAGTCCCCGCTCTTGCGTAGTGGACGTCAGCTCGACGGATCATGGTAGGAGCCACTCCCAGGGCCACGCATTGGGGCAGACGGGTGGCGCCTTCCTGATTGCCCTACGGTGACTCAGCGGCATTATCGAGCCTCAGCGGCTGCCCTCTCACTCTTCCTCTTTGGGGGCACATTCAAAATGCCCGCGGCCGCGCTGGACCATGTAGTGCTCCTCCCTCCCTGCAGGACTTATTTGCCTGCCTGTGTAGTGTAGTTCCTATTTTCCCAATAGGCTTTGCGCATTGGAATAACATAAACAGCAGTGTAGACGTAGGACTTAGGTCATCTAGGTCTCTACTGACTATGTTAGACTTAATTTAGGTTTGCCAGCTAGCTCAGAGGTCACTAGAAAATTTCTCAAATGAACAGGGAGGAATGAACTTCCCTGATTAGACAAGTAGGGATTTAGTTTCTGACAACCGCATAAACATGACAACTTTGCTCCCTCAGATTAAAGAGTGTATCTCTAGAGTCGTGTGAAAACAATAGACAGCTATTTCACTCAGTCAGTCGTGCATACTTGGGGGCAGATTTATGAAGGCCTTGCGCCGCTGGTGCGTCATTTTTAACATGGGAAAAAGTGACGCACCGGCGGCGCAAGTCCTTCATAAATCTGCCCCTTAGTTCCACCAGATTGCAGAAAAATAGAGAGACGGGCGTTTTCAATAAAAGGTGTTATTTTATTGAGCAGTCTTCTTTCTCATGCAAGAGAAATGAATTGCCACAATTGCAATATTTATTATAAAGTAAAGTGTGTACAGTAAAAGTAGTATTATGCAATAATACTGTAAAAGCATTGATATGGTTTTTTAGCCATATGATACTTAATGGATAAAATATATACATACATAAAAACATTGACTAACGAACTCAACTGGTGCTTCTAAGATACGCCTACCCCGGTGAACCTGACTTAAGCCTAATACGTGGGAAGGAGTAAGTAAGTAGCAGTTTTAAGTTAAAGTTAAGGTATTTGCCAAGTATCGGAATCAAGATTTCTCTGTAAGGTTTTAATCAGCTCCGTACCTTGGTTTTAGAATGAAGGAGGTCTTGTATCTCGTTTCTCAGGACTCGATCTCCCAGCAACCCGCGAGGGTGGCTCGGGAACACCGGAGCTGGATTTTCTCGGCGTGAGAAAAGGCAGTTTCTCCAGCGCGTCAAAGGGGAGGGGCGGCTTCTTTCGGCTCTCGCATCAGCTGGGCTTCGGATAAGTAGATAACCGCTCTGCTCCACACTACCGTGTGTTTGCTTAAGGCAACGTTGGTATATTTATACCTGAAAGGTGCCGGGTTTGACGTAAGGTTGGACATAAGACATCACTGAGAACTAACAGTTCTTTCTGGACTCCAGGAGTTCTTGTGCAAATCAAAACAAGAGCAGGGGGGGATTCCCGGGCTGCTGGAGGCTTGGTTTGTGTAAAGAACGTGTTGTGCTTTCTAGGAGTCTATGGGAGTAGCCTTGCCGTGCTTTTGACTGCATGTGCTATTACTGAATATGGATATGATTCTTATGCCTTTATAAGGATACTATTTATTATACCCACATAAGGGCATGAATCGGGAACATCGAATTAGGGTCCTAGATAGTAATACAACACCCACTCCATGTATTAATGTCCATCATTACTAAAAGTAAGCAATATCAAAACATATGATGCATGTGTGTTTTCCAACCCACCCCAAAATACATATTTGCATTTGAAATGGTGTATGGTTTTTATACACGAAAATGAGTATCTGGTACTGTATGCTTAAGCAAGGTTATCATTCAGTTAAATGCATATATATCAGCTCAACGAATTGCAAAAATTAAAAAATGAAATGTACACATTTAATCACATATTTATACGATACTGTACATGTGCTAGAGGCTGAGGTAAAATATTGTATCTAATGTCTCTAAAAATAGAAGCTCTGTTCTCTGAGAATAGTTCTACTTTAAGCAAAGTACCATGTGCCGAAAAAAAAAATATGGTAAATATTTTTGATTTGAAAGAAAAAATAATTTCGTTTTCAGGGGAAAAATAGTTCCAAATGTTTTCAGTTTGCTTTGTTTAATATAACCGAAGGCCAAATTCAGAGTTCAGGGAACGCTGTGTGCATGTTGTTTTTAAAAGCTATTCTCGTTGTTCAGGGGAGAACATCATATCAGACAGACCTGCAAAAAATTGGTCTACAACATCAGGTGAAAGTTCGACCAAGTTTGAAAATACTGCAACTGTGCAGTTCTCTGCGTGATTGCTATCATCGATTGTAGTGTAGTTCCTATTTTCCCTATAGGCCCTGCGCATTGGAAAAACATAAACAGCAGTGTAGACGTAGGACTGAGGTCTTCTAGGTCTCTACTGACTATGTTAGACTTAATTTAGGTTTGCGCCAGCTAGCTCAGAGGTCACTGGAAACTTTCTTGACTGAATAGGAAGTGATCAGCTTCCCTAGCTTAGACAAGAAGGGATTCAGCTTCCGACAACCGCATAAACATGACAACTTTGCTCCCTCAGAATAAGAGTCAATCTCTAGAGTTGTGTGAAACAATAGACAGCTATTTCACTCAGCCAGATGTGCATACTTAGTTTCACCAGGGTGCAGAGAATAAAGAGACGGGCGTTTTCAATAAAAGGTATTATTTATTGAGCAGTCTTCCTTCTCGTGCAAGAGAAATGAATTGCCACAATTGCAATACTTAATGTAAAGTAAAGTACGTACAGTAAAAGGAGTATTATGAAATAATACTGTAAAAGCATTGATATGGTTTCTTAGCCATAAGACACTTTAACCTCTTAAGCGCTGCTGACGGCCAACGGTCGTCACGAGCGCTACCTCCCCAGTGCTGCGCACGACCATTGGACGTCCATTCAGCACTAGTTCCAATGGACAGCGCAGCACTGGGGAGGGATATTTGCGAAGCAGCTAAGGTGTTAAAATGGATAAAATATATATACATATATACATAGGCTAACGTGCTCAACTGGTGCTTCTAAAATACCCCTACCCCGGTGTACCTGACCTAAGCCTAATACGTGGGAAGGAGTAAGTAAGTAGCAGTTTAAGTTAAGTAGGTTTGTTGCCAAGGATCTGTTCAAGAATTCTCTCTAAGGGTTTAGTCAGCACTGTACCTTGGGAATAGAATGTAGGAGGTCTGGTATCTCTCTCTCAGAACTTGATATCCCAGTAACCCGCAAGGGAATGCTGGAAACGCCAGAGCTGGATTTTCTCGGCAGGAGAAAAGACAGCGTCTTTCTCAGCGCCTCAAAGAGGAGTGGCAGCGTCCGTGGGCTTCTTGCATCTGCTGGGCTCTCGGCAACTAGATTAGCTGCTCTGCTCCGAAACCACCACCGTGTGTTTGCTTAAGGCAACGTTGGTATATATATACCTGAAAGGGGCCAAGTTTGACGTAAGGTTTGGACATAAGACGTCAATAAAGATGTCACTAAGAACTGGCCGTTCTTACAGTGCTCGCAGGAGTTCTATTACAAATCAAAACAAAGCAAGCTGGTTTTCCCAGGTTGTTGGAGGTTTGGTGTGCTTTCTAGGAATCTAAGGAAGTGGCTTTTGCCATGCCTTGGGCTGCAAGGGCGATTTATTGAAATATGGATCTGATTCTTATGCCATTATAGGGATATTATTGATTATAGCCGTACAGGGGCATAAAGTCACAATATTGAATCGGGTTCCTAGATAAAACACATCACCCACTCCACGATTTAATGTCCATCAATTACTAAAAACTAAGCAATAAAGATGCATGTGTATTCCAACCCACCCCAAAATACATTTTGCATTCGAAATGGTGTATGCGAAATACACGGAACGTTATAGGTACTGTACATTTTTAAGCAGTGTAATCATTCAAAAAAATTGCATATATCTTTAGCTGAACGATTTGCGAAAATTACACATGAACTATCTCTTAATTACAGAAAAGAAGGTCGAGACTATTTCATCAAATATAAATGAAATTGCTTGTGAGTGTGCTAAAGGCTGCGGTAACATATTGTCTCTAGATTTGCTAAAAATAGAAGCTCTGTTCTTTATGAATAGTTCTACTTCAAGCAGAGTACAAGTGCCAAAAAAAAGGTAAATATTTTGGAATTTTGAAAACAATAATTTCGTTTCCAGGGGAAAAAATAGTTCCAAATGTTTTCAGTAGCTTTTGTTTTTCAAAGCTGAAGGCCGAATTCAGAGTTCATGGGAACGCTGTGTGCCGGTTTGCTTAAAGATTATTCTTTTGGTTCAGGGGAGAACATTACTTCAGATAGATGTGCAAAAAAACAGTCTACAGCTTCAGGTGAAAGTTCGACCAAGGATGATAATGCTGTAACTGGGCAGTCGTGAGAATGATTGCTATCATCGGTGTCGGGATCAGCAATGCTCACAGAAGGTCGTACCTGGGTGATGTTGCTCTCATTTCTTGCTTCACTGCCACCACCTAATCGTAGTGGAGAAGTCTCAATGAATGCCGTCATCAGGATTGGTAACCGCTGGGGACAACACGATGCATGAGCCGTTACCGGACTTAGCAAAGTATCGATATCTATTGGTACTGCTGATTGTAGTGTTAGACAGGTGTCTAACACGCATTCTTCTCCGCATAGCATACATCGAAGCACAGGTAAGATACAGTTCTGCCATATAGTCAAGTCAAGTCAAGTCAAAAAATTTATATAGCGCGCTACATACCCGGAGGGTCTCAAGGCGCTTGAGGAGGGGTGGGGAATTACTTGTCAAATATCCACGTTTTAAGTTGCTTTCTGAATGCTAGGTGGTTCTGAGTAAGGCGAAGGTAAGTGGGAAGTGAGTTCCAGGTTTTAGCTGCCAGGTAGGAGAAGGATCTACCTCCCATGGTGGTTTTGTTGATGCGAGGTACAGTGGCAAGGGCTTGGTTGGATGAACGTAGCTGGCGGGAGGGGGTGTAGAAGGACAGTCGTGTGTTGAGGCATTCGGGTCCGATTTCGTAGAGTGCTTTGTGTGCGTGGGTTAGGAGCCGGAAAGTGATCCTCTTATTGACGGGGAGCCAGTGAAGTTTTTTCAGGTGACCAGAGATATGTTCTTTACGCGGGATGTCTGATATGAGCCTGGCTGAAGCGTTCTGGATACGTTGGAGTTTTTTCTGGAGTTTAGCGGTAGTACCGGCGTAGAGGGTGTTTCCGTAGTCCAGTCGGCTCGTGACCAGAGCGTGGGTGACCGTTTTCCTAGTTTCGGTGGGGATCCAACGAAATGTTTTTTTGAGCATGCGAAGAATGTTGAAGCAGGATGAAGAGACGGCGTTGACTTGTCTGTTCATCGAAAGTGAGGAGTCCAGGATGACGCCCAGGTTCCGTGCGTGGTCCGTCGGGATGGGTGCTTTTCCAAGGGCTTCTGGCCACCAAGAGTCGTCCCAGGCAGAGGGGGAGGTACCTAAGATAAGGACTTCTGTTTTATCTGAGTTCAGTTTCAGACGGCTGTGTTTCATCCATTCGGCTACTTCTTTCATTCCTTCGTGTAGGTTAGTTTTGGCGGTGCTAGGGTCATTGGTGAGTGATAGGATCAGTTGAGTGTCATCTGCGTAGGAGATGATGTTGAGGTTGTGTTGGCGTGCGATGGCCGCGAGGGGGGTCATGTATACGTTGAAAAGGGTGGGACTGAGTGAGGACCCTTGAGGTACGCCGCAGATGACTTCAGTGGCCTCTGAGATGAATGGTGGGAGGCGGACTCTCTGGGTTCTTCCGGTGAGGAACGAGGTGATCCATTCCAGTGCTTTTCCTTGTATTCCGATGTTTCTGAGGCGCTGTAGAAGGGTGCTATGGCAGACTGTGTCGAAGGCTGCGGAGAGGTCAAGGAGGATGAGGGCGACTGTGTCTCCATTGTCCAGGAGAGTTCGAATGTCGTCTGTTGCTGCGATGAGGGCGGTTTCAGTGCTGTGCTTGGCTTGGAAGCCGGATTGTGAGGAGTCGAGGGATTTGTTTGTTTCGAGGAAGGCGGCGAGCTGGTTGTTGACCGCTTTCTCGATGACTTTGGCCGGGAATGGAAGGAGCGAGGTCATATTCAGATCTCTTAGCCGGGCTAATCCAAGGACTTTAGTTATGCGGTCCCGGTAGTGTATTGCTAATATCGTTTCTTCCATCGTTGCTGGAGTCATGTCTGCGTTTTGGCTTGCCATATCGGAGCAGAAGAGTCAAAAATAGAATTCCTGCTACGAGACCCAAACTAGTGGTAGGTCACCAAAAACCGAATGGACAAAATTGGGAAAGATGCCCAGGACTGCTTCGAAGGGTGTTAACAGTCCCGAAAAAATTGTCTTAAATACATTTGTGATACCACTGGCATCTGACATATTTAGGATTTGGCTTAGTATTTCTACGAAATGCACGGGGCTATTAGTTGATAAAAGTGTATGTATCTCTGCCGTTGTCCTTGCAACTCGAAGATCATACGTTTCTTTTGATGACGAGATGGGCACTGTTGTCTGTAAAAGCACAGACTTCATTCTGCTTAAAGTATCAATTCGTATAGAAGAGATGTTCAACGGAGGCCAAATCGTCGCCTCTGAGTCTCCAGGGCCGTTTGGATACAATGCTTGCATACAGCAAGTGACCATGGAACTAACGCTTACGAGATATGCTTTCCCTGACACCATGCCACAACAGCTGTGGTCCGTTATTAGAACATAACTCCCGTTAGAAAGTTGTCTAAAGAATGGCTCTATCTGTGTTGCAGGTGGGCAGTGCTGGTGGCATGAAAGGTTATTTGAAGTCCCCTCACAGGCCTCATGCAAATTAATACCTTGGCACAGGAGTATACCGCTTAGTGAACGTCTACAATTATTACCACTAAGAAATACACTCTTGTTTTTGTCACTATAACATGTGTGTGTATAAGGTAATTTCCATGATGACTTAATGTACCCTTTACCCAACCTTTCATACTGGCCTGCTGGTATATACTCTTGGCAATTTTTAAATTGGAAAGTTGTTATCGGAATTGTGATAATTCCGTGTATTATCCATTCAATGACAGGTCTTTCTGACATTGTCAATGGTAATCTCTCAAGTTTTTCAATGCTCAGAATCGTATATTCCGCTCCTTTTTGTGCCAAACTGATTTGTTTATCAGTAAGGTTAAAGATAGAGAACAATGATGTTGTGTTGATTAAAAGCCAAGGCACATAGCCTGAATGCAGATTTTGCAACGTCCAGCCTAGCTGTACAATAGAACGTAATTGGGACTGACCATGTTGTAACATTAGCAAGTCCTGATCTATTATATCTATAGCAGATGATACAATACTGTCCAGTGAATATATTCTAGAGGACAGAGTCATTAACCCATTGTCCACAACAGAAAGTGATTTTTGCTAATTAATACGATCAATTTCTCGTATTTTCTCTGTTGTCTCATTTTGAGTCACTTTCCAAGCTTCGTTGTATGCAGCGTATATACTGGCCGCTATGAAACGTTTTTGACGCTGTTTGCGTGTGTCATGATTCTGTATATGGTTCTTACCTAAGTAAAAGGTAGGAATCTTTAATCTCAGAAAATCCCGCCCCATTCCCGTGCACCTGCACGACCAATGTAAGTGTAGTGTTAATACTTAAGGTTTATTTTTGTATGCAGCTTTTCGTGACATTATTTCATTTCTTGTTTAAATGCTCGAATTTCAGTAGCATTAGTGCTGTTTATTGTTGCTTTGTAATGATGCGATTATTGCCAAGGATTGTTTTCATTTTCACTGACTATTCCTTGAGACAGTTCTCTCCAGGCAGCCCTGAACTCTCCCACACGCGGCAGCCTAGTGCTTTCAAATCCGCTCTGAACGATTCCAACATGCGGCTGCCTTGCGCGTACTTGCGCACTATTTTCTCTGGGTGCGGTCTTCTATTTAAACTGCACCCAGGTTTCTGGAACTCGCTTTGCCTCCAGAATTTCAGCACAGAAGCATCGCGGTTGGAGGCTCCTTCTTCTGACTCACCTTGGGGCCCGGATTCTTCTACGGAGTGACTTCTTCTTGGCTTCTCGAGTTTCCTGTTCCCTGTAAAGAATAAAAGACAGCTAAAATCAAAGATAAGTACAGTTTAGTTTTATCAAACCGGAGCCCATCGCAAGAAAGACTTGGAAAGCTTTATTTCTAAAGACTGCAAAACTTAGGAAAAGACTTGGGACAATTTAATTTTGTTTATTTCTCAAAAGAGAACACTGCAAGAGAATATTGTTTGGTGTTCAAAGGTTTTCTGGAATAGAGATTTTGGAATGATCTCTCTTTTCATTTATGATGTTGGCATAGGGAGTTGTATGTTTTCTTCTTTTGTGCTGACAACAGGTTTGGACACAAAGTGAAGACGGGAATCCAATTGTAACCTGAATGAAAGCATTTGCAAGTACGTCATAACAGGAGAAGAGTCTTTCTTTTAGGAAAGTAAAAAGAAGGTTGCTAAGTGAATTCTGTTTTCATTGTTTCCTCAGGTATTCATTTATCTCACACCTCAAGGCCAAGAACTCCTTAACAAGACATCTGACGACTCACAACCCACACAAGACAAGAAATACCGGACAAGGTCAAAGCTACGCTGAACGCAGGTAGGAGACTAGTTAGAATAGATTAGAAATAGACTTAAAAGGAGAGATCTCATAGAAGGTTTTCTTAAGAATAACTAAGAGAAAGGCCAGGCAAATTCTAACGTCCTTACTGCTTGTTGTTTCGCAGGTCGACAGCAAGCAACCTCTCCACAACGTCCAGTACCGGCCCTCCTCCCAAATTTCTAGTTTTATTCTAGCTGTAATTTAAGATCAGCGAGTTTATAGTTAGATTTTGGGGAAGTTGGTCCCTTGCGTCTCTGCGAAATCTTCTACGTCATCCAAGAGAATCCAGGTCCTGAACAAGGTAAGGGACGACATAGCTTGATATTGACAGAAGGCAAAGCCCACGAAGAATATTTCGCCCAGACGCAATGGACCAAGTAACCTTACAGGATATAGCTGCAGTCCTTCAGGAACTAAAGGAAGAAAATGCATCTTTAAGGAGGGACATGTCAATTTTACAGACTACATTTCAACAGAAACCATTATTAAAACCAGCCACATTCCATGGTGTAGCTTCAGGGGGAGACCCTCAGACTCAAATTCAGGTAGTGACTCCCACACCTACTCCTTTAGCTCAGCCAGAACGGTTCTATGGAGATAGTAACAAGTTCTCCATATTTCTTCAGCAGTGTCATTTACACTTTTTGGCAAAGAAAACCGCCTTCCCTGATGATTCTTCTAAAGTAGCTTTTATGTTGTCCTATTTAGGGGGAGATGCTGCCTTGTGGTCTGTTCCATTAGTAGAGAACGATGATCCTATTTTATACAATTTCAAACATTTCGAACGAGCATTAAAAAAATTATTTGCTAAACATGTTTTTGTACAATCGGCAGATGATGAGTTACTAAATTTAAAACAGGGATCTTCAGACCTGCTTCATTACATTTCTCAATTTAATCGGTTGGTTCTTGAAGCAGGTTGGCCTTATGCCAAAGAGTTTCAATTTTCTACAGAGGATTAAGGGATGACTTAAATGACATGGTAACTCAGATTTTAGAACCCCCTGATGATATCAAAGAGTTCATAGATTTAGTAGTGAAGTTAAACCATCGCCTTAGTGAAAGAAAGGGTGAGAGAGGTAAGGGAGATCACACACTTTTGTTTGCAAAAGATAGAAACTCAACTTCTCGAGACACAGGACCAAAATTGGATCCAGTTGAACCTATGCAGATAGGTTCCATCAGGGGTCCTTTATCTAAAGATGAAAAGGATAAGAGGAGGAAGTTGAATCAATGCCTTTATTGTGGCAAATCAGGCCACTTTGTCAGAGATTGCCCAACAAAACCTGTTAAAGGAAAAACTAAATCTTCAGAAATTGCTTTAATTCATGAGGAATCGGAAAACTAGCAAGCTCGGTGAAAGATGAGGTCGGTTTATCGAGTGCAGTTTCTAGTTTGGCCTCTACAGTCCCACCTATTGGATGTAAACATTTTTGCATATTAGTAGAATTACGAAGCCTCATTCAATCTTCAGCCTCGAAGAAGGTAGAGGCAATTATTGATTCAGGAGCAACTGGTAATTTTATTGACACCCACTTTTTCTCTCAACTAGGTGTTAGATCAGTTTTAAAGAATCATTCTGAAATAGTTAGAGCAGTGGACGGAAAGGAACTGACTTCTGGACCTATCATTAGACAGACTGAAGATTTAGAAATGGACTGTTCACCTTCTCATAGAGAAAAGATTCAATTGGATATAATTGATGCCCCTCAGTTCAAATTGATCCTAGGGATACCTTGGTTGGTTCATCACAATCCAATAATAGAGTGGGTTAGTAAAACCGTCACCTTTTCTTCAGATCTCTGTGCAAATCATTGTTTTCTTGTGGAGAAAAGGAAAGACGTGATCCAAGGCTTTGATTTTGATACTGAATCTACTAGTGTTTTGGCTCTGGAAGGTGTCCCTTTAGAATATTCTGACCTTTTAGATGTTTTTGATAAAAAGAAGGCTAATACTCTACCTCCTCACAGGGACTTTGATTGTAGAATAGATCTTGTTCCTGGAGCAACTCTGCCCTGTAGTAGGATTTATGCTCTGACCGAAAAGGAAAATCTACATCTTAGTGAATATCTGGATTAATTTCTTGCAAATGGTTTCATTCGTCATTCTAAATCACCTGTGTCTTCTGCTCTCTTTTTTATTCCCAAGAAAGGAGGAGAATTACGCCCGTGTATAGACTATAGAGCCTTGAATAATGTGACCATTAAGAATAGATATCCCTTGCCTTTGATCCCAACGTTATTAGATCAGGTAAAAAAGGCTACCATTTATACTAAATTGGATCTTCGTGGAGCATACCATTTGGTAAGAGTCCGGAAAGGCGATGAATGGAAGACTGCTTTTCGCACAAAATTTGGTTTATTTGAGTATCAAGTTATGCCTTTTGGACTCTGTAATGCTCCAGCCGCCTTTCAATTTTTTATAAATGAGGTACTGCATGAGTTCATAGACGTTTGTTGTGTTGTCTATATCGACGACATTCTAATTTTTTCTAATTCTGAAGAAGAACATGTAAAGCAAGTCCGCGCCATTCTGAAAAAACTACTTCTAAATTCCCTTTTTTTGAAATTGAAAAAAACTCTGTTTCATGTTTCAAGAGTGGAGTTTCTTGGTTATGTCATCAGTCCCAAGGGAATTGAGATGGACCCGAAAAAGTAGAGGCTGTTGAATCATGGCCCAGTCCTACAACTGTGAAACAAGTCCAAAGCTTTTTAGGCTTTGCAAATTTTTATCGTCACTTTATTCAAAACTTTTCTCAAATCATAACACCTATAACTAGGTTATTGAGAAAAGGAGTTAAGTTTGTTTGGTCGGATCTAACAGAAAAGGCATTTCAGGACTTAAAGAGAAAATTTATTTCTGCCCCCATTTTAAGTCATCCTGACCCAAACCAGCCTTTTATTGTCGAAGCGGATGCTTCACATTTTGCTTTGGGCGGTATCCTTTCACAAACAAACTTTAACACAGGACAAATGCACCCTATTGCCTTTTATTCCAGGAAATTGTCTGAAGCAGAACAAAATTATGCGATAGCAGACAAAGAACTTTTGGCCATAAAAGCATTTTTTGAAGAATGGCGCCACTATTTGCTAGGAGCTTGTCACCCTGTAACTATTTATACTGACCACAGAAACTTACAAGCGTTAAGATCAGTAAAAGCCTTGTCTCCTAGACAGTTGAGATGGTCTATGTTTTTTAACGATTATGATTTTGTAATCACATACAGACCAGGAAAAGAAAATCTAAAAGCTGATGCTTTATCCAGAATAGGTGATAGTAGAATTGATTCTTCACAGGAGGCACACCCTGTACTTCCTAAGTCATGTTTTCAGGCTAGTCTAACTGTTTGTGATGTAATTACTGACATTAAAGAAGAACTAAAGACAAGAAGCATGGATGAATGGAAAAAAGAACAGTCTTATCTTCAAGAAAGAGAGGGTTTAGTTTATGTACACGATCTAATTTTTGTACCTACTGATACCCTAAGAAAAAGAGTACTTCAATTACATCATGACACATCTTTAACAGCTCATCCAAGCATAATCAAGACCTACTAATTAATCAAAAGAACTTTCTGGTGGCCAACAATGTTTAAAGATATAAAAGAGTTTGTAGAAACCTGCAGTATTTGTATCCAAAATAAGCCTTCTCATCAGTCTCCTAGTGGTCTTTTAACACCACTTCCTATTCCACCTCATCCATGGCATACCATATCTTTAGATTTCATCGTAGAATTGCCAACCACTAAGAAAGGATTTACAACCATTTTGACTATAGTGGATCAATTCTCTCGTATGGCCCATTTCATTCCATTAAAGAAATTACCAAGTGCCATGGAATTGGCACATCTTATAATAACTAATGTTATTCGTTTGCATAGAATTCCGTCAGTTGTAATTTCTGATAGAGGTTCTGAATTTATATCTCGCGTCTGGCAGGGGTTGAGTTCTCTCTTAAAGATGGAAATTAGGTTATCATCTAGTTATCACCCTCAAACTGATGGTCTAACAGAACGTACCAACTAGACTATTGAACAGTTTATTCGGTGTTTGTTAAATAACATAGACGAGGAGTGGTCAGATCTATTGAGTCAATTAGAATTTGCCTTCAACAATGTGGATCATTCTTCCATAGGGATGTCTCCTTTCTTCTGTAATTTCGGTTATCATCCCAAGAATTTACCTAATGTCTTGAAAGGAAAGAATAATGTTCCAGCTATTTCTGACTACATTTCCAATTTGTCTACCATTCAGGAACAAGCTAAATTCCATTTGGCTCAGGCTAAAGAAAGTCAAAAGAGGTTTGCTGACAAACATAGATCTAAACAACCTGAATACATACCTGGAGAAAAGGTTTGGTTGAGTACCAAAAATCTAAAGATAAAACAAAATTGTAAATTCAATCCAAGATTCATAGGTCCTTTTACTTTAGATAAGATAATTAATCCAGTTAGTGTCAAACTGATACTTCCTTCAAAATATCAGATTCATCCGGTATTTCATGTGTCTCTTTTAAAGCCTTTCCATCCTCGAACTCGTTTTGTGCAACCTCCATCCTCTATATATATATAGAAGGTCATCCTGAATTTGAAGTCAGGGCAATTTTGGACTCTAAAAGGGTTCGAGGAAGACTTTTCTACGTTGTGGACTGGAAAGGTTACGGGCCTGAGGAAAGGTCATGGGAACCTTTGGAACATTTAAAGAATGCACCTAAGGTAGTAAGAACTTTTCATGTGAGATTTCCTGAGAAACCTAAACCTATCTCACCAGTTTTAGGGGGGATCTTGAGAAGGGAGTACTGTCATGATTCTGTATATGGTTCTTACCTAAGTTAAAGGTAGGAATCTTTAATCTCAGAAAATCCCGCCCCATTCCCGTGCACCTGCACGACCGATGTAAGTGTAGTGTTAATACTTAAGGTTTATTTTTGTATGCAGCTTTTTGTGACATTATTTCATTTCTTGTTTAAATGCTCGAATTTCAGTAGCATTAGTGCTGTTTATTGTTGCTTTGTAATGATGCGATTATTGCCAAGAATTGTTTTCATTTTCACTGACTATTCCTTGAGACAGTTCTCTCCAGGCAGCCCTGAACTCTCCCACACGCGGCAGCCTAGTGCTTTCAAAGCCGCTCTGAACGATTCCAACACGTGGCTGCCTTGCGCGTACTTGCGCACTATTTTCTCTGGGTGCGGTCTTCTATTTAAACCGCACCCAGGCTTCTGGAACTCGCTTTGCCTCCAGAATTTCAGCACAGAAGCATCGCGGTTGGAGGCTCCTTCTTCTGACTCACCTTGGGGCCCGGATTCTTCTACGGAGTGACTTCTTCTTGGCTTCTCGAGTTTCCTGTTCCCTGTAAAGAATAAAAGACAGCTAAAATCCAAGATAAGTATAGTTTAGTTTTATCAATCCGGCGCCCATCGCAAGAAAGACTTGGAAAGCTTTATTTCTAAAGACTGCAAAACTTAGGAAAAGACTTGGGACAATTTAATTTTGTTTATTTCTCAAAAGAGAACACTGCAAGAGAATATTGTTTGGTGTTCAAAGGTTTTCTGGAAGCGAGGTTTTGGAATGATCTCTCTTTTCATTTATGATGTTGGCATAGGGAGTTGTATGTTTTCTTCTTTTGTGCTGACAACAGGTTTGGACACAAAGTGAAGACGGGAATCCAATTGTAACCTGAATGAAAGCATTTGCAAGTACGTCATAACAGGAGAAGAGTCTTTCTTTTAGGAAAGTAAAAAGAAGGTTGCTAAGTGAATTCTGTTTTCATTGTTTCCTCAGGTATTCATTTATCTCACACCTCAAGGCCAAGAACTCCTTAACAAGACATCTGACGACTCACAACCCACACAAGACAAGAAATACCGGACAAGGTCAAAGCTACGCTGAACGCAGGTAGGAGACTAGTTAGAATAGATTAGAAATAGACTTAAAAGGAGAGATCTCATAGAAGGTTTTCTTAAGAATAACTAAGAGAAAGGCCAGGCAAATTCTAACGTCCTTACTGCTTGTTGTTTCGCAGGTCGACAGCAAGCAACCTCTCCACAACGTCCAGTACCGGCCCTTCTCCCAAATTTCTAGTTTTATTCTAGCTGTAATTTAAGATCAGCGAGTTTATAGTTAGATTTTGGGGAAGTTGGTCCCTTGCGTCTCTTCGAAATCTTCTACGTCATCCAAGAGAATTCAGGTCCTGAACAAGGTAAGGGACGACGTAGCTTGATATTGACAGCGTGGTCCCATTATGAAATCGCGCAAGTCAGCACCATCTTTAAGTAAAGACAAGTGTTGCTTAATTTCTGCCAGTGTGGATGTTTGTAGCCATTCAAGGCATAGTTTCCCTACACTGTATGTTGTTACTATCCCTGGATGTTGTCTCTGGGAGTATCTAGGGTCCGGTCTGGTCATTTTTAACCCCTGTATTCTGTTCAGGAATCTATCTTGACATTGTTTGTGTCTGTTGGCCAGATTAACCACTTTTTCCAATCAGGATGTGTTCTATTTTGATGTAAAATTTGGGATACGTCTATCTCAATATCTGTGGTTGTGTTATCAGGTATTGGCTTTGGAATAGACGGTTTGTTTAAGTCTTTTATCGTGGCTAGGCCAAAACAGGTAGTTTGTTGAATGGTGTCATTCAAGAACATTATTTGTTCTGGGATCATGCAGGCTCTAAATAATGCTTCTAGGCCTTGTACCTGCCATTCCTTTGTACCCCAAATGGTTTTTGTTTCAATGTTCTTATTCCAGAAATCAAAACCAAATGTAATCATTTTTTCATAAAATGTTTCAGAATAAATCAGTGTAGTATTTGTCAGCATGTTTTTTGTCCCTGTTTTATCTAACAGTTTGTAATAAAATGTTTTTGCATCACTTGTGTTAAACCCTGAGAAGTATGGGAATATCTCATAGAATGTTTTTGAACTGCTTTTAGGTGGAGTTGCACAATGTTCCCATTGATTATATTTAAAAACATTTCTAGGTTGAGCAGATTTATGCAAATAGTGGTCTGCATAGTGGTTATAGCAATACATCTGTTCATAATTTGATGAACCTTGCAAATAATCATGTTCTGTAAATTTTGCTGACAATACTAAATCTGACATCATATTATTTCTGCTTTCAAAGTCCCAATCATCAGAGAATGTACTTGGTTTTACAAAGTCACTTAATGAAACCTTAAACTGATGAGGATATTTCAAGAGTTCGACCGGTCCATATATTTCGTAATCTGTTTTGTCCCAAACTACCCCGCCGGGTATTGGAATGGCTGTGACATTTACTGATGATAGTTCTCTTTTCTCGATGTGAGATGACTTGTGTGGCTTCAGAACAAAGTTGATGTTCTGACTTGCTGTGTCCATTGTACTGTAATAAATTTTCCTAAAATTAGAACTAAAATTAGGCAGAGTAGGAGTATGAGTACACCTAATACAATCCAAAATTCAATTAACGGTGCATTCAGATACGTTTCTTTGAGCTGATGAAAGAGTTCTGTTGCTTTGTCTTTAAAAGTCTTTGTTTCCGGCGTTACTTCAGGGTTGCTTTGATCTTCAGAAAAGTTATCGAAATTGATGAAGTAGCCAGATGCAGTTCTGTCAATTGTTGGGATTGGTTTTTCAATTTGCCTTTTATCAGCACATTCTGATGCTACATCATTGTAGATTGGTGTTTCTTGACAAACTGTTTCAATTTGGGTTTCAAGAGGCACAAGTTCCATGGCATTGTTGCATAGTCCTTTTTTATTCACTGCAGGTTTATCAAATGTGATTAGTCTCTCAGTTTGAACCTCTTGGATAGTAGCAAATTTTGGTATTCTGCTATTTCTTGGAAGTCCACTGGGCCTACTATTTATTATTGGCCACATGATTGTGGTTTTACCAGGTCGATTGATACAACTCGGTACTCCTTTTTTCCAGCAAGGGGCGGTAGTACAACTGATCTTGTTCTGTTGACTGCTAAGACAGGTACTGCTTTTCTGTAAGAAGGCCCAAATTCCTTCTTAACCGCGATCTTTTCTCTGATCAGATCCCCAATCTTTGGAATCCAGACAGGTCTTGCTGGGACAGGTGGTGTGTCTTCAGTGGTTGTTGGCTGCTGTTTTAACTTTATGTTGCTCAGGGCTTTTCTTGTTTCATTTAAGTCCTGTAAAACAGCCAAACTATCTTTGATGTCAAAGCATTTTTTCTTATCTTCTACCACTGAAGCTTGACTATCTAAATCCTGAATAAACATTCTAGTTCCGAACAATAGTTCGTACGGGCTGAAACCTTTTAGAGAATTTCTTGGCAGATTATTAAGACTACGTTGGACACTTGTTAAATGCTGGACCCACCCATCACCCAAACCTAATACCTTTGCCGTTATAGATTGCTTTATGTCTCGGTTTTTTCTTTCCACAATCCCGTTTCCCTCAGGATGGAAGGGACAAGAGTACTGCAATCCAATGCCCATGCTGGTCATGGCCTCCTTATAAGCTCGAGAGCTAAAAGCAGGACCCTGGTCAGAATGAAGCATGGCAATTGCGTATGTGCTGATAAAGACTCGCAAATCTTTTATAACAGTTCTGGCATCAGCCGAGCGCTGGGGCCACATTTTTAAGTGAATATAGTCTTAAAAGGAATTAATAGGACGCTGGATTTTATGTATAGATAGCCTTATGCTAACTACAGAAATGGCCATGGCAATACTCCGGTTGGCTCGTTACTGCGGTCTCTGTTGCAGTCTGGACAGCTTTTTGCAAATTTATAATGTTGCAGGATCATCCCCGGCCACCAGTATTCTGATTATAATTCTGTCAGAGATTCCTTCATCTGTTTGTGCCTTGGACCTTCACCCATGTGTGCGTCTGCTATTAATAAGACTCTCCTGTTCATGTTTGGAATTACCCTATCCCCCACTCCAGGGATTCGAGCAAAAGGAACGGAGTTTGCGTCTATTACGTATGTATAATTGAGTGGATAGTTCACGGGTAGTGCTGCACAGTTGCCTTTTGAAGACGTTTATACCGCCAGCATGGTTTCCCCGTCTATGTATTTTTTTTCTGAACGCTTTTTTGTGGCTACGGTAGCCGGTTGAGTTGCTTCCGCTGTGGCTGTATTAGCCAATGAATTCCCTGCAACGTGAACGCCATCACGTTGATGACTCAGACTGTGTATCACGTGAGTCTTTTGTAGTTCTTTCTGTAAAAGAACTACCTGTTTCCAAAGCATTTTATGCTTGATTGTGGCACCTGTGTCGTCTTTGTAATCGTTTTGAACCCAGTTCTGCAAATTATTATTGTAAGATTTGATGCAGAAATGCGAATCGCACACTATTAGTGTCGGGAATTCGCGATCAGCATTTTCAAGCGCCATCTTTAAAGATCTGAATTCAGCTCGCTGAGCCGAACAGTTTCTCAGTGATTCAGTTTTTGTTATTTTCGGTCTGAATTTACCGCACAGCCAGCGACCTTTAACAATCGCGCAGGCTGCATTGTAGGACTTATCATCTACATTGTAATGCTGTACAAATCTGTCTGTATAGATTATACAAGAGTACTGTTGGAGAGGCATAATTTCGATTGGCAGAGGATATTCTTCTTCATATTTCAAATCATTTCGTTTTTTCATGTTCGGGACATAATAGTATGTCACTTTTTCTGTATCAAGAGAATTTTCCCACTGTATCCATTTTGGATCTAGTGCCACTGTTTTTAGATTTACTGGGCTGAATAACACCTCGAAGGCTGACTCTGCTGTGAAAACAGTTATTCCTTTGCCTTGTGCTTGCGCTCGTTCTCTTGCTACTGCAGTTTGAACTGCCTTTATAGTATTATCCGTAAGACTGAATGTTTTTTCTGCTTTTGTGTACAAATGTGATTTGTAAGCTATCGGTACCGTTTCTCCCTCATTAGAGGTCAGGTACGTGAATCCGCATCTTCCTGGGATGACTCGGATTACAAGGTTGCGTGTATTATCACGAGTTTCTAATTTTGTTTTAGCTAACATGTCTGTTTGCAATGATCTCAAAATTTCTGTGTGTTTCTGAGTCCAGTTGATTGGTTTAAAATTAGGTTTTATTAATTCGTAGAGAGGTTTAACCCTCTCTGCATAATTTAGAATGTAAGTTCTTCCGAAATTCAGGAAGCCTAGAATCGATTGTAAGTTCTTCAGCGTTTTTGGTGCTTGGAGTACAGCGCACTTCTCTAAGAAGTTGTCTGCTAGGCTTTTGCCTTCACTTGATAATTCCTATCCTAAAAACAGGACCGTTAGATGGGCAGTTCGTGACTTTTTAAAGTTGAATTTGTAACCCTCTGCTGCGAACCCAAGTATTATGGTGTTCACTCTTTTCTAGTGAGTATCCAAGTCGTCGTCTGTGAGATAGATGTCATCTACATAAGATAATGCCTCATCATCATACATTTGTAGTAACTCTGTTACTCTGGCTGAGAATAATCCTGGGCTATTCTTGAATCCCTGTGGGAGTCTACAGAAATTTTTCTATGACCCCATTATTGAGAAAGCGGTCAAGTACCTGCTTTCCGGTGCAATATTTTGACAAAAGAATCCATTAGAAATGTCTAATGTTGTTTTGTATTTTTTGCGAACTATGTTATTCATTAGTGCCGCACTGTGCGAACTTTGTACCGCAAATGTTTTGCAACATGAGTTAAGGTGACTGTAGTCCAAGACTAGACGATATGAATCGTCCGGTTTAGAGACAGGAAACAAAGGATTGTTCATTTGAGAGGTGCATGTTTCAATCACCCCTTGGTATTCAAGTTGATCTAAAATCTCCCTGACCTGTTTTTTAGCTTCTTGCTTAATTGGGTACTGTCTTTGTGCAGTAGGTTGACATTTTAACTGGATTTTGTGAGGAGGAGAGTCCTCATTCCATCCTACATGATTCTTATATAATGCAGGTGCTTGAGCTACTGCCCATTTTCTTGCATATATATATTTTCTGTGAATTGGAATATGATTTGAGAAGGCAGGCATAATCATTTGTTCGCCATGAGGGCACTCCCTTACAAACTCTGGTGGCCAGTCTTTCTCGGCTAACAGGATGTCATAGCCTTTTGAGAGGTTATCCCAAAATAGACCCCTTATTTTCCTAGTCTTATCTCCCTCTATACGCAATGTTATTTCGTATATTTTATGAGGTTCGCTAACTCTGGTATCTGCAGTTTCCACTTGAATGTATTCATTCGTGTCCACTGTCTCCAGATGATTCATCAGGATCTTGCGAGCTATGCTGATTTCTGCTGCGCTGTCTAGCATTGTCTGTGCCCACTCTCCGTTTTTCAGCTGTGTCCTCAGTATCCTCGGCATGTTTGATTACTTTAATACTGGCTACCTTCTTTCTTGGAAATTGTAATTTTTTACTTTGAGCAGGTTCCTTGTCTTTGGACTTGGCGTGCTCTTCCCTTTGTTCTGACCGTCCTCTTCTTTCCGATTTCTGCGAAAAAGATCAAGAGGGACGTGTATCAATATCTTGATATCTATCAGGCTTTTTCAAATTATCCCTATTTCTAAGGTTGTATCTTTTTTCAGAGGACTCCCTTTGGGGGGACTGGTGTTCTCGGCTCGGAGCTCTTTCTCTCCGCTGAGGAGACCTTCCTCTGGACTGGAAACCTTTTTCTTTGGGAGTGGTTTATTTCCATCCCAGCTCTTTTGAGGAGTGTTTAGATTATTTTTAATAAATATCTTTTCAGGATTTTCAAGTAGTTGGGGTTTTACTGGTTTCCCACCCAAACTATCTCTACCTAGTTCTTCATAGCATTTTTCTATGATTCTGGCAAGCTCAATTGGTTGATCTGTTATATCTGTCTCTTTCAATTTTTGGCGGATCGCCACAGATTCTGCTTCTCCTTTTATGTTGGCTAATAATATAGCCGAGACCTGCTTGAAGTCTTTCAGTAATATCAGACCAAGAGTTAAAGCAGGTTCTGGACCGTATTCATTTTGAATCTGTCTTAGTACATCTGGTATCACCGCCAGAGACGGAACACCATGTGTTTTTGTGTAAATGGAAGCAAAGACTGTGCCCCAAGTGTCACAGTCCTCCACATGTGGTGCGACCCCCATTGGAAGGCAGATAGTCAGAATTCTGTGTTTCTCAATAGGGGTAGTATTCGGGAATACTGCCTCTATTTGAGTTATTTTCTGTGCTAGCCAGAATGGAATTTGTTCCCGTTTTGCGGGTGTTTTTCCCAGACATGATTGTATGTTCTGTGGTGTAATTTTATTTGTGTTCCCCTGATGAGGGGTCAGCTGTGGAATATTAACAGCTGGTTGGACTGTTGCAGTCCGCATTACATATTGGACTAACTGTCTGTGAATTTTAATTAGTAACTTTAGCTGTGCTAAAAGTTCTTCGTCTGACATTTTTTCGATGTCAGGATGTGGTGTGTAGCTGGCTAGAACCGGCCACGTTGCTCCTGGTCTACCTAGTGGACCGAACCTGGTGATGTAATCATTATGTTTTAGGGCGCCTTTAAACCAGAGCAGGTGCTCTTGGTAATTTGGTGGTATTTCAATATCCTCGAAAGGTGTATATTCTTCCGGTGGTTCCTCTATTTTGTAATAGTGGAATTCGTGTGTTGTAGCGTTTGCCGCTGGAAAGTTTATCCATGAATAGAATACCTCTGTCTGCCGATATTCGTGTGCCTCTATCACGAAAATGACTGTACCACCTCGTGATGTCAGTCTGTTTTCTATAAGTTTTAAAGTTATAGTTTTTCTTATGTTGACCGGAATGAGGATAGCATTCCGGTCATTCTGTAGGAGACTTGTGTCTACCTCTATTAGTTGGGCTGCTATTCTAGCTGCCTCCCTATCCTCATCACTGTCTGGCATTTTACTGTCAGAAAGGTTTTTGTTGCAGATCAGGTTTCAAGGAAACAAAAGATTAGGTGCACAATATTTTGGAACACTGTATCCTTCAACGTTGACTAAACCAAAAACTCTACATAGGAATCTCTTCCTACTAAGTTCCGGCGGATTTTAACCGTTCACCCACTCCAGACATCTATTGGAGTATTTACGGGAGAAGGGGTCTGTGTGAAAAAGCACGACTGAGTTACTCTAACGTCTTGCATTAGTTTTATCACCTTACAAAACGTTGGGCGCCATGTAGTGTAGTTCCTATTTTCCCTATAGGCCCTGCGCATTGGAATAACATAAACAGCAGTGTAGACGTAGGACTGAGGTCTTCTAGGTCTCTACTGACTATGTTAGACTTAATTTAGGTTTGCGCCAGCTAGCTCAGAGGTCACTGGAAACTTTCTTGACTGAATAGGAAGTGATCAGCTTCCCTGCCTCAGACAAGAAGGGATTCAGCTTCCGACAACCGCATAAACATGACAACTTTGCTCCCTCAGAATAAGAGTCAATCTCTAGAGTCGTCTGAAACAATAGACAGCTATTTCACTCAGTCAGATGTGCATACTTAGTTTTACCAGGGTGCAGAGAATAGAGAGACGGGCGTTTTCAATGAAAGGTATTATTTATTGAGCAGTCTTCCTTCTCATGCAAGAGAAATGAATTGCCACAATTGCAATACTTAATGTAAAGTAAAGTACGTACAGTAAAAGGAGTATTATGAAATAATACTGTAATCGCATTGATATGGTTTCTTAGCCATAAGACACTTTAAAATGGAGAAAATATATAAACATATATACATAGGCTAACGTGCTCAACTGGTGCTTCTAAAATACGCCTACCCTGGTGTACCTGACCTAAGCCTAATACGTGGGAAGGAGTAAGTAAGTAGCAGTTTAAGTTAAGTAGGTTTGTTGCCAAGGATCTGTTCAAGAATTCTCTCTAAGGGTTTAGTCAGCACTGTACCTTGGGAACAGAATGTAGGAGGTTTGGTATGTCTCTCTCAGGACTCGATATCCCAGTCACCCGCAAGGGTAGGCTGGAAACGCCGGATCTGGATTTTCTCGGCAGGAGAAAAGACAGCGCGTCAAAGAGGAGGGGCAGTGTCCGTGGGCTTCTCGCATCTGCTAGGCTCCCGGCAAGTAGATTAGCTGCTCTGCTCCGAAACCACCACTGTGTGTTTGCTTAAGGCAATGTTGATATATTTATACCTGAAAGGTGCCGAGTTTGACGTAAGGTTTGGACATAAGACATCAATAAAGATGTCACTAAGAACTGGCCGTTCTTACAGTGCTAGCAGGAGTTCTATTACAAATCAAAACAAAGCAAGCAGGGATTTCCCAGGTTGCTGGAGGCTTGGTGTGTTGAAAGAACTCGTTGTGATTTCTAGGAATCTAAGGAGGTGGCTTTTGCCATGCCTTGGGCTGCAAGGGCGATTTACTGAAATATGGATCTGATTCTTATGCCATTATAGGGATATTATTGATTATAGCCATACAGGGGCATAAAGTCACAATATTGAATCGGGTTCCTAGATAAAACACATCAGGATGTTTGGATCATCAATGCTCACAGAAGGTTGTACCTGTTTGGTGCTGCTTTCCTCTCGTACTTCACCGCCACCTACTCGTAATGGTGAAGTCTCAACGAATGCCGTCATCAGAATAGGTAGCCACTGGGGACAACACGTTGCATGAGTCGTCACCGGACCTAGCAAAGTATCGATATCCATTGGTACTGCTGATGGTAGTGTAAGACAGATGTCCAACATGCATTCTTCTCCGCATAGCAGACATCGAAGCACAGGTAAGATGCAATCTTGCCAGATTGGTCTGAATGAAAGAAACCAAGTTGTACTCAGATCTCTTACCCGGGCCAATCCGAGGACCTTAGTGATACGGTCTCGGTATCGTATTGCTAGGATCGTTTCTTCCATCGTTGCTGGAGACTTGTCTGTGGATTGGCTTGCCATATCGGAGCAGAAGGAACAAAAATAAAATTCCTGCCACGAGTCCCAAAATTAAAGGTAGGCCGCCAAAGACAGAATGGACAAAATTCGGGAAGAGGCCCAGAACTGTTTCAAATGGTGTTAACAGTCCCGAAAAAATTGTCTTAAATACATGTGCGATGCCACTGGGATCAGACATGTTTAAAATTTGGCTTAACATTTCTGTGAAATGCACGGGGCAATTTGTCGATAAAAGGATATGCATCTCTGCCGCTGTCCTTGGAACTTGCAGTTCATACGTTTCTTTGGACGAGGTCAAAGGCACAGTTGTCTGTAAAAGAATAGACTTCATTCTGCTTAAAGTATCAATTTGAATAGAAGAGATATTCACATGAGGCCACATTGCCGCCTCCATGTCTGGGTTGCTGTTTGGATACAATACTTGCATACAGCAAACGACCCTGGAAGTAACAGTTACAAGATAGCATTCTCTTGGCACCATTCCACAACAGCTGTGGTCATTTATTAAAACGTGTCTACCGTTAGAAAGTGGTCTGAAAAATGGTTCTATCTGTTTTGCAGGAGTGCCTTGCAGGTGACATGAAAGGTTATTCGAATACCCTTCACAGGCTCCATGCAAGTTAATACCTTGACACAGAAGTGTACCGCTAAGTGATTTTTTGCAATTATTACCACTAAGGAATACCTCCTTTTTCCCTTCACTATAACATTTGTGTGTGTAAGGTAAATCCCAGGTTGATTTGATGTAACCTTTACCCAACCTTTCATACTGGCCCACAGGAATATACTTTTGGCAATATTTAAACTGGAAAGTTGTTATTGGAATTGTAATTGTTCCGTGTATTATCCATTCAATGACAGGTCTCTCTGACATTGTCAATGGTAATCTCTCAAGTTTTTCAATGCTCAGAATCGTATAGTCTGCTCCTTTTTGTGCCAACCTGATTTGTTTATCAGCAAGGTTAAAGATAGAAAATAATGACGTTATGTTGATTAGACGCCATGGCACGTAGCCTGAACGTAGGTTTTGCAACGTCCAGCCTAGCTGTACAATAGAACGCAATTGGGACTGACCATGTTGTAACATCAGTTAGTCTTGCTCTATTATATCAAAGGCAGAAGATACAATACTGTCCAGTGAATATATTCTGGAAGAGAGAGTCGTTAACCCATTGTCCACAACAGAAAGTGATTTTTCCAAATTTATACGATCAATTTCTCGTATTTTTTCTGCTGTTTCAATTTGCATTACTTTCCAAGCTTCATTGTATGCAGCGTATATACCGGCCGCTATGAAACGTTTTGACGCTGTTTGCGAGGTCCAATTATGAAATCTCGCAAGTCAGCACCTTCTTTAAGTAAAGTCAAGTTGTAGTTCCATGGTTCGTGGGTATAATTCCGTGGTTCCGAACCCGTTCAATAAAGGTCGTCGGAAATAGACAATTTTGGTGTCAGCAGACCGCAAATCGTGAGTGTAGTGTGTACGAGTGTTTTCGCATAAATCGATCACTGAAAACACCACGTATTTAGAGATTTGGTCTTGAACCTTCGGGTTCCATTTTGTGTACGGCAGCCACTTTGTGTGGTTGCCCTCACATAGGCCGATGACTGCGGCCGAACGAGTCTTTGGGACACGTACACCTTAGCTGACTTTTGAATGACCTGGCCGAACTGACTCCTTGCCCGAGGCTGACCTCGCTGAGCCAGTTCCTTGTTAAGCAGCTGGTCTGATAAAGATCAAAGAGTAGGACATGCCGAAGTTTATGGTACACTGCTCCCACCTTTTTATCTCACTTCCAATCTGTTTCTGCCCCTTCCTTTAAGACATAATCACTGATTTGGGTTGAGGGTTTTATGATGGGTTTGTCCGGCCTGAGCGAACAAGAATATTGGAATGTGCTTGGTCATTTCTGGTGGGCTGGACAACGGAAAGTGGGATTGTCGTCATACGCTACTTTCAAAATGTCACATTGCTATTGGTCAGTTTGTATGAACCCAATGCTAATTTGAAATGTTGCCTGAGGCTTGATTTTGGGCATAAAAGACCATGCTCCGCTCATTGAATTTGTGCAGTCTCTAGCGAACCACCTGTGTGTGCTTCGTAGACCTCTGTTCCTGGTTGCAGCCAATAAACTTTGGTCTTTGACGTAATCAAGAAGTGTCCCGTGTCTCTGTTTGCCAAGGCAGGGGAACTTGAAGGCATCGGGCGGTTTCCCTGACGCCGCTGGGTTCTAAAACCCGGTCCTTCAAAGTGTTGCTTAATTTCAGCCAGTGTAGATTTCTCTAGCCACTCAAGGTATAATTTCCCTACACTGTGTGTTGTAACTATCCCTGGATGTTGTCTCTGGGAGTATCTTGGGTCTGGCCTGGTCATTTTGAACCCCTGTCTTTTGTTCAGGAATCTATCTTGACAGTTGTTTGTGTCTGTGGGCCAGATCAACCATTTTTTTCCAATCAGGATTTGTTCTGTTTTGGTGAAAAATATGGGATACGTCTATTTCCACATCACTAGTGCTATTACTCTCATGTATGGGCTTTGGAATAGACGGTTTATTTAAGTCTTTTATCTTAGCTAAACCAAGACATGTAGTTTGATGAATGGTATCATTCAGAGATAATATTTGTTCTGGGATCATGCAGGCTCTAAACAATGATTCTAGACCTTGTACCTGCCAGTCTTTTGTGCCCCAGATGGTTTTTGTTTCAATGTTATTTTTCCAAAATTCAAAACCAAATGTAGACATTTTGTCATAAAATTTCTCAGAATAAATCAATTTAGTATTTGTTAACATTGTTTTCATTCCTGTCTTATTTAACATTTTAAAATAAAACGTTTCTGGATCACTGTTGTTAAACCCTGAGAAGTATGGAAATTTCTCAAAAAATGTCTTTCAACTTCCTTTTGGTGCAGTTGGACAATGTTCCCATTGATTATAAGTAAAAACATTTCTAGGTTGTGCAGATTTATGCAAATAGGTATGACCATAGTGATTGTAACAGTATAATTCTTCATAATTTGATGAACCCTGTAAATAATTATGTTCTGTAAATTTAGCTGACATTACTAAACCGAACATCATATTATTAATATTTTCAAAGTCCCAATCATCAGAAAAAGAACTTGGTATCACAAAGTCACTTAAGGAAACCTTAAACTGGTGCGGATACTTCAAGAGCTCAATCAGGCCATAAATATCATAGTCAGTTGTGTCCCATGCTATACCCCCAGGTATTGGATTGGCTGTGATGTTCACTGATGATAGTTCTCTTTTCTCGGTGTGAGAGGATTTATGGGACTTTAGGACCAAGTTGATGTTCTGACTTGCTGTGTGCATTGTGCTATATTTTCCATCAATGAATTTACCCAAGCATAAAAACATGATGAGCCAAAGCAGGAGGAAAAGTACACCTAACACAGTCCAAAATT
The DNA here is from genome assembly GCF_964263255.1 of Lissotriton vulgaris. Classification (NCBI taxonomy): domain Eukaryota; kingdom Metazoa; phylum Chordata; class Amphibia; order Caudata; family Salamandridae; genus Lissotriton; species Lissotriton vulgaris. The sequence continues at coordinate 2,005,878,686 of NC_141693.1, read as the reverse complement.
CAATCCATGGTGAAATCAGATATGTCTCTTTTAGTTGGTAAAAAAGCTTGGTTATTTTTCCGTTGAAAGTTTTTGTTGCTGGCTTGTCTCCATGTTCACTTGGATCATCGGAAAAGTCATCAAAGTTGATAAAATAGCCAGATGCTGTTCTGTCAATTGGTGGGATTGCTTCAGGATTTCCATTGGTCTTTGTATTTTCTTTTGTTACATTTGTACATTCTGATGCCACATCATTGTAGATTGGTGTATTATCACAAATTGTTGCAATTTGGGTTTCAAGAGGCACCAGTTCCATGGCTTTGTTGCATAGTCCCTTTTTATTTACTGCAGGTTTATCGAATGTGATTAGTCTTTCAGTTTGAACCTCTTGGATTGTAGCAAAGTTTGGTCTTCTGCTATTTCTTGGGAGTCCACTGGGCCTACTACTTATTATCGGCCACATGATTGTGGTTTCACCAGATCGATGGAAACAATTCTGTTTTCCTTTTTACCAGCAAGTGGCGGTAGTACTACTGATCTTGTTCCGCTGACAGCTAAGACAGGTACTGCTTTTCTGTAAGAAGGCCTAAATTCCTTCTTTACCGCAATCTTTTCTCTGACCAGATCCCCAATCTTTGGAATCCAGACAGGTCTTGCTGGGACAGGTGGTTCTTCAGTGGTTGTTGGATTAAACTTTGTGTTACTTAGACTTTTTCTTGTTTCATTCAAGTCCTGTAAAACAGCCAAACGATCTTTGATATCAAAAGGTTTTTCTTCTACCACTGAAGTCTGACGATCCAGATCCTGGATAATGATTCTAATACCAAACATAAGTTCATACGGACTGAAACCTTTTAGATACTTTCTTGGCATGTTATTAAGACTACGTTGGACACTTATTAAATGTTTGACCCACCCATCACCCGAACCTAATACCCTTGCCATTATAGATTGCTTTATGTCATGGTTTTTTCTTTCCACTACCGCATTTCCCTCAGGATGGAAGGGAGAAGAGTACCGCAATGCAATGCCCATGCTGGTCATGGCCTCTTTGTAAGCGCTAAATGCAGGACCCTGGTCAGAACGTAGCATGCCAATTGAGTATGTGCCGATAAAGACTCGCAAATCTTTTATAACAGTTCTGGCATCAGCTGAGTGCTGGGGTCTAAATTTTTAGTGAATCAAGTCTTAATAATTATGGGGACGCATTTCTCCGGCTGGATTTCTGCGTTATAGATCGCCTGATGCTTTCTAATAAAGGTGTCCTGGCAATAGTCTGGTTTGGTTCACAACTGCGATCTCTGTTGCAGTCTGGACAATCCATTGCAAATCTGTAACTTTGCAAGCTCATCCCCGGCCACCAGTATTCTGATTGTAATTGTATTAGAGATTTCAAGATCTGTTGGTGCCTTGACCCAGTCCCATGTGTGCGTCCTCAATCAAGAAAACCCTCCGGTTCGTGTTTGGAATTACTCTATCCCCCACTCCAGGGATTTGAGCAAAAGGAACAGAGTTTGCATCGATTATGTATGTATTATTGAGTGGATAGTTGAGAGGTAATGCTGCATAATCGCCTTTTAATGACGCTTTTACCACCAGCATGGTTTCTCCATCTATTTGTTTTTCTGAACACTTTTTTGTGGCTACGGAAGCCGGTTGAACCGCTGCCGCTGTGGCTCTGTTAGCCAATGAATTCCCTGCAACATGAACGCCATCAGGTTGATGACTCTGTGTATGTATCACGTGAGTCTTTTGTAGTTCTTTCTTCAAAAGAACTACTTGTTCCCAAAGCGTTTTATGCTTTATTGTGGCACCTGTGTCATCTTTGTAACTGTTTTTGCTCCATGTCTGCATGGCACTGTTGTATGACTTGATGCAGTAATGCGAACTGCACACTATTAGTGTGGGGAATTCGCGATCAGCATTTTCAGTGCCATTTTTAAAGATCTTATTTGAGCTCACTGAGCTGAACAGTTTCTGAGTGATTCAGTTTTGGTAATCATCGATTTGAATTTACCAGAGCGCCAGCGACCTATAACAATCGTGCACGCTGCATTGTAGGATTTTTCCTCTGCATTGTAATGGTGTGCAAATCTGTCTATATAGATTATACAGGTATAATGTTCGAGAGGCAGAATTTCGATTGGCAGAGGATATTCTTGTTCGTATTCTAGATCATCTAGTTTTTTCAGTTTCAGATCAAAATAGTATTTCACGTCTTCTGTAGCAAGAGAATTTTCCCATTGTATCCATTTTGGATCAAATGCCACTGTATTCAGATTGCATGGACTTGTTAATGCCTCAAGGGCTGATTCTGCTGTATAAACAGTTATTCTTTTGCCTTGGGCTAGGGCTCTTTCTCCTGCTACAGCAGTTTGAACCGCTGTCAGAATTTTTTCTGTAGAACTGAACTTCATTTCAATTTGAGTGTACAAATGTGATTTGTAAGCTCTAGGTACCGTGTCTCCCTCATTGGAGGTCAGGTACGTGAATCTGTATCTTCCTGGGATGACTCGAATTACAAGGTTGCGTACGTTGTCGCGAGTTTGCAATTTTGTTTTAGTTAACATGTCTGTTTGCAATGATCTCAAAATTTCTGTGTGCTTTTGAGTCCAATGTATTGGTTTAAAATCAGGTTTTATTAATTCATAGAGACGTTTAACCCTCTCTGCATAATTTAGAATGTATGTTCTACCGAAATTCAGGAAGCCTAGTTTTGATTGTAAATTTTTCAGCGTTTTTGGTGCTTGGAGTACTGCACACTTCTCTAAGAAGTTGTCTGCCAGGCTTTTGCCTTCACTTGATAATTCATATCCTAAAAATAGGACTGTTAGACGGGCAATTCTTGACTTTTTAAAGTTTAATTTGTAACCGTCTGAAGCGAACCCAAGAATGATGGTGTTCACTCTTTTTAAGTGAGTCTCCAGATCATCGTCTGTAAGATAGATGTCATTGACATAGGATAATGCCTCATCGTCATATATTTGTAGTAATTCTGATACCCTTGCTGAGAATAATCCTGGGCTATTCTTGAATCCCTGTGGGAGTCTGCAAAATAGTTTTTGCGACCCCATTATTGAGAAAGCGGTCAAATGCCTGCTTTCAGGTGCAATGTTTTGACAAAAGAATCCATTAGAGATATCTAATGTTGTTTTATATTTTTTGCGCACAATGTTGTTCATTAGTGCTGCACTGTGTGAGTTTTGTCCTGCAAAAGTTTTGCAGCAGGAGTTTAAATGTCTGTAGTACAAAACTAGACAATATAAATCGTTTGGCTTGGAGACAGGAAACAAAGGATTGTTCATTTGAGAGGTGCATGTTTCAATCACCCCTTGATATTCAAGCTGATCTAAGATCTCCCTGACTTGCTTTTTAGCTTCTTGTTTAACTGGGTACTGCCTTTGTGCAGTGGGTTGATTTTTTAACTGGATTTTGTGGTGGGGTGAGTCCTCATCCCATCCTACATGATTTTTATATAATGCAGGGGCTTGGGACACTGCCCATTTTCTTGCCAATGTGTATTTTTTATGAATTGGAATATGATTTGAGAAGGCAGGCATAATCATTTCTTCGCCATGAGGGCACTCCCTGACAAACTCTGGTGGCCAGTCTTTTTCAGCTAACAGGATGTCATAGCCTTTTGAAAGTTTCTCCCAAAAGAGACCTTTTATTTTCCTAGATTTATCTCCCTCTAAATGTAATGTTATTTCATATAGTTTATGGGGTACAATAACTTGTGTATCTGCAGTTTCCACCTGAATGTATTCATTCGTATCCACTGTCTCCAGAAGATTCATCATATTAACCTTTCACCCACTCCAGACGTCTATTGGAGCTTTTACGGGAAAAAAGGAGTCTGTGTGACAAGCACGACTGAGTTACTCTAGTGTCTTGCGTTAGATTATCACCTTACCAAACGTTGGGCGCCATGTAGTGTAGTTCCTATTTTCCCAATAGGCTCTGCGCATTGGAATAACATAAACAGCAGTGTAGACGTAGGACTTAGGTCATTTAGGTCTCTACTGACTATGTTAGACTTAATTTAGGTTTGCCAGCTAGCTCAGAGGTCACTAGAAACTTTCTCGAATGAACAGGGAGGAGTGAACTTCCCTGATTAGACAAGAAGGGATTCAGTTTCTGACAACCGCATAAACATGACAATTTTGCTCCCTCAGATTAAAGAGTGTATCTCTAGAGTCGAGTGAAAACAATAGACAGCTATTTCACTCAGGCAGTCGTGCATGCTTAGTTCCACCAGATTGCAGAGAAATAAAGAGACGGGCGTTTTCAATAAAAGGTGTTATTTTATTGAGCAGTCTTCTTTCTCATGCAAGAGAAATGAATTGCCACAATTGCAATACTTATTATAAAGTAAAGTGCGTACAGTAAAAGTAGTATTATGAAATAATACTGTAAAAGCATTGATATGGTTTCTTAGCCATATGATACTTAAAATTGATAAAATATATACATACATAAAAATATTGACTAACAAACTCAACTGGTGCTTCTAAGGTACGCCTACCCCGGTGTACATGACCTAAGCCTAATATGTGGGAAGGAGTAAGTAAGTAGCAGTTTTAAGTTAAAGTTAAGTTATTTGCCAAGTATTGGAATCAAGAATTCTCTCTAAGGTTTTAATCAGCTCTGTACCTTGGTTATAGAATGAAGGAGGTCTAGTATCTCGTTTCTCAGGACTCGATCTCCCAGCAACCCACGAGGGTGACTCTAGAACACCGGAGCTGGATTTTCTCGGTGTGAGAAAAGGCAATTTCTCCAGCGCGTCAAAGGAGAGGGGCGGCTTCATTCGGCTCTCGCATCAGCTGGGCTTCGGATAAGTAGATAACCGCTCTGCTCCACACCACCGTGTGTTTGCTTAAGGCAACGTTGGTATATTTATACCTGTAAGGTGCCGGGTTTGACGTAAGGTTGGACATAAGACGTCACTGAGAACTAACAGTTCTTTCTGGACTCCAGGAGTTCTTGTGCAAATCAAAACAAGAGCAGGGGGGATTCCCGGGCTGTTGGAGGCTTGGTTTGTGTAAAGAACGCGTTGTGCTTTCTAGGAGTCTATGGGAGTAGCCTTGCCGTGCTTTTGACTGCATGTGCTATTACTGAATATGGATATGATTCTTATGCCTTTATAAGGATACTATTTATTATAACCACATAAGGGCATGAATCGGGAATATCAAATTAGGGTCCTAGATAGAAATACAACACCTGACATGGCGGTCATAATGGGGCCGGGGCGCAGCCTGGACCCACCTTGGCACATTATCTGCTTCGCTGGGGTGGGTGTTCCCCATTGCCGGGTTAGTGCACGGCACCAGAGATCCGCTTGTTGGCGGTGCCTGCTGCTCTGCAAGGGACAGGGCCGGATGTTTCCATTGGTGGGTTGATGCACCCGGGGCCTGCCCCTGTGGGGTTGGATCCATTGTGCTGCAATGCTGCAGCCATTGGGGGATAGCCAAAAATCTGTGAGGGTGACCGGCTCTAGCTTGTGGCCGCTCCTGGCCACGGCCTGCTGCCTTTTGTCTTGGTAGGTCTTGGACTGCATTTCGACCACTCCATTACTGCTTTGAGGTCTGCGGTCGCAGTGGACCTGGGATCGGTCCTGGCCCTACTTATCTTGCCCTGGGCATCGTGGTGAGCTAGCCCTGAGTCCACCGCTGCTGGTTTCCTGCAGGGCTGGCCTTGGGAGGCTTGGAGAGACTGCTGCGTGGTGCCCGCATGGAGGGGCCTGGGGCCTGGTTGTTGGCTTGAATTCAAAGGGGCTCACCACCTGACTCGGGCCTGCGCTGTGAAGCTTTGTACACTAGGTCCACCTTGTCCTTGCCCGGGCACATGCAGACAGTGCCTTGGCCCCCTATTGCACTGAGATCTCTCTGTGGGCATATTAGCTGGTCGCGGATTTAGCATTGGTGGCTGTCTCTTTTGGTGTCGCGGTGTAACCCATTCTCTCTGCTCCTGCCATCGGGCTCTCCTTGGTCCATCTCTTCCAGTGGCTGTCGGACTGGAGCTGCCTGCCCTATAGGGCATCTACACATCATGTCTAAAAATAAAAGTTCTGGGTCTTTGGCCCGACAGAGTACTTTTGACAAGTTTACGAGTGCGACTGCCCAGCCCTCTGTGCCGGGCAACCCGCAGAGGATTATGCTGGATAGCGCTGCTATATTGGCCGCAATCACTCAATCCCACGACATGCTACAGGCCAAGATTGGAGAGGTCGGTTCCGATGTGATACTCCTCAGGCAGGACCTCTGCAACGCCGTACAGCATATCACTGAGACCGAGACCCGGATATCCATGGCGGAAGACTTGATCACAACACTCCAAAAGAAGGTCTCCACCTTGGAATCAATTGCCAAGGGGCTGGCGACGCGGGCGGAGGACACGGAAGGGCATGTCAGCTGCAATAATCTACGCTTTGTAGGTTTTCCCAAGGGATGCAAGGGTGTGGAAGTGGCTGGCTTTCTGGCCAAATGGCTGGCGGACTGACTTCCTCCGGGTTTTCTGTCCTCCTGTTTTGTCATTGACGCGCACATCAAGTCCTACTACAGAAACCGCCACCGGGCCCAAGACCTAGACCTGTGATCACGAGATTCTTAAACTTCAAGGACACAGACGTCATCTTACGACAGGCTAGACTCAAAGAGCTCTTACTGTTTTCCTCGCAAAAGATTATGATCTTCCTGGATTACACCAGACTGGTACAGCAGCGCTGGCAGTCTTTCATTGAGGCGAAGGCCCAACTGCGGCATCTCAAGGTCCAATAGTCCTTGTTGTTCCCGGCTAGGCTACGAATATCGTATAAAGAATGGACACACTTCTTCAAATCCCCTGAGGAGGTCTTCGCATGGACAGATGAACATGTTAAACTCTGGCCGCACACTCCACCCAGACTAGATGCCAGGGGTTGTCTCAGGCCCCTGGTGAACAGCGCCGGCAATCCCTATCGAAGAAACGCTCCAAATCTTGCAATACAATGCATGTATGATCCTCATACTGTGGCACAGGAAAGCTTCTGCACTCCTTCGCTCAACATATGAGCGAACTGGATTTAATGATCTATGGTGTATACCTATGGGCTACACCTCCCAATGCTCTCCCTGGACTCGGAAACATCGCTGTCTCTAGGGGTTGAAATGTAGGGATCCATTGGCTGGGAGCAGCACCGGACACCTGTTGAGGCCTGGGGATCGCTCATGTCGCGACAGATGCTACTTCTGTTTTGAGGAATTGGGGTGAGGGGAGTTGGGGTTTGTTATTGTTTTTTGTTTCTCAGTGTCATACCTATGTCCACTCTGTAGCTGTAGATGAATATATGATCGCCACATTTGGTTCCCCCTCATTTATCCAATGATGCTCTCCCCGATTTGCGACATGTCTTGGTTGGTTGAGAGAAAGCTCCGAGCTGTCAGCTGGAATGTTCGGGGCTTGTTAGATTAGGTCAAGAGAGGAGCTGTCTTGCATCAAGCTAAACGCTATGGTACAGATATTCTATTCCTGCAAGAGACGCACCTGCTTGGCAATAGGCTTCTCTGCTTGACACGCTTTGGGTTTGTACATATCTTCCACTCAGGCTTTACTAGGGTCGTGCGTGGTGTAGCAATTCCTATCCACCTTAGGGTACCCTTTGTACACGACAAAACGTGGACCGACCCGCAGGGTCGATATGTGGTCGCTACGGGCTCAATCCATGGCAGGTTGTTTGTCTTGGGGAGTGTCTACGCCCCTCCGCCCCTTACATGGAACATGACTGAGCGCCTGCTGCAGCTGCGGGTGAAGATTCCTCCGGGACAGACCCTGGTTGGGGGCGACTGGAATGACACAATATGCCCCTCTATAGATAGGTGGCGTGGTGCTGGGAACCCGTTTGAGACCCATGAATCTAAACTTGGGGCCTTGCTTTGGGTTTTGATTGGGTGGACTCTTGGCGGCGGCTTCACCCCACTGAACAGGGCTACACTTATGGTTCCTTCTCCCGCATAGAGCACGTTCTCTTATCAGCTACACATGCACACAGCTTAGTTGTGGCCGATATTCTGCCCGGGGACCTTTCTGATCACTCCCCACTACAGTTGGATCTGAGACTGGATAGTATGCATCCTCCCTTCCGCGGGCGCCTCTAACCTTGGCTTCTGCTTGATGACAAGTATAGGACACATATACACACCTCTCTTACAGAATATTTCTTACATAATGTTGGTACTGTTGACTCGCCTGTGATTGTGTGGGAAACAATGAAGCCTACACTACGAGGGCTAGACATTGCCTACTGTATAGGGTGCGTCGGGAGCGGTTGACACTATTGGAGGTCCAGCTGGTGGATGCGGAGCACGCATGCCATGCGGTGAATGGGCACGATTCACACAGACAACTGCTTTATACCCAACAGGTCTATGCTGGGGAATTGATGGATGAGGCTCTGGCTGCCTGGCTGGCTACCCGGAGTAGAATATATCAGTGGGGGGACAAGTCAAGAGCTTTGCTCCACAGCCGGTGTCAGAGGGAGCGTCGCCCTATCTCTAGCCCATGTCTGCACAATCCCCATGGAGGTGTTCTCACTGACCCTTCTCAGGTGGCCACCAGCTTTGTGACGTATTATGCAGATTTGTACTCCCCTCGTGAGTCTATCTCACCACAGTTAGTCCAGCAGTTCATTACAGACCCACCCCGCGCCCTAACAGACCAGACAAGAGACACACGCACTAGATTTCCAGATCACGACTGACGAGGTCCAAAAGGCGCTATCTGGGATGTGTTAAGGCAAGGCTCCTGGCCCCTGGTCTTTTTGGCTGCTTCACAGCCCTTGTCCTTGAAAAGAAATCTAGCTCTGCTTTGGGTACAGGTCAAAGAGCAAACTCACATCTGGTCGCATCAACCCATTTCCCTATTTGGTAGATCCGCCATTTTTAAGATGGCTTCCTTACCCCGATTATTGTACCAACTTCAAAACCATCCATTTCTAATACCACCTAGCTGGTTTATACAACTCAAACCTACGCTTCAACACTTTCTCTGGGGAGGGGGATTGGCCCTCCCGGGTCACTGTAAAGACCTGTTTTCAGTCAACCTATTGCAGTGGATTGGCAGCACCTGATATCCAGGCATACTATGGGGCTTCACCTACTCATCTTAAACGACTGGTGGTACGGAGATAGGTGAGATCCCGCCTATGTGGTCGAGCGGTGGTTGATGGGCACCCAGTCTTTGCATTCTGTTTTGTATGCGGGCGCAATCCTGAAGGCATTGCCTCCAGCGACTGACACGTTTTTAAACTCTGGAAGGAACTCCCTTTTGGTGTAATGGCCTCCTGTCGCAGCTAGCTGGCCTCCCTGGTTTCTCGGGCTGGAAAAAGATAGGATTTGTTACCGTTGGGGATGTCCTTCATGGACAGACACTGAAGTCCTTTCGGGAGCTGCAGCAAGAGTATGCAATGCCTCATTCGCGATTTTACAAAATATCTGCAATTCCACCATGCTTTCTCGCCATATCTGGCACTTCAGAGTTTAGCCCTCTTGAGGCCAAGGTGTTCATGGGAGACTTAGAGAACACAAAAATGCCAAAATCTACAGCACTCTTGTCACGAATAGCCTTACAACACTATCCAAAACATGGGGGGCCTGGCAGGCCGACCTGGGTCCATTGGACGACGAGGACTAGGCTGAGGTGCTGGCGTCTCCACGAGGTGCTGCTATAGCAACACGGCTCCGATACATACAGTTTAAATACCTACACCGGGTGTATTACACTAGGCACCAGCTCTGGCGTGCGGGACTCATTGCTTCTCCGCTTTGCTTGAGGTGCTGTGTGGCCGAGGGTACCTTCCTCCACACGGTATGGTCATGTATATCACTTTTGATGTTCTGGCATGGTTTTATTACATGTCTGTCTCGGGTTTTCGGTTGGGACGTCCCCCACTCTCCCACACTGACCCCATTACATATCACTGATGACATTGGGGGGAATAGTTACAAACGCCACCTACTGTTACTGAGCCTCACACTCACAAAGCGAGACATTGCGAAAAAATGGAAAGACACCTCCCCGCCCTCTCTTGGGGCCTCATTTATGAAAAGTGACGCATTGCTGCGAGAAAACAGCGATGCGTCACTTTTCATTGCGACCTCCTTGCGACCCCAATGATGCGTCATATTTACAATATGACGCATCATTGCGCAAGGAATTACAGATACGTCAATATTTCTGATGTATCTGTAAGCGCAAAAGTGACGCATTGCTGGAGTGTGTCACAAAAGTGACGCAACTCCAGCAATGCGTCCTTTCACATGGGAAAGCCCCATGTGAAAGGGCTTGCGTCAGTCTTACGCGTGCTGTAAGGCAGGTGCAAGATTTTGACGCAACAGCGTCCTAAAAGTGACGCAGTGAAATCTCATAGATTTCACTGCGTCACTATTACGAGGCTTTTTGCGGGGGAACGCCCCCTCTGCATACATTATACCTGACGCAGGTATAATGTAGCGCAGGGGTTTACAAAGTGACGCATCTGCTTAGATGCGTCACTTTGTAAATAGTGCGCAACAGGTGGCATGTTTTACGCCGCCGATGCGTCACAAAAAGTGACGCACCGGCGGCGTAAAAGTGACGCACGGCCTCATAAATGAGGCCATTGGAGTTTGGAAAAATGGCCTTGATTTCTGTATGGACTGGAGATACCTATCTTTGGTGCTCGGGGTTCCCTCGGAAACCTCTGTAGATATGGAAGAGATGGGCAGACCTCCGGGGATCTAATTAAAGCCTATTCCTGACCCAACAACAGATTAATTTAAACGTGGTTGCCATGTGGTGGGATTTACAGATTGTGGTAATGTGGGCTCTGCAGGTATGGATGGACCTTACATGCCTTACACTTTATAGGGGTTTAATGACACTTCAGTTAATTGTTATTCTGACAAGTGGTTATGTACATGATCCTCTCTTTTATAGCTTTACATAAAATGTAGACATCAATATTTGTACTATGTACTCATCGCCGCGTTGGTGTAACGCCCCATCAAGCGTCGTTTGGCTGTTGACAATAACATTTTGTTGTGGAAAAATATAAGGGATAGTACATGTAAATTTTAAAAATTAAACACTTGTACATCCTAAACAAAAAGCACCAGCGTGAGACATCTGGTTGCGCTTCCCGGGACCAAGTCACAGTTTGAGGCCGACTGCGATTCAAGAGAGAGTAAAAAGAAGAATATACCGAAGGGGGACATACAGATAGGCAAAGCTTCTGTCTTGCACATAAAGTGACCATACATGAGTGATTACACAATGGAGTGACTCTGAGAGTGTGAAGACACTCAGCTTTCCACAGGCCTCAAGAGGGTTGGGTTCACACTGACAATTGCAGATGACCGCATTTTGGACCAAGCGAACAAATAAAGCAGATTTGACAAAGCGTGCCAACATGGGTGGGGGGGGGGCTTGGTAAAAATAAAACACTGGTTCTGCTGTGGTGCGGAGCATCCCTTGGCCTTCTTCTCACTGGAGTGTGTGTTAGGCACCACACCCCAGGGAGTGGAGAGATGCTAAGGGGCAGATTTACAAGCCCCTTGTGACACTTTTATGCCACTGTTGCGTCACTTTTGTGACGCAGCTGTGGCGTAATCCATGTGCCACGTTGTGACTTATTTACAATGTGACGCATCTAGGCAGATGCGTCATGTTGTAAAGCACTGCGCCACATGAAACCTGCGTCAGGATTCATGTGGGCGTTCTGTCGCAGTGTGGGCGTTCCGTCGGATGAAAGCCTCGGAAAAGTGACGCAGTGAAATCCACAAGATTTCACTTAGTCACTTTTTCTGACGGTTCCGCGTCAAAACCTAGCGCCTGCTTGAAGCAGGCATAAGGCGTGATGCAGTATGTTGGAGATAGGCCGGGTTAGAACAGTGTTAGACTTGCGTTGCGCCCGCTACACGACTCTCGCACTGCGCCAACTTTACACTGGCAGATACGTCACACATCTGCCTATCCATGCGCCACGGCGCGCCTCATTGTAAATGTGGCGCATCCATGGTGGTGCACGGGTAGTTTTGCATGATGCATCTTTCTTGGCGCATCCCTGCTGATTTGCAGGGTTGCACCAGAAGTTGTAAATCTGCGTCACAGTACTCCCTGCTCTTTTTCCCCCTCCCCAGTACACCCACACAGTACAACGCAGGTCCACAGGAGTGAGTTGTGTCATATACTATGGAAGGTATTTCGGAATGGCAGGAAAGGCTGGAGGTTTATGCAGACAAAAGCGTTCTCACATATGGGTATTGAAAGGGGCCACAAAGTTATGAAATGGGTGCTAAATGGAATGATTTATAGTGAAGTGTCAAAACAGTACTATCAGTATTCAAATGGGGAGGGATGGAGTTGTCTCCCAGGCACCATTGCGTTAACAACGTTGTCTAAAAGGAGTGGAAACAACGTTGAACAGAAGTATTTTTTTTCTCCAAAGATTCTTCACTGATCAAATGTTAAGATAGTATCATATTTCTTTTAAACCATTTCCCAAGCATCAGGCAATAGGGCCTAGGGAAAGTTAAGAGCTTGCAGCCTGGATACAATTAGGCACTACCCAGTGATATATGTGGGCAGGCAAAACAGGGATTAGTGGGTAGTCAGAGACACTTGGGTGCATGCAGCGGGGTCAAAGGTGACTCTGCTCCAAGTGCCATAAAAGAGAGCGGGGAGTTCCCCCTTTGAACTTTTGTTTGGAAACACTGTAAGAGTACCCCTCTGTCCCCTCAAGAAAAGATAGGGGAGACCCCTCCAAGAACAAACCAAGATATTGTGGATTATGTACTTGACCTTCGTACAGAGATGGCCGAATACATGAAAAAAACAAATACCTTAAGGGCAGCCAAGAGCTCCAGAGGCTCCGGTATGATCAACAGGCTACCACAGTGGATTTCCATCCAGGGTCGAAGGTGTGGGTGTTGGAGCCTGTGGCACCTGGGGCCCTCCAAGGCAAATGGACTGGACCCTACCCAATCCTTGAGAGAAAGGGGAGGTCACTTACTGAGTGGACCTTGACACATGTAGAAACCCAAAGAGGGTGATACAGGTAAATAGCCTTAAACCCTACAATGATAGGGTTGATGTGGCCATTCTTATGGTTACAGATGAGGATCAGGAGGCAGAGAGTCAGACACTCTCTGATCTCCACTCCCATAACCCTAAAGATGGGTCAATTGATGGAGTGGTCTTTTCAGACACCCTCTCGGCCCAACAGCAGGCTGAATACAGGCAAATCTGGAATTTGTGTTCTGAGCTCATTTTCTTGTTCCCCGGGCAGATTAACTTTTGTAAACATGATGTTGATACTGATGACAGCCTATTTGTCAAAAGCAAAATCTACAGGCAGTCTGACCGTGTCAAGTAAAGCATCGGAGCTGAGTGAAGAAAGGTGCTGGGGTTGGGTGCCATTGAACCCTCGGAGAGCCCCTGGCCAGCCCACTTGTGTTAGTCCCCAAGCCTCATTCCAAGGGTGGAAAGAAAGAAATGAGGTTTTGTGTAGACTACCGGGGCTTCAATGCAGTTATCAAAACACATGCACATCCAATCCCAAGAGCCGATGAGCTGATTGACAGGTTGGGGGCAGCCACATATCTAAGTAGCCTTTGATATCACATCAGGGTGCTGGCAGAAAGGTCTGGCCCCTGGAGCAAAAGAAAACTCAGCATTTTCCTCTCCAGATGTGCACTTTCAGTTCACTGTTATACCCTTTGGTTTGAGAGCTCAGGGGCTCTCGGAGAAGTGTGGCTCAATGGTTAGAGCGGCAGACCCTGATGCAGAGGTCTAGCCCGGGACCAGGGTTCAATTCCCCGCCTCGGCGGGTCTTGGGCTCAAAATTCCACGGACCTGATAATTCTCGCCTCGGTGCCTATTCTAATCATAAAGTCCCACTCTGCAACTCTGGGCAATAGCTTGCTTAATCTCCACAACGGCCCCCACAACGCTAAGGATGCCTGGCCTCCACCTTGGGGGTGCCCAGGAATTGACGCCTCACAGGGAAAGCCAGGACGGGTTCCACAGCGGTATTCGTACAAGCGCCTTGAGACCCTTGCGGGTGAGTAGTGTGCTATACAAGTATCAATTTACATTCAATTTACAAGAATGCCCCTATCAAGTTTCAGAGGTTGGTGAATAAAGTCCTTGCTGGATTGGAAGCCTATAGTGCAGCATCTCTTGATGATAGTGTTGTCTTTAGTTCCACCTGGCAGGATCACCTAATCCAGCTTCAAAAGGTCCTGGAGGTTTTGCAGAGAGCAGGCCTCACTATCAAGGCAGGCAAGTGCAAGATAGGGCAGGACTCTATTGTATACTTGGGCCACCTTGTAGGTAGAGGCCAAATTCATCCCATACAGCCCAACATCCAGACCATTTTGGATCGGGAAGCTCCAATCACCCAGACCCAAGTCCGGGCATTCCATGGCTTGACTGGATACTACAGGAGGTTTGTGCAGGGAAATGGGTCCTTTATGGCCCCACTGACAGAATCGACCTCTAAGGTCGAAGGGCACATTGGAGAGTGAGCTGTCAAAAGGCTTTTGACACGTTGAAAAAGACAATATGCTCAGCACCTATTCTAAAAGCTCCATATTACTCCTGGCAGTTCATGGTGCTGTCAAGACCCTGATTGTTTAGGCTCTCTTAAGTTCCTCAGAAGCAGTTCACAAGACCCACCTTCCAGCACCACTGATTCCCCACTTAGCAAGTTAGTCTTGACCAGATAAGGTGAGTTTCAATAATAGCAATAATTAGGAACCAATATCATCATCCCACGAAAGAAGCAAAGAATGGCTGACATTCAAGTAAGAAGCTTTTATAATCAGTTAGGCAAGTTGGCACAGTTACAGAACAGTAACAGGAGCTTCAGCTCTAGCCTCACTTGAGGGATCGAGGTTTCAATTGACAATGAACATTATTATCCAACTCACATGAAAAGTTTCTTGAAAGGCAAATCACAGTAAATCTCACAGCATAACAAATATAAAGTTTGACTTCTGAATGTCTTAGGGTTCAATACAATATTATAGCCACTCTGTTAATTTCACAGCACTGACTGAAACAATCCCAACGAAGATTGAATGAGAACCAAGTTCCTTGACACTTTTAAAATACTGTCTCGTCAAAAAATGAAACGGAAGTGAAAGAACAATCAGGCAAAGTCTGAACTCAGCAGAACGAGTTAAATAACTTCGTTCGACAAGCCAAAGCAAATAAAGTCGCCAGGGAAACGCCCCTCGCGCGATGTCTGACGAGCGCCCTTGAAGAAATCACCAGCCGGTAACTCAGGACTTGGCACCAAGAACAGAAAAGGATAAATCCTACCTGCGTTTTCAGCAAGCGGATATTCGTGGTAGATTACTACCATTCAAGGAATCTGGAAACTGGAACAGCGGAGAAATCCACAGCGCGGGAGCGAAGACAGGAAACAGGAGACCTCCAAACTCGGGAACCGGCAAAGAATAATCCGCACGGAGACCTGGGCGTGGCTCCTTTTATAGTCCTGGTTGAAGGTACAGGGGCTGCAGAGGGAAAAAAGACCTCGGCAGCAAATTCGAACAAGACCTTCAAAAGCCCTGGGGCCAACAAGCATTGGTAAGGCGGTAACACGCAAAGAACTACCAAGCGAATTGCAACAAGCATTGGCAAGAGGAAACGATCCAAACGGGCACTGACACAGTTCAAAGAAGCATTGGTACAGCACAAAATAAATACTACGACACTATAATACACATAAAGCGAAACCAGCAGTGCATCAGTGGTATGGTGCAGGCAAGAAAACAGGGTACATAAGACAGTTGCAATAGGGATCCTGACAGTGCCCCCCAACAAAAAAGGTGACACCCCCCCCTGAGGCTCAAAACCGGGAGACCGGGTGCTTGACATGAAACAATCGTATTAAACGAGGAGCATGAACGTCCACCTCGGACACCCAAGAATCCTCTTCAGGTCCGTAGCCCTTCCAGGAAAGCAGATACCATAGTTTCCCTTTGACACGTTTACAATCCTTAATACAACGTACTTCAAACTCATCCTGGCCTTTCACACGTAAGGCCGGAGGACGAGCCCTCCTCTTGGCAGTTGCCTTTTTCAACAGGGAAACGTGAAAAACTGGATAAATTCTCATGCCCTTTGGAAGGAGAAGTTTGTAAGTCACAGGGTTTACACACTGAATCACTTTGTATGGACCAATGAATTTCGGGTGGAATTTATAACGGCTCCTGAACTGAAAGTTCTTTGTAGAAAGCCAAACCACGTCCCCTATGTGAAGATCTGGACCCTTCTGCCTTTTTCTGTCTGCAAACCTTTTGTAAGAGGCTTTAGCTTTAAACACATTAGTCCGCAAGACCTTAGTAACTCGTTCCATTTCACGGAAATGTGAATCCAAGGATGGTATATTGGTTTCAGGATGAGCTAGGAGTAAAGGCGAGAAATGGGGATGTCGGCCATAAACAGCAAAAAATGGTGACAAACCAGTAGAGGCATTCTGTAGATTATTGTACGCAAACTCAGCTTCCCATAACAGAGCTAACCAGGAACCCTGCTTTTTGAACAGAAAACATCTCAAATATTGTTTCAGGACTTGGTTAACTCGTTCTGTCTGCCCATCTGATTCAGGATGGAAACTAGTGGAAGTGTTAGTTTTAATGTGGAGAGCTGTACACCAGGCTTTCCAGAACTGCGAAATGAATTGTGATCCACGGTCTGAAGTTATGGACCTGGGAAGACCGTGCAAACGCACCACGTGTTCCAACAATAATTGGACTAGTTGAGAAGAGGTTGGAAGCTTAGAGCAAGCAATTAAGTGGGCCATCTTAGATAAACGATCCACTACTACAAGAATGGTAGTCATACCCTTTTCTTCTGGTAAATCAGTTATGAAATCCATTGCAATGTCCTCCCAGACCTGTGTCGGGGTGGGAAGTGGAAGCAGAAGACCTTTTTTACGACCATGTTCCCCTTTTGCTTGAGCACAAACATCACAGGCTTGTATGAAAGAAAGTACATCCTTACTCCAAGTTGGCCACCAGAAGTTTCTTTGTAGAAGTTCTTTGGTTTTTGTGATCCCAGGATGACCTGCCAATTGACTTTCGTGACACCACTGTAATACCTGTGTTTGTAACTTCTTAGTTGGAACAAATAAGAGATTGGAGTAGAAGGGTAAATTCTGATGAATAGTTCTTTTAGGCCCTTCTTGAACCCAGGATAACAGAGTTGGTATTGGCATAGCTTGTCTTATTTGCTGAAAGAAAACATCGGACATTGTGGCACCTATTACTTGACCTTCTGAAAGCATGCTTGTGGGTTTGGGATCTTGAGGAACTTTATCAGGCTTGTGATCGTATCGCGACAAGGAATCTGCTTTATTATTTTTTGTGCCTGGTCTGAAAGTGATGATGAAATCAAACTCTGCAAAGAATAATGTCCAACGAAGTTGCCTGGGAGTTAAGGCCTTGGCACATCTCAGGAATTGGAGGTTCCAATGGTCTGTGTATACAGTCACCGTATATTTAGCCCCTAACAGGTAGTGGCGCCATTCCTTAAAAGCATAACGAATGGCCAAGAGTTCTTTCTCTGCAATGGTATAGTTGGTTTCTGCAGGCAAAAATTTTCTAGATAAAAAGGCTATAGGATGCAGTTCATTGGTGTTTTGATCTTTTTGAGATAAAATAGCCCCAATTGCGAAGTCAGAAGCATCGGCTTCTACGATAAAAGGCATATCTGAGTGTGGATGTCGTAGAACAGGAGCTTGAGTAAAGGTTCTCTTAAGAGTTTGAAAAGAAGAGTCTGTGTCGGAGGTCCAAATGAATTTAACATTCTTCCTTAGAAGCTGGGTTAAGGGTGTGGCCAGGGTTGAAAAATCCTTGATAAAACGTCGGTAAAAGTTAGCAAAGCCTAAGAAGCGTTGGATATCTTTCACCGAAGTTGGAATTGGCCAATCCAGGATTGCCTGGATTTTCCTTGGAGCCATAGTGATCCCTGATGGAGAGAGAATAAACCCCAGAAATTCAACCTTGGTAGTATGGAACTCACACTTAGACAATTTACAGAACAAACCATGGGTTCTTAAGGTGTTCAATATAATCTTGACGTGTCGTATGTGTTCTTCTGTTGAAGCTGAAAAAATTAGAAGGTCGTCAATGTAAGCTATGACGAACCTATCTAAGAAGTCTCGTAGGACATCATTGATGAAAAATTGAAAGGCAGCCGGAGCATTGCATAAGCCAAAAGGCATTACACAATACTCAAACAGGCCAAAGCGAGTTCGGAAAGCTGTTTTCCACTCATCGCCTGGTCTGATACGTACCAAATGGTAGGCACCTCGCAAGTCGAGTTTCGTAAAAATTGTGGCTGAGCGCACTTGATCAAGAAGTACCGGGATCAAAGGTAGAGGGTATCTATTTTTGATAGTGATGTTATTGAGAGCTCTATAGTCAATGCAGGTGCGCAATTCTCCATTGCTTTTAGGCACGAAGAAAAGAGGAGAGGCTGCCGGAGACTTGGAGGGCCGAATGAAACCATTTTTCAAAAATTTATCAAGGTATTCACGAAGATGAGTGTTCTCCAGTTCGGTCAAGGCATAAATTCTGCTACAGGGTATTTTGGCACCTGGTACTAGGTCAATGGCACAATCATAGTCTCTGTGTGGTGGTAGAGTTTCGGCCTTTTGCTCACAGAAAACATCTGTGTACTCTTCATATATGGATGGTAAGTCTATGTCTTGTTCAGCAGCTGTGGAGATATATAGGGCAGAGGCAGAATGCAGGAGGGTACTAGGAGAGCCCTTTGAATCTTTTTCAGGACTGTCATTACATTCTTGTTTGCACCAAGAGGAATTGAAATCAACAGAACGATCTACCCAGTTGATAACTGGATTATGCAGCGTCAACCAGGGGATGCCCAAGATAACTCCGAATTGGGGTGCATCAATTACATCGAAAGATATGGTCTCTTGGTGTCTTCCTGAGCCTACATTGCAAACCATAGTAATGGGAGTGGTACAGTGAGTGATCATTCCAGAAGTTAGCTGAGTTCCGTCGACTGCATAGACGACTTCGGGTTTTTCTTTCGTGATTATAGGTATGTGTGTTTTTGCAATAAACTTGGAGTCAATAAAATTTCCGGTGGCACCAGAGTCAATCATCACTGCCACCATAATTCGTTTCAGATTGGGCAAGCTAAAGAAAACATTCAAAGTCAAATGAGGCACAGTTAACTGTAAGGTATTTGCAATAGACTGTTCAGGAGGAGATAGCCAACTCGAAAAAGTCTCCTGATCCAAATTCGAGTTCTCTAGTTTTCCGACTTAGTTTCCTTTTTGTCTCGAGACCAAGAGTTCTTAGGTTTTAGCGAACATTCTCTAACGAAGTGCCCCTTTTTTCCACAATAGAGGCACAGTCCATTTTTTCGCCGAGTCTCTTTTTCTTCGGATGTTAAGGGTTTCCTTAGACTTCCGATTTCCATGGGCTCAGTGGCTTCCGGGTTATTTGGGTGTGACCTTTCCTTGGCTCTAGAAAAGATTCGGACGTCTGTTCTCCTTTTATCACCTTTGCGATCAGCTACTCGATGGTCCAAACGAAGACTAAGAGCTATAAGATCTGCACAAGTTCGAGGCTGAGGATCAATTGGTGCTATAAGGTCTTTCAATTCATCTTTAAGCCCTTGATAATAAAGAGCCGTCCTTTTTGCCTCTGGCCAATCAGTCTCTGCTACAAGGCGGTTGAATTGAGTAAGATAGTGTATTAGTTCCTTATTTCCTTGTCTTAGTTCTAAAAGTTCTCTATCAGCAGACCCTGTTATAGTACGTCTATCAAATATCCTTTCAAATTCACGTTTAAACTGTACCCAATTGTATAACAGAGGATCATCCACTTGCACCAAAGGAACAGCCCACATAGCTGCGTCACCACTCAGAAAAGAAATCAAAAAGCCAATTCGAGATTGAGCATTTGGAAATGAAGTTGGCTTAACCATAAAATGTAACTGAACCTGGGTTAAAAAGGTCTGAAATTTGTTAGGCTCCCCAGCGAACCTCTCAGGCTGGGCCAACGGAACAGTTGTAGGAACAGTTACTGACACAGAGGGTGATGAGCTAGCTACATTTGCTTGGAGATGGCCTAAAGACGGTGCTGAGTCTATGCGTGACTGTAAGTGAGTTACCTTATGGGCTAAAGCTGCAGTTTCATTTCTACTAACTTGTAGTTCCGTCTGCAAGTTCCCTATCATTGCACACAGGTCATTCATGGTGGCTTCCATTTGGATACTGCTCGGGAGGAACTAAATTCGTGGGCGGATTATTCTGTCAAGACCCTGATTGTTTAGGCTCTTGTAATGGCAAAGTTTTTGGGCTCTATTTAGCAGTGATATAGACCTTAGTCTTGCTCACATCTAGTATAGGTATTCTTAGCCTGTGTTGGCCCTTTTAAGCCCTTTTTTCCAGACCTAGAAGAGGATAGCTGCTTAATATGATAATAGATCCTTTATTCTTGACTCTAACCTGTCTATTGCCTATTGGCTTTGACATATTAGACACATTGGTATGGTTTATGTAGGTATTCTGACAGAGCTAAGGGGCATTTCATCCCTTTCAGGCCTACAGGCCTAGAGCTAGAGCGACTCCATCTTGAGGGAGCTGAGAGGCTTTTCAGGGTAAAGTTAAAGTTTATAGTTAAGGCTGTTGTTCGCTTGGAGAGAACCGGCTCAGGCTGGCCCTTATCGAAGGAATGTATTTTTCTCCACTCCGAAGACACAACTTCAGGCTGGCCAGCTGGGAACGTGTCCTTGGTACGGGGAGGTACAAGAATTTGGTGGGCGGCAGGTTACTGGCCGTAACTTTCCATGAAAGGACAAGCTTCCATATTAGCGAGCTACAGGAGAGGAGGAGTGTTCATTCCAGCTTGTGTGCAGTTCAGCCTGGAGCTCAGAACAGCTTGGAGCTCAGAACAGCTGGGAGCTCAGTTCAGCTTGGAGCTCAATTCAGCTTGGAGAGAGAGAGAGAATGTCTGCTGGAGATGCAGAATAGAGTGCAGTTCTTAAATGGAGAAAGAAGGCAGACGATTGCTGAAGATGAGGAGAGAGAGAGAGCAGTGCAGAGGGCATCAAAGAAGGCTGTCAGCTGGAGCAACTGAACCAGAGGCGTGGTGATGTGGTGAAGGAGGGAGAGACAGAGAGAGCCCTAATCCCACCAGAGGCAGGGAGAGCCCTAATCCCACCAGAGGCAGAGAGAGAAATCTTCCTTCTAATAGGTGAGGTAGTCTGAATTAGTTACACTTACACTTCTATTGTATGTCTAATCTTTTCCCTTTCAGCGGAGTGTTCCTGTTATGTTTAATCTTTTCTCTTTCAGCGGTGTGTTCTACCTATAGTCTTTGTCAGTTACAGATCTGTGTAAATGTTTATATTGTTCTAATAAAATAACCCCCAGTTTGTAGCAAACTGGCATGTGTCTTATATTTTTGTTCAATCTAGGTAAATGTATCTCCTAGGTGTTTACTAGGTACATGAATGGATGAGTAATCCCAATCAGGTAAGTGGTGATCACATAAATAGGGAGTGAGTGGACCTATGATGCCAAGAATAAGAGGTACATTATATTAATTGGCTAACTCCTAATATTGTAGTAGCAGACCCTTAGTGAAGAGACTTCCCAATATATATATATATATAGGTGTTCATAGGAATGTGGTCGTCGTTGATATGCGGCGTTAGTGAGAACGTTGGGTAGGAGACCAGCGTGTATACCCACAAGATTGTGGCTTGAATAAGTGAGAGCGTCAGGGAGGAGACTGGCGTGGAGGTTTGCCGGATTGCGAACCGTTTGGAAAAGGGAGCATTGGGTTCTGCAGGCCCATGTGTAGACGCACCGGATTGTGTGTCATATCTGCCCTAGGGTAGATCAGTCTGGGTCTGAGTGGCCGCGAGACTAACTGATGGATGAGTGTGGTGTAGGGTATGGATATCCCTAGTAATCAGTGAGTATTCTTAGTATCCCTATAGATTTAGTGGTGTTTTTAATAATATGAGCTTGTATATTGCGAGTTCCCCATCCTCAGGTAGGTACCCTGGTGCCTGGATGGATAGTCCTGAGGAGGGATGTGATTACGTTCTGGCTGGGTTGGAGGGGCCCCTAGGGGCTGATCCCATCTAATCAGAAAATCCGGTCATAACAGCTCTCTTAAGTTCCTCAGAAGCAGTTCACAAGACCCACCTTCCAGCACCACTGATTCCCCACTTAGCAAGTTAGTCTTGACCAGATAAGGTGAGTTTCAATAATAGCAATAATTAGGAACCAATATCATCATCCCACGAAAGAAGCAAAGAATGGCTGACATTCAAGTAAGAAGCTTTTATAATCAGTTAGGCAAGTTGGCACAGTTACAGAACAGTAACAGGAGCTTCAGCTCTAGCCTCACTTGAGGGATCGAGGTTTCAATTGACAATGAACATTATTATCCAACTCACATGAAAAGTTTCTTGAAAGGCAAATCACAGTAAATCTCACAGCATAACAAATATAAAGTTTGACTTCTGAATGTCTTAGGGTTCAATACAATATTATAGCCACTCTGTTAATTTCACAGCACTGACTGAAACAATCCCAACGAAGATTGAATGAGAACCAAGTTCCTTGACACTTTTAAAATACTGTCTCGTCAAAAAATGAAACGGAAGTGAAAGAACAATCAGGCAAAGTCTGAACTCAGCAGAACGAGTTAAATAACTTCGTTCGACAAGCCAAAGCAAATAAAGTCGCCAGGGAAACGCCCCTCGCGCGATGTCTGACGAGCGCCCTTGAAGAAATCACCAGCCGGTAACTCAGGACTTGGCACCAAGAACAGAAAAGGATAAATCCTACCTGCGTTTTCAGCAAGCGGATATTCGTGGTAGATTACTACCATTCAAGGAATCTGGAAACTGGAACAGCGGAGAAATCCACAGCGCGGGAGCGAAGACAGGAAACAGGAGACCTCCAAACTCGGGAACCGGCAAAGAATAATCCGCACGGAGACCTGGGCGTGGCTCCTTTTATAGTCCTGGTTGAAGGTACAGGGGCTGCAGAGGGAAAAAAGACCTCGGCAGCAAATTCGAACAAGACCTTCAAAAGCCCTGGGGCCAACAAGCATTGGTAAGGCGGTAACACGCAAAGAACTACCAAGCGAATTGCAACAAGCATTGGCAAGAGGAAACGATCCAAACGGGCACTGACACAGTTCAAAGAAGCATTGGTACAGCACAAAATAAATACTACGACACTATAATACACATAAAGCGAAACCAGCAGTGCATCAGTGGTATGGTGCAGGCAAGAAAACAGGGTACATAAGACAGTTGCAATAGGGATCCTGACAGGTGCAGACAGATGCCTCTGAACATGGAATAGGAGCGGTCCTATCCCAGACCAATAGATGGCCATGACCAACCCGTTGCTTGCATAAGCAGGAGGCTTCTCCCCAGGGAGCAGCAGTGGAGTGCAAGAAAGAGGAAAACATTTGCTGTGGTTTGGTCCCTGGAGAAGCCAAGACCGCACCTGTTTGGTTCTCACTCCATTGTCCAAACTGACCATAGACCTAACAAATGCCTCATCTAGATGAAAGGAGACAATCCCAAATTGTTAAGGTGGCCCATATAGGGGATACACTTTCCAGTGGAACACAGATCCACAGACCTGGGACTGACTATGCCACAGCAGATGGTCTTTCCAGGTTCTTCCATTAGAAGATGAAGACTCCTTAGGGAAAGGTTAGTCTCATCCTCTTTCATTTGGGGGCAGGTGTTGTGTGGTAAAGTGCCTCTTTTTGCATGGTTAGCCTTCACTTTTTTCCTGATGCCTTATGTAATTTTGAACTGTAATCAGGTCCCCTAGTGCCAGATCTCTTTCCCAAGACATTGTTCCATGATTGGCACAATTCCAGCTATCCCTGTAAGTCCCTAGTATGTGGTAGCCCTGGTACCTGGGGCATTGGTACTGAAGAGTCTTTTGGGACTGCCACACTTGTTGTGCCACCCCAGGGCACCCTCACCAAGGCTAAGCACTCTACCATTACAAAATGATTGTCATGATGCAGGAAAAATTGAACAGTCTTCTTGGCACAAAATCCTGTGTGCAATGGCAACCCTAGATATGAGTAAGTCACCCCTACTGCAGGCCTTTAGCCCTGTGGCAGGGCACACTATATCCTATGTGAGGACATATCAGCATGAGCAGATAAGCCCCTACAACGTCCAGTCCATTCTGTGATGTTGTAAGTGAACAGGGAGGCCATGAAGAGTGAAAGGGCTGAATACTTGTCAACATGAGTTTCCTAGTTCCTTGCTGGGTTGACTGATATCTAAGGTGTTTGGTACCAAATATTTTATTGTAATACGTCTGCACTGATGCCAGTGCTGGATTTATTAATAAATTCACACAGGAGACCCTTTTTGAGGGTCCCCTGAAACTTAACCAAACACTAGTGGGGTGTCTGGCTGGTTTTCACCAGCCTGCCACCACCAGACATGTTTCTGACCTCATGGGGTGAGAGCCAGCCCTCTCAGAGGACAGAGAGAAAGCCTGCTCTGGGCAGGGAGGTTTCACACCTCCTCCAGGATAGAATGGTCTTCCCTGGCAGGAAGCTTCAAAGGCAATGCCACCTTTGAAATCCAACCAAGGAACCCCCAGATAGTGGGTGAGCCAAACCCCCTTTCCTGCTCCACTTTTGGTTAAAGGAAAGGTGAGAAAATGAGTTAGAGGGTCCCCCTCAGCCTGCACCACTCCTAGGGTGGGGAGGCAAGGTGAACCCCTCTCCCGAAATTCCACAATCTTGAGATGGTGATAAAGCCTCAAATGAGGGCTAGGCTAGTGCCTCTTCCAACAGGAAGTGGTCAAAAGAGAGTTTAGACACCCTAAAAGGTAGATAGCTCATTGGCTACTACCTATCACCCCTTGTAAAGCTCATAAATTCAGTATTTACGTGCTCCCCAATGCATGAACCTTACATTTATAAAGAGAAGGACGGAAGAAGAACGAAGACCTGCTATGCGGGAACAGAAACCCTGCTGTGGAAAGAAAAGGCGCCAAACCCCACCAGCTGGAAAAAGGACTAGACAATCGCTGCTGTGTTGTCCTGAACCCTGAAAGGACTCCAGGAACCCCAGAGCACCCCCAACCTTTGAGAAATCACAGGGAAGCTCCCTGGGAGTGAAGGTTTCAGTCCCCTGCACATCGCAGGCACCAATCCAGTGAAGTCCCATTTGTTGGACTGCTGCTCTCCGACGACCTCGATGCAGCACCAAAGCAAGAAGAGGTACAACAGCTCCAGAGGGTCAGATCTGCTTCCACACCAAGCACCAGGACCTACTGGTGCCGCAGCGTACCAATACCCGAGGTACCGGACCCCCAATGGTAAAAACCAAAGAGTCCATTCCAGACTCCTAGAAGCAAACAACCATTGAGGGACATAAAGACACCCGAGACCCACTTACCGAGTGGCCCAGCTGTCCCGAGATCACCTCTCAAGTTTACCATTCTTACTGTGAGGACCGTAAAGACGCAC
The DNA here is from genome assembly GCF_964263255.1 of Lissotriton vulgaris. Classification (NCBI taxonomy): domain Eukaryota; kingdom Metazoa; phylum Chordata; class Amphibia; order Caudata; family Salamandridae; genus Lissotriton; species Lissotriton vulgaris. The sequence goes on along the minus strand of NC_141693.1, from coordinate 2,005,853,157 downwards.
AGCGCCCGGCTGACCTGTTCGCTCTGCACCCGGCTCCACCATCCCCAGAACCAACCAACCAGCTCTGCTCCCATAGTCCCAGGCCCGGGCCACCTCCTCCCTCCAAGAAGACCAAAAGAGACTTACCTGCTGGTCCACTTGTGCAGTGTATTTTCAAGTGACAACCTTTGTCTTTGCACACCACTTTCCAAGATCCTCATCACTCTGACCCCACCCGGTCCGGGATGCTCCTGAACTTCTCCCACTGGAACTGTGGACCGTTTCCGCCATCGGCCTAAACCGAGACCGTGAACTTCATGGAAGCGTTGCCTGATTTTATTAACATTTTTCCTCTATTTCCCCATGAATTCCTATTGTGCTTAACTGTGCACAAGAGCGATATATTTTCTGAACTTTAAAAATCGTAGCTCCGGAAGTACTTACATTATAACTGTGCTCTTGATCTTAAATATATATGATTACAAATTGGTCTTGGATTTATTCCTGTGTGTGCCTCTCATATATTGCCTCTGTGAATGCAACAAATGCTTATCACTACCAGGTGAAAAGCCTAACTGCTCGCCCACACTGCCACATAAAGAGCATTAGAATTATCTGCTTTTACCTCAGTACCATTTGGGGATTCTATAGACTATATAAAGAGCCAGCTTCCTACACATTTGTTCTTCAGTGCCTGTGAAGCACACCCGATCACGTCTCTGACATTCATCCCTCAGTGCCTGTGATGCACAACCTATCACATCTCTGACATTCATCCCTCAGTACCTGTGATGCACACCCGATCACGTCTCTGACATTCATCCCTCAGTGCCTGTGATGCACACCCGATCACGTCTCTGACATTCATCCTTCAGTGACTGTGATGCACACCCGATCACGTCTCTGACATTCATCCTTCAGTGACTGTGATGCACAACCTATCACATCTCTGACATTCATCCCTCAGTACCTGTGATGCACACCCGATCACGTCTCTGACATTCATCCCTCAGTGCCTGTGATGCACACCCGATCACGTCTCTTCATTCATCCTTCAGTGACTGTGATGCACAACCTATCACATCTCTGACATTCATCCCTCAGTACCTGTGATGCACACCCGATCACGTCTCTGACATTCATCCCTCAGTGCCTGTGATGCACACCCGATCACGTCTCTGACATTCATCCCTCAGTGCCTGTGATGCACACCCGATCACGTCTCTGACATTCATCCCTCAGTGCCTGTGATACACACCCGATCACATCTCTGACATTCATCCCTAAGTCCCTCTGATGCACACCCGATCACGTCTCTGACATTCATCCCTCAGTACCTGTGATGCACACCCGATCACGTCTCTGACATTCATCCCTCAGTGCCTGTGATACACACCCGATCACGTCTCTGACATTCATCCTTCAGTGCCTGTGATGCACACCCGATCACGTCTCTGACATTCATCCCTCAGTACCTGTGATACACACCCGATCACGTCTCTGACATTCATCCCTCAGTACCTGTGATGCACACCCGATCACGTCTCTGACATTAATCCTTCAGTGCCTGTGATGCACACCCTATCACATCTCTGACATTCATCCCTCAGTACCTGTGATGCACACCCGATCACGTCTCTGACATTCATCCCTTAGTGCCTGTGATGCACATCCGATCACGTCTCTGACATTCATCCTTCAGTGCCTGTGATGCACACCCGATCACGCACACCCGATCACGTCTCTGACATTCATCCTTCAGTGCCTGTGATGTACACCCAATCACGTCTCTGACATTCATCCTTCAGTGCCTGTTATGTACACCCGATCAAGTCTCTGACATTCATCCCTCAGTGCTTGTGATGCACATCCCATCACGTCTCTGAAATTCATCCCTCAGTGTCTGTGATGCACACCCGATCACACCTTTGACATTCATCCTTCAGTGCCTGTGATGCACACCCGATCACATCTCTGACATTCATCCTTCAGTGCATGTGATGCACACCCTATCACACCTCTGACATTTATTCTTCAGTGCCTGTGATGCACACCCCATTGTGTCACTGTCATTCATCCTTCACTACCTGTGATGCACAGACAGAGCAGTCTCTGACATTCATCCTTCAGTGCCTGTGATGCACAGACAGAGCCGTCTCCGACATTCATCCTTTAGTGCCTGTGATGCAAAAACAGAGGCGTCTCTGACATTCATCCTTCAGTGCCTGTGATACACAAACAGAGTTGTCTCTGACATTCATCCTTCAGCGCCTACGATGCACAGGCAGAGCCCGTCTCTGACATTCATACTTCAGTGCCTGTGATGCACACACCATAGCACATCTGACATTCATCCTTCAGTGCCTGTGATGCACAGACAGAGCCGTCTCTGACATTAATCCTTCAGTGCCTGTGATGCACAGACAGAGCCGTCTCTGACATTCATCCTTCAGTGCCTGTGATACGAGACAGAGCCGTCTCTGACATTCATCCTTCAGTGCTCGTGATTCACAGACAGAGCCATCTCTGACATTCATCCTTCAGTGCCTGTGATGCACATCCCATTGCATCTCTGACATTCATACATCAGTGCCTGTGATTCACAGCCTATCACCCCTCTGACATTCATCCTTCAGTGCCTGTGATGCACACCAGATCTCGTCTCTGACATTCATCCCATCGAGTCTCGAACATGTATCCCTCATTGCCTGTGATGCACAACCGATCTGTAATTCATCTTTCAGTGCCTGTGATGCACATCCGTTCACGTCTCTGACATTCATCCTTCAGTGCCTGTGATGCACACCCAATCACGTCTCTGACGTTCATCCTTCAGTGCCAGTGGTGCACACACGATCACGTCTCTGATAATCATCCCTCAGTGCCTGTGATGCACACACCATTGCGCCTCGGACATTCATCCTTCAGTGCCTATAATGCACATCTATCGAGTCTCTGACATTCGTCCTTTAGTGCCTGTGATGTACACCAGTTCATGTCTCTGACGTTCATCCTTCAGTGCCTGTGATGCACACCCTATCACGTCTCTGACATTCATCCTTCAGTGCCTGTAATGCACAGACAGAGCCGTCTCTGACATTAATCCTTCAGTGCCTGTGATGCACAGACAGAGGCATCTCTGACATTCATCCTTCAGTTCCTGTGATGCACAGACAGAGCTGTCTCTGACATTCATCCTTCAGTGCCTGTGACACAGACAGAGCCGTCTCTGACATTCATTGTTCAGTGCCTGTGATGCACATACAGAGCTGTCTCTTACATTCATCCTTCAGTGCCAGTGGTGCACACACGATCACGTCTCTGACATTCATCCCTCAGTGCCTGTGATGCACACACCATTGCGCCTCGGACATTCATCCTTCAGTGCCTGTAATGCACATCCTATTGAGTCTCTGACATTCGTCCTTTAGTGCCTGTGATGCACACCCGTTCACATCTCTGACGTTCATCCTTCAGTGCCTGTGATGCACACCCTATCACGTCTCTGACCTTCATCCTTCAGTGCCTGTAATCCACAGACAGAGCCGTCTCTGACATTAATCCTTCAGTGCCTGTGATATACAGACAGAGCCGTCTCTGATATTCATACTTCAGTGCACGTGATACACAGACAGAGCCGTCTCTGACATTCATTCTTCAGTGCCTGTGATGCACAGACAGGATCTATGACAGAATATCGACTACAAAAATATCGACCTACAAGAATATCGAGTCAACAATATCGAGGGCAAAAATATCGACATCCTATCTACAACATGGTAAGTACAAAAATATCGAAAAAATAATATCGTTGTAAAAAATATCGATGTTAAAAATATCGATTTTTTTTTAATATATATAAATGTAAAAGTAAGTATATAACACTAATAAATAAAATAAACATATTTAAAAGTATCTAATAATGTTTAAAATTAATAAATAAAAATATATACAGTAAAGATATAATATATATGTACTAAACAATAAGTATTAATAATTAATTTACTAAAAATACCCCTTTACCCAAGAACTGAAGAAATAATCTCTTGGCCTTCAGGAAGGAGCTGAAGACTCTGCTCTTCACCTAGTAACCCGCGTTTCTGCAGTTTGCTTACCTTTTGGTTTTTCTGTTTCTAGGGGCCTCTTTGCTAAAGCGCCGGGACACCCTTTGGGGTAGCCGTGCGCTCTAAAAGTGTGGCTAACATTAACATTAACATTAACATTAACATTAACATTAACTGAAAACTGACCCTGAACCCTAAAAATACCCCTTTACCCAAAAACTGAAAACTGACCCTGAACCCTAAAAATACCCCTTTACCCATGAACTGAAAACTGACCCTGAACCCTAAAAATACCCCTTTCCCCATGAACTGAAAACTGACCCTGAACCCTAAAAATACCCCTTTACCCATGAACTGAAAACTGACCCTGAACCCTAAAAATACCCCTTTACCCATGAACTGAAAACTGACCCTGAACCCTAAAAATACCCCTTTACCCAAAAACTGAAAACTGACCCTGAACCCTAAAAATACCCCTTTACCCATGAACTGAAAACTGACCCTGAACCCTAAAAATACCCCTTTACCCATGAACTGAAAACTGACCCTGAACACTAAAAATACCCATTTACCCATGAACTGAAAACTGACCCTGAACCCTAAAAATACCCCTTTACCCAAAAACAGAAAACTGACCCTGAACCCTAAAAATACCCCTTTACCCATGAACTGAAAACTGACCCTGAACACTAAAAATACCCCTTTACCCATGAACTGAAAACTGACCCTGAACCCTAAAAATACCCCTTTACCCAAAAACTGAAAACTGACCCTGAACCCTAAAAATACCCCTTTACCCATGAACTGAAAACTGACCCTGAACACTAAAAATACCCCTTTACCCATGAACTGAAAACTGACCCTGAACCCTAAAAATACCCCTTTACCCAAAAACTGAAAACTGACCCTGAACCCTAAAAACACCCCTTTACCCAAAAACTGAAAACTGCCCCTAAACACTCAAAATACCCCTTTACCCAAAAACCCAAAAATGACCCTGAACCCTAAAAATACTCCTTAACCCAAAGTTAAATAATATTATTTAATTAGCAATTAATTATTAATTAACAATAACAATAAAGTAAATATATTAGCACATAAGCTGTAATTAATATAATTTAATAATTATTATCATTTTTCCCCAATTAATTAATTAACAGTAACTAAAAATTATATATAAATAAATTACTCTAATAATGTAATTAACTAACTAATATTATTTAATTACCAATTAATTACTAATTTAAAATATGTACCAAATTATATTAACTAATTAACTAATTAATATTAATTATTTGCCAATTAATTAGTTATAAATATTTAAAAACATATATTAATTAATTAATTATTATTAAATTACTCCCCACCCTATTCCCCTATAAACCCACATCCCGCTACAGAAAATATATATCAATTAATCAATTAATTATTTCCCAATTAATCAATATTAATTAGCAAATAATTATAATTAATTAATTAATCCTACTAATTATTAATCAACTTACCATAATTAAATTACTTCCCACCCTATTCCCCTATAAACCCACAACCCGCTCCGGTACTAAAACATCAAATTTACTTATAAATTTCTATATTATTATAGAAAATGTATACACATATAATAGTAATTATTTTAAATACTTAAATTAAACATATAACACATACATAATAAAAAACTATAAAATAATACAAATATCGATATTAGTGTCATCGAAATTATTAACATCGATATATATGCTATCGATATTACTAACTTCGATATTACTTACATCGATATTAAGTATTTCGATATTACTTACCTTGGGTCGATATTCTGTCCTACGATATTCTTGCCTTCGATATTATGCTCCTTCGATATTACAGACTCGATATTATGGTAAGTCGATATTTACAACTCGATATTTTGACTGTCTACCGCACAGACAGAGCCATCTCTGACATTCATTCTTCAGTGCCTGTGATTCACAATCGATCACGCCTCTGACATTCATCCTTCAGTGCCTGTGATGCACAGACAGAGCCGTCTCTGACATTCATTCTTCAGTGCCTGTGATCCACAGACAGAGCCGTCTCTGACATTCATTCTTCAGTGCCTGTGATGCACAGACAGAGCCGTCTCTGAAATTCATCCTTCAGTGCCCGTGATCCACAGACAGAGCCGTCTCTGACATTCATCCTTCAGTGCCTGTGATGCACCTCCCATTGCGTCTCTGACATTCATCCCTCAGTGCCTGTGATTCACAGCCTATCACGTCTCTGACATTCATCCCTCATTGCCTGTGATGCACAAGCGATCTGTAATTCATCATTCAGTGCCTGTGATGCACATCAGTTCACGTCTCTGACATTCATCCTTCAGTGCCTGTGATGCACACCCAATCACGTCTCTGACGTTCATCCTTACTGCCAGTGGTGCACACACGATCACATCTCTGACATTCATCCCTCAGTGCCTGTGATGCACACACCATTGCGCCTCGGACATTCATCCTTCAGTGCCTGTTATGCACACCCCATCACGTCTCTGACATTCATCCTTCAGTGCCTGTGATGCACCGACAGAGCTGTCTCTGACATTCATCCTTCAGTGCCTGTGATGCACCGAAAGAGCCGTCTCTGACATTCATCCTTTATTGCCTGTGATACACAGACAGAGTTGTCTCTGACATTCATCCTTCAGTGCCTGCGATGCACAGGCAGAGCCCGTCTCTGACATTCATCCTTCAGTGCCTGTGATACACACCCGATCATGTCTCTGACATTCATCCTTCAGTGACTGTGATGCACACCCGATCACGCCTCTGACATTCATCCTTCAGTGCCTGTAATGCACAGACAGAGGCGTCTCTAATATTCATCCTTCAGTGCCTGTGATACACACCCGATCACGCCTCTGACATTCATCCTTCAGTGCCTGTGATGCACACCGCATCGCATCTCTGACATTCATCCCTCAGTGCCTGTGATGCACACCCCATCCCGCCTCTGACATTCATCCTTCAGTGCCTGTGATACACACCTGATCATGCCTCTGACATTCATCCTTCAGGGCCTGTGATACACACCCGATCATGTCTCTGACATTCATCATTCAGTGACTGGGATGCACACCCGATCACGCCTCTGATATTTATCCTTCAGTGCCTGTGATGCACAGACAGAGCCGTCTCTGACATTCATCCTTCAGTGTCTGTGATGCACATCCCATCGCGTCTCTGACAATTATCCCTCAGTGCCTGTGATTCACAGCCTATCACGCCTCTGACATTCATCCTTCAGTTACTGTGAGGAACACCCGATCGCATCTCTGACATTCATCCTTCAGTGCCTGTAATTCACATCCTATCGAGTCTCTGACATTCGTCCTTTAGTGCCTGTGATGCACACCCGTTCACGTCTCCGACGTTCATCCTTCAGTGCCTGTGATGAACATCCTTTCACGTCTCTGACATTCATCCTTCAGTGCCTGTAATGCACAGACAGAGCCATCTCTGACATTCATCCTTCAGTGCCTATGATGCACAGACAGAGCCGTCTCTGACATTCATCCTTTAGTGCCTGTGATGCACCGACAGAGCCGTCTAACATTCATCCTTCAGTGCCTGTAATGCACAGACAGAGCCATCTCTGAAACTCATCCTTCAGTGCCTGTGATGCACATCCCATCACGCCTCTTACATTGATCATTCAATGGCTGCGATTCAATGACTTTCATCATTTAGTGCCTGTTATGCACACCCCATCACGTCTCTTACATTCATCATTCAGTGCCTGTTATGCACACCCCATCACGCCTCTTACATTCATCCTTCAGTGCCTGTGATTCACATACAGAGCCGTGTCTGACATTCATCATTCAGTGCCTGTGATTCACAATCACTCATGCCTCTGACATTCATCCTTCAGTGCCTGTGATGCACAGACAGAGCCGTCTCTGACATTCATCCTTCAGTGCCTGTGGTGCACACCCGATTACGCCTCTGACATGCTTGCTTGTCATGGATGTGTTTTACGCAGGCGCATTGCTGGACCAGCCCAGAGCATGTGACTCACGCTCCGCCCCCTCCCCACCTAAATTGTCTTATTCAGGGGCCGCCAGCACGGCATCATATTTTGTCGCAGTCATTCTGCATCTGCAAAGTGTTCAATATGTGAGCAAGTGGAACATTCCTGTGATCTCTGAGGGCCCTTCTTCCAGGAAACGCTGCTTGTACAGAGCGCCCACGTGGCTGCAAGGGATGAACAGAGGGTTCTTGGTACTTGTTTGTTAGTTGTTACCATGGCTGCCTCAGTATTTCTCCCCTTGGCCAAGCCCGGGCTCTTCAACCATTAATGTGGTGTGCAGTGGTAGAAGTGGGCGGGATCGGAATGGCACGGCGTGCCCCTACTTTTAAAATTATTTCAGTCCGTTCCCCTACTTCTTTCTTTCAAAAAATCGTCCCGGGACGGCAAGAATGGTCCAACTTAAAAACGATAACTTTTTCATTCCGCTTCCAGGGGCTGCTCGCACTTCTCTGTTGTGCTCCAGAGGCTGCAGCAGACCCCGCCCCCCCCCCTGAGCTCGCACAGACCGAGGGCGGCCCATTGTCATTCCGATTGAGGCTGATACCCCCTTTGGAATGACAATGCGCCCCCCTCTGCCTTTAGCTGTCATGTGCCAGTGAGATCGGAGTTGGTGATTACAGAGGCGCTTTCCCCAGACAGAGGACTGTGGGGAACTTGACACCAACTCTGCGAAACCTGCATGATTATTTTTTGGTTAAGGTGGTAAGAAGTCTTTGTAAGAAGTTTGTGAGGAAAACAAACGCATGATAAATTGCGACTTGTAATTTTAGGCCTCAATGTCCGTGGCAACTGATCTAGTTTAAACTTGATACTCCTTTGTCCAGCTCCTTGAAGATGTCCATTCCTGCGAATGTCATGAAGCAACCAGGGCCAGAAACTGTAGATCCACAGCCACACCGTGGCTTCAGCATACTCTACAGTTTTTTTCGGGCAATAATTCGGGGTTTTCCTGCACAGCCGCTAATTTAACATTCCAGGCCTGTTCTGTAATATTGTTGTTAGTCTCCTGGTGTTTTGTCGTGATACTTGCTTATCGACTTGTATGCTTTGTGTACTTTTGCTTATTCAGGACCTGTCATTTTTAACAGACAGCTCTCAACGTGGCATTTGTGGATATAGCGGTATTTTGCAGGACAAAATTGTTTGGGGTGTTGGGGAATGTTCTAGTCTGTAATGAACGGGACATGTATTGCTCTGAACCAGAAAAGGCGACCAAGAGTTCGTTTTGACCGAGTTTCTCGGAGGTTCACAGTTTTCTACAGCAAGTTGTGGTGGTTTGAAGCGATTGTGATTTTGCGTGAATGTTCCCTTGAGTGTATGTGCTCTAAAGGCATGAATTTTCGTGGAAACCCCTGCCTGTAAAGACCCCTGCTAAGGGAATCATTTGTACGCTGACCAAGTTACTTACATACATGAAGGTTGTTTACTTGCTGTCCCGTTAGTAGAGGTGATGGGGCGGGAGAGGTAACCGGGCAGGAGAGGCAACAGGGATGGAGAGGTGACGGGGCAGGAGAGGTGACGGAGCAGAAGAGGTGACGGGGCAGGAGAAGTGATGGGGCAGGAGAAGTGACGGGGCAGGAGCGGTGAACAGTCAGGAGCAGTGAATGGATAGGGGCAGTGAATGGATAGGCAGTGAATGGATAGGGGCAGTGAATGGATAGGGCAGTGAATGGATAGGGCAGTGAATGGATAGGGACAGTGAATGGATAGGGCAGCGAACGGATAGGGGCAGGAGTAGTGATGGGACAGGAGAAGTGATGGGGCAGGAGTGCTGACTGGACAGGAGCGGTGACCGGGCAGGGGAAATGACAGGGAAGGAGCGGTGACGGGGTAGAAGTGACTTGTACTTATGTTCCTTGCCTATTTATTTATATACTATTGCATGACATTCACTGATGTGTCTGCAAAGCATACCTGTTGTCCTGAATTTGTGTGCTGAATTTTGACCCCTTATCCTGAATTTTTACACTCACTATCCTGAATTTGCGCCCATGCCATTGTTCCTGCTTATATTTCGCACGCTTTACATACACCTGTATTCCCTATGAGTATTTGCTTTTTCCTGAATTAAACCTCAAATAAACATGTTTATCCATTGTTTGAATTAAATAACGTTATAAACTGTAACTGGTCAGTAAAAAAGGCTAAACGTACTTAAAATTGGTATGTTTTGCGATTTCTAGCCACACCCCTGACTCCGCCCACTGATCCAATCTTCGGTTATTCCCGCTCCCTGATTCTCCACCCACAGTTCCCCTACTTTTTATTCCCCACTTCGACCACTGGTGGTGTGTACCTGGGTACTTGGTACCTGCTGGGCAGCTGCTGAGAGGCACACAGGTCTGCTGGGTAGAATGCTAGAATTCATCTCACCCAATAGGAACTTGCTATCAAACCACGCCCTTTCAAGCTCATGGGGCCAATCATATTTGTCAGTCACTGACAGAGGTTAAAATGCACTCTGAGGGTCGCGATAGGGGGTGGCAGGAGAGCCCCTCCCCCCAGGGAGGGCTGAGTCTTGTAAAGCAGTGCACTTTTATGCACTTATTTATTTGTAAAGTGTTTCCTGTGGCATTTCCGTTATTCAGAGGACTCACGGAAGGGACTGCATCTTGAAACTCTCACTGGGAATGAAGGGTCCAAGTGGGTGGGGCCAGTCACCCCGACACTCGACCTCTATCAACAAGGCCTGAAGCTCTAAACTGTTGAAAGACCAGGAGTTAAATACAGGGCATGTATTAAACAGGGGAATCCAGGCGCTATATTTAAACAGGTCCTGCACACATGCTCCAAGGTAATAGTAGGAATCACGAGGGAGGGCAGTTCCTAAGGGAGGGGAAGGAGGGAAAAGGAAGGTCTTTTCAAAACGTTCCCTCACACACCCCGAAGGATGTCATGCTTCATCATAGGGCCTGCTACTGGTCGGCCCGGCGATGCAATGCCCGACGGGCACCCGCGAAGGGGCTCTTTGAGAGATCTTTTGGTGATGAAGCTGTAGGGTGAGTGCAGGTGTGTGGGATAGGTAGTGCAGTGAGTGTGAAGAATAAAATAGGTCTAGGGATCTCCCAACTAATTGTATTTATTTACAAGGGACACTAGCCTAGCTAAAAGACTGGGCCCTAACTAGATATAATGATCCTATAGGGCTGTTGTGGTGCTTAAGGTCGACACGTTTCGTGCCTATTAGCCCCTAACGGGTCAGTTGACACTTCATCAGGGGCAAGGAAAATAAGTACTCTGGCATTATAGCATTACTGGTTTAGTAAATACCAATCCATAATCAGATGCAAGTTCAAGTGCCCCGGGTCAAGGGATCCCGAGGTGAAAGACCCCAACAATGTAGGTCTGAAGGCTGACAGGGATGGCAGAGCTTTGCTCTGATGGCAGGTCTACAGAGCACTTGCTTTGATCTACGCTCACTCTGGGCCCAGAGCGAGAGTAGGATCGAAGCAAGTGCTCTGCCGGCCTGCCATCAGAGCAAAGCTCTGCCATCCCCATCAGCCTTAAGCCCTATAGTGCCGGAGTACTTATTTTCCTTGGTCCCCCAACATTTCTATAAACTGGTTCTGAATAGTAGGCCACATGTGGGATTGAGCAAACCTTTTTCTGAGCTTGACACCAACAAATGAACTAATTCTAAAACATTTCCTCTACTTCCCGTTGATTCAGGTTCATCATCAGTATCGTAATAAATTCCTCCTCAGTGACCTAGTAAAACCAAATTTTGTTTAGCTAGAAATCTTATGATATCCAACAATCTTGAAAGTATCTTCCTCCACTTCTTCACTTCATTTTCACCTTATTATTGTTGCTTTTTATCAATTGTTGCTCCTAGTCAGATTTAATTTCCAACTCCTTCCATTGTGTGAAAGATCGAACATGGGCCATGCTAGATTCATGATTCAATATTTCAGGATTACATTTCCACCACATGTTGAATCCATCCGCAGAATCAACATTTGAATGACTTCTGTCTGTAAATAGTCTGTAACAAAAGCAGCAAAGAGCTTTCTTGGAAGGAGAGTACATCATCCACGACCTCAAAATGTGTTCATTATTTGGCACAGAGTTCGTACAAACCACTCACATGTATGTTTTCTGTTTCGTCCTTTGATCGAAGCACCCTCACAAATCTCTTCACCAAAATCATCTAAGTATTGAACCAGAGATGAACCTTGAATTACCAGTAAAATCAATGTTTCATCGTTACTCTTACTTGGCTAAAGACTTGCATCTTTTAAGCCAAGAGATGGATTGTTTTGTTTGTTGCACTCCTTATTGCGTTGAAGTTGAAGAATCACTTGACTTTGTTGGGGGTTTGAATTCTGAATTTGAAATTGCTTCAGCAACAGTAGTAGTAGTTTTGGAACTGAGGTATTTTAGTAGTGAGCACTGTTCCCTCTAGGCCGCGCGCGCGCGCGCACCTTTCCTGACGTCAGAGCGCACCACCTAGCGTGGAGCGCGCACACAGGCCGTCGCAAGAGATTCGCGCCGCCCGCCGCTTTTACAAAGCGAGCGGCGCGAACATGACATGAGGCACTTTTTACAGTGGTGACGGCGGTGCGGGCGTGAGGAGTTGCAGGTAAGGAGCGGGAGGCGGGAGGCGGGAGGCGGGAGGCGGGAGGCGGGAGGCAGGGGGCGGGGGGAACTGGTGGTTACTGGGGGGCGGGGGGAACTGGTGGTTATTGTGGGGATTATGGCAGCGTGGGAGCAGGAGAATTGGCTTGTCAATGAATGGATAGTGGCGCACAGTGAGTGTACTATAATAGGGAGGCGGTAGTTCTTTGTTGCTGTTTAAGATTTCTCGCCTGCCCTCTTTTATGCCAAGCGCGCAGCGCTTATCGTGCCCGATGGCTCTGTGCCAACTAGTACCTTTTCCCATCCCCGTGCCAGGGTTTGAGTATTCGCCAGACTGCCAATAGATAGCCTTCTTTAAAAGCCTTGACGCTCTCGCCCTTCAGCGCCTTACTACACAGCCTGGGCGGGAGACGTGGGTGGGAAGAATCGTCTCCTCTTTCTCTGCTGTTCTTCAGAGACCTTCGGAATGAGCGGGAAAGTCACTTCAGATTAAAACCAACGGCTTTAGGGTTGTCTTTTGGAATGCAGGCTTTTCTACCCTTTTTTGCTATTTAAAGGTCCTTCAGTTCTAGGCACAGCAGACACAAAAAACGCGTGGGACACAGGACAGAAAGGCACAAAAAACGAGTGAGGCACAGGACAGAAAGGCACAAAAAACGAGTGAGGCACAGGACAGAAAGGCACAAAAAACAAGTGAGACACAGAACAGAAAGGCACAAAAAACGAGTGAGGCACAGGACGGAAAGGCAAAAAAAACAAGTGAGACACAGAACAGAAAGGCACAAAAAACGAGTGAGGCACAGGACAGAAAGGCACAAAAAACAAGTGAGACACAGAACAGAAAGGCATAAAAAACGAGTGAGACACCGAACAGAAAGGCACAAAGTATTGTAAGCGCTGTACCTAGGACAATCCATTATAGCACTGCTGCACTTACGACACTGCTCGCATGTGTGCATGCACTGGTGCATGTAGGTCATTTACTGCAGGAAGAGAGTGAATACTGTCACTATTTCGTGTGATGATAAACAATTCCCATTTATGTTTCTGAACACCTACAGATTGAATAGTTGCCCTGGTTATGCATGGTAGGCTTCTCCTCGGAGTCCAGCTACCTGCAGTGAAACTGACTAATCAGATATGTGTGCCCACCAAAATCCCTTTCCAACTCCTGCCTCACTCACAAATAACCCTCAGTTTTAACTATGTGAGTTTGATCATTTGTGTTCGTGAACATTAGAGCTACATTTATAAAGACTGTATTAGCCGGTATATTGAACAAATAACTTTCTTCAAAACCTGTCCGGGTTTAAAGAGAAATCATTTTACAGTGAGATTTGAGAGTCCTTTCAAGCAGTTTTTTAGGAAGGTAAGTTGTAAATGTGCCTCTTAAAGCACCATTATTACTAACAACAGTTTGATTTAATGACAGGCAGAAAGGCACAAAAAACGAGTGAGCCACAGGACAGAAATGTAAATGTAAATGTAAATGTGTTTCGATTTATATAGCGCACTTTAACCCATGGGTCCCAAGGCGCTTGCTTAGGGAACCCGTCCTGGTATTCCCCTGTGAGATATCCCGGCCGGGTATCCACAAGGTGAAAGCCAGGCATCCCACCGCGGGGGCCGTAGTGGAGATTAAGCAAGCTATTGCCCAGAGTCGAAGAGTGTGACCCCGTGAGTCGAGTAGGCACCGGAGCGAGAATTGTCGACTCCATGGAATTTTTGAGCCCGAGACCCGCCGAGGCGGGGAATCGAACCCTGGTCCACGTCCGATCTCAGCTTCCGGGTCTGCCGCCTCTAACCACTGAGCCACGCTTCTCCACACGAGAGGCACAAAAAAACGAGTGGGGCAGAGGCCAGAAGGGCAGAAAAAACGAGTGAGACACAGGACAGAAGGGCAGAAAAAACGAGTGAGATACAGGGCATAAAGGCACAAAAAACGAGTGGGGCACAGGACAGAAAGGCACAAAAAAACGAGTGGGGCAGAAGGGCACCAAAAACGAGTTGGACACAGGACAGAAAGGCACAACAAGCATTGGAAATGCAATAGGTCTCGCATTAGAAAAGTTGGAGCTATTGGTCTTGTAAATGACAAATATTTTATTTATGTGTTGGTTTTTAAAATATCTAAATGGATAGCTTTGTCATTTACAATGCCAATAGTTATAACTTTCGCGAATGTGACACCTATAGCATTTGGAATGCAACATGTTTTGTATTTACGTGACTTAGATGGCAGCTCTGGTCGTTAGGCCACATCTTTAGAGAGCACGAGAGTGCAGCAGGGGAGAGAAGCACAGAGAGGGAGCAGAGAGTGCAGCAAGGAAGAGAAGCACGGAGAGGGAGCCCAAGAGTGAAGCAAGGGTGAGATGCACGGACAGGGAGCCTGAGAATGCAGCAGGGGACAGAAGTATGGAGAGGGAGACAGAGTGTATCAGGGGCGAGAAGTACGGACAGGGAGCCCAAGAGCGAAGCAAGAGAGAGAAGCAGGAGAGGGAGTCTGAGATTATAGAAAGGGAGAGAGTTGAGCATAGAAAGGGAGAAGATGAGTTTGGGAGAGAGGCATGAGAGGTGGAAGGCAGAGCAATGGAGATAGACCTGGGAAAGGAGTAACCATGGGGGAGATGAAGATGAGAGCAACAGGGAAAAACTAGTGGTGTTGACTAATGCCAAAATGGTATAAATGATGCTGTGTTAGTGCTCATTGACAATCGTGTGTACCTTGAGGAGAGATGGGAGAGGGGAGGAGAAAGAAGGGAGAGTGAGGAAAGAGGGGAGAAAGGGAGGAGAGTGTGGGGATAGAGGGTAGAGGAGAGAGAAGGAAGAGTGTGGTGGGAGATGGTAGAGGGGAGGGGAGAGTGCTTATCTTATTTTGCAAACTGCCCTTAAGACCCTTATTGTGGCGCTGTATGTATGAAAATGAACTATCTTTTCACTTTTTAAAGTAAAATTTTGGAGTGCCATTTGGCGCCGCAGACACGCGTGGTTTGGTTCCTGGCGCACATAGCCATGGTTGCAGTGCACAGAGACCCTCCATTGCCGCACACAGAGGAAAAGAATTAGAGGGAACATTGGTAGTGAACCGTCATTCTTTTTTAATTATTCCCCCCATAGCCTTTTTCTTTTTTCTGAAGACCGTACCCCTTTTTTTTCCGCTTCATCTTAAGTAGAACTGAAAGAAAAAGAAATGTATTCACAATAACTAATAATTAAATATATAAGGAATAACAGAGAAAAATACATTCTTTTTAAAATGTTAGTATGTGTAGTCTGCACACCTAAAAAAACTGTGATACTCTAACTCCCCTCAGAAAAACAAAGAAGAACAATATAAAATCACAAAGATGTAACACGCACTTAGGCAGAGGCTTAGTCACCGTCACCACTCCTCAGACTGGCATGCGTTTTTGTGGCCGCTGCAAGAAAAACATTGCACTTTCAAGTTGTGCATAACTGCATACAGAGGTCACACTGGCCAGATTGTTCAGCAAAGACCAAGGACAAGCCTGACATGGGGCAGGTTTTGGACATTCTTTCTCGTCAGGGAAACGGACAGGGCCCAGTGACCAGGTACAGGTGTCAGACCGGCATGCACATGTGTACACCAAAGTCGTCAAGTGTCAGAATTCCATATTGGCTTGCTTACGCAAATTTGTCCCCTAGGTAGTTTCACCTTTAGGAAGCTAACCCAACCTCACAGGCAGACTTTTTTCAGCTGCCCTCACCAAGTGCAAACCATGTCACCGCTAGTGCCAGTGCCGAACATGAGCCTGCAGCTCTGAACCTAGTGTGACAGAGGCGGGGAGGCTGAGAACAAGCTGTGGCAGGCAGAGACACAGGGAACTCCCAGGCCGTAAAGGCGGGAGCTGGCAGGGCGCAAGGCTGGTCCCGAGCTGCGGGGGCGGGGCTTCAATCAATGACCGCACTCACTCGATCTCGATCCCTGGCCAGCAGGGGTGCTGGTAGTGTGTGAGCTCTGAGGCTGTGCTGACATCATCACCTGCACTTGGAGGGGCAGGAATGTGTGGGGGAATGAGTAGATGGGACAGCAGCCCCTAGAAACTAGGTCTCCTATCTGGATGATTAGTGAGTGCTATGAGGGTCACTCCCCCTCCTGCCCAGGACTCACCTCCGCAGAATCCCTCCCTCTAAAACTTTCCTTTCCAGTGAGGCTGCATCCTTCCTTCTCAGGTGATCTCTTGCAAGGGTCCAGGAAAAGGTCAGATGATCCCGACAGCAGAAAGGAATTTGCAGACCAGGTTCTGCTGCAATGCGCATGCCCAGAACACAGGGGAAATTTCATGTATACTGAGCATGCTCAGCACCGGCGACACTAATTGTCCGACAATTGTAGTGCACATGCCTGGAATATTAGCCACAATTGCACACCTTAATGCCTCACTGCGCCACATGCATACTCACTATTTAAAAGAAGCTAATCCTGCTTGACATCTCATTGAGACAAACCCCGGACGTAGTTAGCATAGCGGGGCTATGCGGAGGTCCATGGAGTTGCGTACAAACTCCGTTGAACTCTGCTCCGCTCCCCCACCTGCCTCCACCCCCATTAACAATGAATTCTACATTAATTAAAAGTAAATTAAAAACCACTTACCTGTGCTGCGGCGTCCCCGGGATGCACTCTTCCTCGCAGTCTCTAGTGATCCTTGAGAAAACTGCACATGCTTGCGTGCCCGCATGCCTGCGAATACGCGCCCGCACGCCTACGCATTCGCATTTCTTGCGAAAAATTTGCATGCTCGAGAGCGCCCGCATACACAGTTTTTGCAAGGATTACCAGAGACGGCGAGGAAGAGGAGGATGGCAGCCCAGGAACGCCACATTACAGGTAAGTATCGGCGAAATTTGCGAATTTGCAATCTGCGAATTCATGCAAAAGCAAACTCGCAATTTGCAAAATTCGCGAATTTGTGCAAATTTGCTGTTTTTGCCAGTTCGCGAGGGTATTTTACAAGTTTTGGAACGCAAACTTACTTTTGTGGTCACAACGGTCGCAACCATGTTGTTTCTACGTGTCCAGTCTGTTTGCGACCCTGTGGTGTATCGCGGCCACCCTCTGGTTCATCACTGCCACCCTCTGGTTCACCAATGCCACCCTCTGGTTTGCCACTGCCACCCTCTGGATTATCACTGCCACCCTCTGGTTCACCACTGCCACCTCTGGTTCATCACTGCTATCCTTGGGTTCATCACCTTGTGGTTCACCTTGCCACCCTCTGGTTCATCACTGCCACCCTCTGGTTCATTACTGCCACCCTTTGGTTCGCCACTGCCACCCTCTGGATCATCACTGAGGTCCGTGACGATTTGAACCCGTGTTTTCAACATTGTCATAAATACATAATTTTGGTATCAGTGAACCGCAAATGATCCATTTAGCATATCCTGGTGTTTTCACTATGCTACGAGCAAGAGCACTCCTGTTATGAACACATTTCTGATCTACCCATGGCATCCATCTTAGATTACGGCAGCCATTTTGTATTTCTTGCCCTCACATAGTCAATGGACACGCAGTGACCTCTTTCACTTAAGGACACGTAAGCTTTAGCCGGAGATTCACCTTGCTAGTGACACGTGCACCTTAGGACAGAACACGCCATGGCTGCATGACTCGACAGAAGCTGCCTCCTCTGCCTGAGGCCAGTCCTGCTATACTGGTTCTCGTGTTCGTTGGCCTGATCATGATTAGGCGGCCGAAGCTGGTAGCCTTGCCCATTTACGACCCACAAACATCTCTTATCCTGCTTTTCTATCTTCTGCACCTGGCTCTGCTCCTTTCCTTCTGGGCCTTTATTAGGGGGAGGTAACGAAATTTACGATGAGGCGGTCCGGCTCTTGAATGAAAAGTTGACATGGGATTATGATGGAATAGTGGGAACCCCTCGTTCGTAATGTTTTGACATCAGATATTGTTGACGATTCCTGTGCAACGCCAAATATTTATTGTTTAGCACACAAAGGTTTAGAAATGTACTAGCATGTAAAGAATTTGCCCCAAGCCTAAAATTTAGTATTTAAGGAGCAACCCACTTTGTACAAATCGAACAGGCTCCTAGATACTGCCCGTGTGTAGTTTCTGTGACTTCTGTGTCCCTGCAGTAATAAACCTTTGGTCTTTGACGCCACCATCGAGAAGCCCGTGTTTCTGTTTATTTGTGCACCGAGACAGGTAGAACTCCGGGGTCTTCGGGTGTTATCCCTGACACCTCTGGACGCAACCAAAAAGTCCAGAACTCCAATTGGCGCCCAACGTGGGGCGACGTCATTCGGTACCGGTCCAAAAGCCTGAAGAGTTCGAGAAGCTTCGTGTGAAGATTCCTGAGGGAGGCGCCCCACTTCATCGATCCCGGCATATCGCAAAAGTGGCCCGACGTTCTCTTCCACGAGGGTTCCCGTTCGGACGGCTGCAGTGGTCCGCTGCCTTGACCGTCGCCCTGTCTTGGACCCGAGGTGCAGTCCTTAGTACGGCGAGACGTGACGGGTTTCTCCTTGGTGACGTCTTCATTGCCTCAGTTAAGTATTAGTGGTTGCTAGTTGGTTACTTCGTAAGGGTTGCTCCTGTTTGGATAATCCTTTTAGTTCTTGGTTTGGTTTGGTTTCGTAAGATTATCTAGTTACGATAATCTTTTGGTTTAGTTTGGGTATCGATACATTTGTTCGCTTTGGTAGGCCTAAGTTCTTGGTTCGAGTGCGCACCTTTTGTTTGTGCTTTTGTTTGTTCTGTGTTCCGGATTATAAAATGGTAAGTCGGAAAAATTGTATGTTGTCGTGTTTTGGTTGCAACAGTGATTCCCGGTTGGAGGACTCATGTCTGGTTCCTCCGATTGGAACTCCTCTTTATGATCTATATTGTAAGTTTGGAGTGGGTCCTATATCTTATAATGAGGTGTGGATCCGATATACAGAGAAAGACGGTGTCCTTAGTTGGCCACTGCATGGTAGTTTTGAACCCGAAGTTCTTGATAATTTGGAAATGAAATTGTTTAAGAAGAAAGCCCGGCCGGCAATGTTTGATTCTTTCCGTTATTGGTGAAAAGAATCTAAACAGAGAGAAATTAAAAAGTTAAAGAAAGAACAGAAAGAGCAAGAGTTGACTTTAGAACAGTCTGCTAAGCAGCTGCAACTCAACGAGTCTGAGAAGGCGATGGAGGTGGCCAATAGAGAGCGTAATTTAGCGATAGACAAGTGCTATCCTGCCTTGCCATCGAGTACAGCTAAGATAGTAGAGGACCCCGAAAACGATCCTCTGTTGTCTTACTTGTTACGGTCACCCCCACCGTATGCACAGGGTGCTATGGCTCCACCTCTACCGAATGTTCAATTACCGGTTGCTGGACAGCCTGTTATTCCTGCTCCTGCTCCCCTGAATCAAGCTCCTGTACCTCCTGTGGTCAATGTTAATGTTCCTCCGGCACCCCCTCTTCCAGGGTTGCCAGTTTCTTTACCTATACCTGTACCGCTCATACCTGTTGTTTCACAAGCTACTTTGCCTGCTACTCCTACTGTTCCTGTTTTATCTGTTCCAACTGCTACTCTACTTACGGCTTCTGCTAGCATTATGACTCCGCTTTCTGTTCGTCGGAGAATCACTGATTCTGTCTCTAATATTCTATCTCCCTTCTATAAAACTTTAATTAAGACTCCTGCCTCTGACTCCGTGCAGAGACGTAGTCAGCTTCCCAGTACTGAAGAACGGGGAATATTAGATTCCACAGCTCTTAGATGGATTTCAAAAAGTGGAAGATATAGTGCTAGAGATGTATTAGATACATTTATGCAATGGAATGAACCGACACAGCGATATGTGTTTGATGAAATGTGCTCCCTTTTGCGTGAGGAATTGGAAGAGGATGACACTGAATCAAATCTAGACGAATTAATTCAAGTCCAGAAAGAATTTGCTGCAGGTATGATAGTTGGTCAGAGTATAAAGGAAGCGATGGAACTGATTTTAAGTTATAGGAATGATCCATCCCTTCGTTCACCTAGGGAGTTAGAGAAACGTAGTACGAAGCAGAATCGCCAATATCCAATGAGGGAGGTTCCTCCAATTTGGCGCGAAGCTGTACAAGCTGATGCGGCCCATGGTATTGCTGCCGCTCCGGCCCAATTCCAGAGAGTGTGGATACACATTCCGTGGAAGCGAGCTGAAGTGTTAGCAGTGAAACAGGCCTTGCCTGATCCGCGTAAGAATCCAGCCGGATACTACAAAGAGTTAGCGCAGACAGTTGAAGCTTGTGTGATGAATTTAGCGGATATTGACATGTTATTTGGTAATGTAGTTCCGCAACCAATTTGGGCTAAAATTCGTAAAGAGAATCATCCAGTTGCCCTAGGTGGTGATTGGGCAGCTATAATTTCAGCGGATGGTCAACAAGTAGGTGGTTCCAAACCCGAACCTCTAATTGCTGATTTGCCCGGTATAATAATCGATTTAATGAAGACTCTGATGCCAGCATTGTGCGTTAACTGGGACAAGTTGTCCGCATGCAGGCAGAAGAAGGACGAAAGTGTCTCTGACTTTTTCACAAGGTTCGAAGAGACTTTCGTAGATCACAGTGGTCAGGATATGAGCACGGAAGGAGGACAGAGATTATTTGCTGATAAATTTGTGCACAATCTGTTACCAGAACTTAGTAATAAATTGAAAGATTCTGAAAGTGCATGGGCTGTCTCTACGACTGCGCAAATACTTGCAACTGCCCAGTACTATGAAAATAGGGATAAAGAGGAGAAGGAAAAGTCAGATAAGAAAACGAAAGATTTAAAAACTAAAGTTCTTTTGCAACAAGCATATCCGCCTCGCACGAATCAGACTAATACACAGCAAGGGTCATATCAAAGGACAGATTATGGTTCTCAGAGGCCGCAATATCAATGGAATCAGTGTGCTTACTGCAAGAAAGAAGGTCATTATAAGAATGAGTGTCCACAAAACAATGCTGCAGCAGCTCAGAGAGGTCGTGGTGGTTCTATGCAAAATTCTAGAGGTCGAGGACGAGGTGCTATGCCTCCACAAACGAATGATCGCCCTTCTAATTATTTTGATCAGCGAAATGGACAGTCTGCCCAACAAAATAGATCTCAGCAGTATCATGTTGAAGACTACTGTGAAGCTAGTGAGGAATTTCAGCAAAGTGAGTACTAGGACAGCCATGGACAAAGAGAGGGAGTAGTATCAGTTCCAGTAGATCAGAGTGGGCCTTATGTCGCAGTAGCAACATCAGGTGTAGTCGAACCGTTTCTGTTGGATACTGGTGCAGCAAAAAGTTCTATCATACATGCGAAACTCCCTGGCGCACCTTTGTCTGGCTTAACAAATGTTTCTGTAGGTTTTTCAGGCGCCCCTGTTTACAACCCCGTATCTGGTCCTTTGTCTATTTCTGTTGGACCCCGTCAATTGAAAGCACCTTTGATTTTGACGACCGGTTGTAATGAAAATCTGCTTGGTTTAGACTTGTTAAAACGCCTGTATGCGACATTGTACTGTTCTCCGGCAGGAGTACAGCTTACATTGGGTAAAAGAATCATCTCTCCGATGTACTTGTCGATGGATGCGCTCCCACCAGAGCTGCGTTCTCTCCCTGATACTCTTTGGGCGACTGGTCCTAAGGACGTAGGTCTTTTAGAAATTCCACCATATGTAGTCACTTTGAAAGCGAATGTCAAATTTCCACGAATCCCACAATACAAGATCTCTAGTGAAGGTGAACGTGCGCTTTTATTGATTGTGCAAGATTTGATCAAGAAAGATGTAGTAGAAGAAACTAGAGGAAATGTCTGTAACAGTCCGGTATTGCCAATTCTGAAACGCACTGATCCTTCAAAGCCTCCAGTCTATAGGTTTGTAATCGATCTTAGAGAGGTTAACAAAATTGTGATTCCACAGTTTCCTGTGGTTCCAGACATAACTGCATTGTTAACGTTGATTCCTGCTACAGCACCATGGTTTTCAGTTATCGACTTAAAGAATGCCTTTTTCAGCATTCCGATAGCCGAGGAAAGCAGAGATATTTTCGGCTTCTCTCTAGGAGGTCGAAGCTTCAGGTTTAAACGTGCTCCACAAGGCTATTGTGAGAGTCCATCCATTTACAGCCAGGCATTAAAAAGTCAGTTAGATTCCTTTGTACTTCCTCCTGGTTCTGCTTTAGTGCAATATGTCGATGATCTTCTAGTGGCTGCCGATGGCAAGGAAACTTGCAAAGCAGCTACGATTTCCTTATTGCATCATTTGTCTAGTTTGAATCACAAGGTGTCACCTTCGAAAATGCAATAATGTTGCCAAGAAGTGACCTACCTAGGTCATCTCTTGTCAAAGGAGGGAAGAAAGTTGACCCCAGAGAGAATAAAAGCAATTACGCAGATGAGTGTTCCCAGCACACAGAGAGAAGTACGTGCGTTTTTAGGTATTACCTCATACTGTAGGCAATGGATCCCAAATTTTTCTCTTTTGGCAAAACCATTGGTAGCTTTGACTGGAAAAGGTGTTCCGAGTCCGATGCCATGGTCTGCCGAATGTCAGGAGAGTTTTTCTGAGTTACGAAATGCATTGTGTTCAGCTCCTGTGTTGGGTACACCTGACTACAGTAAGCCATTCACCCTCTATGTCCACGAGAGAGAAGGTTGCACGTTGAGTGTTCTGACACAGAGATTTGGTGATAAACAACGCCCTTGTGCGTATTTTTCATCAACATTAGATCCGGTAGCTAGAGCGTTGCCTAGTTGTTTGAGAGCTACAGCAGCAGCTGCAGCTTCCATTCGACAATCTGCTGGTTTGGTGATGAACAACATGCTAGTGGTTATGGTTCCTCATGCTGTGGATACACTCATGAATCGAACCAAGACGCAACACCTTACCAGTGCTAGATTATCAGGCTACGAGCTGACACTGCTAGCGAGTCATATTCAGATCAAAAGATGCAATGTATTGAATCCAGCAACATTGTTGCCGACTAATCAGGAGTCGAGTGATTCGGAACCACATGACTGTTGTTTCAGAACCGAGGAAGAGACAAAAGGACGAATTGATCTTAAAGACACTCCGTTATCAGATCCAGATGGCACGTTGTATGTTGATGGGTCTTGCTTTAAATTGGAGAATGGTGATGTGACTGCTGCTTACGCAGTAACGACTTTGAGTACGATTGTGGAGACTGCAAGAGTGAGTCAGAATTCTGCCCAAGCTGCAGAATTGATCACACTAACGAGAGCGTGTGTTTTAGCTAAGGGAAAGAGAGTGAATGTGTTTACAGATAGTCAGTACGCGTTCGGCGTGGCCCATAGTTTTGGCCGTTTGTGGAAAGAGAGAGGTTTCATTACGTCCCATGGGACTAAGATTCAACATGGTCAGCTAGTTAACGACTTGTTGGAATCTCTAACCTTGCCGACTGAAGTTGCGATTGTGAAGTGCAGTGCACATAAAGCAATCACGGATGATGTTGGTCGTGGAAATGCTTTTGCTGATGAGACCGCTAAACAGACAGCTAGAAATATGATGAGTAGAATGTATGTTGCAATGTCTGCAAGATGGATTTCTGAGTCTGGAATGTGTGAGGATACAGTGGAAAGTGTGAAAGAAATTCAGAAAGAGGCGACTGAGGAGGAAAAGCTTGCATGGAAAGAGAATACGGGTAAATTGGACTCGAGTGGGTGTTGGATTGATTTGTCAGAGCAGCAGCGTTGGATGTTGCCTGATGCGTATGTGCTTGCAGTAGTAACGATGGCGCATGGAGCTGCGCACATCAGTTCTAAAGGGATTTGTAAGATGTTGGCTCCAGTCTGGAAGAATGATGGGATTAGTAAGTGTGCAGAGAGAGTGGTGAAAAATTGCATGATATGCCTGATGCATAATCCTGGCAAGGGAATCCGCTGGTCATTTTGCTCCTCCTTCTTGCCCCTTTGAAGTGATCCAGTTAGACTTCATTCACATGGATCGTTGCAATAATCTAAAGTACGTCCTAATGGTAGTCTGTGCTTTTTCCAGATGGATCGAAGCATATCCACTAAAGGACAACACTGCCTTGTCCACTGCCAAAATCCTTCTCAAAGAATACTTCCCCAGATTTGGAATGCCACGGATTGTATGGTCAGATAATGGAAGTGAGTTTGTAGGGAAAGTTATGCAGAGTGTGTGTGCCGGCTTAGGGATAAAACAGAAGTTCCACAGTGCGAATCATCCCCAGTCTGCTGGTTTAGTTGAGGGTTACAATGGCACCCTCAAACTAAAACTTGCTAAAATCCAAGCATCCACGGGTTTGCCCTGGCCAGATGCACTACCTTTGGCTCTGTTATCCACAAGAGCGACTGTCCATTCTAGAGTAGGGCTTAGTCCGTATGAAATTGTATTTGGTCGTCCTGCAAATGTTTGGGGGGTACCTAGACCGAAGGAGTTTAAGCAGCTGGAATATCCAATGTTAATTGATTACCTTTTCGACTTGACTGCTAAATTGAGTCTTATTCACCAACAGGTTTTCGATGCATTGCCAAAGCCACCGGAGAGTCCAGGTCATCAGCTGAAACCAGGTGACCAAGTGGTCATACGAAATTTTGGACGAACGAGAAATCTCCAACCCAAATTCGTCGGACCATTCCAAGTCTTGTTGGCGACGAGGACTGCTATACGTGTGGCTGGCCGAAAGAACTGGATCCATGCAACGCATGCCAAGCGTGTGCCCCTGCCGCTTCCTTATGATAACTGGGTGAAGAAAGGAATCGGTGCCTCTGAAACTGAACAAGTCCCCAGGTTCATCCCTTTCAGCGATGCAGAACTGATCACTGATTCACCGAACTCTGACTCCCCTTCTGAAACTGCTCTTTTGAACCCCGAACATTTGTCCTCTGCATCAAAAGAACATTTGCCATCTGCGAACTTGAACATTGCAACCCCTGCTGAAAATACACTGTTTCCAGATCAAACAGCTCCTGCAAAACTGAGATACAATTTACGATCTCGCAATATGGACAAATAAAGCAGGAAACTGCCTATTTTACACATTTGAATTTTGATACATTGCCTCCAGCCAGGAAGTTTGCTAATACTTTGTATAGTTTTGTTGTTTTAAATTGCCTTGCCGTCTGGGTAGCCGTAGGGTCGTGGCTGTGTGCCTAGTTGAATCTGCGGGGGTCAGACACAAGGTCGATCTTTCTGTTAGTTCTGGGAACTCCCAGGGCTGATAGAGGCATTTTCATCTACGTACACATCATCAGTGGTCGCGAGCGGATTGTAGAAGATGGAGCTTCCTGAGCTGCAACGAGAGAATGTAATTTATGTTCGCAGAAATAGACTTTACAAAATTCTTCATAGCAAATGCTTTCTGATGCAATGTGCAATTACGTTTTTGATTGTTTTAATAACGTTGGTGGGTGGAATCGTCTTTGGTATGCATTTAATTTTTACACCGGTAACAACTACAGTACCTCCCCTTGATCCTGTTTCTTCTACTGTTGCTTCTTATCATTCTTTTCACTCGTTTCCTGAACACGAACAAGCTCGATGCTCAGAATTCATTAATAACACTTTTGTACAGCTCTTGCATCAACACCAACTGGTAGTTAACACTACAGACTGCTGGGTGTGTGGCCTGATACCCCACACTATGGATAAAGGCATTCCCTATCTAGTCTTGCCTTTTAGCTATAATGGATCATTTCAGGCCTTTCAGACCATTTTTGCTTATGCCCTTGAGACCTATCCTCCGCGTCCACCACGTTCCACTAAATACAACTCTGCCAATAAAGCTTTAATCAAGGGAATTATTGACATGATTAAAGACGTCAATAATACCCCATCGTACCCTGGTAGATGAATTACGGGTATATTTGAGTTGGAATTCTACAGAGTATCGCATTAGTTTGGGAGAAAGCAAGCGTAAGAGCTCCGCTCCAGTCTGGGTCGTACCTCACCGAGGTCAAGTCTGTTTGCAAGGAAATGGGAGAAATCCGAGAGCTCAGCTAGGGAGGAGTGAGTGCGTTGAGACTTACGTGTTTCCGTCTAACTCTTCCCCTGCATTTCTTACTGCTAGGGGTACCTACTTCATCTGTCAGGATAGAGCATATACGTGGTTGCCTGCTGAATTTTCAGGTTCATGTTATATTGCTCGACTGTTGCCTCCAACGTACACTGCTTCTTCAGATTATCACAAGACCAGAGTAGCAAGAGGTGTTTTCAGCAAGGAAGACACCGCTGGTCAGGAAGCTGGAGACTTCTTCAAAGGTTTCCTTCCGTTCTGGGGGCCTATGGCCAATAGTAGAAATCTACGTCAGCTAACACGGGTAGTTGAATCTACTATTACAGAAACTGCTGGTGCCCTTAGTAATTTAACAGCTGAACTTCAGGCGGATCGTCTCATGACGTTGCAGAACCGTATGGTTCTAGACGTAATACTTGCAGATCGAGGTGGGGTATGCAGAATGATCCAATCGAGCTGCTGTGTTTTTATTCCCAACAATGCTCCGACTGTCTATGAAGCGATCTCTAAGCTACACAAGATTTCCGACTCTATACACGTAGACAAGGGAAACTGGTCCTTAATGGAGTTGCTTTGGACTCTACTATCAGCGTGGGGATGGAAGGTTCTGATGGTCATTGGTATCATCCTAGTATTCCTGTTCTCGTGCTGCCTTATTATCCAATGTGGTCCCGCTTTGTGTAGTCTCTGTGCTGCAACTTGTTTCAGAAAACCACCTGCGTTTGGAGAAAAGGTACGAGAAAGGATGATGATACAGCAACATGTCACTGACCTGATGAGCATAGAGATAGACTCGGACATAGACTGAGTAATTGCCTATGTAAGGGCAAAAGGAGGGTCTGAGGTTCTGTGACGATTTGAACCCGTGTTTTCAACATTGTCGTAAATACATAATTTTGGTATCAGTGAACCGCAAATGATCCATTTAGCATATCCTGGTGTTTTCGCTATGCTACGAGCAAGAGCACTCCTGTTATGAACACATTTCTGATCTACCCATGGCATCCATCTTAGATTATGGCAGCCATTTTGTATTTCTTGCCCTCACATAGTCAATGGACACGCAGTGACCTCTTTCACTTAAGGACACGTAAGCTTTAGCCGGAGATTCACCTTGCTAGTGACACGTGCACCTTAGGACTGAACACGCCATGGCTGCATGACTCGACAGAAGCTGCCTCCTCTGCCTGAGGCCAGTCCTGCTATACTGGTTCTCGTGTTCGTTGGCCTGATCATGATTAGGCGGCCGAAGCTGGTAGCCTTGCCCATTTACGACCCACAAAAATCTCTTATCCTGCTTTTCTATCTTCTGCACCTGGCTCTGCTCCTTTCCTTCTGGGCCTTTATTAGGGGGAGGTAACGAAATTTACGATGAGGCAGTCCGGCTCTTGAATGAAAAGTTGACATGGGATTATGATGGAATAGTGGGAACCCCTCGTTCGTAATGTTTTGACATCAGATATTGTTGACGATTCCTGTGCAACGCCAAATATTTATTGTTTAGGACACAAAGGTTTAGAAATGTACTAGCATGTAAAGAATTTGCCCCAAGCCTAAAATTTAGTATTTAAGGAGCAACCCACTTTGTACAAATCGAACAGGCTCCTAGATACTGCCCGTGTGTAGTTTCTGTGACTTCTGTGTCCCTGCAGTAATAAACCTTTGGTCTTTGACGCCACCATCGAGAAGCCCGTGTTTCTGTTTATTTGTGCACCGAGACAGGTAGAACTCCGGGGTCTTCGGGTGTTATCCCTGACACCTCTGGACGGAACCAAAAAGTCCAGAACTCCATCACTGCCACCCTCTGGTCATCACTGCCACCATCTGGATCATCACTGCCACCCTCTGGTACACCAGTGCCACCCTCTGGTTCATCACTGCCACCCTCTGGTTGATCACTGCCACCCTCTGATTCAAGGGTGCCACCCTCTGGTTCATCACTGCCATCCTCTGGTTCATCCCTGCCATCCTCTGGTTCATCACTGCCACCCTCTGGTTCCGCACTGCCACCCTCTGATTCACCAGAGCCACCCTCTGGATTATCACTGTCACCCTCTGGTTTATCACTGCCACCCTCTGGTTTGCCATTGCCACCCTCTAGATCATCACTGCCACCCTCTGGTTCACCAGTGCCACCCTCTGGTTCATCACTGCCACTCTCTGGTTTGCCACTGCCACCCTCTGGATCATCACTGCCACCCTCTGGTTCACCAGTGCCACCCTCTGGTTCATCACTGCCACCCTCTATTTGATCACTGCCATCCTCTGGTTCGCCACTGCCACCCTCTGGATCATCACTGCCACCCTCCCGTTTAAAACTGCCACCCTCTGTTTCATCACTGCCACCCTCTGGTTTGCCACTGCCACCCTCTGGATCATCACTGCCACCCTCTGGTTCACCAGTGCCACCCTCTGGTTCATCACTGCCACCCTCTGGTTGATCACTGCCACCCTCTGGTTCAAGGCTGCCACCCTCTGGTTCATCACTGCTATTCTCTGGTTCATCACCTTGTGGTTCACCACTGCCACCCTTTGGTTCATCACTGCCACTCTCTGGTTCATTACTGCCACCCTCTGGTTCGCCACTGCCACCCTCTGGAACATCACTGCCACCCTCTGGTTCATCACTGCCGTCCTCTGGTTCACCACTGCCACCCTCTGGTTCATCACAGCACCCTCTGGTTCACCACTGTCATTCTATGGTTCACCACTGTCACTCCCTGGTTCACCACGGTCACCCTCAGGTTCGCCACTGCCACCCTCTGGTTCATCACTGCCACCCTCTGGTTCATCACTGCCACCCTCTGGTTTTCCACTGCCACCCTCTGGATCATCACTGCAACCCTCTGGTTCACCAGTGCCACCCACTGGTTCAAGGCTGTCACCCTCTGGTTGATCACTGCCATCCTCTGGTTCATCCCTGCCACCCTCTGGTTCATCAATGCCACCCTCTGGTTCTGCACTGCCACCCTCTGGTTCACCAGTGCCACCCTCTGGTTCATCACTGCCACCCTCTGGTTGATCACTGCCACCTACTGGTTCAAGACTGCCACCCTCTGGTTCATCACTGCTATCCTCTGGTTCATCACCCTCTGGTTCACCACTGCCACCCTCTGGTTCATCACTGCCACCCTCTGGTTCATCACAGCACCTTCTGGTTCACCACTGCCACCCTCTGGTTCACCACTGCCACCCTCTGGTTCATCACAGCACCCTCTGGTTCACCACTGTCATTCTATGGTTCACAACTGTCACTCCCTGGCTCACCACGGTCACCCTCAGGTTCGCCACTGCCACCCTCTGGTTCATCACTGCCACCCTCTGGTTCATCAATGCCACCCTCTGGTTTTCCACTGCCACCCTCTGGATCATCACTGCAACCCTCTGGTTCACCAGTGCCACCCTCTCGTTCATCACTGCCACCCTCTGGTTGATCACTGCCACCCTCTGGTATAAGACTGCCACCCTCTGGTTCATCACTGCTATCCTTTGGTTCATAACCCTCTGGTTCACCACTGCCACCCTCAGGTTCATCACTGCCACCCTCTGGTTCATCACTGCCACCCTCTGGTGTGCCACTGCCACCCTATGGATCATCATTGTCCCCCTCTGGTTTATCACAGCACCCTCTGGTTCACCACTACCACCCTCTTGTTCACCACTGTAGATTATGGGGGGAAAGCAAAGCACACCTTCCCAGCCTCAACTGAGATGAATTCATTAGGGGCTGGTTAATGTGTCACTGAATTTGAGCTTCAAGTCTGGCACCTGCTTCCTTAGCTGTAAGTGCTTCCTGTTGCAGTTTAAGTTTTTTTTACGGGAGCATTGTGCCATACTTGTAACTATTCTCTGACCCTGCTTTGAGGGTCAGAGCAGGGTCAGAGAATAGTTGCAAGTAGGCAACTGAACTCTGGAGGGGCCCCTCAGGAAGCACTACAGGGAATGGTTACAAATTAGCTTGAACTTTTGCACCTGCTAAGTGCTTTCAGTTTAGCAAAATTTGTTTTTCTGTAATTTCGTGAGATTCGCGGGGCGCGAATTTGTGCTAAATCGAACTTGCAATCCGGGAATTTGTGCAAATTTGCGGATTGGTTTTTTTTTGCGTGTTCGCGGGGTTTTTTCCATCTTCGCAAGCCGCTTGCAGCGCACCGACTGCGAAGTTACCCATGCGGTCGCACATGGGCGTGGCCATCTTGTGCGCGTTGCGTATTTCTGGTTCCGGGCGCTATTGTCAATCTCGTGTTGTGTGCGGCGTGCTATTACGAGTTTGCCTGTGTTTTTGCGTGCTCACGGGGAAAATATTGCATGAACTTACCCACACGGTCCTCTATGGGCGTGGTCATCTTGTTTTTCATTCATTGCTATGATTTTTGGGCATGCTACCTTTCTATCCATCTTAAATCTGTGTAATCCTATGTTTTTCTGTACTTTTTTTTGCTTTTTTTTGCTTATTATCTATCTCTACAATTTTCTACATCTATATATTTTGTGTTTTTTTTTTACTTTTTGTTACTTTGTTACCTACTTTATTTCTTTCGCTCTCTCTCTTACTTTTTTTTCACACCTATTCTTATTTGCTTTATCTTGTGCCCAGGACCATGGCAAAGGGAGCTGACAAGGGCAAGGGGAAGGGCCCAGCACCCCGTACCCAGCTCCTTTGCGGGCGTTTGAGGGGGGAGCTAGTCCAGGCCAGGGTGATCTTCTCTGCGGTGGAGGTGGCCGCCTTGATGGTGTTTGTGCAAGTCCACCTCTCTTAAGACGGTGGCAGCAGGTGGGCGGATTGCTTCCGGTTATGGCCTCCGGGAGCATCGCCAGCTGTGGGAGAAGGTGTGCTGGCGCATGCGGAAGGAGTCTGGGGTCCGGCGCACCTACCAGCAAGCGGCGCACCGGTGGACTGACATCCTGGACCGGGAGCATGATATGCTCGACCTGCTAGGATTGGAGATCCCTGGCCTTGGTAAGTAGCTATTTAATAACAACTTTTTTTTCTTTTGCTCTGTTATATTGCTAATCTATTTCTTTCCTGAAGAGTACGAATGCTGCTGATTCGATTACATTGCAGGTAAATTAATCTTTAAATATTTTTTGTCATTGCAGATGCTCGCCTGGTTATTGGCGTTGCTACTATGCTTACTTGTTTGCAACTTTTTACTCATTTGAGATCATTACTGCGTAATGGTAGAGACAGTAGACTCAAGTCTAGTCCTTCTTTGTACTTCTGCTGCTGCCACTTTGAAGAGATAGAGGTGGATTGATACGTTGAGTATATTATTTATTACTTGTTATAGGACATTTGTTATTGGTCTGCAATCATTATGACGGACTGTGTCTGTGGTAAGCGACGTCTCGTGCTGCTGAGTGATGGCAGTCGTAGTAGAACCTTTTTGTTGTTGGTGTAGTTAGTGAATTACATAACTTTCTTATTAGACGGTCTGCAAATCCTGCAATACTGTACTACTATCCTCCTAGTTGACCAGATCAGATGCAATT
Organism: Lissotriton vulgaris; assembly: GCF_964263255.1. Taxonomy (NCBI): domain Eukaryota; kingdom Metazoa; phylum Chordata; class Amphibia; order Caudata; family Salamandridae; genus Lissotriton; species Lissotriton vulgaris. The sequence continues at coordinate 2,005,820,987 of NC_141693.1, read as the reverse complement.
GTTGTTAATTTGTTTACCCGACATAATTTTAGATTGTGTTCAAAGAAATCAAATATTTCCCAAAAAACAATCATCCATGTTGTGTTTCTTCATTTCATGTTCAACAGAAGCTCCCAGGGGCAAGGCGGCGACAGCGACTGAGACTCCGGTGGAAGAAGGTGGACAGGATCAGTCCCTTGCAGGCTCTTCGGCTGGCCCCAGTAAGTTGTTCTATTGTTATATTAATATTTATACTTCCCTGACTTTTACAGCTCCTATTCATTACAAACTGTTTCCTAATAATTCTATGTTTTACAAAATAGTCTTTGATATTCTTCTAATGTAGACTACTTTCTACATTCTTATCCTGCCTCTACCATCACTCTCTGTGCTACTACTATTTAAGATTATGAGTCGGTCTGTGTACGTAGCTAAGCCTGCCCAATCGGCAAACGGTGTGAAACAAAACTCTGATCCAGCAATAGCTCTAGGCACTGAGTGCAGTCCCCTGGGTTGCCCTTGCTGTCTATTCCAGTCTTCTTACTGTAAGTGCCTTGACAATTTGCAACAACAAAATGTAATTGTTTACACCAAGTAAAAGGTAGCAGTGTCCTTTTTGATTTGAGAGGAGCACATCCCATACCGCTAGTGTTTTAGGGACTATTCTGCACACAAAGAAGTATGGACAAGAGAAATAGGACATTGTTGATGATAGGTACAGTTCAACTTTCGACAGTCCGAACAGAAGTTGAACCCCCAATCCCCTGACCGACTATCTAGTGTGTCTGACCAATGATTTTACGACCACGAAGAACAAAAGAAGACTACCGCCGAGTCCCTGCCTATCTGAGTCACTGAAACATGACTGCCAAGTGCAGTAGTTCAAACCCTTCCGCTCACTCACTCGTGAACAAAAACCACACAGTGTTTGTTAGTTTTAAAGTTTTATTTTTAATTAAGAAATGAAAACATGATTTCTTTATTTTTAAAAGCGTAGTATTCGGAGCAAGCAATGGTGATGGATGAAGATGCCGTTAAAGTTTAAACAACATTCCCTTGAATGAAATTAGTATTACTCCAACTTAATAATAGTTAACAGACACATGAAATTATTAGAAGAACTGTGTGGGAGCCACCAGTAGATGGTGAATGGTCTGGCAGAAGTGCAATGGAATCTTCTTTCTGTAATGAGTAAAATGGTACACATTAAGCAAGCATTCATCAGTTGTCATAAGAAGAAGTGTAGCATTTAATGGAATAAGCATATAAAAGGTTAACACTTCCTCCCCAAAACCGTTACTTTTTTTCAATCCCAGTAATAAAAAATGTGTTATGTAACATTTTCTTCCATTACGAGATAAAATAGGGGGTTGTGTATGGCATCTGAAAGTATGACTGTTTTTCCTAGACGATACAAAACATCTGACCACATGACCACCTGTGCCGGGGCCAGCAGTGCGGAGGGGTCCACTCTGGATGCGGCAGCGCCAACAGGAGGATCTGGGGGGGAAGACTCAGCGGCGGAGGACAGTGGTAAGTTATTATACTCCTTACTCATTGAAATGTTTTTGAGTAGGCTCGCAAAGGAGTGCATGATGTACTGTACAGTAGTACACAGTACACTAGTATAAGTACACTGTACTGTCAAGAACATTTACTAATTTAGAACTACTTTTTGGGCTACTATCACGTAGAAGACAGTCAACCTTGACTTTTAATAGCATTAGCGGCGGTACTTCTCGGGTAACCAATGGCCCCCTCTATTTCACTTCAACTCAGCTGGCAAATTTTTATTGTGAAGCCAAGTCGTATCAGATGTAGTTTAGGGATGTGAAGAAGGAAAAGTTAAAGAAGGGTGAAACGAAGGACGAGCGAGTCTTAATATTTATGACTGTAAAGAATGGTTTTGTTAAATGCAATTCAAGATAAGAAGACGGCGGTTTCCAAAATATAATGAAACAGGTGTTAGTTGGTTGTTGACAAAAAGAAATTTTGGTACATTTAAGACATTAAGAAGAATCATAGACGTACTTTGGAAGCCTGGATGTTATCTTCTTTATCCTCATCGATAGCAGAGTTGTATGATGTAGTAGAGCAGACGCTGAGTGGATGAAGTATGGCCAGTGGCAGTGCCACCCCTATAGAAAAGTAAGACATTCCTATCCCCACCTGCATGTACTGCTTTAAGTAGTGCGAGTCTGCATCATCATGGCCTGTGTCTGTGTTTCTTGGGTGAAAGCTGAGTGAGCTGCCATTATGGGGGCTACCACAAGTTCACGTACCAGTAATTTCTTTTGCAACACAAGAGAAAAAAAGTAAAAAAGGCCTTTTTTTAGTACTCTCTGACTATGTATGTAGTAGTGAGTACACCCATAGTGCTGCTAGTGGAATTACTGAAACTCCCAGTAATGTCACAGGCTTACAAAGATGGCGGGAAGATACATGCCAAAATGTTATACTGTTACAACAGGTAGCTGTGCACACGTCGCCTTTTACAGAGCAAATGCTGTAGGTAATCAAACAACACAAGCAATAGACAAACAATGTGGAAGTAGTCTTGATGGAAGTTTTTCTTCAATTCAGATTTTAATCACCACGCGCAGCCAACACGTGTTTCGTCAGGGCTAGTAGCCCACGACTTCATCAGGGCTCCCGCGGGCAGCGGTTCCAAAGCTATTGCCACAATGGCTATGTGCTCTCAGCCGGTTCTAATTCCGACCCGGCTACCGGGTACTGTGGAGGTTCTCGCTGATTCGTCTCAGCTTTCCAGCGTCTCCGCTTGTAAATGACGTCCGCATTTACACGCGGAGATGCTGGAAAGCAGTACGGCTTAACCTGCCACGCACACGGATACTCCTATGGTGTGTCGCATCTTTGGTATTAACCATCACACGGACGGCTGAGACGAAACAGCGAGAACCTCCACAGTACCTTGGGCACCCCCAAGGTGGAGGCCAGGCATCCTTAGCGTTGTGGGGGCCGTTGTGGAAATTAAGCAAGCTATTGCCCAGAGTTGCAGAGTGGGACTCCATGATTGGAATAGACACCGAGGCGAGGATTATCGGGTCCGTGGAATTTTGAGCCAAGACCCGCCGAGGCGGGGAATTGAACTCTGGTCCCGGGCTAGACCTCTCCATCAGGGTCTGCCACTCCACTCATTGAGCCATTGAGGACTTCTTCCTGGCAGTGGTGGTTCTCTTGTGCACCTAAAAGCAATGGAAGCCAGAGGAACATCAGTTATACACCCCAAAAAGTCGAAAAAAACTGGGTGTAGGCCTGATGACACACTGCCTGGCTTCAAAATGGCCCCATGTCCCCCACCACATGGCCAGGCCCTGCCTGTACCAGGCCTCAAAATGGCCCCCACCCACATGGCCAGGCCCCAACAACACCCCAAAAAGTCGAAAAACACTCAAAAATCACCACAATCCCATGCTATCCATGCCCTTAATGATGCTTAAATTCAAGACACCCCAGAGAAAGACTAGGCCCATGCACCACTGAGTACCCCTGGGCATAATGGTTGAAAGCAAGGCAAACTGGGTGCAGGCCTGAGCACACTGCCTGGCTTCAAAATGGCCCCTTGAGCCCCACCACATGGCCAGGCCCTGCCTGTCCCAGGCCTCAAAATGGCCCCCACCCACATGGCCAGGCCCCAACAACACCCAAAAAGTCAAAAAACACTCAAACATCACCACAATCCCATGCCATCCATGCCCTCAATGATGTTTAAATTCAAGACACCCCAGAGAAAGACTAGGCCCATGCACCACTGAGTACCCCTGGGCATAATGGTTGAAATGAAGGCAAAATGGGTACAGGCCTGAGCACACTGTCTGGCTTAAAAATGGCCCCTTAACACCCACCACATGGCCAGGCCCTGCCTGTACCAGGCCTCAAAATGCCCCCCACCGACATGGCCAGGCCTGGCCTGTACAAGGCCTCAAAATGGCCCCCACCCACATGGCCAGGCCCCAATAACACCCCAAAAAGTCGAAAAACACTCAAAAATCACCACAATCCCATGCCATCCATGCCCTCGATGATGTTTAAATTCAAGACACCCCACAGAAAGACTAGGCCCATGCACCACTCACTACACATGGGCCTACTGCTAGTGAGGCTTTACAGGCACCCCAAACGTTTTTTATAACAGTGAGCTAAAATTCCATGACATAAATGAGAATTAAGTTAAAAAACAAATCACAGAAAGAGTTGTATCATGCACCCATGACTAACCCCGGGCCTACTGGATGCTGTGGTTACCCACCACAATATATATTTTGTCAAAGTAGTGAAAAAAGTTTTAGAACTGTAGTTGCCTCAACTGCAATGCCCCAAACAAACAACACCAACTTACTCGTAAAATCTCAAGTCCAAAAGTGATCCAAACTCCAAAGTCTAAAAAGTCCTCAAATACAATTCCAGCAGCAGTCACAGAAAGTAATCCTTCCAGCTCCACAGACAATTGAAAAGTGACCAGGACATGCACAAAGCACTGGGAGGACCCTGCTGGACAGGAACAGGAAGTTGGAGACTCTGAGGCACTTCCTTCCTCCCACCCCACCCCAAAATAATTGACTCCTGCACCAAAAAGTGCAGCCAAATGTAAATCTGAGGAGTTATTCTGATCAAAATCATCATTTTCACAAGGTTTATGCTTCCTGCGGTGGATTTCTTGTGCAGAATTGCAATTTTTGCAATTTCGGGAACGCGAGCTGTTCGAATCTCCCGCCGGAAGTCAGCTGCGCGCCGTCGCGGGCCTTTATGACGTACTCACGTTGTCAAACTCTCGCCGTGCAAGATGGCAAGCTGCGATAACGTAATTGCGTTCGAAAAACTCTCGCGCGATCACGCAGCAAGATCGAAAATGGCGCAGCACACGCAAAACCTGGAGAAAAACAACTCGGCGGACTCAGAATCACGGTAAATCAACGCCGCGTCCGCGATATTGTATTTTTCAAGCGCAGCCAAGCAAAATAATTCTTAGCTTGCGAATTTGCGGATTTTTGGGTAAATTTGCGCGATTCGCGGATCGCGAAATCGTCAAAAATCTGCAAATCCGCCTGTGAAACATATTTTACGCCCATACTTAGTACACACTGGAGGCAGGGGAGCACATCTGAGGTTCCGTGACGGTTCCGTGACGATTTGAACCCGTGTTTTCAAGTTTGTCGGAAATGCATAATATTGGTATCAGCGAACCGCAAATGATCCATTTAGTATATCCTGGTGTTTTCGCTATGCTACGAGCAAGAGCTCTCCTTTTATAAACACATTTCTGATCTACCCACGGCATCCATCTTAGATCATGGCCGCCATCTTGTGTTTCTTGCCCTCACATATGCAATAGCCTCTGATCACTTCATTTCGATTAAGGACACGTAACCTTAGCCGGAGATTCACCTCTTTCATGACACGTGCACCTTAAACCAGATCACGCTGTAGCTGCATGACTCAACAAAGGCTACCTCCTCTGCCCGAGGCCAGTCCTGCCAAACTGGTCTTCGTGTCCATTGTCCTGATCATGATTAGGCGGCCGAAGCCGGTAGCCTTGCCCATTTACAACCCACAAACATCCCTTATCCCACTTTTCTATCTTCCACACCTGGCTCTGTTTCTTTCTTTCTGAATCTTTATTAGGGGGAGGTAACGAACTTTACGATGAGGCGGTCCGGGTCCTGAATGCAATATTGACAGGGAATTGTGACAAACTAGTGGGAACCCCTCTCTTCGCAATGTTTGGCCTCAGATATTATCGACGGTTCCTGTGTAACGCCAAATATTTATTGTTTTAGACACAAAGGTTTTGGGAATGTATTACATGTAAAGAATTCGCCCCCAGCTTAAAATTTAGTATATAAGGAGCAACCCGCTTTGTACAAATTGAACAGGCTCCTGGTTACTGCCCGTGTGTAGTATCTGTGACTTCTGTGTCCCTGCAGTAATAAACCTTTGGTCTTTGACGCCACCATCGAGAAGCCCGTGTTTCTGTTCATTTGTGCACCAAGGCAGGTGGAACTCCGGGGTCTTTGGGTGTTGTTCCCTGACACCTCTGGACGGAACCAAAAAGTCCAGAACTCCAATTGGCGCCCAACGTGGGGCGACGTCATTCGGTACCGGTCCAAAAGCCTGAAGAGTTCGAGAAGCTTCGTGTGAAGATTCCTGAGGGAGGCGCCCCACTTCATCGATCCCGGCATATCGCAAAAGTGGCCCGAAGTTCTCTTCCACGAGGGTTTCCCGTTCAGGACGGCTGCAGTGGGCCGTTGCCTTGACCGTCGCCCTGTCTTGGACCCGAGGTGCAGTCCTTAGTACAGCGAAACGTGACGGGTTTCTCCTTGGTGACGTCTTCAGTGACTCAGTTAAGTATTTAGTGATAGCTAGCTGGTTACTTTTGTGAGGATTGGTGAAATCCTTGATCGGTTCTTGGTTTGGTTTGGTTTTGTGAGATTATCACTGGTTGTTCTAGTTACGATAATCTATTTGGTTTAGTTTGGGTATCGATACATCAGTTCGTTTTGATAGGCCTAAGTTCTTGGTTCGAGTGCACATATTTGTTCCGTGTTTTGTTTGTTTTGTGTTCCGGACTAAAAATGGTAAGTCGGAAAATGTTGTCTTGTTTTGGTTGCAACCGTGACTCACGATTGGAGGACTCATGTCTGGTTCCTCCGATTGGGACTCCCCTATATGATTTATATTGTAAGCATGGCGTGGGTCCTATATCTTATAATGAGGTATGGGTCCGTTATTGTAAGAAGGATGGTGTCCTTAGTTGGCCACTGCATGGTAGTTTTGAACCAGAGATTCTCGACAACTTAGAAGCGAAATTGTTCAAGAAGAAAGCCCGGCCGGCAATGTTTGATTCTTTCCGCTACTGGCGAAAAGAATCCAAACAGAGAGAAATGAAAAGGTTGAAGAAAGAACAGAAAGAACAAGAAGAGTTAACTCTAGAGCAAGCGGCTAAACAGTTGCAGGCTAACGAGTGTGAGAAAGCCATAGATGTAGCAATTAGAGAGCATAACCTAGCGATTGACAAGTGCTATCCTGCCTTGCCATCGAAAATGGCTAAGATACTGGAGGATTCCGAAAACGATCCTCTACTATCTTATTTGTTAAGGTCACCTCCACCGTATGCACAAGGTGCTACGGCTCCACTTGTCCCGAATGTTCAATTGCCGGTTGCTGGTCAACCTGGCGTTCCTGCTCCTGTCCCTCAGAATCAAGTTCCTGTACCTCCTGTGATGAATGTGAATGTTCCTACAGCTCCTCCTCTTCCTGCACTACCAGTCTCTATACCTACTTCTGTACCTACTGCTCCACAAACTATTTTCCTCGATACTCCTACTGTTCCGTTATCTATTCCTACCTCTACTGCGTTCTCTATGTCTGCGAGTGTGCTAACTCCACTTTCTGTTCGTCGAAGAATCACTGATTCTGTTACTAATATGCTGTCTCCTTTATATAAAACTTTAATTAAGACTCCTACTCCTGACTCTGTTCAGAGACGGAGTCAGCTTCCAAGTACTGAAGAACGGGGAATTTTGGATTCCACGGCTCTCAGATGGATTTCGAAGAGTAGAAGATATAGTACGAGAGATGTGTTAGACACATTTATGCAATGGAAGGAACCAACGCAACGGTACGTCTTTGATGAGATGTGCTCGTTGTTACGTGAGGAAATAGAAGAAGATGATGTCGAATCAGATTTGGAAGATTTAATTAGAGTTCAAAAAGAGTTCGCTGCTGGAATGATAGTGGGTGAGAATATAAAGGAAGCGATGGAACTTATTTTAAGTTTTAGGAATGATCCATCACTTCGTTCACCGAGAGATTTAGAGAAAAGCAAGACGAAGCTAAGTCGCCAATATCCAATGAGGGAGGTTCCTCCAATTTGGCGCGAAGCTGTGCAAGCTGACGCACCAAATGGTGTTGTAGCCGCTCCGGCCCAATTCCAAAGAGTGTGGATACACATTCCATGGAAACGAGCTGAAGTGTTAGCGGTGAAGCAGGCCTTGCCAGATCCACGTAAAAATCCAGCCGGATATTATAAGGAATTAACACAGACAGTTGAGGCTTGTATAATGAACTTAGCCGACATCGATATGTTGTTTGGTAACGTAGTTCCGCAACCAGTGTGGGCTAAAATTCGTAGAGAGGATCATCAAGCTGCTTTAGGTGGTGACTGGGCAGCTATCACTGCAGCAGATGGTCAGCAAATAGGTGGTGCGAAACCCGAACCTCTAATCGCTAATCTTCCAGGTAGAATAATTGATTTAATGAAGACTCTGATGCCAGCATTGCGTGTGAATTGGGACAAGCTGTCAGCATGCAGGCAGAAGAAAGACGAAAGTGTCTCCGACTTCTTCACGAGGTTTGAAGAGACTTTTGTAGATCATAGTGGTCAGGACATGAGTACAGAAGGAGGGCAAAGACTGTTTGTCGATAAATTTGTGCATAATTTGTTACCCGAATTATGCAATAAATTAAAAGACTCAGAGAGTGCTTGGGCTGTATCTACGACAGCGCAAATACTTGCGACTGCACAGTACTATGAAAATAGGGATAAAAAGGAAAAGGAAAAATCAGAGAAGAAAACAAAAGATTTAAAAACTAAAGTTCTTTTGCAGCAGGCGTATCCGCCTCGTACGAATCAGACTAATACGCAGCAAGGTTCGTACCAAAGGACAGATTATGGCTCATCGAGACCTCAATACCAGTGGAATCAGTGTGCGTACTGTAAAAAAGAGGGTCATTATAAAAATGAATGTCCGATCTTAGCGCAAAATAATGCAGCAGCAGCTCAGAGAGGTCGTGGTGGTTTTGTGCAGAATTCTAGAGGTCGAGGACGAGGTGCTATGCCTCCACAAACGAATGATCGTCCCTCCAATCACTTTGATCAACGAAATGGACAATCTGCTCAGCAAAATAGATCTCAACAGTACCTTGTTGAGGACTATAATGAAGTAGATGAGGATTTTCAGCAAAATGGGTACTAGGACAGCCATGGACAGAGAGAGGGAGTAGTATCAGTTCCAGTGGATCAGAGTGGGCCTTATGTCGCAGTAGCAACATCAGGTGTAGTCGAACCGTTTCTGTTGGATACTGGTGCCGCAAAAAGTTCTATCATTCATGCGAAACTCCCTGGCGCACCTTTGTCCGGCTCAACAAATGTTTCCGTAGGTTTTTCAGGCGCCCCTGTTTACAACCCGATATCTGGTCCTTTGTCTATTTCTGTTGGACCATGCCAATTGAAAGCACCCCTGATTTTGACGACAGGTTGTAATGAAAATTTGCTTGGTTTAGATTTGTTAAAACGACTATAGGCGACATTGTACTGTTCTCCGGAAGGAGTACAGCTTACATTGGGTAAAAATATCACCTCTCCGATGTACTTGTCAATGGACGCACTCCCGCCAGAGCTACATTCACTCCCTGATTCTCTTTGGGCGACTGGTCCTAATGATGTAGGTCTCCTAGAAATTCCACCGTATGTGGTAACTTTGAAAACAAATGTAAAATTTCCAAGAATCCCCCAATATAAAATATCTAGTGAAGGAGAGCGTGCACTTTTATTGATTGTGCAAGATTTGATTAAGAAAGGTGTGGTTGAAGAAACTAGAGGAAATGTCTGTAACAGTCCTGTATTGCCGATTCTGAAGCGAACTGATCCTACAAAACCTCCAGTGTACAGGTTTGTCATAGACCTTAGAGAAGTTAATAAGATTGTAGTCCCGCAGTTTCCTGTGGTGCCAGACATTACTGCCTTGTTAACATTGATTCCTGCCACAGCCACATGGTTCTCAGTTATTGACCTAAAGAATGCCTTTTTCAGCATTCCGATAGCCGAAGAAAGTAGGGATATTTTCGGCTTCTGTCTAGGAGGTCGCAGTTTCAGATTTAAACGCGCTCCACAAGGCTATTGTGAGAGCCCATCCATTTACAGTCAAGCATTAAAAAGCCAGTTAGATTCCTTTGTCCTTCCTCCAGGTTCTGCCCTAGTACAGTACGTAGACGATCTTCTAGTGGCTGCCGATGACAAGGAAACTTGCAAAGCAGCTACAATTTCCCTATTACATCATTTGTCTAAATTGAATCACAAGGTGTCTCCTTCCAAAATGCAATATTGCTGCCAAGAAGTGACCTACCTAGGTCATCTCTTGTCAAAGGAGGGAAGGAAGTTGACCCCAGAAAGAATAAAAGCAATTACGCAGATGAGTGTTCCACGCACACAGAGAGAAGTACGTGCCTTTCTAGGTATTACCTCTTACTGTAGGCAGTGGATCCCAAATTTTTCTCTTTTAGCGAAACCATTGGTAGCTTTGACTGGGAAAAATGTTCCGAGTCCGGTGCCATGGTCTGATGAATGCCAAGAGAGTTTTACTGAATTACGAAAAGCATTGTGTTCAGCTCCTGTATTGGGTACACCTGATTACAGTAAGCCATTCACACTCTATGTTCACGAGAGGGAAGGTTGCGCGTTAAGTGTTCTGACACAGAAGTTTGGTGATAAACAACGCCCTTGTGCGTATTTTTCATCAACATTAGATCCGGTAGCTAGAGCGTTGCCTAGTTGTTTGAGAGCTACAGCGGCAGCTGCAGCTTCCATTCGACAATCTGCTGGTTTGGTGATGAATAACATGCTAGTGGTCATGGTTCCTCATGCAGTGGATACACTCATGAACCGAACGAAGACACAACATCTTACTAGTGCGAGATTATCTGGTTACGAGCTGACATTACTAGCGAGTCATATTCAGATCAAAAGATGCAATGTATTGAATCCAGCAACATTGTTGCCGACTGATCAAGAGTCGAGTGATTCCGAGCCACATGATTGCTGTTTCAAAACGGAGGAAGAGACAAAAGGACGCATTGATTTAAAAGATACTCCGCTATCAGATCCGGATGGTACGCTGTATGTGGACGGGTCATGTTTTAAATTGGAGAATGGTGATGTGACTGCTGCTTATGCAGTAACGACTTTGAAGACGATTGTGGAGACTGCAAGAGTGAGTCAGAATTCTGCCCAATCTGCAGAATTGATAGCTCTAACGAGAGCGTGTGTTTTAGCTGAGGGAAAGAGAGTGAATGTGTTTACAGATAGTCAGTACGCATTTGGCGTGGCCCATAGTTTTGGCCGGTTGTGGAGAGAAAGAGGTTTCATTACGTCCCATGGGACTAAGATCCAACATGGTCAGCTAGTTAACGACTTGTTGGAATCTCTAACCTTACCAACTGAAGTTGCGATTGTAAAGTGCAGTGCTCATAAAGCAATCACGGATGATGTTGGTCGAGGGAATGCTTTTGCTGACGAAATTGCTAAACAGACAGCTAGAGACACGATGAGTAGAATGTATGTTGCTACGTCTGCAAGATGGATTGCTGAGTCTGGAATGTGTGAGGATACTATGGAAAGTGTGAAAGAAATTCAGAAAGAAGCAACTGAGGAAGAGAAACGTGTATGGAGAGAAAGTACGGGCAAGTTGGACTCGAATGGATGTTGGATTGATTTGACAGAACAGCAGCGTTGGATGTTGCCCGATGCGTATGTGCTTGCAGTAGTGACGATGGCGCATGGAGTAGCGCATATAAGTTCTAAAGGGATATGTAAGATGTTAGCTCCAGCCTGGAAGAATGATGGGATCAGTAAGTGTGCAGAGAGAGTGGTGAAAAATTGTATGGTATGTTTGATGCATAATCCTGGCAAGGGAACTCCAACTCCAGCTGGTCATTTCGCTCCTCCTTCCTGCCCCTTTGAAGTGATTCAGTTAGACTTCATTCACATGGAGCGCTGCAATAATTTGAAGTATGTCCTGGTGGTAGTCTGTGCTTTTTCCAGGTGGATAGAAGCATATCCATTAAAGGACAATACTGCCCTATCAACTGCCAAAATTCTTCTCAAAGAATTTTTTCCTAGATATGGAATGCCACGGATTGTATGGTCAGATAACGGAAGTGAGTTTATAGGGAAAGTTATGCAGAGTGTGTGTGCCGGCCTAGGATTGAAACAGAAATTTCACAGTGCAAACCATCCCCAGTCTGCTGGTTTAGTCGAGGGTTACAATGGCACCCTCAAGCTGAAAATAGCCAAAATACAAGCATCCACAGGTTTAGCCTGGCCAGACGCACTTCCTTTGGCCTTGTTATCAACGAGAGCAACAGTACATTCTAGAATAGGGCTTAGTCCATACGAGATAGTCTTTGGTCGCCCGGCAAATATCTGGGGTGTACCAAGGCCTAAAGAATTTTGCTCCATAGAATATCCTATGTTGATAGACTACCTTTACGACTTGACTGCTAAATTGAGTCTTATTCATCAACAGGTTTTCGATGCTTTGCCAAAACCTCCGGAGAGTCCAGGGCATCAGCTGAAACCAGGAGATCTGGTTGTCATCAAGAACTTCGCGAGGACGAAGAACCTTCAACCGAGATTTGTGGGGCCTTTTCAGATCTTACTGGCAACGAGGACAGCAGTTCGTGTAGCTGGACGCAAGCACTGGGTACACGCGTCACATGTTAAGCGTGTCCCTTTGCCGCTCCCTTACGACGACTGGGTGAAAAAGGGAATTGGTGCCTCCGAATCTGAAAGCACACCGATGTTCATCTCTTTCAGCGATGCCGAATTGATTACTGACACTTCAAAATCCGACTCTCCTCCTGAAAAGACTCCTTTGAACACTGAACATTTGTCTCCAGCATCAGAAGAAACTTTGCTATCTGCGAACTTAAACTCTGCAACAGCTGCTAGTGATACCCTATTTTCCGATCAGACAGTACCAGCGAAGCAGAGATATAACCTAAGAAGCCATAAAATGGACAAATAAAGCAGGCAACTGCATATTGTGATTTTGATATATATTGAACCTTTGCCTTCAGCCAGGAAGTTTGCTATTGTTTATTGTTTTTAAAATTGCCTTGCCGTCTGGGTAGCCGTAGGGTCGTGGCTGTGTGCCTAGTTTGAATTTGCAGGGGTCTGACACAAGGTCGATCTTTCTGTTGGTTCTGGGAACTCCCAGGGCTGATAGAGGCATTTTCATCTACGTACACATAATCAGTGGTCGCGAGCGGATTGTAGAAGATGGAGCTTCCTGCGCTGCAACGAGAGAATGTGATTTATGTTCGCAGAAACAGACTTAATAGAATTCTTCATAGCAGATGCTTTTTGATGCAATGTGCCATTACATTTTTGATTGTCTTAGCAACATTGGTGGGTGGAATCGTCTTTAGTATAAATTTAATTTTTGTGCCAGTTTCTACGGTACCTCCCCTTGATCCTGCTATTTCTACTGTTTCTTCTATACACTCTTTCCACTCGTTTCCGGAACATGAGCAAGCCAGACGCTCAGAGTTCACCAACAACACTTTTGTACAGCTCTTACACCAACACCAACTGGTAGTTAACACTACAGACTGCTGGGTGTGTGGCTTGATACCCCACACTATGGATAAAGGTATTCCCTATCTGGTTTTGCCTTACAGCTATAATGGATCATTTCAGGCCTTCCAAACCATCTTTGCTTATGCCCTTGAAACCTATCCTCCACGTCCACCGCGTTCCACTAAATATAACTCTGCCAACAAAGCCTTAGTCCAGGGAATTATTGACATGGTCAAGGACGTCAATAACACTCCATCTTACCCTAGAGACGAATTGCGAGTATATTTAAGTTGGAATACTTCAGAGTATCGCCTTAGTTTAGGAGAAAGCAAGCGTAAAAGCTCAACTCCAATCTGGGTCGTACCTCACCGAGGTCAGGTCTGTTTGCAAGGTAATGGGAGAAATCCGAGAGCTCAGCTAGGGAGGAGTGAGTGCGTAGAGACTTACGTGTTTCCGGCTAACTTTTCCCCTGCCTTTCTTACTGCTAGGGGTACCTACTTCATTTGTCGAGACAGAGCTTATACATGGTTGCCTGCCGACTTTTCAGGATCATGTTATATTGCTCGATTGTTGCCTCCGACATACACTGCTTCATCTGATTACCACAGAACCAGAGTAGCGAGAGGTGTCTTCAGCAAGGAAGATACCGCTGGTCAGGAAGCTGGAGACTTCTTCAAAGGCTTCCTTCCGTTCTGGGGGCCTATGGCTAATAGTAGAAACATACGTCAGCTAACACGGGTAGTTGAATCTACTATTACCGAAACTGCTGGTGCCCTTAGCAATCTGACAGCTGAGCTTCAGGCGGATAGGCTCATGACGTTGCAGAACCGTATGGTTCTAGACGTTATACTTGCAGATCGAGGTGGGGTATGCAGAATGATCCAATCGAGCTGCTGTGTCTTTATTCCCAATAATGCTCCAACAGTCTATGAGGCGATCTCTAAGTTGCACAAGATTTCAGACTCCATACATGTAGACAAGGGAAACTGGTCCTTCATGGAGTGGTTTTGGACTCTGATATCAGCGTGGAGATGGAAGGTTCTAATGGTCATTGGTGTCATCTTAGTGTTCCTATTCTCATGTTGTCTGATTATCCAATGTGGTCCTGCTCTGTGTAGTCTTTGTGCTGCAACTTGTCTCAGAAAGCCACCTAAGTTTGGAGAAAAGACACGAGAAAGGATGATGATACAACAGCATGTCACTGACCTGATGAGCATAGAACTAGATTCTGACATAGACTGAGTAATTGCCTATGTAAGGGCAAAAGGAGGGTCTGAGGTTCCGTGACGGTTCCGTGACGATTTGAACCCGTGTTTTCAAGTTTGTCGGAAATGCATAATATTGGTATCAGCGAACCGCAAATGATCCATTTAGTATATCCTGGTGTTTTCGCTATGCTACGAGCAAGAGCTCTCCTTTTATAAACACATTTCTGATCTACCCACGGCATCCATCTTAGATCATGGCCGCCATCTTGTGTTTCTTGCCCTCACATATGCAATAGCCTCTGATCACTTCATTTCGATTAAGGACACGTAACCTTAGCCGGAGATTCACCTCTTTCATGACACGTGCACCTTAAACCAGATCACGCTGTAGCTGCATGACTCAACAAAGGCTACCTCCTCTGCCCGAGGCCAGTCCTGCCAACCTGGTCTTCGTGTCCATTGTCCTGATCATGATTAGGCGGCCGAAGCCGGTAGCCTTGCCCATTTACAACCCACAAACATCCCTTATCCCACTTTTCTATCTTCCACACCTGGCTCTGTTTCTTTCTTTCTGAATCTTTATTAGGGGGAGGTAACGAACTTTACGATGAGGCGGTCCGGGTCCTGAATGCAATATTGACAGGGAATTGTGACAAACTAGTGGGAACCCCTCTCTTCGCAATGTTTGGCCTCAGATATTATCGACGGTTCCTGTGTAACGCCAAATATTTATTGTTTTAGACACAAAGGTTTTGGGAATGTATTACATGTAAAGAATTCGCCCCCAGCTTAAAATTTAGTATATAAGGAGCAACCCGCTTTGTACAAATTGAACAGGCTCCTGGTTACTGCCCGTGTGTAGTATCTGTGACTTCTGTGTCCCTGCAGTAATAAACCTTTGGTCTTTGACGCCACCATCGAGAAGCCCGTGTTTCTGTTCATTTGTGCACCAAGGCAGGTGGAACTCCAGGGTCTTTGGGTGTTGTTCCCTGACACCTCTGGACGGAACCAAAAAGTCCAGAACTCCACATCTGTGTATTCCCCAGGGACAGCTCTAAACATTGGGAATGCAACTGGAATAACAGACCTCTGCCATTTGAGGGTCTGGCTGGATAGATTGGCCTCTGGAGCCAGATCATGGCCGCACTAAAGATTAAGGTCTGCCTTCCATGGCCTCATGTCAGACAATACTGAAATTTAGGGGGGACATGTGTGGTTCAAAAGGAAACCCCCTGAACCACATCCAACTTCAAAGGCACACTACAGTATAACTACTGGTGCCATAATTCAGCAGGGCAGAGATACGCTTGTGGGTGAATGGGACCGGCGTACATTGAACTGCGTGGTGCAAATTGCCAGAGGAATCTGTTGTGCACAAAGAAGATTTCTGCCAATGGAAGGAACCGTGCACCCTTCCTGAATAGTGGCTGGCCTGGGCCACCTACCTGCTGCTGTGTGGCACCCTGAAGTGTTCGCACCAAGGGCTTGTTGGCTTCCCCCTGTTCTTTCAGAGATCTTATGGACATGAAAGATCTCCTACGAGGGACCCACATGTCTACTTGTGACAGCTGGAGAGCGGTGCCCTCTCAAGTCTCCACATCATCTGCTGGATCCCAACTAGAAGCGCAGCGTGAGCGTGGGACTAAGAATTGTGCCTGGAGACCAGATTGCCTTGTGCGGAACCCTAGAAATCATGCCAGCATCTAAGGCATTTGGCCCCTGCATCATGGGGACCTTGGCATGCATAAGCATCTTGTTGGTGGTGAGCGGATTCACGGGTTGCAGAAGCCAGCGTGCCTCGTTTCATCGATCATGCCGCATCTCTCTTGGGCAACACTCCGACTGCATGTTCATTGTGTGTGGTGTCCGATTCACAGGTTGTGGCCCTCAGAGGTGGGGGTGTAACTATAGTAGTGTCTTATTCAACCTTGTGAGGCATTGCTGAATTTGTACCTGTCTGTGTGACAGGAATTGCCTGGTGCGGCCAGTATATACATGCACCAGGCATTGTTCCTCATTTCCAGCAAGGTACGGGTGTTGTAACTCTTCATTGTGTGTGACCTTAAAGGTCTGATGTGACCCTTATCAATGTGCACCAGACGTTGTGCCCGTATTATCTGGGTGCGAATGTAATCCACTTATAGCTGACGGGGTGTCTTTCTTTCAAAAGGATTTCCTGCTTCATTTCCCATTCATCAATTGTTCCCTGGTTGGCCCTCAATGCAGTGTACCAACTGCCCTCTCCTCACCAGGTCTGACAACATTGTGTTGCAGATAGTAGTGTCCAGCTCGGGTTTGGGTAAAGGGAGTGACCGATTGGGATGAACAAATGCTTCCAAGAATGATTGGAAGTGGGTCAAGAGACTGCGTGACCCTCCCTGTGCTTTGCATAACCGGGCTGGAGCTGGAGGGCACTCTGGAACCCTTCTGAGTGAACGACTAATGCCCTCTACCCACTTCTGCAGGGCATCCTGTATGTGATCTTCCCAAGTGATTCCAGCCTCCACTTGCAGATTGCCTCCTAATTTGTCCTGCCACCTATCCCAGCCTGCTCCCAGGGGACCCTAAGAGTGAGTTTAGCCGTGTGTGGCCTAGTATGTGGGGGGAGGGATAGTTTATCCTCCATACATGGGCGTACAACAGTTGGGTGAGCTGGAGGTTGAATGGTAGAGGGAGACTTGGGCCACTGGGTTTACAGCATGCTATCAATTGGTGCCGGGCAGCAATTGGTCAAGAGTGTGGGGAGTTGTTGCTGATCGCTAGCACGGCCTCTACAAAACACTGATGACACCTAACACGCGCAGCGCCCGCGCCGTACACGTGCCGAAGACACGCCAAAGACTAGCCCGTCTGTGCCCGTCCGGGCCAGGACGGGCCATGGGGCAGAGGGCTATGTCTCCCATGCAAGGCCATCACAGGTATTGTCATCCGATCAGCTGAAAGCACTGCGACCTAGGAAGCTTGACGACTGTACTTTACTGGAAATCCCACACACTGGAAAGGTAACCTGCCCTAATTGCAGTTTCACAATATCTTCCTCTCAACCTTACCCCCCGCGTAGATCCAGACTTAGGAAGCGTCATAAACAGTCCTGCCCCACTGACAACGTTTTTACGTTTTATTACATAAATTGCCGCTCCTTACCCAAACACAAACTGGACATTCTCAACTTGTTGCTAGATGATAAACCTAGTGCACTGTTCCTCACAGAAACCTGGCTACATGAGGGCTCAGGTCCGGATGTGGCCACTGCTCTTCCAGCAACTTATGCGATTCTCAGGAAGGATAGACCCCTTAAAACTGGGGGTGGACTTGCTATTATCTATGACAAAACACTCGAATGTACAATTGAGCCGCTACATATCCCTGACTGTGAAGCCGCACTTTTTAAAATCTGCTTGAATCTTAATTTCATGTTCTCAGGCTCTTTAATCTACCGGCCTCCCGGGAATAGCACGAAATGGGCTTCGAATTAACTGACCGTATTACCCCCCTTTTTACTTGGCCTCTAAAAACTTCTCTCTTATTGGAGACTTAAATCTACACTTAGAGGACCAATCTAACACGACTTGCGCTAACTTGCTAGAAGATCTGACAGCGTTAAGTATTAATCTCCTCAACTCTGGACCCACCCACAAGGCAGGACATCTGCTCGACCCAGTACTTTCTAATCTCCCAGAACTAACCTGGCAGGACACTATCCCGGTATGCTGGTCTGACCATTATTTAATTAAATTTAATCTGAAACCACCTGCAACTTCGTACTTTCAACATGTACCCCCGGCTCCATTAAGAAAAAATTGGAAATCCCTAGACATTTTAAAACTTAACACAGCACTCAGCATGAACCTACCTAATAAAATCCAAGATATGGAAGGTATTGCAACTGCTACCAAACAATGGCTCAGCAAGGCGGCTGAGATCTGCCTGCCTACCTCTAACACCAAGGGCAACAGACATCGCCCTCCTGTCCCCTGGTGTAACGACTCACTCAAAGTGGAAAAAACCAAATGTAAGGTACTTGAAAGATTGTGGCGAAAAGACTTCGTTCCCGATAAGAAAAAAAGGTACCAAATTGCCAGAAACCTATACCATACTGCATGCAAGAAAGCATGCGCCGCGTATGTTTCTAACACCATCACGGAAGCTGTAAATAAAGCCAAAACATTATTCAACACGGTCAAAGATCTAGCGGGGGCTCAAACCATTGTCCCGGCTCGCCCATTAAACGAAAGGCAATGTCAGGACCTCGCTCAATTTTTTTCTGACAAAATAGATAAACTAATCATAGAAATAGATAGTAACAACATCGATACCACCACAAAGCAAGAGTTGGAGTACACCCCTACTGTAAACCAGACCTTACAACACTGGCCGCCAATTACAATTGATACTCTTCAATCCATCATGAAGACAATCAAATCTGGCTCTCCGCAGGACCCTATTCCTATGAATATCATGAAATTACTGGATACCCCCTCCCTTGAAATTATTGTTGACACATTAAATTCGTCTTTGGAGCTTGCTACAGTACCCACCCTATGGAAACATGCCATAGTAACCCAACTTTTAAAAAAACCTACAGCAGACCCCGAAAACGTAGCTAATTACAGGCCTATCTCACTTCTCCCAGCTTTTTCTAAATGTCTGGAGAGACATGTGCATTCTGCCCTAACTCTATTTGCGGAACAAAATTCCCTTCTCCATCCAACCCAATCGGGATTCAGAGCGGGTTTCTCTACGGAAACTGCCCTGCTGGGAGTCTCAGAAATCATCCGGAAACATCTGGACGAAGGTCAAACGGTTGCGCTTATTCTACTCGACTTAAGCGCAGCCTTTG
The DNA here is from genome assembly GCF_964263255.1 of Lissotriton vulgaris. Classification (NCBI taxonomy): domain Eukaryota; kingdom Metazoa; phylum Chordata; class Amphibia; order Caudata; family Salamandridae; genus Lissotriton; species Lissotriton vulgaris. Next base: position 2,005,801,582 of record NC_141693.1, on the reverse strand, counting down.
ATACTGTGTCGCACAAAAAGCTGCTCACCACGTTAGAAAAAAACGGAATTCGTGGAGATGCCTTGAAATGGATTAGATCCTTCTTGGACCAACGGACATTCCAGATAGCATCATCCACTGCCTGCTCTGGACCTGTCAATTCCCCTCATGGAGTACCGCAGGGATCTATCCTCAGCCCACTTTTTTTCAACCTTTATCTTAGACCCCTGGCGGACTTAGTGGAGAAATCTGGACTGACATTTATGACTTACGCAGATGATTCTCAGATCATCTTCTCGCTGTCAGAATCCCACCCATTATCTCCGTCTCTCCTCAAACAAGGGCTCCTGAACATCTTCAACTGGATGACTATGAACCAGTTGAAATTAAACGGAGACAAGACGGAGATTCTCCTTATGGGTAAGCAGCCAGATCCATGGAACGCCTCACACTGGCCTTCCCAGATGGGAAATCTTCCTACCCCAGTCACCCATGCAAGGAATCTGGGGGTAGTTTTGGACAACTCGCTGTCAATGAAGCAACAGGTCAGCAAAGTAGTTGGACTCTGTTTCACCATCCTAAAATGGCTCAGAAAGATCCTATGGATGCTGCCCATCTCCACACAGAAAACAGTAGTCAACGCCTTAGTTACATCTCGGCTTGACTACGGGAACATCTTGTACCTAGGTGCTAACAAAGCAGTTATAAAGAGACTGCAGATGATACAGAATTTGGCTGCCCGGATTCTTTGTCACATATTAAGAAATACCCGCGTGTCCCCCTACTTGCGTGAACTTCACTGGCTCAGGGTGGAAAACCGCATTAGATTTAAGACCCTAAACTATATGTTTAAAATAAAAGCAGGCACTGCACCCAAATACCTAGAGGCATTAGTTCATCCTTACATCCCAAAAAAAACCCTACGGTCACTCTCAGCAGCAACTTTTTGTGTGCCCAGAATCAAGCTCTCCAGGATGGGAGGGAGATCCTTTGCCCATCAGGGTCCATCTATCTGGAACGCACTACCTCTCCATATACGCAAAGAGGGGAATTACTCCAGGTTCAGGAAACAGATAAAAACCTGGTTGTTCGATCAATAATCCTGAACAACCTAAGCTGATCGTTCTCCATCTTCTGTGCTGTGTTCTTAGGCGCAGGGAAACCCTTTTTGGGTAGCTGTTTGCGCCCTACAAGTTTAAAAAAATAAATAAAAAAATAAAAAATTGACCTGCTGGGTATAAGTGTACTGCATTAGGGTGCTGACTGGTATGTGTGCGAGCACGTTCTGTAGGGACCTGCCTGATATCCGTTGCATCGCATATTGGTGCTGGGTGAGTGTGTGTGTGTGTGAGTGACAGACTGCAGACCGCAGGTGATTCAGGACCCTGGCCGGTGGCATTGATTTGCACGTTGATTTCTTGCCAAAAAAACAGTGTCGTTGACATTAGTTTTACCCACACAGCCACGGCCAGCAGTGCTGCTAAAGAGTGTTATAATTTATTGTGTGAACATATTTCTGATATTGCTGTGACTCGGGGTGTGGTGTTGAATTATGAGAACTGCTTGGGGGGGGGCCTTGAATGGATAACGTGTTGCATCACATAAGGGTGCTGGGGGAGGGTTAGGATAGGATCTTTCCCGATTGTGCATATTATTGATGTAATTTCAACAGGGTTGGGCCTAGTACTTGCTAGTAATATTTCCAAGTGCGATTTATGCCCAGAAATAAATGATGTTCGTGTAGGGTTGATTATTGTGGGTGTTCAATATTAAATACAAACATTATTTACATTCACCACATGCGAAGTCTGTATTATGACGCTTAGTGTATTATCTAGAGTGAGTGCTGTGCCAATGCTTTACACATAGCGTCTGTGGGAAGCTTAAGTGCTCAGTGCAGTGACTGCTGGGGAGATTTGAAAGTGATCCGAAGTAAAAAAAGATTGTACTGCACTGCACCGAGTGAGCGTAGCGAGCGAGCCCGAGCAACTTAATGAAGGTTCGGGGGGTTCTTCCCCCGAGAACATTTTGAAAAAAAGAGTGGATACATGGTGCATTTTCAAGCAAATTTGAGAAAGCAATTATTAATTGCCCTGCTATTTCCCTGTCAAGCAGCATCACACCCCTGTACATCTCCCTTCTATGTTCATTTTCTTGCTATATCCCTGTTAAACACCAGCACAACCTTGTATGTTTCTCTTCTATGTTCATCACCTTCCAGGTATATTGTTAATTTGTATATGGCTTGCTGGTGTATAAGACTACTCAGTAACTATTCCTGTTGTATATCTACAAGGTTATTCTCTGTGTAAGCTTTACTAGTAACTAATTATAAATCTACAATAACTATCGGTTTCTTGCACATAACTATAAGATTACATAAAGTATAAACCTTCCTGGTGTATAGCTGTAGGATTACACTTTGCGTAACACTTCTCGATGCCTAAATGTGAGACTTGACTTTGTGTAAGTCTTTCAGGTGTATAATTATAATACAACAGGTTGTGTAGGGGTCTCTAATTTATCACTTTAGTATTAGACTTGATGTGCAATTCTCGATTTAAAACTGTATTAGCTAAACAGTTAATAAAACAAATTTTGATTTCGCATTTGCCAATATTATGAAAAGAAGGCTGCATTGCTGTTGCATCAACTCTGTTTCTAAGAACTAAAGAAATGAGATGTGTAAACATAGTGATATTGAATGCTTTGTGCTAGCAAATTTAATAAGCAGAGGGTTACTTCGGTTTTGACCCAGCCCTTTGTAATAAGAGAGGGTAATTAAAAATCTATTCAAGGCTTTTGAAGTTTCGACATATGATAACTCATCCTAGCAAGCATAGCACAGCAGAATTGCAAAACACGGCAAAGCACATCATAACATAATTCAACGAAGCCCAACAAAATAACATACCACAACCCAGTATAGCACACTGTGACTTAAAAAAACATAGGTTAATGTGAGGCGTCACAACACATTAACATAACAAATGACTCGGCATAGCATAACAAAGCATGGTATAGTTTAAGTAACTTAACATAGCACAGCATAGCATAGCAAGGTTTAAAGCAGCATAACAAAATGTTACATAATATACCACCTCAACATACCGCACAACTCAACAGAACACAACCCAACATAAGAGAAGCCGGCACCGGATTCAGCTTACATTTTCTGCTATTTTAACCACAAGTAACTGCGATGCCGAAATGCAGGACACATCTTGCGTTTGCCCGGCCCTAAATGAAGGTTGTGAAGTCAGTCAACGTCCACCATGAGACATCAGTGTTGACATAGTACACATCATCGTGGATGTTGGTTATAGATAATAATGTGTTGACAGCCAGCGGGCAGCAGCAATGGTTTTTAGAGGGAGTTTGGGGAGAGTTGGAGTATCACCATGTGGCATGTGTGGTAACAAATAATAAAATATCAGCGTCAACATTAAGCGGACACTCATACCAAGACCAACAACAGGATCTGAACTTGAATAACCATAGAAATGTATGAACCCAATATATTTATTGACGCCATTTTGTCCCCAAACGATAACTTTCCAGTTTATACAAATACACATACTTTGCTATCAGAACCAGTGGCGCACAGGATACATGGGTGTGAGAGAGAGAAAAAGAGGGGACGGAGATGGGAGAAGAGAGAGTGCGTGCGTGAGAGAAAGAACTGAACTCCAAATAAACCTCTTAAAAGCACTGTTGATCAAAGTGAATCAAACAGTTTAGAGTGTGAAATTCATTTCTGACCCACCAGTTTACCAAGAAACAGTAAATATACATGTACTCTGTGCCAGAGTGTGTACAGTTCCGAATTCAAAAAAAGGAACAGATGTTAAAACCCTGAAGCTTGGTTGTACCAGTCGGATAAAGCAAACCAAAGGTTGGAAGGTGGTTCATCTAAAAATACTCTAAACACTAGAAGCCCTCTGCCCACCCCTCGCGCTGGTATTTATCTCTCGCGCCAAACACAAGGTGAGTCATTGTAAAAACAGTAATTGGTCTTTACAGCCCTGATGTGCACTTAGCATTAACACACTAACAGTACCTTCTTTCTAGGGTTGATTTGGACTGCTTGTGTTTCAGTGAAAGGTGGTTTTCGATCTACTTCTATTTATGATGTTTCATGTGCTGTTCAGACAGTTCCAGAAAACAATAAAGCCAAAAGTATGTAATTGTGTCTTTGTCATGGATGTCCTGGATCAAGGACGTGGGTCCTGTGTCAGAAGGGGACTCTCGGAGCTACCTATATTAACGCCCCGCTAGCAAATTTAGAATATGATGTACGTAAGGGACGGGCACTGTGATGGTGGCATTACCCTTCAGCGTCGAGTTCAGAACAGAGACAGCACAGGACACCGCAGGGGCTCCGAGCACCTTTTATGCATGTTGAAGTTGAGGGGGAAAGGGGTCAGTGGATGGTCAGTCACTACAGTGGAATAATCTTGAGGCTGTTCCAATAAAACTTGGGCATGCACCCCTCAGGCACATGGGGCAGGTGGCTATTGTAGGGCTCAAACAGTGATGGTGCGCTCCTCTAGTTCCTGAAGATGAAAAGTGCACAGTCAGAGAGAGGGCCCAGTTCTCAAGCCCTGGGGAAGAACAGGACACAGGGCCAAATTATCAAGAACTGCTATAACATTATCGCCGCTCTACCGAAAGGAAATTACTGCTAAAGCGGAGATAGGGGGCTTGATAATATGCCCTTGAGAATTCCCTTAGAAGCCCAGGTTCTGATGTGAACCTGGACTTATATGGGAATTCACAAGGACATATTATCAAGCTCCTTATCGCCACTTTAGCGGCAGTTTCCTGCTGCTAAAGCAGCGATAATGTTATCGCCGTTCTTAATAATATGGGCCACAGGGTCTAAAAGGAATCTCGTAACAGCGTCCCCCAGTGCCCCGCAAGCATTAAGGTGTGCCATGGCAAGATAGAAGGCATCGCATGAGCAGTAATGTGATAAAATTAGGATGAGTTCACAAAGCATAAAGCAGGTCCCGCAGTGGGCTGGGGGCCTGGCTAATGATCAGGGACTCCTCACAGTATGAGCTTTCCTGCTGGTGGAGGTCGGCGGGCATCTGGGGGCTCAGGTGACAGCGTCACACCCAGGGCCAGGGAAGGCGCACCGGCAGTTCTCAGGATAACGCGGTAGGTACTAGGTTGATATTGGTCTGACGGTCCCACTTGGCCCCTGCCAATCCATCCATTCGCTCAAGCCAGGAGGGATAGCCAACGAATTAAGGTCCCAACAGGCCAGTTCAAAAGACAGGGCTCCGATATCCCTACCATGACTCCTCGTTGTACCTCGCCCACAGCCTGCAGATCATTGTGGCCCCCACTCCAGGGCGAATGCAGCCTGGTCGCGTCCCACTTCTCCGCCTGGGCCCTGGCTGCTGCACTTACTTCATGGAGGGATGCAGCATGTAACGCGGGTGCCGTTCAAACGGTGCCATTTGATCAGACTCAGCCGGTGGAACATGGCAGGTACGGCCAGGTAGGGGACTCACGGGTTGGGGTCACGGGGTGGATATAATGAAAAAATATAAAAACTTACCTTACCTCGTGCTTAGTCCAGCAGCGCCTCAGCTACTGGCAGTGGTGGGGTCCCAACAGGAATCAGCCACAGGCAGCCTCCTTCCCCGGCTGGCAATAAGCCAATCACAACGCTGCAATGGCAGAGTTGTGATCGGTGTGGTGCAGAGGAGAGTGCCCCAGCTGGGCCTTTTTCTCTATGTATGCTTCACTTTGCATGCAGCAGCCTACATAGAGAAAAAAGGGACAGTGCGCATGACTGGGTTGTCCAGCCCTGGAGCCGACCAACAGTCAGTACCCACAATAGTGGGCAAGCCACTCCGCCCTGCCTACAAGAAGGACCGCCCACCCGCCCACCCCCAACCAGACACTCCAGGCACTTCTGCTTTCTCGCAGTGCGAGAAGCTTAAACATAAATGGTAGTTTTAGCATTTTACGTTTCTGCTTCTCGCACTGCGAGATAGCAGTGAGGCGACGGCCCCAAACCCCTATGAAGGAGCCGCCACTGGCTAAGTGCCAAGCCACCCAAATGTGAGTGCAAGTTATACGCTGTGCATAATACCCTGCCCCTGACGGGAGGGGTAGGTTCTGCCTGGCCTGAGCATCCACTCAGCCAACCAGGATATGCCACTTCCAACACTTGGCTATTGGTTGCGTAGGCCTTGAATATGTGGCTGGTATGAGGTTAGATTGGGGAGAGGATGTGGCCTTACGGCTAGAGCGGTCAACCTCGAAGCTGGAGAACCGGTTTTGAGTTTCGGCAGGGACGCTAAACATCCTGTGATTCTGGGCAAATCACCTAATCTCCCCTTGCTTAACAAAAATGAATGCTTCCATCTGTAACAAAACTGATGCTTCTATAAATCGTTCTGATACTTGATATCTTTGGGTCGAGTTATGCTATATAAAAGTCTAAATAAATTAAATAAAAAAAGATGTAGAGTGCATTTCTATTGGTGGAGTAGGACTTGAATACTTGGCTGCTATGAGGTTAAATTGGGTAGAGGATGTGGCCTTGTGGCTAGAGTAGTTGACCTAGAAGCCTGGGAACTAGATTTGAGTCTCGGAAGGGACGCTAAACATCCTGTGATTCTTGACAAATCATGTAATAATCTCCCTGTGCTTAACAAAAATGAATGTGTCCATCTGTAGGAAACTGGTGCTCATGTATAGCGCTCTGATACCTGATATCTTCGGGTCGAGTTATGCTAAATAAAAGTCTAAAAAACATTAAATTAAAAAAAGATGTAGAGGGCATTGCTATTGGTGGAGTAGGTCTTGAATACTCAACTGCACGGGGTTGGGTAGAGAACTTGGCTGTTACCTAAGAATACTTGGTTGTTACTGGTACGGGTCATGGAAGTGAGTTTAAGTACTTTGTTCTTACTGGAATAGGTCTAGAATACTTGTCTGTGTCCACAGTTGGTCAAGAATGCTTGGCTCTTACTGGAACACGTCTAGAATGCTCATCTGTCTCCTCTGTTGGCTCTTACTGGAATAGGTCTAGAATGCTTGTCTGTCTCCGCCGTTGGTCTAGAGTGCTTGGCGCTTACTGGAACAGGTCGAGAATACTCGTCTTTCTCTGCTGTTGGTCTAGAGTGATTGGCTACTGGAACAGGTCCAGAAGCCTCGTCTGTCTCCGGCGTTGGACTAGCATGCTTGGCTCTTACTGGAACAGGTCTAGAATACTTGTCTGTCTCTGCCGTTGGTCTAGAGTGCTTGGCTCTTACTGGCATTGGTCTAGAATACTCGTCTGTCTCCGCAGTTAGTCTAGTGTGCTTGGCTCTTACTGGCATTGGTCTAAAATACTCGTCTGTCTCCGCAGTTGGTCTAGAGTGCATGGCTCTTACTGGAACATGTCTAGATTACTCGTCTGCCTCTACCGTTGGTCTAGAGTGCTTGGCTCTTACTGGAACAGGTCGAGAACACTCATCTTTCTCCGCTGTTGGTCTAGAGTGATTGGCTATTCGAACATGGTCCAGAAGCCTTGTCTGTCTCAGGCGTTGGACTAGCGTCCTTGGCTCTTACTGGAACAGGTCTAGATTACTCATCTGTCTCTGCCGTTGGTGTAGAGTGCTTGGCTCTTACTGGAGCGGGTCTAGATTACTTGTCTGTCTCCGCCGTTGGTCTAGAGTGCTTGGCTCTTACTGGAACAGGTCTAGAATACTTGTCTGTCTCCGCCGTTGGTCTAGAGTGCTTGGCTCTTACTGGAACACGTCTAGATTACTCGTCTGTCTCCACCGTTGGTCTAGAGTGCTTGGCGCTTACGGAAACAGGTCGAGAATACTCGTCTTTCTCCGCTGTTGGTCTAGAGTGATTCGCTACTGGAACAGGTCCAGAAGCCTTGTATGTCTCCGGGTGCTTCGCTTTACTGGAACAGGTCTAGAATACTCGTCTCTCTCCGCCGTTGGTCTAGAGTGCTTGGCTCTTACTGGAACAGGTATAGAATACTTGTCTGTCTCCGCCGTTGGTCTAGAGTGCTTGGCTTTACTGGAACAGGTCTAGATTACTCATCTGTCTCCGCCGTTCATCTAGAGTGCTTGGCTCTTACTGGAATAGGTCTAGAGTGCTTGTCTGTCTCCTCCATTGGTCTAGAGTGCTTGGCTCTTACTGGAATATGTCTAGAAAGCTTGTCTGTCTCCGCCGTTGGTCTAGAGTGCTTGGCACTTACTGTAATAGGTCTAGAATACTCGTCTGTCTCCACCGTTAGTCTAGTGTGCTTGGCGCTTACTGGAACTGGTCGAGAATACTCGTCTTTCTCCGCTGTTGGTCTAGAGTGATTGGCTACTGGAATAGGTCCAGAAGCCTTGTCTGTCTCCGGCCTTGGACTAGCGTGCTTGGCTCTTACTGGAACAGGTCTAGAATACTTGTCTGTCTCCGCCGTTGGTCTAGAGTGCTTGGCTCTTACTGGCATTGGTCTAGAATACTCGTCTGTCTCCGCAGTTGGTCTAGTGTGCTTGGCTCTTACTGGCATTGGTCTAGAATACTCGTCTGTCTCCACAGTTGGTCTAGAGTGCTTGGCTTTTACTGGAACAGGTCGAGAATACTCGTCTTTCTCCGCTGTTGGTCTAGAGTGATTGGCTACTGGAACAGGTCCAGAAGCCTCGTCTGTCTCCGGAGTTGGTCTAGAGTGCTTAGCTCTTACTGGAATAGGTCTAGATTACTCGTCTGTCTCCACCGTTGGTCTAGAGTGCTTGGCTCTTACTGAAAAGGTCTAGATTACTCGTCCATCTCCGCCGTTGGTCTAGAGTGCTTGGCTCTTACTGGAACAGGTCTAGATTACACGTCTGTCTCCGACGTTGGTCTAGAGTGCTTGGCTCTTACTGGAACAGATCGAGAAGACTCGTCTGTCTCCGCATTTGGTCTGGCGAGCTTGGCTCTTACTGGAACATGTCTAGATTACTCGTCTGTCTCCACCGTTGGTCTAGAGTGATTGGCTACTGGAACAGGTCCAGAAGCCTCGTCTGTCTCCGGCGTTGGACTAGAGTGCTTGGCTCTTACTGGAACAGGTCTAGAATATCGTCTGTCTCCGCCGTTGGTCTAGAGTGCTTGGCTCTTACTGGAACAGGTCTAGAATACTTGTCTGCCTCCAACGTTGGTCTAGAGTGCTTGGCTCTTACTGGAACAGGTCTAGAATACTCGTCTGTCTCTGCCATCGGTCTAGAGTGATTGGCTACTGGAACAGGTCCAGAAGCCTCGTCTGTCTCCGGCGTTGGTCTAGAGTGCTTGGCTCTTACTGGAACAGGTCTAGAATACTCGCCTGCCTCTACCGTTGGTCTAAAGTGCTTGGCTCTTACTGGAACAGGTCTAGAATACTCGTCTGTCTCTGCCATTGGTCTAGAGTGATTGGCTACTGGAACAGGTCCAGAAGCCTCGTCTGTCTCCGGCGTTGGACTAGAGTGCTTGGCTCTTACTGGAACAGGTCTAGAATATCGTCTGTCTCCGCCGTTGGTCTAGAGTGCTTGGCTCTTACTGGCATTGGTGTAGAATACTCGTCTGTCTCCGCAGAATACTTGTCTGTCTCTGCCATTGGTCTAGAGTGCTTGGCTCTTACTGGAACAGATCGAGAAGACTTGTCTGTCTTCGCATTTGGTCTGGGGTTCTTGGCTCTTACTGGAACAGGTCCAGATTCCTCGTCTGTCTCCGCCGTTGGTCTAGAGTGCTTCGCTCTTACTGGAACAGATGGAGAAGACTCGTCTGTCTTCGCATTTGGTCTGGCGTGCTTGGCTCTTACTGGAACACATCTAGATTACTCGTCTGTCTCCACCGTTGGTCTAGAGTGATTGGCTACTGGAACAGGTCCAGAAGCCTCGTCTGTCTCCGGCGTTGGACTAGAGTGCTTGGCTCTTACTGGAACAGGTCTAGAATATCGTCTGTCTCCGCCGTTGGTCTAGAGTGCTTGGCTCTTACTGGAACAGGTCTAGAATACTCGTCTGTCTCCGCCGTTGGTCTAGAGTGCTTGGCTCTTACTGCTATTAGAGACTCAGTCTAGAGTACTCGGCTGGTAGCAGAGAAGGTCTTGATTAGTCACCAGGATTGAAGACTCCCTTAAACCAGAGTGGGTTCCTCGTACTTGGCTGTTACTACCAGGGCATGTCTAGCGTAGTTGCCAGGCACCAGGGTACTTCTAGAGTAATTGACTGGTAGGTTTAGAGTACTTTTCTGTCACCAGGGAAGGTCAAGATTACTTGGCTGTCACCAGGATAGACCTTTTCGGGATTGGTCTAGACTACTTTCCTGTCTTCCTGTTACCAGTTTTTATTTTTTTATTTTTACCCAGGGTAGGTGTAGATTGCTTGTATTTCAGCTAGGTAGGACTAAAGTGTTTGGAAGTTACTGAGGTAGGGCTAGAATATGTGGCTGTTATCTGTAATCGGGCTCGAGTACTTCGCTGATAGTGGCGACCTTGAATACTCAGATGCCACTGGGGTTGATTAAGAGGAGGGGACTTGGCAGGCCTGCAGGTTTATGGCACCTGAAGGGCTGGGGCGGAGTCTACTGCGTCGGGCTTCGGGGGAGCCTGAAGGGCTGAGGCGGAGTCTACTGCGTCGGGCTGAGGGGGAGCCTGAAGGGCTGGGGCGGAGTCTACTGCGTCGGGCTTCGGGGGAGCCTGAAGGGCTGGGGCGGAGACTACTGCGTCAGGCTTCTGGGGAGCCTGAAGGGCTGGGGCGGAGTCTACTCTGTGTTCGACTTCTGCATCTGAAGGGCTGGGGCGGAGTCTACTGCGTCGGGCTTCGGGGGAGCCTGAAGGGCTGGGGCGGAGTCTACTGCGTCGGGCTTCGGGAGAGCCTGAAGGGCTGGGGCGGAGTCTACTGCGTCGGGCTTCGGGGGAGCTTGAAGGGCTGGGGCGGAGACTACTGCGTCAGGCTTCTGGGGAGCCTGAAGGGCTGGGGCGGAGTCTACTCCGTGTTCGACTTCTGCATCTGAAGGGCTGGGGCGGAGTCTACTGCGTCGGGCTTCGGGGGAGCCTGAAGGGCTGGGGCGGAGTCTACTGCGTCAGGCATCTGGGGAGCCTGAAGGGCTGGGGCGGAGTCTACTGCGTCGGGCTTCGGGGGAGCCTGAAGGGCTGGGGCGGAGACTACTGCGTCAGGCTTCTGGGGAGCCTGAAGGGCTGGGGCGGAGTCTACTCCGTGTTCGACTTCTGCATCTGAAGGGCTGGGGCGGAGTCTACTGCGTCGGGCTTCGGGGGAGCCTGAAGGGCTGGGGCGGAGACTACTGCGTCAGGCATCTGGGGAGCCTGAAGGGCTGGGGCGGAGTCTACTGCGTCAGGATCCTGGGGAGCCTGAAGGGCTGGGGTGGAGTCTACTGCGTCAGGCTTCTGGGAAGCCTGCAGGGCTGGGGTGGAGTCTACTGCGTCGGGCTTCGGGGGAGCCTGATGGGCTGGGGCGGAGTCTACTGCGTCGGGCTTCGGGGGAGCCTGAAGGGCTGGGGAGGAGTCAACTCTGTGTTAGAATTCTGCATCTGAAGGGCTGGGTCGGAGTCCACTCCGTGTCAGACCTCTGCCTCTAGGGAGCCTGAAGGGCTGGGGCGGAGTTTACACCGTGTCAGGTCTCCGCCTCAGAAAGCCCTGCAGGTTTGGAGAGGCGTCTCCCCGGGTGTCAGGCTTCTGCATCCAGGGAGCATGAAGGGCGGGGACAGAATCTGTCCTGGGCCAGGCCCCTGCTTCCGAAAGGCCTGAAGGTTTGAGGTGAACCAGGTCCCAGGAAGCTTGAAGGGCTGGGGCGAAGTCTGTCCTGCGTCAGACTTCTGCCTTCCTTGGAGCCTGGCGGGGTGTACCATTGTGCAAGGGATGCAGTGCGGGCACACTCCTCTCTCCCCCCGCCCCCCCCTCCCCTCCGTCTCCTCTCCCGCTGCTCGGCCGCCTCTGGATGTGGGGGATGGGGTCGTTGCATGGATGAAGGGTTCTCCAGGGCCCACGCCCCGCTCCCTGCTTGACGGACACTGACAGCTTCTAAACCTGGCACATGACAAGAGATGGCTGCAGCCTCCATGACAGGCCTCGAGCTGACTCTGCAGGACCCAGGGATGGAGGGGCGGGCGGGGGCACACGGGGACGGCAGGCTGCCAGGAACGATGCACTTCCAGCCAATTAAATCAAAGGCCCCGCAGGGGCAGCTGATGAAAAGACCTGTCCTGTTAATGAGCCCGGGAGCAGAGCGTTCTGCAGCACAAGCAATGCAGATACAGCCTCCTGCAGGGAGGTATTCTGCAGGAACTGGCAGACTCATGCGTGAAGTGCGCATGGAGAGCAACCTCCTGCAGGAGCTGCTAACCCCTCGCATGGAGTGCTAGTGAAGTGAAGCTTCCACCTGTGTGGCGTCCTGAAAGAACAGTCAGCCTCCTGTGTGAAGTACACATACAGTGAAGCCTCCTGCACTGTAGTATGCTGCAGGAACTGCCAACCCCTGGCATGGAGACCTAGTGAAGTGCACATGGAGTGCAGCCTCCTGCAGCAACTTCCAGTCCCTGGCCTGGAGTACCAGTGAAGTGCAGCCTCCTCTGGTCCGGCATCCTCAGGAACCGTCAGCCTCCTGCATGAAGCACACACGGAGTGAAGCCTCCTACACTGCAGCATCCTGCAGGAACTGCCAGCCCCTGGCATGGAGTGCTAGTGAAGTGAATCCTCCTCCAATGCAGCATCCTGCAGGAACTGGCCGACTCCTGAGTGAAGTGTGTGTGGAGTGCAGCCTCCTGCAGGAACTGCCAGCCCCTGGCATGGAGTACTAGTGAAGTAAAGCCTCCTCTGATGTGGCATCCTGCAGGAACACTAGTGAAGTGCATCCTCCTCTGATGCAGGAACTGCCAGCTTCCTGCATGGAGGACACATGGAGTGAAGCCTCCAGCACTGCAGAATCCTGCAGGAACTGCCAGCTTCTGGCATGGAGTACTAGTGAAGTGAAGCCTCCTCCAATGTGGCATCCTGCAGGAACTGGCCGACTCCTGAGTGAAGTGTGTGTGGAGTGCAGCCTCCTGCAGGAACTGCCAGCCCCTGGCATGGAGTACTAGTGAAGTGAAGCCTCCTCTGATGTGGCATCCTGCAGGAACAGCCAACGCCTGGCATGAAGTACTAGTGAAGTGCATCCTCCTCTGATGCAGGAACTGCCAGCTTCCTGCATGGAGGACACATGGAGTGAAGCCTCCTGCACTGCAGCATCCTGCAGGAACTGCCAGCCTCTGGCATGGAGTGCTAGTGAAGTGAAGCCTCCACCTATGCAGCATCCTGCAGGAACTAGCAGACTCCTGAGTGAAGTGAACATGGAGTGCAGCCTCCTGGACGGAGATATTCAGCAGAGACTGGCAGTGTCCTGAGTGAAGTGCACGTGGAGTGCAGCCTGCGGCAGGAACTGCCAGCCCCTGACATGGAGTACTAGTGAAGTGAATCGTCCTCTGATGCAGCATCCTGCAGGAACTAGCAGACTCCTGAGTGAAGTGAACATGGAGTGCAGCCTTCTGCAGGGAGGTATTCAGCAGGTACTGGCAGACTCTGGAGTGCAGCATCCTGCAGGAACTGCCAGCCCGTGGCATGGAGTTCTAGTGAAGTGCAGCCTCCTCAGATGCAGGAACTGCCAGCCTCCTACAGGAACTGCCAGCCTCCTGCATGAAGTGCACATGAAGTGAAGCCTCCTCCGATGTGGCATCCTGCGGGAGCTGCCAGTACCTGGCATGGAGTACACACGGAGTGAAGCCTCCTGCACTGCAGCATCCTGAAGGAACTATCAGCCTCCTGCATGAAGAGCACACGGAGTGAAGCCTCCTGCACTGCAGCATCCTGAAGGAACTATCTGTCAGACCCCACTCTGCAGGATCCGGATGACGCACATATGACTCCACCTCCCTATCTCACCAACACGCTAGTACTAGCAACACAGCGTGTTCGAGTGATAGGGCGAGGGAAAACAGGAAACAAAACAAGGAGGGGACGGAAGGGAACTGCAGGGAAGGGATAGCTGAAAGACAAGAGAACAAGCATACAAATTATAATGGGTAATCAGGAAATCCTACTCTCGTTTCATTCTCACTAAGTATGCATAGATATTCACCTTTACCAAAAGAAGAGTGCTCCACCTCCTCCCTGTGTCTTGAATAGTGTTAAGAGTCACACTAGCCCCTAAGGAATACAAACACTGGTTAAATTCTGGTTTCTCCCAGAACCAAAATACAATGCTCTCTAGTGGTGTTGTACCTACCCTGCCTTGTGTTGAATCGTGCTTAAATAATAAACATGTGCTCATCAAACAATCTTTGTGAATTCCAAAACAATCTTCTTCTTCTGAGAAGCCAGTCCGCCTATGTACAATTGTACCAGTTCAATCCGTTAAGGACACAGTAAGACGTAGCTCCTACTACCGTCTTCCGCTCTCAAAACAACAACACAGTGTTCTTTAATTGTTCCACTCCAAATACGGAAAGGTGTAGGATCCCCCCCCACTACCTTCCGCTTTGGCACTTACTTTGGTAGGCACTAGTGACTCACTTCGTAACGGTAGTATGCAGAAGGGTTAAATCCGCCGTACTCCGTTCTCTCTGTATACCAAAATCAAAACCTTCAATCCCACTGAGAACTCATGTGCGCTTTAATTTCCCTTTGCCGGTTATTGAAATTCTGCAGAACACATCAGCACTTTGGCAAAACAACGCGTTAACATTCACGCGCTGCACAAAAACTCACAGTACTGAAACAGCGTAGTCCCGGTCCTTTGTTCTCCGCTCGTATCTTCCTCCAGCAGCCTATTCTTTGACGGCAACAGGAACTCCAGAAATGTTATATACAAACAGAAAGCGTATTCCACGCGCTACTGAAGAAAACCCATAACGCTTCAATCCCAAGCGCAATTCTCGATCCCTTTGCGCTGCTGAACAAACTAGGAAGCAGGAACCAAACCTCTTCCAGAGAGGATACCTAAACAGCACACCACTCTAGTCACTAACAAACATGGTTGTTTGCACAAAATCACGAACAAAGTCAGGTGGTCCCACCCTTCCTTTATAGAGCCACACCCCCTACCAGGACTTATGGGAGATGTAGTTCTTTAATGTTAGGTAGGCGCCTTGGCAAACCCTGACAGTATGTCCCCGTCCCTAGCGCCTTCTATGGCCAGGCTTAGCAGGAAACCATTAACGAAAAGACTGCACCTTCCCATGAGCAGGCACCTCAGAACAGCCCACCCCTTGCATGTACTCCTCATTGACCTTGTTCAAACATCCCTGCACCCCATAGTGAGCCCTCTGCAGTATTAATGCCTTTTCCTTGACTAATGGCTGAAATTGGAGATCAACAGGAATATCAACCGGAGAAGAGTTGGCATCAGTTCCAGATTTAGCTAGGAAGGGGAACATTCCAGGGGACCTATGCCACGCATTCTTACTGGACCTCTCCGCCCTCATCATGCAATTAACCTTCCCTGTACGAATGATAGACTGTTTATCGTCCACTCCCTCCTTGATTGGCAGTATCTGTTGGGTTAATGTGTCTGTCTTCTGACTACTCAACCCAGTGCGGACGGTGACCACCTCTCTCTTTGCCAATGTGGCCACCCTAAACTGACATGCGACTACCGCTAAAGGTGAGGATGCAGAAGACACCAGATGTTCCTGACAATACCCAGACAAAAAGTGTACTGTTCGAGTTCTCCAGTCTATAGAAGGGTTGTGGAACGTAAATCACGGCATCCCCAATATGATCTCGTATTGAGGAGCTTCTATGATGTTCAATGTTATCTTTTCCACATGTCTCCCTTCTGACACATTTATGGACAACATTACCTCAGCTGTCTTCTCAACTATTAGACCAGATTTTATAGGCTGTCCATCTACTGCCAAGACCTCCTCTGGTTTATCTCTAGGTACTCTGGGTATAGCTAAGCGAGACACTAACCCATTATCAATAAAATTACCTGTGGCTCCTGTGTCCAGCATAACCCTAACTTGATGACTTTTTTGCTCATACTCTAAGGACATGTTAAGAACCAGGTGTGACTCTTTCACTCCTATCCCAGGTGAAGATAGGGAAGTGAGTCTCCAATCAGGTATCTCTTTCTCTCGGGAGGAAAGTGCTAACAAGTCGTCTGTCTCCCTTCCTATAGTGGAAACAGCTATTCTTTTATTCTTATTCCAACTAGAGGGGTTTTGGGGCTTAGAAGGGCATTCACGCACGTAATGCCCTTTTTTGCCACAGTACATACAAAGACCGTGTACTCTTCTGCTTTCTTTCTCATCATGGGACAGAGGGGATCTAATAGCTCCTATTTCCATATGTTCTACCCCATTTTCCGATGCCTCTAGAACTCTAGGAGGGGAACTCACTATACTATTGTAACCCCGGTCCCATTTTCTTCTATCCCCACTCAGCTCAGTCAGCCTACCATCCAATCTCAGGACCAAGTTCACCATTTCTACAAAAGTGGTGGGTTGAGGATCTATGTAGGCCACAGCGTTCTTCAATTCATCCCTCAACACCTGATAGAATAGAGACATTCTTTTGCCTTCGGGCCATTCAGTTTCGGCAATCAAACGATTGAACATGGTTAAATAAGTAATCAAGTCACTCCTACCCTGACGCAGGGACAATAACTCCTTATCTGCGCTGAAATTGGTGGCCCTCCTGTCAAAGACTTTCTCGAATTCGTCCCTGAACGCGGTCCAGTTGGACAACATGGCATCATCTCTTTTTACCAGAGGGACCGCCCAATTGGCCGCGTCCCCCACCAGATAAGATATTGCAAACGCCACCCTGGAATGGTTTGTAGGGAAGGAGGCTGGTTTACAAGAAAAATGGAGCATGATTTGAGTCATGAAAGCTTGTGTTTTACGAGGGTCCCCCCCATATCGTTCTGGGGTAGCTAAAGGAATAGGGGGAGGAACAGTAACCTGAATCTGAGAAGGACCTGAAGAAAAAGGGTTTTTTGATAACTGTTCCACCCTATCCTTAAGAATTACAGCCTCCGCCTTGGACGCTGCCAATTCTTGTTGGACCAAAACCAGGGCCCTCAACACATCATCCAAGGTGGCCATATGTACCCCAAACGGATCAGGCAGAATGCAATTTGTGGGTTCGTGATTCTGTCAGACCCCACTCTGCAGGATCCGGATGACGCACATATGACTCCACCTCCCTATCTCACCAACACGCTAGTACTAGCAACACAGCGTGTTCGAGTGATAGGGCGAGGGAAAACAGGAAACAAAACAAGGAGGGGACGGAAGGGAACTGCAGGGAAGGGATAGCTGAAAGACAAGAGAACAAGCATACAAATTATAATGGGTAATCAGGAAATCCTACTCTCGTTTCATTCTCACTAAGTATGCATAGATATTCACCTTTACCAAAAGAAGAGTGCTCCACCTCCTCCCTGTGTCTTGAATAGTGTTAAGAGTCACACTAGCCCCTAAGGAATACAAACACTGGTTAAATTCTGGTTTCTCCCAGAACCAAAATACAATGCTCTCTAGTGGTGTTGTACCTACCCTGCCTTGTGTTGAATCGGGCTTAAATAATAAACATGTGCTCATCAAACAATCTTTGTGAATTCCAAAACAATCTTCTTCTTCTGAGAAGCCAGTCCGCCTATGTACAATTGTACCAGTTCAATCCGTTAAGGACACGGTAAGACGTAGCTCCTACTACCGTCTTCCGCTCTCAAAACAACAACACAGTGTTCTTTAATTGTTCCACTCCAAATACGGAAAGGTGTGGGATCCCCCCCCACTACCTTCCGCTTTGGCACTTACTTTGGTAGGCACTAGTGACTCACTTCGTAACGGTAGTACGCAGAAGGGTTAAATCCGCCGTACTCCGTTCTCTCTGTATACCAAAATCAAAACCTTCAATCCCACTGAGAACTCATGTGCGCTTTAATTTCCCTTTGCCGGTTATTGAAATTCTGCAGAACACATCAGCACTTTGGCAAAACAACGCGTTAACATTCACGCGCTGCACAAAAACTCACAGTACTGAAACAGCGTAGTCCCGGTCCTTTGTTCTCCGCTCGTATCTTCCTCCAGCAGCCTATTCTTTGACGGCAACAGGAACTCCAGAAATGTTATATACAAACAGAAAGCGTATTCCACGCGCTACTGAAGAAAACCCATAACGCTTCAATCCCAAGCGCAATTCTCGATCCCTTCGCGCTGCTGAACAAACTAGGAAGCAGGAACCAAACCTCTTCCAGAGAGGATACCTAAACAGCACACCACTCTAGTCACTAACAAACATGGTTGTTTGCACAAAATCACGAACAAAGTCAGGTGGTCCCACCCTTCCTTTATAGAGCCACACCCCCTACCAGGACTTATGGGAGATGTAGTTCTTTAATGTTAGGTAGGCGCCTTGGCAAACCCTGACACTATCAGCCTCCTGCATGATGTACACATGGAATGAAGCCTCCTGCACAGCAGCATCCTGCAGGAACTGCCACCCTCCTGTTTGAAGTACACATGGAGTTAAGCCTCCTGCACTGTAGTATCCCGCAGGAGCTGCCAACGCCTGGCATGGAGTACTAGTGAAGTGCAGCCTCCTCTGATGCGGCATCCTGCAGGATCCACCAGTCCCTGGCATGGAGTACTAGTGAAGTGCAGCCTCCTCTGATCCGGCATCCTGCAGGAGCCACCAGTCCCTGGCATGGAGTACACATGGAGGGAAGCCTCTTGCACTGAAGTATCCTGAAGGAACTGTCAGGCTCCTGCATGGAGTACACATGGAGTGAAGCCTCCTGCACTGCAGCATCCTGCAGGAACGGCCACCCTCCCGTATGAAGTACACATGGAGTGAAGCTTCCTGCGCTGTAGTATCCTGCAGGAGCTGCCAACACCTGGCATGGAGTACTAGTGAAGTGCAGCCTCCTCTGATGCAGCATCCTCAAGGAACTGTCATCCTCCTGCATGAAGTACACATGGAGTGAAGCCTCCTGCACTACAGCATCCCGTAGGAACCACTGCCCTCTCCATGTGCTTCAACATCCTGCAGGAAATGCCAGTCTCCTACATAAAAAACTACTAGCAGACAGCCTTATGCACTGCAGCATGCTGCAAGAACGAACATCCTCCTGCATGAAATACAACTGGAGTGAAACCTCCTGCAAAGTGGCCTGTTCTAGAACTACCTTCCTCCTGCATGGAATGCAGAGGGAGCACAGTCTACTGCGCTGTAGCATTCTGCAGGAACAGCAAGCCCGTCTGCGCCCATCCGCGTCTAGACCACGCCCAGTGCCAGAACACCTGGCCCCCGCGAACGCCTTGACGCCCGTCTCCGCTAAGATTCCAGCACCCTCCACACACTCAATGCCGGACGATCACACAACTGCTTCCTGGCCGCCCCGAAGCACACGCAAGGACCCTTCTTCTGCCGGAATTGCAGCTTCACAAGCATCCGATCCACCCACCAGAACAAGGCACAACGACTTCAGATGCATACTCATGAACACCCGCTCGGCACGCTAACACGCCGCCGAACTCTGGCACCTGCACAATACATCCTCCCCGGACGTCGCCTTCCTGACAGAGACCTGGATAAACGACTCCTCGGCACCCGACATTGCCATAGCCATCCCGGACGGCTACAAGATCACCTGCAGAGACCGCACCAACAGAGCAGGAGAGGAAATCACCATCATCCACAAATCCATCACACCCCTCCCCTACCAAGACACCACCCCTCCTCAGGGCACCCAGCCTTGATGTCAGGGTAAAGGTAGAAGGGTATGAGCATCTTCCTGCAGGGAGGCCCCTTGTTTGGACCTATTGTGGTCTGACAGGGGCAGGAGGCCAAACCTCCGCCCGCCCTAAAATCCCCATACCCCTCCCCCCCATGCCCCACTTGTCCCTTTCATATTCTTAATCTCATTAGTTTTACAGGATTAACCATCAGCCTCCCTCAGCCAGGACCACCAAACCTACCGGCTGCCCCCCAAACCCCAACTGCCCCTCTGCCACCCGTGAGTGGACCCCCAGATCGCACACTGTTTTTTTGTGAATAAGTCCAGAGCAGGGGCTGCACATCGACCCTTCCTGGGAGACCCCCTAATCATGCTGAGCCTGGGTGTATGACACCCACTCCCGTGGGCTGGCTCACTGCACCCCTGGGTGCAATCCACACATTATACTATAGCGGTAGAAGCAGCAAACGCACCGGGGGCACCTTTCACCTGTGGGCTGATCCGGTGCTTCCCATAGAGAGGGGCCTCCCTGCACGCTACAGACCACTTTAAGTAGGGTGGGTACCTTCACGGTACAGACCACGTCCCTACTGTTGCACACACTGGAGTTGGAATAGTAAATTATACTTATGTTGTAATGGTACTACGATGTAACAACCCGGTAGTTGTAACGACTGCATTGTAATCGCATGCGTTCTAAATGCGCGTGACGTAAAGTGCTATATTCTATACGGGATCCTAAGCAGCCTTTAGATGTGCTGACTACTGAAGTGCGCACATTTACATTTCTTCCAAGGAGCAGGTACCCCTGAGTGAGTTTTCTCAGGGCAAATGCGAACGGCGTGAAATGCAAAAGCGTTCTCTCTGCGTGTGGGTCTTGTCCACACGTCCCCTGTAATTGAGTGATGGTAACCCCAACCTCATCAGGGTGGGACCACCATCCTTGAGACCTGGTAGCCCCTCAGCAGATGGCCACCAGGCCAGAGATTTACTCCAACAGCGCCAGTCAATGCCCTCCACTGTAAACATGGCTGCTGCCTCTTTTACCAACTCTAAATAGAAGGGGATTGGCAAGCAGGTGAGGTGGAGGCACCGCAGAGGTGTGGTGTCCGCCCTAACAAGCTCTGAATGAGTCCCTTCCTTTCCACCCTTGTCTTTGCTCCTGGTGCCTTCAAACTACTGGGTTAATGTTAATGTTAATGTTTGTTTTGTTTGAGTGCACAGCTGCCCCAGCTAAGGGGCGTCCCGGCGCTGACCGTATCATTGTACCGGAAAAGGAAACTGAGAGAGAGAAAAACCTAAGTCAGAGGGAAAAGATAGGTCTTAATGGCTTTCCGAAAAGGGAGAAGCTCATCGATGCTACGAATAGATAGATACAGGCAAGGAGTTCCACAGTTTGGCCGCCAATTTCCACAGTTTGAGGTATAGAGCGTTAAAGCCAACACCAAAGTGATCTGATAAACAGCAAAGCATCGTTCGCCAGAGGTAGGGTAGGTTGGAGGTAGTTTAGGTACAAACCCTCTTGATGTTAGAAGAGAAGCAGGCCTGCACCCCCTCTATATTTGAATATAAAAAATATACAGTTTTGTATTTAACAAAACAAAAATGTGTTTGAACACACCGGCATACACACACACATTAGACTTTGAAAGAACTAAATAAAGGCCAATAAACCAGCAACTACAATTTGTATCTTATTTCTTCTAAGACCTTTTTTATGTCAAATTCTGTTTCCCAGGCCTCAAACTCCTCAAAGACTCTTCTATAGGTAGTCTCCAATCTCACCAAGTTGCCCTGTTGGAGATGCGTGCTCGCCCCCCCATGTTGTTTGGGGCACTGTGGCCTCTGTTTTTATCAATTGAAGCGGTTCATGAATGTGCGGCTCGTCTTCTGTTCTGAGCCCGCCCCACGCAGCATGATCGCGCGCCTTTGGCCTCCTTTGTCAGTCCTCTCACAGGTCTCTGCTCTCGTCAAGGTTAAGGATGAGGGGCAGGACCCCTCCTTGTTGCCTCCTGAAAGCCACACCCCTCAGATGATGCCGGTTCAATCAGGGCTTTAAGATATTTTACACCGCCTTTACCTTCATCCTTAGCGCCTGTTGTCACCTATCACTGTCCTAAATGATGGAAGGAAGGGGTCAGTAAACCTTTTCTAAAGTAGAGCCAGGGCAGAAGCTTCCAGCAGTCACTAAAGTTGGTCATAAGTTCTGGCTCAGCGGTTTCTAAACATCTGGAAAGGCCGCCGTTACTAGATGCATCCGGATATATTTAAGGCCTGGTTTAGGCACTGAGACTTCCCTGGTGACTGGACAGAATGACCCAAGACAAGATTCAATGTTGGCACCCCCCCCATCCCCCACCTGCCTCGTCCTGCTGTGCAGTTGTCGTCTCAATCGCTCCACTGAGGACCTTGAAGACCCCCTTCTTTCTAATCCGCGCCCCCTGAAAGCTTGGGCTGCGGATGCTGCATCGTTTCTAGATTGCACTTTGCCAATGCTTGCTGCTTTCGTCTTCCTCGTTCGCCTACTTACAAGCTTCAAGGAGTTCAGAGTATGGCATCACGACTTCTCATCATGAGTTTCAAGAGGTTTGATTGACTTGCTGTAAGTAGCGCTCATTGCTAGTTTCTAGGCGGGTGAATCACACGCGCTCTATCCACAAAGTCTATTACGAAACAGGCCCTCGGCTGCTTATGTGACCGGCTCCAAGAGTAAGCGACCCATCCATGTTGTCTCTGCCCTTGTGTCATCCATCAGTTTCCCGATTTAGAAAGGCTCAGCAGAGGGGGGCTTATTGTGGGGGGAGGGCATCCTTCTCTTTGAGGCTTCAACTATTTCCAATGTATTTCAACTTCACCAGAATAGAAAACATTCCATGTTTAGGAAGGATCTTACAATTTTTCTGTTTTGTTGATTATTTTCATGTCTTTCTGATGTTGCTAGTCAGTTCAGGCACATGTGCCCCAGGGCGTCCATTGCACCTCATAAGTAACAACTCAACTCGACTCAGAGCTGGCAGGATATGTGGTGGGTGCCCTTAGGTACTAAAAGCAGGGTTGGTGACAATTTTAGAAGAAATCAAGTCAGGAATGATGGGTTGTGGCTCTTGTCCTTCGGCGATGGAGAATTGTCACCCGAGGGATAGCTCAGGTGTTGATGCCTGATTTCACCATGTGAACCCTGAACATATCATTTATGCCTCCAGAGTCATACCCCCAACGTGTAAAGCAAGCAGCTCCCAGCTTCTCAGCGCATGTTGCAAGACAGATGTAGAATTTGCTTTAACACATGCCACATGTGTTTTTCTCTGGTGCGATGTCTCTGTAGCGGCAGTGCACTCACACTTCCTTTGTGTACACATTGCATTGCTGTGCCCAGAATACTGAACACAGGTTCACCACTCAACATGCGTGCACTCACACTTCCTTTGTGTACACATTGCGTTGCTGTGCCCACGATAGTGAACACAGGCTCACCACTCAACATGCGTGCGCTCTCACTCCCTTTGTGTACACATTGCATTGCTGTGCCCAGGATAGTGAACACAGGCTCACCACTCAACATGCGTGCACTCACGCTCCCCTTGTGTACACATTGCATTGCTGTGCCCAGGATAGTGAAGACAGGCTCACCACTCAACATGCGTGCACTCACGCTCCCCTTGTGTACACATTGCATTGCTGTGCCCACAATAGTGCACACAGGCTCACCACTCAACATGCGTGCACTCACACTCCCCTTGTGTACACAGTTCATTGCTGTGCCCAGGATAGTGAAGACAGGCTCACCACTCAACATGCGTGCACTCACGCTCCCCTTGTGTACATATGGCATTGCTGTGCCCACAATAGAGAACACAGGCTCACCACTCAACATGCGTGCACTCACACTTCCTTTGTGTACACATTGCATTGCTGTGCCCAGAATACTGAACACAGGTTCACCACTCAACATGCGTGCACTCACGCTCACCTTGTGTACACAGTGCATTGCTGTGCCCACAATAGTGCACACAGGCTCACCACTCAACATGTGTGCACTCACGCTCTCCTTTTGTACACATTGCATTGCTGTGCCCACAATAGAGAACACAGGCTCACCACTCAACATGCGTGTACTCAAACTCTCCTTGTGTACACAGTGCATTGCTGTGCCCACGATAGTGCACACAGGCTCACCACTCAACATGTGTGCACTCACGCTCTCCTTGTGTACACATTGCATTGCTGTGCCCACAATAGTGAACACAGACTCACCACTCAACATGCGTGCACTCACTCTCTTCTTGTGTACACAGTGCATTTCTGTGCCCAGGATAGTGAACACAGGCTCACCACTCAACATGCATGCACTCACGCTCTCCTTGTGTACACATTGCATTGCTGTGCCCACAATAGTGCACACAGGCTCACCACTCAACATGCGTGCACTCACGTTCTCCTTGTGTACACATTGCATTGCTGTGCCCACAATAGTGAACACAGGCTCACCACTCAACATGCGTGCTCTCACGCTCTCCTTGTGTTCACATTGCATTGCTGTGCCCACAATAGTGAACACAGGCTCACCACTCAACATGCGTGCACTCACTCTCTTCTTGTGTACACAGTGCATTTCTGTGCCCAGGATAGTGAACGCAGGCTCACCACTCAACATGCGTGCACTCACACTCTCCTTGTGTACACATTGCATTGCTGTGCCCACAATAGTGAACACAGGCTCACCACTCAACATGCGTGCACTCACGCTCTCCTTGTGTACACAGTGCATTGCTGTGCCCACAATAGTGCACACAGGCTCACCACTCAACATGCGTGCACTCACGCTCTCCTTGTGTACACATTGCATTGCTGTGCCCACAATAGTGAACACAGGCTCACCAGTCAACATGCGTGCACTCACGCTCTCCTTGTGTACACATTGCATTGCTGTGCCCACAATAGTGAACACAGGCTCTCCACTCAACATGCATGCACTCACGCTCCCCTTGTGTACACATTGCATTGCTGTGCCCAGAATACTGAACACAGGCTCACAACTCAACATGCGTGCACTCACGCTCTCCTTGTGTACACATTGCATTGCTCTGCCCACAATAGTGAACACAGGCTCACCACTCAACATGCGTGCACTCACGCTCTCCTTGTGTACACATTGCATTGCTGTGCCCACAATAGTGAACACAGGCTCTCCACTCAACATGCATGCACTCACGCTCCCCTTGTGTACACATTGCATTGCTGTGACCAGAATACTGAACACAGGCTCACAACTCAACATGCGCGCACTCACGCTCTCCTTGTGTACACAGTGCATTGCTGTGCCCACAATAGTGCACACAGGCTCACCACTCAACATGCGTGCACTCATGCTCTCCTTGTGTACACATTGCATTGCTGTGCCCACAATAGTGAACACAGGCTCACCACTCAACATGCGTGCGCTCACGCTCTCCTTGTGTACACATTGCATTGCTGTGCCCACAATAGAGAACACAGGCTCACCACTCAACATGCGTGCACTCACACTCTCCTTGTGTTCACATTGCATTGCTGTGCCCACAATAGTGAACACAGGCTCACCACTCAACATGCATGCACTCACTCTCTCCTTGTGTACACAGTGCATTTCTGTGCCCAGGATAGTGAACGCAGGCTCACCACTTAACATGCGTGCACTCACGCTCTCCTTGTGTACACAGTGCATTGCTGTGCTCAGGATAATGAACACAGGCTCACCACTCAACATGCGTGCACTCACGCTCCCCTTGTGTACACATTGCATTGCTGTGCCCAGGAAACTGAACACAGGCTCACCACTCAACATGCGTGCACTCACGCTCCCCTTATGTACACATTGCATTGCTGTGCCCAGGATACTGAACACAGGCTCACCACTCAACATGCGTGCACTCACGCTCCCCTTGTGTACACATTGCATTGCTATGCCCAGGATACTGAACACAGGCTCACCACTCAACATGCGTGCACTCACGCTCTCCTTGTGTACACAGTGCATTGCTGTGCCCACAATAGTGCACACAGGCTCACCACTCAACACGCGTGCACTCACGCTCTCCTTGTGTACACATTGCATTGCTGTGCCCACAATAGTGAACACAGGCTCACCAGTCAACATGCGTGCACTCACGCTCTCCTTGTGTACACATTGCATTGCTGTGCCCACAATAGTGAACACAGGCTCTCCACTCAACATGCATGCACTCACGCTCCCCTTGTGTACACATTGCATTGCTGTGCCCAGAATACTGAACACAGGCTCACAACTCAGCATGCGTGCACTCAAGCTCTCCTTGTGTACACATTGCATTGCTCTGCCCACAATAGTGAACACAGGCTCACCACTCAACATGCGTGCACTCACGCTCTCCTTGTGTACACATTGCATTGCTGTGCCCACAATAGTGAACACAGGCTCTCCACTCAACATGCATGCACTCACGCTCCCCTTGTGTACACATTGCATTGCTGTGACCAGAATACTGAACACAGGCTCACAACTCAACATGCGCGCACTCACGCTCTCCTTGTGTACACAGTGCATTGCTGTGCCCACAATAGTGCACACAGGCTCACCACTCAACATGCGTGCACTCATGCTCTCCTTGTGTACACATTGCATTGCTGTGCCCACAATAGTGAACACAGGCTCACCACTCAACATGCGTGCGCTCACGCTCTCCTTGTGTACACATTGCATTGCTGTGCCCACAATAGAGAACACAGGCTCACCACTCAAAATGCGTGCACTCACACTCTCCTTGTGTTCACATTGCATTGCTGTGCCCACAATAGTGAACACAGGCTCACCACTCAACATGCATGCACTCACTCTCTCCTTGTGTACACAGTGCATTTCTGTGCCCAGGATAGTGAACGCAGGCTCACCACTTAACATGCGTGCACTCACGCTCTCCTTGTGTACACAGTGCATTGCTGTGCTCAGGATAATGAACACAGGCTCACCACTCAACATCCGTGCACTCACGCTCCCCTTGTGTACACATTGCATTGCTGTGCCCAGGAAACTGAACACAGGCTCACCACTCAACATGCGTGCACTCACGCTCCCCTTATGTACACATTGCATTGCTGTGCCCAGGATACTGAACACAGGCTCACCACTCAACATGCGTGCACTCACGCTCCCCTTGTGTACACATTGCATTGCTATGCCCAGGATACTGAACACAGGCTCACCACTCAACATGCGTGCACTCATGCTCCCCTTGTGTACACAGTGCATTGCTGTGCCCACGATAGTGCACACAGGCTCACCACTCAACATGCGTGCACTCACGCTCTCCTTGTGTACACATTGCATTGCTGTGCCCACAATAGTGAACACAGGCTCACCACTCGACATGCGTGCACTCACGCTCTCCTTTTGTACACATTGCATTGCTCTGCCCACAATAGAGAACACAGGCTCACCACTCAACATGCGTGCACTCACGCTCTCCTTGTGTACACAGTGCATTGCTGTGCCCAGGATAGTGAACACAGGCTCACCACTCGACATGCGTGCACTCACGCTCTCCTTTTGTACACATTGCATTGCTGTGCCCACAATAGAGAACACAGGCTCACCACTCAACATGCGTGCACTCACGCTCCCCTTGTGTACACAGTGCATTGCTGTGCCCACGATAGTGCACACAGGTTCACCACTCAACATGCGTGCACTCACACTCTCCTTGTGTACACATTGCATTGCTGTGCCCACAATAGTGAACACAGGCTCACCACTCGACATGCGTGCACTCACGCTCTCCTTTTGTACACATTGCATTGCTCTGCCCACAATAGAGAACACAGGCTCACCACTCAACATGCGTGCACTCACGCTCTCCTTGTGTACACAGTGCATTGCTGTGCCCAGGATAGTGAACGCAGGCTCAGCACTCAACATGCGTGCACTCAGGCTCTCCTTGTGTACACAGTGCATTGCTGTGCTCAGGATAATGAACACGGGTTCACCACTCAACATGCGTGCACTCATGCTCTCCTGTTGTACACAGTGCATTGCTGTGCCCAGGATAGTGAACTCAGGCTCACCACTCAACATGCGTGCACTCCCGCTCTCCTTCTTATACAGTACATTGCTGTGCTCAGGATAGTGAACGCAGGCTCACCACTCAACATGCGTGAACTCACACTTCCTTTGTGTACACATTGCATTGCTGTGCTCAGGATAGTGAACGCAGGCTCAGCACTCAACATGCGAGCACTCACGCTCTCCTGTTGTACACAGTGCATTGCTGTGCCCAGGATAGTGAACGGAGGCTCACCACTCAACATGCGTGCACTCCACCTCTCCTTCTTATACAGTACATTGCTGTGCTCAGGATAGTGAACGCAGGCTCACCACTCAACATGCGTGAACTCACACTTCCTTTGTGTACACATTGCATTGCTGTGCTCAGGATAGTGAACGCAGGCTCAGCACTCAACATGCGAGCACTCACGCTCTCCTGTTGTACACAGTGCATTGCTGTGCCCAGGATAGTGAACGCAGGCTCACCACTCAACATGCGTGCACTCCCGCTCTCCTTCTTATACAGTACATTGCTGTGCTCAGGATAGTGAACGCAGGCTCACCACTCAACATGCGTGAACTCACACTTCCTTTGTGTACACATTGCATTGCTGTGCTCAGGATAGTGAACGCAGGCTCACCACTCAACATGCTTGCACTCATGCTCTCCTGTTGTACACAGTGCATTGCTGTGCCCAGGGTAGTGAACGCAGGCTCACCACTCAACATGCGTGCACTCCCGCTCTCCTTCTTATACAGTACATTGCTGTGCTCAGGATAGTGAACGCAGGCTCACCACTCAACATGCGTGCACTCACGCTCTCCTTGTGTACACAGTGCATTGCTGTGCCCAGGATAGTGAACGCAGGCTCAGCACTCAACATGCGTGCACTCAGGCTCTCCTTGTGTACACAGTGCATTGCTGTGCTCAGGATAATGAACACAGGTTCACCACTCAACATGCGTGCACTCACGCTCTCCTGTTGAACACAGTGCATTGCTGTGCCCAGGATAGTGAACGCAGGCTCACCACTCAACATGCGCGCACTCACGCTCTCCTTGTGTACACAGTGCATTGCTGTGCCCAGGATAGTGAACGCAGGCTCAGCACTCAACATGCGTGCACTCAGGCTCTCCTTGTGTACACAGTGCATTGCTGTGCTCAGGATAATGAACACAGGTTCACCACTCAACATGCGTGCACTCAGGCTCTCCTTGTGTACACAGTGCATTGCTGTGCTCAGGATAATGAACACAGGTTCACCACTCAACATGCGTGCACTCACGCTCTCCTGTTGAACACAGTGCATTGCTGTGCCCAGGATAGTGAACGCAGGCTCACCACTCAACATGCGTGCACTCCCGCTCTCCTTCTTATACAGTACATTGCTGTGCTCAGGATAGTGAACGCAGGCTCACCACTCAACATGCGTGAACTCACACTTCCTTTGTGTACACATTGCATTGCTGTGCTCAGGATAGTGAACACAGGCTCACCACTCAACATGCGTGCGCTCACACTCCCTTTGTGTACACATTGCATTGCTGTGCCCACAAAAGTGAACACAGACTCACCACTCAACATGTGAGCAGCAGCAGCAATAAATCACTGTCCAGCCAAATGTTCACTTTTAGGAAAAAGGAAAAGCATTTTATTTCTCTGATAACACCCCAAAGGAAATATATATGACATTCACAAACAATTACACAGTTCTTCTGTAAGGGCAGGTCCCTTGCGTTTTTATTAGGCCTGGGCAGTACAATTTGTTTTGCTTGCGGATATTGCGATAATTTGACATTTTTGCATTCCACGAAAAGCGTGAAAATGTCAAAACTTTCGCAATCTGCCACAAAACAGAAGTTTTTTCTCACTTCCGCTTTAAAAATGCGTTCTCGCGTGCGTGGTAGCGTCCCTGCATTCGCTGACGAGTTTTCCTATGTTGGATTGTTGGTAGCCGGTCATGCTATCCTGCGTGAGTTTGCGATCGCGAACACGTCATTCGAGACCCTGAACAGTAATTAAGCATCGCGAGCGGGCAGACAAGTGAAAACAAGTTAGCGACCGCATGGGCAAGTTGGTGAGACATTTTTCAACGCGATCACGCAGAAAATATCGCGCACAGGCGGGTAAAAAAAAACCTCTGCGTCTTAGCGATATTTCCACGTGTTTGCAGAGATTTTGGAAATTTTCGCGATAATTTGCGAAAGTGAATTTCGCAAATTCCGCCCACCCCTAGTTTTTATGTCTTTTTCCTGTCTCATTCACTTCTCACATTTCGCAATTATTGTTATTCCCCATTAAATATTGGTAACATCCAGGGTATGCCACACTAGTAGTCCCATTCTCAAGAGCCCACTATGACTCTTACTTAGCGTCAATAGCGTTTCAGGTCTATCACGTTAATTTAGCAGCACGTTCCCCCACGGCTGACAGGCCTGAAACCCCTCTTGCCTGCACCGGCAGGTATGAAGTGTTTGCAGTTCCTGGATGGGCCCTATCCATGGGCTCGCAGTAGATACTGCTGTGTTGAGATGAGTCCGCTGCAAGCGGCCCAGGCAGTTACACTCAGTGGGTACAGAGTCTCTCACACGTGGTTGCGCTCCTGAAGCAACCAGAGGTTTTCTGCGGCTCCTCCTGCTGGGTAAGTAAT
Organism: Lissotriton vulgaris; assembly: GCF_964263255.1. Taxonomy (NCBI): domain Eukaryota; kingdom Metazoa; phylum Chordata; class Amphibia; order Caudata; family Salamandridae; genus Lissotriton; species Lissotriton vulgaris. The sequence goes on along the minus strand of NC_141693.1, from coordinate 2,005,771,199 downwards.
CGACTTGTGTCCGAGTGGGGGGGTGGCTGCAATGATCCTGTCTTGGGTCCCTCGCCTGTGTGGTAGTGCACAGGTGCTCCCATGACATCCTTGCTTCTTTGGTGGGGGCAAAACAGGTTGCAGTTCTTGGTGTTCCCGGTGACCCACAACATACAAGGTTACTGCAACTCGCAGTCGATGGGCTCCTGCCCGTTCAGCACTGTGAAATACGTCACATCATCCACTTCTGGCATACCTGGTTGCTGTCTGCTGCTGCACATGGCTATGTCCTTTACTGGACGGCAGTCTTTTCCATGGGTGTCCCTTTTGGCACATGGGCTCACAAATTCAAGCCTACACACCGGCTACTGTACCACTCTTAGGCACACATACATGTAGCACATGCATATATCATGCACGCACTGCATTCTTCATGTATTGTTCCACTCACAGGTACACATACCCCCAGCACATGCATTTCTTTTGCACGCCACGCACAGCACTGCATCCTTCGGGTGATGTTCCACTATTAAACACATATATATCCAGCACATGCATTTATCATACATGCACTGCATTCTTCATGTATTGTACCACTAATAGACACATATATATCCAGCACATTCATATATCATGCACGCACTGCATTCTTTGTGTATTGTATCTCTAATAAACACATATATATCTAGCATATACATTTATCATGCACACACTGCATTCTTCATGTATTGTACCAGTAATAAATACATAGATATCCAGCACATACATTTATCATGCACACACTGCATGCTTCATGTATTGTACCACTCTCAGGTACACATACCTGCAGCACATTTTTCCTGCACACACTGCACAGCACTACATCCTCCGTGCATTGTACCACGTTTAGGCACATATATATCCAGCACGTACATCCACCATGCACACACTGCTCACTACTTCACGATCCCTGTACTGCACCCTCCCCAGGCACACATACACCCAGCGCAGATACACCACCCCTGCACTGCGCAGCACTTCACTCCAATCCAATGTATGCAAAGAGCGAGTTAAGAACACAGCAGTGGAACTTTTAAAATGAGTGAGCCTGTAGGCCTCTCTCTAGCGACACAGGCTAGAAATGGCTTGCTCACTCGTACTGATCTCCAGGTGGTTCTCTGCCACCACCGCCTTTGTGCTGCTTACCTCCTGGTGAAAATGATAACTGTCCACCAGTACGAGGGTAGCGTCTGGGGGCCCCTCCCGGTCCATCAAGATAGCAATCCATGAGACAGGCCTATGCCATGGCATACACACATGTTTGCCTGTGACAACAAAAACACAGCATTAGGGATGCAGACAATAGTACAGTTGGGCACTCATGGCAGGGGGCACGCGCTTTGACATGTAGAGGAGTTCTCCATTCTCATAAGGTTCTCATCTTGTACTAACTTTGTGAAAACTGATTGAAAAGAGCTTCGTATTGAAATATGTAAAAGCTGCTTTGTAGTTGTCAAATAATTCATTCCATTTTTAAATGTCTTTATCAGTAGCTTAGAAACATTTTCAAATCCACCATACATGTTTGCTGGAATGGTAATGTTTGCAATGCACAATTTATCACTATTGTCTTGTATTGGCTTTAAGGATCTCTCCAACCCATCATTTGAAGTGTTAGCCCCGCCCCCTTAATTGACCTGCTAGCCCCTCACCAAAGCTTTGGTCTAGTTGCACACCTGTATAATCCAGATGACATGCGCACTCTTTGGGCCAGATGTACAAATACTAGGAATCGCGTTTTCCAAATTGCAATTCACATGTAATCGCAATTAGAAATTGCACTTCATAATGCACAAAAGAATATATTTTAAAGTACCAATTCCTACTGGGGTCTAAAATCGACCTACCTCATGAATGTTTATGAGGTAGGTCGTAAATTGAGACCCAATAGGAATTGCTGCCTTCACAGGGATATTGACTTTCTAGGGTCAGCAGACAACCATGTCCGTCATTGCTTTTAATTGCTTGTGAATAAAGATTTTCTTTTTGAAATGCAACATTTTATCCTTGGGCTACAATAAAAAAACAAGCACTGGCGTTGCCAATAGGTCTCGCAGTAGAAAAGTTGGAGCTATTGGTTTTGTAAATGACACATTTTATATTTATGTGTTGGTTTTGAAAATCGCGAAATTAATAGTTTTGTTATTTACAATGCCAATACTTTTAACTTTTGCAAATGTGACACTCATAGTATTTCTAATGCAAATGTTTTGTATTTATGTGACTTAGATGTATTGATATTACAAATAACAATGGTTATGAAATGTTTTAAATAATTAATACTTAAATAAAAGTTATTGTAATTTATAATGGCAATAGCTTAAACTGTTGTAAATACCTTTTGTGAAGATTATGTTCAGTGTATTTTATTGTGAGGAAAATAAAAGAACAGAAGTGAAATATTAACGTCTTTTTGTGACATTTGTGTAATGTGAGAGAGTGTGAGTGTGAGTGACTTTGAAAAGGGTGATTGATTGTGATATGATATGATGTGTGATGCTGATAGGGTGTGTGAGTGTGTTAGTGTGTGTGATTTTTGAGACTGTTATTGAGGGTGTGTAAGGGTCTTTGAGTGTAATTGTGTGTGAGGGTGAGTGTGTGTGAGGTGGTGTGAGGGGGAGGGTGTGTGTATTCCGATGGTGTGTGGTGTTGTGAGGATGAAGGTGTGTGCGTGTGCCTTTGTATGATGTAGAGGGTGTTATGGTGACGGTGTGTGTGTGTGAGGTGTTATGAGGCTGAGGGTGTGTGAGGGTGAGTGTGTTTGAGTGTGAGTGTAGGTGCGGCTGTGTGATCTGTGTGATTTTCTAGAGAATATGACCTGACCAGCCAAAGTTCTGCTATTAATCAGTTGATTGAAGCTGGACCCTTTTGGAACAAGTGGATAGGTCATTTGGTGCTCTGATGTAGGTTATTTTGTAGTGTCCAAATTTGGACAACGTTTGCACCAACTGGGGTCCATTCTTGCTTCGCCTGTAAAAGCCATGGGACGGCTCTCCTGTTAAAAACCAGCTGATGTTCTGACTTCACACAACCTCAAACATTGGGTAAATAGCACTCCTTTCAATGCATGCGTTTACAGCGCAAATCTTTATAACGATGCGTTGTTACATCGCATGGTATTACAAAGCAAGTTGTTACAGTGACTTGCGGTGTGGGGCGCTTGACTTTGGAATAGTATAATTTACTGTTCCAACTCTAGTGTGTGCAACAGTAAGGGAGGTGTTGGATTGAAAGTCCAACACCTTCCGCAAGTCGTTGTAACGACTTGCGTTGTAATGGCTTGCGATGTAACAACGCATCGTTGTATCAATTTGCGTTGTAAACACATGCGTTGTAAATGATGCGTTGTAAAGGTTGTTTTCCGCTGTGCCCAGCTACTGTGTCTCAGTCTCAGGCACACTGTGGCAACAACAAAAAAGTCTTCCTCATCCTGATCCAATAATATGTCATGGTAGCTGCATTTGTATAGTGCTTTAATGCAATTTGTATGGTCCTGTTACACTTTGTGAATCTGGGCATTAGTTTAAGGAAAGAAGACACTTATCTCATAAATAAACAATATATATCCGATTAGCTAATAAGACGGTTTGCATCGAACAATAATTGAAAAACGAGTTAGCTTTAAATCACATGTATTTAGATGTAATTTTGATAAGGAGAATGGCGGAAGAGGACACTAGTAAGTGGCAGGCTGGGTTAAGTGTTTTGCCACAGAGTAGGTGGCATTATATTGGTCTATGAGCAGACTTTGGCATCCGCAGGCAAAGGCTTTTGTTTTGTCTTTAAGGGCATTTGACTGAGCGAAGAAAGATGTCTCCCTGTGTGGTAATATTAGGGAGCGCGAAACAGCACTTTTGATTGCTGCCTAAAGGGGGCAGCAGTGTACACCTTCTAGCACAGTTCTGAGTGTATCCAGTTGTTATTAAGAGCAGAACTCTGAGAAAATCTTGGCTTTACCAAGAACGAGCATCTGATTGACTGATGCGGAGGCAACGACGAGAAAGGAGGCAGGGTTTAGACACATTTTGACGGGCATGTCATAGCTTAATGAAATTGTTGTATGCTGTCACCGTCCTCAAACACAGTGGGAAAACCGACCCTTTGTCATCACCACAAAACTAAAACTTGAACTTATCAAATATTTACTAAGGCTTTACCAGGCATGTTTGATGTCCTGCATCACTTTTCAGGATTTAATGCGTTAATGTGTTGGTTTTATTCCTCCAGTTGCACTAGATGACTGTGGTCTCGAGCAGTTGTCTTTTGACACCCAAACTTTGGATGGTACAAAACGACAATAAAAACAAGAAACAGCACCCTGCAATACAAATTCCAATTATTTGCAAATGTGTTTTTAGACATAATTTAAGCATAGCGCTTTTTGAAAATATGCGATGCAGTGGAATATTCTAACAAGGCAGAGCCAGGGAAGTAGAGAGCCAGAGCGAGCCGGGGCCGTGAACAGTGATGTAATTAGGGGGGAGGAGGGACGGAACTGAAGTGCTGGCGGGCAGAAAGGACGGCAGTGGGAGGTGGGAGGAGATTGGGGAGCAAATGGGTCTGATGCAATCTCATAAATAAACAATATATATCTGATTAGCTAATAAGACGGTTTGCATCGAACAATAATTGAAAAACGAGTTAGCTTTAAATCACATGTATTTAGATGTAATTTTGATAAGGACAATGGCGGAAGAGGACACTAGTAAGTGGCAGGCTGGGTTAAGTGTTTTGTCACAGAGTAGGTGGCATTATATTGGTCTATGAGCAGACTTTGGCATCCGCAGGCAAAGGCTTTTGTTTTGTCTTTAAGGGCCCTTGACTGAGCGAAGAAAGATTTCTCCCCGTGTGGTAATATTAGGGAGCGCGAAACAGCACTTTTGATTGCTGCCTAAAGGGGGCAGCAGTGTACACCTTCTAGCACAGTTCTGAGTGTCTCCAGTTGTTATTAAGAGCAGAACTCTGAGAAAATGTTGTCTTTACCAAGAACGAGCATCTGATTGACTGATGCGGAGGCAACGACGAGAAAGGAAGCATGGTTTAGACACATTTTGACGGGCATGTCCTAGCTTAATGAAATTGTTGTATGCTGTCACCGTCCTCAAACACAGTGGGAAAAGGCAGAGCCAGGGAAGTAGAGAGCCAGGGCTAGCCGGGGCCGTGAACAGTGATGTAATTAGGGGGGAGGAGGGACGGAACTGAAGTGCTGGCGGGCAGAAAGGACGGCCATGGGAGGTGGGAGGAGATTGAGGAGCAAATGGGTCTGATGTAATTAAGCTGGTCTGCCTTGTGAGGAGGGACGGAACTGAAGTGCTGGCGGGCAGAAAGGACGGCCGTGGGAGGAGATTGGGAAGCAAATGGGTCTGATGCGCGTGCATGTTTGCTCACGTGATACACGTGAACTGCAAGAAAACCGCGGGGCTGAAAGCCCTTTGGTTTGACTTGTGTTTTGCCGACATGAATTCTCGCTCCGCTCGATGCGCTTGCGCGCATCGATAGGTCGCGAGACCTAAAAAACGAAAATGTTAAGAGTAGGCAGTGGTCCATGTGACCACTGCCTGTTCTCAAAAAAATTATATTTTACATTCTCTCTTCAGAACACCTTCCCATTTGCAAATGGGTTACCATCTCCTTCGAGGTGTCGGTGAAATATTAATGTTTTGTGAGCAGAATTCAGGCTCAAAACATGAATACATACCACTACAAATCGTTTTTTTGAAGGAGCACCCTAACTACGCCCCTTCCAAATATTGATTTGCAAAGCCGAATTACAATTCAGTAGCAAGTTACTGAATACCAATTTCGCTTTTGTACATCACAAAAAATGCTTTTTTGTGGTTGCAAATTAGGCTGTTTGCAACTTTCAAAACAGTTTTGTATACCTGGCCCCAACTTCCTTAGCACTCGCACAGAGCAGCTGCCACCAATCTGCTAATGCGTTGTGCCACCTCATCAGGGGATATAGGCACTGAATAACTGGAACAACAATACCATACAACTGCACTGATTGGGGGATGGCTCCTGCCCTTCGGCAATTGGCAGAGAAGCCAGGGCTCCTGCATTAAATGGAGAACAACAGTGTCCTGCACCGATGCAGCATGCATGAATGCCAGATTCTGCATTCATTGGAAGGGGGTGCTGGACATGGCCTTCTTTTTGCTTCTTCCTTCTAGTCATGCTGACTCTTTTTTGCACAACCTTAGGAATCTGGGCACATTCCCACTGTACTGCAAAGGAAAGGTGCGCGCACCTGCCTCACCTGAATTGGACAGATAGGTTTAGGTGATGGACCTCTGGACACCCCTGTAAAATGAGTACACCACATATCTGGGGTGGGTACACACTGGTTAGTAGCAGGCCCGGGCGTAGGTTAAGGGCCTTCACTACGCGGAACTCCGCGAAGTGACAAACAAAATCCCCGTAGTTCGACAAATGGCAGAGTGCAGTACGAACTGCCATTCGCGTTGATCTTCCTGCCTTTTGGGTAGAAATGCTACCCGAGCAGCAGCTCGCATTCGCCAACTTACCGAACTTATGGTCTATCTGGGAGCTCCTGAAGCCACTATGGCTAAACTTCAGCGTACGCAAAACGCAGCTGCCCGGCTCCTTATGAATCTACCTTCCAGAGTCTCAGCCAGACCAGCGATCAAGGCCCTCCACTGGCTTCCAATACGACATAGGGTAGAATTCCAGGCCCTGTGCACCGCACACAAACTTCTCAACGGTCTTGGCCCTGCTATCCTGAGAGACCTGGTCACCCCATACAAGGCCCCCAGGTCCCTACGCTCGGACAATGAGCGTCTGGCCAACGTCCCCAGATACAGGAAGGCACGCACCGGCGGTCGACGCTTTTCTGTAAAAGCATCCTCAGGATGGAACTTACTTCCTCGCCCCCTGTGGCTGGAACCCAGCCATCTCCTTTTCCGGAAAAAATTGAAAACGCTGCTGTTCCCAAAATAAAGTCCCCTCTCCCCTCTGGTCTCCACAAATGCTACAGCGCGGGGATGCCTCCGGGTCACCAGGCGCTCTATAAATCGCTAAATAAGTAAATAAAATAAATACCGTTCACGAGAGCAAGCGGGTAAAACACTCTGCTGCACTAAGTGGAGCAGAGTTCCTGCACTCTGCGAGCTCCACGGAGCGCGGAGCGCAGAAAACTCTACGAATCCAAAAAATGGAGTGGAGTTCACTTCCCAGGCCTAGTTAGTAGTGGCGTAAAGGGTTGAGAGAGACCCCTTAACACACCAGGGGAATAGAGTACTTGTAAACAATGAACAAAAGGGGGAGATCCCTTGGTGGACAAAACTGAAAGTCAAACATATGCTATATCGCATAAACCAGAGTTAGCCCATATATTAGCACTGGTCTCTAACAATATGTATTCCACAAACAAAAAATTCTATAAATCACTTTTTTTTTTTTTGTTAAAAAAACATGTCATAAGTATTACAAGTCATAAAACTTCTGTCCTTTGTTGATTTTGATTCCCAAAATTGCTAGGACCGTCTTCTCCACACTCAAATCGTCTGCCAACAAAGTCGCCTGCAACCGAAAAGCCGCTTTAAATCCACACCAGGGATCCGAATTGTATATGGATTTTTGAGGAGAGATACAGGCCAGCAACTCCATAATTAGGAGAAAGGCTTAATCTCCATTGCAGCTCCCCGCTTTCTTGCGAAGAAGAAGAGACGAAACGGGGTTGTTTTTAAAACAATATGAAAGGACATCGTAGACGGGATGTGGTTGCCGCATAAAAGTTATTCCTAAAAACTACAGGAAAACAAGAACCAACGCAAAGACACAATGGTTATATAAACAACAATAAATGAATCAGGAGAAACGCAGAAAAACAATATGCAATAATGATATCTTTTAAAGTGGCAACCAACCAGTGCCCTTAATTAGGAGGGACATATCATTCTGCTTGAAAAAGATGGTAGATTATTGTTAAAAGCCATCGAAACGCGTCGACGCCTACATCCGCACAATCACAATCAAGGGACAAAGTCTATCCTGCAGACAAGATAAACTAAGCGTGTCCAGGATTGAGGTTCCGTGACGGTTCCGTGACGACTTGAACCCGTGTTTTCAAGTTCGACGGAAATACCTAATATTGGTATCAGTGAACCGCAAATGATCCATTTAGTATATCCTAGTGTTTTCGCTACGCTACGAGCAAGAGCACTCCTTCCATTTGACATATTTCTGATATACCCATGGCATCCATCTTAGATCATGGCCGCCATTTTGTGTTTCCTTGCCCTCACATATGCAATAGCCTCTGATCACTTCATTCACTCCACTTTGATTAAGGACACGTAGCCTTAGCCGGAGATTCACCTCTTACATGACACGTGCACCTTAAACCAGATCACGCTGTAGCTGCATGACTCGACAAAGGCTGCCTCCTCTGCCCGAGGCCAGTCCTGCCAAACTGGTCTTCGTGTCCATTGTACCTGATCATGATTAGGCGGCCGAAGCCGGTAGCCTTGCCCATTTACAACCCACAAACATCCCTTATCCCACTTTTCTATCTTCCACACCTGGCTCTGTTTCTTTCTTTCTGAATCTTTATTAGGGGGAGGTAACGAACTTTACGATGAGGCGGTCCGGGTCCTGAATGCAATATTGACAGGGAATTGTGACAAACTAGTGGGAACCCCTCTCTTCGCAATGTTTGGCCTCAGATATTATCGACGGTTCCTGTGTAACACCAAATATTTATTGTTTTAGACACAAAGGTTTTGGGAAGGTATTACATGTAAAGAATTCGCCCCAAGCTTAAAATTTCGTATATAAGGAGCAACCCACTTTGTACAAATCGAACAGGCTCCTAGTCTCTGCCCGTGTGTAGATTCTGTGACTTCTGTGTCCCTGCAGTAATAAACCTTTGGTCTTTGACGCCACCATCGAGAAGCCCGTGTTTCTGTTCATTTGTGCACCAAGGCAGGTGGAACTCCGGGGTCTTTGGGTGTTGTACCCTGACACCTCTGGACGGAACCAAAAAAGTCCAGAACTCCAATTGGCGCCCAACGTGGGGCGACGTCATTCGGTACCGGTCCAAAAGCCTGAAGAGTTCGAGAAGCTTCGTGTGAAGATTCCTGAGGGAGGCGCCCCACTTCATCGATCCCGGCATATCGCAAAAGTGGCCCGAAGTTCTCTTCCACGAGGGTTTCCCGTTCAGGACGGCTGCAGTGGGCCGTTGCCTTGACCGTCGCCCTGTCTTGGACCCGAAGTGGTGCAGTCCTTAGTACGGCGAAACGTGACGGGTTTCTCCTTGGTGACGTCTTCAGTGACTCAGTTAAGTATTTAGTGATAGCTAGCTGGTTACTTTGTGAGGATTGTTAAAAATCCTTGATCGGTTCTTGGTTTGGTTTGGTTTTGTCAGATTATCACTGGTTGTTCTAGATACGATAATCTATTTGGTTTAGTTTTGGGTATCGATACATCAGTTCGTTTTGGTAGGCCTAAGTTCTTGGTTCGAGTGCACATATTTGTTCCGTGTTTGTTTGTTTTTGTGTTCCGGACTGAAAATGGTAAGTCGGAAAATGTTGTCTTGTTTTAGTTGCAACAGTGACTCACGATTGGAGGACTCTTGTCTGGTTCCTCCGATTGGGACTCCCCTATATGATTTATATTGCAAGTATGGCGTGGGTCCTATAACTTATAATGAGATATGGGTCCGCTATTGTAAGAAGGATGGTGTCCTTAGTTGGCCACTGCATGGTAGTTTTGAACAAGAGATTCTCGACAACTTAGAAGCGAAATTATTCAAGAAGAAAGCCCGGCCGGCAATGTTTGATTCCTTCCGTTATTGGCGGAAAGAATCCAAACAAAGAGAAATGAGAAGGTTGAAGAAAGAACAGAAAGAACAAGAAGAGTTAACTCTAGAGCAAGCGACTAAACAGTTGCAGGCTAACGAGTGTGAGAAGGCCATAGATGTAGCCATTAGAGAGCATAACTTAGCGATTGACAAGTGCTATCCTGCCTTGCCATCGAAAATGGCTAAGATACTGGAGGACTCCGAAAACGATCCTCTGCTATCTTATCTGTTACGGTCACCTCCACCGTATGCACAAGGTGCTACGGCTCCGCCTGTCCCGAATGTTCAGTTACCGGTTGCTGGACAACCTGGTGCTCCTGCTCCTGTCCCCCAAAATCAAGTTCCTGTACCTCCTGTGATGAATGTAAATGTTCCTACAGCTCCTCCTCTTCCTACACTGCCAGCCCCTATACCTACCTCTGTACCTACTGCTCCAGAAACTATTTTCCTCGATACTCCTACTGCTTCCTCATCTATTCCTACCTCTACTGCATTCTCTACGTCTGCGAGTGTACTAACTCCTCTTTCTGTTCGTCGAAGAATCACTGATTCTGTTACTAATATGCTGTCTCCTATATATAAAACTTTGATTAAGACTCCTACTACTGACTCTGTTCAGAGACGGAGTCAGCTTCCAAGTACTGAGGAACGGGGAGTTTTAGATTCCACGGCTCTCAGATGGATTTCGAAGGGTAGAAGATATAGTACGAGAGATGTGCTAGACACATTTATGCAGTGGGGAGAACCAACGCAACGATACGTCTTTGATGAGATGTGCTCGTTGTTACGTGAAGAGATAGAAGAAGACGATGTCGAATCAGATTTGGAAGATTTAATTAGGGTTCAAAAGGAATTTGCTGCTGGAATGATAGTGGGTGAGAATATAAAGCAAGCGATGGAACTCATTTTAAGTTTTAGGAATGATCCATCTCTTCGTTCACCGAGAGATTTAGAGAAAGGTAAAGTGAAGCTAAGTCGCCAATATCCGATGAGGGAAGTTCCTCCGATTTGGCGCGAAGCTATCCAAGCTGATGCGGTTGCTGGTATTGCGGCTGCTCCAGCACAGTTCCAACGAGTGTGGATACACATTCCATGGAAGCGAGCAGAAGTGTTAGCAGTGAAACAGGCCTTGCCAGATCCGCGTAAGAATCCAGCCGGATATTACAAGGAATTAACACAGACAGTTGAGGCTTGTATAATGAACTTAGCCGACATTGATATGTTGTTTGGTAATGTAGTTCCGCAACCAGTGTGGGCTAAAATTCGTAGAGAGGATCATCAAGCTGCTTTAGGTGGTGATTGGGCAGCTATCACTGCAGCAGATGGTCAACAAATAGGTGGTGCGAAACCCGAACCTTTGATTGCTAATCTGCCAGGTAGAATAATTGATCTAATGAAGACTCTGATGCCAGCATTGCGTGTTAATTGGGACAAGTTGTCAGCATGTAGGCAAAAGAAAGACGAAAGTGTCTCGGACTTCTTCACGAGGTTCGAAGAGACTTTTGTAGATCATAGTGGTCAGGATATGAGCACAGAAGGAGGGCAAAGACTGTTTGTAGATAAATTTGTGCATAATTTGTTACCTGAATTATGCAATAAATTAAAAGACTCAGAAAGTGCGTGGGCTGTATCTACGACAGCGCAAATACTTGCGACTGCACAGTACTACGAAAATAGGGATAAAGAGGAAAAGGAGAAATCAGAAAAGAAAACAAAAGATTTAAAAACTAAAGTTCTTTTGCAGCAGGCGTATCCGCCTCGCGCGAATCAGGCTAATACGCAGCAAAACTCATACCAAAGGACAGATTATAGTACATCAAGACCTCAATATCAATGGAATCAGTGTGCGTACTGCAAGAAAGAGGGTCACTATAAAAATGAATGTCCGATCTTAGCGCAAAATAATGCAGCAGCAGCTCAGAGAGGTCGTGGTGGTTTTGTGCAGAATTCTAGAGGACGAGGACGAGGTGCTATGCCTCCACAAAGGAATGATCGTCCCTCCAATCACTTTGATCAACGAAATGGACAATCTGTTCAGCAAAATAGATCTCAACAATATCTTGTTGAGGACTATAATGAAGTAGATGAGGGTTTTCAGCAAAATGGGTACTAGGACAGCCATGGACAGAGAGAGGGAGTAGTATCAGTTCCAGTGGATCAGAGTGGGCCTTATGTCGCAGTAGCAACATCAGGTGTAGTCGAACCGTTTCTGTTGGATACTGGTGCCGCAAAAAGTTCTATCATTCATGCGAAACTCCCTGGCGCACCTTTGTCTGGCTCAACAAATGTTTCCGTAGGTTTTTCAGGCGCCCCTGTTTACAACCCAATATCTGGTCCTTTGTCTATTTCTGTTGGACCGTGCCAATTGAAAGCACCCCTGATTTTGACGACAGGTTGTAATGAAAATCTGCTTGGTTTAGATTTGTTAAAAAGACTATATGCGACATTGTACTGTTCTCCGGAAGGAGTACAGCTTACACTGGGTAAAAATATCACCTCTCCGATGTACTTGTCAATGGACGCACTCCCGCCGGAGCTACGTTCACTCCCCGATTCTCTTTGGGCGACTGGTCCCAACGATGTAGGTCTCCTAGAAATTCCACCGTATGTAGTAACTTTGAAAACGAATGTAAAATTTCCAAGAATTCCTCAGTACAAAATCTCGAGTGAAGGTGAGCGTGCACTTTTATTGATTGTGCAAGACTTGATTAAGAAGGGTGTAGTTGAGGAAACTAGAGGAAATGTCTGTAACAGTCCTGTATTACCGATTCTGAAACGAACTGATCCTACAAAACCTCCAGTTTATAGGTTTGTCATAGACCTTAGAGAAGTTAATAAGATTGTAATTCCGCAGTTTCCTGTAGTGCTAGACATTACTGCCTTGTTAACATTGATTCCTGCTACAGCTACATGGTTTTCAGTTATTGACCTAAAGAATGCTTTTTTCAGCATTCCGATAGCCGAAGAAAGTAGGGATATTTTCGGCTTCTGTTTAGGAGGTCGCAGTTTCAGATTTAAACGCGCTCCACAAGGCTATTGTGAAAGTCCATCCATTTACAGTCAAGCTTTAAAAAGTCAGTTAGATTCTTTTGTCCTTCCTCCAGGTTCTGCCCTAGTACAGTACGTAGACGATCTTTTAGTGGCTGCCGATGACAAGGAAACTTGCAAAGCAGCTACAATTTCGTTATTGCATCATTTATCTAATTTGAATCACAAGGTGTCTCCTTCCAAGATGCAATACTGCTGCCAAGAAGTGACCTACCTAGGTCATCTCTTGTCAAAGGAGGGAAGGAAGTTGACCCCAGAAAGAATAAAAGCCATTACGCATATGAGCGTTCCACGCACACAGAGAGAAGTACGTGCCTTCCTAGGTATTACCTCTTACTGTAGGCAGTGGATTCCAAATTTTTCTCTTTTAGCGAAACCATTGGTAGCTTTGACTGGGAAAAATGTTCCGAGTCCGGTGCCATGGTCTGATGAATGTCAAGAGAGTTTTACTGAGTTACGAAAAGCATTGTGTTCAGCTCCTGTATTGGGTACACCTGATTACAGTAAGCCATTCACGCTCTACGTTCACGAAAGAGAAGGTTGTGCGTTGAGTGTTCTGACGCAGAAATTTGGTGATAAACAACGCCCTTGTGCGTATTTTTCATCAACATTAGATCCGGTAGCTAGAGCATTGCCTAGTTGTTTGAGGGCTACAGCGGCAGCTGCGGCTTCCATTCGACAATCTGCTGGTTTGGTGATGAACAATATGCTAGTGGTCATGGTTCCTCATGCAGTGGATACACTCATGAACCGAACGAAGACACAACACCTTACTAGTGCGAGATTATCTGGTTACGAGCTGACATTACTAGCGAGTCATATTCAGATCAAAAGATGCAATGTATTGAATCCAGCAACATTGTTGCCGACTGATCAAGAGTCGAGTGATTCTGAGCCACATGACTGTTATTTTAAAACGGAGGAAGAGACAAAAGGACGTATCGATTTGAAAGATACTCCCCTATCCGACCCAGATGGTACGCTGTATGTGGAAGGGTCATGTTTTAAATTGGAGAATGGTGATGTGACTGCTGCTTACGCGGTAACGACTTTGAAGACGATTGTAGAGACTGCAAGAGTGAGTCAGAATTCTGCCCAAGCTGCAGAATTAATAGCTCTAACGAGAGCGTGTGTTTTAGCTGAGGGAAAGAGAGTGAATGTGTTTACAGATAGTCAGTACGCATTTGGCGTGGCCCATAGTTTTGGCCGGTTGTGGAGAGAAAGAGGTTTCATTACGTCCCATGGGACTAAGATCCAACATGGTCAGCTAGTTAACGACTTGTTGGAAGCTCTAACCTTGCCGACTGAAGTTGCGATTGTGAAGTGCAGTGCTCATAAAGCAATTACGGATGATGTTGGTCGTGGGAATGCCTTTGCTGATGAAACTGCTAAACAGACAGCTAGAGACACGATGAGCAGAATGTATGTTGCTACGTCTGCAAGATGGATTGCTGAGTCTGGAATGTGTGAGGACACTATGGAAAGTGTGAAAGAGATTCAGAAAGAAGCGACTGAGGAAGAGAAACGTGTATGGAGAGAAAGTACGGGCAAGTTGGACTCGAATGGATGTTGGATTGATTTGACAGAACAGCAGCGTTGGATGTTGCCTGATGCATATGTGCTTGCAGTAGTGACGATGGCGCATGGAATGGCGCATATAAGTTCTAAAGGGATATGTAAGATGTTGGCTCCGGTCTGGAAGAATGAGGGAATCAGTAAGTGTGCAGAGAGAGTGGTGAAAAATTGTATGGTGTGCTTGATGCATAATCCTGGCAAGGGAACCCCAACTCCAGCTGGTCATTTCGCTCCTCCTTCCTGCCCCTTTGAAGTGATTCAGTTAGACTTCATTCACATGGAACGCTGCAACAATTTAAAATACGTCCTGGTGGTAGTTTGTGCTTTTTCCAGGTGGATAGAAGCATACCCACTAAAGGACAACACTGCTCTATCTACTGCCAAAATTCTTCTCAAGGAATTTTTCCCTAGGTATGGAATGCCACGGATTGTATGGTCAGATAACGGAAGTGAGTTTATAGGGAAAGTTATGCAGAGTGTGTGTGCCGGCCTAGGATTGAAACAAAAATTCCATAGTGCAAACCATCCCCAATCTGCTGGTTTAGTCGAGGGTTACAATGGCACTCTCAAGCTTAAGATAGCCAAAATACAAGCATCCACAGGTTTAGCTTGGCCAGACGCACTTCCTTTGGCCTTGTTATCAACGAGAGCAACAGTGCATTCTAGAATAGGGCTGTCTCCATACGAGATTGTGTTTGGCCGCCCGGCAAATATCTGGGGTGTGCCGAGGCCTAAACAATTTTGCTCCATTGAATATCCTATGTTGATAGACTACCTTTACGACTTGACTGCTAAATTGAGTCTTATTCATCAACAGGTCTTCGATGCTTTGCCAAAACCTCCGGAGAGTCCAGGGCATCAGCTGAAACCCGGCGACCACGTGGTGGTCAGAAACTTCGCAAGGACAAAGAATCTTCAGCCTCGCTACATCGGCCCCTTCCAGGTCCTGCTGGCAACGACGACAGCCGTACGTGTCGCTGGCCGTAAACACTGGATTCACGCTTCTCACGTAAAGCGTGTTCCGTTGCCACTGCCTTACGACGACTGGGTGAAGAAGGGAATTGGTGCCTCCGAATCTGAAATCACTCCGAAATTTATCCCTTTCAGCGATGCCGATTTGATTACTGACACTTTGAAACTTGACTCTCCTCCTGAAAAGACTCCTTTGAACACTGAACATTTGTCTCCAGCATCAGAAGAAACTTTGTTATCTGCGAACTTAAACTCTGCAACAGCTGCCAGTAATACACTATTTTCCGATCAGACAGTACCAGCGAAGCAGAGATACAACCTTAGAAGCCATAAAAAGGACAAATAAAGCAGGCAACTGCATATTGTGAATTTTGACATATTGAACTTTTGCCTCCAGCCAGGAAGTTTGCTATTGTTTATTGTTTTTTAAAATTGCCCTGCCGTCTGGGTAGCCGTAGGGTCGTGGCTGTGTGCCTAGTTTGAATTTGCAGGGGTCTGACACAAGGTCGATCTTTCTGTTAGTTCTGGGAACTCCCAGGGCTGATAGAGGCATTTTCATCTACGTACACATCATCAGTGGTCGCGAGCGGATTGTAGAAGATGGAGCTTCCTGCGCTGCAACGAGAAAATGTGATTTATGTTCGCAGAAACAGACTTAAGAGAATTCTTCATAGCAAATGTTTTCTGATGCAATGTGCCGTTACATTTTTGATTGTTTTAGCAACATTGGTGGGTGGAATCGTCTTTAGCATAAATTTGATTTTTGTGCCAGTTTCTACAGTATCTCCCCTTGATCCTGCTATTTCTACTGTTTCCTCTATACACTCTTTTCACTCGTTTCCAGAACATGAGCAAGCCCGACGCTCAGAATTTACCAACAACACTTTTGTACAGCTCTTACACCAACACCAACTGGTAGTTAACACTACAGACTGCTGGGTGTGTGGCTTGATACCTCACACTATGGATAAAGGTATTCCCTATTTGGTTTTGCCTTACAGCTATAATGGATCATTTCAGGCCTTCCAAACCATCTTTGCTTATGCCCTTGAGACCTACCCTCCACGTCCACCGCGTTCCACTAAATATAACTCTGCCAACAAAGCTTTAGTCCAGGGAATTATTGACATGGTCAAGGACGTCAATAATACTCCATCATACCCTAGAGACGAATTGCGAGTATATTTAAGTTGGAATACTTCAGAGTATCGCCTTAGTTTAGGAGAAAGCAAGCGTAAAAGCTCAACTCCAATCTGGGTCGTACCTCACCGAGGTCAGGTCTGTTTGCAAGGTAATGGGAGAAATCCGAGAGCTCAGCTAGGGAGGAGTGAGTGCGTAGAGACTTATGTGTTTCCGGCTAACTCTTCCCCTGCCTTTCTTACTGCTAGGGGTACCTACTTCATTTGTCGAGACAGAGCTTATACATGGTTGCCTGCCGACTTCTCAGGATCATGTTATATTGCTCGATTATTGCCTCCGACATACACTGCTTCACCTGATTACCACCGAACAAGAGTAGCGAGAGGTGTCTTCAGCAAGGAAGATACCGCTGGTCAGGAAGCCGGAGACTTCTTCAAAGGCTTCCTTCCGTTCTGGGGACCTATGGCCAATAGTAGAAACATACGTCAGCTAACACGGGTAGTTGAATCTACTATTACTGAAACTGCTGGTGCCCTTAGCAATCTGACAGCTGAGCTTCAGGCGGATAGGCTCATGACGTTGCAGAACCGTATGGTTCTAGACGTTATACTTGCAGATCGAGGTGGGGTATGCAGAATGATCCAATCGAGCTGCTGTGTCTTTATTCCTAATAATGCTCCAACAGTCTATGAGGCGATCTCTAAGTTGCATAAGATTTCAGACTCCATACATGTAGACAAAGGAAACTGGTCCTTCATGGAGTGGTTTTGGACTCTGATCTCAGCGTGGGGATGGAAGGTTCTAATGGTCATTGGTGTCATCCTAGTATTCCTATTCTCATGTTGTCTGATTATCCAGTGTGGTCCTGCTCTGTGTAGTCTTTGTGCTGCGACTTGTCTCAGAAAACCACCTGCGTTTGGAGAAAAGACACGAGAAAGGATGATGATACAACAACATGTCACTGACCTGATGAGCATAGAACTAGATTCTGACATAGACTGAGTAATTGCCTATGTAAGGGCAAAAGGAGGGTCTGAGGTTCCGTGACGGTTCCGTGACGACTTGAACCCGTGTTTTCAAGTTCGACGGAAATACCTAATATTGGTATCAGTGAACCGCAAATGATCCATTTAGTATATCCTAGTGTTTTCGCTACGCTACGAGCAAGAGCACTCCTTCCATTTGACATATTTCTGATATACCCATGGCATCCATCTTAGATCATGGCCGCCATTTTGTGTTTCCTTGCCCTCACATATGCAATAGCCTCTGATCACTTCATTCACTCCACTTTGATTAAGGACACGTAGCCTTAGCCGGAGATTCACCTCTTACATGACACGTGCACCTTAAACCAGATCACGCTGTAGCTGCATGACTCGACAAAGGCTGCCTCCTCTGCCCGAGGCCAGTCCTGCCAAACTGGTCTTCGTGTCCATTGTACCTGATCATGATTAGGCGGCCGAAGCCGGTAGCCTTGCCCATTTACAACCCACAAACATCCCTTATCCCACTTTTCTATCTTCCACACCTGGCTCTGTTTCTTTCTTTCTGAATCTTTATTAGGGGGAGGTAACGAACTTTACGATGAGGCGGTCCGGGTCCTGAATGCAATATTGACAGGGAATTGTGACAAACTAGTGGGAACCCCTCTCTTCGCAATGTTTGGCCTCAGATATTATCGACGGTTCCTGTGTAACACCAAATATTTATTGTTTTAGACACAAAGGTTTTGGGAAGGTATTACATGTAAAGAATTCGCCCCAAGCTTAAAATTTCGTATATAAGGAGCAACCCACTTTGTACAAATCGAACAGGCTCCTAGTCTCTGCCCGTGTGTAGATTCTGTGACTTCTGTGTCCCTGCAGTAATAAACCTTTGGTCTTTGACGCCACCATCGAGAAGCCCGTGTTTCTGTTCATTTGTGCACCAAGGCAGGTGGAACTCCGGGGTCTTTGGGTGTTGTACCCTGACACCTCTGGACGGAACCAAAAAAGTCCAGAACTCCAGGATTAGTTTTTTTGAATAGTGGGTTTCCTGATGTGTGTTTTTTTTATGACAAATAGAAGTGTCTGTGTCTGTCTCTCCCCTCTTTTTATATGATACAGTGTGATGATAAGTAGTTGTCTAATTTTTTTTTGCCTGCAATAGATTTATGAAATTCAGATGAATATTATGGTGATGATATTCTATATGTTTTTAATGAATTTATAATTTGTTATTTTTTATGACTTGTAATACTTATGACATGTTTTTTTAACAAAAAAATAAAAAAGTGATTTATAGAATTTTTAGTTTGTGGATTACATATTGTTAGAGACCAGTGCTAATATATGGGCTAACTCTGGTTTATGCGATGTAGCATATGTTTGACATTCAGTTTTGTCCACCAAGGGATCTTCCCCTTTTTTTCACTGGTTAGTCGTGGGACATAGCACTGAGTGTGCCACCCACTGAAAAGCCTGTCAGCGTTGTACCGGGCCTGTCATTGCAGGCTTGTGAGACACAATTGCGACCTTTGCCTAGGTTGGCATCACTTATGCCTCAGCCAGCCCTGAGGGTACCTTCCCGGGCGATCCCTGATGGGCACGGACACTGGTACATAGGGATGACCTCTCCTGGTAGGGAGGAATCACCCACGTGGGGCTTCCCCTAGTTTAGACTACAGTTTGGCTCTTCCCATGAGATACCCCTGTGGTGTTGCGGATTCTATCTTGCGACCTCAGGTCCCTGAGCACATCATCACTGTCAAGGCAGTGGGGAAGTGCGTGTGCGATTCTACACAGGCTAGGAAGAGGCCTTGATCCGCTGTTCATAAACATGGGCTGGTCTGCCCACTCTGAGCACTTGTACCTGAGATGTTTTAACTATGCACCTGGGTGTGCACTGGCCCTTAAGCTGTTTCAAATATGAGTCCAGCCTGCTGTGACAGGATAGAGGATATGTCCTGACACCTTTGGCATTGTGGATAGGTAACCGGTCTGACAACACGGGCCGGTGAGTGCATACCTGCATCCCCGAAGTTCTAAGAAATGGGTCAGACCTACAGATGCAGGCCTCTGTCCACACACTTGCACCTGTAGTGTTAGTAGCAAGGTGCCCAGCCCACCGTCGCTGGCTGGGTGTGTCGAATTACACCCAGAAGGGGGTCCGCCCCGGTCCAGCTGGCCTAGGGAGGGTGGTGAGTGAGCACTCGCACCTAAGGTGCTAGGACGTGGATAAGCCCACAGCCGGGTCGGCCACTGCAGACCCGTGGGACATCACTGGCATCTATCATGAGTAAACTCATGAGTAACTTGCCAGATAGGCTGCTGTATGTGCACACCCACATCTACGGTGCCCTTGAATGAGTGTGGCACCTGCCATTGCGGGCTTTTGCATTAGCACAGACACACTTATTAGTTAAACCCATGTCCAGTCTGCTGTGCAGACTCGGGGAGTGCACTTCCTGTGAATTGATTCCCCATGCCAAACCCTTTCCATTAGTGAAGGGGGTTTTGGAATAACTCGCTTAGAAATGCCACTTATAGATTATACAAAACCAAAGGGGATAATGAATGGAGTGTTGAACATTGCAAGCACTCACCCACAGTTAACTGATCTGGGTGTAATCCATCATTATTCTTAAGCTTACACCGCACCCCAGTCCAGTTCAGACATGGCCATATGCAAATCAGTCTGACCCTGTGCCTCATGGGAACTGTCCAGCCCGAACCGGCAAGCCATGCCTTCCCTGGACCGGAAACAAGCATCCTGTCTCTCCGTGCCACTGGAGCCAAGCTATCCTGGCTGATGAGGGCTGAAAGCCTGCAACCAGTCCTAGGATGCTTGTTTACAGTCCAGAGAGGACCTGGCCAGTCACTTTAGGGCTGGACTGTTCGCATTAGAGGCAGGGTCAAGACTGATTTGCATATGGCTGGGTCCAAACTGGAATTGTACGGTGAGCAAAAAAACTATGGATTTCGGCCCAGATCTCTGTACTGGTGTGAATATATGACATTGTCCTGTATTGTGTCCATCAATTGTTCTTTTTGCATTTCTCACCCCGAGTGGGATGGGTATGCTCAGACGTAGGTCCTGTGCTCTCCATGCCACTGGAGTCAAGCTATCCTAGCTGCTGAGGGCTGAACGCCTGAAACCTGTCCTAGGATGCTTGCTTCCTTTCCAGGGAGGACCTGGCCAGTTAGTTCAGGCTAGACTGTTCCCATTGTGCGCAGGGTCAAGACTGATGTGCATATGGCTGAGTCCAAACTAGAATGTCATGGTGAGCAAAAAAAACATGGATTTCGGCCCAGATGTCTTTATGGGGTGAATGTATGACATTGTTCTGCATTCTGTCCATAAATTGTTCTTTTTGCATTTGTCATCCCGAGTGGGATGGGTATGCCCAGACGTGGGTCCCGTGCTCTCCGTGGCAATGGAGTTAAGCTATCCTGGCTGCTGAGGGCTGAAAGCCTGAAACTGGTCCTAGGATGCCTTATCCAGTCCAGGGAGGACCTGGCCAGTCAGTTCAGGCTGGACTCTTCCCAATGGGCACAGGGTCAAGACTGATTTTCATATGGCTGGGTCAAAACTTGAATGGCACAGTGATTAAAAAACAATGGATCTCGGCCCAGATCTCTGCACTGGGGTGAATATATGACATTGTTGTGCATTCTGTCTATCAATTGTTCTTGTTGCATTTGTCAACCCGAGTGGGACGGGTATGCCCAGATGTGGGTCCCGTGCTCTCCATGCCACTGGAGTCAAGCTATCCTGGCTGATGATGGCTGAAAGCCCGAAACCGGTCCTAGGATACTTGTTTCCAGACCAGGGAGGACCAGGCCTGGCAGTTTGGTCTGGACTGTTCCCATTGGGTGCAGGGTCAATACTGATTTGCATATGGCTGGGTCCAAACTGGAATGGCATGGTGAGCAAAAGAAATGATGGATTTTGGCCCAGATCTCTGTACTGGGGAAAATGAATGTATGACATTGTTCTGCATTCTGTCCATCATTTTTTTCTTTTTGCATTTGTCACCCTGAGTGGAAGTGTTGTAAATTAAACAGCAATAGTATTAAGCATTCGCTGAAGACATACTATCATGTCTTCATTCTAGTTTTCCCGCCCATACTTGAAATACGGCCAGACTCCATTTTGTTTCCTGGCGTCCATCTTGTGTGCCATACATTGCCATGTGCTCGCCACGAGGCAGGTCCTACCTCACTGATTGTCACCCCTGAAGTCTGCTCAGCAACAGCCTATAAATAGCTCCTTGTGCGTCCAGCGCATGTCCAGTAGGAGTCACATCTGTTTCTGACTAGCGTAGATTGGAATGTGCATTCGGCGGGTCTCAAGAACCGTTAACTCCACCCATGTATCGATCATGTGCGAGAAATGTCCATATATGGTTGCAAAACATGCTTTGAGCTGTAACCGCCCACTTATGAGCCCCTTCTTTGTGTATAAAAGGGGACCGCATGTCTGAGTTCTTTGTGCTACCTTGTACAATACTGTAGAGTGTTGTGTAGGCTGTAGTACCACCTTTAAAGGTTTATTAAACTATGTCTTTGTATTTCCAGTTTCCGTGCCAATTTCATTTGTAGTCTGAAGACTTCGTGCACAGAAGGGCGAACCCTTTTGCTGTCACAGGCCTTGCTGAGGCCTGTACTCATCAGAAGGGTATGCCCAGACGTGGGTCCCGTGCTCTCCATGCCACTGGAGTCAAGCTTTCCTGCCTGATGAGGGCTGAAAGCCCGAAACTGGTCCTAGGATGCTTGTTTCCAGTCCAGGGAGGACCTGGCCAGTCAGTTCGGGCTGGACTGTTCCCATTGGGCTCATGGTCAAGACTGACTTGCATATGGCAGGGTCCAAACTGGAATGGCATGGTGAGCAAAAAAACAATGGATTTCAGTCCGGATTTCTATACTGGGGTGAATGTATGATATTGTTTTGTATTCTGTCCATCAATTGTTGTTTTTGCATTTGTCACCCAGAGTGGGACGGGTATGCCCAGACGTGGGTCCTGTGCTCTCCATGTCCCTGGAGTCAAGCTATCATGGCTGATGAGGGCTGTAAGCCCGAAACTGGTTCTTTGATGCTTGTTTCTAGTCCAGGTAGGATCTGGCCAGTCACTTTAGGGCTGGACTGTTCGCATTAGGCGCAGGGTCAAGACTGAATTGCATATGGCTGGGTCGAAACTGGAATGGCACGGTGAGCAAAAAAAATTATGGATTTCGCCCCAGATCTCTGAACTGGTGTCAATGTATGACATTGTTCTGCACTCCGTCCATCATTTGTTCTTTTTGCATTTGTCACCCCGAGTGGGACGGGTATGCCCAGACATGGGTCCCGTGCTCTCCATGCCACCAGAGTCAAGCTGTACTGGCTGATGAGGGCTGTAAGCCCGAAAATGGTCCTTGGATGCTTGTTTCCAGTCCAGGGAGGACCTGGCCAGTCAGTTCGGGCTAGACTGTTCCCATTGGGCGCATGGTCAAGAATGATTTGCATATGGCTGGGTCCAAAGTGGAATGGCATGGTGAGTGAAAAAACAATGGATTTCGACCCAGATTTCTGTACTGGGGTGAATGTATGACATTGTTTTGTATTCTGTCCATCATTTGTTCTTTAAGCATTTGTCACCCCGAGTGGGAGGGGTATGCCCAGATGTGGGTACCATGCTCTCCATGCCACTGGAGTCACTAGTGGCTCGTCTGAGCTGAGCACCAGCTGATGTGTGGCGTCCTGACGTGTGCTCTCCAAGGGTCAAAACATGGGCTTCTGTTCTCCCGGAGATCTTAGGGACATCAAAGATTTCCAGTGAGGGACCTACACCATCTACCTGTGATATATGAAGAGTGATGCCCTCTCAAGTGCCCACATCGGCAACTGAATGCATAGTGCGGTTTGAGCGTCGAACTAAGACTTCTGTCTGGAGACTCGATTGTCTAGTGCAGAGCCTCAGAAATCTGTCCTTCATCTAGGATGTGTGGTTCCTACACTGCATCGACCCTGACACTCATAAGTGTCTAGTTGGTGGAGAATGAATTCACCGGTTGCTGGACTCCACGTGACATATTTTTGTCAATCATGCTGCATCTCTCTCGTGTGACCCACCGACTGCATGCTCATTGCGTTCAGTGTCGATTCACAGGGTGCGACCCTCGGAGGTGGGGGTGTACCCCTAGGAGTGCCTCATTTTACCTCATGTGGTTTTGGTGAACTTGCACCTGTGTGTTTGTGTCCGAAGTGATCTGGTGCAGCCTGTATCATTGTGCACCAGACATTGTGCCTCATTTCCAGGGAGGAACAGAATGGAATTTCTTCACTGTGTGTGACCGGAATTGCCTGGTGTAACCCATCTCATTCTGCACCTGTTCTTGTGACTCCTTTCCAGGGAGGTGCAGAATTTGCAACACATTGTGTTTAAAATCTGAAGTGCCTTGTGTGACTCATACCAATGCACACCCGGGGCTGTGCCAGGATTGCCTGGTCATGACTGGGATCATTATATACCGATCAGGGCACGTCATCCTATCAAGAGGCCCTCCTGTCCTACTCACCATTCATCAGATGTTTCCTTTCTGAACCTCATCATGGCAGACCAACTGCACTCTCCACACCTGTCCCGTCCTGAAGATATCTTGGCAGCAGGTAAAATGTAAATGTTAATGTAAATGTCAAGGTATTTGTAGAGCGCACTGCCATCAATCGGTTTCCTGGCGCTATTACTCATATCGCTGTGGAACCCTTTCTGGCTTTCCCTGTGAAGTATCCACTCCTGGGCACCCGCAGGGTGAAGCCAGGCATCCTAGCGCTGTTGGGGCCGGTGTGGAGGTTAAGCAAGCTATTGCCCATAGTTGCAGCGTGGGGCCCATGATTAGAATAGGTACCGAGGCGAGAATTGTCAGGTCCGAGGAAATTGAGGAAATTGAGCCCAAGACCCGCCAAGGCGGGAATTGAACCCTGGTCCCGTGTCAGAACTCTGCAACAGGATCTGCCGCTCTAACCATTGAGCCACACTCCTCCACTAGTAGTGAGAGACATTGATTGTGTTGAAGGAACGCATCCGAGACAGTTCGGAAGCGGGTCAAGAGACTGTGTGCCTCCTTAGTGTTTTGAGACCTGTGGGTGAACTTCCCGGGTGGCTGCTAAACCTTCCCTTGTTTACGTCTACCTCCTAATTAAAACTGCTACATATTTCCACCTGCTGTCCGAGGACCCAGACAGTGTGACTTTTGCTGCATGTGGACCAGTGTCCGTGGGGTTGGGTTGGTTATCTTCCGTCCAGGCCTATAGGGAAATTGGGGTAAACCAGAGGGTGGAGGGAGGTTTGGGCCACAGAGTCTACAGAGGATGAACCATTTACCTACTGGATACCAGTGGCACTGCATTAGGGTGCTGAGTGCAAGCGTGCTGTGTGGACTGGCTGATATCTGTTGCCCCACATAGCGGTGAAGAGTGAGTGTGTAAAAAGTGGGAGTAATTGTGTGCAGCCCGCCTGTGATTCACAACACTGGCTGGCGGTACCGCTTTATGCGTTGATTGTTTGCCAAAAGCACAATACCTTTGACATTGAGTGTCCTTGTATGGCTCCTGCCTGTGATGTTGCTAAAAAGTATTCTATTTTGGTGTATGTACATCATTTTGATATTGTGCCATGCATGCGGGTGCTCTCTCTCAATTGGGAGGGTAGATTAGGAATTGTCCACAGTGTGCATACTAAATATGCATGGGCCTAGTTCTGCTAGTAATATTTCCAAATGTGTTTTATGCCCCAAAAGTGTATGATGTTCATGTTATAATGATTAAATATACGTGTTAAGTAATTTAACATACTTCCTGTGCGAAGTCTCTTTTCTGACGCTCAGTGCATTTATCTTTTGTAGCTGCTATGCCTTTGTTTTGCACATTGCCTCTGTAGTGAGCCTGACTGCTCAGTGCCAAGCTACCCAAAGGTGAGCACTGGTTATACAGCGAGTGTAATCACCTGCCCTTTGGAGGTCTAGTGTAATGATCTTGCCTCTCCTCTTTTAGAATGTTTACATATTGTCACATTCACCTCACGTCAAGAATCATCTTGAGTGCTGTGTTGTAGAATTGAAAGGAGATTGGATTCTTTTCGTGGCAGTTGCTGTGTGTTGAGATGTGGATAGGACGTATTACCTCTTGCTTAACTTATATGCTAAATAAATCAAATTATCTTCGACTAACTACCAGTGTACTTACTTCTTTACACTGGCGACAATTTTGAAACGGACCCAGCCAACGTCCTAACACACCTAGCAGCTTCAGGGTGAACAGCTTCAGGGTGAACCCCACGGAACCTCTCCACCTCAAGCCTTCAAATTTTGAAACAGCTGTGGTGTCGATATTTTTGCACTTCTCACCGCGCTCAGACCTTGGAGCGCAACTCTACACAAGACGCCTTCGCTGTTATTTCAGAGATCGTATCTCCAGCTGAAGTTTGCAGATCTAATAAGGTAGGACTGCCACGATTCTCACACTGGGCTGACTCAGAAAAGGTGGGACTGCCACGACTCCTGCTTTGACAATCCTGTGAGTACTTCTATTTGCCTATTTCGAGAGGGAGACTGTACCCGCTGTGCGGACGCTACTGCGCGAGCTCTCCTATGGAAGACAACAGGACAGCGCATTCCACACGAGCTCCTGCGCATGACCGAACGCAAGCCCCAACATTCCGCACGAGCTCCTGCGCTTGACCGAGAGTGAGCCCCAGCACCACGAGCGCGCTGCGCATGTACTGTCCGCATGACGACGTCACTCCATTGTTATCCTCTCGTCTTCTTAACGAACGCTGACGCGCACAGCTGTTTCCTTTAATTAAGTGTGTCAAGCGTATTGCTTCATTGTTAAACTTCTCTACGCGCTGACATGCACCGCATTACAGCTTGTCAAGCCTTTCGTTGCTGACAGGCACAGCTTCATATTTTAAAAAGTAAATATTTAAATTCTCTGACAAGCCCAGCTCTTAGAAAACATACACTCAACAAGCACCCTCAACGCTGACACTTATTCTACAGTGATTGGTATTTATTTAATTCAGCCATTTTACTGTCTGCAATAGCTCAACTTGTCTTTTGAATATGCAAAGTGTCACGCCAACACCTTTTTTCTTTCTAATCCCGGAGAACCTACTGTACGCTGGTCTAAGTGGAAAAAAGTCTTTATTAACTACGCCAGGGTGTGTGGAGTTCCCCTCAGTGCCAAGAGGAAATCAGCTTTGTTATTGCATTGTTTAGGCACTGAAGTGCAGGAAGTCTTTGAACACCTACTTGATCTTGATGACTCTGATTCTAATGGCCTCAGTGAATTTGACATTTGCTTAAATAAATTAGACAAACATTTTCTACCTAAAGTGAGCATGGTTTTAGAACGCTACCATTTTGGGAAAAGAGCTCAACAACCCAAAGAAACGGTGGAAATGAACGTGTCCCATTTACGTAAACTCGCATGCACTTCCAAGTATGAGGGAGCGCTCAAAGAAAGGGTATGAGACCAATTCATGCTTGGTTGTACAATTGAGAAAGTGAACGATGAGTTGTGGCAGAAGGATGACCCCAAACTTGACGAGGTCACCGCAATTGCAAAACGTATTGAACACTCTTTAGCATGTGTTGAAACCATAAAGAAAAAAGAAACAGACTCTTCAACTACTTCAGATGGGAAGGTTCAGGTTGTCTCTCAAGTGAGAGCTCCTAAGAATGTTGAATCTCATGTCATCAAAACAAAACGCTTTGAACCTCAATCATCATGGCAAAGAAAACCTTTCCCTGGGAAGTGCTATCGTTTAGACAATACTGGTCACCTGGCTGAAGATAAGTCTTGCCCTGCCATCAATCAAAATGCCTCAACTGTGGAAAAGTTGGTAACCTGGCCAAAGCTTGTAGACTGAAAAGGAATAAAATAACAAACGTGTTAAAAAGGTTTGGATACAAAGGGAATCTGAATCTAGTTCCGATGATCTACATTGTGGTGAGATTTTGACACATGTTTCTCAAGTTAAGTGCTCAAACCCTATTGACAGCGTCCTTTTAAATGGACATACAGTTAAAATGCTCTTTGATTCCGGTGCAAAGATTACTTTGGTCCCGAAGTCCTTTTATGACGTCTTTCTCAAGGTAAAAATAAAAGTCTCAAAACCTGATATAAGGCCCCTTGCTTATGGGGGGCAACCTATCAAACTGTTTGATTATTTTGAAGGTGAGATTGAGTTCAGAAATCGACTTACAGCCGGAAAAACATATATCTCCTCAAAAGGGGATAGCATAGTGAGTTGGATTCATCAAGCCGAAATGGGAGTCATGTTAATCCCTGGTGGTAATCCCTGCATTGTCTTTAAGGGAAGACCCCTTGAACCTCTTGAAGAAGCAATTTCCTCCAAACATGCATCTTCCTCCACACTTGAACTTACTAAAGTGGATCAGGTAGACAATCTATGCTCAAAATTCAAAGAGGTCTTTAGTGAACGTTTAGGTTGTTTATCCAACTACACTCACAAGATCACCTTAAAACCCAACGCCATCCCTGTAACTTGTAAGGTGCGGAATGCGCCATTAGCTCTGAGGGATTCCATGGAGAGTGAATTAAAAAAATCTCTCATGGAAGGCATCATCGAAAAAAC
Organism: Lissotriton vulgaris; assembly: GCF_964263255.1. NCBI lineage: Eukaryota > Metazoa > Chordata > Amphibia > Caudata > Salamandridae > Lissotriton > Lissotriton vulgaris. The sequence goes on along the minus strand of NC_141693.1, from coordinate 2,005,743,000 downwards.
AGAGGCAAGTGATTAGTTAGCCCCAGTAGTTCTTGCCCGAAAGTCCTCAGGCGAGGTCAGGCTCTGGGTTGATCTGCGCTCTCTCAATCACCCAGTCGTATCCTCTCCCCAACATTGCAGAGATGTTGACTCAACTGGCTGGTGCTGAAGTATTTTCCACACTTGGCATCCAGGCCTTGTACCACCAAATTAAGATCGATCATGGATCACAAAATCTCACAGCTTTCATAACACCGTTTGGTATGTGCAAGTTTACTAGACTTCCGTTTGGTCTTAATTCAGCAGCCTCTGTATTTCAAAGAGCTATATTGGAGTTCTGGACTTTTTGGTTCCGTCCAGAGGTGTCAGGGAACAACACCCAAAGACCCCGGAGTTCCCACCTGCCTTGGTGCACAAATGAACAGAAACACGGGCTTCTCGATGGTGGCGTCAAAGACCAAAGGTTTATTACTGCAGGGACACAGAAGTCACAGAAACTACGCATGGGCAGTAACCAGGAGCCTGTTCGATTTGTACAAAGAGGGTTGCTCCTTATATACTGAATTTTAAGCTAGGGGCAAATTCTTTACATGTAATACATTCCCAAAACCTTTGTGTCTAAAACAATAAATATTTGGCGTTACACAGGAACCGTCGATAATATCTGAGGCCAAACATTGCGAAGAGAGGGGTTCCCACTAGTTTGTCACAATTCCCTGTCAATATTGCATTCAGGACCCGGACCGCCTCATCGTAAAGTTCGTTACCTCCCCCTAATAAAGATTCAGAAAGAAAGAAACAGAGCCAGGTGTGGAAGATGGAAAAGTGGGATAAGGGATGTTTGTGGGTTGTAAATGGGCAAGGCTACCGGCTTCGGCCGCCTAATCATGATCAGGACAATGGACACGAAGACCAGTTTGGCAGGACTGGCCTCGGGCAGAGGAGGCAGCCTTTGTCGAGTCATGCAGCTACAGCGTGATCTGGTTTAAGGTGCACGTGTCATGAAAGAGGTGAATCTCCGGCTAAGGTTACGTGTCCTTAATCGAAATGAAGTGATCAGAGGCTATTGCGTATGTGAGGGCAAGAAACACAAAATGGCGGCCATGATCTAAGATGGATGCCGTGGGTAGATCAGAAATGTGTTTATAAAAGGAGTGCTCTTGCTCGTAGCGTAGCGAAAACACCAGGATATACTAAATGGATCATTTGCGGTTCGCTGATACCAATATTATGTATTTCCGACAAACTTGAAAACACGGGTTCAAATCGTCACGGAACCTCAGACCCTCCTTTTGCCCTTACATAGGCAATTACTCAGTCTATGTCAGAATCTAATTCTATGCTCATCAGGTCAGTGACATGCTGTTGTATCATCATCCTTTCTCGTGTCTTTTCTCCAAACGCAGGTGGTTTTCTGAGACAAGTTGCAGCACAAAGACTACACAGAGCAGGACCACACTGGATAATCAGACAACATGAGAATAGGAATACTAAGATGACACCAATGACCATCAGAACCTTCCATCCCCACGCTGATATCAGAGTCCAAAACCACTCCATGAAGGACCAGTTTCCCTTGTCTACATGTATGGAGTCGGAAATCTTGTGTAGCTTAGAGATCGCCTCATAGACTGTTGGAGCATTATTAGGAATAAAGACACAGCAGCTCGATTGGATCATTCTGCATACCCCACCTCGATCTGCAAGTATAACGTCTAGAACCATACGGTTCTGCAACGTCATGAGCCTATCCGCCTGAAGCTCAGCTGTCAAGTTGCTAAGGGCACCAGCAGTTTCGGTAATAGTAGATTCAACTACCCGTGTTAGCTGACGTATGTTTCTACTATTGGCCATAGGCCTCCAGAACGGAAGGAAGCCTTTGAAGAAGTCTCCAGCTTCCTGACCAGCGGTATCTTCCTTGCTGAAGACACCTCTCGCTACTCTGGTTCTGTGGTAATCAGATGAAGCAGTGTATGTCGGAGGCAACAATCGAGCAATATAACATGATCCTGAAAAGTCGGCAGGCAACCATGTATAAGCTCTGTCTCGACAAATGAAGTAGGTACCCCTAGCAGTGAGAAAGGCAGGGGAAGAGTTAGCCGGAAACACATAAGTCTCTACGCACTCACTCCTCCCTAGCTGAGCTCTCGGATTTCTCCCGTTACCTTGCAAACAGACCTGACCTCGGTGAGGTACGACCCAGATTGGAGTTGAGCTTTTACGCTTGCTTTCTCCTAAACTAAGGCGATACTCTGAAGTATTCCAACTTAAATATACTCGCAATTCGTCTCTAGGGTAAGATGGAGTATTATTGACGTCCTTGACCATGTCAATAATTCCCTGGACTAAGGCTTTGTTGGCAGAGTTATATTTAGTGGAACGTGGTGGACGTGGAGGATAGGTTTCAAGGGCATAAGCAAAGATGGTTTGGAGGGCCTGAAATGATCCATTGTAGCTGTAAGGCAAAACCAGATAGGGAATACCTTTATCCATAGTGTGGGGTATCAAGCCACACACCCAGCAGTTTGTAGTGTTAACTACCAGTTGGTGTTGGTGCAAGAGCTGTACAAAAGTGTTGTTGGTGAATTCTGAGCGTCGGGCTTGCTCATGTTCCGGAAACGAGTGAAAAGAGTGTATAGAAGAAACAGTAGAAGTGGCAGGATCAAGGGGAGGTACTGTAGTAACTGGCACAAAAATCAAATTTATACTAAAGACGATTCCACCCACCAATGTTGCTAAAATAATCAAGAATGTAATGGCACATTGCATCAGAAAGCATTTGCTATGAAGAATTCTATTAAGTCTGTTTCTGCGAACATAAATCACATTTTCTCGTTGCAGCGCAGGAAGCTCCATCTTCTACAATCCGCTCGCGACCACTGATGATGTGTACGTAGATGAAAATGCCTCTATCAGCCCTGGGAGTTCCCAGAACCAACAGAAAGATCGACCTTGTGTCAGACCCCTGCAGATTCAAACTAGGCACACAGCCACGACCCTACGGCTACCCAGACGGCAAGGCAATTTAAAAACAATAAACAATAGCAAACTTCCTGGCTGAAGGCAAAAGTTCAATATATCAAAATCACAATATGCAGTTGCCTGCTTTATTTGTCCATTTTACGGCTTCTTAAGTTATATCTCTGCTTCGCTGGTACTGTCTGATCAGAAAATAGTGTATCACTAGCAGCTGTTGCAGTGTTTAAGTTCGCAGATAGCAAAGTTTCTTCTGATGCTGGAGACAAATGTTCAGTGTTCAAAGGAGTCTTTTCAGGAGGAGAGTCAGGTTTTGAAGTGTCAGTAATCAATTCGGCATCGCTGAAAGAGATGAACTTCGGTGTGCTTTCAGATTCGGAGGCACCAATTCCCTTCTTCACCCAGTCGTCGTAAGGGAGCGGCAAAGGGACACGCTTAACATGTGATGCGTGTACCCAGTGCTTGCGGCCAGCTACACGAACTGCTGTCCTCGTTGCCAGTAGGATTTGATAGGGCCCCACAAATCTCGGCTGAAGGTTCTTCGTCCTCGCGAAGTTCTTGATGACAACGAAGTCTCCCGGTTTCAGCTGATGCCCTGGACTCTCCGGAGGTTTTGGCAAAGCATCGAAAACCTGTTGATGAATAAGACTCAATTTAGCAGTCAAGTCGTAAAGGTAGTCTATCAACATAGGATATTCTATGGAGCAAAATTCTTTAGGCCTTGGCACACCCCAGATATTTGCCGGGCGACCAAAGACTATTTCATACGGACTAAGCCCTATTCTAGAATGTACCGTTGCTCTCGTTGATAACAAGGCCAAAGGAAGTGCGTCTGGCCAGGCTAAACCTGTGGATGCTTGTATTTTAGCTATTTTCAGCTTGAGGGTGCCATTGTAACCCTCGACTAAACCAGCAGACTGGGGATGGTTTGCACTGTGAAATTTCTGTTTCAGTCCTAGGCCGGCACACACACTCTGCATAACTTTCCCTATAAACTCACTTCCGTTATCTGACCATACAATCCGTGGCATTCCAAATCTAGGGAAAAATTCTTTGAGAAGAATTTTGGCAGTCGATAGGGCAGTGTTGTCCTTTAATGGATATGCTTCTATCCACCTGGAAAAAGCACAAACTACCACCAGGACATACTTCAAATTATTGCAGCGCTCCATGTGAATGAAGTCTAACTGAATCACTTCAAAGGGGCAGGAAGAAGGAGCGAAATGACCAGCTGGAGTTGGAGTTCCCTTGCCAGGATTATGCATCAAGCACACCATACAATTTTTCACCACTCTCTCTGCACACTTACTGATTCCCTCATTCTTCCAGACCGGGGCTAACATCTTACAGATCCCTTTAGAACTTATATGCGCTACTCCATGTGCCATCGTCACTACTGCAAGCACATACGCATCGGGCAACATCCAACGCTGCTGTTCTGTCAAATCAATCCAACATCCATTCGAGTCCAACTTGCCCGTACTTTCTCTCCATAAACGTTTCTCTTCCTCAGTTGCTTCTTTCTGAATCTCTTTCACACTTTCCATAGTATCCTCACACATTCCAGACTCAGCAATCCATCTTGCAGACGTAGCAACATACATTCTGCTCATCGTGTCTCTAGCTGTCTGTTTAGCAATTTCATCAGCAAAACCATTCCCACGACCAACATCATCCGTGATTGCTTTATGAGCACTGCACTTCACAATCGCAACTTCAGTCGGCAAGGTTAGAGATTCCAACAAGTCATTAACTAGCTGACCATGTTGGATCTTAGTCCCATGGGACGTAATGAAACCTCTTTCTCTCCACAACCGGCCAAAACTATGGGCCACGCCAAATGCGTACTGACTATCTGTAAACACATTCACTCTCTTTCCCTCAGCTAAAACACACGCTCTCGTTAGGGCTATCAATTCTGCAGCTTGGGCAGAATTCTGACTCACTCTTGCAGTCTCCACAATCGTCTTCAAAGTCGTTACTGCGTAAGCAGCAGTCACATCACCATTCTCCAATTTAAAACATGACCCGTCCACATACAGCGTACCATCCGGATCGGATAACGGAGTATCTTTCAAGTCAATGCGTCCTTTTGTCTCTTCCTCCGTTTTGAAACAGCAATCATGTGGCTCGGAATCACTCGACTCTTGATCAGTCGGCAACAGTGTTGCTGGATTCAATACATTACATCTTTTGATCTGAATATGACTCGCTAGTAATGTCAGCTCGTAACCAGATAATCTCGCACTAGTAAGGTGTTGTGTCTTCGTTCGGTTCATGAGTGTATCCACTGCATGAGGAACCATGACCACTAGCATGTTGTTCATCACCAAACCAGCAGATTGTCGGATGGAAGCCGCAGCTGCCGCTGTAGCTCTCAAACAACTAGGCAACGCTCTGGCTACCGGATCTAATGTTGATGAAAAATACGCACAAGGGCGTTGTTTATCACCAAACTTCTGTGTCAGAACACTCAACGCGCAACCTTCTCTCTCGTGAACGTAGAGCGTGAATGGCTTACTGTAATCAGGTGTACCCAATACAGGAGCTGAACACAATGCTTTTCGTAATTCAATAAAACTCTCTTGACATTCATCAGACCATGGCACCGGACTCGGAACATTTTTCCCAGTCAAAGCTACCAATGGTTTCGCTAAAAGAGAAAAATTTGGGATCCACTGCCTACAGTAAGAGGTAATACCTAGAAAGGCACGTACTTCTCTCTGTGTGCGTGGAACACTCATCTGTGTAATTGCTTTTATTCTTTCTGGGGTCAACTTCCTTCCCTCCTTTGACAAGAGATGACCTAGGTAGGTCACTTCTTGGCAGCAGTATTGCATTTTGGAAGGAGACACCTTGTGATTCAAATTAGACAAATGATGCAATAGGGAAATTGTAGCTGCTTTGCAAGTTTCCTTGTCATCGGCAGCCACTAGAAGATCGTCTACGTACTGTACTAGGGCAGAACCTGGAGGAAGGACAAAAGAATCTAACTGGCTTTTTAATGCTTGACTGTAAATGGATGGACTCTCACAATAGCCTTGTGGAGCGCGTTTAAATCTGAAACTGCGACCTCCTAGACAGAAGCCGAAAATATCCCTACTTTCTTCGGCTATCGGAATGCTGAAAAAGGCATTCTTTAAGTCAATAACTGAGAACCATGTGGCTGTAGCAGGAATCAATGTTAGCAAGGCAGTAATGTCTGGCACTACAGGAAACTGCGGGACTACAATCTTATTAACTTCTCTAAGGTCTATGACAAACCTATAAACTGGAGGTTTTGTAGGATCAGTTCGCTTCAGAATCGGCAATACAGGACTGTTACAGACATTTCCTCTAGTTTCTTCAACCACACCTTTCTTAATCAAATCTTGCACAATCAATAAAAGTGCACGCTCTCCTTCACTAGATATTTTATATTGGGGAATTCTTGGAAATTTTACATTAGTTTTCAAAGTTACCACATACGGTGGAATTTCTAGGAGACCTACATCATTAGGACCAGTCGCCCAAAGAGAATCAGGGAGTGAATGTAGCTCCGGCGGGAGTGCATCCATTGACAAGTACATCGGAGAGGTGATTTTTTTACCCAATGTAAGCTGTACTCCTTCCGGAGAACAGTACAATGTCGCATATAGTCGTTTTAACAAATCTAAACCAAGCAGATTTTCATTACAACCTGTCGTCAAAATCAGGGGTGCTTTCAATTGGCATGGTCCAACAGAAATAGACAAAGGACCAGATATCGGGTTGTAAACAGGGGCGCCTGAAAAACCTACGGAAACATTTGTTGAGCCGGACAAAGGTGCGCCAGGGAGTTTCGCATGAATGATAGAACTTTTTGCGGCACCAGTATCCAACAGAAACGGTTCGACTACACCTGATGTTGCTACTGCGACATAAGGCCCACTCTGATCCACTGGAACTGATACTACTCCCTCTCTCTGTCCATGGCTGTCCTAGTACCCATTTTGCTGAAAACCCTCATCTACTTCATTATAGTCCTCAACAAGATATTGTTGAGATCTATTTTGCTGAGTAGATTGTCTATTTCGTTGATCAAAGTGATTGGAGGGACGATCATTCGTTTGTGGAGGCATAGCACCTCGTCCTCGACCTCTAGAATTCTGCACAAAACCACCACGACCTCTCTGAGCTGCTGCTGCATTATTTTGCGCTAAGATCGGACATTCATTTTTATAGTGACCCTCTTTCTTACAGTACGCACACTGGTTCCACTGGTATTGAGGTCTTGATGAGCTATAATCTGTCCTTTGGTACGAACCTTGCTGCGTATTAGATTGATTCGTGCGAGGCGGATACGCCTGCTGCAAAAGAACTTTAGTTTTTAAATCTTTCGTTTTCTTCTCTGATTTTTCCTTTTCCTCTTTATCCCTATTTTCGTAGTACTGTGCAGTCGCAAGTATTTGCGCTGTTGTAGATACAGCCCACGCACTTTCTGAGTCTTTTAATTTATTGCATAATTCAGGTAACAAATTATGCACAAATTTATCGACAAACAGTCTTTGCCCTCCTTCTGTACTCATGTCCTGACCACTATGATCTACAAAAGTCTCTTCAAACCTCGTGAAGAAGTCGGAGACACTTTCGTCTTTCTTCTGCCTGCATGCTGACAGCTTGTCCCAATTTACACGCAATGCTGGCATCAGAGTCTTCATTAGATCAATTATTCTACCTGGAAGATTAGCAATTAGAGGTTCGGGTTTCGCGCCACCTATTTGCTGACCATCTGCTGCAGTGATAGCTGCCCAATCACCACCTAAGGCAGCTTGATGATCCTCTCTACGAATTTTAGCCCACACTGGTTGCGGAACTACATTACCAAACAACATATCGATGTCGGCTAAGTTCATTATACAAGCCTCAACTGTCTGTGTTAATTCCTTGTAATATCCAGCAGGATTCTTACGTGGATCTGGCAAGGCCTGTTTCACCGCTAGCACTTCAGTTCGCTTCCATGGAATGTGTATCCACACTCGTTGGAACTGTGCTGGAGCAGCTGCAATACCAGCATTATCATCACGTGCTATTGCTTCGCGCCAGATTGGAGGAACCTCCCTCATAGGATATTGGCGACTTAGCTTCATTTTACCTTTTTCTAAGTCTCTCGGTGAACGAAGAGATGGATCATTCCTAAAACTTAAAATAAGTTCCATCGCTTCCTTTATATTATCACCCACTATCATTCCAGCAGCAAACTCTTTTTGAACTTTAATTAAATCTTCCAAATCTGATTCAACATCGTCTTCTTCTATTTCTTCACGTAACAACGAGCACATCTCATCAAAGACGTACCGTTGTGTTGGTTCCTTCCACTGCATAAATGTGTCTAACACATCTCTCGTACTATATCTTCTACTCTTCGAAATCCATCTGAGAGCCGTGGAATCTAAAATTCCCCGTTCCTCAGTACTTGGAAGCTGACTACGTCTCTGAACTGAATCAGGAGTAGGAGTCTTAATTAAAGTTTTATATAAAGGAGACAGTATATTAGTAACAGAATCAGTGATTCTTCGACGAACAGAAAGTGGAGTTAGCACACTCGCAGACGTAGAGAATGCAGTAGAGGTAGGAATAGATAACGGAACAGTAGGAGTATCGAGAAAAATAGTTTGTGGAACAGTAGGTACAGATGTAGGGATAGAGGCTGGTAGTGCAGGAAGAGGAGGAGCTGTAGGAACATTCACATTCATCACAGGAGGTACAGGAACTTGATTCTGGGGGACAGGAGCAGGAACACCAGGTTGTCCAGCAACCGGCAATTGAACATTCGGGACAAGTGGAGCCGTAGCACCTTGTGCATACGGTGGAGGTGACCGCAACAGATAAGATAACAGAGGATCGTTTTCGGAATCCTCCAGTATCTTAGCCATTTTCGATGGCAAGGCAGGATAGCACTTGTCAATCGCTAAGTTATGTTCTCTAATGGCTACATCTATGGCCTTCTCACACTCGTTAGCCTGCAACTGTTTAGCCGCTTGCTCTAGAGTCAACTCTTCTTGTTCTTTCTGTTCTTTCTTCAACCTTTTCATTTCTCTCTGTTTGGATTCTTTTCGCCAGTAACGGAAAGAATCAAACATTGCCGGCCGGGCTTTCTTCCTAAACAATTTCGCTTCTAAGTTGTCGAGAATCTCGGGTTCAAAACTACCATGCAGTGGCCAACTAAGGACACCATCCTTCTTACAATAACGGACCCATACCTCATTATAAGATATAGGACCCACACCAAATTTACAATATAAATCATATAGGGGAGTCCCAATCGGAGGAACCAGACAAGAGTCCTCCAATCGTGAGTCACGGTTGCAACCAAAACAAGACAACATTTTCCGACTTACCATTTTCAGTCCGAAACACAAAACAAACAAAACACGGAACAAATATGTGCACTCGAACCAAGAACTTAGGCCTACCAAAACGAACTGATGTATCGATACCCAAACTAAACCAAAATAGATTATCGTAACTAGAACAACCAGTGATAATCTTACAAAACCAAACCAAACCAAGAACCGATCAAGGATTTTAACAATCCTCACAAAGTAACCAGCTAGCTATCACTAAATACTTAACTGAGTCACTGAAGACGTCACCAAGGAGAAACCCGTCACGTTTCGCCGTACTAAGGACTGCACCTCGGGTCCAAGACAGGGCGACGGTCAAGGCAACGGCCCACTGCAGCCGTCCTGAACGGGAAACCCTCGTGGAAGAGAACTTCGGGCCACTTTTGCGATATGCCGGGATCGATGAAGTGGGGCGCCTCCCTCAGGAATCTTCACACGAAGCTTCTCGAACTCTTCAGGCTTTTGGACCGGTACCGAATGACGTTGCCCCACGTTGGGCGCCAATTGGAGTTCTGGACTTTTTGGTTCCGTCCAGAGGTGTCAGGGAACAACACCCAAAGACCCCGGAGTTCCCACCTGCCTTGGTGCACAAATGAACAGAAACACGGGCTTCTCGATGGTGGCGTCAAAGACCAAATGTTTATTACTGCAGGGACACAGAAGTCACAGAAACTACGCATGGGCAGTAACCAGGAGCCTGTTCGATTTGTACAAAGAGGGTTGCTCCTTATATACTGAATTTTAAGCTAGGGGCAAATTCTTTACATGTAATACATTCCCAAAACCTTTGTGTCTAAAACAATAAATATTTGGCGTTACACAGGAACCGTCGATAATATCTGAGGCCAAACATTGCGAAGAGAGGGGTTCCCACTAGTTTGTCACAATTCCCTGTCAATATTGCATTCAGGACCCGGACCGCCTCATCGTAAAGTTCGTTACCTCCCCCTAATAAAGATTCAGAAAGAAAGAAACAGAGCCAGGTGTGGAAGATAGAAAAGTGGGATAAGGGATGTTTGTGGGTTGTAAATGGGCAAGGCTACCGGCTTCGGCCGCCTAATCATGATCAGGACAATGGACACGAAGACCAGTTTGGCAGGACTGGCCTCGGGCAGAGGAGGCAGCCTTTGTCGAGTCATGCAGCTACAGCGTGATCTGGTTTAAGGTGCACGTGTCATGAAAGAGGTGAATCTCCGGCTAAGGTTATGTGTCCTTAATCGAAATGAAGTGATCAGAGGCTATTGGGGATGTGAGGGCAAGAAACACAAAATGGCGGCCATGATCTAAGATGGATGCCGTGGGTAGATCAGAAATGTGTTTATAAAAGGAGTGCTCTTGCTCGTAGCGTAGCGAAAACACCAGGATATACTAAATGGATCATTTGCGGTTCGCTGATACCAATATTATGTATTTCCGACAAACTTGAAAACACGGGTTCAAATCGTCACGGAACCTCAATGGATGATGTCTTGCAGGGGCTGCACGGTGTAAAAATATAGCAAGATGATGTGTTAGTTCACGGCCCTTCTCAAAATATCCATGATGTAAGGCTCAAGGCTGTACTGGATCATTTTAAATCACATGGTTTGACACTACGTGAGAGTAAGTGTAAATTCAACCTTAATGAGATTGACTATTTAGGTCACAAGCTCTCTAAGAAGGGGGTCAAACCTAAGGAGAAGTTAGTGAAAACCATAGCTGATCTTCCTGCATCTCAAAGCAGAGATGAACTTGTTACTTTTTTTGGGATGGCAGAGTATTATAACAAATTTGTTCCCCAATTTGCCTCTCGCACTTACACACTCAGAACACTTCCTAAAAAGGGAGCACAGTTTGTTTGGTCAGAGAAATGTCAGGATGAATTTGATGATGTGAAGCAAGCCTTGAGTGAAGCTCCTTCACTTCACAGCTTTGACACGTCTGCACCTTCTATACTTGTTACAGATGCTAGCTCTAAAGGACTTGGGGCTGTTCTTAAGCAAATTAAAGGTGGTCATGAAACAACTATTATGTTTCTATCAAGAGCCCTCACGGGACCTGAACTACAGTATTCTGTAATTGAAAAAGAAACACTCCGCATATTTTGGGCAATTAAGAAACTTAAAAAGTTCCTATGGGGGAGCTCCTTTACGGTTCAGTCTGACCACAAACCGTTGAAGGACATATTTACAAAAAAGAGTCTTGATGCTGTGTCGTCAAGAATCACAAAGTGGATTGTAGCCTTACAAGACTATGATTTTGTTGTGCATCACATACCTGGTACACAAAACAAGGTTTCTGATTGTTTGTCCCATCTTGTAAGGAATGACCTGGGTGACAAATGCAATGATGCAGGTGCAGAATGTGAGTTTGACGATTATAAAGTCTGTGAAGTGAATAACTGTGTTTTGACTGAGGATGAGTGGAAGATTTCCATGACAAATGACCCGATCATACTTAAGGTTTGTTAGTTGGTGACTGTAGGTTGGAAGGGCATAAAAAGCCAACATGAGTTGTCTGTCTCCTCAGGGTTACTTCGGAGAGGCACTAGACTTGTTCCACCTATTTCCCTTAGAGAGAAAATCGCTCAACAAGCTCATCAGGGACACCAAAGGATCCCTAAAACGAAAGAGAGAATTTGTTTGTACTTATGGTGGCCCGGAATTGATATGTTAGTTGAACGTATGGTGAGAGACTGCCAAGATTGCAACTCTTCTGATAAAATATATAAAACTAGAGTGCAACCTATGGCTGTTCGTGAACCTCCCACTCATTTTTGGCAAGAAGTAGCTCTGGATATCTGGGCCTAATTTCTGATAACTCTGGTCAGTCATTTGTTCTAGTTTTAATTGATCTGTTCTAGAGATGGCCGGAGATTAAGGTTTGTCATAGTACTGAGACTAAGGATGTCATTACGTTTCTAGATGAAGTTTTTTCTCATGAAGGTTTGCCTGATAGTCGGCTTACTGATAACGGGGTTCAACTTGTTTCGAAAGAGATGGAGATCTATCTTGCAGGGAAGGGGATCAGACACAAACATTGTGCCCTTTATCATCCAGAGAATAACAGGATGGTAGAGAGGTTCAACCGCATACTTAAAGATTTAATTCAGCGGGCTAGATCTCAGAACAAAGATTGGAAAGCTGTCATTCAAGAAAGAGTGTTGTTGTACCGTCTTACTCCTCATTCGACAACCTCTTTGGTTCCTTTTGAACTCTGTCATGGTAGAAAACCTAATACTCTTATTTTCAATCTTGGATGAGAGAGAGAATGAGAGAGGAGAGTTTGAGTTCAAGTTTGAGTGATGAAACGAATTTGACTCCTAATTCTAAAAAGGATTGTGATGGTAACAGTACGGCCCCTAGTTCAATTTCTTGGCAAGCCAGTCAAGACTTAAAAATCGCTAAGAGGAAAGCATACTTTGACTCCAGGCATGCTGTTTCACATACACGTGTGCGTGTCGGTGACAGAGTAAGAGTTTGTCTTCCCCAAAGGCTCTCTGGTACTTCAACATTTTACCCCGCCTTATGTTGTTAAGAAATTATTTTTAAATGCTGTCAAATTAAGTGATGGTCGTATCTGGAACCTCAACAGAATTGCTCTCGCACCTAACATGCTTGTCACTCGCAATGATTCTTCTGTTGCTTTGTCAAAACCAAGGAAGAGTGTGCGTGTTGGGAAGCTCCCAACGAGATTTAATGACTTTGTTTTGCATTAAAGTTTTGCTTGTTGTTTATTTATTTTTTTGGAAGGGGGAAGATGTGTAATGATCTTGCCTCCTCCTCTTTTAGAATGTTTACATATTGTCACATTCACCTCACGTCAAGAATCATCTTGAGTGCTGTGTTGTAGAATTGAAAGGTGACTGGATTCCTTTCGTGGCAGTTGCTGTGAGTTGAGATGTGGATAGGACATATTACCTCTTGCTTAACTTATATGCTAAATAAATAAAATTATCTTCAACTCGCTACCAGTGTACTTACTTCTTTAAATTACATGTAGCTCTGCCTAATGGGGGCATCCCTTCAGTCAACCAGACTCTGCCAGTTCCAACAGGGGAGGACGGAGTCCTGCACTGATGCACCCTGCAGGAAAGCCCAGACTCCTACATTAAGTATAGGAGGAGAACTGCGCCCAGAGCAGATGCATCCTGCAAGAACTCCCTGATTCCTGCATGAAAAAAGATGATGCAGCCACCATCACTAATGCATCCTGATAGATCCCTAAGACACTTGGAGGGAAATTCAAGAGCAGGAGCAACCTTCTGCACTGTGACGTCCTGCAAGACAGCCCCAATCTTAGGCAAAAAATAAAAGGGGGCTCCGGCTTTATCAAGCTTAACATCAAGCAGGTACCACCAGACTCTTGAATGACATGGAAATTGTGCTGGTGCAGCCTCCTGCAATGTGACATCCTGCAGGAACTACCAGCCTTGCACATAAAACATAACTGATGCCCATGGCATCCTGCAGGAACTGCCAGCCGTGCGCATGAAACATAACTGATGCCCGTGGCATCCTGCAGGAACTGCCAGCCGTGCGCATGAAACATAACTGATGCCCACGGCATCCTGCAGGAACTGTCAGCCTTGCACATGAATCATAACGGATGCCCGTGGCATCCTGCAGGAACTGTCAGCCTTGCACATGAATCATAACTGGTGCCCGTGGCATCCTGCAGGAACTGCCAGCCGTGAGCATGAAACATAACTGATGCCCGTGGCATCCTGCAGGAACTGCCAGCCGTGCGCATGAAACATAACTGATGCCCATGGCATCCTGCAGGAACTGCCAGCCGTGCGCATGAAACATAACTGATGCCCGTGGCATCCTGCAGGAACTGCCAGCCGTGCGCATGAAACATAACTGATGCCCGTGGCATCCTGCAGGAACTGTCAGCCTTGCACATGAATCATAACGGATGCCCGTGGCATCCTGTAGGAACTGCCAGCCGTGCGCATGAAACATAACTGATGCCCGTGGCATCCTGCAGGAACTGTCAGCCTTGCACATGAATCATAACTGATGCCCGTGGCATCCTGCAGGAACTGCCAGCCGTGCGCATGAAACATAACTGATGCCCATGGCATCCTGCAGGAACTGCCAGCCGTGCGCATGAAACATAACTGATGCCCGTGGCATCCTGCAGGAACTGTCAGCCTTGCACATGAATCATAACGGATGCCCGTGGCATCCTGTAGGAACTGCCAGCCTTGCGCATGAATCATAACGGATGCCCGTGGCATCCTGCTGGAACTGCTAGCCTGGCACATGGAATATAACTGATGCCCATGACATCCTGCAGGAACTTTCAGCCTTTTGCATGAATCATAACTGATGCCCACGGCATCCTGCAGGGACTGCCAGCATTGAGAAATAACTGGGTCACACCAGCCTGATGTCCATGGCATCCTGCAGGACCCCACGGCCCTTATATCACATACAAGGGCATGTGCTAATTCCTGTCTGGAGCCTACCACCTGGAATACTGCATTCCTGCATTAAACGCAAGGGAAGGAGCAGGTACTACCTCAATAATTGTGAAATGCTGGATTCTGCAGGTTTGTTATCTTTGAGCTGTGATGGTTTCGAACTGTGCTGCCCTAGGGCTGTCTAGCCTTAGGCCTGTACATGTCTAGGGCTGTGTTTGTGTGGAGCAGGGCTAGTCGAGGCTGCTGTGCTGCCCTGGGCTGTCTAGCCTTAGGCCTGTACATGTCTAGGGCTGTTCCTGTGTAGAGCAGGGCTAGTCGAGGCTGCTGTGCTGCCCTAGGGCTGTCTAGCCTTAGGCCTCTACATGTCTAGGGCTGTTCTCGTGTAGAGCGGGGCTAGGCGAGGCTGCTGTGCTGCTCTAGGGCTGTCTAGCCTTAGGCCTGTACATGTCTAGGGCTGTTCTCGTGTAGAGCAGGGCTAGTCGAGGCTGCTGTGCTGCCCTAGGGCTGTCTAGCCTTAGGCCTGTACATGTCTAGGGCTGTTCTTGTGTAGAGCAGGGCTAGTCGAGGCTGCTGTGCTGCGCTAGGGCTGTCTAGCGTTAGGCCTGTACATGTCTAGGGCTGTTCTCGTGCAGAGCAGGGCTAGTCGAGGCTGCTGTGCTGCCCTAGGGCTGTCTAGCCTTAGGCCTGTACATGTCTAGGGCTGTTCTCGTGTAGAGCAGGGCTAGTCGAGGTGGCTGTGCTGCTCTAGGGCTGTCTAGCCTTAGGCCTGTACATGTCTAGGGCTGGTCTCGTGTAGAGCAAGGCTAGGCGAGGCTGCTGTGCTGCCCTAGGGCTGTGTAGCCTTAGGCCTGTACATGTCTAGGGCTGTTCTCGTGCAGAGCAGGGCTAGTCGAGGCTGCTGTGCTGCCCTAGGGCTCTGCATCTCTAGGCATTCCCAGATTTACAAAAACAGGTAGACCTGGGAATGCAGCAACAATACACACCTCCCCAGGAGAGGCATATCAAGGAGAAATATCTTAATTTGGCCTCGTTTCTTTCTCTTTACATGTGTTGCAGCACACATACAAAGAGGAAAAAGCCTCTCAGGATTGTCTTTGTGCAGGAAGCTGCCTCTTCCTGTATATAAACAATCCAGCGGGCATTGGTGCTAGGCAATGCAGGGGAAAGGACAGTAATGTGATGTATTACATTAATTATGCACATTCCGTAGAACAGCACAGCACGGTGACTGGCCATGCTGTGCCACTTCTTCATAGATATGGCACTAGTTTGCTAGACCCAACCCTGTGCTCATTGAATCAGTGTTGTCCTGTCTGCACTGTTCCTGGGGCTGAAGGTCTTGGACAGTGGCGAGTTCAGGGCTGTTCCTGTCCTCAAGAGATGATCTTGGTGGGAGAGGATGTGGGGCTCTGTGAGTCTGAGCTATCCTCTCAATCGTAGACATAATAGGCCTGATTCACAAACGTAAACGTAGACCAAAAGTCTAACTTAACTACCACTAAAGTTAGACTACGACTAAAGTTAGACTACTACAAAAGTTAGACTTTGATCTAAGTTAGACTTTTGGTCTGAACTTAGACCAAAAGTCTAACTTTAGTAGTAGTAAAGTTAGACTCTTGGTCTAAGTTTATCTTTGTGAATCAGGCCCCATGTGTTGAGGAGGGGGGATGGTCAAGGGGTCCTGGGAGAGTGTCAGGCTGCTTTAGGTGCGTTCATGGAAAGAAAGGTGATACATAGAAGTGTAAGTCTCAGGCTTGAAGCCCTGAAGCTCCACCAATTGCTAAGGTGCCTACCCTATGAAAATATGCTGCATTGACAATTTGGCCCATATATTACCCGTGGCAGTAGCCTCCCACCTTTAAGGTACCTCTACCCCCTCCTGAGATGAGGAGGGGGACTAGTGACAACTCAGATGTCAGTACCCCGCCCCTACCATCCTCTGTACCCCTCTACTCCTTCCCCCAAGAACCAGACTGGGGCATTCATCACCCAATGTCTACATGTCCTGGCAGAAGGATCGTGGAAGGGTCTGCCAGGAGAACGCCTGCTAGGAGAGAGGTCCTGCCATGAGGACGCCTGCTAGGAGAGAGGTCCTACCAGAAGAACGTCTGCTGGGAGAGAGGCCCTACCAAGGGGAAGGTCTGCCAGGGGGACACCGGTTAGGAGAGAGGTACTGACAGGAGAACGCCTGCTAGGAGAGAGGTCCTGCCATGACCAATATCCCTGTGGCCTTATTTGTCAAA
Source organism: Lissotriton vulgaris (assembly GCF_964263255.1). NCBI lineage: Eukaryota > Metazoa > Chordata > Amphibia > Caudata > Salamandridae > Lissotriton > Lissotriton vulgaris. The sequence goes on along the minus strand of NC_141693.1, from coordinate 2,005,726,027 downwards.
ACTCCTCGAAGCCCATGTCACCCGGTGTTTTTCCAACTTCATCGAGAGTTCTTGCTTCCTTGAGCCCAATCAGGCCGGCTTTAGGCCGGCCCATTGAGGAAAAGTGAAAAATGACTCACTCTCCCCACCAGGGATCTATCCAGCAGTTTGCATAATAAAGCAGAATAGGAATTGACAGCCAATCTGTAAAATCAAAAGACATCTTTATTATAATTAATTATGAGGCTTCGTCGTCCAACCGTAGTTTTACAATTGAAAGAGGGAGCCTGCCTGAGCTTTCTCAGGCAGGCCTTTTATACAAAAAGTTTGGCCCTAGGCTCACATTCTTGCTGTGAAACACATCATTGTAGGTCGCTCCCATGGTACCATAACAAAACAGGCTATAATTATGAATTCCATTCTACTTGCCCAAACTGACCAACCCATCTTCCATCATGAACATATGTCAAACTTCACATATTTTCCTGTGCAGGCCGGAGAAGCTCACAATAGACTGGTTTCCTCCCCATCATATAAACAGTCACCTCCCCATTGTAAAAGCCCAGAAGCAGAGAAACAGAGCCAGGTGTGGAAGATAGAAATGTAGGATAAGGGATGCTTGTGGGTCATAAACAAGCATGGCTACTGTATTCGGCCTTCTAATCTTGCTCAGGCCAATGTACACAACAAGTTGCTCAGATCTTTAATATAGATTGACTAGAGGGCATGGACTGGTTTGGTGAGGCCAACATCACGTAGGCAGATTCAGCCTGTTCAGGTCATGGAGAAGTCAGAGAAAGGTGGACGTGTCCTTTGGATCAAATTCAGCCTTTAATCAATTGACTATATGAGGGCAAGACATAAGATGGATGCCGGGGGCTCAGGACAAAAACAGTGATTTAAGGGTGATAGCATCACTCGATCGTGACGCAAATACACAGGCATAATGTCCTGATCATTACCGGTCTATTGATACCAAATTCGTTGTGGTATGATGATATTTTCTGCACAAGTGTTTAGGCCTTGGTACACCATTATGGCGGGGTCCGGAATTTTCAGAACCACACCATTCAACGGAAGCTGTTATTTTGGCAGTCATGGATACTCTGAGAGGGAATGCAGATGCTAAGAGACCACAGGCCCTTGTTCTTCTGGACCTGTCTGCCGCGTTCGACACGGTGGATCATGACATCCTTCTCCACCGTGTCGGACAGGCCGGCATTCAGGGTTCTGCTCATAGGTGGGTCGAGTCATTCCTTACAGGCAGGTCACAAGCTGTACGTCTGGTCCCTTCACCGCGTCAAAATCTTCCACCACTTGCAGAGTCCCCCAAGGCTCTTCACTTTCCCCTTTATTATTTAATCTTTACCTCCGCCGTTTAGTTTGTTCTCTCCATAATTGGGACGTCACAGTCTTCAATTATGCAGATGACTTGCAGCTCGTCTTTCCACTTGACTCTCCACAGGCGGTTAACAACTTTCACGCCTTTATGACTCACATCCAACAATGGACTCACATACATACATACATACATTTACATCCAACAATTGATGAATCAAAACCAGTTAAAACTTAACCCTGGAAAGACTGAGCTGCTCCTCCCTGGCTCAAGTGCTGCATATTGGGGCCCGTAGTTCTGGCCCCTTGACTTTGGTCCCCCTCCTACACCACTCAAGGCAGTTAGGAGCTTTGGGGTGACGATCGACGCGGAGCTGTCACATAAAGCTCAAGTGGGTGCCACGATCTCTTCGTGCATGTTCCAACTTTGAAAGATCCGGAAGATCAGGCACCTACTCCCACATGCGGCTCTTTGTCAGGTCGTCATGTCCCTTGTCCTATCGCGCCTTGATTTTTCCAATTCCCTTTACCATGCACTCCCACAATTTCTTCTGCACCGTCTTCAGGTCGTGCAGAATCAGGCAGCCCACCTCATCTTTAAGATCCCTAGGTGGAAATCTGCGAAGCACTTGCTCCGCAAGCTCCATTGGCTGCCAGTGGAGGAGAGGGCAGCCTTCAAGATGGGCTGCATGGTATTTAAATCCCTTCACTGCCCTTGTCCTGCTTTTTTGAGATCCTTGGTCACTTTGTATCGACCTGCACGTTCCCTCCGGTCAGCTCATCATCACCTGCTTGTCACTCCCAAATTCAAAATCAATAAATTTGGGGGTCGCCGTTTTGCTTCTCTCGCCCCTAAATTCTGGAATCCCCTCCCCCAGGCCATTAAATCTAGTGCCTCCCTTTTCCAGTTCAGGAAACTCCTTAAAACTCTCCTGTTTACTCTTTCTGGGTAATCCTCTCCTCGTTTTTCTTTCATACGTCCCTTCAGCAAGCGCCAGGAAACCTTTGGGTGTCAGTGCGCTCAAAAAGTGCCATTTAACTAACTTAACATGAGGACGCCTGCTAGGAGAAAGGTCCTACCAGAAGAACGTCTGCTGGGAGAGAGGCCCTACCAAGGGGAAGGTCTGCCAGGGGGACACCGGTTAGGAGAGAGGTACTGACAGGAGAACGCCTGCTAGGAGAGGGGTCCTGCCATGATGACGCCTGCTAGGAAAGAGGTCCTACCAGAAGAACGTCTGCTAGGAGAGAGGCTCTACCAAGGGGAAGGTCTGCCAGGGGGACACCGGTTAGGAGAGAGGTACTGACAGGAGAACACCTGCTAGGAGAGAGGTCCTGCCAGGAGGATGGTCTGCCAGGAGAATGCTTGATAGGAGAGAGGTCCTACCAGGAGGATGGTCTGCCAGGAGAACGCCTGCTATGACAGATGCCCTGCCTAGCGGGAGGTTTCCCAGGAGGACACATTCATTATGAGAGAGGTCCTGCCATGAGGACGCCTGCTAGGAGAGGGGTCCAACCAGGAGGAGGCCTGCTAGGAGAGAGGTACTGTCCAAAGAACATCTGGTAGGAGAGGGGTCTTGCCACGAGTACACCTGCCAGGAGAGGGGTCCTGCCAGAAAAACGCCTGCTAGGAGAGAGGCCCTGACAGGAGGATGCCTCCTAGAAAAGAGGCCAGGAGGATGGTCTGGCAGGAAAATGCCTGCTAAGAGAGAGGTTCTACCAGGAAGACGCTTGCTAGACAAGAAGCCCTGTCAGGAGAATGCCTGCTAGGAGAGAGGTCCTGCTCGGAGAATGATCTTCTAGGAGAAAGGTCCTGCCAGGAGGATGTCTGCTGGGAGAGAGGTGCTGCTAGGAAAGAGGCACTACCAGGAGAACTCCTGCTCGGAGAGTGGCTCTGCCAGGCGGATGGTCTGACCGGAGATAGGTCCTGCCAGGAGAACACTTTCTACAAGAGAGGTTCCGCCAGGTAGATGGTCTGCCAAGAAAACATCTTCTAGGAGAGACACCCTGCCAGGAGAATGTCTACTAGGAGAGTGGCCCTGCCAGGAGGAAGGTCTGTCTGGAGAGAGGTCCTGCCAGGAGAACACCTGCTAGGAGAGAGGCTCTGCCAGGATGATATCTATCAGGAGAATGTCTGTTAGGAGAGATGTCCTGCCTAGAGTACGCCTGCTAGGAGAGAGGTCTAGCCAGGAGGACAACTGTTAGGAGAGAGGTCCTGCCAGGAGGATGCCTGCTAGGAGAGATGTCCTGCTAGTAGGACGGTCTGCAGGGAGGATGGTTTGCCAGGAGAACGCCTGCTTGGAGAGAGGCCCTGCTAGGAGGACAGTCTGCTAGGGAAGAGGTACTGCCAGGATAACACCTGCTAGGAGAGAGGTCCTGCTAGGACGATGCCTGCTGTGAGAGAGAGCTTGGCAGGATGACAGTCTGCCAGGAGAACACCTGCTAGGAGAGAGGTTCTTCCAGGAGGACGCCTGCCAGGAGAGAGCTCCTGCTGGGAGAAAGCCTGCTAGGAGAGTGGGCCTGCCAGGAGAACGGTCTGCCAGGAGAACACCTGCTAGGATAGAGATCCTGCCAGAAGGATGCCTGATAGAAGAGAGGTTCTGCCGGGAGAACGCCTGCTCGGAGAGAGATGTTGCTGGGAAAACTTCTGCTAGGAGAGAGATCCAGCCAGGAGGATTGTCTGCCAGGAGGATGGTCTGCCAAAAGAACTACTGCTATGAGAGATATTCTGCCAGGAAAACACCTGGGGGGAGAGAGGCTCTGCCAGGAGAACGCCTGCTTGGAGAGAGGCCCTGCTAGGAGGACGGTCTGCTAGGAAAGAGGTACTGCCAGGATAACACCTGCTAGGAGAGAGGTCCTGCTAGGACGATGCCTGCTGTGAGAGAGAGCTTGGTAGGATGACAGTCTGCCAGGAGAGAGCTCCTGCTGGGAGAAAGCCTGCTAGGATGGTGGTCCTGCCAGGAGAACGGTCTGCCAGGAGAACACCTGCTAGGATAGAGATCCTGCCAGAAGCACGCCTGCTAGAAGAGAGGTTCTGCCAGGAGAACGCCTGCTCGGAGAGAGATGTTGCTAGGAAAACGTCTGCTAGGAGAGAGATCCAGCCAGGAGGATTGTCTGCCAGGAGGATGGTCTGCCAAAAGAACTACTGCTATGAGAGATATTCTGCCAGGAAAACGCCTGGGGGGAGAGAGGCCCTGCCAGGAGAACACCTGCTAGGAGAGAGGCCCTGCCAGGAGAACACCTGCTAGGAGAGAGGCCCTGCCAGGAGAACACCTGCTAGGAGAGAGATCCAGCCAGGATAATGGTCTGCCAGGAGGATGATCTATCAAGATAACTACTGCTAGGAGAGAGGTGCTGCCGAGAGAATGCCTACTAGGAGAGAGTCCCTGCCAGGAGAACACATGCTAGGAGAGAGGTCATGCCAGGAGGATACCTGCTAGGAGAAAGGCCCTACCAGGAACACACCTGATAGGAGAGTGGCCCTACCAGGAGGATGTTCTGCGAGGGGAGAGGTCCTGCCAGGCAGGACTTTCTGCTAGGAGAGAGGCCCTGCCAGTAGGATGGTCTTTCAAGAGAATGCCTCCTAAGAGAGAGGTTCTGCCAGGAAGACGCCTGCTAGAAGAGAAGCCCTGCCAGTAGAATGCCTGCAAGGAGAGAGGTCCTGCTAGGAGAATGGTCTACCAGGAGAAAGGTCCTGCCAGGAGGATGCCTGCTGGGAGAGAGCTTCTGCTAGGAGATAGGCACTACCAGGAGAACACCTTCTATGAGAGAGGTTCTGCCAGGAAGCCGGTCTGCCAAGAAAACATCTGCTAGGAGAGACACCCTGCCAGGCGAATGCCTACCAGGAGAGTGGCCCTGGCAGGAGGACGGTCTGTCTGGAGAGAGGTCCTGCCAGGAGAACACCTGCTAGGAGAGAGGTTCTGCCAGGATGATGTCTGCCAGGAGAATGCCTGCTAGGAGAGATGTCCTGCCTAGAGGATGCCTGTTAAGAGAGAGGTACGGCCAGGAGAACGCCTGCTAGGAGAGAGGTCTTGCCAGGAGGACAACTGTTAGGAGAGAGGTCCTTCCAGGAGGATGCCTACTAGGAGAGAGGTCCTGCCTGTAGGATGCTCTGCAAGGAGGATGGTTTGCCAGGAGAAAGCCTGCTAGGAGTGAGGCCCTGCTAGGAGGATGGTCTGCCAGGGGAGAGGTACTGCCAGGATAACACCTGCTAGGAGAGAGGTTCTGCTAGGACGATGCCTGCTAGGAAAGAGACCCTGGCAGGATGACGGTCTGCCAGGAGAACTCCTGCTAGGAGAGAGTTTCTGCCAGGAGGATGCCTGCTGGGAGAGAGTTCCTGCCAGGACGATGCCTGCTAGGAGAAAGGAGAGAGGTCCTGCCAGGAGAATGCCAGCTACAAGAGATGTCTGGCCAGGAGAATGCCTGCTAGGTGATGGATACTGCCTGGAGAAAGCCTGCTCGGAGAGTGGTCCTGCCAGGAGAAAGGTCTGCCAAGAGAACGCCTGATAGGAGAGAGGTTCTGCCAAGAGAACACTTGCTAGGAGAGAGGTCCTGCCAGGAGAACGCCTGCTAGGAGAAAGATCTTGCTGGGAGAACACCTGCTAGGAGAGAGATCCAGCCAGGAGAATGGTCTGCCAGGAGGGTGGTATGCCAAGAGAACTACTGCTATGAGAAATATCCTGCCAGGAAAACACCTGCTAGGAGAGAGGCCCTGCCAGGAGAACATCTGCTAGGAGAGAGGTCCTGCCACGAGAACGCCTTCTAGGAGAGAGATCCTGCCAGGAGAATGGTCCACCAGGAGGATGATCTATCAAGAAAACTACTGCTAGGAGAGAGGTCCTGCCAGGAGAATGCCTGCATGGAGAAATGCCCTGCCAGGAAACACCTGCTAGGAATGTGGTCCTACCAGGAGGACGTTCTGCGAGGAGAGAGGTACTGCCAGGAGAATGTCTGCTAGCAGAGTGGCCCTGCCAGGAGAACGGTGTGCCAGGAGATAAGTCCTGCCATGAGAACACTTGCTAGGAGAGAGATTCTCCATGGAGGATGTCTGCTAGGAGAGAGCCCTGTCAGGAGGCTGGTCTGCCAGTAGAGAGGTCCTGCCAGAAGAACACCTGCTAGGAGAGAGGTCCTGTCAGGAGAAGGTCTGCCAGGAGAATGCCTGCTAGGAGAGAGGCCCTACCAGGAGAATGCTTGGTAGGAGAACGGCCCTGCCAGGAGGACAATCTGCCATTAGAGAGGTCCTGCCAAGAGAACACCTGTGAGAAGAGAGACCCTGCAGGGATGACGGTCTGCCAGGAGGATGTCTGCTAGGTGAAACATCCTGCCAGGAGGATGCATGCTAGGAGAGAGGTCCTGCCAGAGGGTGCCTCCTAGGATAGAGGCCCTGCCAGGATGACGGTCTGCCAGGAGTGCACCTTCTAAGAGAGTTATTTTCCCCAGAGGACTCCTGCTAGGAGAGAGGTCCTGCCAGGAGGACACCTGCTAGGAGAGAGATCCTGCCAGGAGAACGCCTGCTAGGAGAAAGATCTTGCTGGGAGAACACCTGCTAGGAGAGAGATCCAGCCAGGAGAATGGTCTGCCAGGAGGGTGGTCTGCCAAGAGAACTACTGCTATGAGAAATATCCTGCCAGGAAAACACCTGCTAGGAGAGAGGCCCTGCCAGGAGAACATCTGCTAGGAGAGAGGTCCTGCCATGGGAACGCCTTCTAGGAGAGAGATCCTGCCAGGAGAATGGTCCACCAGGAGGATGATCTATCAAGAAAACTACTGCTAGGAGAGAGGTCCTGCCAGGAGAATGCCTGCATGGAGAAATGCCCTGCCAGGAAACACCTGCTAGGAATGTGGTCCTACCAGGAGGACGTTCTGCGAGGAGAGAGGTACTGCCAGGAGAATGTCTGCTAGCAGAGTGGCCCTGCCAGGAGAACGGTGTGCCAGGAGAGAAGTCCTGCCAGGAGAACACTTGCTAGGAGAGAGATTCTCCATGGAGGATGTCTGCTAGGAGAGAGCCCTGTCAGGAGGCTGGTCTGCCAGTAGAGAGGTCCTGCCAGAAGAACACCTGCTAGGAGAGAGGTCCTGTCAGGAGAAGGTCTGCCAGGAGAATGCCTGCTAGGAGAGAGGCCCTACCAGGAGAATGCTTGGTAGGAGAACGGCCCTGCCAGGAGGACAATCTGACATTAGAGAGGTCCTGCCAAGAGAACACCTGTGAGAAGAGAGACCCTGCAGGGATGACGGTCTGCCAGGAGGATGTCTGCTAGGTGAAACATCCTGCCAGGAGGATGCATGCTAGGAGAGAGGTCCTGCCAGAGGGTGCTTGCTAGGATAGAGGCCCTGCCAATATGTTGGTTTGCCTGGAGAACACCTGCAAGGAGGGAGACCCTGCCAGGTTGACGGTCTGCCAGGAGTGCACCTTCTAAGAGAGTTGTTTTCCCCAGAGGACTCCTGCTAGGAGAGAGGTCTTGCCAGGAGGAAGCATGCTAGGAGAGAGGTCTTTACAGGAGAACACCTGTTAGGAGAGAGATCCAGCCAGGAGAATGGTCTGCCAGGAGGGCAGTCTGCCCGGAGAACACTTTCTAGGAGAGAAACCCTGCTAGGATCAGGCCTGGCTCCTCCACTAGGGGTGAGGAGCATTGCCCCACTGCTTTCTTGAAGTGCGAGAAAGCCAAAACATAAAATGGTTATAACTTTTGGTTATTACTAGGTTTTCCTGTTTTCAGTTTTTATTTTTGGTAAATTCTGGTGGTTTTTTTTCAGTGTTTTCAAGTGATTTCAAGATCTTAAAAAAACAGTGGTTATCAGTGGTGACACATTTTCGCGCCATTAAAAACAACAGAAACACTGTTTTGCCGGTGTTTATGGAATGTTTTGCTTTTATTATTGCATGCTTTCAGCAATGATAGCGCATGGTATATAGAGAGTGCACGTACAGTGTATATGAGGTCCAAATCGATTTTTGCAAATTAAACTTATTGTAGTACACCATACAATACTTCTTCGGTGAGTCTTTGGTCAAGTGTGCTCGCTCTTTCCTACCCCTGTAAACTTCTGTGAAACGGCCCTCTCAACATTGGCACTAGAGACAGGCAACGCCAAAACAGCTGGTACACAATTTGTTAACTCTGGCCACTGACGTAGCTTTCCATGCCAATGCTGGTGTACTTGAACGATTCACAGGGCAGGTTCTGCAACATTTGCATTGAGCTGGGCGCTTATGCCCTCAGAGTTATAGATTCAGTCAAAAATGATGCAGCACTTTTGAAACTACGGAGGAAATGCCCCTTTATGTAAGTGAGCTAGAACTTGTACAGAGTACCACAGTGAGGTTTCATTGACCTCAAATGCCATGGTTGGTGAAGAGACATTTCTATGCATCGTTGCAAGCCATTTCTCATACATTGTAAAATAAACTTTCCTGAATTGCTCTTCAACTTTGCTTTGCTTACCAAGTGGCAAGCACTCTAACATGGAACATGTTACAGTGCCAAAGTCACTAAAGGTGTCGCCCAGCCGACTCTCAAGGAGATGTTTCACATCTACACCAATTATGCTGAACACTTGGCAGACAACTGTGTTTTCAGACTCTTTTTTTTATGTAGACTAAAGCAGTTACTTTTTCCTATAAAAATCTAAGAATGCAATAGAGTGGTCTTTTTTCACATCACTATCAATATGTGACCAAAGATCCTCACATTTCTTGCCTTTGGCATCATCATCACTCAGCAAAAATTCTGTAAACCGTTGCCACATGGATAATATAGCATTCATAGCCCCTTGGATTGAGAACCCTCAGCTAAGGGACACAGTTGGGATGACTCTTTCTTTGATGCCACACAAAGCCCGAAATAAGAAATATTAGCATTTTAGTTCCCGTGCATAAGAAAGCTGTGCACCAGAATGGACTAAAAAGTCAATAGCATTTTTCATTAACTCCGAAGATTGTAAAGATGCTTTCAGCATTCCATCTAGCAAGTGCCAAGGACCTCCTACAAGGAAGCACTTCAGCTCAGGTATCAATTTTGACAGCTCATCGCACAACTTTTTCATATACGTAGCTGAATCACAGCAAATACAAACAATATCACTCCAAACTTTGTTGAACTGGGAAAGAACCTTTTTTGCAGAGCATTCAAAGTGATACTGTGTTCCATGATTTCCAAAAATCTGGTATCATGTTTTCACCACTATCCCAGATGCTTAGTGACAGAGCTCTTTTCATATATACTTTTCACTATACCTTCTATTGAATGTTTAAAGCCTGAGGTGCTGGCTATTCACCTACTATCAATACTGACTCACTAAAAACTATGGGCTGATGTATTAAGGGTTTTCACCCATTGCCTGTGGGAAAATGTGATGACACATATTCAGGAAGATTCTTATGACACTAGCTTTCTCTGGTGAGGGCTAGTTCTCTGTCAGTGGGGTTGTATCAGTTATTATAGGTTTAAACCTAAAACTGGACAGCCTAGTATAACCATTTCATATTTCTTTGCGCATTGAGGGCGGGTCGGTGGTCATGGCTATCTGGGCAGGGCAGGAGTGGTTTGCCCACTCCTGTGGGCACAAAGACTGTTTAGTTGGCCCTCTCGGGCCGCTCAAACTAGTCATGCACAATCTGCACTTCTCCATGCAGCCTACATGGAGAACATGCATTCCCTAGTGCCCCTGGCTGGGTGGAGGCCCGACCAATCGCAACGCTCTCCTGGAGCGTTGTGATTGGCTTAGGGAAGGTGAGGGAGGATGCCTGCTTCCTGTTCCTGTCGGAGGCATGAGAGCAGGAGCAGTGAAGACGTGGGACTCAGGCAGGTGTAAAGGTAGGTTTAGTTATTATTTTATTTTTTATTGAACCCCCTCCCCACGGGACCCCATGCCCACCCTCTCTCTGCGAGTCATGCCGACTGCTACTGGCTAGTAGGAGAGAGGCCCTGTCAGGAGAACGCATGCTAAGGGAGATGTTCTGTCAAGATAACACCTGCCTGGAGAGAGGTTGTGCCAGGAGGATGCCTGCTAGGAGAGAGGTGGTACCAGAACAATGCCTGCTAGGAGAGCAGCCCACTAGGATAACGCCTCCTTGGACAGAGGTGCTGCCAGGAGGATTCTGGCTAGGAGAGCGGCCCTGATAGGATAACGCCTGCTTGGAGAGAGGTGCTTCCCGGAGGATTCCGGCTTGGAGAGCGGCCCTGATAGGATAACGCCTGCTTGGTGAGAGGTGCTGCCAGGAGGATTCCGGCTTGGAGAGTGGCCCTGATAGGATAACTTCTGCTTGGAGAGAAGTTGTTGCAGGAGGATGCCTGCTAGGAGAGCGGCCCTGTAGGTTTACGCCTGCTTGGAGACGGGTTGTGCCAGTAGGATGCCTGCTAGGAGAGAGGTGGTCCCAGAACAATGCCTGCTAGGAGAGCGACAATGTTGGATAATACCTGCTTGGAGAGGTTGTGCCAGTAGGATGCCTGCTAGGAGAGAGGTGGTGCCAGAACAATGCCTGCTAGGAGAGCGGCCCAGCTAGGATAACGCCTGCTTGGAGAATGGTGCTGCCAGGAGGATTCCGGCTAAGAGAGCAGCCCTGATAGGATATGTTCTACTTGGAGAGAGGTTATTGCAGGAGGACGCCTGCTGGGAGAGAGGTGGTGCCAGAACAATGCCTGCTAGGAGAGCGGCTCTGTAGGATAACGCCTGCTTGGAGACAGGTCCTACCAGGAGACCGGTTGTCAGGAATTCCCGCACCTTAATATATCCTGAGGCGTATTCTTTTGGGGTGTATGTCCATCCCAGAAAATGTACCTCTGAGGAGTACCAGGATGGCCTGCTGGTCTCTGGACCTAGGGGATAAACAGGACACCCTCCCAGCTGGGCAAACACATCAGTGATTCTAGCAGGCCCCGCCAAGCATTGCTACCAGGTATTGGTGGTGAAATACCGCAGTGAGGAACAATGTCACATAGCGGTACATGCACCACCATGTGGATATTTGCTACTACCCACCATTCTCTGCCACAGCCAGGCCACCCCAATAATCAAAGGAATCACAAGCCCTAGTAGTGTGTGTGCGTGGGGGGGTGAGGGTGAGTTATCCTTTCTCGCCTTTAGTTTTCTGGCTCCAGTTCCAGTGAGATAGCCTTCAAGGTTAATTGTCTGCTGCAGTGATCTGTGTGTAACCTGCAGGTACCACTACCAGCACAACGGATCTTTGAGGTAATACACCTTTGATTAGTATGAAACTGGCTGGCCCCCTGCTGTGCTGGTCCGACTCTGTGCTAGTCCCTTGCTGTGCTGGTCCGAATCTGTGCTAGTCCCTTGCTGTGCTGGTCCGACTCTGTGATGGTCCCTTGCTGTGCTGGTCTGACTCTGTGCTGGACCCTTGCTGTGCTGGTCCGACTCTGTGCTGGTCCCTTGCTGTGCTGGTCTGACTCTGTGCTAGTCCCTTGCTGTGCTGGTACGACTCTGTGCTAGTCCCTTGCTGTGCTGGTCCGACTCTGTGCTGGTCCCTTGCTGTGCTGGTCCGACTATGTGCCGGTCCCTCGCTGTGCTGGTCCGACTCTGCGCTAGTCCCTTGCTGTGCTGGTCCGACTCTGTGCTAGTCCCTTGCTGTGCTGGTCCGACTCTGTGCTGGTCTTTTGCTGTTCTGGTCATGGGTCTTTGCTGATCCGACTATGTGCTGGTCCCTTGCTGTGCTTCTTTTGGGTCTGTACTGTTCCTGGGTCTGTGCCATTCATGGGTCTTTGCTGGTTCCTTCCTCCGCTGGTCATGGGTCTGTGCTGGACGCTTGATGTGATGGTTATAACTCTGTGCTGGTCATGGATTCGTGTTGGTCCTGGGTCTGTGCGTGCTGGTCGTCTGTCTGTGCTGGTCATGGGTCTTTGTTGGTCATAGGTTTGTGCTGGTCCTGGGTCTGTGCTGTTCCTGTGTCTGTACTGGTTGGGGGTCTTTGCTGGTCGTGAATCTGTGCTGGTCCTGGGTCTGTGCTGGTCCTGGGTCTGTGCCAGTCATGGGTCTTTGCTGGTTCCTTCCTCCGCTGGTCATGGGTCTGTTCTGGACGCTTGATGTGATGGTCATAAGTCTGTGCATGCTGGTCGTCTGTCTGTGCTGGTCATGGGTCTTTGTTGGTCGTAGGTTTGTGCTGGTCCTGGGTCTGTGCTGTTCCTGTGTCTGTACTGGTTGGGGGTCTTTGCTGGTCGTGAATCTGTGCTGGTCCTGGGTGTGAGAAGTTGGCCTGGTATATAATGCTTACTAATTCTTAGTGATCACTTTGTACCATGCCAAGCAACCCTTATGATGATGGTTGTAATTCACCCTTGTAGACCAGTTATCCTAGTGGTAACGTGGACAAAGCAGTCTTAGGCTAAACTCTGAAAGGCATGTGAAGCCAGCTGTTATACCATACACAACCCCCTTGAATACCAAATGAAAGGGACACCACACAGATATATATTGAAAATATATATTGATTTATTAACTATAAAATCCCCTGGACTCTTTATGAGCACAGAAGCACAAGCGTTAAATCACAAGACAGTTTAAAATACACAAAAGTTGCACAATATGGATGAGCCCTAGGGGCCACCTAAACCATATACTAAGAAAGTGGTATAAGAGATACCAATAGGAAAGTGAAGAGGCCTAGGGCCTTGGGAATCGCTGGAGCTATTCGAGACTAGCAGTGACTAAGTCGGGAGAGGCCCACGGGACTCGGGTGCAGGGTTCAAAGTGCACGCACTTTCCAATGTAAAGTCTATGGTGCGTAAAAAGTACAAAGTTAGAAAGTTAGGAACCTTCCGAGTGACCTACGGAGTTAAAACTTAAGACACAGGCCCTTGAGATGTGTACCAATGCAGGAGCACTGGCGGAGCTGAGTTACCTCACCCACAGGAAGCGGGTGCACAGGGTCGAAGTAGTGTCGGGTTTCGTCACGCCGGTCGATGGTGCTTGGAGCTGGAGATGCTGCAGGCGGCTCGATGTGAAGAGTTCCGGTGGATCCAATGGTGGATCTGAAGATGTGAAGACCTGAAAGCAGAGGGGACAGTGTTCAAAGTCACTAGCCAGTGACTACCGTGGAACCAGATTGGAACCAGGCGATGTCGGGTGCAAACAGGCGTTGTCGGGTAGATTCTTTCTGTAGCCACGTGGATACCCGGGGTCGAGGATGTCCAGGAGTCTGTCACGAGCTGTCCCACGTAGGCTTCTCGCTGTTGGCGGTGTCGGCGACCTGATCGGAGCAAACAGGCCTTGGCAAATGCAAGCCACGCAGAAGTGGAAAGATGCTTAACACTCGGACCAGCAAGGTCAGAGCGGGTGCTCCTTTTCACAGGAGCTTGGGTAGGTCTGGAGCAACCAGACCTGCTGTGTAAATCGTCGGTTTCGTCGCCAAGATGGCCACTGACCACGTGGCTAGTGGCCGGGATGGCGCGTCGAGTGGCACAATGCAAAAGGGCCCCACGCAGATCGTGGAGATGCTGGAGGGCTGCTCTTCAGTGCAAGGGCTGCTCGGTGGTGGGGGTTCTCAGTTCCCAAAGCACAACGTCGAGGATGCCTCAGAAGCTGCGCAGTCAGCTGTTCGAGTGTCTTCCAAGAGGTCCGGTCCCACGTCACTCGGTGCCTCCACGGGTCCCTTCTTTGCAGGGACTGTGGATCGGGCTCTGAGAGGTCTGGGAGTCTGGTTCTTGTTGGGCTTTGGGCTCGGGCTCCGGCGGGAGGCGGCGGCAAAGCAGACGTCGAGTTGCTGGTTGGTACCTGTGTTCACAGGGTGGCCACTCCTAGGCCACAAGGGAGATTCTCTTCAGTCTTCTGTGCAGCAGAATGTCGAAGTCCAGTCTTCTTCTTCGTGTAAAGTTGATTCAGGATGATCTGCTGTGCAATGGCACTGCTCCCACTCTTATTCCCAATCTGAGGGGTGGATCACCTACTAGGTCCCTCCTCTGGGGGGAACCAGGAAGGGGGGCGGTTACACCCCCTTTCCTTTGTCCAGTTCCGCGCCAAGCCTGGGTCTGGAAAGTCCCAGGACCGGTTTGGACTGGCCTATGCACGGGGACACCTTGTGTGCCCCGGGCATGTCTGATTCTATCCAGCCCTGTCCTACCCAATACACAAAACCCTGTCTGGGGTGGTGCTCGCACCTCCCAAGGCAGGAAACCCTTTGTCCAGGCCACCATCTGCCGAGTTTCGGTCAGCAGCAGGGGGCCAGACTCGTGTCTGTGGTGGCAGCATCCATTTTGTGATGCTGAGGCTCTGTTTAACTTTAACCAGGGTTAAGGCTACACACATGTCGTGTCCCTCTAGAAGGGTGGAATGCTATCCCCGTCGCCAGAATTGGTGAGGGGATAGTATTCCAATTCGTATGACACCTTACTCGACATGTTTTGATAAAGCCAAACCAAAGATAGCAAATAACTGCGAGGATTATAATGCACTTTAAGAGTATATGTCAAGTCAAGTCAAGTCAGAGAATTTATATAGCGCACTACATACCCAGAGGGTCCCAAGGCGCTTAGAGGGGAGAGGAGGATTATTTGTCAAATATCCACGTTTTAAGTTGCTTTCTGAATGCTAGGTGGTTCTGGGTAAGGCGAAGGTAAGCGGGGAGTGAGTTCCAAGTTTTAGCGGCCAGGTATGAGAAGGATCTGCCTCCCATGGTGGTCTTGTTGATGCGAGGTACAGTGGCGAGGGCTAGGCTGGAAGAACGTAGTTGGCGGGACGGGGTGTAGAAGGACAGTCGTGAGTTGAGGCATTCTGGTCCGATGTCGTAGAGTGATTTGTGTGCGTGGGTTAGCAGTCGGAAAGTGATCCTCTTATTGACGGGTAGCCAGTGGAGGTCTTTAAGGTGACCGGAGATGTGTTCGTTGCGTGGGATGTCTAATATGATCCTGGCTGAGGCGTTTTGGATTCGTTGGAGTTTCTTCTGGAGTTTCGCGGTAGTGCCTGCGTAGAGTGTGTTTCCGTAGTCCAGTCGGCTCGTGACCAGAGCATGGGTGACCGTTTTCCTTGTTTCGGTGGGGATCCAGCGAAATGTTTTTCTCAGCATGCGAAGAATGTTGAAGCAGGAAGAGGATACGGCGCTGACTTGTTTATTCATTGAGAGTGAGGAGTCCAGGATGATGCCCAAGTTTCGTGCGTGGTCTGTCGGGGTGGGTGCCTTTCCGAGGGCTTCCGGCCACCATGAGTCGTCCCATGCAGAGGGGGAAGTACCTAGGATGAGGACTTCTGTTTTGTCTGAGTTCAGTTTCAGACGGCTTTGTTTCATCCATTCGGCAACTTCTTTCATTCCTTCGTGTAGGTTAGTTTTGGCGGTGCTGGGGTCATTGGTGAGAGAGAGGATGAGTTGAGTGTCATCCGCGTAAGAGATGATGTTGAGGTTGTGTTGGTGGGCGATGGTCGCGAGGGGGCTCATGTATACGTTGAAGAGGGTGGGGCTGAGTGAGGAACCTTGAGGTACTCCACAGATGACTTCGGTGGCTTCGGACTTGAATGGTGGGAGGCGGACTTTCTGAGTTCTTCCTGTGAGGAATGAGGTGATCCATTCAAGTGCTTTTCCTTGGATTCCGATGTTATTGAGGCGTTGTAAAAGGGTGCTGTGGCAGACTGTGTCGAATGCTGCCGAGAGGTCGAGGAGGATGAGGGCGACTGTGTCTCCATTGTCCAGTAAAGTTCGAATGTCGTCTGTTGCTGCGATGAGGGCGGTCTCAGTGCTGTGTTTTGCTCGGAAGCCAGATTGTGAGGAGTCGAGGGATTTGTTGGCTTCGAGGAAGGCGGCGAGCTGGTTGTTGACAGCTTTCTCGATGACTTTGGCCGGGAATGGAAGGAGCGAGATGGGGCGGTAATTTTTGAGTTCGGTGGGGTCCGCTGTGGGTTTCTTCAGGAGGGCGGTGAGTTCGGCGTGTTTCCAGTCTTCCGGGAAGGTGGCGGAGTTGAGGGAGCTGTTGATGACGTCTCGGAGGTGCGGTGCTATGATGGAGTCTGCTTTGTTGAAGATGTGGTTCCCGACAGCTGCAGACAGGCTCAGCTCATGCTAGAGCACCATCTCACATATTTCCAAGCACTCTGCCTCCAGGATTGATGAGGCCTTCCATAGGAGTGGCTGATAGGAATATATGTGTCCAGTTTAGGGTTAGGCACAGACATACTGTACCTAAGTAAGAGGTGGTTACACCGACTTACCCCAGCTGAGTGTTCAGCCAGTTGTGTCAAATATGGAGGCCAGGCCAGGGGTGGCATAATACATGCTGCAGCCCCTGGTAGGCCTTGGATACACCTATGCCCTGGGCACCTAGGGTGCACTAATACAGGGGCTCATAAGGTGAACCAGTTCCAATTCGTAATGCACCTAGAGTGCATTGGCAGTAATTTAGAGAGAGAACATCAGGCTGTGGGTCTGATTAGCAGGCCCACAGCCACATTAAGTCATAAACCAGTGAAGCAAAAAGCAAAAATTTGGGGTGACCATAGGATAGCAGACCCTACTCTCCTACATAACCCCCCCCCCAAACGCAGGGACATTAGACTAACCTTGACCAGTTGTGTCTTCATGTTCTAAGTGGAAGTACCTGGAGAGACCATCTGCGTTGCCATGATCAGTCCCTGGGCGGTGCTCCACTGTAAAGTCCATCCCCTGTAGGGAAATGGACCACCTGAGTAGTTTGGGGTTTTCACCCTTCATCTGATTAAGCCATAAGAGGGGCTTATGGTCGGTCTGAATCTTGAAGTGAGTACCAAATAAGTATGGCCTCAACTTCTTCAGGGCCCACACCACAGCAAAGGCCTCCCTCTCTATAGCTGACCAACGTTTCTCTCTGGGGGTCAGCCTTCTGCTAATGAAAGCAATGGGCTGGTCCTGGCCATCTACATTAAGCTGTGAAAGCACTGCTCCCACTCCCAACTCAGAAGCATCTGTTTGGACAATGAACTCTCTTGAGTAGTCAGGACTCTTCAGGATAGGTGCAGAGCACATGGCCTTCTTCAGGTCATCAAATGCCTTTTGACAGATTTCTGTCCACTGAACCTTTTTGGGCATCTTCTTAGATGTCAGATCATTAAGAGGGGTCACAATGGACCCATAGTTCTTAACAAACTTCCTGTAGTACCCAGTCAGGCCCAAGAAAGCTCTGACCTGAGTCTGGGTGGTTGTGGGGACCAGTCCTTGATGGTCTGGATCTTACTCTCCAGTGGTTGAACTTGGCCTCCACCTACAAGGTGGCCCAGGTATACAACCTTACTCTGCCCTATCTGGCACTTGGTTGCCTTGATAGTGAGGCCTGCCTTCTGCAGAGCCTCAAGCACTTCCTTCAGGCAGACCAGGTGATCCTCCCAGGTGGAGCTAAAGACAGCAATATCATCCAGATAAGCTGCACAAAAGTCATCCAACCCAGTAAGGACTTGATTCACCAACCTTTGGAAGGTGGCAGGTGCATTCTTCAAACCAAAGGGTATCACCACAAACTGATAATGCCCACTAGGGGTAGAAAATGCTGTTTTGGCTTTAGACTCCTCAGCTAACCTGATTTGCCAGTAGCCAGCTGTCAAGTCAAATGTGCTCAAATATTTGGCAGAAGCCAACTTGTCAATGAGCTCATCTGCCCTTGGAATAGGGTGTGCATCTGTCCTGGTGACAACATTGAGTCCTCTGTAATCCACACAGAACCTCATCTCTCTCTTGCCATCTTTGGTGTGAGGTTTGGGGACCAGAACCACTGGGCTAGCCCAGGGGCTCTCTGAAGGCTCAATGACACCTAATTCCAGCATCTTTTGCACCTCAGTCTTTATACAGTCCCTGACGTGGTCAGGTTGCCTGTAAATCTTGCTCTTTACAGGAAGACTGTCACCAGTGTCCACCACATGGGTACACCAGTTAGTCTGACTGGGTGTCAATGAGAACATATGCCTGTATGCCCGTAGAACTTGTCTGCAGTCATGTTGCTGATGTTCAGTGAGGCTGCCACCTAAGGCCACACCATCAACTGAGCCATCCTCAGGGTTCTGAGTGAGCAGGTCTGGGAGAGGGTCACTCTCTTCCTCCTGTCCCTCATCTGTAGCCATGAGCAAGCCCATGTCTGCCCTGCTGACATATGCCTTCAATCTGTTTACATGGAGCACCCTGTGGGGGCTCCTGGGAGTTCCTAGGTCCACCAAGTAGGTAACCTCTCCCTTCTTCTCCAGAATTGTATGGGGTCCAGACCATTTGTCTTGGAGTGCTGCTGGGGCCACTGGCTCCAACACCCATACCTTCTGTCCAGGCTGAAATTCAACAAGGACAGCCTTTTGGTCATGCCAAGCTTTTTGTAATTCTTGGCTAGCCTCAAGGTTTTTGGATGCCTTTTCCATGTACTCTGCCATCCTGGAGCGGAGACCAAGTACATAGTCCACTATGTCTTGTTTAGGCTTTTTGAGAGGTAACTCCCATCCTTCCTTCACTAGACACAGGGGTCCTCTTACGGGGTGCCCAAACAACAATTCAAAGGGGCTGAAGCCAACCCCCTTTTGAGGGACCTCTCTGTAAGCGAACAAAAGGCAGGGCAGTAGGATGTCCCATCTTCGCCTGAGCTTTTCAGGTAATCCTTTAATCATGCCCTTTAGGGTCTTGTTAAATCTCTCAACAAGCCCATTGCATTGTGGGTGATAAGGAGTGGTGAACTTGTAGTTGACACCACATTACTTCCACATAGCTGTCAAATATCCTGACATGAAGTTGGCATCTCTATCAGATATTACCTCCTTAGGAAACCCCACTCTGGAGAAAACTCCAAGTAAGGCCCTGTCCACAACTGTCCTAAGTGGAATTGCCTCTGGGTACCTGGTGGCATGATCCACTACCACCAGTATGAATCTGTGCCCAGATGCTGTAGGGGGATCCATTGGACCAACAATATCAATCCCCACTCTTTCAAAGGGAACCCCCACCACAGGTAGTGGTATCAGGGGGGCCTTTGTTGTTCCACCTGCTTTACCACTGGCTTGGCAGGTTTCACAGGAGCGACAAAACTCCTTGGTGTCTTCAGACATGTGAGGCCAGTGAAAGTGAGGGACAAGCCTGTCCCAGGTCTTATTCTGGCCTAGGTGTCCTGCTAAAGGAATATCATGGGCCAAGGTGAGTAGGAAGCCCCTAAATTGCAGAGGTATAACCAACCTCCTGGTAGCACCAGGCTTGGGGTCTCTAGCCTCTGAATAAAGGAGTCCATCGTCCCAATATACTTTATGGGCACCTTGAGCATTCCCAGCAGCCTCAGCAGCAGCCTGCTGTCTGAGGGGTTCAAGAGAAGGACAGGTTAACTGAGCCTGCCCCAAGTCTGCCCTAGAAGGTCCCCCTGTCCCCAGAAACTCAACCTGATCAGGTTCAAGTTCTTCAGAGACAGTTCCTTCAGGGGTCTCAAGATCAGTTTCCTGTGAAGCTTGATCCTCACTTGTAGGCAGTTGGGAAGGCGCAGCCTTAACCCTCCTGTTCTTCTTCTTGGAAGGTTCTTGGTCCATTGTTCCAGGATCCAAGACCTGAGGTTCAGAGAGGCACTTTTTGGCCTGTGACCTGGTCACAGCAAGGACATGTGATGATATCCCTAACATCTCTGCATGAGTCCTGTACTCAACTTCTGACCATAGAGAGTTCTCCAGGTCATTGCCCAACAAACATTCTACTGGGAGATCAGCACTAACCACAACTTTCTTTAGGCCAGTTACCCCTCCCCAGGAAAAGTTAACAAGTGCCACACTATGTGTAGTAGTGACATTGCTGGCATTGGTCACCAGGTAATCATCGCCTGGCATGTACTGTCCAGGGTCCACAAAGTTAGGTGTCACCATAGTGACACTGGCACATGTGTCCCTGTAAGCTTGAGCCACTTTATTGTTGATCAAAGGTGTCTGTCTGTATTTGCCCAGGTTACTGGGACTTATGTCAGGGGTCAAATCTATGTCCCCTTCACAAACCAGAACAGCCTGTGTAAGGGTTCTGACTAGGTCAGAATCTCCTTCAGTTCCCAAAGTGATACCCACTAATCCCTTGGCTTGAGGACCAGCACTGCTAACTGTACTAGTGGGTGCAGGTGCCTTAGGGGCTGCAGTGCTGGGGGCTCCACCCTTTTTACACTCACTTGTCCAGTGAGAGGTGTTCTTACAAGTTTTACACCAGGGTTTCTTCTGACCTTCTTTCTTCTTCTTCTTGGAAGTTTGGGACCCACCCTCTGTCTCAGTTTGGGGCCCTGTTGAAGACTTCTGGTCTTTAGATTTCTGCTCCCCACCCTTCTGGTCTGTTTTCTTCTGGTCACCACCCTGGTTCTGGTTCTGGTTCTTTTGCTTAACTCTGGTTCTTACCCATTTATCTGCCCTCTTTCCCAATTCTTGGGGAGAGGTCAAATCTGAGTCGACCAAATGTTGATGCAACTGCTGGTTCTGACAATTATTTAAAATTTGTTCTCTCATCAGCAAATTATACAATCCTTCATAGTCTGTAACCTTGCTTCCCAGCAACCATCCCTCCAGAGCCTTAGTGGCACACTCAACAAATTCAGACCAGTAATGAGTCTGTGTCTTCTGGGTGTCTCTGAACATTAACCTGTACTGTTCAGTGGTTAAGCCTAACCCATCAATCAGAGCACTCTTCAGGACCAGGTAGTTTCTAGAATCCCCATCACTAACTGTGAGGAGTCTGTCTCGGCCTCTACCTTCAAAGGAGAGCCACAAGATTGCTGCCCACTGCTCCTGAGGGATCTGCTGTACTCTGCAGGCTCTCTCCATTGCAGTAATCCATTTATGGATATCATCCCCAGCTTTGTAGGGGGGGACAATCTTACTCAGGTTTCTGTTATCAAAAGACCTGTCTTTATCCTTGTGGATATTGCTGCCACCAGTGGGTTCTATTACCCCACTCTCTCTAGGCTGTCTTGCTCTAGCAAGTTTCTCTTGGGCCAGGGCAATCTCTAACTCTTGTCTCTGGACTCTCAATTCAGCCTCTCTAATTTGAGATTCTCTCAACTTGGTCTCATGTTCCCTTCTCTGAGGGCTAGTCATCACCCTTCTGGAGTGACCATGAGAACCTCTAGAAGCATGGGAGTTGTCAGAGTCACCTGAGTGAGTCCTTCTCCTCCTAGGCTTCTGGTTAAGTCCACCTGGGGGTCTGAATGGGTTGTTACCTGATTCATTCCCAAGTAAGCTTAAGTTAGCCTGGTTCAGTCTACTGACCAGCACCTGACTATTTCTGTCATCATCTGACTCACTGCTTTCCACCTCCTCCTCTTCCTCTTCCTCTTCCTCCTCATCTACCTGAGGAGCTCCAGTGGTGGAGGCTTCCTCATCTACCAGGATGATAGGGGCAGGGGTGTCTACAGTGTCATCCTCTGAAGGATGGCCTCCTTCAGCATTCCCTGTGGGGTTTGCCTTAGAGGGCTTTAGAGTCTCAGACTGGTCTAAGAGCTCTCTTAGGTGGTCTGTAGTAGGGGAAGGCCCTGTCTTCAGACCCCTTAAGACACAAAGCTGGTAGTTGTAGCTAGGGTGTGCTACTCCCTTTGCTCTACAACAACTAAGTTCAGTAGAACTTAAGTATACTAGTCTTGTTTTATATGTACCTAGCAGGTACCTGTATGATCTTTCAAATGATAATCTCACAGATTGTAATGGTAAAACAACAGCAAGCTCAGATCCCAATCCGCTGCTCACCAATGTGAGAAGTTGGCCTGGTATATAATGCTCACTAATTCTTAGTGATCACTTTGTACCATGCCAAGCAACCCTTATGATGATGGTTGTAATTCACCCTTGTAGACCAGTTATCCTAGTGGTAACGTGGACAAAGCAGTCTTAGGCTAAACTCTGAAAGGCATGTGAAGCCAGCTGTTATACCATACACAACCCCCTTGAATACCAAATGAAAGGGACACCACACAGATATATATTGAAAATATATATTGATTTATTAACTATAAAATCCCCTGGACTCTTTATGAGCACAGAAGCACAAGCGTTAAATCACAAGACAGTTTAAAATACACAAAAGTTGCACAATATGGATGAGCCCTAGGGGCCACCTAAACCATATACTAAGAAAGTGGTATAAGAGATACCAATAGGAAAGTGAAGAGGCCTAGGGCCTTGGGAATCGCTGGAGCTATTCGAGACTAGCAGTGACTAAGTCGGGAGAGGCCCACGGGACTCGGGTGCAGGGTTCAAAGTGCACGCACTTTCCAATGTAAAGTCTATGGTGCGTAAAAAGTACAAAGTTAGAAAGTTAGGAACCTTCCGAGTGACCTACGGAGTTAAAACTTAAGACACAGGCCCTTGAGATGTGTACCAATGCAGGAGCACTGGCGGAGCTGAGTTACCTCACCCACAGGAAGCGGGTGCACAGGGTCGAAGTAGTGTCGGATTTCGTCACGCCGGTCGATGGTGCTTGGAGCTGGAGATGCTGCAGGCGGCTCGATGTGAAGAGTTCCGGTGGATCCAAGGGTGGATCTGAAGATGTGAAGACCTGAAAGCAGAGGGGACAGTGTTCAAAGTCACTAGCCAGTGACTAC
Organism: Lissotriton vulgaris; assembly: GCF_964263255.1. NCBI lineage: Eukaryota > Metazoa > Chordata > Amphibia > Caudata > Salamandridae > Lissotriton > Lissotriton vulgaris. Next base: position 2,005,703,237 of record NC_141693.1, on the reverse strand, counting down.
CGTGGAACCAGATTGCAACCAGGCGATGTCGGGTGCAAACAGGCGTTGTCGGGTAGCTTCTTTCTGCAGCCACGTAGATACCCGGGGTCGAGGACGTCCAGGAGTCGGTCACGAGATGTCCCACGTAGGCTTCTCGCTGTTTGCGGTGTCGGCGACCTGATCGGAGCAAACAGGCCTTGGCAAATGCAAGCCACGCAGAAGTGGAAAGATGCTTAACACTCGGACCAGCAAGGTCAGAGCGGGTGCTCCTTTTCACAGGAGCTTGGGTAGGTCTGGAGCAACCAGACCTGCTGTGTAAATCGTCGGTTTCGTCGCCAAGATGGCCGCTGACCACGTGGCTAGTGGCCGGGATGGCGCGTCGAGTGGCACAATGCAAAAGGGCCCCACGCAGATCGTGGAGATGCTGGAGGGCTGCTCTTCGGTGCAAGGGCTGCTCGGTGGTGGGGGTTCTCAGTCCCCAAAGCACAACGTCGAGGATGCCTCAGAAGCTGCGCAGTCAGCTGTTCGAGTGTCTTCCAAGAGGTCCGGTCCCACGTCACTCGGTGCCTCCACGGGTCCCTTCTTTGCAGGGACTGTGGATCGGGCTCTGAGAGGTCTGGGAGTCTGGTTCTTGTTGGGCTCTGGGCTCGGGCTCCGGCGGGAGGCGGCGGCAAAGCAGACGTCGAGTTGCTGGTTGGTACCTGTGTTCACAGGGTGGCCACTCCTAGGCCACAAGGGAGATTCTCTTCAGTCTTCTGTGCAGCAGAATGTCGAAGTCCAGTCTTCTTCTTCGTGTAAAGTTGATTCAGGATGATCTGCTGTGCAATGGCACTGCTCCCACTCTTATTCCCAATCTGAGGGGTGGATCACCTACTAGGTCCCTCCTCTGGGGGGAACCAGGAAGGGGGGCGGTTACACCCCCTTTCCTTTGTCCAGTTCCGCGCCAAGCCTGGGTCTGGAAAGTCCCAGGACCGGTTTGGACTGGCCTATGCACGGGGACACCTTGTGTGCCCCGGGCATGTCTGATTCTATTCAGCCCTGTCCTACCCAATACACAAAACCCTGTCTGGGGTGGTGCTCGCACCTCCCAAGGCAGGAAACCCTTTGTCCAGGCCACCATCTGCCGAGTTTCGGTCAGCAGCAGGGGGCCAGACTCGTGTCTGTGGTGGCAGCATCCATTTTGTGATGCTGAGGCTCTGTTTAACTTTAACCGGGTTAAGGCTACACACATGTTGTGTCCCTCTAGAAGGGTGGAATGCTATCCCCGTCGCCAGAATTGGCGAGGGGATAGTATTCCAATTCGTATGACACCTTACTCGACATGTTTTGATAAAGCCAAACCAAAGATAGCAAATAACCGCGAGGATTATAATGCACTTTAAGAGTATATGGTATGGCAATATCCCGGAACAGCTTAGGGAGTGGTTCCCGACAGCTGCAGACAGGCTCAGCTCATGCTAGAGCACCATCTCACATATTTCCAAGCACTCTGCCTCCAGGATTGATGAGGCCTTCCATAGGAGTGGCTGATAGGAATATATGTGTCCAGTTTAGGGTTAGGCACAGACATACTGTACCTAAGTAAGAGGTGGTTACACCGACTTACCCCAGCTGAGTGTTCAGCCAGTTGTGTCAAATATGGAGGCCAGGCCAGGGGTGGCATAATACATGCTGCAGCCCCTGGTAGGCCTTGGATACACCTATGCCCTGGGCACCTAGGGTGCACTAATAGAGGGGCTCATAAGGTGAACCAGTTCCAATTCGTAATGCACCTAGAGTGCATTGGCAGTAATTTAGAGAGAGAACAGCAGGCTGTGGGTCTGATTAGCAGGCCCACAGCCACATTAAGTCATAAACCAGTGAAGCAAAAAGCAAAAATTTGGGGTGACCATAGGATAGCAGACCCTACTCTCCTACACTGGGTCTGTGCTGGTCCTGGGTCTGTGTTAGTCGTAGGTCTGTGCTGGTCATCGGTCTGGGATGGTCCTGTGTCTGTACTGGTTGGGGGTCTTTGCAGGTCGTGGGTCTGTGCTGGCCCTTGGACTGTGCTGGTCACGGATCTGTGCTGGTTGTGGGTCTGTGCTGGTCACAGATCTGTGCAAGTTGTGGGTCTGTGCTAGTTGTGGGTCTGTGCTGGTCGTGGGTCTGTGCTGGCCCTGGGTCTGTGCTGGTCACGGATCTGTTCTGGTTATGGGTCGTTTCTAGTCCTGGTTCTGTGCTTGTCTTGGGTCTGTGCTGATCATGGGTCTGTGCTGATCATGCGTCTGTGCTGGTCCTGGGTCTGTGCTGGTCCTGGCACTTTACTGGTCCTGGGTCTGTACTGGTCGTGGGTCTTTGATGGTCATGGGTCTCTGCTGGTTCTGCGCTCTGACGGTCATTTGCTGTGCTAGTCCTGGGTCAGTGCTGATCCTGGGTCTGTGCTGGTTATGAGTCTGTGCTCGTTCCTTCCTCTGCTGGTCCTTTGCTGTGCTGGTCATGGGTGTGTGCTGGTCCTGGGTCTGTGCTGGACCTGGGTCTGTGATGGTCATGGGTCTGTGCTTGTCACTTGCTGTGATCGTCCATGGTCTGTGCTGGTACATAGGTCTGTACTGGTTGTGGTCCGTGCTGGTCCTGTGTCTGTGCTGGTTTTGGGTCTGTGCTGGTCATGGGTCTGCGCTAGTCATGGGTTTGTGCTGGTAATGGGTCTGTGCTGGTTCCTTCCTCTGCTGGTCCTTTGCTGTGTTGGTCATGGGTTTGTGCTGGTCCTTTGCTGTGCTGGTCCTGGGTCTGTGCTGGACCTGGGTCTGTGCTGGACCTGGGTCTGTGCTTGACTTGGGTCTGTGCTTGACTTGGGTCTCTGCTTGACTTGGGTCTGTGCTGGTCCTGGGTCTGTGCTGGTCGTCTGTCTGTGCAGCTCATGGATCTGTGTTGGTCGAAGGTACTGTCAATAACGTATATTTGTAAACATTTGTATTTGTAAAGTGCACGTTCACCCGTAGGTATCCTGGCACTGAATAACAGATGTTTATTGTTACCCAAATCAATGGCACTCATTTTATTGACCTCAGATGGATGAAAGGCTGAGTTGACCAGCCGGGGTTTGAACCTGTGACCATGAGGTTAAACACAGGCCCCTGCAAAGGACGCATTAGTCCACTGAGCCAACAGACCAGGTGCTGTCCATGGTGCTGGAGTGTGGCCTATGAATACTGTATAGTGTGTAGCTGCTGTCCATGGTGCTGAAGTGTGGGCTGTTAGTAATCTGTAGTGCTCAGCTACTGTCCATCGAAGTGAACTATAGTCTATGGATAATGTATAGTGTGTTGCTTCTATCCATGGTGCTGAAGTACAAGCTACGGATAATATATAGTGTCTAGTCTGAGGGAGCTGTCCAGGCTGCTATCGTGCTACAGTACAGGGAATGCGTTCTTACCTCGAGGCTGCGGTATAGTCTATGGGTGTTGTGTTATACTCTACTCAAGGCTATGGGAGCTGTCCAGAGTACTGACGTGCTACAGCACAGCAAAGGAGGCTACAGTTGAATTATTAATTCCAATTGGTGATATTTTTGTAAACACAATTTAGAACACAATGTCTGACTCTGGTGATATTCTGGTACCACACAACGGTCATGGTCCGGTGAGGGCAGATGTGTGTGCAGAAAATTGAGGAATGTGAATGAAACATGTGCCTCTGGGAAGGGGCGATCATCTGCTGGTGGCAGCAAAGGGCTCGATGCTTCTGAAAACCTCATGTTCACCTCTTTAGGGGAATCTCTTCCGGTCCTGCCTCCTGCAAGCAAATGAGTCATTTATTCCTGTCCACAGCTTCCAGGACATGCAGCTGTTCTCGAAGGTCCCATAGCCACTGATTGCAGAGGGGGGCTGGGATTCATCACAAAGCACCCCAATACTTGACTTAGTAAAGGGCAACAGCTGGCAGCTCCCAGAGTTTAACCACAAATGTTAAATATAATAAAAAAGAACCATCACCAAAATGCGCCTGATGCCACTGTGAAAGGTTTCTTTCCAATGAGATGAGATACAATGGAAGAAACATGGGGCTCTGTAACCCCAGCCTCCATGTGTGTAGCTGCCCCGCCGACAGCTGCTAGTCAGGGAGCAACTCTTCCCTTCACAGAGGCTGTGATGGTGCAAGGGGTTTCAATGGCCTTGCTTGCATTCTGCTGTTGGTGGGGTATCCTTGAGGGCTGTATGTCTACACAATGCATGCCATTACATCGCATGCGTTTACAACGCGGTTGTAACAACACAAGTGTTGTTAGAACGTGTTACCGTCACAACGTAAACTTTACCTACGCATATACCTTCACAACGCATGCATTTACAAGGTATTTTGTAGTAAAAGCATGTTTTGTGAAAGCATATGTGTGGTTAAAATATTTTACAGGTAAATGTCAACGCTATTTATGTATACATTATAGCTTTATATTAAACTGTACAATACTTATCATTTCTTAGCAATGGCATGCATGGTAATGCAGGAAAATACATGTAAAACATAAATAATGTACTTACTTTTATATATATTTTTATATATTCCACACACAATGATGTCTGTTGAAATATACAAAACCATATATATCAATCCAAGAACCCCTCAACCCCTACCCAACCTATAATTACCCATGCCACCCCATATCCCATACCCACCATAAACTCTAAAACTATCCTTGCCACCCCAAAGTCCTTACATACCCAAACCCTAAAACAACCATTTCCACCCCAAAACCCCTACCCACCCTAAACCATAAAACTACCATTGCCACCCTAAAACCTATACCCACCCTAACCCCTAAAATTACCCTTGACACCCCAAACCCCATACCCACCCTAAAATTAGCCCTGCCACTCCAAAACCCATACCCACCCTAAGCCCTAAAATGTCCCTTACCACCCCATAGCCCTTACCCACCCTAAACCCTAAAATTAGCATTGCCACCCCAGAACCCATACCCACCCGAAACCGTATAATTCTCCACGGCACCCCAAAACCCATACCCACCCTAAACCCTAAAATTACCCTTCCCACCCTAAACACTTAAACTGCCCATGCCACCCCAAACCCCTACCCACCCTAAACCCTAGAATTACCCATGCCACCCCTTAACCACCCTAAACCCTAAAATTACCCTTGCCACCCTAAAACTCAAACCCACCCTAAATACTAAAATTACCCTTGCCACCTCAAAACCCATATCCACCCTAAACCTTAAATTAACCCTTGCCACCTCAAAACCCATATCCACCCTAAACCTTAAATTAACCCTTGCCACCCCAAAACCCATAGCCACCCTAAACCCTAAAATTACCCTTGCCACCCCAAAACCCATACTCAACCTAAACCCAAAACTTACCCTGCCACCCCAAAACCAATACCTACCCTAAAACCCTAAAAGTATACATGTCACCCCAAAACCCATACCCACCCTAAACCCTAAAGTGCCTCCACAAAACCGCTAACCAGCCAAAATACTAAAACTACCCTTGCCACTCCAAACCCATACCCACACTATATCCTAAAATTACAAATGCCACCCCAGAACCCATACCCACCCAAACCCTAAAATAACTGTTAGCACCCCTAAACCCATCCGTCCCTAATACATTTGAAAAGCATATCCCTTTACCATTCATGCCTTTGCAACACATTTCGTTGCAAAGGCATGTGTTAGGCCTAGGCTTTTTAAAAAGTTGCGTTGTGATGGCCATGGGGGACAAGCCACACTGTAATGGCTGTACCCCTTACTTGAGTGGTTGCAGGTCTTGGTTGGCCTGCTAGTGTCTACGTTTGTGTAAGTCCGCGAGCATTTTTGGTCCCTTGCATGGTGATGGTGTCTTCGTTTTGCTGGCCTCAGGGTTTTCTTGGTCCCATTACCTCTGCTGTTCCCAAGGACAGGGTGGGTAAACATGTGTAGTTCCAAGCTCTTTCATTGGACAGTTTGTGTTGGTCTTGGAGTTGTGTTGTCTGTGGATTTGTGGTTGGGGAGTCTCTTGGGTGGGAGACCCTCGGGTCCGGTCAGGTTTGTCTTCTGCACCCTACCTTGACTCTTAATAATACCTCATTTGCAAAATCAGGGCCCCTCCTGCCTTGGTAGGGGTCTTCATAAGGCTCTATGCTGCTGATTCTGTGTAGTCTTTGTAAGGCTCTGTGCTGCAGATTATGTGTGGGTCTTTGTAAGGCTCTGTGCTGCAGATTATGTGTGAGTCTTGGTAAGGCTCTATGCTGGAGATGCTGTGGAGGTCTTGGTAAAGCTCTGTGCTGCAGTGTTTGTGTGGGTATTGGCAAGGCTCTGTGCTGCAGTGTTTGTGTGGGTCTTGGTAAGGCTCTGTGCTGAAGATTCTTTGGAGGTCATGGTAAGGCTCTGTGCTGCAGATTTTGTGGGGTCTTTGTAAGGCTCTGTGCTGCAGATTATGTGTGGGTCTTGGTAAGGCTCTGTGCTGAAGATTCTGTGGGGTTCTTGGTAAGGCTCTGTGCTGGAGAGGCTGTGGAGGTCATGGTAAGGCTCTGTGCTGCAATGTTTGTGTGGGTCTTGGTAAGGCTCTGTGCTGCAGTGTTTGTGGGGGTCTTGGTAAGACTCTTTGCTGCAGTGTTTGTGGGGTCTTGGTAAGGCTCTGTGCTGGAGAGTCTGTGGAGGTCATGGTAAGGCTCTGTGCTGCAATGTTTGTGTGGGTCTTGGTAAGGTTCTGTGCTGCAGTGTTTGTGTGGGTCTTGGTAAGGCTCCGTGCTGCAGATCCTGTTGTGGTTCTGATAAGGCTTTGTACTGATGATTCTGTGGGATTCTTGGAAAGACTCTGATTTGCAGATTTTGTGGGGGTCTTGGTAACTCTCTGTGCTGCAGTGTTTGTGGGGGTCTTGGTAAGACTCTTTGCTGCAGTGTTTGTGGGGTCTTGGTAAGGCTCTGTGCTGCAGATTCTGTTGGGGTCTTGGTAAGTCTCAGTGCTGCAGATTCTCTGGGGGTCTTGGTAAGGCTCGGTGCTGAAGAATCTGTGGGGGTCTCGGTATTGCTCTGTGCTGAAGATTCTGTGGGGGTTTATGGTAAGGATCTGTGCTGCAGATTCTGTTTGGGTCTTAGTAAGGCTCTCTGCTGAAAGTTCTGTAGGGTCTTGGTAAAGCTTTGTGCTGAAGATTCAGTGGGGGTCTCAGTAAGGTTCTATGTTGAAGATTCTGTGGGGGTCATGGTAAGGCTCTGTGCTGCAGTATTTGTGGGGAGTCTGGTAAGGCTCTGTGCTGCAGTGTTTGTGTGGGTCTTGGTAAGGCTCTGTGCTGCAGTGTTTGTGTGGGTCTTGGTAAGGCACGGCTCCGTGCTGCAGATCCTGTTGTGGTCTTGGTACGGCTCTGTGCCGATGATTCTGTGGGTTTCTTGGAAAGGCTCTGATTTGCAGATTCTGTGGGGGTCTTGGTAACTCTCTGTGCTGCAGTGTGTGTGGGGGTCTTGGTAAGACTCTGTGCTGCAGTGTTTCTGGGGATCTTGGTAAGGCTCTATGCTGCTGATTCTGTGGGGTCTTTGTAAGGCTCCGTGCTGCAGATTATGTGTGGGTTTTGGTAAGGCTCTGTGCTGAAGATTCTGTGGGGTCTTTGTAAGGCACTGTGCTGCAGATTATGTGTGGGTCTTGGTAAGGCTCTGTGCTGAAGATTCTGTGGGGTTCTTGGTAAGGTTCTGTGCTGGAGAGGCTGTGGAGGTCATGGTAAGGCTCTGTGCTGCAGTGTTTGTGTGGGTCTTGGTAAGGCTCTGTGCTGCAGTGTTTGTGTGGGTCTTGGTAAGGCTCCGTGCTGCAGATCCTGTTGTGTTTCTGATAAGGCTCTGTGCTGACGATTCTGTGGGGTTCTTGGTAAGGCTCTGTGCTGGAGAGGCTGTGGAGGTCATGGTAAGGTTTTGTGCTGCAGTGTTTGTGTGGGTCTTGGTAAGGCTCTGAGCTGCAGTGTTTGTGTGGGTCTTGGTAAGGCTCTGTGCTGCAGTATTTGTGTGGGTCTTGGTAAGGCTCCGTGCTGCAGATCCTGTTGTGTTTCTGATAAGGCTCTGTGCTGACGATTCTGTGGGGTTCTTGGAAAGACTCTGATTTGCAGATTCTGTGGGGGTCTTGGTAACTCTCTGTGCTGCAGTGTGTGTGGGGGTCTTGGTAAGACTCTGTGCTGCAGATTCTGTTGGGGTCTTGGTAAGTCTCAGTGCTGCAGATTCTCTGGGGGTCTTGGTAAGGCTCTGTGCTGACGATTCTGTGGGGGTCTTGGTAAGGCTCTGTGCTGCAGTGTTTGTGGGGTCTTGGTAACTCTCTGTGCTGCAGATTATGTGGGATCTTGGTAAGACTCTGTGCTGGAGAGTCTGTGGAGGTCATGGTAAGGTTCTGTGCTGCAGTGTTTCTGGGGGTCTTGGTAAGACTCTGTGCTGCAGGATTTGTGGGGGTCTTGGTAAGGCTATGTGCTGCAGATTCTGTTGGGGTCTTGGTAAGTCTCAGTGCTGCAGATTCTCTGGGGGTCTTGGTAAGGCTCTGTGCTGAAGATTCTGTGGGGGTTTATGGTAAAGATTCTGTGCTGCAGATTCTGTTTGGGTCTTAGTAAGGCTCTCTGCTGAAAGTTCTGTAGGGTCTTGGTAAAGCTTTGTTGGGTTCTGGGTAAGGCTCTGTGCTGGATAGTCTGTGGAGGTCATGGTAAGGCTCTGTGCTGCAGTGTTTGTATGGGTCTTGGTAAGGCTCTGTGCTGCAGTGATTGTGTGGGTCTTGGTCAGGTTCTGTACTGCAGATTCGGTGGGTTTGTGGTAACTCTCTGTGCTGGAGATTATGTGGGGTTCTTAGTAAGGCTCTGATTTGCAGATTCTGTGGGGTCAGGGTCTGGTGGGGACAGCACAATGAGCCACATCCATTGGAGTGCTGAGATGGCCCCATTCTCCAGATTTTTGGGGAATGCGCTGGGTTCCCGAGTTTATAGGAGTGCTTCTAAGCAGCAGACTCAGTGGGGGTCTTTGGGTCGGGGTATTGCAGCACATTCTGAGGGAGGAGGGCACGTTATATTACAGCAGTGGAGTGAGACAGCTGATTGCCCCTGCACAACGTGGTGAGGGACGCAGAAATACTGACATCTCATATATATACCTCTCTTATGCTGAATGGAACACACACAGCGTGGAGTGGAGGCCCCGAAGAGTGGAGTGGGGCAACCGCAGTATGGAGTGGAGACTCCGCAGTGTGGAGTGGAGACTCCACAGTGTGGAGTGGAGACTACGCACTGTGGAGTGGAGACTCTGCAGTGAAGAGTGGAGCACCTACAGTATGGAGTGGAGACTTCGCAGTGTGGAGTGGGGCAACCGCAGTATGGAGTGGAGACTCCGCAGTGTGGAGTGGAGCACCTACAGTATGGAGTGGAGACTTCGCAGTGTGGAGTGGGGCAACCGCAGTATGGAGTGGAGACTTCGCAGTGTGGAGTGGAGATTTCGCAGTGTGGAGTGGAGACTCTGCAGTGTGGAGTGGAGTCTCTGCAGTGTGGAGTGCAGACTCCGCAGTGTGGAGTGGAGACTCCGCAGTGTGGAGTGGAGACTACGCAGTTTGGAGTGAAGACTCTGCAGTGTAGAGTGGAGCACCCACAGTATGGAGTGGAGGCTCCACAGTTTGGAGTTGGTCAACCGCAGTATGGAGTGGAGACTCCGCAGTGTGGAGTGGAGACTTCGCAGTGTGGAGTGGAGACTCTGCAGTGTGAAGTGGAGACTCCGCAGTGTGGAGTGAAGACTCTGCAGTGTGGAGTGGAGACCCCGCAGTTTGGAGTGGGGCAACCGCAGTATGGAGTGGAGACTCCGCAGTGTGGAGTGGAGACTCCGCAGTGTGGAGTGGAGACTCCGCAGTGTGGACTGGAGACTCCGCAGTGTGGAGTGGAGACCCCGCAGTGTGGAGTGGAGACTCTGCAGTATGGAGTGGAGACTCTGCAGTGTGGAGTGGAGACCCCGCAGTGTGGAGTGGAGACTCTGCAGTATGGAGTGGAGACTCTGCAGTGTGGAGTGGAGACCCCGCAGTGTGGAGTGGAGACTCTGCAGTATGGAGTGGAGACCCCGCAGTGTGGAGTGGAGACCCCGCAGTGTGGAGTGGAGACTCTGCAGTATGGAGTGGAGACTCTGCAGTTTGGAGTGGAGACTCGGCATTGTGGCGTGGAGACACTGCAGTGTGGAGTGTAGACTCCACAGTGTGGAGTGGAGATGCCACAGTGTGGAGTGGAGACTCCGCAGTGTGGAGTGGAGACTCCGCAGTGTGGAGTGGAGACTCAGCAGTGTGCAGCGGAGCACTCGTAGTGTGGAGTGTAGACCCCGCAGTTTGGAGTGGAGACTCCGCAGTGTGGAGTGGAGACTCTGCAGTGTGGAGTGGAGACTCCACAGTGTGCACTGGAGACCCCACAGTGTGGAGTAGAGCACCTGCAGTGTGGAGAGTAGACCACGCAGTGTGCAGTGGAGCGCCCGCAGGGTGGAGTGAAGACCCAGCAGTGTGGTGTGGAGACTCCGCAGTGTGGAGTGGAGCCCCTGCATTGTGAAGTGGAGCACCCGCAGGGTGGAGTGAAGACTCAGCAGTGTGGAGTGGAGACACCGCAGTGTGGAGTGGAGCACCCGCAGGGTGGAGTGAAGACCCAGCAGTGTGCAGTGGAGCGCCCGCAGGGTGGAGTGAAGACCCAGCAGTGTGGTGTGGAGACTCTGCAGTGTGGAGTGGAGCCCCTGCATTGTGAAGTGGAGCACCCGCAGGGTGGAGTGAAGACTCAGCAGTGTGGTGTGGAGACTCCGCAGTGTGGAGTGGAGCCCCTGCATGGTGAAGTGGAGCACCCGCAGGGTGGAGTGAAGACTCAGCAGTGTGGAGTGGAGACACCCCAGTGTGGAGTGGAGACTCAGCAGTGTGGACTGGAGTCTCCACAGTGTGGAGTGGAGCCCCTGCAGTGTGGAGAGGAGCCCTTGCAGTGTGAAGTGGAACCCCCGCAGTGTGGAGTGGAGCCCCCGCAGTGTGAAGTGGAGCCCCCGCAGGGTGGAGTGAAGACTCAGCAGTGTGGAGTGGAGACACCACAGTGTGGAGTGGAGACTCCGCAGTATGGAGTGGAGACTCCGCAGTGTAGAGTGGAGCACTCACAGTGTGGAGCGGAGCACTCACAGCGTGGATTGGAGACTCAGCAGTGTGGAGCGGAGCACTCACAGTGTGGAGTGGAGACTCCGCAGTGTGGAGTGAAGACTCCGCAGTGTGGAGTGGAGACCCCGCAGTGTGGAGTGGAGACTCTGCAGTATGGAGTGGAGACTCAGCAGTGTGGAGTGGAGACGCAGTGTGGAGTGGAGACTCCGCAGTGTGGAGTGGAGACTCCGCAGTGTGGAGTGGAGACTCCGCAGTGTGGAGTGGAGACTCCACAGTGTGGAGTGGAGACTCCACAGTGTGGAGCGGAGCACTCACAGTGTGGAGCGGAGCACTCATAGTGTGGAGTGGAGACTCGGCAGTGTGGAGTGGAGCAATCACAGTTTGGAGTAGAGACTCAGCAGTGTGGAGCGGAGCACTCACAGTGTGGAGCGGAGACTCCACAGTGTAGAGTGAAGACTCCGCAGTGTGGAGTGGAGACCCCGCAGTGTGGAGTGGAGACTCTGCAGTATGGAGTGGAGACTCTGCAGTGTGGAGTGGAGCACCCACAGTATGGAGTGGAGACTCTGCAGTATGGAGTGGAGACTCTGCAGTGTGGAGTGGAGACCCCGCAGTGTGGAGTGGAGACTCTGCAGTATGGAGTGGAGACTCTGCAGTGTGGAGTGGAGACCCCGCAGTGTGGAGTGGAGACTCTGCAGTATGGAGTGGAGACTCTGCAGTGTGGAGTGGAGACTCCGCATTGAGGTGCGTAGACTCTGCAGTGTGGAGTGGCAACTCCGCAGTGTGGAGTGGAGACCCAGCAGTGTGGAGTGGAGACTCCGCAGTGTGGAGTGGAGACTCTGCAGTGTGGAGTGGGAACTCCGCAGTGTGGAGTGGAGACCCAGCAGTGTGGAGTGGAGACTCCGCAGTGTGGAGTGGAGACTCCGCAGTGTGAAGTGGAGACTCAGCAGTGTGCAGTGGAGCAACCGTAGTGTGGAGTGGAGACTCCGCAGTGTAGATTGGAGACTCTGCAGTGTGGAGTGGAGACTCCGCAGTGTGCACTGGAGACCCCGCAGTGTGGAGTAGGGCACCTGCAGTAAGGAGATGAGACCCCGCAGTGTGCAGTGGAGCGCCCGCAGGGTGTAATGAAGACCCAGCAGTGTGGAGTGGAGCCCCCGCAGTGTAGAGTGGAGCACTTGCTATGTGGAGTGGAGCCCTTGCTGTGTGGAGTGGAGACCCTGCAGTGTGCACTGGAGACCCCGCAGTGTGGAGTAGAGCACCTGCAATGTGGAGTGGAGACTCCGCAGTGCGCACTGGAGACCCAGCAGTGTAGAGTGGAGACTCAGCAGTGTGCAGTGGAGCACCCGTAGTGTGGAGTGGAGACCCCGTAGTGTGGAGTGGAGACCCCATAGTGTGGAGTGGAGACCCCGCAGTGTGGAGTGGAGACCCCGCAGTGTGGAGTGGAGACTCCGCAGTGTGGAGTAGAGCACCTGCAGTGTGGAGAGGAGACCCCGCAGTGTGCAGTGGAGCGCCCGCAGGGTGGAGTGAAGACCCAGCAGTGTGGTGTGGAAACTCTGCAGTGTGGAGTGGAGCACCCGCAGTGTGGAGTGAAGACTCAGCAGTGTGGAGTGGAGACACCGCAGTGTGAAGTGGAGCCCCCTCAGTGTGGAGTGGAGACTACACAGTGTGGAGCGGAGCACTCACAGTGTGGAGTGGAGGCACCGCAGTGTGGAGTGGAGACTCCGCAGTGTGGAATGGAGACTACGCAGTGTGGAGCGGAGCACTCACAGTGTGGAGCGGAGCACTCACAGTGTGGAGTGGAGACTCCGCAGTGTGCAGTGGAGACTCCGCAGTGTGGAGTGGAGCAACCGCAGAGTGGGGCCCTCACGGAGGCTGCAGGTACCTACCACAGCTCCCTGGGTCGAGGGACCCCCTGCAGTCTGCCTATACTGGGAGAGTGTCTCGTGCCTGTCTGGGTTCTTGAGCCCTTGTGAATGAGCTCCTGTTGCAGGCAGCCCCGCCCTCCTCCCCTCCCCCTCCGCTGCCCCCCAGGCTCCGGGCCGCGGCGTCGGTGATGGTCTCCGCTTCCAGATGCGATCAGAGCTCAGTGCGGCGGGCCCGGGCCTAATGACGGCTGAAACGAGCTGCCCGGGCGGCTGACCATCAAACAGGACGGGCTGATGGCTGCCGGCGCAAGGCATGCTGGGAGCGGGCATGATGGGGGAGATGGAGACGGATGGGGCCTGCCCGCGTCCCTGACGCTCTCACGCAGACACAGGGGAATAAACACTGACACTCACACCAACAGGCACACACCTGAAACACAAACACATACACTCAGAAATACACACACTCACATCAACATGCATACACACACACCTGATACATACACAGAAATAAACACTCACATCAACACGCACACACCTGATACATAAACACAAAGAAATATACGCACTCACATCAACATGCACTCACACCTGATACACAAAAACACACACACACAGAAATATACGCACTCACATCAACATGCACTCACACCTGATACACAAAAACACACACACACAGAAATATACACACTCACATCCACATGCACTCACACCTGATACACAAAAACACACACACACAGAAATATACACAGTCACATCAACATGCACACACACACACCTGATACAAACACAGAGAGAACTAAACATGCCCACTCACACCAAAACCAACACACCGATACATACACAGAAATAAACACTCACATCAACACACACACACCTGATACATACACATACAGAAATAAACATGCACACCCACACCAAGACACACACACTTGATACACAAAAATACACACAGAAGTATACACACTCACATCAACATGCACACACACCTGATACACAAAAACACACACAGAGAAATATCCACACTCACATGCACACGCACACACACCTGATACATACACACACAGAAATGAACATGCACTCTTACACCGGGGCTCATACACCTGATACACACATGCAGAAATAAACACTCACATTAACAGGCACACACCTGATACACAAACACATACACACAGGAATACACACACTCACACCAACAAGCTCACACCTGATACACACACACACACACACAGGAATAAACACTTGACCAACACACACACACCTGATACACACACACACAAACATCACACCTCCACGCACACACCTGATACACAAACACACACAGAAATAAAAATGCACACTCACACCAAGACACACACTCCTGATACACAAACACAACTAGAAATAAATACACATACTCACACCAGCAGACACTCACCTGATGCACAAACACATACACACATAAACACGCACTCTCACACTAAGAGGCACACATCTGATACACACGCACAGAACCTGAAATAACACTTACACCAATAGCATACTCATACACCTGATACACACACACACACAGAAATAAACAGTGACACTCACACCAACATGCACACACCTGAAACACATACACTCAGAAATAAAAACACTCACATCAACACACACACAGAGACATCTGATACACACACTTACCATCACCCAGACACCTGATACACACTTGCAAATAAACACACACACACTTACACCAGCATGCACACACCTGGGGCCTCATTTATGAAAAGTGACGCATCGCTGCGTGAAAACAGCGATGCGTCACTTTTCACTGCGCACTCCTTGCGACACCGATGATGCGTCATATTTAATGTATGGCGCATCATGTCGCAAGGACTTGCAGATGCGTCAGTATTTCTGACGCATCTCTAAGCGCAAAAGTGACGCATTGCTGGAGTGTGTCACAAAAGTGATGCAACTCCAGCAATGCGTCCTTTCACATGGGGAAAGCCCTATGTGAAAGGGCTTGCGTCAGTCTTACGCCTGCTGTGAGGCAGGCGCAAGATTTTGACGCAACCGCATCCTAAAAGTGACGCAGTGAAATCTCATAGATTTCACTGCGTCACTATTACGAGGCTTTTTAAGGGGGAACGCCCCCTCTGCATACATTATACCTGACGCAGGTATAATGTGGCGCAGGGGTTTAAAAAGTGACGCATCTACCTAGATGCGTCACTTTTTAAATATGGCGCAACGAGGCGCATGTTTTACGCTGCCGATGCGTCACAAAAAGTGACGCATCCGCAGCGCAAAACTGACGCAAGGCCTCATAAATGAGGCCCCTGATACTCAAACACACACACAACCGGAGATAAACATGCACACTCACAACAAGACACACACACTTGATACACACACACACAATCAGATATAAACACACCCACTCACACCAACATGCACACCCATATACTCCTGATACACAAATACAAAGAAATAAATATGCACACACACCAAGAAGCACACACCTAAAACACAAACACAGAAATCACACCAACATGCACACCCCTTCTGCACACACACATAAATAAACATGCACACTCTCACCAAGATGCACACACACAGGCCTGATACTCAAACACGTACATACCGAAATTAACAGCTACACTCAAACCAAGGAACAGACACCCCTGACACACACATATGCACACTCAGAAATCACACCACATACACTCACCAGATACACAAACACACTTATTTATAAAGTTTTGTGTAGCGCAAACATGAATCTAGTGGGTATCAGAGCGCGTTAAATGAAGGGAGGTGGGGTATAAATTGAGCTAGCAAAACTAGTCTCATATGAACAAAGGACACAACATTGAAAATAAACAGAGTAATAAGCTTGATCGATAAAAATAGCCATGAAGAGGTCAGGCATCAAACAGGCATTTGCAATGCAATAGGTCTCGCATTATGAAAGTTTGAGATATTGGTCTTGTAAATGACAATCTTTTTATTTATGTGTTGGTTTTGAAAATAGCTAAATTAATAGCTTTATCATTTACAATGCCAATAGTTATAACTTTCGCAAATGTGACACCTATAGCATTTGTAATGCAACATGTTTTTATTTACTTGACTTAGATGTATTGATATTACAAATAACAATGGTTTTTATTTTTTTAAATAATGAATACTTAAATAAAAGTGATTGTAATTTATAATGGTAATAGCTTAAACTTTTGTAAATAACTTTTGTGAAGATTATGTTCAGTGTATTTTATTGTGATGAAAATCCAAGAACAGAAGTGAAATATTAACATTTTTTTGTGACATTTATAATAAAGCTTGAAACATTGAGAGAACATATAATAATGTGGTGGTGCTGAGTGATAATGTGGTGGTGCTGCTGAGTGGTGCTGTGGTGGTGCAATATGATGCTGTGGTGGTGCTGAGTGATGCTGTGGTGGTGCTGAGTAGTGCTGTGGTGGTGCTGAGTGATAATGTGGTGGTGCTGATTGATAATGTGGTGGTGCTGAGTGATGCTGGAGTAGCGCTGAGTGATGATGTGGTGATGCTGAGTGGCGCTGGGGTGGTGCTGAGTGATGCTGTGGTGATGCTGAGTGATGCTGTGGTGGTGCTGAGTGGTGCTGTGGTGGTGCTGAGTGATAATGTGGTGGTGCTGAGTGATAATGTGGTGGTGCTGAGTGGTGCTGTGGTGGTGCTGAGTGATGCTGTGGTGGTGCTGAGTGGTGCTGTGGTGGTGCTGAGTGGTGCTGTGGTGGTGCTGAGTGATGCTGTGGTGATGCTGAGTGATGCAGTGGTGGTGCTGAGTGATGCTGTGGTGGTGCTGAGTGGTGCTGTGGTGGTGCTGAGTGATGCTGTGGTGGTGCTGAGTGGTGCTGTGGTGGTGCTAAGTGATGCTGTAGTAGTGCTAAGTGGTGCTGTGGTGGTGCTGAGTGATGCTGTGGTAGTGCTGAGTGGTGCTGTAGTGGTGCTGAGTGATGCTGTGGTGGTGCTGAGTGATGCTGTGTGTAAGAACTGGGACCACCAGCTCTCCGGGGGGTAGCATGGCTCGAGCAGGAAGGCAGCCAGGGGCTTGTGTGTAAAGCAGCCACTTAACACACGCATCCAATGAAACACACAGTGGCGCAATAATAGAGACCACACCAGTAGTTGTATTTGAAAAATCAAGATCTTTTATATAGGCTTTCAATTAGAACAATGCATTGGTAATTCATTAGCATTTCAGGTAAGCATTTCCTGAGGCAGTTGCAGAAATACTTATCCTTAAAATAATAATCAGCTCATTTAAGCCGTTCAACATTTAAAAACCTGGAGGATCCTACAAGAAGCGACTATAGTATTGCATTAAACTACCACATAGTAATAAAACATTTCAGCAAGTACTTTTCAGTATAACAAAGAACTTCGAAGAACACAGCCGTTAGTCATCAACCACAAGCCTTTCTTCTTGTGAATACTGATCGTTTTGCGACCCAGATCAGATCATCAGAATACTATAGAAGTCCACCCCTGTAAGAAAATTCAGTACAGTGAAGTGAATCTCCCTCTCATTTCAGGCTTGCAAATATGGTGCACTATGAACATTTCAGGCTGTAAATATGGTGCACTATAAACATTTTAGGCTTGTAAATATGGTGCACTACGAACATTTCAGGCTTGTAGATATGGTGCACTATGAATATTTCAGGCTTGTAAATATGGTGCAGAGGGGAACGTGTTTAATCCTCCAACCTCCAAACTCTTGAGGCACATTAGAATGGGGCCAACAGGGCCCAGTCTCAGTTAACCCCGGAGGAGGGGCAACCTCGGGCCAACTCGGCCTACCGCCCTCCTCCCCAGGGGGTTACCTCTCTTCTTCGGCCCTCCGGGACCCTTGCGGAGATGCTGCTGCAGGCGAGAGGGGCTTCGTCCCTCCCGTGGCCTCACTCGGCCCGGCGCTGGGAAAGTGGACAGCTGGGGGGCAGCGGCGCTCGTGGCAGCCGTTCGGAGGAGGGCTCCAGGGCTCCACGGCCCCCTCCGGGAAGAGTCGGCGATTCCCCGGGTGCCAGGCCTCGAGGCAGAAGGCTCGTTCTGGGCAGCCAATGGCTGCGCGGCTTGGCGGGGGCGTGGCCAATGACGAGGCCGGAGTCCCCCATCACGTGCTACAGGCAGGGGGAGGCTTCAGGCCTAGTGCGGCCTAGTGATTATGATGCGGCGGCCCTCTCCTGACACCGGGGGCCGCCGAGGGGGGATCAATGGCGCGTCCCTTCACCAGAGCGCCGGGACAGTCGAAGGAGGATAATTTCCGGCCCAGCGCAGCCTCTCAGGGTTTCCGGCGGCCCTCTCCTGCCATATGGGGGCCGCTGAGGGAGGAGTTCCCGCGACCTCTGAGGAGATTCCTTGATGCCTCAGGAGGGCGCAGACGGCTCCGGGCCGTGGCGGTGAGTGGGGGGATGCTAGCGCCTCGTGGAGGCAGGGCCCAGGCACCACAGCACTCGCTCGGGTGGCAAATCAAACGGCTCAGGAGAGCGCTTGGTGCAGGGCAGCCCAGCGCTTTGGGGGAGATGCTTCTCAGCACTGTGCAGGGCCACAGTATACAGCGCGTGGCCAAATAAACAGCAGACAGTGCTGGCAGGAGGGTAGGCAAACAGTTCAGTCATGGGGGAGATCATTGAGACAAGGAGGGCCCACTGCAGGCAGGGGGGGTGCGCAGGGCAGCACAGTCCAGTACCTGGTCGATCCCCCAGCAGTCTCTGGTCACAGGAAAGCAGTTTTCTTGGTGCTTGGATGGTTCTGCGCCCTTAGATGGTTGTTTCTTGAAGTTGCTGAGGAGAGGGTGGGAGTTTGAGTTGAAGGCTTGAAGAGTTTCTCCTCAGTCACTGCAGATGGACCCTGGGGTTCTCTACCACTGGGCCAGATCAGGGGGCTAGCTTAGGACACCTCACCCAGCTTAAGAGGCAGCACCTAAATCCTGTCACTCCCAGTAGCATAGGTTCCTAACTAGGCCCTCCCACCTGAAACTCCTGCGTGGGTTTCCCAGGTCAGTGATGCCCCAACTGACTAGAAAGTTTCCCTCCCTTTCCTTATATAGCGTCAGCTGGCAGATGGCAGTGGCAGTTGGTTAAGCATGGGCGAATTTTGCGAATCTCGCGTTCGCGAATTTTGCGGATTTGCGAATTCGCAATCCGCAAAATCCGCGAATTCTCGCGAATTTGCAGATTTTTTTTTTTGTGTTCGCAAGTGTTTCCCCCAGTTCGCGAGGATTTGGTACTAGTTCGCAATTGCGAACTTACTTGTCGGCTCGCAACGGTCGCGACTATGTTGTTTCTACGTCTGGTTCATCATCACAGCCTCCCAGCACCCTCTGTTTCACCACTGGCACCCTCTCTTTGACCCATGCCACCCTCTGTTACATCAATGCCACCCTCTGGTTCATCATCACTGTAGAAGATGGGGGGGAAAAGCAAGCCCACCTGCCCTGCTTGAACTGACATGAATTAATTTGGGGTTAGTTTATTAACAACACCTGCCCTGCCCCAACTGACAATAATGAATTAGGGGCTAATTAATGTGTCACTGAAAGAATTTCAAGTTCCAGCCTGGCACCTGCTTGTCTGCTCCTTTAGCTGTAAATCAGGACCTTTGTGGCATACAGTTAAGGTCAGAGCAGGGTCACACAATAGTTGCAAGCAGGCAACCGACTTCTGGAGGGCCCCCTCAGGAAGCACTACAGAGAATCGTTACAAATCATGAGGTTGACCTTTTGCACCTGCTCATTGCTTTTGCTTTTGCTAAAATCGTTTTTCGGTTTTTTCGCGCTATTCGCGGTGCGCGGCGTCGTGCGAAACCGACCGCGGAAGCCGCCAATTCGTGCGAATGAGTATTTTATTTTTTTGCGGCTTGTTGTTTCGCGAGTTTTTTTGCAGTATTTGCGAGCCGCTTGCAGCGCAACACGCGAATTTACCCCAAGGTCGAGTACGGGCACGGCCATTTTGTTTGCGTGACGTATTTCCGTTTCCGCCCGCTATGTATAATCTCGCGCAGTAAGCGCATTGCGAGTAGAGGTTCGCACGAGATCGCGTGGGAAATCTAGAGGTTCGCACGAGATGGCGAGGAAAATCTCGCGCGAACTTACTTTCGCGCTCGTGAACGGGCGCCGGCCATCTTGTTTTTCATTAATTTCCTGTGTCTGGGCATGGTGTTTAATCCTCTTGGTATCTTTGCCATCCTTTGCTTGTTTTCAGTTCTTTATTTACGATTTTGCTTCTTATCTATCCCTCTCTTTTCCTAGCTGTATATTTTTGTCTTTTCTGCTATTTTTCTTTACTTTTAAACTACTTTTTTAAACTCTTTTCTTTTCTTCTTCCCTATCCTATTCTTTCTTAATTTTCTACTTCTTCCTACCTTACCGGCCCAGACCATGGTCAAGCCAGGCGCCGTGAAGCTGCCCAGGCACTTGAGGGCCGCAGCGGCGGCGGGGAGTAGTGCTGGACCCAGTGCCAGGACAGCATGCGGGAGATTGAGGGGGGAGCAGGTGACGCGACGGGAGATATTCAGCCCGGAGGAAGTGGGCGCGCTGGTCTACTTCGTCCAGCGCCGCCTGCCCAGGACCATCGCGGGAGGCGGCAGGATCGCGGCCGGCAGCTACAACATGCGGGAGCGCCGGAAGCGGTGGGAGAAGGTGTGCTGGGCCATATCCCACCTCTACGGGGTCCAGCGCACCTATAGCCAGGTCACCCATCGCTGGACGGACCTCCTGGACCGCGAGCGCGACCTGCTGGACCAGCTCGGCTTGGAGATCCCCAGGCTTGGTGAGTAGTAGTAGCCATTTAATCACTCACTACTATGATGTTTTCTCCTGCTCTGTGTTGTTGTATTGCAAATATTTGTTTTTTACATGGAGCAAGCCAATAATGCCGCTGATGACGATTACATTGTAGTTAAATTATATTTCAAAATCTTCTGTGCATTTCAGGTGCACTGCTCTCCTTCTCAGTGGCGTTGCTACTATGCTTATTTGTTTTCTATTTCGTGGTCTCATTGGCCTGAGTAACTATTATGCATGAGTGTACTTTACAGAACTGCGTAATGCTAGACACTAGGGGGCAGATTACATTTACAAGCCCCTTGCGCCACGTTTACGTTGCCTTGCGTGACGCAACAGCGGCGTAAACGTGCCGCATCCCTGCGAGTCATTTACAGCATGACGCATCTAGGGAGATGCGTCACGTTATAAAGCCATGGGCCTGCACCACAATGGGTGCGTTCCTAGAACGCAGGGTGGGCGGTCCGGCGGCTGTGCGCCTCGCAAAATTGCCTGCGTGAAATCTACAAGATTTAACGCAGGCACTTCTGCGACGCTGCTACGTCAATTCAATTCCTTATGTCTGCTCGAAGCAGGCGAAAGGACTGACACAGCATCTTAAGTATTGGGTGGCCCTGAGCATTACTGGAGTTGCATTGCGTTGGCGATGTGACTCCAGCGATGCGCCGCTCTTACGTGACGAGATGCGTCACGCAAGTGCCTACCCTTGCGCCAGGGCGCGCCGCATTGTAAATGAGGCGCATCTGCCGTGTCGCAAGGGTAGTTTTGCGTGACGCATTTGATCTGGCGCATCTCTGGAGATGCGCCAGAACGCGTAAGTAAATATGCCCCTAAGGGGCAGAATTGCAATTACCGTCGCATCCCTGCAAAGTAGCAGGGATGCGCCATTAATTGTGCGGCCCGCTACCACCACCAAACATGGTGCGCCGTATTTGCAATGCGGCGCACCATGGGCCCAAAACGTCACCGAAGCTTTACTGCTGGAGTTGCGTCGCAACGATGGCTCAGCTCCAGCAATGCTCTGGGGTACCCTATCTCCCCAATGCTGGGTCAAGTCGTACGTCTGCTTCAAGCAGGTGCAGGGTTTGTGTGACGCATCATTGTCCTAAAGGTGACTGATTGAAATTTTGTAGATTTCCCTCAGCCACTTTTAGGATGTGTTCCAGCGCAGGAATGCCCTCCCTTGCGCCGGAACGCCCCCTGATGGCGCAGGGCTTTATAACGGGATGCATCTCCCAAATGCGTCACGTTGTTATAATATTATACGCCGCACCATGGCGCCCTTTTTTGTTTAGCTGCTGCGTCACAAAAGTCACGCAAGAACGGCGCAAAAGAGCCGCAAGGGGCTTAAATCTGCCCCTTCCTTTGTACCCCTGACAATAAGAAAAATAGTGGCGGTGGATTGATAGTTTGACTATTTAAATGACTGGTAATGTAGCAGGCAACTGTTAGTGTTGTCACTGATCTGACTGAAATCACAATGGAGTTTGTCTGTCACTTTGCGTCTTGCCTGCAGACTGCTGCCTGCCAGTCCTAGGTGAACGTTTCAGTACTTTGTTTAGTGAGTTACGTGACTTTCGAAGTCACAGGTCCGCAAATAAATGAAAAGTAACCCTAATCAATATAATTTCGCGGAAATATTTTGTTATTGTTCTTTTGAAATGTTTGATTTGGTTGACATTGACAAGCAACAATCATCCATGTTTTCTGTTCTTTCTTTCATGTTGTACGTCAGCTCCCCCCAGGGGCGAGAGGAGGACACAGGAGCAGCAGGCGGCGGATGCTGTTCAACAAGCTCAAATATAAAGCTCAAATTAAGATAGCGAAAGCGACCTTTCTTGAACTCACTCTGAATCAGGCTCCAAACAAGGCTCAGGCCCTTTTTAAAATTGTTAAGGACCTGGCTCACCCCACGTGCGTGGCCAGTGCTGTTCCTGCGTCGCAGGCTCTTTGTGACTCTCTGGCGGATGCCTTTGAGGAAAAAATCCGTAAAATTCTAGCTGGCCTGCAGGACCCACGGAATTCCACCACTGAGGCGGGAGCTCCGGAGGAGCTGGCCAGTCGACCCCTGCAGAGGGCTATTAATCTCTGTCAGGAAGCTCCGGTCATGCCCCCCAGTCGACCCCGACCAGATGAGCAGTCCCCCAGCTTGGGAGCTCCGGCGGCGGTAGCCAGTCGACCCCTGCTGAGTAGCCCTCCTCTCTTTATTTTGGATCAGGCCCTCAGCTTGGGAGCTCCGGCGACTGCAGCCAGTCGACCCCTGCTGAACTGTTCTCCCCTCGCTGCCCCCGATTCGGCTCCCTGCTTGGGAGCTCCGGCAATTGTAGCCAGTCGACCCCAGCAGGGCAGCCTTCTTCTTCCTCCGGTGGAGCCGACTCTTAGTCTGGGAGCTCCGGCGAGCGAGGCCAGTCGACCCCGGCTAAGCGGCCCCTCTGTCTCCACTTTGGATCAGGCCATCTGCTTGGGAGCTCCGGAGACCGTAGCCAGTCGACCCCAGCAGAGGAGTCCCTTCTCTTCTTCCTTGGAGCCGACTCTCAGTTTGGGAGCTCCGGCGAGCGAGGCCAGTCGACCCTTGCTGAGTAGTTTCCCCCTTCCATCCCTGAAGGAGTTCGGAGACTTAGCCTTGACGATTTCTTCTGGTTCGCCTTTGGATCCTCTCCCTCCAAGACTATGGAAAGTGTTTCAAGAGGACCTTTTCCAACCCCTGCACGCTATCTGCTGTCAGTCATTTGAGACAGCTACTGTCCCAAGCTGCTGGAAGAAGGCAGTGGTATCCCCGCTGTTAAAAAAACCGACGCTCGACCCTGCCTGCCTCTCTAACTACCGGCCAATCTCCCTGCTTCCTTTTCCGGTTAAAATTATGGAAAAGTTGGTCACCCGCGCTCTGTCCAGTTTTCTAGAAGGGAACAGCTGGCTGGATGAGACGCAATTTGGCTTCCACCCAGCGCATGGGACGGAATCCGCGTTGGTGACCGTGCTAGACAATCTGCGGGCGCGAGTCGACAGCGGTCGGGCAGCATTTTTGGTGTTGCTCGACATGTCGGCCGCGTTCGACACGGTCAGCCATCCCACCCTGATTTCTAGGCTGGAGGAGTGCGGGGTCAGTGACAAAGCCAGGGACTGGTTAATCTCCTATTTGGACTGCCGTCAGCAACGGGTCTCGTTACCCCCCTTCAGTTCAGAGGAGCGGAGAGTGGGACAAGGAGTACCTCAGGGCTCGGCCATCAGCCCTATACTCTTTAATGTCTACCTCCGCCCCCTAGTCCAGCTCATCAAAACCTTTGGTATCTCCGCATTCAATTATGCGGATGATACCCAGCTGGTCTTTTCTCTGGAGGGACAGGACGCAGTCTCATTGGAGACCTTTCACCGGTGCATGCAGGCGACAGCGGAATGGCTCCGGTTGAACTCGCTACAGTTCAACGGAACGAAGACGGAGGTCTTACACTGTTCCGCGGATCGGGTTCCTCGCGATCTACCAGTGGACTTTTGGCCTCCGTCCTTCTCTGAGTCAGTGTCTGCGGCACAATCAGCGCGCAATTTGGGCGTCACTTTTGGGCCCAACCTGCAGCTGGATCTACATGTGAATAAGATCTCTTCAACATGTATGATGCTGATCCGCATGCTGCGTAAGGTCCTTCCTCTCCTCCCTGCGCAAGCCAGACCAGAAGTAGTGCGTTGTACCATCCTAAGTCGACTTGACTATTGTAACGCACTACTTCTGGAGGCCCCGGTAACACTTCTGGGCAAGTTGCAAAGGGTACAAAATATTGCTGCCAAACTCGCCCTTTCTCGCCCCTACCACAGCTCTTCTACGGCAGCACTGCGAGAACTCCATTGGCTGCCAGTTCATCTACGAGTGCGCTACAAAGCAGCGTGTATCGTGTTTAGGGCTGTTCATGATCTGGGCCCCATTCCCTTGCGGCGAATGTTTGCCTGGTATTGTCCAGCTAGAGCTTTACGCTCCTCGTCATCCAGGCTACTGGTAGTCCCGCGATTCCAGAGAGTGAGGATGGGGGGCCGCTCCTTTAGAGTAGCGGCATCCAAACTCTGGAACTCTCTGCCTTTATCCTTGAGAAGCCTTGGAGATTTTCTTCCTTTCAGAAAGGCTCTAAAAACTTATCTTTTTCCCAGGATAGGCTGAGCTATTGCTTCTAACTGAGTACGGGTTAAGCGCCAGGATGCCCTTTGTGGTGACAGGTTGCGCTATACAAGTATGCCACAATACAAGTATGCCACAATACAACAACAGGGCAAGGATCGGGCAGGCGAGGGCTCCTCTGCTGGCCCCAGTAAGTTTTCATTTTAGACTAGTACCTATTTTTCCTAGCGTTCCTCATTTGACTTTTTTCAAAATTGTCTTTGATCTTCTTGTAGACTGTATCTAAATTCTTATCCTGCCTCTACTATGACTCCCTGTGGTATTACTAGATTATTCTTATTAGTCTGTCTGTGTAGCTAACTAAGATTGCACGGTTGGGGAAACTCCCATGATTCTAGTCAGCAATAGCTCTATCAACTTAGTGCAGTCCTCTGGGATTGTCCATAATGTCTTTTGAAGTGTTCTATCTGGACTCATGCTTGCAAAAATTGCAAAACCTTTCGCTCAGTCACTCTAGTCTGGACCAAAAAACACAGATTGTATTTAAGTTTAAAAGCTTTATTAAAAGTAAACACATTTATTAAAATGAAGTCATAATAAAACTAAACGTTTAACTGATAATGGAAAAGTGGTTAGTGCTGACGATTAATTGAAGACATTTCTTGTGGTCGAGCCGAGCTCTCACCTGGTTTCAACTTGATCTTGTTGTTAGAAGTCCATCTTCTGTCTGTGTGGAGAAAAATGGTGCGTGTTTAAAAAAACAGCCTTCATCAGTTGTGCCAAAAAGTGCAGCAAGACAACCTTCCCTGGAAAAAGGGACATTTTTTTTTAACTTTAAAGTAGACAGTCACAAATTACATTGTTTTCACATGTCTTCATTCCTAGACCAAAGACTAGTGAGTGCTTTATTCTAACATTCTTAAATGTACTTTGTAGGTGGAACATCTGGTGGCGGGGCCAGTGTGGAGGTGGTGGTGCTCGACACGGAGGCGGAGGGCGATTCTTCAGGGGAGGAGGCGGCGGCTGTGAGAGTTGAGACGGAGGTGGTGGCGGCCAGAGGTAAGCTCTTATATATTCCTTACTTATTGAGATTGAAGACTAGCTGGGAAGGCAAGAATATGAGATGCATGGCTGGGTGAATGATGAAGCAATGATGGGTGGAAGGACAACAGCCTGGGTGGGTGACACAGAAACTGTATGTGTCCATATACCTGGATCATGCTACTATCTGACTCTTAGATAGCATATGTGTATCTAGAGCAGGGGTACTCATAGTACAACCCGCGGGCCGGTGGTGGGCCGACAAGCCTTCCTTGGCGGTGCGCAGACCTTGCAGACAATCACTGCTCCCCCGGCCCCCACAGAGCAGAGGCTTTTTTGTATTTCACCTGTTAGCGCCCCTGCATCTCCACTCTGACAATCACTGCTCCCCCGGCCCCCACAGAGCAGAGTGGAGATGCAAGGCCACAAAGAGGTGAAATAGGACAAAGCCTCAGCTCTGTGGGGCCGGGCAAGCAGTGATTGTCAGGGTGGAGAAGCAGGGGCGCTACAACAAACAAAGCCTCAATAATATGTTAATGGTCTTTTAAAGACCTGTTAAGTACTTTGGTGTTGTTGTCTGTGTGTGCGCGTTGAGGAAGCGGTCTCAACCCGGGCTGAAGGCTGACACAGATAGACACACACACAGTGAGATGACAGAGGTGGAGGGAGAGGGAGGGCAGGAGGGAGAGAGAGATGGAGAGGGAGGGCAGGAAGGAGAGCAGGAGGGAGAGAGATGTATGTAAATGCTGGGTCTGGTGGCTCAGTGGATGAGGGCATCTGCTGCAGGGACCTGTGTGCAACCTCATGTTCACAAGTTATCGTTTTGCTTTAGCCCCGCCCCCTCTGACTCCGCCCCCACCAGTGCGGCCCTCGGCCACAAACTACACTGTAAATTTAGCCCCTGAGAGAAAGTTTGTGAGTACCCATGATCTAGAGAGAGTAGACGGTCAGTGGATGAACTAAGTGTAACTTTGAAGAGCATGTAACACTGCACCCGCACGTCCGTTCCAGTGTAGGAAAGGCAAGGAAAAGAAGTTTTAATTTTGTCCAAATACTACCATCAATAGTAGCAGTAGTTTGTATTGCAAGCACAGCATAGATACGGTTATTACGGTGGCCACTCCCTACCTCTCTTAATAAGTTTAGTAGTACTCAGTCATTCATGTGTGGATGTATCACTGGTCACTCAATAAAAAGCAAAGCACCTAAAGTCATCCCATATATAAGCAAAAACATCCCATGTGAAGTGATAGATAATCAGATTATTTATCTTCTTCAATTTTCCATTTCTAGTACTCATTTCCACTGTAGGGTGAAAGTTAAATTAATTAAGCAGTAGCCCTTGAGTTGTAACAGAGTATTCTCAGTGCCACCCGTAATAGAAAAGTAAGAGCTTCACCACCTGCATGTACTGGACGGGTACAGTAACGCAACGCAAGTCTAGGTCACTCCTCATGGCGTGCGTCTCTTTTTCTCGGGTGCAAGTTTACTGCGCTGGCATTATGCCGGCTTGCAGAAGATAACGTACCAATTTTCCTAAACAAGAGACAAGAAGAAGAATAAGACTGGTGTACTTTCATAGTCGACTCCAATGGAAGTCCATAGTGCTCGTAGAATTTGTTCCTTAAACTCCCACTAATGTTAGAGCAAGGATGAAGAAGTGTGAGGTTAGATAGATACTGGCCTCAATAGTTATGTAATGCGCTTGCAAGTTGCTAGTTGTAGTGCAACACAAATTTCTGCTGAATGATTGAGTTAATCTTAAAGAGCATTGGTTACAGACTATGTCTTTCTTTCTTCATATAGGTTCACCTTCCAAACGAACAAGGAGGAAGGAGCTGGCTAGAGCGGCCCGGCAACGCAGGATCGATGCCACTGTGGCCGAATATCGGCGGCTGGTGGCCCTGGAGGACGAAGAAAGTGTGCAGTCGACCACAACAACTACGTCGTCTGCATCGGCTTCCGTTCCCCCACGGGCTGCCAGTGCCACCCAGCACAGTGGTCCATTCAGACTGAGCCGGGCTGCCAAAGCCAAACGCCACCGCCGAGTAGCAAGGACAACAGCTTCCTCTCACAGCCGTTGCACCTACAAGGCATTGAAGGCACGCCTGCGCCGCAGTACCCTGATGGTGTCCCGCCTCCAGCAGGAGCTCCACCACTTTTCAAAGGAGTTGGAGGGGCTCCGCGTAGAGCACGCCTTGCTCCGCCAGGAGCATGATGCCCTGGCCCAAAAAGTTGACAGCATCCACCCATAGTGTCCCTTGCCCCTTTTTTAGGGGGTGGGAATTGGGAGTTGGGTTTTTGGGGACTTTTGAAGGACAATCGGTGGGGTTAGGGAGGGTCTTGCGGGAGATTATTTTGTTAGGGATATAAATATACTTTTTCAAACTTTATCTGAGCATACCCGTTTCTTACTGCTTGCCTGGTGGGTGGGGGTTTAACAGTGACTTTGTTTTCCTGAAAGTTTAGTTCCATTTTCTTCCTTTAAGTGTAAATGCCCAAATGTTTTCAACACTAAGTGCCTCTCACAGACTAAGTGAAGTGAATCCAAGAGTCCTAGGACTTTAGTAGTACTACCTTCAGTCTCTCGTCTCTCGTACTAATACTCCATTATACCCCCAAACCACCAAACGCTTATCTTACCTGTAATTTGTGTTTGAAAGTAGGGCTAGACCCAGGGCTGGCTCCACGGGAAACAGCGAATAAGGTTGGCAATCTTGGTCGGATAAAATGTCCTCATAGCGGTGGTACTAGTGGTGTGACACAGTGGCAGTTGCATGCCTATGAAAAAAAAGAAAATGAAATCTGGTTTGTCCTCCTGGGCAATTGAACGGTACAACTGAGAATAAAGCAGGTGACAGAAGTACAGTAGAACAGTGCCACATTGTAGCCTAACAAATGGTAAAGTATAACTACTAATTCGGTTGAAGTTCTTTCACATTAGCAATGGTTCTTTATCAAGCAGAGTAAGAATATATCCTCGGATTTCTTCACCAGCCTGTTGCTATCACCTTATCCTCCCCAGCAAGTGTGTGGATTTATTGCTGTAATTTAGTCACACATCAATCAAAACCACACAGCCCGGGGGAAGAGGGTTAGGGTTTGAAAAATGGATGGGTACGGGGGTTTTTGGGAAAGGTTTTGGGAGACAAGAAAAAATAGCACAGCATAGACAAACAATTGTGAACATAAACAAATCTTTGGGTACAAAATTATCCATCAATCTTTGAAAGTGCATGCACTACTGCATGCATGTCAGTGAAAAGTGGAAGAAAGAATGCGACAGTACAGGGCCTGTGTGGAATTATTGATAACGATATTCAACATAAGGTCTCTGTAGCCAGATACCCGAGAGCCTTGCTGGTCACTATAAATCCATTCACAACAACACTCAGTGGGGTTGGTCTGGAAGGTATAGTAGATAGAAAAGGAGAAATTGCTTTTTTTCTAGGTGTCCCCTCACTCACCAGGGTTGCCCCTTGGTGACATGCTTCATCATTGGGGCCATCCCAGTCCTCTACAGCCTGGGGCGTGCTGTGACTTGCGAATTACGTAGGAGCACTTACAAATGACTATGTGTGGTGCAGATGTGATAGTGGAGTGGACTAAGTGATGTGTTAAGGGATCAATTTAGAAGCAGAGAGAGATCCAAGAAATGCAGTCACAGTCAGAGAAAAAGGCAAGGGATACTGTATCTATGTGGTTGTAGTGGTCCTGTTGGAAGTGGTAAGTAAGTTGCCTGCAGAAAAAAAATCCTCTTATTAGCGGCACTCCTCCATTGCAGCCGACGCTTCGTCCATCGATGTTGGTCACCAGAAGACACCCTGTCCACTGCCTGCCTGATGCTGAATTGTGGCTCGCTACTGTGAAGCCTGACTCCATCCTTTTTTCCCCATTGCAGAGACTGAAACCCGGCCTGTAATTATTCAACGAAAAACAGGAAGTGATATAATATTACAACACCACTGATAAATAAATATAAGGTATGTAGGCTGTGGAGTGCAAAAAGTCACAATTTGATTTTCCTAGTAGACAGTACAATATTTTTGAAAGTGCGTACTCTGAGTCACCTTTTGAAGGATAAATAAGTATGGGCAAATTAATGTAGCGGATCTTGCCCCTCAAGCTAGGTGTACTGTAAACTGTGTTTTAGAACAAAATTAGATCTTCCTAGCAAAGCTCCCACCCAGACCCTTACTAAAGCCAGTCGCAAAAATGTAGAAGACCCCCAATCAAATCTCAAAAAACGAGGCCTAGCAGAAAACTGGTGACAAAACTTACTTTGAAAGTAAAAGTAGGCCGAAGTACCCCCTTCCTAATTACCCCTTACCCACCGTGGATTGCATTCAAACCACTTGCAAGCAACCAAGCAAAAGTAGCCATAGCCAGCATCGCTCCAAGACTCGAAATCCCCCCCACTCAAACACATGCAATAGAAATACTGCTAACCCTAACGAACCCTAAGTTAAGAATAGTGGCAAAGGCTTTCTTTAACTATGCCAAATCCCCCCTTTCCCACCATGGATTTTCTTCAAATGACTTGCAACCAAAATTACACATTCTCACGAGTGCTCTAAGACCCCAGAACTCAGTTGCAAAAATCTAGAACACCCCGAAACACATGCAATCCTGCTGCTAGGGCTAACCCTAACGAACCCTAAGTTACAAAAAGTGCCAAAAGGCTTTTCCGCGAGGATTTTGTCCCAACCACTTCTACCCGGTATTATACCTTCCCAGGAATGCCCCAAGACACGCCAACCCACCCGCCAAGAAGCATAACACCCCCAAACAGGCCAAAAGCAAAATCTCATACTTGCAATATTTCTCGGCCTTCGGTCCAAACGCGCTGCGTAGCTAGGCCATAAGTCGGGGTTGCCACGACGGATTTCCTGAAAAGCAAATGCAATCAAGATTAGAGTGTCCCAGCAGTGCTCCCAGACCACGAAACTCACCCACAAACACCAGGAAGCCCCCCAAACAGGCCCCCGAAAACGCTACATTGAGCAAAATATCCGAAATAGCCAAAAAAAAATCGGCCTGGATTTTGTCCCAACCACTTCTACCCGGTATTAGACCTTCCCAGGAATGCCCCAAGACCCGCCAACCCACCCGCCAAGAAGCATAACACCCCCAAACAGGCCAAAAGCAAAATCTCATACTTGCAATATTTCTCGGCCTTCGGTCCAAACGCGCTGCGTAGCTAGGCCATAAGTCGGGGTTGCCACGACGGATTTCCTGAAAAGCAAATGCAATCAAGATTAGAGTGTCCCAGCAGTGCGCCCAGACCCCGAAACCCACCCACAAACACCAGGAAGCCCCCCAAACAGGCCCCCGAAAACGCTTCATTGAGCAAAATGTCAGAAATAGCCAAAAAAAATCGGCCTGGATTTTGTCCCAACCACTTCTACCCGGTATTAGACCTTCCCAGGAATGCCCCAAGACACGCCAACCTACCCGCCAAGAAGCATAACACCCCCAAACAGTCCAAAAACAAAATCTCATACTTGCAATATTTCTCGGCCTTCGGTCCAAACGCGCTGCGTAGCTAGGCCATAAGTCGGGGTTGCCACGACGGATTTCCTGAAAAGCAAATGCAATCAAGATTAGAGTGTCCCAGCAGTGCTCCCAGACCACGAAACTCACCCGCAAACACCAGGAGCCCCCCTAAGAGCACCTCAAAGGCAAGCAAGTCATCAAAAACACAAATAATTTTCCGCCTGGGATTTGGTCCAAAACACTTTTATCCGGTATTAGAGCTTCCCAGCAATGGCCCCAGAGCCGTCAACCCAGGAGAAAAGGAGTAGAAGACCCCCAAACAGACAAAGAGCAAAAGTGCAAAAACGGGGACTTAGTCAATTTTTCACAAATTTCCCAAATCACTCTGCGCGCGCTCTGCAGCTAGGCCCTAACTCCCCTCTGCCAACATGGATTTGCTTCAAACCTCTTGCAAAGTAAAGTATATATATCCAGCAGTGCGCCCAGACCCCGAAACCCACCCACAAACACCAGGAAGCCCCCCAAACAGGCCCCCGAAAACGCTTCATTGAGCAAAATGTCAGAAATAGCCAAAAAAAAATCGGCCTGGATTTTGTCCCAACCACTTCTACCCGGTATTAGAACTTCCCAGGAATGCCCCAAGACACGCCAACCCACCCGCCAAGAAGCATAACACCCCCAAACAGGCCAAAAGCAAAATCTCATACTTGCAATATTTCTCGGCCTTCGGTCCAAACGCGCTGCGTAGCTAGGCCATAAGTCGGGGTTGCCACGACGGATTTCCTGAAAAGCAAATGCAATCAAGATTAGAGTGTCCCAGCAGTGCTCCCAGACCACGAAACTCACCCACAAACACCAGGAAGCCCCCCAAACAGGCCCCCGAAAACGCTACATTGAGCAAAATATCCGAAATAGCCAAAAAAAAATCGGCCTGGATTTTGTCCCAACCACTTCTACCCGGTATTAGACCTTCCCAGGAATGCCCCAAGACCCGCCAACCCACCCGCCAAGAAGCATAACACCCCCAAACAGGCCAAAAGCAAAATCTCATACTTGCAATATTTCTCGGCCTTCGGTCCAAACGCGCTGCGTAGCTAGGCCATAAGTCGGGGTTGCCACAACGGATTTCCTGAAAAGCAAATGCAATCAAGATTAGAGTGTCCCAGCAGTGCTCCCAGACCATGAAACTCACCCGCAAACACCAGGAAGCCCCCCTAAGAGCACCTCAAAGGCAAGCAAGTCATCAAAAACACAAATAATTTTCCGCCTGGGATTTGGTCCAAAACACTTTTATCCGGTATTAGAGCTTCCCAGCAATGGCCCCAGAGCCGTCAACTCACCTGCAAAGAGGTACAACAACACCCCCACAAGTGCTGAGTCTTTCTTCATTGGGCGTAAACCAGCCCTCTAGTTTGATGGAAATAGGAGTCTGGAGGAGGAGGATAGAGGAGCATGTTCTTCTGAAATTGTGAACCTGAGGAATGCAGACTGCGGCAACTTCAAATCAATTAGCAAACCAGTGAAGACAGTTCTGCTGATGGGCTTGATTTTGTGATTATCTGATTAAAGTTTGAAATATATTAACTGTGCACAACAAAGAAAGACAGACAGGCAGGAATAAAAGTGAATAGGGACGAAAAAGAAAGTTATTGATTCGTTGTCTCATTGTCAGGGCTCGGTATCACGGTCCAGGAATAAGAATAAGGCTTCGTCATCATACTCTGCGAATTCAGGCAGGGTGAGCTCAGTGTCACCTGACAGAGTAGAAATTCCCTCATCTATGTTGCTGGCCACCTCCTCTTCATCCGGCACGCTTTCTCGTACTCTGAAATCTGGTGGTATGAGGTGCTGATTCATCTTGATCATTGTTAACCTCTCCACATTTTTGGGCGAGAGGCGGCTCCGTTTGGGAGTTACAATGCCACCAGCAGCACTGAAAACCCGTTCAGAAGACACGCTTGCGAGTGGGCAAGACAAGTAGTTTAAAGCCAGGTTGGTGAGCTGTGGCCACAATTCTTTTTTCCCATGCCAATACGCCAATGGGTCAGAATTAACATAGACCTCTGTTGAGTCATTCAGATAGTCCTTCACCATCGACTCAAGGTCCTCTTCCAAGGTTCCTCCACTTTGCTTAGCTCTTGCTGTGCCTCTGACCTTTTGAGAACCAAACCCACGCAGAGCTAGCCAATCCTCTTCAGCCTCCAATGTTTCTGTTGTGTCTCGTGCAGATGATCCGGTTGCCGGTGTCTTTAACGGCTGAGAGGTCACTTGTGCAACAGCCACTGGTGCAGAAGTGGATTGTTTTGACTGGGGATGGCCTGCTGATGTACTGCCATTTCCTTCAATTTCCAGCCGTTCTCTTTCAAACCTCTTGGCTGACAAGGCTAGCCAACGTTTGTACTTTGGAACATGTTGATCATCAAAAGGAAAGAATGCTTGGCCTGCCAGCGCCTTTTTGTAGCGTGGATCCAGAATAGTAGCACAAATGTAATGCTCTTCTGAGTGGATCTTTTTAAGACGTTCATCACCTTGTAGGAGCTCTAATAATTGCTCAGCCAGAAGCAAAGAGTCTTGGTTTTTGTCATCTTTTTCAAACACAGAACACACCTCCTTCAGTTGGTCCTCCAGCATGTACAACAATGGGATAGCTTTTCCCAAATTAGAGTCCTCCTTGCTGACTGCACGCGTGAAGAACTCAAAAGGACGAAGCATGCGTGTCAGGCTTTGAACTATGTTCCATTGCGGCCCACTCATCCTCAGCTCCTCTGTACCCTCTGTAAGGAAATATTGATCGAGTTCCATATACTGCTCATACAGACGCTCAAGCATGTAGAAGGTTGAGTTCCAACGTGTTACCACCTCCTGGATGAGTGCTTTCACTGGCATTTTACGTTGATATAGCAGGCTCCTCAGCTGCTTCCGGGCCTTAAAAGAATGGCTGAAATGCTTGCACATTTTTCGGCAGGTGTCCAATACACTGTACGCTGCACTGGCTTTATTAGCCAAGAATTTTTGGACAACCAGGTTTATACAGTGCGCCAAACACGGCACTCTGAAATAGTAACCGTCCCTCATGGCCTTAACTATATTGGCGCCATTGTCCATGGAAACATAACCAACCCGGCGTTTTAGTGGGGACAGCCAGTTAAGGACCTTTGTGTTAAAGACATCCAAAATGTTTTCTGCTGTGTGACGTTTCTCCAAACCAATCATGGCTATTGTTGCATGTTTTCGAGCAGCTTTAAAAACAATGTCCGTGTCAACACCTGCGTTTAGCTTTGCTTTAGCCCCTGAAAAAGAGACCCAGTGTGCAGTGATGCACATGTAATCAGCGCCTGCGCCACTGGTCCACATGTCTGTTGTCAGATGTATAGTGTGAACAGCACTCTTCTGCAAAGCTGCCCCAATCACCTTCAGAACATCGGGCAAAATAGTACCGGCTAGGAACCTTCCATTTAGGGCAGAGCGCTGCCACTAATTCTAGAAAACCAACCCCTTCTACAAAAGAAAATGGGAGAAGGTCCAGAGCTAGCATTTTAGCCAGCTTAGTGTTATACAGACGCGTCAGTGGGTGGTTGCGTTCATATTGCGTTTCTGTAAACAACATCTTTTTAATGTTGCCCTGGACCAAGGATTTACGGGATGATGATGATATCTTCGACCCAGTTACGCTCGCTGATGAACTTTTCCGCATTGATGTCTCACTCTCTCCCACACTCTTAGTGTGCCTCACATGGGGTGTGCTGCTGACAGGGGTACTGGGTGTAAGTGAAGTGTTTGAATCGTCTTCTTCCTCCTCGTCATCAGATAATGAAAAATCAACGCTTTCATTACGTGCAATTCTGGCTTGCATAAACGCCTTTAGGTGCGGAAACCATTGGACAGGGTGCGCTCTCTTAAGATGACCTCTCTGGCCTCCGGTACCATAGTTAGAACCAAGCTTACCACGACCAACTCGAACCTTACAAAGGCTACAAATGGCTACGTTTTCCATTTTTGGGCAAACACTAAAGAAGTCCCAAACTGGAGACTTGAAATGTCTTTGGGGGCCGGAGGAGGCGGCGATACTGGTGGTGGTGGTCCTGCTGCTAATGCCAGATGAAGTGGAGGATGTGGATTGTCGAACTTCAGTACGTTTTGCACTTTCACCACCACGAATTGAGGTCGAGGTGGGTACCTTCTTGCGAGGAAGAAATATGGAAGCGGTAGGTTTTGGTGTACTACTTAACTCCAAATCTAATGATTCCATTTCCATTGCCTCCTCGTCGACATCATCATCACGCTCAGCAGCTTCTCGGGATAGGGTCAAAATGTCTCTTTGCTGCATGCCCGGTGGGGCTGCAGTGACCGATGTGATGACTGGCTCCTCGTCATCGTGAGAGGCTTCATCACCAGCAGTATCTGTCACTTCTTGTTGAG
This sequence comes from Lissotriton vulgaris, assembly GCF_964263255.1. NCBI lineage: Eukaryota > Metazoa > Chordata > Amphibia > Caudata > Salamandridae > Lissotriton > Lissotriton vulgaris. The sequence goes on along the minus strand of NC_141693.1, from coordinate 2,005,667,465 downwards.
CCTCATCACACTCCATAGGTATGAGTTTTTCGACGACTTTCCTTTTACGCTTAGGTACCGGTGTCAGATCATGGTGTGCCTCACTCTCAGGCTGCCGTGGTGGTACCCATTCGTCATCCAGATCATCAGAAGGCGGTGGGCTTGAAGAAGATGTAGACACCCCCCTTGATCTTTTCCTTGCTAGGGATGTGGAAGACAATGAATGATAATCAGGAGGAGTGGCTTCCAATGATACCTCGGCTTCATTGTCGATTTCCTGATGTGCCCCTACTTCGGGAGGAACAACTATTGTGGGCACTTGTGAACCTCCATGCACCTTTGCTTGCGCATCTCCTTTTGATGCCTCTCCTTCCACATGTACTTGGGCGTGTACTTGCACATGGTGTTGTTGTTGCGGCTGTGGTTGTTCAACACTTGTCAGATGAGTTACAACAACCTGTGTTGATTCAGGGACATTGCTGCTACTTTCTTGCGATGAGCCAACATCACTGGTCGATGCTGATTGGAGAAGTACACTGACTGCCTCTGAAGCACTCAAGGGCTTTGACTTAAGTTGGCGTGGTGGTGGAGGCACTGAACCCAATGGAGCAGGGGTGCTGCTCCCAGCTTGGTCTGGAGTTCTGGACTTTTTGGTTCCGTCCAGAGGTGTCAGGGAACAACACCCGAAGACCCCGGAGTTCCACCTGTCTCGGTGCACAAATAAACAGAAACACGGGCTTCTCGATGGTGGCGTCAAAGACCAAAGGTTTATAACTGCAGGGACACAGAAGTCACAGAAACTACACACGGGCAGATTCTAGGAGCCTGTTCGATTTGTACAAAGAGGGTTGCTCCTTATATACTAAATATTGGCCTTCAGGCAAATTCTTCACATGTTAGTACATTCCCAAACCTTTGTGTCCTAAACAATAAATATTTGGCGTTGCACAGGAATCGTCGACAATATCTGATGTCAAAACATTACGAACGAGGGGTTCCCACTTTTCCATCATAATCTCATGTCAACTTTTCATTCAAGACCCGGACCGCCTCATCGTAAATTTCGTTACCTCCCCCTAATAAAGGCCCAGAAGGAAAGGAGCAGAGCCAGGTGCAGAAGATAGAAAAGCAGGATAAGGGATGTTTGTGGGTTGTAAATGGGCAAGGCTACCGGCTTCGGCCGCCTAATCATGATCAGGCCAACGACCACAAGAACCAGTATAGCAGGACTGGCCTCGGGCAGAGGAGGCAGCCTTTGTCGAGTCTTGCAGCTACAGCGTGTTCTGTTCCAAGGTGCACATGTCACTAGAAAGGTGAATCGCCGGCTAAGGCTACGTGTCCTTAATCGAAATGAAGTAATCAAAGGTTATTGCGTATGTGAGGGCAAGAAACACAAAATGGCTGCCATGATCTAAGATGGATGCCATGGGTAGATCGGAGATGTGTTCGTAACAGGAGTACTCTTGCTCGTAGCATAGCGAAAACACCAGGATATGCTAAATGGATCATTTGCGGTTCGCTGATACCAATATTATGTATTTCCGACAATATTGAAAACACGGGTTCAAATCGTCACGGAACCTCAGACCCTCCTTTTGCCCTTACATAGGCAATTACTCAGTCTATGTCAGAGTCTATGTCAGAGTCTAATTCTATGCTCATCAGGTCAGTGACATGTTGTTGTCTCATCATCCTTTCTCGTGCCTTTTCTCCAAACGCAGGTGGTTTTCTAAAACAGGTTGCAGCACAAAGACTACACAGAGCAGGACCACACTGGATAATCAGGCAGCATGAGAACAGGAATACTAAGATGACACCAATGACCATCAGAACCTTCCATCCCCACGCTGATACCAGAGTCCAAAACCACTCTATGAAGGACCAGTTTCCCTTGTCTACGTGTATAGAGTCGGAAATCTTGTGTAGCTTAGAGATCGCCTCATAGACTGTTGGAGCATTATTGGGAATAAAGAGACAGCAGCTCGATTGGATCATTCTGCATACCCCACCTCGATCTGCAAGTATTACGTCTAGAACCATACGGTTCTGCAACGTCATGAGTCTATCCGCCTGAAGCTCAGCTGTCAAGTTGCTAAGGGCACCAGCAGTTTCGGTAATAGTAGATTCAACTATCCGTGTTAGCTGACGTATGTTTCTACTATTGGCCATAGGCCCCCAGAACGGAAGGAAACCTTTGAAGAAGTCTCCAGCTTCCTGACCAGCGGTGTCTTCCTTGCTGAAAACACCTCTTGCTACTCTGGTCTTGTGGTAGTCAGATGAAGCAGTGTATGTTGGAGGCAACAATCGAGCAATATAGCATGACCCCGCAAAGTCGGCAGGCAACCATGTATACGCTCTGTCTTGACAGATGAAGTAGGTACCCCTAGCAGTAAGAAAAGCAGGGGAAGAGTTAGACGGAAACACGTAAGTCTCTACGCACTCACTCCTCCCTAGCTGAGCTCTCGGATTTCTCCCATTTCCTTGCAAACAGACCTGACCTCGGTGAGGTACGACCCAGATTGGAGTTGAGCTTTTACGCTTGCTTTCTCCCAAACTAAGGCGATACTCTGAAGAATTCCAACTCAAATATACTCGCAATTCGTCTCTAGGGTAAGATGGAGTATTATTGACGTCCTTGATCATGTCAATAATTCCCTGGACTAAAGCTTTGTTGGCAGAGTTATATTTAGTGGAACGTGGTGGACGCGGAGGATAGGTTTCAAGGGCATAAGCAAAGATGGTTTGAAAGGCCTGAAATGATCCATTATAGCTAAAAGGCAAAACCAGATAGGGAATGCCTTTATCCATAGTGTGGGGTATCAAGCCACACACCCAGCAGTTTGTAGTGTTAACTACCAGTTGGTGTTGGTGCAAAAGCTGTACAAAAGTGTTATTAATGAATTCTGAGCGTCGAGCTTGCTCGTGTTCAGGAAATGAGTGAAAAGAATGCATAGAAGAAACAGTAGAAGTAGCAGGATCAAGGGGAGGTACTGTAGTTACTGGCACAAAGATTAAATTTATACCAAAAACGATTCCACCCACCAACGTTATTAAAACAATTAAAAATGTAAAACACATTGCATCAGAAAACATTTACTATGAAGGATTCTGTAAAGTCTGTTTCTGCGAACATAAATCACATTTTCTCGTTGCAGCGCAGGAAGCTCCATCTTCTACAATCCGCTCGCGACCACTGATGATGTGTACGTAGATGAAAATGCCTCTATCAGCCCTGGGAGTTCCCAGAACCAACAGAAAGATCGACCTTGTGTCTGATCCCCGCAGATCCAACTAGGCACACAGCCACGACCCTACGGCTACCCAGACGGCAAGGCAATTTTAAAAACAATAAAACAATAGCAAACTTCCTGGCTGAAGGCAAAAGTTCAAAATTTCAAATATCACAATAGGCAGTTTCCTGCTTTATTTGTCCATATTACGAGATCGTAAGTTGTATCTTAGTTTTGCAGGAACCGTTTGATCAGGAAACAGTGTGGTGTCAGTAGAGTTTGCAATGTTCAAGTTCGCAGATGGCAAAGTTTCTTCTGATGCAGAGGGCAAGTGTTCAGGAGTCAAAGAAGTAGTTTCAGGAGGAGAGTCAGAGTTTGAAGTGTCAGTTATCAATTCGGCATCGCTGAAAGGGATAAACTTGGGTGTTCGCTCGAACTCAGAGGCACCAATTCCCTTCTTAATCCAGTTGTCATAAGGAAGTGGCAAGGGCACACATTTGACATGTGTTGCATGAATCCAATGCTTGCGACCAGCCACACGAACAGCAGTTCTCGTCGCCAATAACACCTGGAAGGGGAAAACAAATCTGGGCTGAAGGTTCTTCGTCCTCGCAAAGTTTCGTACCACAACGTGGTCACCTGGTTTCAGCTGATGACCTGGACTCTCCGGAGGCTTTGGCAATGCATCGAAAACCTGTTGGTGAATAAGACTCAATTTAGCAGTCAAGTCGTAAAGGTAATCAATCAACATTGGATATTCCAGAGAACAAAATTCCTTTGGCCTTGGCACTCCCCAAATATTAGCAGGACGGCCAAAGACAATTTCGTATGGGCTAAGCCCTACTCTAGAATGCACAGTCGCTCTCGTGGATAACAAAGCCAAGGGTAGTGCGTCTGGCCAGGATAAACCTGTGGATGCCTGTATTTTAGCAAGTTTTAGTTTGAGAGTGCCATTGTAACCCTCAACTAAACCAGCAGACTGGGGATGGTTTGCACTGTGAAATTTTTGCTTAATACCTAAACCGGCACACACACTCTGCATAACTTTCCCTATAAACTCACTTCCGTTATCTGACCATACAATCCGTGGCATTCCGTATCTAGGGAAATATTCTTTGAGAAGAATTTTGGCAGTTGATAGGGCAGTGTTGTCCTTTAGTGGATATGCTTCGATCCATCTGGAGAAAGCACAAACTACCACCAGGACGTATTTTAAGTTATTGCACCGATCCATGTGAATGAAGTCTAACTGAATCACTTCAAAGGGACAAGAAGGTGGAGCGAAGTGACCAGCAGGAGTAGGAGTTCCCTTGCCAGGATTATGCATCAGGCATACCATACAATTTTTCACCACTCTCTCTGCACATTTACTAATCCCATCATTCTTCCAGACTGGAGCCAACATTTTACAGATTCCTTTAGAACTTATGTGCGCTACTCCATATGCCATTGTCACCACTGCAAGCACATACGCATCAGGCAACATCCAACGCTGTTGTTCCGACAAGTCAATCCAACACCCACTCGAATCTAACTTGCCTGTACTTTCTTTCCATGCACGTTTTTCCTCCTCAGTTGCCTCTTTCTGAATCTCTTTCACACTTTCCACTGTATCCTCACACATTCCAGACTCGGAAATCCATCTTGCAGACGTTGCAACATACATTCTACTCATCATATTTCTAGCTGTCTGTTTAGCAGTCTCATCAGCAAAAGCATTCCCACGACCAACATCATCCGTGATTGCTTTATGCGCACTGCATTTCACAATCGCAACTTCAGTCGGCAAGGTTAGAGATTCCAACAAGTCGTTAACTAGCTGACCATGTTGAATCTTAGTCCCATGGGACGTAATGAAACCTCTTTCTTTCCACAAACGGCCAAAACTATGGGCCACGCCAAACGCGTACTGACTATCTGTGAACACATTCACTCTCTTTCCCTTAGCTAAAACACACGCTCTTGTTAGGGCGATTAACTCTGCAGCTTGGGCAGAATTCTGACTCACTCTTGCAGTCTCCACAATCGTCCTCAAAGTCGTTACTGCATAGGCAGCAGTCACATCACCATTCTCCAATTTAAAACATGACCCATCAACATACAACGTGCCATCTGGATCTGACAATGGGGTGTCTTTTAAATCAATTCGTCCTTTTGTCTCCTCCTCGGTTCTGAAACAACAATCATGGGGTTCGGAATCACTCGACTCTTGATTAGCCGGCAACAGTGTTGCTGGATTCAATACATTGCATCTTTTGATCTGAATATGACTCGCTAGCAGTGTCAGCTCGTAGCCAGATAATCTCGCATAGGAAAGGTGTTGTGTCTTGGTTCTGTTCATGAGTGTATCCACAGCATGAGGAACCATGACCACTAGCATGTTATTCATCACCAAACCAGCAGATTGTCGAATGGAAGCCGCAGCTGCCGCTGTAGCTCTCAAACAACTAGGTAACGCTCTAGCTACCGGATCTAATGTTGATGAAAAGTACGCACAAGGGCGTTGTTCATCACCAAATTTCTGTGTCAGAACACTCAACGCGCAACCTTCTCTCTCGTGAACATAGAGCGTGAATGGCTTGCTGTAATCGGGTGTACCCAATATAGGAGCTGAACATAGTGCATTTCGTAACTCAGAAAAACTCTCCTGACATTCAGCAGACCATGGCACTGGACTCGGAACATTTTTCCCAGTCAAAGCTACCAACGGTTTTGCTAAAAGAGAAAAATTTGCAATCCACTGCCTACAGTATGAGGTAATACCTAAAAAGGCACGTACTTCTCTCTGTGTGCGAGGAACATTCATCTGCGTAATTGCTTTTATTCTCTCTGGGGTCAACTTCCTTCCCTCCTTTGACAAGAGATGACCTAGGTAGGTCACTTCTTGGCAGCAATATTGCATTTTCGAAGGTGACACCTTGTGATTCAAATTAGACAAATGATGCAATAACGAAATTGTAGCTGCTTTGCAAGTTTCCTTGTCATCGGCAGCCACTAGAAGGTCATCTACATACTGTACTAGAGCAGAACCTGGAGGAAGTACAAAGGAATCTAACTGACTTTTTAATGCCTGACTGTAAATCGATGGGCTCACACAATAGCCTTGTGGAGCGCGTTTAAATCTGAAGCTCCGACCTCCTAGACAGAAGCCGAAAATATCTCTGCTTTCTTCGGCTATCGGAATGCTGAAAAAGGCGTTTTTCAAGTCGATGACTGAAAACCATGTAGCTGTTGCAGGAATCAACGTTAATAGTGCAGTAATGTCTGGAACCACAGGAAACTGCGGAACCACAATCTTATTAACCTCACTGAGATCGATAACAAACCTATATACTGGAGGCTTTGTAGGATCAGTTCGTTTCAAAATCGGTAATACAGGACTGTTACAGACATTTCCTCTAGTTTCTTCAACCACACCTTTCTTAATCAAATCTTGCACAATCAGTAAAAGTGCACGTTCACCTTCAGTAGAGATCTTGTATTGAGGAATTCGTGGAAATTTTACATTTGCTTTCAAAGTGACTACATATGGTGGTATTTCTAAAAGGCCTACATCATTAGGACCAGTCGCCCAAAGAGTATCAGGGAGTGAACGCAGCTCTGGCGGGAGTGCATCCATTGACAAGTACATCGGAGAGGTGATTCTTTTACCCAACGTAAGCTGTACTCCTTCCGGAGAACAGTACAATGTCGCATATAGGCGTTTTAACAAGTCTAAACCAAGCAGATTTTCATTACAACCTGTCGTCAAAATCAGGGGTGCTTTCAATTGACACGGTCCAACAAAAATAGACAAAGGACCAGATACGGGGTTGTAAACAGGGGCGCCTGAAAAACCTACAGAAACATTTGTTAAGCCGGACAAAGGTGCGCCAGGGAGTTTCGCATGCATGATCGAACTTTTTGCGGCACCAGTATCCAACAGAAACGGTTCGACTACACCTGATGTTGCTACTGCGACATAAGGCCCACTCTGATCCACTGGAACTGATACTACTCCCTCTCTCTGTCCATGGCTGTCCTAGTACTCATTTTGTTGAAATCCCTCATCATTTTCACAATAGTCTTCAACATGATACTGTTGAGATCTATTTTGTTGGGCAGACTGTCCATTTCGTTGATCAAAATGATTGGAAGGGCGATCATTCGTCTGTGGAGGCATAGCACCTCGTCCTCGACCTCTAGAATTCTGCACAAAACCACCACGACCTCTCTGAGCTGCGGCTGCGTTATTTTGCGCTAAGACTGGACACTCATTTTTATAATGACCCTCTTTCTTACAATACGCACACTGATTCCACTGATATTGTGGTCTCTGAGAACCATAATCTGTCCTTTGATACGATCCTTGCTGCGTATTAGTCTGATTCATGCGAGGCGGATATGCCTGTTGCAAAAGAACTTTAGTCTTTAAGTCTTTCGTTTTCTTATCTGATTTCTCTTTCTCCTCTTTATCCCTGTTTTCATAATACTGTGCAGTTGCAAGTATTTGCGCAGTTGTAGAGACAGCCCACGCACTCTCGGAATCTTTTAATTTATTGCATAGCTCAGGTAACAAATTGTGTACAAATTTATCGACAAACAATCTCTGTCCTCCTTCTGTGCTCATGTCCTGACCACTGTGATCTACAAAAGTCTCTTCGAACCTCGTGAAAAAGTCGGAGACACTTTCGTCCCAATTAACATGCAATGCTGGCATCAGAGTCTTCATTAAGTCTATTATCCTACCTGGAAGATTAGCAATTAGAGGTTCGGGTTTGGAACCACCTATTTGCTGACCATCCGCTGCAATGATAGCTGCCCAATCACCACCTAGAGCAACGGGATGATTCTCTTTACGTATCTTAGCCCAAATTGGTTGCGGAACTACATTCCCAAATAACATGTCAATGTCCGCCAGATTCATTACACAGGCCTCAACTGTTTGTGCTAATTCCTTATAATACCCTGCAGGATTCTTACGCAGATCTGGCAAGGCCTGTTTCACTGCTAACACTTCGGCTCACTTCCACGGAATGTGTATCCACACTCTTTGGAATTGGGCCGGAGCGCCAACCACACCATTCACTGCGTCAGCTTGAATAGCTTCGCGCCAAATTGGAGGAACCTCCCTCATTGGATATTGGCGATTAAGCTTCGTACTACTTTTCTCTAAGTCTCTCGGTGAACGAAGTGATGGATCATTCCTATAACTTAAAATCAGTTCCATCGCTTCTTTTATATTTTGACCTACTATCATTCCTGCATCAAACTCTTTCTGAACCTTAATTAAGTCTTCTAAATTCAATTCAGAGTCATCTTCTTCTAGTTCCTCACGTAAAAGAGAGCACATCTCGTCGAAGACATATCGTTGCGTTGGTTCATTCCACTGCATAAATGTATCTAGCACATCTCTCGTACTATATCTCCTACTTTTCAAAATCCATCTGAGAGCCGTGGAATCTAATATTCCCCGTTCCTCAGTACTTGGGAGCTGACTACGTCTTTGTACAGAGTCAGAAGTAGGAGTCTTAATTAAAGATTTATTTCTACAGACAGGAGACAGAATGTTAGAGACAGAATCAGTGATTCTTCGACGAACAGAAAGCGGAGTCATAATACTGGCAGATGCGGAGAACACAGTAGCAGTTGGAACAGATAGCGGGACAGTAGGAGTATCGAGTAAGATAGCTTGTGAAACAGTAGGTGTAAGCGATACAGGTATAGGTAGAGAAGTCGGCAACCAAGGAAGAGGAGGTGCCGTAGGAACATTTACATTAACCACAGGAGGTACAGGAGCTTGATTCTGAGGGGCAGGAGCAGGAATACCAGGTTGTCCAGCAACCGGCAATTGAACATTTGGTACAGGTGGAGCCGTAGTACCCTGTGCATACGGTGGTGGTGACCGTAACAAGTAAGACAACAGAGGATCGTTTTCGGGGTCCTCTACTATCTTAGTCATACTCGATGGCAAGGCTGGATAGCACTTATCTATCGCTAAGCTACGCTCTCTAGTAGCTATCTCCATTGCTTTCTCAGACTCGTTATCTTGCAGCTGCTTAGCCGCTTGTTCTAAAGTTAACTCTTGCTCTTTCTGTTCATTTTTCAACCTTTTAATTTCTCTCTGTTTAGATTCTTTTCGCCAGTAACGGAAAGAATCAAACATTGCCGGCCGGGCTTTCTTCTTAAACAATTTCACTTCTAAATTGTCAAGGATTTCGGGTTCAAAACTACCATGCAGTGGCCAACTAAGGACACCATCCTTTTCAGTGTATCGGACCCATACCTCATTATACGATATAGGACCCACACCATGCTTACAGTAAAGATCATATAGAGAAGTCCCAATCGGAGGAACCAGACATGAGTCCTCCAATCGTGAATCACTGTTGCAACCAAAACACGACAACATACAATTTTTCCGACTTACCATTTTGTAATCCGGAACACAGAACAAACAACACAAACAGGGATGTGCACTCGAACCAAGAACTTAGGCCTACCAAAAGCGAACAAATGTATCGATACCCAAACTAAACCAATAGATTATCGTAACCAGAACAACCAGTGATAATCTTACGAAACCAAACCAAACCAAGAACCAAAAAGGATTTTAACAACCCTCACGAAGTAACCAGCTAGCAACCACTAAATACTTAACTGAGGCACTGAAGACGTCACCAAGGAGAAACCCGTCACGTTTCGCCGTACTAAGGACTGCACCTCGGGTCCAAGACAGGGCGACGGTCAAGGCAACGGACCACTGCAGCCGTCCTGAATGGGAACCCTCGTGGAAGAGAACGTCGGGCCACTTTTGCGATATGCCGGGATCGATGAAGTGGGGCGCCTCCCTCAGGAATCTTCACACGAAGCTTCTCGAACTCTTCAGGCTTTTGGACCGGTACCGAATGACGTCGCCCCACATTGGGCGCCAATTGGAGTTCTGGACTTTTTGGTTCCGTCCAGAGGTGTCAGGTAACAACACCCGAAGACCCCGGAGTTCCACCTGTCTCGGTGCACAAATAAACAGAAACACGGGCTTCTCGATGGTGGCGTCAAAGACCAAAGGTTTATTACTGCAGGGACACAGAAGTCACAGAAACTACACACGGGCAGATTCTAGGAGCCTGTTCGATTTGTACAAAGAGGGTTGCTCCTTATATACTAAATATTGGCCTTCAGGCAAATTCTTCACATGTTAGTACATTCCCAAACCTTTGTGTCCTAAACAATAAATATTTGGCGTTGCACAGGAATCGTCGACAATATCTGATGTCAAAACATTACGAACGAGGCGTTCCCACTTTTCCATCATAATCTCATGTCAACTTTTCATTCAAGACCCGGACCGCCTCATCGTAAATTTCGTTACCTCCCCCTAATAAAGGCCCAGAAGGAAAGGAGCAGAGCCAGGTGCAGAAGATAGAAAAGCAGGATAAGGGATGTTTGTGGGTTGTAAATGGGCAAGGCTACCGGCTTCGGCCGCCTAATCATGATCAGGCCAACGACCACAAGAACCAGTATAGCAGGACTGGCCTCGGGCAGAGGAGGCAGCCTTTGTCGAGTCATGCAGCTACAGCGTGTTCTGTTCCAAGGTGCACGTGTCACTAGAAAGGTGAATCGCCGGCTAAGGCTACGTGTCCTTAATCGAAATGAAGTAATCAAAGGTTATTGCGTATGTGAGGGCAAGAAACACAAAATGGCTGCCATGATCTAAGATGGATGCCATGGGTAGATCGGAGATGTGTTCGTAACAGGAGTACTCTTGCTCGTAGCATAGCGAAAACACCAGGATATGCTAAATGGATCATTTGCGGTTCGCTGATACCAATATTATGTATTTCCGACAATATTGAAAGCACGGGTTCAAATCGTCACGGAACCTCAGGTCCCCAGCAGATCCTGCTGCTGCAGGCGTACTTTTTTTTTTCTCCCAAAAAACGTGGCGGGTGGCACACCAGCCTCCTTGGTAACTTGCTTCTTCTGCTCCTTACTAGCAACTTTCTTGCTAGAGGAGCTACGGAGACCTTTTTTTGGGGCCATCTTCTTCAGAGCAGGTCAGACAGCAGGCCGCAGTTGCACGAATTGTAGAGTTGTCTGAGGCCAGACGTGACGTCGCGTGACGTTATGCTGCACACACACACCGCTGCAGGACTTCTTCCTGGCACTGGTGGTTCTCTTGAGTCTTGTGCACCTAAAAACAATGGAAGACAGAGGAACATCAGTTCAGTTATACAGCACAAAAAAATCGAAAAACACTGCAAAATCAGCACAATCCCAATCCATCCACGCCCTCCATAATGTTTAAATTCAAGACAACCCACGGAAAGACTAGGCCCATGCAAGACTCACTACCCCTGGGCATAAATAAAGGTTGAAAAGTAGGCAAAATGGTTGCAGGCCTAACAACAAAGCCTGCATTCAAAATGGCCACTTGCCTGCCAGCACATGGCCAGTGCCTGTAGCTGCACTCAAAATGGCCACCAGCCACATGGCCTGTCCCTCCCCATGAACACCCCCAAAAATCGAAAAAGACTGCAAAATCAGCACAATCCCATTCCATCCATGCCCTCCATGATGTTTAAGTTCAAGACAGCCCACAGAAAGACTAGGCCCATGCTAGACTCAAATACCCCTGGTGAAAAGGCCACAAGTACAGGCCCAAAAAACGAAAATCACTGAAAAATCAGCACAATCCCATTCCATCCATGGCCTCCATGATGTTTACATTCAAGACAACCCACAGAAAGACTAGGCCCATGCAAGACTCACTACCCCTGGGCATAAATAAAGGTTGAAAGTAGGCAAAATGGTTGCAGGCCTAACAACAAAGCCTGCATTCAAAATGGCCACTTGCCTGCCAGCACATGGCCAGTGCCTGTAGCTGCACTCAAAATGGCCACCAGCCACATGGCCTGTCCCTCCCCATGAACACCCCCAAAAATCGAAAAACACTGCAAAATCAGCATAATCCGATTCCATCCATGCCCTCCATGATGTTTAAGTTCAAGACAGCCCACAGAAAGACTAGGCCCATGCTAGACTCAAATACCCCTGGGGAAAAGGCCACAAGTACAGGCCCAAAAAACGAAAATCACTGAAAAATCAGCACAATCCCATTCCATCCATGGCCTCCATGATGTTTAAATTCAAGACAACCCACAGAAAGACTAGGCCCATGCAAGACTCACTACCCCTGGGCATAAATAAAGGTTGAAAAGTAGGCAAAATGGTTGCAGGCCTAACAACAAAGCCTGCATTCAAAATGGCCACTTGCCTGCCAGCACATGGCCAGTGCCTGTAGCTGCACTCAAAATGGCCACCAGCCACATGGCCTGTCCCTCCCCATCAGGGCCGTTTCTGCCATTAGGCAGGACTAGGCGGCCGCCTAGGGCGGCAAAATGTACAGGGCGGCAAAAAACACGCAGGCAGCAGCACCTAGAAGTGGAGTGCAAGCGCACCATTCTTTATCCTTGTACTAGTACATTGTTGCTCCGCAGTGCAGTGCACCCTAGCTTAGTGGTGGTTTGTGGCGCGAGTGGAGATGAGCGCACGGGCGGTACACACTAGTATTCTATCATGTGCGGGTCCCTCCCCTGGGCCGTCAATCTAGTAGCGCGGGATAGCGCTACCAATGATGGCCCTAGGCATCATCATTTTGGCCAATCCTCGAGCGGTGATTGACTTCCAGGCCCGACGACCTGTTAACTGCTGCCAGTGCACCACAAGAACAACACAGACCTGTCCTGTCCGGTGGCCGGCTACTCCGAGTCCTCAGCTCCTGCTGGCCTTGCTTGAGATCCCAGAGTCTCGCAGTAGTAGTGCCGGTGGTAGCGCGGAGCATCTGACTGAGCTAAGGACAGCAGTGCATGAGCCTCTGAGCCTGCAAACTGCACGGACTTGCGCGTGGACGTGACTTTCTTTCACCCGAGCACAGGTGAGTAAGTTAGTTACCGCGCAGTTACAGTGAAGCGAATATTACGAACTTCATGCAGGCCTGCTGCGAATGTGCAAAATATTTACAGTACCTACTCTTAATTGAAAAGAGGCCTGTGAGCGCTCGTCCCGGTCCTCACGGCTCCAGAGACGGGGGAACATCTGTGAGATATGTCTGCGTGGGTTTTGTTAATTGTTTGTTTGTTGCAGCAGCAGGCCCTAATTCAAAAAGTTATAAAATGACCGGCATTGTGATTGGCGTCCGCCGCCCCAGGTCCAGGCGGCAGGCCTCGGCTCCAGTCAGTGAGGTGATAGAATCCTTCCACAACTGTGCATGCAGGCAAGGCTGGGTGGAGGTCAGGACACGGGAGAGGGGGGTCAAGGAAGGCCGTGAAGAGCGTGTGCCTTCCACTAGTTTAAAGTCTGAGGCCCTCCTTTCCTTAAGCTGTGCGCATTCCAGCAATGTGTTTAACTGTCTCGGCCTGGTCCTGGTGTCAAGAGTGAAGAGCACCAGTGCCAGGCTGAGTGTACACCTCTACTTGTACTTTGTACGCTTTTGTATCTTGCACACATGCCACTTTTTCCTCCTGTAAGGCACCGTTTGCTACCTCTTGTATTTTGTTTGCTCACAATTGTCACTTTTGCGTCATGTAACTTAACGTATGGCTTTGTAATCTGTTCACTAGTAATTTTCCCCTCATGTATCATTACTGTTCCCATTGTGAAGCGCTCTGACACCTTCAGGTAAAGTGTGTGCTATATAAAAACGCATAAAATAAATAAATAAAATAAAAGGAAGGCCGTGAAGAGCGTGTGCCTTCCACTAGTAGTTCAAACTCTGAGGCTCCCCTTTCCTTGAGCTGTGCACATTCCAGCAATGTGTGGAACTCTCTGAGCCTGGTGTCAAGTGCGCGGAGCGCCAGTGCCACAGCATTTCACCACTGCCAGCCCTTCTGTGGTATAAATTAAAAGATTTAGGAGGATTATGTAGGATAATTGGACTATGGATAGACCTCAATTGGAGGCTGTTCATCATGATTAAAGGTGGCTTGGGTCCTATTGCTTGAAAGAAAAAAATGCCCTGTTGCCCCTACAGTTGAGTACTAAAATCTAGCCACAATTGGTGCTTATTGGGCCATATAGCCTATGATGTCACAATGTGTGGCATTACAGTAAGTGACATCACAAGAAGTAACATCAAATAAGGTAAGATCCCACTCATTGGTTTTTATTAGGTATATATTATGAGTGCATTAAGCAAATAAGCACATTATTTGGTTCAACAGATTTTGCTTTAAGGTTGTCCTGAAAAAGTGGCACACCCAAAGCAAAATGTGGGCCTCGACTAATTAAAAAAAAAAAATGTTTAAACCCTGCCATAAAGAAATTGGTAATCAGGAGAAGCATGGTAGTACATCTGTCATGCTTAATTTGTTTCAAAGTCTGCGTTTTCTAATATTTAATGTTTGATGTGTTTTATCGTTTAATGTTGAATACAAGTTGTTTTATATCTGATGCATTAATTCTTCTATCCTGGATGACGGGGGGGGGGGGGCGAAAGTGATCGTAGTATAAGGGAGGGGGCAGCATTTTTCAATTCTCGCCTAGGGCGGCAAAACACCTAGAAACGGCCCTGCTCCCCATGAACACCCCCAAAAATCGAAAAACACTGCAAAATCAGCACAATCCCATTCCATCCATGCCATCCATGATGTTTAAGTTCAAACTAGCCCACAGAAAGACTAGGCCCATGCTAGACTCAAATACCCCTGGTGAAAAGGCCGCAAGTACAGCCCAAAAAAACGAAAATGACTGAAAAATCAGCACAATCCCAATCCATCCATGCCCTCCATGATGTTTAAATTCAAGACAACCTACAGAAAGACTAGGCCCATGCTAGACTCAAATACCCCTGGTGAAAAGGCCACAAGTACAGCCCCAAAAAACGAAAATCACTGAAAAATCAGCACAATCCCAATCCATCCATGGCCTCCATGATGTTTAAGTTCAAGACAACCCACAGAAAGACTCAGTCCACCCACCACTGAGTACCCCTGGGCAAAAGGCCCCAAAACAGCCCAAAAATCGAAAATTCCAACATTTTAGTTGCAGCAACTGTAATGCCCCAAACAAACTTACTTGTAAAATTTCTAATCCAACAGTGATCCAAAGAAAGTCAAAAATGCCTCAAATCCAAATATCCAGCAGCATCCACAAAAAGTAATCCTTCCAGCTCCAGATCCAAATGAAAAGTGACCAGGAGATGGACAAAGCACTGGGAGGAGCCTGCTGAACAGGAACAGGAAGTTGAAGACTGTGGGGCACTTCCTTCCTCCCACCCCCCTCCCCCCTCCCCAAAATGGACTCCTCGCTAAAAAAGTGCAGGCAAATGTCAACCTAAGGAGTTATTCAGATAAAAATCATCATTTCTAGAAGGTTTATGCTGCTTGCTGGTGGATTTCTTGTGCAGAATTGCAAATTTTATATTTTCGCTCGCCGCATCTCAAATCTCGCAATTGCGAAGTACCGCGAGACGTGATCTCGCCGTACTCGCGTTGACAAACTCTCGCTGGCAATCCGCGATGACGTTGCGCGCTCGCCAATTCCCGCGGGATCACACAGCAAGATCCAAAATGGCGCAGCACTCGCAAACTATCGAGAAAAACAACCCGGCAAACGATGATAAACGCCGCGCGCCGCAAAAATTGTATCACAAACGCCGCGCGCCGCAAAAAAAATCCGCTGCGTGCGAATTTGCGGATTTTGCGGGAAATTCGCAAATCTCGCGGATTGCGAATTTCCCAAAAATCCTCAAAATCCGCGAGCGAAACGGATTTTCCGCCCATGCTTACAGTTGGTGTCACCTCCCCTGTTCTGAAAGGTTCCAGGAGCTTCCCTCATTCTAGCTATGGGCAGGCTGGCAGGCTGGTATGGCAACATTGTTTAAGGATTCCAGCCAGCTTCTGGCTACTAGAGTGCGCCTACACAGACCACGCTGCAGTAGCAGGGGTCAGTGACAGCCATGTTGGGGGAAGAGAGCACCTGCACCCTGGCATTGATTAGCAATGGGAGGGAGCCCAGAGTCCTAAAGCCAACAAAAAGTAGGTGGGAAAAATGAGGCAAGGGCAAAAAATCACAGGGAAAGACCACCCTAGGGTTGACAGGTCTAACATGCGTCCCCCCCAGCTGAAAGTGGGGAGAGCTACCCAACCTCTAGGGAGTTCTTGTCACTAAGGTGGAAAAACCGGGAGAGACCGTCAGCATTGGCGTGGTCAGCTCCGGGCCGATGTTCCACCCTAAAGTCCATCCCCTGTAGGGAAATGGACCACCTTAGCAACTTTGGGTTTTCGCCTCTCATCTGCATGAGCCAGCGAAGGGGTCGGTGGTCGGTTTGAACCAGGAAGTGAGAGCCAAAAAGGTACGACCTCAACTTCTTCAAAGCCCATACCACAGCGAAGGCTTCTCGCTCGATGGTACTCCATCGCTGTTCCCGAGGGAGGAGTCTTCTGGAGATAAAGGCCACAGGTTGGTTTTGGCCATCATCGTTGAGTTGCGATAGCACGGCACCTACGCCATGCTCTGAGGCATCTGTCTGCACGATGAATTCTTTTTGGAAGTCTGGAGTGGCCAGCACCGGAGCGGTGCACATCGCGCGCTTCAGTGTTTCAAATGCCTCCTGGCAAGCAGCCGTTCAGATGACTTTGCGTGGCTGCTTTTTGGACGTCAACTCGGTCAAGGGAGCCACGATGGTGCCATAACCCTAGACGAACCTGTGGTAGTAGCCAGTGAGGCAGAGGAAAGCTCGGACCTCAGTCTGAGTTTTGGGGGCTTCCCAGGCCATGATGGTCTCAATTTTGGCCTGGAGGGGTTGCACCTTACCTCCGCCCACCAAGTGTCCCAGGTACACGACAGAGCCCTGTCCAATCTGGCACTTGCTAGCCTTGATGGTCAAGCCAGCACGTTGCAAAGCCTGCAGCACCTCCTGGAGATGCTGCAGATGGGCCCCCCAGGTGCTACTGAAGAGAGCTATGTCATCCAGGTACGCCGCTGAGAAGGACTCCAGGCCAGATAGCACCTGGTTCACCAACCGCTGGAAGGTGGCTGGAGCATTCTTGAGCCCGAAGGGCATCACTCGAAATTGAAAGTGACCCTCGGGGGTGGAGAACGCTGTCTTCTCCTTTGCTCTATTGGCCATGGCGTTCTGCCAGTACCCTGATGTCAAGTCGATGGTGCTGAGGTACTTGGCTGCACCCAGCCGGTCAATCAGCTCGTCTGCCCGTGGTATCAGGTGGGCATCCGTCTTGGTGACAGAATTCAACCCCCGATAATCCACACAGAACCGAAGTTCTGGTGTGGTGCCCGGTGGAGCTGCTTTCAGCACCAACACAACCGGACTAGCCCACGGGCTGCTGGAGGGTTCGATCACACCCAGCTCCAGAATCTTGGTCACCTCACCCTGGATGCTGTTCTTTACTTTATCGGACAGCCGGTAAGACTTGTTTTTCACTGGCGGGCTGTCCCCTGTGTCCACATCATGGGAACACAGATGGGTGATTCTAGGTGTGAGGGAGAACAACGAGGCGTGCTGCGCCAAGACCTGGCAGCAGTCCCTCTGTTGCTCTGGGGTCAAGGACAGGGAGAGGACAACTCCCTCCACTAAACCATCTGTTTCTTGAGCCGCTAGAAGGTCAGGAAGAGGATCACTTTCCTCCTCTTCGCTCCCATCCGTCACCATGAGGAGAGCCAGCTCTGATCGCTCATGGTGAGGCTTCAGGCGGTTGACGTGGAGCACCCTATGGGGTTGACAGGGGATCTTCAAGTCAACTAGATAGGTGGTCTGGCCTCGACGTTCCACAATCTCGTACGGACCAGTCCACCGGTCCTGGAGGGCACTAAGCTCCCCAGGCTCCATGACCCACACCTTCTGTCCAGCGTCGAACTCTACCGTCCGAGTGTTGCGGTCATACCACTCCTTCATGACGGCTTGGCTAGCCTCCAGATTGTCTGAGGCTTCCTTCCACAGCTTGGCCATCTGGCTGTGGAATGCCAGCATGTAGCTGACAACATCATGGGGAAGCGTCTTTGAAGTCTTCTCCCAACCCTCTTTGACCAGACTGAGGGGTCCCCTAATGGGATGGCCATAGAGCAATTCGAAGGGGCTGAACCCGACTCCCTTCTGGGGTACCTCGCGGTACGAGAACAGCAAGCAAGGGAGGAGGATGTCCCATTTCCGCCTCAGGTCTTCTGGCAGACTCCGGATCATCCCCTTCAAGGTCTTGTTGAAGCGCTCTACGAGCCCGTTAGTCTGGGGGTGGTAAGGAGTGGAGAACCGATAGGTCACTCCGCACTCCTTCCACATGGCCTGCATGTAGGCCGACATGAAATTTGTGCCCCTGTCCGACACCACGACCTTGGGGAATCCCACTCGGGTAAATATCCCCATCAGGGCCCGCGCCACCACAGGTGCAGTAACGGTCCTGAGAGGGATGGCCTCCGGGTACCGTGTGGCGTGGTCCACCAACACCAGAATGAACCGATGTCCGGCAGAGGTCGGAGGGTCCAACGGCCCAACGATGTCGATTCTGACCCGCTCGAAAGGGGTCCCGACCACCGGGAGTGGTTCCAATGGGGCCTTCAATTTGGTCCCCGTCTTGCCACTGGCCTGGGAAGTCTTGCAGGTCTTGCAATAGGTGTCAGAGGCAACTCTCATCCTAGGCCAATAAAAATGTGGGACTAGCCTTGCAAAGGTCTTGTCCTGGCCCAGGTGTCCGGCTAAGGGTATCTCATGCGCCAGTTCCATCAAAAAGGCCCGGTAACACTGGGGGACCACTAAAGCCCTTGAAGATCCATGCACCGGAACCCTTGGCTCACTATACAGGAGGCCATCCTCCCAATACAGGTGGTAACTGCCGGTCTCTTGGTTGACTGCTTGGGCTTTGGCCTGTTGCCGCATGCCTTCAAGCGTGGGGCACTCCTTCTGCGCCCGACAGAATTCCTCTTGGGTAGGCCCTCCTTCCACATGCCACTCGGCAAGGGTTGGCAGGTCCCCCACGGGAACGACATCCACCTCCACGGACTCCGGGGTTACCTCCGCGGGCTCCCCATCCATCACACAGGGTGTGTCTTCCACAACACTCTCCTCTGGACCGACAGTGGGTTGGGCCGTTGTTTCAGGCTCCAACCCGGGTTGAGCTTCTTGCCGGGCAGCCATGGACCGTGTGACTACGCAAGTCCACCCTGGTAATCCCAGCATCTCAGTGTGGGCCTTAAACTCCACTTCCTTCCAGGTGGTATGTTGAGGTCATTACCAAGCAGACAAGCAGACAGTCCACAGGCAAGGCAGGGCTGATCGCAACTCTCAGCGGGCCTGACACTCCTCCCCATTCAAAGGGAACTTGAGCCACAGGATAGTAGCTCATACTGCCGTCAGCCAACACGGCCGGATGGTACACATCAGGAACAACCTGCTCAGGGTACACCAGCCGCCTCACTACAGTGGTCATGCTGGCTCATGTGTCCCTCAGAGCATCCACCTCCTCCCCATTGACCTTCACCCTCTGCTGGTACTTAGCAGTATTCGATGGTAAGGGCGTCACAGGGACCATCTCTCTATCCCCGAGTGAAACCAGGGTCAGGCCTGTCCACTCCCCTTCCCTATCTAGGGGCAGCTCCAACCCAAGCGCTACGCTAGCCATCCCGGGACTCTTGCCACCAGTGGGGGCTGGGGTCGTTTGCGACACTGGGCATCTCCCTTGTAGTGTCAGACCTCTCCGCACTCATAGCACGGACCACTTTTGGCTGCTGACTCTTGTCAGGGTAAGTGGGTTTTGGGGAACGGTTCTGAGGTGGGGCACCTACTCCTTTCCCAAACTGTCTAGTTTGTGGGCCTCGTGAGAACTCCGTCTTTTATCTCCCCCCTCTTTCTTCTGAGGGGCGCCCTGTCCGCCTTTTGGGCCATCTCCCCTGGGGCCCTTGTGTGACACCCGGGTGCTGACCCAAATATCCGCCTCCTCCGCAAGCTCACGGGAATCAGTAAGCTTGCGGTCCACCAAATGTTGGCGCAACTCCAGAAAACACTTATCCAACAGGTGCTCTCTCAAAAAAGGTTATACAGACCCTCAAAATCACGCACCTCGCTGCCACGCACCCAACCATCCAGAGCCTTTCGGGCATTTTCAAAAAAATCCACCCAATTCTGCATGGACAGCTTATGGCTGCCACGAAACCTCTGGCGATACCTTTTAGGGTTGAGGCCAAAATGTTTGATAAGCGCCTCCTTCATGGGGGAATACCTAAACTGGTCTGCCTTCTCCAAATGCAGGAGTGAGTCCCTGACGTCAGGAGGTATATACCGGTACAAACCACCTCCCCAGTGTTTCTCAGGCACCCCATGGGCAGTCAAGGCCACTTCATATGCCTCCAACCACCTGGTAATGTCATCCCCCTTGGTGTAGCTCGCTATCACCTCCTTAGGTAACCAGAATCTGGGCTCCTGCTGAGCCCCTGGTACGCTGCCAGCACATTAGGACTCCCTGGCGCACTCAACTGCAATGCTTGCAGCTCCAGTTCCTTGAGCTGAAGCTCGTGCGCCAGCTTCTTTTCTTCCATAGCAAACTGCTTATCTTCCCTTTCTCTCTCCCTCTCGTGCTCTAACTTGGCATGCTCCCACTTCAATCGCCTCTCCTCCCTCCTGTCCTCGTACTCCTGCGGTGACACACTCTCCCTAGATACACTTCTCCCCGCCCCGGAACGTCTTCCTGGCAATATATTGTCTGACATGTCAATGTTGAGCAGGCCTGGGTCTTCCTGAGTGTCCGCCTCCCCGTGTGTGACCTGTTCCCCATCCTCTTCCTCCTCTTCTGGGTGGGCCCTTACCCATGCCCTCAAGGCGGTACGGAGCTCTTCTTTTACAGCTCTAGTCCCCACAGGCACCCCCATCCCCTGACAAAACTCCCTTAACTGCACTACTGTGTACCTATCAAGGTCAGCCAGCTGGAACTCCATTCTGTCAGGTGGGGACCTAGATATCCTGGAAGAAAAATTCTAGGACGTGGGCAACAATACTGGTTCAACACACTTTGTTGCAGGCTAGACAGTGGTGAGCAATTGGGTTTGCTTGAAGCACGACAGGTGTCCAATTAATTGCAGCACACCCTGTCCCACTGGAGGGTGTTAAGTAGCTACAGGTCCTGGATCCCACCGCTCGCCACCAATGTAAGAACTGGGACCACCAGCTCGCCGGGGGGTAGCATGGCTCGAACAGGAAGGCAGCCAGGGGCTTGCGTGTAAAGCAGCCACTTAACACACACATCCCATGAAACACACAGTGGCGCAATAATGGAGACCACACCAGTAGTTGTATTTGAAAAATCAAGATCTTTTATATCTTTTCAATTAGAGCAATGCATTGGTAATTCATTAGCATTTCAGGTAAGCATTTCCTGAGGCAGTTGCAGAAATACTTATCCTTAAAATAATAATCAGCTCATTTAAGCCGTTCAACATTAAAAAACCTGGAGGATCCTACAAGAAGCGACTATAGTATTGCATTAAACTACCACATAGTAATAAAACATTTCAGCAAGTACTTTTCAGTATAACAAAGAACTTCGAGGAACACAGCCGTTAGTCATCAACCACAAGCCTTTCTTCTTGTGAATTCTGATCGTTTTGCGACCCAGATCAGATCATCAGAATACTATAGAAGTCCACCCCTGTAAGAAAATTCAGTACAGTGAAGTGAATGTCCCTCTCATTTCAGGCTTGTAAATATGGTGCACTATGAACATTTCAGGCTGTAAATATGGTGCACTATGAACATTTCAGGCTTGTAAATATGGTGCACTACGAACATTTCAGGCTGGTAGATATGGTGCACTATGAACATTTCAGTTCAGAGGGGAAAGTGTTTACTCCTCCAACCTCCAAACTCTTGTGGCACATTAGAATGGGGCCAACAGGGCCCAGTCTCAGTTAACCCCGGGGGAGGGGCGACCTCGGGCCAACTCGGCCTACCGCCCTCCTCCCCAGGGGGTTACCTCTCTTCTTCGGCCCTCCGGGGCCCTTGCGGAGATGCTGCTGCAGGCGAGAGGGGCTTGGTCCCTCCCGTGGCCTCACTCGGCCCGGCGCTGGGAAAGCGGCCAGCTGGGGGGCAGCGGCGCTCGGGGCGGCCGGTCGGAGGGGGGCTCCAGGGCTCCACGGCCCCCTCCGGGAAGAGTCGGCGCTTCCCCGGGTGCCGGGCCTCGAGGCAGAAGGCTTGTTCTGGGCAGCCAATGGCTGCGCGGCTTGGAGGGGGCGTGGCCAATGACAAGGCCGGAGTCCCCATCACGTGCTGCAGGCAGGGGGAGGATTCAGGCCTAGTGCAGCCTGGTGATTACGATGCGGTAGCCCTCTCCTGACACCGGGGGCCGCTGAGGGGGGATCAATGGCGCGTCCCTTCACCAGAGCGCCGGGACAGTCGAAGGAGGATAATTTCCGGCCCAGCGCGGCCTCTCAGGGTTTCCGGCAGCCCTCTCCTGGCATATGGGGGCCGCTGAGGGAGGAGTACCCGCGACCTCTGAGGAGATTCCTTGATGCCTCAGGAGGGCGCAGACGACTCCGGGCCGTGGCGGTGAGTGGGGGGATGCTAGTGCCTCTTGGAGGCAGGGCCCAGGCACCGCAGCGCTCGCTCGGGGGGCAAACCAGACTGCTCAGGAGAGCGCTTGGTGCAGGGCAGCCCAGCGCTTTGGGGGAGATGCTTCTCAGCGCTGTGCAGGGCCACAGTATACAGCGCGTGGCCAAATAAACAGCAGACAGTGCTGGCAGGAGGGTAGGCAAACAGTTCAGTCATGGGGGGAGATCAGTGAGGCAAGGAGGGCCCACTGCAAGCAGGGGGGGTGCGCAGGGTAGCACAGTCCAGTACCTGGTCAATCCCCCAGCAGTCTCTGGTCACAGGAAAGAAGTTTTCTTGGCGCTTGGATGGTTCTGCACCCTTAGATGGTTGTTTCTTGAAGTTGCTAAGGAGAGGGGGGGGTTGAGTTGAAGGCTTGAAGAGTTTCTCCTCAGTCACTGCAGATGGACCCTGGGGTTCCCTACCACTGGGCCAGATCAGGGGGCTAGCTTAGGACACCTCACCCAGCTTAAGAGGCAGCACCTAAATCCTGCCACTCCCAGTAGCATAGGTTCCTAACTAGGCCCTCCCGCCTAAAACTCCTGCGTGGGTTCCCCAGGTCAGTGATGCCCCAACTGACTAGAAAGTTTCCCTCCCTTTCCTTATATAGCGTCAGTTGACAGTTGGCAGTGGCAGTTGGTGTCACCTCCCCTGTTCTGGAAGGTTCCAGGAGCTTCCCTCATTCTAGCTATGGGCAGGCTGGCAGGCTGGTATGGCAACATTGTTTAAGGGTTCCAGCCAGCTCCTGGCTACTAGAGTGCGCTTACACAGACCACGCTGCAGTAGCAGGGGTCAGTGGCAGCCATGTTGGAGGAAGAGAGCACCTGCACCCTGGCATTGATTAGCAATGGGAGGGTGCCCAGAGTCCTAAAGCCAACAAAAAGTAGGTGGGAAAAATGAGGCAAGGGCAAAAAAGGCCACCCTAGGGCTGACAGGTCTACCACTTTGGTTGTGCTGAGTGGTCCTTTGGTGGTGCTGAGTGATGCTGTGGTGGTGCTGAGTGGTGCTGTGGTGGTGCTGAGTGATGCTGTGGTTGTGCTGAGTAGTACTGTGGTGGTGCTGAGTGGTGCTGTGGTGGTGCTGAGTGGTGCTGTGGTCATGCTGAGTGATGCTGTGGTGGTGCTGAGTGGTGCTGTAGTGGTGCTGAGTGATGCTGTGGTGGTTCTGAGTTGTGCTGTGGTGGTGCTTAGTGGTGCTGTGGTTTTGCTGAGTGATGCTGTGGTGGTGCTGAGTGATGGTGCTGTAAGTGCCTGACTGTTGAAGCACTTCTAGTGGAGATGTGTGATATTTTTAAAAGAAACATAAAACAGTGGCTCTTTACTTATTTTATTTATTTATTTATTTTATGCGTTTTATATAGCGCGGACTTTATCCGAAGGTGTCAAAGCACTTCACAATAGGAACATAACTGATACATGAGGAGAAAATTACAAGTGAAGAAATTACAAAAGCAAACGTTAAATTATGCCTGCAATATCGTAATCCCGGGACACAGTATGCTGCTCTGTGCCACGGCTATACCTACTGTGGCTACAAAAAGTGTTCTTTTCAATTACTGAAAAATTGTATTTTGCTGCTTATGTCTTTACATCCATATATACAATACAACAACTAACATTACACCTACAACGAACAAGGACTATTGGCTTTGTCAATGGTTGCTAGTTGAGCCGCGCACCACTCTCGGGCTCACCTCCTGCTCCCCCTTTCACAATGCGCGTGCACTCCCACCACCCCTCCCTTTTGTTCTCTATTCGCCTCCCGCACCCATGCGGTCTCTTGGGCTCTGCGGGCACAGCCATGGTCTGCAGCACACTATGCTAAGCACAGATTTTAGCGTAAATGTTTAAATAGTAAATCCTTTTCTTCCTCTTTTTCAAAACTTGTACCGCCCTGCCCCGCAAATAGCCTCTATATAAAATGAAACACTATGGTGCAAAGCATCGCACACTGTCGAAAAATGAGCATGGTGCACATTTAAGTAGCAGACAGCAAGAAGTTCCAAAAGCAAAAGAGAGGCTTTTTTTCCTGAAAGCTGCACAAAGCAGTAGAAGAATAAAACCGAAGTATAGTTATGCGAACCTACCAGGGGATGGTGAAGCGGTGACACGGCAGTGCAGTACGGTGAAACGGCAGGGCAGAGCAGAGTGTTGGAGCGGAACACAGTGACGGAGCAGGCTCGGGACGTGGAAGGGGAAGCAGAATCTTCCGGGGCGGCGCAGGAGGAGGTAGAGGCAGACGTGGGAGCTGGCGGACCGGCACTAAGGAGGCCAGGGAAACCAGTAAACCAATGTGTGATCCAGAGAAAAGCGGCAAGTGAAAAGAGGCAAAACTTGTAAAACCTGGAACATTGGAAATAGTAGAGAGCTGGGCAAAGCTGCAATCGTTTTTTTTTACTAAAAGGTGGGGGTTGAATGCTGATTGCGGGGAAGCGGAGTGCTGAAAGCATTGTCAGGCCCCTTTGTAATTGAAGCTCACGGCCTCGCGGCCGTGAAAGTGAAAGCAGGCTGTAATTAGGGGGGAGGAGAAGTGAGGCCGAGCGCGCACTGCGCCCGCTGGGAAAGCAACAGATGCCTGTGGGAGGGAGGCTGATGGCTTTGATGTGGACGCGCTTTCCGCACGAGTGCACCACACGAACTGTCCGAAATCCGCAATGGTTTAAGACCTTGGTTTGCCCACTATACTCTTGTCTATTGATCCCCTGTGGGATATAATAGTCTCGACCTAAAAAGAGGAGCAAGAATGGTTACATTCCATAAACATAGGGGTGTTATCTTAACCCCTTGCATGCTCGTGGCGGAACCATTCCGTCACAAGCCATGGTGGTGCTGGTGACGGAATGGTTCTGTCACGGCCCAGCCGCCGCGCCTGCGCGGTGCTGATTTTGCGCCTACGCTGAGCGTTCTATTAGGTGGGCGGGGCCGTGGCGGAACCATTCCGTCACAAGCACTGCTCCACCGCGGCTCGTGACGGAGTGGTTCCGTCACGAGCATGGCGGCGCCGCGCGCCCCCCCCCACCCCTAGCGCCACAGCGGAATTACCGCCGCGGCCAATGGGTTAACACAGAAATAAGCATGCACAGTCACACCAAGACATACACACCTGATACATAAACACACACACACTCTGAAGTAGACACACAAACTCACACCAAGATGCACACACCAGATACACACACATACACACCCAAACACACACCAACACGCACATACCTGATACACAGACACACAGAAATAAACATGCACACTCAGACCTACACTAGCACACCTACACTTCAGATACAAACACAGCAACATAAACACACACTGACATACACCACGCACATAAACATGAACAACACAATGACCTGCACACACAAACACGTGCTTGCGTGGGCACGCCACACTCATGAAGAAAACATGCAAATGCCTCTTTTTGGGGCAGAAAAAATGCTCCCTCTGGCCGTTACAGCGTGGGACGTGAGAATTAAGTGATAAATGAGCTTTCTTAATTTCGTTTTTTTTGTTTTTTTTACAAATTGAAGAATCCTTATAAAAGGTACAAGCTGACACAAAAATATTTGAAACTTGCAGAGTTTCAAAATAGATTAGGCTTGCATAAGTGGCATGTTAGGTTAAGGGAGGTTAGTTTGAGCTAGGAAATGTCATGGCTTCGTTAGAAGGTAAGTTAGGTTAGGGTTGGGTAGGCTAAAATAGGTTAGATTATGCCACAATAGGACAGGATAGGCTAGAATGTCAGTTATTTTAGGTTTGAGTGAGGTAGATTGCGTTAAGCTTGGTTAAAAGACAGGTTAGATTAAGGAAGGTTAGTTTTGGGTGAAGGCTGGGACAGGTGAGGTCAGCTGCTAGGTGGAGGGCAAACTAGGGTTGGTTAGATAATTTATGTTACATTTTGAACTACGTTTGGTTACATTAGGGTAGGTTAGGTTTGGGCTTGGTAAGAAGATGTGCTAGGTTAAGAGAATTTAGCTTGGGGGAAGGATAGACAAGGTGAGCTCATATTCTAGGTTAGAGGGTAGGTATCCAACTACGATCAGTTATCTTGCATTAGGTTAGGAAAAGTTAGGTTAGGCGTTGTTAGAATAAATGAGAGATAAAGAGGCGTAAGCCAAGGCAATGTGGGTTAGGTTGAGTTAAGTTAGGTGAGTAGAGCAGCAATATTTGTTTTTCGAAAGATGTGTTAGGTTAAGGGTGGATCGAGTGAGTAAAGGACTAGGCTAGATAAGGTCCAGTGCCTAGGTTACAGGGTGAACTAGGTTAGGTTAGGTTTGTTTGATATGTTTGATTAGGTTAAGGACAGTTAGGTTAGCCTGGATTAAATATATGTGTGATTAAGAGAGGTTAGATTGGGTGTGGCTGCTATGTTAGTGGGTAAGGTGGTTTAAGTTGGTGTTGGTTGGGTTAAGGTGCGTTCAAAAGTCTGGCTTTGTTAGGGTTGGTTTTGTTATATTTAGTTAGAAGACATGTTAAGTTAAGGAAGGTTAGATAGGGGGTAGGCTAGACTAGCCGAGGTCAGCTGCCAAGGTCACAGGGTACCAAAAAAGTAAGATTTACCTATGCCTCTATGTACATGATTGCAACATTTAATGTAACTCAAAGAGAAAACCACACTGTTAGTTAACTCAGACAATTGATTTATGTCAATTATTTTTCGAAACTTATAAATTGTCCATGATTTACGGTAAGAGAAAAATACATAGCCAACTTTACATTGAACAACAAAAGAAGATTTTTGCAAAGGAAAAAAGCACAACAAACAACGTGTAAACCATAATTGTGTGAATTATAGTGAACATATCACCAAAAAGTGCATATACATTGTACACAGTGATTGAGCAATTGTATCAAAACAGTAAACAACAGACTTTCATAAATTATAATGAGATAATGAACAGATTTGGGGGTACGTCTTATTCAATACCTGCCCAACTTCCTGTAACACTATTTATTATGGAATTATAATTGTGTGAATACAGGAAAAAGGAAAACCCAACATCAATTAGGACATGCCAATAATTTTGGGCAAAACAATGATGCTAAATGCCAACGCGTTTCGAATGCCAATGTATAAATCATCGGATTCTCATCAGGGCGTGGAGTTTATCCGTTGGTACTGTTTGGGGAAAGAGGACAAGGAATTTGATTAGGAGAATGAACATTAAAATTACGGAAGCTTTTTCCATATGAATGCATCGTCTGATGCAGCATAACTTATGCGACCAAAGAATTACGGTCGTTTGGGTCTTTTAGGAAATAGTCATCATATGCCGTGGGAGTCGACCTGCAATGTAGTGACATTGGCTTGGTAAGTATTTGTAAAATAAAATACAGGCAGGCACTGATACGTGCATGCATTTATGCAGATTACCTCTGTGTCTGGAGCGGCCGCTCCGAGGTCGAGGCCGGGAGGATGCGGTTCTTAGTTCAATAATGTCCCTTTATAAGAATCTAAAAACACAAGGGGATTGTGTGTTAGCGAGGGCGCGTGGTGTGTCTTATGCCCCGGAAAAATAAGGAAAAGGTGAATCTCTTACTTTTATCCAAGGATTTGGAAGACGAAATGTATCTTCACCGTATTCTGTGAAAAAAACGGAAAACAGGCGGGGAACTGATCAATGCCCTGTTTCTAGTTAAACCCAACAGAGAAGAAACAAATTCGGTTGTACGCCGTGCGGCGTCTTACCGTGAATTTTGACCCTCAGTGCCTCGGGTCACCCGTCTGCTTGAAGGGAAAACGTCTTGATCAAAAATGATTCCTATGGGGGAGGGGAACCAAGCAGGTAAATGCCCGGTAACGCCCGAGAAAGCGCGTGTATGTGCGCCAGTTCAAAAGCGGGTCTTACCTTGGGTTGTTGGATGACAGCTTTGTGTTTTCGAAATTGGGATGGACACAACAGCTAGCCGCCGCGAGTGAAATAGACTAAGTTGTGTCTGTTAGTCACATGGTGTCGGGAGCCAACCAGCGCGAAGGGCCCTCTCGCTAGGGATTGTGGGATATGTAGTTTGTAGGAACATTTGATAAGAACCAATGATGGGAAGCCAGTTATATTCTAGTGACTTCACTAAGCACATTTAGCCCGTTGTTAACAGTATTGAATTTCATAATGAGGTAGGCCTCCTTGCGTAGTAGCGCCGCCTCAATGTCCTGTACATACTGTTTAGGATCCGCCCATGTAAGGACCGTCCATTTGAAATCATTTTCCCCATGGTTATGACTTGTGAAATGTTCAACCATGGGTGCAGAACACACTTTTTTCTTTATTCGAGATCGGTGTTGTGTGATACGTGAATTTACAGGTTGACAAGTTTTGCCTATGTACACTTTGTCACAGGGACAAACCACGGCATAGATGACATTTTTTGTACGACAATTGGTAAACATCTCATGCTTCCAAATGACCCCGTCATGGTCAAATGTGTTACCTTCGAAGGTAGAGGAACACGATATACAATTGCCACACTTGTGATGCCCGCTTATGGGTTTTAGGTTCCATTGCGAAATCAGATCGCTTTTGGGTTTTGGAATGTAGCTGTCTGCTCTAATCAGTTGTTGACCAATGCTTTTATTTTTGCGCATGGCAAAAATGGGCTTTTGTAGGGGACTTGGTAAATCTTCCAATAGGTGCCAATTTTTCAAAATGATACGTTTGAACTGATTTGTGTGTGCTCCATAAGTTGTGACACACACCAGCTCAGTCAGTTCATTTTTTTCTTTTTTCACCAGGAGATTCTCCCTAGCGGTGCATCTGGCACGTTTTTTAGAATGGTTAAGAAGTTTCTTTGGGTAGCCCCTTTTGGCCATTTCTGCGCAAAAATTTGTAGCATGTTGATCAAAGTCAGAAATTTCAGTGCAATTACTTCTTATTCTTAACAATTGCCCAAAAGGTAGATTTTCTTTCAGGCACTGTGGGTGCGAGCTTTTAAAGTGAAGGATGGGGGGGCGTGGCCAAGATGGCGGGCTGAGCGGTCGCACTTGCCGAGGGCTCCCGGACCCCTGAATTCCTGCATCGCTCGGAACCGCTGATTCCCCCCCGGATCACGCGGCCACTGAGCCTGGTGCTTGCGGCGGAGGTGTGGAGAGCCTGCTGAGCCTGGTTTGCGCCGTCGGGGACGAGATTTTGGCCGGTATTGCCCAGGTCGGACCCCGCTGTACGACCCGAGTGAGAGCTGGAAGCCGCGAGTCTCCCGACCCTCGGAGTGCGACGGGGCGACCGGCCTCTGAGGTGTGAAGCCCGCTGTGGTGCATGTGCTGTTGGAGTGGGATTTGGCGACGGCTTCGCGTGTGGCTGGGAGCTGTCCAGCAGCGGCTATACGGAGCGGAGCGGAGCGGAGCGGAGCGGAGGTGCAGAACGGTGGCGGAGTCGGCGCCACCTCGCTACGCCAGCCCGTGGCTTGACGTGGCCTGCTGGAGGAGGTCGCTTCGGCTGGTTATCTGTGCGGAATTGGGGACCGAGTCTCCCGAGGCTGATCTCTCCCTGAAGTGGCGGACACTGGTGACTGTCGCATTGTGACTTAGCCCCCTAGCCGGATTTCTGGTTCTCGGATCGGAGAAGGAGAGGGTCTCCATCTTGGGCGCTGTCCCTACGACACTATTGAGCGGCCATTTTGTGGAGTTCGGCCGGGCAGCCCGTCCCTCCTGGTGCTCTTTGTGTGGATCACCCCCGGCTGACATATAGCTGCTTTATCTGCTGTTCAGTGAGCCTCAGGGTCCGTTATTGTGCTACAATGTCGAATGCCAGGGGACAGCGGAGAGGCGACCGGACCTTGCCGGAAATGCTGGGAAGGGGCGCCCTGCGCAGCGGAGGCGCTCAACCGGCCGCGACTTCCCCGGCACCGACCAGGGGGGCAGAAGGTGGAGAGCCCCCGGTGACGAGGTCCTTTCTCGAGTCCCTGTTTAGCTCCTTGCGGGAAGACTTCCAAGCACTCAAGAATGAAGTGGCCGGGGAGGTCCGCGAAGTGAGGAGAGAGATGGACTCCCTGGGGGATCGGGTGAACACAGTGGAGGAAGCGGGCCACTCCAGGGATGAGGAGATCACCCATCTGCAGCAGGAGGTCCTACGGCTCCGGGAGCAACAGATTGAGCTACAGGCCCACGCCGAGGACCTTGAAAATCGGTCCAGGCGGAACAACATACGGGTCCGCGGAGTGCCGTCCGGTGAGGAGGGTGAAGACGTGACGGCATATCTGGTGGCCCTCTTCCGAGCGATCCTGGGTGAGCCGGAGGACTTTCGGATTCGCATCGACCGGGCGCACCGGGTGGGTCGCCCCCGCAGAGCCACGGCGCCCGCGCCGGACATTCTGGCCTTTCTCCCGGACTTTCCTTTGAAGGAGCGGATCCTCCGCGAGGCACGAGGACAGCAGCCTTATCGATTCCGGGACCATCCTGTGACACTGTTTCAGGACTTATCCACAGTCACGTTACAGAAGAGGAAATCCTTCAAGATCGCTACGGACTTCCTTCGCGAGCATGAAACGCAGTACTCCTGGGGGCACCCCTTCCGCCTGATTTTCAGGTGGAACGGTGTGTTACATCAACTTCGGTCCCTTCAAGATGTCTGCGCGGTGCTGGGCCTCACTGCAACGGACACGGATACCCCGGCCCCGCGACGGAGGCGCAGCACTCGTAACGGCTGGCAACGAGCTGAGGGGGGGGCCTCTCCCTCGGCGGAGCGCCCGGGCTCGCCTGCAATTCGGGCTGAAATGGCGGCTGCCATCCAGGAGGCCTCCAGAGTGACGGCGAACGGCGAGGTGGCCTTGACGGCCTGAACTCACTCCGGGGGGAGTCTATTGTAGCTCATTCTTATTGCAGGTGCGGGGTTTCGGGGGGTGGCACGGGAGGAAGGGCGAGTGCAGGAGGTGGTGGCTGGACGTCCACTAGGTTGACTTTCCACGGCCTTGCCCGTTTTGGGCCGGACTGGGACAATGTCTTTTTTGAAAAGTTTGGGAAGCGGGGGAAGGGGTCGGGGCGGACGGGCAGTTGTTTTGATTTTGGGACCTAGAGGGGGGGCCAGTAGCGGGGGGTGGTGTGGATTTGTTGGGGTAGGGGCGGGGGGGGGGGGTTTTGGTTGTGGGGTGTTGGGGTCCGGGGACTGTACTGTGCCAATGGTTGATTCAACGTCGCTCTGTTTTGAGGTCTCGAAGGGTGCCTTCTGTGTTTGCTGACGGGGCTTTGCCTTATGATATGTGCTCCCTGAACTCTCTCTTTGATGGCTCTTAAGGTGCTTACTCTCAATGTGAAAGGGCTGAATAACCCGGTTAAGCGGCGGGCAGTGTTATCCCTGCTGGAAAACTCACAAGCGGATATCTGCCTGTTGCAGGAGACCCACTTGCTGGCTAAGGACTGCTCGCGGATGCGAACCCCCAAGTTCCCCACACAGCTATTCTCCTCTAGCACTTCCAAGACGGTGGGGGTGGCCATTTTGTTTTCTAGAAGGTTCAGGGGCGAGGTTGTGAGCAAGGTGGCGGAGCAGAAAGGAAGACTCCTGGTGTATAGAATCAAGGTGGGGGGCTTAGCACTGACTGTAGGCTCCGTTTACTGCCCCAATGATCATCAGGACCAATTCTTACACAGGGCCCTGGACGACGTTGCATTCACCTCTGATAGGCACATAGTGTTGGGGGGTGACTTGAATCTGGTTTTTGACGCGGCGCTGGATAGGTCTGTGCAGCGGCGCCAGCAGTTGGGTGAGCTTTCGGGCTCGATTCGAACTCGACTTGCGGAGCTGGACCTGCATGACATGTGGCGCTGCCTCCAACCCACCACTCGCGCATACTCTTATTTCTCACACGCCCATAGATCTTATGCGCGCTTAGACCACCTCCTAGTGTCAGGCCCGCTGCTCCTTTTGGCCTCGAATGCGGACATGGGGGTCCTCTCTCTTTCTGACCACGCCCCAGTTGAAGGCGCTTTCGCTCTTCCGCCGGTGGCTCGGTCGAGGGGGGTTTGGAGGCTCCGAGATACGCTTTTGCACAGGCGGTCGGTGGTGGATCAGATCAGGGCGGCCATTTTGGCTTTTCAGGCCGTGAACGATAATGGGGATACCTCCCGCGCGACACAGTGGGCGGCCCTTAAGGCCGTGCTCCGAGGCGAGTTTATCGCGATTTCTGCCGCCGAGAATAGGGACCGGCAACTTAAGAGAGATGAGCTCACCCAGCAGGTGAGGGAGCTGGAGCAGGTTCATCACAGGACAGGTGCCCCCAGGGTGTGGAGGCAGCTGAAGGCGGCGCGGAAGCTCCTGGCAGCCCTAGATACGGATCGGG
This sequence comes from Lissotriton vulgaris, assembly GCF_964263255.1. Lineage (NCBI taxonomy): Eukaryota > Metazoa > Chordata > Amphibia > Caudata > Salamandridae > Lissotriton > Lissotriton vulgaris. Next base: position 2,005,634,433 of record NC_141693.1, on the reverse strand, counting down.
CGGAGTACGCGGTGCTCCGCCTGAAGCACAAATATTACACGGGAGGCGATCGGTGTGGGCGGCTCCTGGCTAACAAACTCAGGGTGCAGCACCAGCAGCACCGCGTGAAGGAACTGCTAGACCCGGCCGGAGGCAGAGTCACAACCGATGAACACATAGCGGATGTCTTCCGCGGCTTTTATGCGGACCTCTACTCCGGGGAACCCCCTTCGGCCCAGGCTGAGGGGGACTACCTGGACTCGGTTCCGCTCCCGTCGCTGACACAGGATCAGGCTCAGTATCTGGAACGTGACATACGTATCGAGGAGGTGGTCACGGCGATATCCCGGCTCAAACTGGGCAAGGCCCCGGGTCCGGACGGCTTCATCCCGCTGTTTTACAAAACCTTCTGTCAGGAACTGGCACCTCTGCTGACTCACCTCTTTAACTCCTTCGCAGACCCCGGAGCCATCCCCTCCGAATTTCTCCAGGCCACGATCTCAGTGATCCCTAAGCCGGGCAAGGACAGGACCGCCTGTGGGTCCTATCGTCCCATTTCGCTGCTGAACACCGATTTGAAGGTGTTCACCAGTATCTTAGCGGCACGCCTGGCGTTGCATCTCCCCGGCATGGTTGACTCGGACCAAGCGGGATTCGTGCCCGGTAGGCAAACGGTAGATAACACGAAGAGGGTGACGCACATTCTCGAGAAGGCTTCTAGGATCCCTGGAGAGAGGATGCTCCTGTCTATAGACGCGGAGAAGGCTTTTGACAGGGTGCACTGGCCCTACCTTGAGAAAGTCCTGAGCAAATTTGGGATAGGGGAGAAGTTTCGTCACCTGATCTTTAACTGCTACAGGTTCCCATCTGCGGTGGTCCGGGTGAACGGCGGCAGCTCTCGACCCTTCCCAATTGAACGGGGCACGAGACAGGGATGCCCACTCTCCCCTCTGCTCTTTGCTTTGTACATGGAGCCATTTGCCCAGAGGGTTAGGCAGAACCCTGACATTATCGGTGTCCAGATGGGCGGGTTTCGCCACGCGATTAGTCTGTACGCGGACAATGTCATTCTGACGCTGGATGACCCGCGGAGATCACTACCGGCCTGTGTGGAGGAACTGAACTTATTCGCTGACGTGGCGGGCTTTAAGGTGAACCTGGGTAAGTCGGCCGCCCTGGACATCTCGCTATCTGCTGCCACTAGAGTGGAACTGCAGAGGCTTTACCCTCTGAGCTGGTCCAAGGACCGGATCCCGTATTTGGGGATCCTGCTGGCGCCCTCCCTCCCGGAGATGGTTAAGGCCAATTACGCAGCTCTAGGCACGAAAATCAAGGAGGAACTGGGCCGGTGGGACAGGGGCACGCTGTCGCTACTGGGTAGGGTGGCCGCAGTGAAGATGACCCTTCTGCCTCAGGTGCTTTACCTCTTCAGAGCATTGCCGCTCCACCCTCCTGCGGGGTGGCTCGCGGAGACTCAGACTGCCATTGCACGATTCGTGTGGCAGGGCCGTAGGCCGAGGATCAAGAGGGGCATCGCTATGCTCTCACCGGAATCCGGAGGGCTGGGGATACCGGATTTACGGAAATATTTTCAGGCCGCTCAGCTCCGATACCTCGTGGAATGGAGCCGGTGGGAATCTGATAAACACTGGTTGTTCCAAGATCAGGCGGTGGCGGGTAGGACGCTGCAGGAAGTACCATTCTTGAGGCGAGCCCATCGGCCCCCCAATCTTTACGCGTCTTTGGTGACGCGGGTCCCGCTCCAGACGTGGGACTCGGTGGCTGCCAGATGCGAGTTAACTACCTTCCCCTCTCCCTTCACGCCGCTCATTGGCAACCCGGACTTCGGCCCGGGGCTGGACCAGGGAGCCTATGAGCGCTGGCGGGTGGCCCGCTGCTGCACTCTGTACCACTTGTACTCCCCCGAGGGAGTTGTCTCCTTCCAGGACTTGCAGAGGGATTATGGCCTCCCCGAGACAGAACGCATGCGATACCTGCAGGCGCGCCACTGGGCGTTACAACCACAAGTGCGCGACGCGGCACACAGGGAAATCACGGAGTATGAGCGTTGGTTAATTACTCGCACGTCGGACGCCAAATTGATCTCGGACCTGTATAGAATGCTGCACCCCCCTCATTTCACATTCACAACCCAGGTCGGGAACGATGGGAGCGAGAGCTTGGGCGCGAGCTGAGTCATAAAGAATGGGACCACATCTCCTACCGCGCGCGCCACTCGGCCTACCACACGGGTCTCACAGAGACCTTCACTAAAATCTCGACCTACTGGTACCGCACTCCGGAGAAACTGCACGAGATGGACAGGGCGATACCAGGGACGTGCTGGCGCAACTGTGGCAACACTGGTACACTAACACACATACTGTGGGATTGCCCCCTGCTGGCTCCGTACTGGGAAGAGGTCCTGAGCGAGGTGGACAAATGCTTCGGGATAGAACTGCCTAGGTTCCCGGCCTATGTCCTGTTGGGGTTGCCGAATGGGTTGATGTATCCCCTTAGGTCCAAAAGGGGTAGGCAGATCGCAATTGCGCTGGGATCAGCGGTACAGAATATTCTCATACACTGGCGCACTACAACACTTCCCTCTGTAGTTGGTTGGTTGCACAGATTATGGCATGTTCTTGGAATGGAAAAGATGTCCCTAGTGGCCCTGGGGGATACTGATACCTTTGAGGAGTTGTGGGAGCCCTTTCACAGCCTATTATGTTCCGAGTTTCGTGAGATTACCTGCCCTAGATATCTTCGATTGTTGAGGCTGACGCCGCCGCCGGACCCGCCTGCCTGAGTGGGTGGGGTTGGTGTTGCATAGTGGAGATTCATGGAGAGTTCGCAGTGGCGGAGACTGTAGACGCTGGCACAGTACAGGGGGTGGGTCGGGGTATGGTAGTTGGGGGTTTAGTTTGGTTAGGTAGGTTTTTTGGAGCGGGGTTGTTTCTCCTCCCTTCACCCCCCCCCTTTTTTTTTCTTTTTTTCCTTTTTTCCTTCCCCATTCGCTCTTTCTTTTGTTCCCTCCCTCCTGGTTTTTTCTTTTTCCTCTCCTCATCCTTCCCCTCCCCTCCCCCTCCCCCCCCTCCCCCCCCCCTTCGTGGTTTGTCCGTGCCCACAGGTGCTGAAGCTAGGCTCCCGAGTCGGACAGAGCCTCTTACAAAATTGTAACTGTACTGTTGTATTGGCTGTATGATGCGCACTGATGAGCGGATCCTGTGGGTCACTTGTTTTTGCCCCTTTGTGTCCTACCCCACTCTGCTTCAATAAAATACTTTAAACCTAAAGTGAAGGATGGTATTTCTGTCTGTAAGTTTCTTGTGTAAGGTCGTTGTTAGGATATTGTCGCGGACGCCTACTGTGATGTCCAAGAAAGTCATTTTGCTTGTGCTGGATTCTATAGAGAAACCAATGTCTCTGTGCCTGGAGTTAAGCCAATTGTAGAACTGGTCTAGTTCCTTCTGGCTCCCCTGCCACAGGAGCCAGACGTCGTCAATGTATCTAAGCCATTGGATTATATGGCCCACAAATGGATTGTTCTCAAATATGAATCTTTGTTCATATTGTGCCATATAAAGTACCGCCATCTCAGGTGCGTATGGACAGCCCATAGCGATGCCTTTTACTTGGATGAAGAACGCATTCTCAAATTTAAAGTAGTTACTGCGTAATGTGATTTCAGCCAGTGAAAGGATAAAAGAGGTGGGGACCCGGTGCGGTCTTTCTCGTTGTTCAAGGTATATTTCCAAGACCTGCAATGCCTCATCCTGAGGGATTTGGGTGTAAAGTGAGGTGACGTCTAAGGTCACCATCAGTTGAGTGGCCTGATTGAATGATTGTCCCTCTATCCTATTGATGAAATCAGTTGTATCTCTGAGATATGACTTGACCTGCGGTAAAAAGGGTTTAAGAAAAAAATCTATATATTTTGAGACCGGTTCCAGTGCAGAATCGCATCCCCGACACAATGGATCGGCCAGGCGGTGTTTTATCATTTTTGTGGATTTTTGGTAAAAAGTACAGGACAGGCGTCCTTGGTGCTTTTTTGTTCACGAATTCAAATTCCTTAGGGCCTAGGAATCCCTCATCAAGTCCTGTCTTGGTAATGCTTGCGATTTTGCTTTGTATGGCATGCACAGGATCCTCCTTAATTGGTCTGTACCAATCTAGATTGTTAACATGCGTTGTTCCTTCCTCCAGATACATGGTGCGGGCCATATCACGACTGCCCCACCCTTGTCTGCTTGTTTTATTAAAATAGACGTATCTGATTTGAGGTTCTGAATGGCAGATGTTAACCCTTTAGACATATTTTTGTGTACAAAATTTTTCTGTTTCTCAAGTTTTGAGAGGGAGGAGAGGTCACAGGGTAAACAGCCTAGGTTAGCCCTAGGAGTTGGAGGAATTTGAGGAGTTTCCTCAGATTCCACGTTGGGAATATATCAGATTTTCAGTACCAGGAGTTTATTCCGCTGTGTAAAATCAGTGCGAACAGCACCAGGCGGCGGGCCAGGGGGTGCTTCATTTTTTCTGCTGCAGATGTAGATTTTATCCAAAAGAGGCAACTTTCTCACTGAGAGTGGCAACTTTCTCATGGATGCTTGATTCCGGTCCAGGGAAGACATGGCTTGGCAGTTCGGGCTGGACTGTTCCCATGAGGCACAGGGTCAAGACTGATTTGCATATGGCCATGTCTGAACTGGGGTGGTGTGGAGTGCAAAAAAACGATGGATTAAACCCAGATCTGTGACTGGGGTGAATGTTTTGCCATTGTGCAACATTCCATCCATCATCTTGTGTGTTGACTTTCTCAACGTGAACAGTAGTGTCCTGATGCAACCACCCTCAGTGAGCAATCCAAACCCCTCTCCCCCCTCCCCCACCCCCTCCTCCTCACCCCCACACACACACACAGGCCTTCTAACGGTCGAAAATCCCGCTTAGGGGTGCGAATTTTCACGTGCTCGCCGATCTACTGTCGGTATGCCGCATGCGAAGAAAAACTCCGCCACACGGCAGTAGATGGAGTTTCGCCTGAACGCCGCATCTCAAAACGAGAGCACGGGGAGGGCGAAACTAAACGAACCCCGTTGGTGGAGTGTTTTTTTCGCGCGCCCCTAGTGAGCACATAGGTTGGGTTAGGTCATGTTAGGGTTAATATTGTCATAATAAATTCCAGGGCAGACATTCTGAACTACTGCAGTCCGAGTACTGGACACGGGCTATGCTCCAAACCAAAGGATTGAAGAGTGCGATACAAAAGCAGGTGTAAAAAACAAATAACTTTAAAAAAAACAAATAAATGCAGCTCCTAGGCCGCGATGGACTCTTGCTCAAGTACATTTGGAGGACGCCTCACTGTCCGGTGGTGCGCCCTGCCCGCCCCTGCGGTCACACTCACTGCATGGCTGCCTGCTCGCGGCCCCTAGGGTGCGCCAGTGGATGCCCTTGCAGAGGGCATCCCTCCTCTGCCCCGTCCACATTGCCACCTTTCCCTGTCCCTCTGCCCGCCGAGGCTGGCACTCTGGCCGCGGTGCTAATGTGTTAACCTCGGCGCTCAGCTCAGCGCCTCGCAGCGCCCCCCAGAGTCCGCGGCGCTCGCCAGCAGCCACTTTAGTCCCTCGCAAGGGCAAGTAGCTGTGATGGCACTTGGCAGGGCTGAGTGCCGGAGCAGTCAGGCGGGCTCTGATGGGGGGGCTGCAGCCAGGCCCCGGGGGCCCTCAGCTGTTGTCTGCAGCGCGCGGACAACTCGCGCCCAGGACTCGCTTCGGACTGCTAATGTGCCCATGTTGTGCCCTCTCCGCCTGCGGGTTCGTTGGTGAGGGGGGGGGGGAGGGGGGGAGGGCTTTCTTTACCGCTCAGTTACATTAGAGCTGCATCCAGAGAGGAAGGGCGCGGGTTCCCCGGGCTGTGCACGCGCTCCCTGCACGAAGACGCGCCGATTGTCCCCCATCAATGCCATGTACACAATACAGACCCCTGGACATGTGGGCACCAGCAGCAGGCCACGCCGTCTGTCCGCCTCCATCTGTGCTGCCCGCCTGCACCGCCCCAGGGCCTGGCAGGCTCCGGCTCCATAGAATGGGCTCACTGCTACCGAATTTAAAGACGCAGGAAACCGAAACGGCACCGGTAAAGTGTATTTTACAACCTTGCCCGCGTTAAAAGGTGCAACCTTTTGTAAAGTTCGCAAAACTCAGCCTGCAGTACACCATTGTTGAAATTTTTTTTTGCAGAAGTTTCTTTTAAAATCAATTTTTGTAAGAGTATTGTCCCTATATAGTGTGTTTCTTCAGACATTAGCTTCCGAAACACCGAATTTTATTTTTGTTTCACAATTTAAACTTCACAAAATTGCTTTGAAAAATTTCAAGAAACTTTTTCAGGGTTTGAATAAAAATCTTTGCTTCTTCACATATCCCATGATGGGAAAAGCTCAAATGACAAGAAGATATTTAACCTCTGAGCTTCCCACTGGGAGAAGCATCACCTTTAGAATAATGTGCACGTCAACAAATGTCCCTAACCCCCCTCCGTACGCTGGCCGTGCTCAGACTGTGCAGTCACAGCCTCTGGAATATCATGAGCTCACAAGTGAGGAACAGCCTCACGCCGCCTCTGGAATATCGTGAGCTCACAAGTGAGGAACCACCTCACGCTGCCTCTGGAATATCGTGAGCTCACAAGTGAGGAACCACCTCACGCTGCCTCTGGAATATCGTGAGCTCACAAGTGAGGAACAGCCTCACGCTGCCTCTGGAATATCGTGAGCTCACAAGTGAGGAACCACCTCACGCTGCCTCTGGAATATCGTGAGCTCACAAGTGAGGAACCACCTCACGCTGCCTCTGGAATATCGTGTACTCACAAGTGAGGAACCGCCTCACGCTGCCTCTGGAATATCGTGTACTCACAAGTGAGGAACCGCCTCACGCTGCCTCTGGAATATCATGAGCTCACAAGTGAGGAACCGCCTCAATCTGCCTCTGGAATATCGTGAGCTCACAAGTGAGGAACCGCCTCAATCTGCCTCTGGAATATCGTGAGCTCACAAGTGAGGAGCCAACTCACTCTGCCTCTGGAATATCATGAGCTCACAAGTGAGGAACCCCTCAAGCTGCCTCTGGAATACCGTGAGCTCACAAGTGAGGAACCAACTCAAGCTGCCTCTGGAATATCATGAGCTCACAAGTGAGGAACCACCTCACGCTGCCTCTGGAATATCGTGAGCTCACAAGTGGCGAACCGCCTCACGCTGCCTCTGGAATATCGTGAGCTCACAAGTGAGGAACCGCCTCACGCTGCCTCTGGAATATCATGAGCTCACAAGTGAGGAACCAACTCACTCTGCCTCTGGAATATCATGATCTCACAAGTGAGGAACCGCCTCAATCTGCCTCTGGAATATCGTGAGCTCACAAGTGAGGAACCGCCTCAATCTGCCTCTGGAATATCGTGAGCTCACAATTGAGGAACCAACTCACTCTGCCTCTGGAATATCATGAGCTCACAAGTGAGGAACCCCTCAAGCTGCCTCTGGAATACCGTGAGCTCACAAGTGAGGAACCAACTCAAGCTGCCTCTGGAATATCATGAGCTCACAAGTGAGGAACCACCTCACGCTGCCTCTGGAATATCGTGAGCTCACAAGTGAGGAACCGCCTCACGCTGCCTCTGGAATATGGTGAGCTCACAAGTGAGGAACCACCTCACGCTGCCTCTGGAATATTGTGTACTCACAAGTGAGGAACCGCCTCACGCTGCCTCTGGAATATCATGAGCTCACAAGTTAGGAACCGCCTCAATCTGCCTCTGGAATATCGTGAGCTCACAAGTGAGGAACCGCCTCAATCTGCCTCTGGAATATCGTGAGCTCACAAGTGAGGAACCAACTCTCTCTGCCTCTGGAATATCATGAGCTCACAAGTGAGGAACCCCTCAAGCTGCCTCTGGAATACCGTGAGCTCACAAGTGAGGAACCAACTCAAGCTGCCTCTGGAATATCATGAGCTCACAAGTGAGGAACCACCTCACGCTGCCTCTGGAATATCGTGAGCTCACAAGTGCCGAACCGCCTCATGCTGCCTCTGGAATATCGTGAGCTCACAAGTGAGGAACCGCCTCACACTGCCTCTGGAATATCATGAGCTCACAAGTGAGGAACTAACTCACTCTGCCTCTGGAATATCATGAGCTCACAAGTGAGGAGCCAACTCACGCTGCCTCTGGAATATCATGAGCTCACAAGTGAGGAACCACCTCACGCTGCCTCTGGAATATCATGAGCTCACAAGTGAGGAACTAACTCACTCTGCCTCTGGAATATCATGAGCTCACAAGTGAGGAGCCAACTCACGCTGCCTCTGGAATATCATGAGCTCACAAGTGAGGAACCACCTCACGCTGCCTCTGGAATATCATGAGCTCACAAGTGAGGAACCAACTCATGCTGCCTCTGGAATATTGTGAGCTCACAAGTGAGGAACCCCTCAAGCTGCCTCTGGAATATTGTGAGCTAACAAGTGAGGACCCACCGCGTGCTGCCTCTGGAATATCATGAGCTCACAAGTGAGGAACCACCTCACGCTGCCTCTGGAATATCATGAGCTCACAAGTGAGGAACCACCTCACGCTGCCTCTGGAATATCGTGAGCTCACAAGTGAGGAACCAACTCACGCTGCCTCTGGAATATCCTGAGCTCACAAGTGAGGAACCAACTCACGCTGCCTCTGGAATATCATGAGCTCAGAAGTGAGGAACTGACTCACGCTACCTCTGGAATATCGTGAGCTCACAAGTGAGGAACCGCCTCAAGCTGCCTCTGGAATATCGTGAGCTCACAAGTGAGGAACCACCTCACGCTGCCTCTGGAATATCGTGAGCTCACAAGTGAGGAACCACCTCACGCTGCCTCTGGAATATCGTGAGCTCACAAGTGAGGAACCACCTCACGCTGCCTCTGGAATATCGTGAGCTCACAAGTGAGGAACCGCCTCACGTTGCCTCTGGAATATCGTGAGCTCACAAGTGAGGAACCACCTCACGCTGCCTCTGGAATATCGTGAGCTCACAAGTGAGGAAGCACCTCACGCTGCCTCTGGAATATAGTGTACTCACAAGTGAGGAACCACCTCACGCTGCCTCTGGAATATCGTGAGCTCACAAGTGAGGAACCGCCTCACGTTGCCTCTGGAATATCGTGAGCTCACAAGTGAGGAACCACCTCACGCTGCCTCTGGAATATCGTGAGCTCACAAGTGAGGAAGCACCTCACGCTGCCTCTGGAATATCGTGTACTCACAAGTGAGGAACCGCCTCACGCTGCCTCTGGAATATTGTGTACTCACAAGTGAGGAACCGCCTCACGCTGCCTCTGGAATATCATGAGCTCACAAGTGAGGAACCGCCTCAATCTGCCTCTGGAATATCGTGAGCTCACAAGTGAGGAACCGCCTCAATCTGCCTCTGGAATATCGTGAGCTCACAAGTGAGGAGCCAACTCACTCTGCCTGTGGAATATCATAAGCTCACAAGTGAGGAACCCCTCAAGCTGCCTCTGGAATACCGTGAGCTGACAAGTGAGGAACCAACTCAAGCTGCCTCTGGAATATCATGAGCTCACAAGTGAGGAACCACCTCACGCTGCCTCTGGAATATCGTGAGCTCACAAGTGTCAAACCGCCTCATGCTGCCTCTGGAATATCGTGAGCTCACAAGTGAGGAACCGCCTCACGCTGCCTCTGGAATATCATGAGCTCACAAGTGAGGAACCAACTCACTCTGCCTCTGGAATATCATGAGCTCACCAGTGAGGAACCGCCTCAATCTGCCTCTGGAATATCGTGAGCTCACAAGTGAGGAACCGCCTCAATCTGCCTCTGGAATATCGTGAGCTCACAATTGAGAAACCAACTCACTCTGCCTCTGGAATATCATGAGCTCACAAGTGAGGAACCCCTCAAGCTGCCTCTGGAATACCGTGAGCTCACAAGTGAGGAACCAACTCAAGCTGCCTCTGGAATATCATGAGCTCACAAGTGAGGAACCACCTCACGCTGCCTCTGGAATATCGTGAGCTCACAAGTGAGGAACCGCCTCACTCTGCCTCTGGAATATGGTGAGCTCACAAGTGAGGAACCACCTCACGCTGCCTCTGGAATATTGTGTACTCACAAGTGAGGAACCGCCTCACGCTGCCTCTGGAATATCATGAGCTCACAAGTTAGGAACCGCCTCAATCTGCCTCTGGAATATCGTGAGCTCACAAGTGAGGAACCGCCTCAATCTGCCTCTGGAATATCGTGAGCTCACAAGTGAGGAACCAACTCACTCTGCCTCTGGAATATCATGAGCTCACAAGTGAGGAACCCCTCAAGCTGCCTCTGGAATACCGTGAGCTCACAAGTGAGGAACCAACTCAAGCTGCCTCTGGAATATCATGAGCTCACAAGTGAGGAACCACCTCATGCTGCCTCTGGAATATCGTGAGCTCACAAGTGCCAAACCGCCTCATGCTGCCTCTGGAATATCGTGAGCTCACAAGTGAGAACCCCGCCTCACACTGCCTCTGGAATATCATGAGCTCACAAGTGAGGAACTAACTCACTCTGCCTCTGGAATATCATGAGATCACAAGTGAGGAGCCAACTCACGCTGCCTCTGGAATATCATGAGCTCACAAGTGAGGAACCACCTCACGCTGCCTCTAGAATATCATGAGCTCACAAGTGAGGAACCAACTCATGCTGCCTCTGGAATATTGTGAGCTCAGAAGTGAGGAACCCCTCAAGCTGCCTCTGGAATATTGTGAGCTAACAAGTGAGGACCCACCGCGCGCTGCCTCTGGAATATCATGAGCTCACAAGTGAGGAACCACCTCACGCTGCCTCTCGGATATCATGAGCTCACAAGTGAGGAACCACCTTACGCTGCCTCTGGAATATCGTGAGCTCACAAGTGAGGAACCAACTCACGCTGCCTCTGAAATATCATGAGCTCACAAGTGAGCAACCAACTCACGCTGCCTCTGGAATATCCTGAGCTCACAAGTGAGGAACCAACTCACACTGCCTCTGGAATATCATGAGCTCAGAAGTGAGGAACCGACTCACGCTACCTCTGGAATATCGTGAGCTCACAAGTGAGGAACCAACTCACTCTGCCTCTGGAATATCATGAGCTCACAAGTGAGGAACCCCTCAAGCTGCCTCTGGAATACCGTGAGCTCACAAGTGAGGAACCAACTCAAGCTGCCTCTGGAATATCATGAGCTCACAAGTGAGGAACCACCTCACGCTGCCTCTGGAATATCGTGAGCTCACAAGTGAGGAACAGCCTCACGCTGCCTCTGGAATATCGTGAGCTCACAAGTGAGGAACCACCTCACGCTGCCTCTGGAATATCGTGAGCTCACAAGTGAGGAACCACCTCACGCTGCCTCTGGAATATCGTGTACTCACAAGTGAGGAACCGCCTCACGCTGCCTCTGGAATATCGTGTACTCACAAGTGAGGAACCACCTCACGCTGCCTCTGGAATATCATGAGCTCACAAGTGAGGAACCGCCTCAATCTGCCTCTGGAATATCGTGAGCTCACAAGTGAGGAACCGCCTCAATCTGCCTCTGGAATATCGTGAGCTCACAAGTGAGGAGCCAACTCACTCTGCCTCTGGAATATCATGAGCTCACAAGTGAGGAACCCCTCAAGCTGCCTCTGGAATACCGTGAGCTCACAAGTGAGGAACCAACTCAAGCTGCCTCTGGAATATCATGAGCTCACAAGTGAGGAACCACCTCACGCTGCCTCTGGAATATCGTGAGCTCACAAGTGGCGAACCGCCTCACGCTGCCTCTGGAATATCGTGAGCTCACAAGTGAGGAACCGCCTCACGCTGCCTCTGGAATATCATGAGCTCACAAGTGAGGAACCAACTCACTCTGCCTCTGGAATATCATGATCTCACAAGTGAGGAACCGCCTCAATCTGCCTCTGGAATATCGTGAGCTCACAAGTGAGGAACCGCCTCAATCTGCCTCTGGAATATCGTGAGCTCACAATTGAGGAACCAACTCACTCTGCCTCTGGAATATCATGAGCTCACAAGTGAGGAACCCCTCAAGCTGCCTCTGGAATACCGTGAGCTCACAAGTGAGGAACCAACTCAAGCTGCCTCTGGAATATCATGAGCTCACAAGTGAGGAACCACCTCACGCTGCCTCTGGAATATCGTGAGCTCACAAGTGAGGAACCGCCTCACGCTGCCTCTGGAATATGGTGAGCTCACAAGTGAGGAACCACCTCACGCTGCCTCTGGAATATTGTGTACTCACAAGTGAGGAACCGCCTCACGCTGCCTCTGGAATATCATGAGCTCACAAGTTAGGAACCGCCTCAATCTGCCTCTGGAATATCGTGAGCTCACAAGTGAGGAACCGCCTCAATCTGCCTCTGGAATATCGTGAGCTCACAAGTGAGGAACCAACTCTCTCTGCCTCTGGAATATCATGAGCTCACAAGTGAGGAACCCCTCAAGCTGCCTCTGGAATACCGTGAGCTCACAAGTGAGGAACCAACTCAAGCTGCCTCTGGAATATCATGAGCTCACAAGTGAGGAACCACCTCACGCTGCCTCTGGAATATCGTGAGCTCACAAGTGCCGAACCGCCTCATGCTGCCTCTGGAATATCGTGAGCTCACAAGTGAGGAACCGCCTCACACTGCCTCTGGAATATCATGAGCTCACAAGTGAGGAACTAACTCACTCTGCCTCTGGAATATCATGAGCTCACAAGTGAGGAGCCAACTCACGCTGCCTCTGGAATATCATGAGCTCACAAGTGAGGAACCACCTCACGCTGCCTCTGGAATATCATGAGCTCACAAGTGAGGAACTAACTCACTCTGCCTCTGGAATATCATGAGCTCACAAGTGAGGAGCCAACTCACGCTGCCTCTGGAATATCATGAGCTCACAAGTGAGGAACCACCTCACGCTGCCTCTGGAATATCATGAGCTCACAAGTGAGGAACCAACTCATGCTGCCTCTGGAATATTGTGAGCTCACAAGTGAGGAACCCCTCAAGCTGCCTCTGGAATATTGTGAGCTAACAAGTGAGGACCCACCGCGTGCTGCCTCTGGAATATCATGAGCTCACAAGTGAGGAACCACCTCACGCTGCCTCTGGAATATCATGAGCTCACAAGTGAGGAACCACCTCACGCTGCCTCTGGAATATCGTGAGCTCACAAGTGAGGAACCAACTCACGCTGCCTCTGGAATATCGTGAGCTCACAAGTGAGGAACCAACTCACGCTGCCTCTGGAATATCATGAGCTCAGAAGTGAGGAACTGACTCACGCTACCTCTGGAATATCGTGAGCTCACAAGTGAGGAACCGCCTCACGCTGCCTCTGGAATATCGTGAGCTCACAAGTGAGGAACCACCTCACGCTGCCTCTGGAATATCGTGAGCTCACAAGTGAGGAACCACCTCACGCTGCCTCTGGAATATCGTGAGCTCACAAGTGAGGAACCACCTCACGCTGCCTCTGGAATATCGTGAGCTCACAAGTGAGGAACCGCCTCACGTTGCCTCTGGAATATCGTGAGCTCACAAGTGAGGAACCACCTCACGCTGCCTCTGGAATATCGTGAGCTCACAAGTGAGGAAGCACCTCACGCTGCCTCTGGAATATCGTGTACTCACAAGTGAGGAACCACCTCACGCTGCCTCTGGAATATCGTGAGCTCACAAGTGAGGAACCGCCTCACGTTGCCTCTGGAATATCGTGAGCTCACAAGTGAGGAACCACCTCACGCTGCCTCTGGAATATCGTGAGCTCACAAGTGAGGAAGCACCTCGCGCTGCCTCTGGAATATCGTGTACTCACAAGTGAGGAACCGCCTCACGCTGCCTCTGGAATATTGTGTACTCACAAGTGAGGAACCGCCTCACGCTGCCTCTGGAATATCATGAGCTCACAAGTGAGGAACCGCCTCAATCTGCCTCTGGAATATCGTGAGCTCACAAGTGAGGAACCGCCTCAATCTGCCTCTGGAATATCGTGAGCTCACAAGTGAGGAGCCAACTCACTCTGCCTGTGGAATATCATAAGCTCACAAGTGAGGAACCCCTCAAGCTGCCTCTGGAATACCGTGAGCTCACAAGTGAGGAACCAACTCAAGCTGCCTCTGGAATATCATGAGCTCACAAGTGAGGAACCACCTCACGCTGCCTCTGGAATATCGTGAGCTCACAAGTGTCAAACCGCCTCATGCTGCCTCTGGAATATCGTGAGCTCACAAGTGAGGAACCGCCTCACGCTGCCTCTGGAATATCATGAGCTCACAAGTGAGGAACCAACTCACTCTGCCTCTGGAATATCATGAGCTCACAAGTGAGGAACCGCCTCAATCTGCCTCTGGAATATCGTGAGCTCACAAGTGAGGAACCACCTCAATCTGCCTCTGGAATATCGTGAGCTCACAATTGAGAAACCAACTCACTCTGCCTCTGGAATATCATGAGCTCACAAGTGAGGAACCCCTCAAGCTGCCTCTGGAATACCGTGAGCTCACAAGTGAGGAACCAACTCAAGCTGCCTCTGGAATATCATGAGCTCACAAGTGAGGAACCACCTCACGCTGCCTCTGGAATATCGTGAGCTCACAAGTGAGGAACCGCCTCACTCTGCCTCTGGAATATGGTGAGCTCACAAGTGAGGAACCACCTCACGCTGCCTCTGGAATATTGTGTACTCACAAGTGAGGAACCGCCTCACGCTGCCTCTGGAATATCATGAGCTCACAAGTTAGGAACCGCCTCAATCTGCCTCTGGAATATCGTGAGCTCACAAGTGAGGAACCGCCTCAATCTGCCTCTGGAATATCGTGAGCTCACAAGTGAGGAACCAACTCACTCTGCCTCTGGAATATCATGAGCTCACAAGTGAGGAACCCCTCAAGCTGCCTCTGGAATACCGTGAGCTCACAAGTGAGGAACCAACTCAAGCTGCCTCTGGAATATCATGAGCTCACAAGTGAGGAACCACCTCACGCTGCCTCTGGAATATCGTGAGCTCACAAGTGCCAAACCGCCTCATGCTGCCTCTGGAATATCGTGAGCTCACAAGTGAGAACCCCGCCTCACACTGCCTCTGGAATATCATGAGCTCACAAGTGAGGAACTAACTCACTCTGCCTCTGGAATATCATGAGATCACAAGTGAGGAGCCAACTCACGCTGCCTCTGGAATATCATGAGCTCACAAGTGAGGAACCACCTCACGCTGCCTCTAGAATATCATGAGCTCACAAGTGAGGAACCAACTCATGCTGCCTCTGGAATATTGTGAGCTCACAAGTGAGGAACCCCTCAAGCTGCCTCTCGGATATCATGAGCTCACAAGTGAGGAACCACCTTACGCTGCCTCTGGAATATCGTGAGCTCACAAGTGAGGAACCAACTCACGCTGCCTCTGAAATATCATGAGCTCACAAGTGAGCAACCAACTCACGCTGCCTCTGGAATATCCTGAGCTCACAAGTGAGGAACCAACTCACACTGCCTCTGGAATATCATGAGCTCAGAAGTGAGGAACCGACTCACGCTACCTCTGGAATATCGTGAGCTCACAAGTGAGGAACCAACTCACTCTGCCTCTGGAATATCATGAGCTCACAAGTGAGGAACCCCTCAAGCTGCCTCTGGAATACCGTGAGCTCACAAGTGAGGAACCAACTCAAGCTGCCTCTGGAATATCATGAGCTCACAAGTGAGGAACCACCTCACGCTGCCTCTGGAATATCGTGAGCTCACAAGTGCCAAACCGCCTCATGCTGCCTCTGGAATATCGTGAGCTCACAAGTGAGAACCCCGCCTCACACTGCCTCTGGAATATCATGAGCTCACAAGTGAGGAACTAACTCACTCTGCCTCTGGAATATCATGAGCTCACAAGTGAGGAGCCAACTCACGCTGCCTCATGCTGCCTCTGGAATATTGTGAGCTCACAAGTGAGGAACCCCTCAAGCTGCCTTTGGAATATTGTGAGCTAACAAGTGAGGACCCACCGCGCGCTGCCTCTGGAATATTATGAGCTCACAAGTGAGGAACCACCTCACGCTGCCTCTGGAATATCATGAGCTCACAAGTGAGGAACCACCTCACGCTGCCTCTGGAATATCGTGAGCTCACAAGTGAGGAACCAACTCACGCTGCCTCTGAAATATAATGAGCTCACAAGTGAGCAACCAACTCACGCTGCCTCTGGAATATCCTGAGCTCACAAGTGAGGAACCAACTCACGCTGCCTCTGGAATATCATGAGCTCAGAAGTGAGGAACCGACTCACGCTACCTCTGGAATATCGTGAGCTCACAAGTGAGGAACCAACTCACGCTGCCTCTGGAATATCATGAGCTCACAAGTGAGGAACCAACTCATGCTGCCTGTGGAATATTGTGAGCTCAAAAGTGAGGGACCAACTCACGATTCCTCTGGAATATCATGAGCTCACAAGTGAGGAACCGCCTCACGCTGCCTCTGGAATATCTTGAGCTCACAAGTGAGGAACTAACTCATGCTGCCTCTGGAATATTGTGAGCTCCCAAGTGAGGAACCGCCTCACGCTGCCTCTGGAATATCGTGAGCTCACAAGTGGCGAACCGCCTTACACTGCCTCTGGAATACCGTGAGCTCACAAGTGAGGAACCAACTCACGCTGCCTCTGGAATATCGTGAGCTCACAAGTGAGGAACGGCCTCACGCTGCCTCTGGAATATCATGAGCTCATAAGTGAGGAGCCAACTCACGCTGCCTCTGGAATATCATGAGCTCACAAGTGAGGACCCACCTCACGCTGCCTCTGGAATATTGTGAGCTCACAAGTGAGGAACCCCCTCACACTGCCTCTGGAATATCATGAGCTCACAAGTGCGGAACCAACTCACGCTGCCTCTGAAATATCGTGAGCTCACAAGTGAGGAACCCCTCAAGCTGCCTCTGGAATATCGTGAGCTCACAAGTGAGGAACCAACTCATGCTGCTTCTGGAATATCGTGAGCTCACAAGTGAGGAACCCCTCAAGCTTCCTCTGGAATATCGTGAGCTCACAAGTGAGGAACCACCTCACGCTGCCTCTGGAATATTGTGAGCTCACTAGTGAAGAACCACCTCACGTGGCTTCTGGAATATTGTGGCTCACAAATGAGGAACCTCCTCAAGCTGCTTCTGTAATATCGTAAGCTTACAAGACAAGAGTCAACCCAAACCCACGTCTGGAATATCATGAGCTCACAAGTGAGGAACAACCTCAAATGTATCTGGAGTATGGTGCGCTCACAACTGAGGAATCAACTCATGGTGCCTCTGGAATATCATGAGCTCACAACTGAGGAACCGCCTCGAGCTACCTCTGGAATATCGTGAGCTCACAAGAGTCAACCCAAACCCACATCTGGAATATCACGAGCTCACAAGTGAGGAATCGCCTCACGCTGCCTCTGGAATATCGTGAGCTCACAACTGATGAACCAACTCACGCTGCCTCTAGAATATCGTGAGCTCACAAGTGAAGAACCGCCTCACGCTGCCTCTAGAATATTGTGCACCCACAAGTGAGGAACTGCCTACAACTGCCTCACAATTTCATGAGCTCACAAGTGACAAACCGCCTCACGCTGCCTGTAGAATATCGTGAGCTCACAAGTGAGTAACCGTCTCACGCTGCCTCTGGAATATCATGAGCTCACAAGTGAGTAACTGTCTCACGCTGCCTCTGGAATATTGTGTGTTCACAAGTGAGGAACCAACTCACGCTGCCTCAAAGTGGCCTTGTCTTCTAACCACAGATCCTGATGGAACAGTGGAGATTTGTTCCGTTTGAAGAGAGTCAGGCTCCCAGCTCTCAGATGAAGCCTGAGTCTGGCGGCCCGAAGCCTTTGATCTTGCCTTTGAGAGGTGTTGCAGCTCCTGTCTGCACAGGCCCAGGGCTCAGCTCTCTGGAAGTCTGATGACTCCTGTCTCTTCAATACTTGTTTGCACTTAGTTTGTAATATCAAAATAACAACCAAAAGGCACCTCCACCTACTTATGCATCTATGAAGGATTATTGACTGTTTGAAAAACAAGCAATTGCTGAACTATAAAATACAATTGAAATAAACATTAACCAATATATGTATGCTAACGATGCTAAATGAGCAATATATGCTAATTAAGGAAAAATGTGCACTCAAATAAATGAATATATGACATACATTGGGGGTACATAAGCAGACAAAATGAAGATTATATCAGATATATACACACGATAGAACAGAATGTACATGTAATGCAAGCACAGGCATACGCAACAATACATGAGAGCAGGGTATCTACACACCAAAGCATGAGTTGTACACAATGATACATGTAAACAAAGGGTATATACAGTCATGCACAAAAGCAGGGTACCTATGCACTGACACACAAAAGCATGCGTTGTACACACAAAGCATGCGCTGTTCACAATGAAACGTGAAAACATTGTTATACACCATGATGCACAAGAGCAGGTTACCTACACACTAGCACACAGAAGCATGTGTTGAACACACAAAACATTAGTTGTACACAATGATACTTGTAAACATGTGTGTACACAGGGGTACACGAGAGCAAGGTACCTACACACTGTTGGACTTGGCCCTTCTGGCAGGTTCACCCCTGAACTTTTTGCCTAGTGATTTCTGGTCTTTGCGCACTTTGACACTGTGGCGCAGTGTAAAGTGCGTCCTCTCCCTGAGTGCGTGTGTGAGATTGGCCTGCTCTCCCATAGGAATGCATGGGGAATGTCTGTGTCCTTGGTAGTTCCTGATGCGTGAGGCGTGCATGGTCAAGTTTGGTATGTGCGAACTCGTGAGAGTGAATGCTGCGCAATGGTATGTGCGGCGTGTATGTGTCTTGTGCGGAAGCGCCACTTCTAGACATGGCTGTGTATGTGCTGTGAAGGTGCTGGCGTGTGATTGGCTGGAGCTGGCTGGGATGCCAGGCTCCAGGAAGTCTGTGTGGGTCTGCCCCGGTGGTGAATGGAGAGATTAGCATGCTGATGTGAGAGAGGGGCTGCGCCTGTGTCCTGAATGAGGCTGGGTTTCCCCCACACAATGCTGGCTCCGCCCCCTGTGGTGCGTCTAATGACCCAAGCCCTGCCAGTGAATAGAGAGGGTGGTTGAGCCCATCAACAATGCTCACAGACCAGCTGCGACTGGTTCTGGCCCCACCATGCCCAAAGACAAAGGATTTGTCTGTATAAAAGGAGGCTGTGACCTCTTGAAAGAGGTTCTTGTTCTCAACTTGAATCTGCCAGGGGCATGCTGCTGCTGGGGCCCGGGGGAAGGCTTGCCTCCCTGGGCCCTGCCCAGCCCCTGGACTTCTAAAGGACTTTACTGGACTGTGGAATGCCCTAAAGCGCCTGGGAGCGCTTGTTCTTTGCCCTAGTGCTGTGGAGCGCTGTGTCTTGCCCTTATAGCGCCTGGAAACGCTGGATTTTTACCTATAGCGCTTGGGAGCGCTTTATCTGCCTAGAGCACCTGGGAGTGCTTTATTTTGCTTTTGCGGCTGCCCACGCCGATTTTAACGTTCCCTGGCAGGTGCCCACCCCGCCAGGGACCTGGTGCCGTTGTTTTGGCCCCCAAGCGAGTGCCCACCTCGCTGCACGATTTACTTTCCGAGGGAGCTCACCCCTCGAAAATCACCGCCGCCGGCCCGTGGATCTGCTCTGAGGCGCTGTCCCGCCTCCATCCCCCCAGGGCCGCGCTGCCATTGGCGGCCCCGGAGAAGTGATTGCCGCTTGGTGATTGGTCCCCGGCTGCAGGGACTCCCGACGCGTCATCTTGAGGCCGCGCAGGGATTGGCCCGACCTCGAGGGCTTCCCCAAGCGCGACCCGGAAGTGCCCGCGGACACAAGGAAGGAACCGGCTGCATCGGCCAGCAAGGCTCCCAAGAGGGAGAGCCCCGGCCGCCGGCGAACAGAGGCAAAGTCCGGCTGAGAAGAGCCACCAAGCAGAGGAGACGCGCTACTCCCTTAGAGCAGCCAAGGGAGCATCCAAAAGAACCCGGTGAGTGGCAGACAAGGGAGAGGGGCGTCGGGACACATTGTCGGTGTCCGCCCCTCCCCCGTAGCGCAACCTCGCGCTTGTGATTATTTGAAGCCCTGAGAGGGCTCCGTGAGCCATTATCATTTTGAGTCCCCAGGAGGGGGACTCCACCGATTGCCCCACATTGGTTTTCAGAGCCCGGAGAGGCTCCAGAGACGGCCGCATTTTGTGGTTGAGCCTGGAAGGCTCAAGGGGGCATTTTTATTTACTACGAGCCCACGAAGGGCTCAGGCACCACAAATATCCTGGAGAGCCCTGAGAGGCTCAAAAGCGCCACAGTTGTTAAGGAGCCCTGAGAGGCTCAGGGGCCATTTGTTTCTTCAGAGCCTGCGAGGCTCCCAAGTTGGCCCCTCCTTGGTTGCACCAGTTGCCCAGCACTTTGTGGGCAACTGCCACGTTTAGGACCCCGACTTTGGACACAGGGCGTCCTAGCCCTAGAGAGGCCAGTTGGCCTAGGGACTGCCACAGGTGGTGGCTAATGTGATTTTTGCGCTATTGTGTTGTCCTGCACCGCTGAATGTGTTGTTGATGCATTATGTGCCTTGTTCCTTACACCGCTGAACGTGTGTTGATGCGTCATGTGTTCCTTACACCGCTGAATGTGTTGTTGATACATCATGTGTTTTGTCCCCAGGTCTATACCCCTAAATGTAAGGTGATATTTAGTTGGTTGTTCTTGCTAGTACAGGTGGTGCTAGTGAGGTCCTGGTTCCCTGCGTGACCTGTTCCTAAGGTGGTTAGGACTGCGTAGGGGGTACTTACCGGTTACCAGTAGTTACTGATTGTGTGCTATTTTGTGCTACAGTGATTTTCTGTTATGTGCTAAGTGATATTCCATGGGCTTGATACTGAGCTCGCCCCCTGACCAGAGTCCCAGGACCAGTGGACTCTATTATGCCTGCCCTGACAAATTGCTGGGACTTGTCTGATCTCTCTTGGGCCCCTGGGGCCTCGCTGAAATGTGCCTCGCTCATTCCCCTCGGCAGCTCGTGCACGGCAGCCCGTCCAAGCCTCGAGCAGCACCGCTCTCCCCTGAGCCGCGCCGCTTCGCTGGGTCGCCTGCATCCTGCCTTCCCCTCCTCTTCTGAGCCGCACACATTGGTCGCCCCAGAGAAACGCTTGTACCTTGCCGGTGGCCCGCTCAAGCCTCGAGCCGCACCACTCTCCCCTGAGTCGTGCCGCTTCGCTGGGCCGCCCGCTCAAGTTTACTAAGGAGGTCACTCGCATTATCCCTGCAACCAGGTCGGGAGGTACTGTCCGTTAGGCTCTATGTTCGAAGTTCTAGGCCTACAAGTGTTGTATTCTAAGTTCTAAAAGTGCTGATTCCTGACAGTGGTCCAGGTGGCCCTGTCTTGTACATATCCCCTGTAAATTCTGCCCGTGCCTCTGGCACAATGTAAAGTGTGTGTTTTATCTAATGTGTTTTGGTGTAATACAAAGGCTATTTTTATATATAACCTTGTGTGGAGTTTCCTTTGTGGTGGGCCTTGGGTGTTGTTGCTGGGGTGCGTGCGCAAATACTTAACTCACATCGCCTCCAAGTTTAGCCTTGCTGCTCGCGCCACGTTACCTAGAGGGTGAGTAGGGGTTATCTTGGCGTGTAACTCCCTTGCCCTGACTTAGGAGTGGTGGTCTCTGACTGACTTTGGCGCAAGCCATGGCCAGCCAGGGATCCCATTTCTAACACACACTGTCCCACTGAAGCATGCGTTCTACACGATACATATAAACAAGGGTATAGACAGTGATACAGAGGAATAGGGTACCTACACACTGACACACAGGAGCATGAGTTGTTTACCACAATAAGTGTAAACCTGGGTATACGTAGTGATACACGAGAGCAGGGTACCTACATATTGACACACAGAAGCATGAACAGTACACAATACATGTAAACATGGGTATATGCTGTGATACTAGAGAGCAGGGTACCTACACAATGGCGCTTTCCACAAGAGCAGTATTGTCTCTCCCACACGCACGGGCGTTATTTCCATAGCATCAGTACACTCGCTATCAACCATCTAATGGTGCTACTGCTCACAAAACACAGAATCAAACGAACAAATATACGTAAAAAGGGAGTTTTAGGAAGTCCCAACATTTGTTGTAGCTAAAATTGAATTAATTCAATCAAATGTCAGTCCAATTTCTTATTCCAATCATGCAACTTCTCCTTTCAGGTCCAGCCAGTGCACAGCATTGCATGTGAAGCCAAGTAGGTCTTATTGCAAATAATGCTTGATGCAATGATCATTCAAAGACCGAGATTCTTTTCACAGGTTTCAATATAATTCTGGAGACAAGGCTTGATATTTCAAAGCAAACCTATTCTTTGCAAAATCCAACAGCAGTCCAGCCAACACGTTCCGCCCCTAGAAGGGACTTCATCAGGGATTAGGAAAATGATGGCTCTTCTCTCTTTTAGTGACACTTTTCTGGATAGAGATATCCCATAAAAATGACGCAGAGTGAATGTATCAGCAGCAGGACCTGCTACATTCAGCAGAAGGGCACCAAATCCCATCAACACGAGAACTGCCATGTGGCATAAAGGAAATTCTGGGATTACGCAAAAAATTCTGGCAAAAGGTCAATTTTATGGACAAACCTAAAGAGGTCAAACAATAATATAAGAGTAAGTAAACAGTCCCTTGACACAAGAAAAAGTCATGTATGTTTGTATAAGGTATAGCAGTTTTGAGCAAACATTCATTGACCAGGACTACAGTCTTGTCAGATGAACAAAGTTGCTAGAGTGACCCTGTGGACAGGCCGAGGTGACCTGAATGTGCAGTGAGGTAGAGAGAAGGCAGAGCTCTTCACTCTGTTGGGGGCGGCAGTGAGGGCCACTTTTCCATCCTGTAATACCTGCTCCGATGAATGGTGAAGAGAGGCATGCACTCCATGGGAGGTCTACACTTTGCAGCACACTATGGGGAGCAGGTGCTGCACGTGAGGTTCACCCTTCGCAGCACATTGGTGAGAGCACACGCTCCAGGTGAGTTTCACCCTTCGCAGCACACTGGTGAGAGCACACGCTCCATGTGAGTTTCACCCTTCGCAGCACACTGGTGAGAGCACACGCTCCACGTAGGTTCGCCCTTAGCAGCACAGTGGTGAAAGCACACGCTTGATGTAAGGTTCACCATTTGCAGCACACTGGTGAGAGCACGCGCTCCACATGAGGTTTGCCCTTCGCTGCACACTGGTGAGAGCACTCACTCCACATGAGGTTTGCCCTTCGCAGCACACTGGTGAGAGCACACACTCCACATGAGGTTTGCCCTTCGCATCACACTGGTGAGAGCACACACTCCACATGAGGTTTGCCCTTTGCAGCACACTGGTGAGAGCACACACTCCACATGAGGTTTGCCCTTCGCAGCACACTGGTGAGAGCACAGGCTCCACATGAGGTTCGCCCTTCGCAGCACACTGGTGAGAGCATGCACTCCACATGAGTTTCACCCTTCAGAGCACACTGGTGAGAGCACACACTCCACATGAGGTTTGCCCTTCGCAGCACACTGGTGAGAGCACGCACTCCACATGAGGTTCGCCCTTCGCAGCACACTGGTGAGAGCACTCACTCCACATGAGGTTTGCCCTTCGCAGCACACTGGTGAGAGCACACACTCCACATGAGGTTTGCCCTTCGCAGCACACTGGTGAGAGCACGTGCTCCACATGAGGTTCGCCCTTTGCAGCACACTAGTGAGTAAGCATGGGCGGAAAATCCGTTTCGCTCGCGGATTTTGCGGATTTTTGGGAAATTCGCAATCCGCGAGATTTGCGAATTTCCCGCAAAATCCGCAAATTCGCACGCAGCGGATTTTTTTTGCGGCGCGCGGCGTTGTTGATACAATTTTTGCGGCGCGCGGCGTTTATCATCGTTTGCCGAGATGTTTTTCTCGATAGTTTGCGAGTGCTGCGCCATTTTGGATCTTGCTGTGTGATCCCGCGGGAATTGGCAAGCGCGATTACGTCATCGCGGCTTGCCAGCGATAGTTTGTCAACGCGAGTACGGCGAGATCACGTCTCGCGGTACTTCGCAATTGCGAGATTTGAGATGCGGCGAGCAGCAAGAATCTCGCACAAGCGAAAATATAAAATTTGCAATTCTGCACAAGAAATCCACCAGCAAGCAGCATAAACCTTCTTGAAATGATGATTTTTATCTGAATAACTCCTTAGGTTGACATTTGCCTGCACTTTTTTAGCGAGGAGTCCATTTTGGGGAGGGGGGAGGGGGGTGGGAGGAAGGAAGTGCCCCACAGTCTTCAACTTCCTGTTCCTGTTCAGCAGGCTCTTCCCAGTGCTTTGTCCATCTCCTGGTCACTTTTCATTTGGATCTGGGGCTGGAAGGATTACTTTTTGTGGATGCTGCTGGATCTTTGGATTTTCGATTTTTGGGCCGTTTTGGGGCCTTTTGCCCAGGGGTACTCAGTGGTGGGTGGACTGAGTCTTTCTGTGGGTTGTCTTGAACTTAAACATCATGGAGGGCATGGATGGATTGGGATTGTGCTGATTTTTCAGTGATTTTTGTTTTTTGGGGCTGTACTTGTGGCCTTTTCACCAGGGGTATTTGAGTCTAGCATGGGCCTTGTCTTTCTGTGGGCTGTCTTGAACTTAAACATCATGGAGGCCATGGATGGAATGGGATTGTGCTGATTTTTCAGTGATTTTCGTTTTTTGGGGCTGTACTTGTGGCCTTTTCACCAGGGGTATTTGAGTCTAGCATGGGCCTAGTCTTTCTGTGGGCTGTCTTGAACTTAAACATCATGGAGGGCATGGATGGAATGGGATTGTGCTGATTTTGCAGTGTTTTTCGATTTTTGGGGGTGTTCATGGGGAGGGACAGGCCATGTGGCTGGTGGCCATTTTGAGTGCAGCTACAGGCACTGGCCATGTGCTGGCAGGCAAGTGGCCATTTTGAATGCAGGCTTTGTTGTTAGGCCTGCAACCATTTTGCCTACTTTTCAACCTTTATTTATGCCCAGGGGTAGTGAGTCTTGCATGGGCCTAGTCTTTCTGTGGGTTGTCTTGAATTTAAACATCATGGAGGGCATGGATGGATTGGAATTGTCCTGATTTTTCAGTGATTTACGTTTTTTGGGCCTGTACTTGTGGCCTTTTCACCAGGGGTATTTGAGTCTAGCATGGGCCTAGTCTTTCTGTAGGTTGTCTTGAATTTAAACATCATGGAGGGCATGGATGGATTGGGATTGTGCTGATTTTTCAGTGATTTTCGTTTTTTGGGGCTGTACTTGTGGCCTTTTCACCAGGGGTATTTGAGTCTAGCATGGGCCTAGTCTTTCTGTGGGCTGTCTTGAACTTAAACATCATGGAGGGCATGGATGGATTGGGATTGTGCTGATTTTGCAGTGTTTTTCGATTTTTGGGGGTGTTCATGGGGAGGGACAGGCCATGTGGCTGGTGGCCATTTTGAGTGCAGCTACAGGCACTGGCCATGTGCTAGCAGGCAAGTGGCCATTTTGAATGCAGGCTTTGTTGTTAGGCCTGCAACCATTTTGCCTACTTTTCAACCTTTATTTATGCCCAGGGGTAGTGAGTCTTGCATGGGCCTAGTCTTTCTGTGGATTGTCTTGAATTTAAACATCATGGAGGGCATGGATGGATTGGGATTATGCTGATTTTTCAGTGATTTTCGTTTTTTGGGCCTGTACTTGTGGCCTTTTCACCAGGGGTATTTGAGTCTAGCATGGGCCTAGTCTTTCTGTAGGTTGTCTTGAATTTAAACATCATGGAGGGCATGGATGGATTGGGATTGTGCTAATTTTTCAGTGATTTTCGTTTTTTGGGGCTGTACTTGTGGCCTTTTCACCAGGGGTATTTGAGTCTAGCATGGGCCTAGTCTTTCTGTGGGCTGTCTTGAACTTAAACATCATGGAGGGCATGGATGGATTGGGATTGTGCTGATTTTGCAGTGTTTTTCGATTTTTGGGGGTGTTCATGGGGAGGGACAGGCCATGTGGCTGGTGGCCATTTTGAGTGCAGCTACAGGCACTGGCCATGTGCTAGCAGGCAAGTGGCCATTTTGAATGCAGGCTTTGTTGTTAGGCCTGCAACCATTTTGCCTACTTTTCAACCTTTATTTATGCCCAGGGGTAGTGAGTCTTGCATGGGCCTAGTCTTTCTGTGGGTTGTCTTGAATTTAAACATCATGGAGGGCATGGATGGATTGGGATTGTGCTGATTTTTCAGTGATTTTCGTTTTTTGGGCCTGTACTTGTGGCCTTTTCACCAGGGGTATTTGAGTCTAGCATGGGCCTAGTCTTTCTGTAGGTTGTCTTGAATTTAAACATCATGGAGGGCATGGATGGATTGGGATTGTGCTGATTTTTCAGTGATTTTCGTTTTTTGGGGCTGTACTTGTGGCTTTTTCACCAGGGGTATTTGAGTCTAGCATGGGCCTAGTCTTTCTGTAGGTTGTCTTGAATTTAAACATCATGGAGGGCATGGATGGATTGGGATTGTGCTGATTTTTCAGTGATTTTCGTTTTTTGGGGCTGTACGTGTGGCCTTTTCACCAGGGGTATTTGAGTCTAGCATGGGCCTAGTCTTTCTGTGGGCTGTCTTGAACTTAAACATCATGGAGGGCATGGATGGAATGGGATTGTGCTGATTTTGCAGTGTTTTTCGATTTTTTTTGTGCTGTATAACTGAACTGATGTTCCTCTGTCTTCCATGGTTTTTAGGTGCACAAGACTCAAGAGAACCACCAGTGCCAGGAAGAAGTCCTGCAGCGGTGTGTGTGTGCAGCATAACGTCACGCGACGTCACGTCTGGCCTCAGACAACTCTACAATTCGTGCAACTGCGGCCTGCTGTCTGACCTGCTCTGAAGAAGATGGCCCCAAAAAAAGGTCTCCGTAGCTCCTCTAGCAAGAAAGTTGCTAGTAAGGAGCAGAAGAAGCAAGTTACCAAGGAGGCTGGTGTGCCACCCGCCACGTTTTTTGGGAGCAAAAAAAAAAGTACGCCTGCAGCACCAGGATCTGCTGGGGACCAAGCTGGGAGTAGCACCCCTGCTCCATTGGGTTCAGTGCCTCCACCACCACGCCAACTTAAGTCAAAGCCCTTGAGTGCTTCAGAGGCAGTCAGTGTACTTCTCCAATCACCATCGACCAGTGATGTTGGCTCATCGCAAGAAAGTAGCAGCAATGTCCCTGAATCAACACAGGTTGTTGTAACTCATCTGACAAGTGTTGAACAACCACAGCCGCAACAACAACACCATGTGCAAGTACACGCCCAAGTACATGTGGAAGGAGAGGCAGCAAAAGGAGATGCGCAAGCAAAGGTGCATGGAGGTTCACAAGTGCCCACAATAGTTGTTCCTCCCGAAGTAGGGGCACATCAGGAAATCGACAATGAAGCCGAGGTATCATTGGAAGCCACTCCTCCTGATGATCATTCACTGTCTTCCATATCCCCAGCAAGGAAAAGATCAAGGGGGGTGTCTACATCTTCTTCAAGCCCACCTCCTACTGATGATCTGGATGACGATTGGGTACCATCACCGCAGCCTGAGAGTGAGGCACACCATGATCTGACAAAGGTACCTAAGCGTAAAAGGAAGGTCGTCGAAAAACTCATAGCTATGGAGTGTGATGAGGCTCAACAAGAAGTGACAGATACTGCTGGTGATGAAGCCTCTCACGATGACGACGAGCCAGTCATCACAAAGGTCACTGCAGCCCCACCGGGCATGCAGCAAAGAGACATTTTGACCCTATCCCGAGAAGCTGCTGAGCGTGATGATGATGTCGACGAGGAGGCAATGGAAATGGAATCATTAGATTTGGAGTTAAGTAGTACACCAAAACCTACCGCTTCCATATTTCTTCCTCGCAAGAAGGTACCCACCTCGACCTCAATTCGTGGTGGTGAAAGTGCAAAACGTACTGAAGTTCGGCAATCCACATCCTCCACTTCATCTGGCATTAGCAGCAGGACCACCACCACCAGTATCGCCGCCTCCTCCGGCCCCCAAAGACATTTCAAGTCTCCAGTTTGGGACTTCTTTAGTGTTTGCCCAAAAATGGAAAACGTAGCCATTTGTAGCATTTGTAAGGTTCGAGTTGGTCGTGGTAAGCTTGATTCTAACTATGGTACCGGAGGCCAGAGAGGTCATCTTAAGAGAGCGCACCCTGTCCAATGGTTTCCGCACCTAGAGGCGTTTAAGCAAGCCGGAATAGCACGTAATGAAAACGTTGATTTTTCTTCTGATGATGACGAGGAGGAAGAAGACGATTCAAACACTTCACTTACACCCAGTACCCCTGTCAGCAGCACACCCCATGTGAGGCACACTAAGAGTGTGGGAGAGAGTGAGACATCAATGCGGAAAAGTTCATCAGCGAGCGTAACTGGGTCGAAGATATCATCATCATCCCGTAAATCCTTGGTCCAGGGCAACATTAAAAAGATGTTGTTTACAGAAGCGCAATATGAACGCAACCACCCACTGACGGGTCTGTATAACACTAAGCTGGCTAAAATGCTAGCTCTGGACCTTCTCCCTTTTTCTTTTGTAGAAGGGGTTGGTTTTCTAGAATTAGTGGCAGCGCTCTGCCCTAAATGGAAGGTTCCTAGCCGGTTCTATTTTGCCCGAGTTGCGGTTCCAGCACTACATGAACATGTTCTGAAGGTGATTGGGGCAGCTTTGCAGAAGAGTGCTGTTCACACTATACATCTGACAACAGACATGTGGACCAGTGGCGCAGGCGCTGATTACATGTGCATCACTGCACACTGGGTCTCTTTTTCAGGGGCTAAAGCAAAGCTAAACACAGGTGTTGACACGGACAATGTTTTTAAAGCTGCTCGGAAACATGCAACACTAGCCATGTTTGGTTTGGAGAAACGTCACACAGCAGAAAACATTTTGGATGTCTTTAACACAAAGGTCCTTAACCGGCTGTCCCCACTAAAACGCCAGGTTGGTTATGTTTCCACGGACAATGGCGCCAATATAGTTAAGGCCATGAGGGACGGTTACTATTTCAGAGTGCCGTGTTTGGCGCACTGTATAAACCTGGTTGTCCAAAAATTCTTGGGTAATAAAGGCAGTGCAGCGTACAGTGTATTGGACACCTGCCGAAAAATGTGCAAGCATTTCAGCCATTCTTTTAAGGCCCGGAAGCAGCTGAGGAGCCTGCTATATCAACGTCAAATGCCAGTGAAAGCACTCATCCAGGAGGTGGTAACACGTTGGAACTCAACCTTCTACATGCTTGAGCGTCTGTATGAGCAGTATAAGGAACTCGATCAATATTTCCTTACAGAGGGTACAGAGGAGCTGAGGATGGGTGGGGTGCAATGGAACATAGTTCAAAGCCTGACACGCATGCTTCGTCCTTTTGAGTTCTTCACGTGTGCAGTCAGCAAGGAGGACTCTAATTTGGGAAAAGCTATCCCATTGTTGTACATGCTTGTGGACCAACTGAAGGAGGTGTGTTCTGTGTTTGAAAAAGATGACAAAAACCAAGACTCTTTGCTTCTGGCTGAGAAATTATTAGAGCTCCTACAAGGTGATGAACGTCTTAAAAAGATCCACTCAGAAGAGCATTACATTTGTGCTACTATTCTGGATCCACGCTACAAAAAGGCGCTGGAAGGCCAAGCATTCTTTCCTTTTGATGATCAACATGTTCCAAAGTACAAACGTTGGCTAGCCTTGTCAGCCAAGAGGTTTGAAAGAGAACGGCTGAAAATTGAAGGAAATGGCAGTACATCAGCAGGCCATCCCCAGTCAAAACAATCCACTTCTGCACCTGTGGCTGTGGCACAAGTGACCTCTCAGCCGTTAAAGACACCGGCAACCGGATCATCTGCACGAGACACAACAGAAACATTGGAGGCTGAAGAGGATTGGCTAGCTCTGCGTGGGTTTGGTTCTCAAAAGGTCAGAGGCACAGCAAGAGCTAAGCAAAGTGGAGGAACCTTGGATGAGGACCTTGAGTCGATGGTGAAGGACTATCTGAATGACTCAACAGAGGTCTATGTTAATTCTGACCCATTGGCGTATTGGCATGGGAAAAAAGAATTGTGGCCACAGCTCACAAACCTGGCTTTAAACTACTTGTCTTGCCCACTCGCAAGCGTGTCTTCTGAACGGGTTTTCAGTGCTGCTGGTGGCATTGTAACTCCCAAACGGAGCCGCCTCTCGCCCAAAAATGTGGAGAGGTTAACAATGATCAAGATGAATCAGCACCTCATACCACCAGATTTCAGAGTACGAGAAAGCGTGCCGGATGAAGAGGAGGTGGCCAGCAACATAGATAAGGGAATTTCTACTCTGTCAGGTGACACTGAGCTCACCCTGCCTGAATTCGCAGAGTATGATGACGAAGCCTTATTCTTATTCCTGGACCGTGATACCGAGCCCTGAAAATGAGACAACGAATCAATAACTTTCTTTTTCGTCCCTATTCACTTTTATTCCTGTGTGTCTGTCTTTCTTTGTTGTGCACAGTTAATATATTTCAAACTTTAATCAGATAATCACAAAATCAAGCCCATCAGCAGAACTGTCTTCACTGGTTTGCTAATTGATTTGAAGTTGCCGCAGTCTGCATTCCTCAGGTTCACAAGTTCAGAAGAACATGCTCCTCTATCCTCCTCCTCCAGACTATTTCCATCAAACCAGAGGGCTGGTTTACGCCCAATGAAGAAAGACTCAGCACTTGTGGGGGTGTTGTTGTACCTCTTTGCAGGTGAGTTGACGGCTCTGGGACCATTGTTGGGAAGCTCTAATACCGGATAAAAGTGGTTTGGACCAAATCCCAGGAAGAATTTTTTTTGTGTTTTTGATGACTTGCTTGCCTTTTAGGTGCTCTTAGGGAAGGTTCCGTCTGTTTGTGGGTGAGTTTCGTGGTCTGGGAGCATTGCTGGGACACTCTAATCTTGATTGCATTTGCTTTTCAGGAAATCCGTCGTGGCAACCCCGACTTATGGCCTAGCTACGCAGCGCGTTTGGACCGAAGGCCGAGAAATATTGCAAGTATGAGATTTTGCTTTTGGCCTGTTTGGGGGTGTTATGCTTCTTGGCGGGTGGGTTGGCGTGTCTTGGGGCATTCCTGGGAAGGTCTAATACCGGGTAGAAGTGGTTAGGACAAAATCCAGGCCGATTTTTTTTTGGCTATTTCTGACATTTTGCTCAATGTAGCGTTTTCGGGGGCCTGTTTGGGGGGCTTCCGTCTGTTTGTGGGTGAGTTTCGTGGTCTGGGAGCATTGCTGGGACACTCTAATCTTGATTGCATTTGCTTTTCAGGAAATGCGTCGTGGCAACCCCGACTTATGGCCTAGCTACGCAGCGCGTTTGGACCGAAGGCCGAGAAATATTGCAAGTATGAGATTTTGCTTTTGGCTTGTTTGGGGGTGTTATGCTTCTTGGCGGGTGGGTTGGCGTGTCTTGGGGCATTCCTGGGAAGGTCTAATACCGGGTAGAAGTGGTTGGGACAAAATCCAGGCCGATTTTTTTTTGGCTATTTCTGACATTTTGCTCAATGTAGCGTTTTCGGGGGCCTGTTTGGGGGGCTTCCTGGTGTTTGTGGGTGAGTTTCGGGGTCTGGGAGCACTGCTGGGACACTCTAATCTTGATTGCATTTGCTTTTCAGGAAATCCGTCGTGGCAACCCCGACTTATCGCCTAGCTACGCAGCGCGTTTGGACCGAAGGCAGAGAAATATTGCAAGTATGAGATTTTGCTTTTGGCCTGTTTGGGGGTGTTATGCTTCTTGGCGGGTGGGTTGGCGTTTCTTGGGGCATTCCTGGGAAGGTCTAATACCGGGTAGAAGTGGTGGGACAAAATCCAGGCTGATTTTTTTTTGGCCATTTCTGACATTTTGCTCAATGTAGCGTTTTCGGGGGCCTGTTTGTGGGGCTTCCTGGTGTTTGTGGGTGGGTTTCGGGGTCTGGGCGCACTGCTGGCTATATATACTTTACTTTGCAAGAGGTTTGAAGCAAATCCATGGCGGCAGAGGGGAGTTAGGGCCTAGCTGCAGAGCTCGCGCGGAGTGATTTGGGAAATATGTGAAAAATTGACTAAGTCCCCATTTTTGTACTTTTGCTCTTTGGCTGGTTGGGGGTCTTCTACTCGTTTTCTCCTGGGTTGACGGCTCTGGGGCCATTGCTGGGAAGCTCTAATACCGGATAAAAGTGGTTTGGACCAAATCCCAGGCGGAAATTTTTTTGTGTTTTTGATGACTTGCTTGCCTTTGAGGTGCTCTTAGGGGGGGTTCCGTCTGTTTGTGGGTGAGTTTCGTGGTCTGGGAGCACTGCTGGGACACTCTAATCTTGATTGCATTTGCTTTTCAGGAAATCCGTCGTGGCAACCCCGACTTATGGCCTAGCTACGCAGCGCGTTTGGACCGAAGGCAGAGAAATATTGCAAGTATGAGATTTTGCTTTTGGCCTGTTTGGGGGTGTTATGCTTCTTGGCGGGTGGGTTGGCGTGTCTTGGGGCATTCCTGGGAAGGTCTAATACCGGGTAGAAGTGGTTGGGACAAAATCCAGGCCGATTTTTTTTGGCTATTTCTGACATTTTGCTCAATGTAGCGTTTTCGGGGGCCTGTTTGGGGGGCTTCCTGGTGTTTGTGGGTGAGTTTCGGGGTCTGGGAGCACTGCTGGGACACTCTAATCTTGATTGCATTTGCTTTTCAGGAAATCCGTCGTGGCAACCCCGACTTATGGCCTAGCTACGCAGCGCGTTTGGACCGAAGGCCAAGAAATATTGCAAGTATGAGATTTTGCTTTTGGCCTGTTTGGGGGTGTTATGCTTCTTGGCGGGTGGGTTGGCGTGTCTTGGGGCATTCCTGGGAAGGTCTAATACCGGGTAGAAGTGGTTGGGACAAAATCCAGGCCGATTTTTTTGGGGCCATTTCTGACATTTTGCTCAATGTAGCGTTTTCGGGGGCCTGTTTGTGGGGCTTCCTGGTGTTTGTGGGTGGGTTTCGGGGTCTGGGCGCACTGCTGGCTATATATACTTTACTTTGCAAGAGGTTTGAAGCAAATCCATGGTGGCAGAGGGGAGTTAGGGCCTAGCTGCAGAGCACGCGCGGAGTGATTTGGGAAATATGTGAAAAATTGACTAAGTCCCCATTTTTGTACTTTTGCTCTTTGGCTGTTTGGGGGTCTTCTACTCGTTTTCTCCTGGGTTGACGGCTCTGGGGCCATTGCTGGGAAGCTCTAATACCGGATAAAAGTGTTTTGGACCAAATCCCAGGCGGAAATTTTTTTGTGTTTTTGATGACTTGCTTGCCTTTGAGGTGCTCTTAGGGGGGGTTCCGTCTGTTTGTGGGTGAGTTTCGTGGTCTGGGAGCACTGCTGGGACATTCTAATCTTGATTGCATTTGCTTTTCAGGAAATCCGTCGTGGCAACTGTGAGAAGTTGGCCCGATATGCAACGTTCGCTATTCTAGCGACCGCTATGTATCGTTCCAACGACCCTTGTGGTGTTTGGTTGTAAGTCAACCTATAGACCAGCTATCCTAGTAGCGTGGATACGAGCAGTCTAAGGCTAAAGACTCGAGAGGGCGCGTTAAGCCAGCTGTTTACCACACATGTACCCCTTGAACACCCAGTGAAAGGACACCACACAAGTGTTATGAAAATAAACAGTATATTTATTAAGAATCACAACAGCCCTGTACTCTTTATGAGGACAGGGTACTTAGCACAAACCAAATCTCTTTAGCAAATACTTTAAGTGCACAATTAAAACAAGTGTCCGAGGACACGGAAAGGTTAAGGCAAGTCGGAAGCGAGGGACTCGGGACCCTAGAGTAAGGAGGCTATGCAGGCACTGAAATGCCGAGTTACCTAGCCACGAGGGCTGTGGCTGCACAAGTCTTACAGGCGTCGGGGTCTTCGCTGACGAGCCAGGAGCCGGAAGAAAAAGGAGTTGCTGGCCGGCGACCAGTGATGAATAGTTCGTAGAGATCCAAGCCTGGATCGGAGATTGATGAAACCTGAAAGCAGAGGGGACCAAGTTCGTACTACTAGCCAGTAGTCAGAGGGTACCAGGAAGGCACCAGTTGGCCGTCACCTCGACCAGGTGAGTGGGCGACGCTAGGCTCTGCAGTCTCACGGACCAGGAGGCGTTGTCGGCGACCACGGTGGAGGTGCGAGCTGTCCCACGACGGATGACGCTGTCGGCGTCTTGAGTGGACCAGGAGGGTCCGGGGTGCTTCTCGAAAAGATGGAAGCAAGGGCCAGTCTGGAGCAACCAGACCGGCAGTGATGATTCTCGGATGTCGTCACAGAAGGACACAAGCCAGCGGCTAGTGACCAGACAACGTGCTGAGCAGCGAGCAGAAGGGCCCCACGCAGATCGTGGAGATGCTGGGGGACTGCACTTCGGAGCTGGAGCGGCTCAGGGTCGGGGCTTCTCGGACCCCAGAGCACTCACCAGAGAGTTACCTCGATGGTCGTGCTGGTTTTTAAGAGCGCGCAGGTTCTGATGATGGCCGGTCCCTCGAGGTCTCGTCGCACCCACAGATCACAGCTGAGCTGATGACGGGGGTAGAGGTCAGAGGTGCCAGGGAAGCCGGTTCTCGTCGAGCTGGGCCGTCGGATTCCTTGAGGAAGGACTTACAGCAAACCGCAGAGTTCTTAGATGGTGCCCGCTGATGCAGGGTGACTACTCCTTAGCCACAAGGGAGAAATCTTGAGAAGAGTCTTGAAGTCCTTTCGTAGAAAGTATTCTTGATTCAAAGATGATCTAATTTGGAAGGGTCCCCGCTCCGGCCTTTATCCTAAAGAAAGGGGTGGGTACATGACTAGGTCCTGCCCTAAGGGTGGGACCAGGAAGGGGGGTAGTTACACCCCTCTCCCCTGCCGGACTTTCCCCAGGCCAGGGCTGTCGCCCCTGGAACTGGTTCTAACCGGCAGATGCGTAGTGAGCACCGGGGTGCCACTCCGCAGTCACCTTCTCGCAAAAGCCCTACCTACCCAGAATACACAAACCCTGTCTGGGACGGTGCGAACACCGCCCTCGACAGGAAACCCTTTGTCCAAGCGCTCCTCGCTGGAAGGACTCCCAGCAGCAGGAGGTCAGACTCGTGTCTGTGGTGGCAGCATCCATTTTGTGGAGCTGAGGCTTTCGTTAACTTTAACCGGGGTTCACAGTTACGTACATGTCGTGTCCCTCTAGAAGGGCGGAATGCTAACCTCGTCGCCAGAGTTGGTGAGAGGGCAGCATCCCGATTCGTATGACACCTTACTCGACATGTCTTGATAACGCGACACCGAAGTTACCGATGTGGCACGCGTTATCATGGAACAGCCATTGGGTCTTTTCTCCGCAAGCTGCAACCGGCTCGGCTCGGGCCAGAACACAGTTCACGCGAGCCCATGCACTCTGCCTTCAGGATTGTCAAGGCCTGCCATAGGAGTGACTGATAGGGACTCGGGTGTCCATTGTATGGTTAGATATAGAGCTACTATATCTAAAGCAAAGGGTGATTACACGACTTCGCCCCAGCTGTCATGCAGCCAGTTGTGTCAAATTTAGGAGGCCAGCCAGGGGTGGCATAATACATGCTGCAGCCCCTGGCGGCCCTGGGTACACCTATGCCCTGAGTTACAGGGTCTGATAAGGTGGCCCAGTACCAATTGGTAAATGCACCTAGGGTACATATCGTAATTTAGAAAGAGAACAGCCAGGCTGTGGGTCTGATTGGCAGGCCCACAGCCAGAGAAAGTCGTAAACCAGTGAAACAAAAGCAAAAAATCTGGGTGATCATAGGATTGCAGACCCTACTCTCCTACATGACCCCCCCCCCAAACGTCGGAACAACTAGCTAACCTTGACCAGGTGAGTCTTCTTGTTCTAAGTGGAAATATCTGGAGAGCCCATCGGCATTGCCATGATCAGTACCAGGTCTATGTTCCACTGTGAAGTCCATCCCCTGTAGGGAAATGGACCACCTAAGCAGTTTGGGGTTTTCACCCTTCATCTGATTTAGCCACAAGAGGGGCTTATGGTCGGTCTGAATCTTGAAGTGAGTGCCAAACAAGTATGGCCTCAGCTTCTTCAGGGCCCAAACCACAGCAAAGGCCTCCCTCTCGATAGCTGACCAATTCTTCTCTCTAGGGGTCAGCCTTCTGCTTATAAAAGCAATGGGCTGGTCTTGACCATCAAAATTCAGTTGAGAAAGAACAGCTCCCACACCCAACTCAGAAGCATCTGTTTGGACAATGAATGGTTTGGAGTAGTCCGGACTCTTGAGGATAGGCGCCGTGCACATGGCCTGCTTTAGGTCATCGAATGCTTTTTGACAGCTCGCTGTCCACTGAACCTTTTTTGGCATTTTCTTACTTGTCAGTTCATTTAATGGTGTCACGATGGAACCATAGTTCCTGACAAACTTCCTATAGTAACCAGTCAGGCCCAAGAAAGCTCGAACCTGAGTCTGGGTGGTTGGAGGAGCCCAGTCCCTGATTGACTGTATCTTGCTCTCCAGTGGCTGAACCTGACCTCCACCTACAAGGTGGCCCAGGTATACAACCTGTGTCTGCCCTATCTGGCACTTGGTGGCCTTGATAGTGAGGCCTGCTGCTTGCAGCGCCTCCAATGTCTTCCGCAGGTGGACCAGGTGATCCTCCCAGGTGGAGCTAAAGACAGCAATATCGTCAAGATACGCCGCACAGAAGTCATCCAGCCCAGTAAGGACGTGATTCACCAACCGTTGGAAGGTGGCAGGTGCATTTTTCAGACCAAAGGGCATCACCACGAACTGATAATGCCCACCATGGGTTGAAAATGCTGTTTTAGGCTTGGCGTCCTCAGCTAACCTGATTTGCCAATACCCAGCTGTCAGGTCAAACGTACTTAAGTAGTTGGCCGAAGCCAGCCTATCAATAAGCTCGTCTGCCCTTGGTATTGGGTGGGCGTCAGTCTTAGTGACTGCATTGAGACCCCTGTAGTCTACGCAGAACCTCATCTCTCTCTTACCACCCTGGGTGTGAGGTTTCGGCACTAGAACTACGGGACTAGCCCAAGGGCTATCCGAGGGTTCAATGACTCCCAGCTCCAACATTTTCTGCACTTCACTTTTGATGCAGTCTCTAACGTGATCAGGCTGCCTGTAGATTTTACTCTTTACGGGCAAGCTGTCACCAGTGTCGACCTCATGGGTGCACCAATCGGTCTGACTGGGTGTCAGAGAAAACAGATGTCGGAACGACTGAAGAACCTGTTTACAGTCGCTCTGTTGATGTTCGGAGAGGCTGCCACAAAAGACAACACCATCTACCGAGCCATCGTCAGGATTCTGAGTGAGCAGGTCGGGGAGAGGGTCACTCTCCTCTTCCTGTCCCTCATCTAGGGCCATGAGCAAACTCATGTCCTTCCTGTCGACATATGCTTTTAGCCTGTTGACATGAAGCACCCTGTGGGGGCTCCGGGGAGTTCCCAGGTCGACCAGGTAGGTGACCTCTCCCTTCTTCTCCAGGATGGTGTGGGGCCCGGACCATTTGTCCTTGAGTGCTGCTGGGGCCACTGGCTCCAACACCCACACCTTCTGTCCGGGCTGGTAAACAGTCAAGACAGCCTTTTGGTCATGCCAAGCTTTTTGGAGTTCTTGGCTGGCCTTAAGGTTTTCGGATGCCTTCTCCATGTATTCAGCCATCCGCGAGCGGAGGCCGAGCACATAGTCCACTATGTTGGTTGCCGGCTTTTTGAGAGGTCTCTCCCATCCTTCCTTCACCAAACACAGGGGTCCTCTTACAGGATGCCCGTACAAAAGTTCAAAAGGGCTGTAGCCAACCCCCTTCTGTGGGTCTTCTCTGTAGGCAAACAAGAGGCAGGGGATCAGGACGTCCCATCTACGCCGAAGCTTTTCCGGTAGTCCATGAATCATCCCTTTTAGGGTCCTGTTGAATCTCTCAACAAGCCCATTGCATTGTGGATGATAGGGTGTAGTGAACTTGTAGTTGACACCACATTCCTTCCACATAGCAGTTAAGTAGCTCGACATAAAGTTTGCACCTCTGTCGGAGACGACCTCCTTAGGGAAGCCCACTCTGGAGAATACTCCAACCAGGGCTCTTGCCACAACAGGTGCTGTAGTGGTCCTAAGGGGAATAGCTTCAGGGTACCTGGTGGCATGATCCACTACCACCAGTATAAACTTGTGCCCTGATGCTGTTGGTGGTTCCATGGGACCGACGATGTCGATCCCCACCCGTTCAAAGGGCACCCCCACCACAGGCATTGGTATAAGGGGGGCCTTTGTCGTGCCACCTGACTTACCACTGGCTTGGCAAGTGACACAGGAGCGGCAAAACTCCTTGGTATCTTCATTCATGTGAGGCCAGTGAAAGTGCGAGACAAGCCTGTCCCACGTTTTCGTCTGGCCTAAGTGACCTGCTAAGGGAATCTCGTGGGCCAAGGTAAGTAGGAAACCACGCTGAGACAAGGGGACGACCAGCCTCCTGGTCATGCCAGGCTTGGGGTCTCTTGACTCAGTGTACAGGAGTCCATCTTCCCAGTATACCTTGTGGGTACCTGTGGCGTTCCCAGCAGCCTCAGCAGCAGCCTGCTGTCTGAGGGGTTCAAGAGAAGGGCAGTCTAACTGGTCCTTCCCCAGGTCTTCCCTTGAGGGTCCCCCTGAGCCCAAGAATTCAACTTGATCAAGTTCGAACTCCCTAGGCTCAGTTTCCCTCAATTCCTGTAGGTCAGCCTCCTCTGAGACTTGATCCTCGACCTGGGGCAAGGGGGAAGGCGCAGCCTTAACCCTACTGCTCTTTTTCTTGGGAGGTGCCTGGTCCGTTGTTCCAGGATCCAGCACCTGTTCAGTGGGGCATTTCCTGACCTGTGACCTAGTCACAGCGAACACATGTGCTGGCAAACCTAACATTTCCATGTGAGTCCGGTGCTCCACTTCTGACCATTGTGACGACTCCAAATCATTGCCCAACAAACAATCCACTGGGAGGTCTGGACTAACTACAACCTTCTTTTGGCCAGTTACCCCTCCCCAGGAGAAAGCTACAATTGCCATACTGTGATTGGTAGTGACATTGCTTGCATTGGTCACCAGGAATTCTGTACCTGGCATGATCTGTCCAGGGTCCACAAAGTTAGGCGTCACCATGGTGACGCTGGCACAAGTGTCCCTATAGGCCTGAGCCATCTTTCCATTTATGAAAGGCGTCTGTCGGTATTTGCCCAGCGTATTGGGACTTATGTCAGGGGACACGTCCGCGTCCCCTGTACTGACAAGGACAGCCTGAGTGAGTGTGCCAACTAAGTTGTCACGCCCCTCAGAACCCAGGGTTAACCCTACTAAACCCTTGGGAGGCGCACTACCACTGCTGACTGTACTAGGGGGCACAGGTGCCTTAGGGGCTGCAGTGGCAGGAGTCTGCCCTCCTCCTTTCTTGGTGCACTCACTAAACCAGTGAGATTTACTTTTACGGTACTGGCACCATCTTTTGGATTGGCCTTCTTTCTTCTTTTGGGGAGCCTGACCCCCACCCTCTTTGGGTTGTTGGGGACCTGTCGAAGACTTCTGGTCATTTTGTTCCCCCTTAGAATCTTTACCCTTTTGGTCTGCTTTCTTCTGACCACCTTGATTCTGGCCCTGGTTCTGTTTAACTCTCGTACGAACCCATCTGTCTGCCTTCTTTCCCAATTCTTGGGGAGAGGTCAGATCCGAGTCGACAAGATGCTGATGCAACAACTGGTTCTGACAATTGTTTAAAATTTGTTCTCTCATCATCAAATTATACAATCCTGCGTAATCAGTAACCTTACTGCCCAGCAACCAGCCCTCAAAAGCCTTAGTGGCACAATCGACAAAATCAGACCAGTCTTGAGCCTGCGTTTTCTGGGTATCCCTGAACAGCACCCTGTACTGCTCAGTGGTTAGGCCGAACCCTTCAACGAGTGTATTCTTCAAGACTTGGTAATTATTAGCGTCCTCTACCCTTGTGGTGAGGAGCTTGTCTCTTCCTTTTCCTTCAAAGGAGAGCCACAAGATAGCTGCCCACTGACTCTGGGGAACGCCTTGCACAGTGCAGGCCCTCTCCAAAGCAGTAATCCATTTGTGGATGTCGTCCCCTTGTTTAAAGGGGGGCACTATCTTCCCAAGGTGTTTCGTATCGAAACTCTTTTCCCTATTACTAGGTACATTGCTGCCACCAGTGGGGATTGCCCCACTTAACTGTTGCTCTCTAGCGAAAGCAAGCTTTTCCTTGGCCAGGGCAAGTTCTTCCCTTTCGATCCTTAGATTAGCTGCCCTTTCCTTCGCTTCGTACACTCTCCTCTGAGGGGACGTCATCCCTCTTTGAGAAGAGTTGTGAGAGCCGTTGGTATGAAGGGATCTGCCAGAGTCTCTTGACAGAGATCGGGCTCGTCCATTCCCCAGGTTAAGCGGAACCGACAGTAGCGCCGGGGTTCCCCCAGTACCACTATCGTGTCTGCTTAAGTTGGACCGTGTTAGTCTGACGACTTCTACCTGTCCCTTATCTGCCTCGTCCCCAGAGAGATCCTCATCCTCGTCCTCCTCTCCCTCTTCGTTCTCAGTTACGAGGTGGATGAGGTCAGGATCATCTCGGGTTCCCTCGAGGGGAGGCATGTCTCCTTCTGGATTAGAAGAGCTACGAAGTTTCTCAGCTCTCCTGGCATCATAAGTCTCCAAGAGACCAATCAGAAAGGACGTTGTGGGGTTAGACCCCTGCTGAATCTTCCGGGAGTGACACAGTCGTCTTAACTCCTTGAAGCTCAGCACAGTATATCCTGAAGGGATGACCTGTGGAGGGTCAACTGACACAAGGGGAGACTCAGAGTTTCCTCCTTGGCCCGACATACTGTTTCTAGTGTGGTGTAAGTGATGCACCTACCTACACTATGTGTTTTCCTACTGATCCCTTGCTAAGAGTTGTAGCCAAGGTGTGCTAAGCCTTGAGGAGCTACAACAGCTGGTTCAGTAGAACTCAGAGTATTCTAAGCTTTAGTTATATGTACTAACAGTACTTGCGCGATCTTTCAACAAGATATTCTTAGGATACGTGTGGTAAAACAACAGCAAGCTCAAATCCCAACCGCTGCTCACCAATGTGAGAAGTTGGCCCGATATGCAACGTTCGCTATTCTAGCGACCGCTATGTATCGTTCCAACGACCCTTGTGGTGTTTGGTTGTAAGTCAACCTATAGACCAGCTATCCTAGTAGCGTGGATACGAGCAGTCTAAGGCTAAAGACTCGAGAGGGCGCGTTAAGCCAGCTGTTTACCACACATGTACCCCTTGAACACCCAGTGAAAGGACACCACACAAGTGTTATGAAAATAAACAGTATATTTATTAAGAATCACAACAGCCCTGTACTCTTTATGAGGATAGGGTACTTAGCACAAACCAAATCTCTTTAGCAAATACTTTAAGTGCACAATTAAAACAAGTGTCCGAGGACACGGAAAGGTTAAGGCAAGTCGGAAGCGAGGGACTCGGGACCCTAGAGTAAGGAGGCTATGCAGGCACTGAAATGCCGAGTTACCTAGCCACGAGGGCTGCGGCTGCACAAGTCTTACAGGCGTCGGGGTCTTCGCTGACGAGCCAGGAGCCGGAAGAAAAAGGAGTTGCTGGCCGGCGACCAGTGATGAATAGTTCGTAGAGATCCAAGCCTGGATCGGAGATTGATGAAACCTGAAAGCAGAGGGGACCAAGTTCGTACTACTAGCCAGTAGTCAGAGGGTACCAGGAAGGCACCAGTTGGCCGTCACCTCGACCAGGTGAGTGGGCGACGCTAGGCTCTGCAGTCTCACGGACCAGGAGGCGTTGTCGGCGACCACGGTGGAGGTGCGAGCTGTCCCACGACGGATGACGCTGTCGGCGTCTTGAGTGGACCAGGAGGGTCCGGGGTGCTTCTCGAAAAGATGGAAGCAAGGGCCAGTCTGGAGCAACCAGACCGGCAGTGATGATTCTCGGATGTCGTCACAGAAGGACACAAGCCAGCGGCTAGTGACCAGACAACGTGCTGAGCAGCGAGCAGAAGGGCCCCACGCAGATCGTGGAGATGCTGGGGGACTGCACTTCGGAGCTGGAGCGGCTCAGGGTCGGGGCTTCTCGGACCCCAGAGCACTCACCAGAGAGTTACCTCGATGGTCGTGCTGGTTTTTAAGAGCGCGCAGGTTCTGATGATGGCCGGTCCCTCGAGGTCTCGTCGCACCCACAGATCACAGCTGAGCTGATGACGGGGGTAGAGGTCAGAGGTGCCAGGGAAGCCGGTTCTCGTCGAGCTGGGCCGTCGGATTCCTTGAGGAAGGACTTACAGCAAACCGCAGAGTTCTTAGATGGTGCCCGCTGATGCAGGGTGACTACTCCTTAGCCACAAGGGAGAAATCTTGAGAAGAGTCTTGAAGTCCTTTCGTAGAAAGTATTCTTGATTCAAAGATGATCTAATTTGGAAGGGTCCCCGCTCCGGCCTTTATCCTAAAGAAAGGGGTGGGTACATGACTAGGTCCTGCCCTAAGGGTGGGACCAGGAAGGGGGGTAGTTACACCCCTCTCCCCTGCCGGACTTTCCCCAGGCCAGGGCTGTCGCCCCTGGAACTGGTTCTAACCGGCAGATGCGTAGTGAGCACCGGGGTGCCACTCCGCAGTCACCTTCTCGCAAAAGCCCTACCTACCCAGAATACACAAACCCTGTCTGGGACGGTGCGAACACCGCCCTCGACAGGAAACCCTTTGTCCAAGCGCTCCTCGCTGGAAGGACTCCCAGCAGCAGGAGGTCAGACTCGTGTCTGTGGTGGCAGCATCCATTTTGTGGAGCTGAGGCTTTCGTTAACTTTAACCGGGGTTCACAGTTACGTACATGTCGTGTCCCTCTAGAAGGGCGGAATGCTAACCTCGTCGCCAGAGTTGGTGAGAGGGCAGCATCCCGATTCGTATGACACCTTACTCGACATGTCTTGATAACGCGACACCGAAGTTACCGATGTGGCACGCGTTATCATGGAACAGCCATTGGGTCTTTTCTCCGCAAGCTGCAACCGGCTCGGCTCGGGCCAGAACACAGTTCACGCGAGCCCATGCACTCTGCCTTCAGGATTGTCAAGGCCTGCCATAGGAGTGACTGATAGGGACTCGGGTGTCCATTGTATGGTTAGATATAGAGCTACTATATCTAAAGCAAAGGGTGATTACACGACTTCGCCCCAGCTGTCATGCAGCCAGTTGTGTCAAATTTAGGAGGCCAGCCAGGGGTGGCATAATACATGCTGCAGCCCCTGGCGGCCCTGGGTACACCTATGCCCTGAGTTACAGGGTCT
Organism: Lissotriton vulgaris; assembly: GCF_964263255.1. Taxonomy (NCBI): domain Eukaryota; kingdom Metazoa; phylum Chordata; class Amphibia; order Caudata; family Salamandridae; genus Lissotriton; species Lissotriton vulgaris. The sequence goes on along the minus strand of NC_141693.1, from coordinate 2,005,591,001 downwards.
GATAAGGTGGCCCAGTACCAATTGGTAAATGCACCTAGGGTACATATCGTAATTTAGAAAGAGAACAGCCAGGCTGTGGGTCTGATTGGCAGGCCCACAGCCAGAGAAAGTCGTAAACCAGTGAAACAAAAGCAAAAAATCTGGGTGATCATAGGATTGCAGACCCTACTCTCCTACATGACCCCCCCCCCAAACGTCGGAACAACTAGCTAACCTTGACCAGGTGAGTCTTCTTGTTCTAAGTGGAAATATCTGGAGAGCCCATCGGCATTGCCATGATCAGTACCAGGTCTATGTTCCACTGTGAAGTCCATCCCCTGTAGGGAAATGGACCACCTAAGCAGTTTGGGGTTTTCACCCTTCATCTGATTTAGCCACAAGAGGGGCTTATGGTCGGTCTGAATCTTGAAGTGAGTGCCAAACAAGTATGGCCTCAGCTTCTTCAGGGCCCAAACCACAGCAAAGGCCTCCCTCTCGATAGCTGACCAATTCTTCTCTCTAGGGGTCAGCCTTCTGCTTATAAAAGCAATGGGCTGGTCTTGACCATCAAAATTCAGTTGAGAAAGAACAGCTCCCACACCCAACTCAGAAGCATCTGTTTGGACAATGAATGGTTTGGAGTAGTCCGGACTCTTGAGGATAGGCGCCGTGCACATGGCCTGCTTTAGGTCATCGAATGCTTTTTGACAGCTCGCTGTCCACTGAACCTTTTTTGGCATTTTCTTACTTGTCAGTTCATTTAATGGTGTCACGATGGAACCATAGTTCCTGACAAACTTCCTATAGTAACCAGTCAGGCCCAAGAAAGCTCGAACCTGAGTCTGGGTGGTTGGAGGAGCCCAGTCCCTGATTGACTGTATCTTGCTCTCCAGTGGCTGAACCTGACCTCCACCTACAAGGTGGCCCAGGTATACAACCTGTGTCTGCCCTATCTGGCACTTGGTGGCCTTGATAGTGAGGCCTGCTGCTTGCAGCGCCTCCAATGTCTTCCGCAGGTGGACCAGGTGATCCTCCCAGGTGGAGCTAAAGACAGCAATATCGTCAAGATACGCCGCACAGAAGTCATCCAGCCCAGTAAGGACGTGATTCACCAACCGTTGGAAGGTGGCAGGTGCATTTTTCAGACCAAAGGGCATCACCACGAACTGATAATGCCCACCATGGGTTGAAAATGCTGTTTTAGGCTTGGCGTCCTCAGCTAACCTGATTTGCCAATACCCAGCTGTCAGGTCAAACGTACTTAAGTAGTTGGCCGAAGCCAGCCTATCAATAAGCTCGTCTGCCCTTGGTATTGGGTGGGCGTCAGTCTTAGTGACTGCATTGAGACCCCTGTAGTCTACGCAGAACCTCATCTCTCTCTTACCACCCTGGGTGTGAGGTTTCGGCACTAGAACTACGGGACTAGCCCAAGGGCTATCCGAGGGTTCAATGACTCCCAGCTCCAACATTTTCTGCACTTCACTTTTGATGCAGTCTCTAACGTGATCAGGCTGCCTGTAGATTTTACTCTTTACGGGCAAGCTGTCACCAGTGTCGACCTCATGGGTGCACCAATCGGTCTGACTGGGTGTCAGAGAAAACAGATGTCGGAACGACTGAAGAACCTGTTTACAGTCGCTCTGTTGATGTTCGGAGAGGCTGCCACAAAAGACAACACCATCTACCGAGCCATCGTCAGGATTCTGAGTGAGCAGGTCGGGGAGAGGGTCACTCTCCTCTTCCTGTCCCTCATCTAGGGCCATGAGCAAACTCATGTCCTTCCTGTCGACATATGCTTTTAGCCTGTTGACATGAAGCACCCTGTGGGGGCTCCGGGGAGTTCCCAGGTCGACCAGGTAGGTGACCTCTCCCTTCTTCTCCAGGATGGTGTGGGGCCCGGACCATTTGTCCTTGAGTGCTGCTGGGGCCACTGGCTCCAACACCCACACCTTCTGTCCGGGCTGGTAAACAGTCAAGACAGCCTTTTGGTCATGCCAAGCTTTTTGGAGTTCTTGGCTGGCCTTAAGGTTTTCGGATGCCTTCTCCATGTATTCAGCCATCCGCGAGCGGAGGCCGAGCACATAGTCCACTATGTTGGTTGCCGGCTTTTTGAGAGGTCTCTCCCATCCTTCCTTCACCAAACACAGGGGTCCTCTTACAGGATGCCCGTACAAAAGTTCAAAAGGGCTGTAGCCAACCCCCTTCTGTGGGTCTTCTCTGTAGGCAAACAAGAGGCAGGGGATCAGGACGTCCCATCTACGCCGAAGCTTTTCCGGTAGTCCATGAATCATCCCTTTTAGGGTCCTGTTGAATCTCTCAACAAGCCCATTGCATTGTGGATGATAGGGTGTAGTGAACTTGTAGTTGACACCACATTCCTTCCACATAGCAGTTAAGTAGCTCGACATAAAGTTTGCACCTCTGTCGGAGACGACCTCCTTAGGGAAGCCCACTCTGGAGAATACTCCAACCAGGGCTCTTGCCACAACAGGTGCTGTAGTGGTCCTAAGGGGAATAGCTTCAGGGTACCTGGTGGCATGATCCACTACCACCAGTATAAACTTGTGCCCTGATGCTGTTGGTGGTTCCATGGGACCGACGATGTCGATCCCCACCCGTTCAAAGGGCACCCCCACCACAGGCATTGGTATAAGGGGGGCCTTTGTCGTGCCACCTGACTTACCACTGGCTTGGCAAGTGACACAGGAGCGGCAAAACTCCTTGGTATCTTCATTCATGTGAGGCCAGTGAAAGTGCGAGACAAGCCTGTCCCACGTTTTCGTCTGGCCTAAGTGACCTGCTAAGGGAATCTCGTGGGCCAAGGTAAGTAGGAAACCACGCTGAGACAAGGGGACGACCAGCCTCCTGGTCATGCCAGGCTTGGGGTCTCTTGACTCAGTGTACAGGAGTCCATCTTCCCAGTATACCTTGTGGGTACCTGTGGCGTTCCCAGCAGCCTCAGCAGCAGCCTGCTGTCTGAGGGGTTCAAGAGAAGGGCAGTCTAACTGGTCCTTCCCCAGGTCTTCCCTTGAGGGTCCCCCTGAGCCCAAGAATTCAACTTGATCAAGTTCGAACTCCCTAGGCTCAGTTTCCCTCAATTCCTGTAGGTCAGCCTCCTCTGAGACTTGATCCTCGACCTGGGGCAAGGGGGAAGGCGCAGCCTTAACCCTACTGCTCTTTTTCTTGGGAGGTGTCTGGTCCGTTGTTCCAGGATCCAGCACCTGTTCAGTGGGGCATTTCCTGACCTGTGACCTAGTCACAGCGAACACATGTGCTGGCAAACCTAACATTTCCATGTGAGTCCGGTGCTCCACTTCTGACCATTGTGACGACTCCAAATCATTGCCCAACAAACAATCCACTGGGAGGTCTGGACTAACTACAACCTTCTTTTGGCCAGTTACCCCTCCCCAGGAGAAAGCTACAATTGCCATACTGTGATTGGTAGTGACATTGCTTGCATTGGTCACCAGGAATTCTGTACCTGGCATGATCTGTCCAGGGTCCACAAAGTTAGGCGTCACCATGGTGACGCTGGCACAAGTGTCCCTATAGGCCTGAGCCATCTTTCCATTTATGAAAGGCGTCTGTCGGTATTTGCCCAGCGTATTGGGACTTATGTCAGGGGACACGTCCGCGTCCCCTGTACTGACAAGGACAGCCTGAGTGAGTGTGCCAACTAAGTTGTCACGCCCCTCAGAACCCAGGGTTAACCCTACTAAACCCTTGGGAGGCGCACTACCACTGCTGACTGTACTAGGGGGCACAGGTGCCTTAGGGGCTGCAGTGGCAGGAGTCTGCCCTCCTCCTTTCTTGGTGCACTCACTAAACCAGTGAGATTTACTTTTACGGTACTGGCACCATCTTTTGGATTGGCCTTCTTTCTTCTTTTGGGGAGCCTGACCCCCACCCTCTTTGGGTTGTTGGGGACCTGTCGAAGACTTCTGGTCATTTTGTTCCCCCTTAGAATCTTTACCCTTTTGGTCTGCTTTCTTCTGACCACCTTGATTCTGGCCCTGGTTCTGTTTAACTCTCGTACGAACCCATCTGTCTGCCTTCTTTCCCAATTCTTGGGGAGAGGTCAGATCCGAGTCGACAAGATGCTGATGCAACAACTGGTTCTGACAATTGTTTAAAATTTGTTCTCTCATCATCAAATTATACAATCCTGCGTAATCAGTAACCTTACTGCCCAGCAACCAGCCCTCAAAAGCCTTAGTGGCACAATCGACAAAATCAGACCAGTCTTGAGCCTGCGTTTTCTGGGTATCCCTGAACAGCACCCTGTACTGCTCAGTGGTTAGGCCGAACCCTTCAACGAGTGTATTCTTCAAGACTTGGTAATTATTAGCGTCCTCTACCCTTGTGGTGAGGAGCTTGTCTCTTCCTTTTCCTTCAAAGGAGAGCCACAAGATAGCTGCCCACTGACTCTGGGGAACGCCTTGCACAGTGCAGGCCCTCTCCAAAGCAGTAATCCATTTGTGGATGTCGTCCCCTTGTTTAAAGGGGGGCACTATCTTCCCAAGGTGTTTCGTATCGAAACTCTTTTCCCTATTACTAGGTACATTGCTGCCACCAGTGGGGATTGCCCCACTTAACTGTTGCTCTCTAGCGAAAGCAAGCTTTTCCTTGGCCAGGGCAAGTTCTTCCCTTTCGATCCTTAGATTAGCTGCCCTTTCCTTCGCTTCGTACACTCTCCTCTGAGGGGACGTCATCCCTCTTTGAGAAGAGTTGTGAGAGCCGTTGGTATGAAGGGATCTGCCAGAGTCTCTTGACAGAGATCGGGCTCGTCCATTCCCCAGGTTAAGCGGAACCGACAGTAGCGCCGGGGTTCCCCCAGTACCACTATCGTGTCTGCTTAAGTTGGACCGTGTTAGTCTGACGACTTCTACCTGTCCCTTATCTGCCTCGTCCCCAGAGAGATCCTCATCCTCGTCCTCCTCTCCCTCTTCGTTCTCAGTTACGAGGTGGATGAGGTCAGGATCATCTCGGGTTCCCTCGAGGGGAGGCATGTCTCCTTCTGGATTAGAAGAGCTACGAAGTTTCTCAGCTCTCCTGGCATCATAAGTCTCCAAGAGACCAATCAGAAAGGACGTTGTGGGGTTAGACCCCTGCTGAATCTTCCGGGAGTGACACAGTCGTCTTAACTCCTTGAAGCTCAGCACAGTATATCCTGAAGGGATGACCTGTGGAGGGTCAACTGACACAAGGGGAGACTCAGAGTTTCCTCCTTGGCCCGACATACTGTTTCTAGTGTGGTGTAAGTGATGCACCTACCTACACTATGTGTTTTCCTACTGATCCCTTGCTAAGAGTTGTAGCCAAGGTGTGCTAAGCCTTGAGGAGCTACAACAGCTGGTTCAGTAGAACTCAGAGTATTCTAAGCTTTAGTTATATGTACTAACAGTACTTGCGCGATCTTTCAACAAGATATTCTTAGGATACGTGTGGTAAAACAACAGCAAGCTCAAATCCCAACCGCTGCTCACCAATGTGAGAAGTTGGCCCGATATGCAACGTTCGCTATTCTAGCGACCGCTATGTATCGTTCCAACGACCCTTGTGGTGTTTGGTTGTAAGTCAACCTATAGACCAGCTATCCTAGTAGCGTGGATACGAGCAGTCTAAGGCTAAAGACTCGAGAGGGCGCGTTAAGCCAGCTGTTTACCACACATGTACCCCTTGAACACCCAGTGAAAGGACACCACACAAGTGTTATGAAAATAAACAGTATATTTATTAAGAATCACAACAGCCCTGTACTCTTTATGAGGATAGGGTACTTAGCACAAACCAAATCTCTTTAGCAAATACTTTAAGTGCACAATTAAAACAAGTGTCCGAGGACACGGAAAGGTTAAGGCAAGTCGGAAGCGAGGGACTCGGGACCCTAGAGTAAGGAGGCTATGCAGGCACTGAAATGCCGAGTTACCTAGCCACGAGGGCTGCGGCTGCACAAGTCTTACAGGCGTCGGGGTCTTCGCTGACGAGCCAGGAGCCGGAAGAAAAAGGAGTTGCTGGCCGGCGACCAGTGATGAATAGTTCGTAGAGATCCAAGCCTGGATCGGAGATTGATGAAACCTGAAAGCAGAGGGGACCAAGTTCGTACTACTAGCCAGTAGTCAGAGGGTACCAGGAAGGCACCAGTTGGCCGTCACCTCGACCAGGTGAGTGGGCGACGCTAGGCTCTGCAGTCTCACGGACCAGGAGGCGTTGTCGGCGACCACGGTGGAGGTGCGAGCTGTCCCACGACGGATGACGCTGTCGGCGTCTTGAGTGGACCAGGAGGGTCCGGGGTGCTTCTCGAAAAGATGGAAGCAAGGGCCAGTCTGGAGCAACCAGACCGGCAGTGATGATTCTCGGATGTCGTCACAGAAGGACACAAGCCAGCGGCTAGTGACCAGACAACGTGCTGAGCAGCGAGCAGAAGGGCCCCACGCAGATCGTGGAGATGCTGGGGGACTGCACTTCGGAGCTGGAGCGGCTCAGGGTCGGGGCTTCTCGGACCCCAGAGCACTCACCAGAGAGTTACCTCGATGGTCGTGCTGGTTTTTAAGAGCGCGCAGGTTCTGATGATGGCCGGTCCCTCGAGGTCTCGTCGCACCCACAGATCACAGCTGAGCTGATGACGGGGGTAGAGGTCAGAGCTGCCAGGGAAGCCGGTTCTCGTCGAGCTGGGCCGTCGGATTCCTTGAGGAAGGACTTACAGCAAACCGCAGAGTTCTTAGATGGTGCCCGCTGATGCAGGGTGACTACTCCTTAGCCACAAGGGAGAAATCTTGAGAAGAGTCTTGAAGTCCTTTCGTAGAAAGTATTCTTGATTCAAAGATGATCTAATTTGGAAGGGTCCCCGCTCCGGCCTTTATCCTAAAGAAAGGGGTGGGTACATGACTAGGTCCTGCCCTAAGGGTGGGACCAGGAAGGGGGGTAGTTACACCCCTCTCCCCTGCCGGACTTTCCCCAGGCCAGGGCTGTCGCCCCTGGAACTGGTTCTAACCGGCAGATGCGTAGTGAGCACCGGGGTGCCACTCCGCAGTCACCTTCTCGCAAAAGCCCTACCTACCCAGAATACACAAACCCTGTCTGGGACGGTGCGAACACCGCCCTCGACAGGAAACCCTTTGTCCAAGCGCTCCTCGCTGGAAGGACTCCCAGCAGCAGGAGGTCAGACTCGTGTCTGTGGTGGCAGCATCCATTTTGTGGAGCTGAGGCTTTCGTTAACTTTAACCGGGGTTCACAGTTACGTACATGTCGTGTCCCTCTAGAAGGGCGGAATGCTAACCTCGTCGCCAGAGTTGGTGAGAGGGCAGCATCCCGATTCGTATGACACCTTACTCGACATGTCTTGATAACGCGACACCGAAGTTACCGATGTGGCACGCGTTATCATGGAACAGCCATTGGGTCTTTTCTCCGCAAGCTGCAACCGGCTCGGCTCGGGCCAGAACACAGTTCACGCGAGCCCATGCACTCTGCCTTCAGGATTGTCAAGGCCTGCCATAGGAGTGACTGATAGGGACTCGGGTGTCCATTGTATGGTTAGATATAGAGCTACTATATCTAAAGCAAAGGGTGATTACACGACTTCGCCCCAGCTGTCATGCAGCCAGTTGTGTCAAATTTAGGAGGCCAGCCAGGGGTGGCATAATACATGCTGCAGCCCCTGGCGGCCCTGGGTACACCTATGCCCTGAGTTACAGGGTCTGATAAGGTGGCCCAGTACCAATTGGTAAATGCACCTAGGGTACATATCGTAATTTAGAAAGAGAACAGCCAGGCTGTGGGTCTGATTGGCAGGCCCACAGCCAGAGAAAGTCGTAAACCAGTGAAACAAAAGCAAAAAATCTGGGTTATCATAGGATTGCAGACCCTACTCTCCTACAGCAACCCCGACTTATGGCCTAGCTACGCAGCGCGTTTGGACCGAAGGCCGAGAAATATTGCAAGTATGAGATTTTGCTTTTGGCCTGTTTGGGGGTGTTATGCTTCTTGGCGGGTGGGTTGGCGGGTCTTGGGGCATTCCTGGGAAGGTCTAATACCGGGTAGAAGTGGTTGGGACAAAACCCTCGCGGAAAAGCCTTATGGCACTTTTTGTAACTTAGGGTTCGTTAGGGTTAGCCCTAGCAGCAGGATTGCATGTGTTTCGGGGTGTTCTAGATTTTTGCAACTGAGTTCTGGGGACTTAGAGCACTCGTGAGAATGTGTAATTTTGGTTGCAAGTCATTTGAAGAAAATCCATGGTGGGAAAGGGGGGATTTGGCTTAGTTAAAGAAAGCCTTTGCCACTATTCTTAACTTAGGGTTCGTTAGGGTTAGCAGTATTTCTATTGCATGTGTTTGAGTGGGGGGGATTTCGAGTCTTGGAGCGATGCTGGCTATGGATACTTTTGCTTGGTTGCTTGCAAGTGGTTTGAATGCAATCCACGGTGGGTAAGGGGTAATTAGGAAGGGGGTACTTCGGCCTACTTTTACTTTCAAAATAAGTTTTGTCACCAGTTTTCTGCTAGGCCTCGTTTTTTGAGATTTGATTGGGGGTCTTCTACATTTTTGCGACTGGCTTTAGTAAGGGTCTGGGTGGGAGCACTGCTAGGAAGATCTAATTTTGTTCTAAAACACAGTTTACAGTACACCTAGCTTGAGGGGAAAGATCCGCTACATTAATTTGCCCCTACTTATTTATCCTTCCAAAGGTGACTCAGACAGAGTACGCACTTTCAAAAATATTGTACTGTCTACTAGGAAAATCAAATTGTGACTTTTTGCACTCCACAGCCTACATACCTTATATTTATTTATCAGTGGTGTTGTAATATTATATCACTTCCTGTTTTTCGTTGAATAATTACAGGCCGGGTTTCAGTCTCTGCAATGGGGAAAAAAGGATGGAGTCAGGCTTCACATTAGCGAGCCACAATTCAGCATCAGGCAGGCAGTGGACAGGGTGTCTTCTGGTGACCAACATCGATGGACGAAGTGTCGGCTGCAATGGAGGAGTGCCGCTAATAAGAGGATTTTTTTTCTGCAGGCAACTTACTTACCACTTCCAACAGGACAACTACAACAACATAGATACAGTATCCCTTGCCTTTTTCTCTGACTGTGACTGCATTTCTTGGATCTCTCTCTGCTTCTAAATTGATCCCTTAACACATCACTTAGTCCACTCCACTATCACATCTGCACCACATATAGTCATTTGTAAGTGCTCCTACGTAATTCGCAAGTCGCAGCACCCCCCAGCCCGTAGAGGACTGGGATGGCCCCAATGATGAAGCATGTCACCAAGGGGCAACCCTGGTGAGTGAGGGGACACCTAGAAAAAAGCAATTTCTCCTTTTCTATCTACTATACCTTCCAGACCAACCCCATTGAGTGTTGTTGTGAATGGATTTATAGTGACCAGCAAGGCTCTCAGGTATCTGGCTACAGAGACCTTATGTTGAATATAGTTATCAATAATTCCACACACGCCCTGTACTGTCACATTCTTTCTTCCACAGTTGTCGAAAGTACTACTTACTTTTCACTGACATGCATGCAGTAGTGCATGCACTTTCAAAGATTGATGGATAGGTTTGTACCCAAAGAATTGTTTATGTTCAATTGTTTGTCTATGTTGTGCTTTTTTTACAGGGTGTCTTCTGGTGACCAACATCGATGGACGAAGCGTCGGCTGCAATGGAGGAGTGCTGCTAATAAGAGGATTTTTTTTCTGCAGGCAACTTACTTACCACTTCCAACAGGACAACTACAACAACATAGATACAGTATCCCTTGCCTTTTTCTCTGACTGTGACTGCATTTCTTGGATCTCTCTCTGCTTCTAAATTGATCCCTTAACACATCACTTAGTCCACTCCACTATCACATCTGCACCACACATAGTCATTTGTAAGTGCTCCTACGTAATTCGCAAGTCGCAGCAAGCCCCAGCCCATAGAGGACTGGGATGGCCCCAATGATGAAGCATGTCACCAAGGGGCAACCCTGGTGAGTGAGGGTACACCTAGAAAAAAAGCAATTTCTCCTTTTCTATCTACTATACCTTCCAGACCAACCCCATTGAGTGTTGTTGTGAATGGATTTATAGTGACCAGCAAGGCTCTCAGGTATCTGGCTACAGAGACCTTATGTTGAATATAGTTATCAATAATTCCACACACGCCCTGTACTGTCACATTCTTTCTTCCACAGTTGTCGAAAGTACTACTTACTTTTCACTGACATGCATGCAGTAGTGCATGCACTTTCAAAGATTGATGGATAGGTTTGTACCCAAAGAATTGTTTATGTTCAATTGTTTGTCTATGCTGTGCTTTTTTTACAGGGTGTCTTCTGGTGACCAACATCGATGGACGAAGCGTCGGCTGCAATGGAGGAGTGCCGCTAATAAGAGGATTTTTTTTCTGCAGGCAACTTACTTACCACTTCCAACAGGACAACTACAACAACATAGATACAGTATCCCTTGCCTTTTTCTCTGACTGTGACTGCATTTCTTGGATCTCTCTCTGCTTCTAAATTGATCCCTTAACACATCACTTAGTCCACTCCACTATCACATCTGCACCACACATAGTCATTTGTAAGTGCTCCTACGTAATTCGCAAGTCGCAGCACGCCCCAGCCCGTAGAGGACTGGGATGGCCCCAATGATGAAGCATGTCACCAAGGGGCAACCCTGGTGAGTGAGGGGACACCTAGAAAAAAAGCAATTTCTCCTTTTCTATCTACTATACCTTCCAGACCAACCCCATTGAGTGTTGTTGTGAATGGATTTATAGTGACCAGCAAGGCTCTCAGGTATCTGGCTACAGAGACCTTATGTTGAATATAGTTATCAATAATTCCACACACGCCCTGTACTGTCACATTCTTTCTTCCACAGTTGTCGGAAGTACTACTTACTTTTCACTGACATGCATGCAGTAGTGCATGCACTTTCAAAGATTGATGGATAGGTTTGTACCCAAAGAATTGTTTATGTTCAATTGTTTGTCTATGCTGTGCTTTTTTTACAGGGTGTCTTCTGGTGACCAACATCGATGGACGAAGCGTCGGCTGCAATGGAGGAGTGCCGCTAATAAGAGGATTTTTTTTCTGCAGGCAACTTACTTACCACTTCCAACAGGACAACTACAACAACATAGATACAGTATCCCTTGCCTTTTTCTCTGACTGTGACTGCATTTCTTGGATCTCTCTCTGCTTCTAAATTGATCCCTTAACACATCACTTAGTCCACTCCACTATCACATCTGCACCACACATAGTCATTTGTAAGTGCTCCTACGTAATTCGCAAGTCGCAGCACGCCCCAGCCCGTAGAGGACTGGGATGGCCCCAATGATGAAGCATGTCACCAAGGGGCAACCCTGGTGAGTGAGGGGACACCTAGAAAAAAAGCAATTTCTCCTTTTCTATCTACTATACCTTCCAGACCAACCCCATTGAGTGTTGTTGTGAATGGATTTATATTGACCAGCAAGGCTCTCAGGTATCTGGCTACAGAGACCTTATGTTGAATATAGTTATCAATAATTCCACACACGCCCTGCACTGTCACATTCTTTCTTCCACAGTTGTCGAAAGTACTACTTACTTTTCACTGACATGCATGCAGTAGTGCATGCACTTTCAAAGATTGATGGATAGGTTTGTACCCAAAGATTTGTTTATGTTCAGAATTGTTTGTCCATGCTGTGCTATTTTTTCTTGTCTCCCAAAACCTTTCCCAAAAACCCCCGTACCCATCCATTTTTCAAACCCTAATCCTCTTCCCCCGGGCTGTGTGGTTTTGATTGATGTGTGACTAAATTACAGCAATAAATCCACACACTTGCTGGGGAGGATAAGGTGATAGCAACAGGCTGGTGAAGAAATCCGAGGATATATTCTTACTCTGCTTGACAAAGACCAATGGCTAATGTCAAAGAACTTCAACTGAATTAGTAGTTATACTTTACCATTTGTTAGGCTACAATGTGGCACTGTTCTAGTGTACTTCTGTCACCTGCTATATTCTCAGTTGTACCGTTGAATTGCTCAGGAGGACAAACCAGATTTAATTTTCTTTTTTTTCATAGGCATGCAACTGCCACTGTGTCACACCACTAGTACCACCGCTATGAGGAAATTTTATCCGACCAAGATTGCCAACCTTATTCGCTGTTTGCCGTGGAGCCAGCCCTGGGTCTAGCCCTACTTTCAAACACAAATTACAGGTAAGATAAGCGTTTGGTGGTTTGGGGGTATAATGGAGTATTAGTAGGAGAGACGAGAGACTGACGGTAGTACTACTAAAGTCCTAGGACTCTTGGATTCACTTCACTTACTCTGTGAGAGGCACTTAGTGTTGAAAACATTTGGGCATTTACACTTAAAGGAAGAAAATGGAACTAAACTTTCAGGAAAACAAAGTCACTGTTAAACCCCCAACCACCAGGCAAGCAGTAAGAAACGGGTATGCTCAGATAAAGTTTGAAAAAGTATATTTATATCCCTAACAAAATAATCTCCCGCAAGACCCTCCCTAACCCCAACGATTGTCCTCCAAAAGTCCCCAAAAACCCAACTCCCAATTCCCACCCCCCAAAAGTCTCTAAAAAAGGGGCAAGGGACACTATGGGTGGATGCTGTTTACTTCTTGGGCCAGGGCATCATGCTCCTGGCGGAGCAAGGCGTGCTCTACGCGGAGCCCCTCCAACTCGTTTGAAAAGTGGTGGAGCTCCTGCTGGAGGCGGGACACCATCAGGGTACTGCGGCGCAGGCGTGCCTTCAATGCCTTGCAGGTGCAACGGCTGTGAGAGGAAGCTGTTGTCCTTGCTACTCAGCGGTGGCGTTTGGCTTTGGCAGCCCGGCTCAGTCTGGGTGGACCACTGTGCTGGGTGGCAGCCCGTGGGGGCACGGAGGCCGATGCAGACGACGTAGTTGTTGTGGTCGACTGCACACTTTCTTCGTCCTCCAGGGCCACCAGCCGCCGATATTTGGCCACAGTGGCATCGATCCTCCGTTGCCGGGCCGCTCTAGCCAGCTCCTTCCTCCTTGTTCGTTTGGAAGGAGAACCTATATGAAGAAAGAAAGACATAGTCTGTAACCAATGCTCTTTAAGATTAACTCAATCATTCAGCAGAAATTTGTGTTGCACTACAACTAGCAACTTGCAAGCGCATTACATAACTATTGAGGCCAGTATCTATCTAACCTCACACTTCTTCATCCTTGCTCTAACATTAGTGGGAGTTTAAGGAACAAATTCTACGAGCACTATGGACTTCCATTGGAGTCGACTATGAAAGTACACCAGTCTTATTCTTCTTCTTGTCTCTTGTTTAGGAAAATTGGTACGTTATCTTCTGCAAGCCGGCATAATGCCAGCGCAGTAAACTTGCACCCGAGAAAAAGAGACGCACGCCATGAGGAGTGACCTAGACTTGCGTTGCGTTACTGTACCCGTCCAGTACATGCAGGTGGTGAAGCTCTTACTTTTCTATTACGGGTGGCACTGAGAATACTCTGTTACAACTCAAGGGCTACTGCTTAATTAATTTAACTTTCACCCTACAGTGGAAATGAGTACTAGAAATGGAAAATTGAAGAACATAAATAATCGGATTATCTATCACTTCACATGGGATGTTTTTGCTTATATATGGGATGACTTTAGGTGCTTTGCTTTTTATTGAGTGACCAGTGATACATCCACACATGAATGACTGAGTACTACTAAACTTATTAAGAGAGGTAGGGAGTGGCCACCCTAATAACCGGATCTATGCTGTGCTTGCAATACAAACTACTGCTACTATTGATGGTAGTATTTGGACAAAATTAAAACTTCTTTTCCTTGCCTTTCCTACACTGGAACAGACGTGCGGGTGCAGTGTTACATGCTCTTCAAAGTTACACTTAGTTCATCCACTGACCGTCTACTCTCTCTAGATCATGGGTACTCACAAACTTTCTCTCAGGGGCTAAATTTACAGTGTAGTTTGTGGCCGAGGGCTGCACTGGTGGGGGCGGAGTCAGAGGGGGCGGGGCTAAAGCAAAACGAAAACTTGTGACCATGAGTTTGCACACAGGTCCCTGCAGCAGATGCCTTCATCCACTGAGCCACCAGACCCAGCATTTACATACATCTCTCTCACTCATGCTCTCCCACCTGCCCTCCCTCTCCATCTCTCTCTCCCTCCTGCCCTCCCTCTCCCTCCCCCTCTGTCATCTCACTGTGTGTGTGTCTGTCTGTGTCAGCCTTCAGCCCGGGCTGAGACAGCTTCCTCAACGCGCACACACAGACAACCACACCAAAGTACTTAACAGGTCTTTAAAAGACCATTAACATATAATTAAGGCTTTGTTTGTTGTAGCGCCCCTGCATCTCCACCCTGACAATCACTGCTTGCCCGGCCCCACAGAGCAGAGGCTTTGTTCTATTTCACCTCTTTTTGGCCCTGCATCTCCACTCTGCTCTGTGGGGGCCGGGGGAGCAGTGATTGTCTGCAAGGTCTGCACACCGCCAAGGAAGGCTTGCCGGGCCGCCACAGGCCCGCGGGCCGTACTATGAGTACCCCTGCTCTAGATACACATATGCTATCTAAGAGTCAGATAGTAGCATGATCCAGGTATATGGACACATACAGTTTCTGTGTCACCCACCCAGGCTGTTGTCCTTGCACCAATCATTGCTTCATCATTCACCCAGCCATGCATCTCATATTCTTTCCTTCCCAGCCACGTCTTCAATCTCAATAAGTAAGGAATATATAAGAGCTTACCTCTGCCCGCCACCACCACCGTCTGAACTCTCACAGCCGGCACTGGAACCGCCGCATCCTCCCCTGAGGAATTGCCCTCCGCCTCCGTGTCGAGCACCACCACCACCTCCGCGTTGGCCCCGCCACCTGATGTTCCACCTACAAAGTACATTTAAGAATGTTAGAATAAACCACTCACTAGTATTTGGTCAAGGAATGAAGACATGTGAAAACAATGTAATGCAGCACTTTTTGGCACAACTGATGAAGGCTGGCTTTTTAACACGCACCATTTTTTTCCACACAGACAGAAGATGGACTTCTAACAACAAGATCAAGTTGAAACAAGGTGAGAGCTCGGCTCGACCACAAGAAATGTCTTCACTTAATCGTCAGCACTAACCACTTTTACATTCTCAGTTAAACGTTTCGTTTTTTAATTATGACTTCATTTTAATAAATGTGTTTACTTTTAATAAAGCTTTTAAACTTAGAGAGACTCTGTGTTTTTTGGTCCAGAGTGACTAGAGTGACTGAGCGAAAGGTTTTGCAATTTTTGCAAGCATGAGTCCATGCCTCTGACACTTCTTGACTCTGACTCCGTACTCTTCAGCTACGTTGGATAATAATCATCATTGGGGATCAATGATCGATGATTTCGGGAGGTAAATGACTGTGCCACACTATGTAGTAGTCAGTCAGTAAGGACATTGGGGGTTCAAAGTCTGTTATCACAGAGGTATGTGGAAACTCTAACAGCGCCTATTATAATTCATAAGCAATGCACTATTTATTGTCCATAGTTCTGTTTCTGCAGAAGAATTGTCCGCGCCACTGTAGTGGTATGGATTGTTCTCCTATCCAAACCAAAAGGTAGTATCTTATTATTTCTTGGTGGTCATTCACATTTTATAGTTGGGAATTTTCAAAGCAGATAGAACACTTCAAAAGACATTATGGACAATCCCAGAGGACTGCACTAAGTTGATAGAGCTATTGCTGACTAGAATGGGAGTTTCGCCAACCGTGCAATCTTAGTTAGCTACACAGACAGACTAATAAGAATAATCTAGTAATACCACAGGGAGTCATAGTAGAGGCAGGATAAGAATTTAGATACAGTCTACAAGAAGATCAAAGACGATTTTGAAAAAATCAAATGAGGAACGCTAGGAAAAATAGGTACTAGTCTAAAATGAAAACTTACTGGGGCCAGCAAAGGAGCCCTCGCCTGCCCGATCCTGGCCCTGTTGAACAGCATCCGCCGCCTGCTGCTCCTGTGTCCTCCCCTCGCCCCTGGGGGGAGCTGACGTACAACATGAAAGAAAGAACAGAAAACATGGATGATTGTTGCTTGTCAATGTCAACCAAATCAAACATTTCAAAAGAACAATAACAAAATATTTCCGCAAAATTATATTGATTAGGGTTACTTTTCATTTATTTGCGGACCTGTGACTTCAAAAGTCACGTAACTCACTAAACAAAGTACTGAAAGGTTCACCTAGGACTGGCAGGCAGCAGTCCGCAGGCAAGACGCAAAGTGACAGACAAACTCCATTGTGATTTCAGTCAGATCAGTGACAACACTAACAGTTGCCTGCTACATTACCAGTCATTTAAATAGTCAAACTATCAATCCACCGCCACTATTTTTCTTATTGTCAGGGGTACAAAGGAAGGGGCAGATTTAAGCCCCTTGCGGCTCTTATGCTCCGTTCTTGCGTGACTTTTGTGACGCAGCAGCTAAACAAAAAAGGGCGCCATGGTGCGGCGTATAATATTATAACAACGTGACGCATTTGGGAGATGCATCCCGTTATAAAGCCCTGCGCCATCAGGGGGCGTTCCGGCGCAAGGGAGGGCATTCCTGCGCTGGAACACATCCTAAAAGTGGCTGAGGGAAATCTACAAAATTTCAATCAGTCACCTTTAGGACAATGATGCGTCACACAAACCCTGCACCTGCTTGAAGCAGACGTACGGCTTGACCCAGCATTGGGGAGATAGGGTACCCCAGAGCATTGCTGGAGCTGCGCCATCGTTGCGACGCAACTCCAGCAGTAAAGCTTTGGTGACGTTTTGGGCCCATGGTGCGCCACATTGCAAATACGGCGCACCATGTTTGGTGGTGGTAGCGGGCCGCACAATTAATGGCGCATCCCTGTTACTTTGCAGGGATGCGACGGTAATTGTAATTCTGCCCCTTAGGGGCATACTTACTTACGCGTTCTGGCGCATCTCCAGAGATGCGCCAGATCAAATGCGTCACTTAAAACTACCCTTGCGACACGGCAGATGCGCCTCATTTACAATGCGGCGCGCAAGGGTAGGCACTTGCGTGACGCATCTCGTCACATAAGAGCGGCGCATCGCTGGAGTCACGTCGCCAATGCAATGCAACTCCAGTAATGCTCAGGGCCACCCAATACTTAACATGCTGTGTCAGTCCTTTCACCTGCTTCAAGCAGGCATGAGGAATTGAATTGACGTAGCAGCGTCGCAGAAGTGCCTGCGTTAAATCTTGTAGATTTCACGCAGGCAATTTTGCGAGGCGCACAGCCGCCGGACCGCCCACCCTGCGTACTAGGAACGCACCCATTGTGGTGCAGGCCCATGGCTTTATAACGTGACGGATCTCCCTAGATGCGTCATGCTGTAAATGACTCGCAGGGATGCGGCACGTTTACGCCGCTGTTGCGTCACGCAAGGCAACATAAACGTGGCGCAAGGGGCTTGTAAATGTAATCTGCCCCCTAGTGTCTAGCATTACGCAGTTCTGTAAAGTACACTCATACATAATAGTTACTCAGGCCAATGAGACCACAAAATAGAAAACAAATAAGCATAGTAGCAACGCCACTGAGAAGGAGAGCAGTGCACCTGAAATGCACAGAAGATTTTGAAATATAATTTAACTACAATGTAATCGTCATCAGCGGCATTATTGGCTTGCTCCATGTAAAAAACAAATATTTGCAATACAACAAGACAGAGCAGGAGAAAACATCATAGTAGTGAGTGATGAAATGGCTACTACTACTCACCAAGCCCGGGGATCTCCAAGCCGAGCTGGTCCAGCAGGTCGCGCTCCCGGTCCAGGAGGTCCGGCCAGCGATGGGTGACCTGGCTGTAGGTGCGCTGGACCCCGTAGAGGTGGGATATGGCCCAGCACACATTCTCCCACCGCTTCCGGCGCTCCCGCATGTTGTAGCCGCCGGCCGCGATCCTGCCGCCTCCCGCGATGGTCCTGGGCAGACGGCGCTGGACGAAGTAGACCAGCGCGCCCATTTCCTCCGGGCTGAAGATCTCCCGTTGCGTCACCTGCTCCCCCCTCAATCTCCCGCATGCTGTCCTGGCACTGGGTCCAGGACTACTCCCCGCCGCCGCTGCGGCCCTCAAGTGCCTGGGCAGCTTCACGGCGCCTGGCTTGACCATGGTCTGGGCAGGTAAGGTAGGAAGAAGTAGAAAATTGAGAAAGAATAGGATAGGGAAGAAGAAAAGAAAAGAGTTTTAAAAAGTAGTTTAAAAGTAAAGAAAAATAGCAGAGATGACAAAAATATACAGCTAGGAAAAGAGAGGGATAGATAAGAAGCAAAATCGTAAAAAAAAAAATGAAAACAAGCAAAGGATGGCAAAGATACCAAGAGGATTAAACACCATGCCCAGACACAGGAAATGACAAGATGGCCGGCGCCCGTTTACGAGCGCGAAAGTAAGTTCGCGCGAGATTTCCCTCGCGATCTCGTGCGAACCTCTACTCGCAATGCGCTTACTGCGCGAGATTATACATAGCGGGCGGAAACGGAAATACGTCACGCAAACAAAATGGTCGCGTCCGTACTCGACCTTGGGGTAAATTCGCGTGTTGCGCTGCAAGCGGCTCGCGAATACTGCAAAAAAACTTGCGAAACAACAAGCCGCAAAAAAATAAAAAGCTCATTCGCACGAATTGGCGGCTTCCGTGGTCGGTTTCGCACGACGCCGCGCCCCGCGAATAGCGCGAATAGCGCGAAAAAAACGAAAAACGATTTTTGCAAAAGCAAAAGCAATGAGCAGGTGAGGTCAACCTCATGATTTGTAACGATTCCCTGTAGTGCTTCCTGAGGGGGCCCTCCAGAATTCGGTTGCCTGCTTGCAACTATTGTGTGACCCTGCTCTGACCTTAACTGTATGCCACAAAGGTCCTGATTTACAGCTAAAGGAGCAGACAAGCAGGTGCCAGGCTGGAACTTCAAATTCTTTCAGTGACACATTAATTAGCCCCTAATTCATTATTGTCAGTTGGGGCAGGGCAGGTGTTGTTAATAAACTAGCCCCAAATTAATTCATGTCAGTTCAAGCAGGGCAGGTGGGCTTGCTTTTCCCCCCCATCTTCTACAGTGATGATGAACCAGAGGGTGGCATTGATGTAACAGAGGGTGGCATGGGTCAAAGAGAGGGTGCCAGTGGTGAAACAGAGGGTGCTGGGAGGCTGTGATGATGAACCAGATGTAGAAACAACATAGTCGCGACCGTTGCGAGCCGACAAGTAAGTTCGCAATTGCGAACTAGTACCAAATCCTCGCGAACTGGCAGAAACGCTTGCGAACACAAAAAAAAAATCCGCAAATTCGCGGGAATTCGCGGATTTTGCGGATTGCGAGTTCGCAAATCCGCAAAATTCGCGAACGCGAGATTCGCAAAATTCGCCCATGCTTACTAGTGAGAGCACTCACTCCACATGAGGTTTGCCCTTCGCAGCACACTGGTGAGAGCACACACTCCACATGAGGTTTGCCCTTCACAGCACACTGGTGAGAGCACACACTCCACTAAAGGTTCGCTCTTCGCAGCACACTGGTGAGAGCACACACTCCACATGAGGTTTGCCCTTCGCAGCACACTGGTGAGAGCACACACTCCACATGAGGTTTGCCCTTCGCAGCACACTGGTGAGAGCACACACTCCACATGAGGTTTGCCCTTCGCAGCACACTGGTGAGAGCACGCACTCCACATGAGGTTCGCCTTTCGCAGCACACTGGTGAGAGCAAGCACTCCACATGAGGTTTGCCCTTCGCAGCACACTGGTGAGAGCACACACTCCACATGAGGTTTGCCCTTCGCAGCACACTGGTGAGAGCACGCGCTCCACATGAGGTTCGCCCTTCGCAGCACACTGGTGAGAGCACTCACTCCACATGAGGTTTGCCCTTCGCAGCACACTGGTGAGAGCACACACTCCACATGAGGTTTGCCCTTCGCAGCACACTGGTGAGAGCACTCACTCCACATGAGGTTTGCCCTTCGCAGCACACTGGTGAGAGCACACACTCCACATGAGGTTTGCCCTTCGCAGCACACTGGTGAGAGCACACACTCCACATGAGGTTCGCCCTTCGCAGCACACTGGTGAGAGCACACACTCCACATGAGGTTCGTCCTTCGCAGCACACTGGTGAGAGCACACACTCCACATGAGGTTCGCCCTTCGCAGCACACTGGTGAGAGCACACACTCCACATGAGGTTCGCCCTTCGCAGCACACTGGTGAGAGCACTCACTCCACATGAGGTTTGCCCTTCGCAGCACACTGGTGAGAGCACGCGCTCCACATGAGGTTTGCCCTTCGCAGCAAACTGGTGAGAACATCCACTCCACATGAGTTTCACCCTTCAAAGCACACTGGTGAGAGCACACACTCCACATGAGGTTTGCCCTTCACAGCACACTGGTGAGAGCACTCACTCCACATGAGGTTTGCCCTTCGCAGCAAACTGGTGAGAACATGCGCTCCACATGAGTTTCACCCTTCGCAACACACTGGTGAAAGCACGTGCGCCACGTGAGGTTTACCCTTCACCGCATACTGGTGAGACCAGGTGCTTCATGTGAGGTTTACCCTCCGCAGCACACTGGTGAGAGCACGTCGTCCACGTGAGTTTCCCCCCTAGCAGCACACTGGTGAGAGCACACGCTCCACGTAAGGTTTGCCCCTTGCAGCACACTGGTGAGAGCACGCACTCCACATGAGGTTCCCCTTCGCAGCACACTGGTGAGAGCACACGCTCGATGTAAGGTTCGCCCTTCGCAGCACACTGGTGAGAGCACCCGCTCCCCGTGTGGTTTACCCTTCACCGCACACTGATGAGACCAGGTGCTTCATGTGAAGTTTACACTCCGCAGCACACTGGTGAGAGCACACGCTCGATGTAAGGTTCACCATTTGCAGCACACTGGTGAGAGCATGCGCTCTACATGAGGTTTGCCCTTGGCAGCACACTGGTGAGAACATGCGCTCCACATGAGTTTCACCCTTCGCAGCACACTGGTGAGAGCACACGCTCGATGTAAGGTTCACCATTTGCAATTTTGGAAAAGGTGATGGACAGAGTTTCTGAATGATTCAGAAACTCTGTCCATCACCTTTTCCAAAATTGATTTTATCCACACTATGTGTGGGAGGGTATACTCAGACGTGAGTCCCTAGCTCATTGCACCATCAGGATTCAAGCAAGCCGGGCCGACGAGGCTGAAATGCCAGAAACCGGTCCCCGGTAGCTTGTCTCCTTCCCAGTTAAAGAATTGGCTTGGTAGTTTGGTTTGCCCTGTTCCCATCATGCACTGGGACAGGAACAGACTAATTTGCATATAGCCAGGTTCTGAAGCTGGGATGGTGCAGTGAGCTAAAAAACGGTGATGGATCAAGCCCTGATCTCTTGACTGGGTAGGAGTATTCTGCATCATTCAGAAACTCTGTCCATCACCTTTTCCAAAATTGATTTTATCCACACTATGTGTGGGAGGGTATACTCAGACGTGAGTCCCTAGCTCATTGCACCATCAGGATTCAAGCAAGCCGGGCCGACGAGGCTGAAATGCCAGAAACCGGTCCCCGGTAGCTTGTCTCCTTCCCAGTTAAAGAATTGGCTTGGTAGTTTGGTTTGCCCTGTTCCCATCATGCACTGGGACAGGAACAGACTAATTTGCATATAGCCAGGTTCTGAAGCTGGGATGGTGCAGTGAGCTAAAAAACGGTGATGGATCAAGCCCTGATCCCTTGACTGGGTAGGAGTATTCTGCATCATTCAGAAACTCTGTCCATCACCTTTTCCAAAATTGATTTTATCCACACTATGTGTGGGAGGGTATACTCAGACGTGAGTCCCTAGCTCATTGCACCATCAGGATTCAAGCAAGCCGGGCCGACGAGGCTGAAATGCCAGAAACCGGTCCCCGGTAGCTTGTCTCCTTCCCAGTTAAAGAATTGGCTTGGTAGTTTGGTTTGCCCTGTTCCCATCATGCACTGGGACAGGAACAGACTAATTTGCATATAGCCAGGTTCTGAAGCTGGGATGGTGCAGTGAGCTAAAAAACGGTGATGGATCAAGCCCTGATCTCTTGACTGGGTAGGAGTATTCTGCATCATTCAGAAACTCTGTCCATCACCTTTTCCAAAATTGATTTTATCCACACTATGTGTGGGAGGGTATACTCAGACGTGAGTCCCTAGCTCATTGCACCATCAGGATTCAAGCAAGCCGGGCCGACGAGGCTGAAATGCCAGAAACCGGTCCCCGGTAGCTTGTCTCCTTCCCAGTTAAAGAATTGGCTTGGTAGTTTGGTTTGCCCTGTTCCCATCATGCACTGGGACAGGAACAGACTAATTTGCATATAGCCAGGTTCTGAAGCTGGTGAGGTTCCGTGACAATTGTAATTGGTGTTTTTAACTCGCACGAATATGGTCGAGTCTAGTATCTATGAACCGCAAATGACGAGTTTTGTAAGTGTGCGCAGTTTCGCTGTGCTAACTTAAACCGTTCGTTTGTTATGTGGGTTTGTCATCTGTACCCACGGGTTCCATCTTAGATACGGCATCCATTTTGTCTCTTGCCCTCAAGTAGCCAGCGAACGGACGCTGTCCGCTTCGCGACCCTGGGACTCCCAAGATATGGCGGAAGACGCATGTTCTTTGTAAGTGTCTTTATGACGAGGGGGATGCTACTGTAAGGCAGATGGCGCCGCTCGAGGCTCATCTTGCCGCACGGGCTTATTGTCTCAGCCGTGCATCTCATTAGGCACGTCCCTTTGATGCCTGTATCTCGTGCTTCTCGACACTCCCCTTTTACACCCTTTCCGATCTCCCTACTGTCTCCGTCTTCCTCTGCACCTGTCTTCGTTCCTATTTCGATCTACTTTACTGCTGATTGGAATTTGCTAATGGTGGGAAGATGGGTTTTTACAGTTGGGAACCGCCAAATGTTTCCGCACTTATGTTCCGGATCTTGTGTGTTTCAAAGTGATCTAAGCGACCCCTCTGAGAGCGACTTGTGGGAACCAGGTTGTAAACTATTGTGTATCATGTTATCCTATGGGTAAAAACTGTATAAAAGGAGCGATCCACAAATACAATTTGAAGCAGTCTCCCCGAACTACACTCGATGTACTTCCTGTGACTTCTGTGTTCCCTGCAGTAAATAAACCTTGACTCTTTGACGCCGAAGGAAGTGTCCCGTGTCTCTGTGACTTGTACGCCGGAGCAGGTTACCCACGAAGGTTTCAGGTGTTGTGCCCTGGCACCGCTGGGTCCAAAGAACCCAGTCCTTCAGTTGGCGCCCAACGTGGGGCTGCATCAGTGGTACCGGTCCAAGCCCGACGATCGTGAGGAACTTCGTGTGAAATCTCCGAGGGAAGGTGCACCCCGCTTCATCGATCCTGTTGTCGAAATAAGTGGCCCGAAGACCTTTCCCGCGAAGATTCCCGCCTCCTAACGGCTGCGACGGACTGCTGCCCTGACTGTAGACCTGTTTTGGCGCCTGGCGTAGACCTTGGTATAGCGAGACGATTGACGGGCCTTCCTGAGGACGCCATTGATCTTTGAGTTAAGTATTTGTGGGTCGCTCCCAGAGTTCTTGGTTGTAGGCACTTTAGCGAGTGTCTTTGTTGTAAACACTTTAGCGAGTGTCTTTGTTGTACACGCTGTGTGAGTGTTTTTGTCGGTGACACTTTGCTAGCGTACTTTGTTGTTGTTGTATTTGTTTGACGACTGCAGCCGCCAAAGACCGAGGGTTTAGTTCTTTGCTGGGACTTGGTAAATCCCGAAATCCCGTAACCCTTGAAGTTTGTGAAACTCGGCTAGTGTGCAAGATGCCTGGTCGCAGTACTTTGTTCAGTTGCTTTAGACCTTGTGGTGCGGATTCCCTGCTGGAGGACTCGTGTCCGATACCTCCGGTTGGAACTCCTACATATGACTTATATAGCAAGCATGGGCTAGGCCCGATTGCTTTTAACGATTATTGGATCAAATATACAAAGAAAGACGGCGATCTTCGTTGGCCACCTCACGGTAGCTTCGAAGCGTCGATCTTAGATAATTTGGAAATAAAGTTGTTCGAACGTAAATCAAGGCCGGCCATGTTTGATGCCTTTCGGTTCTGGCGCAAAGAAGCCCGACAGAAAGAGATCAGACAAAATAAACGTAGTCAGCGAGATACTGTTGCTACTATAGTGAAGAAAGCTGAGCAGTTTCAGCGTGATAAGGAGGATAAGGATAAGGAAGTGTTTGAGAGATTACAGCGTATGTCCATAGACAAATGCTATCCTGTTTTGCCTACGGAGTCGGATAAGAAGGAAGAGGCAGTTGAGGATTCTTTAATGTCCTATCTTATGAAGTCGCCACCTCCATACGTACAGGGTACCGCAGCTCCTGTGGTCCCTGCCGTACCTGTTCTTCCACCTGTTATTCCTCCACCAGTTCCTCAACCTGCACCTGCTCTTCCGACTGTTCCTGCTCCTTTGCCTATTTCTATTCCTACTGCTCCTCCGCTTCCACATACTCCTGTTCCCGCTACTGCTCACGCTACTGCTCCTGTGTTGTTAACCCCTGTTGCTGCTAACGTCTCTACTCCTTCTCTTGTTAGTCCTGTGTCTTACTCTTCTCCCTCTACTCGTAATCGTGATTCTCCCCTTGCGACAAACTTCTTTCAGTCGCTCGGACCTGTTTTTGGGTCTGCAGGTTCTGATGGTCCACAGAGACGTAGCCAGCTTCCTGGTAATAGAGAACGTGTTGCGCTATACAGTATGGCGATGGGTTGGATGATAAACCCTGTTAGAAATCCACCTCGTGTTGTCCTCGAAACGTTTGATCAATTCAACATACCTACTCAGAGATATGTGTTTGATGAAATGTGCAAGTTCTTACATGATCAGATAGCGGCCAATGCGCCTGACGAGGTGCTGACCGCCCTGTCTGAACTCCGGCTTCAGTTCGCAACTGGACTGATAGTCGACACTAATGTCCGACGTGCTATTGAGCGGTTGCTATCTCTTCGTCCCGCTCCTATTCCTCATGCATTGTTCGTTGAGGACATTGAACAACGAGATGGGTCTGGCCAATATCCTATGCGTGAAGTTCCGCCAGTTTGGGTACCCGCTGATAATACTAATGCTAATGCTCCAATACCAGCACATTTCCAGAGAGTGTGGATACACCTCCCTTGGAAACGATCGGAAGTGCTTCAGGTGAAACAAACTTTGCCTGATCCTCGCAAAAATCCTGCGGGGTATTACAAAGAATTATCGCAGCTCGTAGACGCTACGATAATGAATCTGGCCGATATCGACATGTTGTTTGGCAATGTCGTACCGCAACCGGTATGGGCCAAGATTCGTCACCAAGATCACGCGAATGAATTAGGTGGTGATTGGGCTGCCATTACAGCGGCAGACGCTGGACAAGTGGCTGCTACTAAACCCGATCAGTTGATTGAACTTCTTCCCCAGCGAATCATTACATTAATGAAAACGCTTATGCCAGCTATGAGGGTAAATTGGGACAAGTTGTCAGCCTGTAAGCAGAAGAAAGATGAGAGTGTTTCAGACTTCTTTACGAGGTTCGAGGAAACATTCGTCGATCATAGTGGGCAGGATATGGGTACTGAGGGTGGACAGAGGTTGTTTGTGGATAAATTCGTATCGAACTTATTGCCCGACTTGAGCCATAAATTGAAAAATTCAGAAAGTTCATGGGCCGTTTCTACCTCAGCTCAGATATTGGCTACGGCACAATATTACGAAAATAGAGAAAAAGAGGAAAATGACCGTGCCGATAAAAAGACGAAAGAGCTGAAAACTAAAGTGTTGTTACAACAAGCATATCCGCCGCGTTCTAATCAGAATGCGCCTCAGCAGAATAGATCGCAGTCGCAATCGAATCGATCGCAGCCGCGTAATGATTCATCTTTTCAGAGATCTTCATTAGGGTACAATCAATGTGCTTATTGTAGACAGGAGGGACACATTAAATTCAATTGTCCTGTTTTAAATGACCGTAGTGGTGGTAATTCGTCTAGAGGAGGTCGTGGTGGTGCACAGCACGCATCACGTGGTAGAGGTCGTGGTGCTCAGAATGATCGCTCTGACCATTCATCAAATTCTAATAACTGTTTCGATCAACGTGGATCATCGCAAGGACGATCTGCGCAGTACAATGTAGACGATTATTACGTCGATCAGGGACCTGACGATAGTAATTACTAGGACAGCCAAAGACAAGGAGAGGGAGTGGTATCAGTTCCGGTTGATCAGAGAGGGCCTTACGTCGCAGTTGCTACATCGGGCGTCGTTGAGCCTTTTCTGTTGGACACTGGTGCAGCGAAAAGTTCTATCATGCATTCGAAACTCCCTGGCGCACCTTTGTCTGGCTTAACAAATGTTTCCGTTGGATTCTCTGGCGCCCCCGTTAGCAATCCAGTTTCGCGCCCTTTGCCCCTTAAAATTGGGCCACGTGAGCTCGAAGCTCCATTGATTTTGTCTACTGGTTGTGGCGAAAATCTTTTGGGTCTGGATTTGCTTAAACGCTTGTATGCGACTTTGTATTGTTCTCCTGCGGGTGTAAAGCTTACGTTAGGAGAGAGGGTAGTCTCTCCCATGTACTTGTCCCTCGATAAGCTTCCACCGGAATTGAGTTCTCTTCCTGCATCTTTGTGGGCGACGGGTCCAAATGACGTGGGCCTACTTGATATCTCCCCTTATGTTGTTCAGTTGAAATCGAATGTGCGATTGCCACGTATTCCCCAATATCGTATCTCCCTTGATGGTGAACGAGCTTTGTTAGCGATCATCTATGATTTGATCGAGAAAGATGTCATTGAAGAAACTCGGGGAAACGTGTGCAATAGTCCTGTACTGCCCATTCTTAAACGTACTGATCCTACCAAACCGCCTGTTTATCGTTTTGTTATCGATTTACGGGAGGTGAATAAAATTGTGGTTCCTCAATTCCCTGTTGTGCCTGACATTACGGCGCTACTGACTCTGATTCCAGCTACAGCTTCATGGTTTTCGGTGATTGATTTGAAAAATGCGTTTTTCAGCATCCCGATTGCCGAAGAGAGCAGGGACCTTTTCGGTTTCTCTCTTGGTGGACGTAGCTTCCGGTTCAAACGCGCTCCTCAGGGCTACTGTGAAAGTCCATCGATTTACAGTCAAGCTTTGAAGGGTCAACTAGATGCGTTTAGGTTGCCGGTTGGTGCGGCTTTAATCCAATACGTCGACGACTTATTGGTGGCTGCTGATACTCAGGACATTTGCAAAATTGCTACAGTGTCGTTGCTGCAACATCTCTGTGAGTTAAATCACAAGGTGTCACCTTCTAAACTCCAATATTGTTGTCAAGAAGTAACCTACCTAGGTCACTTATTGTCAAAGGAGGGAAGGAGATTGACCCCAGAGAGAATTGCAGCGATTGCGCGCATGGCTGTGCCACAAACCCAAAGAGATGTGCGTGCCTTTCTAGGTATCACATCGTACTGCAGGCAGTGGATTCCTAATTTTTCATTGCTAGCGAAACCATTGGTGGCTCTTACGTGCAAGGATGTTTCGACTCCTTTACCATGGACGGAAGAATGTCAGAAAAGTTTTTCTGAATTACGTGATTCATTGTGTTCGGCTCCTGTGTTAGGTACCCCTGATTACAGTAAACCGTTCACGTTATATGTTCACGAGAGGGAAGGTTGTGCTTTAAGCGTCTTAACGCAACCTTTTGGTGGTAAGCAACGTCCATGTGCATATTTTTCCTCGACCTTAGACCCAGTAGCTAGAGCATTGCCGAGTTGTTTGAGAGCAACTGCGGCAGCTGCGGTCTCCATCCGACAATCAGCAGGATTGGTCATGGATAATATGCTTACGGTGATGGTTCCGCATGCAGTCGATACTCTTTTGAATCGTACGAAAACTCAGCACTTGACGAGTGCGAGGTTATCTGGGTACGAATTGACGCTCTTGGCAAGCCACATTCAGATAAAACGTTGTAATGTCCTAAATCCGGCAACTTTGTTACCAATTAGTGCAGAGTCAGATGCAGTAACAGAACATGACTGTTACTTGCGGACAGAGGAGGAAACAAAAGGTCGTGTGGACCTTAAAAACACCCCATTGGAAGACCCGGATGGCATCCTGTATGTGGATGGGTCATGTTTTAAATTGCCGAATGGTGATGTGACTACTGCTTATGCTGTGGTGACATTGAATACTGTTGTTGAGACTGCGAGATTGAATCAGAATTCTGCCCAAGCTGCAGAGCTGATCGCTCTTACTAGAGCATGTGTATTAGCAAAAGGTAAACGTGTGAATGTGTACACCGATAGTCAGTATGCTTTCGGTGTAGCGCATAGTTTCGGACGATTATGGCGAGAACGTGGTTTCTTGACGTCACATGGCACGAAAATACAGCATGGCCAGCTTGTGAACGATCTTTTGGATGCATTGACTTTGCCTGCTCAAGTTGCAATTGTTAAATGTAGTGCGCATCGTAAAGTGACGGATGATGTTGGTCGTGGTAATGCGTTTGCAGATGAGATTGCTAAGGAGACTGCCCGGAACCTTAGCACTCGAATGTATGTGACGAATTCGGTTAGGTGGCCTACAGAATCAAGTATGTGTGAGAATACTATAGAGAGTGTGAAAGAAATTCAGAATGAGGCCACCGACACTGAAAAGATGAAGTGGAAAGAAAGTACGGGAAGGTTGGATGTGAATGGTTGCTGGATTGATTTGTCAGATCAGAAAAGATGGATGTTGCCTGATGCGTATGTACTGGCCGTTGTGCAAATGGCACATGGGTTAGCACATATTAGCGCGAAAGGTATTTGCAAGTTGTTGGCTGATGTGTGGAAGAATGATGGAATTACTAAGTGTGCTGAACGTTTGGTGAAGAATTGTATGGTGTGTATAATGTACAATCCTGGCAAAGGAACCCCAACTCCCCCTGGCAGTTTTGCTCCTCCTTTGTATCCCTTTGAGGTGATCCAATTGGACTTCATCCATATGGAGCGATGCAATAACCTGAAATACGTTTTGGTTGTGGTTTGCGCATTCTCCCGATGGATCGAGGCCTATCCCCTCAAAGACAATACTGCTTTGTCTACTGCGAAAATCCTACTGAAGGAATACTTTCCTCGGTATGGAATGCCTAGAGTCGTGTGGTCAGATAACGGAAGTGAGTTTGTTGGAAGTGTGATGAAGAGTGTGTGTAAGGGCCTTGGAATAAATCAGAAATTCCATAGCGCCAATCATCCCCAGTCAGCTGGATTGGTTGAAGGGTACAATGGCACCCTTAAACTAAAATTAGCGAAGATTCAAGCTACGACTGGACTTTCGTGGCCTGATGCTTTGCCTCTAGCATTACTGTCAACTAGGGCGACTGTACACTCCCGAATAGGGCTCAGTCCCTATGAAATAGTGTTCGGCCGTCCTGCGAATGTGTGGGGGGTTCCTAGGCCAGGAATATTCTCTGATCTTGAGTTTCCGATGTTGATTGATTACTTACATGACTTGACTGCTAAACTGAGGTTAATTCATCAACAGGTTTACGACGCCTTGCCGACGCAGACGGAGGGTCCAGGCCACCAGCTCCAGCCCGGAGATTGGGTGGTTACCCGAAATTTTTCACGAAAAAACAATCTGGACCCTCGCTTCACCGGACCTTACCAGGTGCTCCTGGCCACGAGGACTGCCGTTCGTCTTGAGGGGCGGAAAAATTGGGTACATGCTACCCATTGTAAGCGAGTCCCTATTCCTTTGTCGGCAGACCCGTGGGTAAGGAAAGGCATTGCGTCAACAGAAACAGAAACATTGCCGGCGTTTGTACCTTTTAGCGACGCACAGCTTGTTGGAGAACCCTCAGCGCAGCAGAAAGCCACTGTTGAACATTTGTCAGCAAGAGACTCAAGACCAGACCAACGAACTGATCAGCAGGACGCTGTCTCTTCAACGGATCCTTTATTTGACGAGCAGACACGTCCCGGGAAACATCGATATTCTTTGCGTTCTCATAATAAGGACAAATAAAAATTTGCTTGCTTTGCTGAAATTGATAACTGCAATATCTTCGTTTCCCATGATCAACTTTGAACATTCGTATCATTGAAAATTGTTTGTACATATATTGAGATTTTTGTATCTTTTTCCTTCCACAGCTGAATTATTGTGCTAATATATACATATTGTGTATTGAGGGCCGTAGGGCCGCGCGCGTACTTCCTTCTGGACAGTAGGTCTTGACGCTAGGTTAAAGACCGTCGGTTCCTAGGAACTCCTGGGGATTGACTATTGCTGCACAGAACGAAGTGCGTCAAGAAACGTTGCGGACGGTCGTAGGGAAATGGCATTTTCGAAGCTGAATGATTTGGAAGGAGCTCAGGCATATAGAGTCAAGCTGCAGAAACTAAGTCGTACGAAATGTTTTGTATCCCAGTTGTTTGTTTTGTTTTTAACTGCTTCTGCATTTTTGGCGGGTGGGGTGTATTATACTATGTCTTACTTCTTACTTCCTACCCCTACTCCTACTCCTTACCCTAACATTACTTCTACTGTTTCTCCTCATTCCTTTCATATGTTACCAGAACACGAACAGGCTAGACGTGTAGAATTCCGCAACAATTCCTTTATCCAGCTCCTCCATCAGCATCAGTTAGTGGTTAACACTACTAATTGTTGGGTGTGTGGGTTGATGCCACATACTACGGGTAAGGGAATTCCATATCTGGTGTTACCGTATAGTTCCCAAGGGTCAGCTCGAGCATTCCAAACAATGCTTCGAAGCGCACTAGGTTTCCACCCCTCTCCAGAACGTTCCCCCAAACCGGGTCCTACCTCGTGGCAGTGGGTGGTATCGATGATAATACAGGATTTGGAAGATGAGATCTATGATGCTTTTCTCATCCCTAAGGCAGAGGTACAAGCCTATAGGGCACCGAATAGAGGGGAATATAGTACGTTCACTAATGAAAAGCAGCTTAAAAGCTCGCCTCCAATATGGGTCGTACCCCACACTGGTAATCTTTGTCTTGTGGGTCGTGGCTCGCAAGCCTCACTTGGAGTAAGTGCTTGCACTGAAAGTTACGTTCTGTCAATGTCCCCGATCCCTGTGTTTCTGGCTGCCAAGGGTACGTACTTCATCTGTCATGATCGTGCATACACATGGTTGCCCGCAGACTTCATGGGCTCATGTTTTGTTGCAAATCTGTTGCCTCCGACGTTTACTGTAGATGCCGATTATCATAAGACTAGAGTTGTACGAGGCGTAATTAGCGAAGAGGATACTGCCGGTCAAGAGGCAGGAGACTTTTTCGAGGGTTTCCTCCCGTTTTGGGGACCTATGGTTAATAGTAGGAACCTGAGACATTTGACTCGAGTGGTAGAATCGACAGCTAACATTACTGCCAGTGCCCTTGGTAATATCACCACAGAACTTCAGGCGGAGAGACTTATGACATTACAAAACCGTATGGTTTTAGATGTTGTCTTAGCAGATCGCGGTGGGGTATGTAAAGTGATCCATTCGAGCTGTTGCATTTTCATTCCAGATAATGCTCCTACTGTCTATCAAGCCATCTCGAAGTTGCACAAGATCTCCGAATCCATACACGTGGATGTAGGGGATTGGACGCTACTTGGTTGGTTTTGGGGCCTGGTGTCGACTTGGGGTTGGAAGATTCTGACGATCATCGGGGTTGTGGTAGTGTTCCTGTTCACGTGTTGCCTTTGTGTGCAGTGTGGTCCTGCCTTATGTGGCCTCTGTGCTACAACGTGTATGAGACAACCATCTGTTACCAAGGGGACTCGGTTGGACAGAGCTATGCTACAGCGACATCTTGATGGTCTGATGAATATCGAGTATGATTCCGACTAGTGCTTGCCTACATGAGGGCAAAAGGAGCGTCTGAGGTTCCGTGACAATTGTAATTGGTGTTTTTAACTCGCACGAATATGGTCGAGTCTAGTATCTATGAACCGCAAATGACGAGTTTTGTAAGTGTGCGCAGTTTCGCTGTGCTAACTTAAACCGTTCGTTTGTTATGTGGGTTTGTCATCTGTACCCACGGGTTCCATCTTAGATACGGCATCCATTTTGTCTCTTGCCCTCAAGTAGCCAGCGAACGGACGCTGTCCGCTTCGCGACCCTGGGACTCCCAAGATATGGCGGAAGACGCATGTTCTTTGTAAGTGTCTTTATGACGAGGGGGATGCTACTGTAAGGCAGATGGCGCCGCTCGAGGCTCATCTTGCCGCACGGGCTTATTGTCTCAGCCGTGCATCTCATTAGGCACGTCCCTTTGATGCCTGTATCTCGTGCTTCTCGACACTCCCCTTTTACACCCTTTCCGATCTCCCTACTGTCTCCGTCTTCCTCTGCACCTGTCTTCGTTCCTATTTCGATCTACTTTACTGCTGATTGGAATTTGCTAATGGTGGGAAGATGGGTTTTTACAGTTGGGAACCGCCAAATGTTTCCGCACTTATGTTCCGGATCTTGTGTGTTTCAAAGTGATCTAAGCGACCCCTCTGAGAGCGACTTGTGGGAACCAGGTTGTAAACTATTGTGTATCATGTTATCCTATGGGTAAAAACTGTATAAAAGGAGCGATCCACAAATACAATTTGAAGCAGTCTCCCCGAACTACACTCGATGTACTTCCTGTGACTTCTGTGTTCCCTGCAGTAAATAAACCTTGACTCTTTGACGCCGAAGGAAGTGTCCCGTGTCTCTGTGACTTGTACGCCGGAGCAGGTTACCCACGAAGGTTTCAGGTGTTGTGCCCTGGCACCGCTGGGTCCAAAGAACCCAGTCCTTCACTGGGATGGTGCAGTGAGCTAAAAAATGGTGATGGATCAAGCCCTGATCTCTTGACTGGGTAGGAGTATTCTGCATCATTCAGAAACTCTGTCCATCACCTTTTCCAAAATTGATTTTATCCACACTATGTGTGGGAGGGTATACTCAGACGTGAGTCCCTAGCTCATTGCACCATCAGGATTCAAGCAAGCCGGGCCGACGAGGCTGAAATGCCAGAAACTGGTCCCCGGTAGCTTGTCTCCTTCCCAGTTAAAGAATTGGCTTGGTAGTTTGGTTTGCCCTGTTCCCATCATGCACTGGGACAGGAACAGACTAATTTGCATATAGCCAGGTTCTGAAGCTGGGATGGTGCAGTGAGCTAAAAAACGGTGATGGATCAAGCCCTGATCTCTTGACTGGGTAGGAGTATTCTGCATCATTCAGAAACTCTGTCCATCACCTTTTCCAAAATTGATTTTATCCACACTATGTGTGGGAGGGTATACTCAGACGTGAGTCCCTAGCTCATTGCACCATCAGGATTCAAGCAAGCCGGGCCGACGAGGCTGAAATGCCAGAAACCGGTCCCCGGTAGCTTGTCTCCTTCCCAGTTAAAGAATTGGCTTGGTAGTTTGGTTTGCCCTGTTCCCATCATGCACTGGGACAGGAACAGACTAATTTGCATATAGCCAGGTTCTGAAGCTGGGATGGTGCAGTGAGCTAAAAAACGGTGATGGATCAAGCCCTGATCTCTTGACTGGGTAGGAGTATTCTGCATCATTCAGAAACTCTGTCCATCACCTTTTCCAAAATTGATTTTATCCACACTATGTGTGGGAGGGTATACTCAGACGTGAGTCCCTAGCTCATTGCACCATCAGGATTCAAGCAAGCCGGGCCGACGAGGCTGAAATGCCAGAAACCGGTCCCCGGTAGCTTGTCTCCTTCCCAGTTAAAGAATTGGCTTGGTAGTTTGGTTTGCCCTGTTCCCATCATGCACTGGGACAGGAACAGACTAATTTGCATATAGCCAGGTTCTGAAGCTGGGATGGTGCAGTGAGCTAAAAAACGGTGATGGATCAAGCCCTGATCTCTTGACTGGGTAGGAGTATTCTGCATCATTCAGAAACTCTGTCCATCACCTTTTCCAAAATAGGTTCACCATTTGCAGCACACTGGTGAGAGCACGCGCTCCACATGAGCTTTGCCCTTCGCAGCACACTGGTGAGAGCACTCACTCCACATGAGGTTTGCCCTTCGCAGCAAACTGGTGAGAACATGCGCTCCACATGAGTTTCACCCTTCGCAACACACTGGTGAGAGCACGTGCGCCACGTGAGGTTTACCCTTCACCGCATACTGGTGAGACCAGGTGCTTCATGTGAGGTTTACCCTCCGCAGCACACTGGTGAGAGCACGTCGTCCACGTGAGTTTCACCCTTAGCAGCACACTGGTGAGAGCACACGCTCCACGTAAGGTTTGCCCCTTGCAGCACACTGGTGAGAGCACGCACTCCACATGAGATTCCCCTTTGCAGCACACTGGTGAGAGCACACGCTCGATGTAAGGTTCGCCCTTCGCAGCACACTGGTGAGAGCACCCGCTCCCCGTGTGGTTTACCCTTCACCGCACACTGATGAGACCAGGTGCTTCATGTGAAGTTTACCCTCC
The DNA here is from genome assembly GCF_964263255.1 of Lissotriton vulgaris. NCBI lineage: Eukaryota > Metazoa > Chordata > Amphibia > Caudata > Salamandridae > Lissotriton > Lissotriton vulgaris. Next base: position 2,005,556,501 of record NC_141693.1, on the reverse strand, counting down.
GCAGCACACTGGTGAGAGCACACGCTCGATGTTAGGTTCACCATTTGCAGCACACTGGTGAGAGCATGCGCTCTACATGAGGTTTGCCCTTCGCAGCACACTGGTGAGAACATGTGCTCCACATGAGTTTCACCCTTCGCAGCACACTGGTGAGAGCACACGCTCGATGTAAGGTTCGCCCTTAGCAGCACACTGGTGAGAGCTTGTGCGCCACGTGAGGTTTACCCTTCACCGCACACTGATGAGACCAGGTGCTTCATGTGAAGTTTACCCTCTGCAGCACACTGGTGAAAGCACACGCTCCACGTGAGGTTCCCCTTCGCAGCACACTGGTGAGAGCACACGCTCCACGTAAGGTTCGCCCCTTGTAGCACACTGGTGAGAGCACGCGCTCCACATAAGGTTTGCCATTTGCAGCACACTGGTGAGAACACACGCTCCACGTGAGGTTCGCCCTTCGCAGCACACTGGTGAGAGCACATGCTACATGTAAGGTTCCCTCTTTGCAGCACACTGGTGAGAGCACACACTCCACGTGAGGTTTGCCTTCGCAGCACACTGGTGAGAGCACACGCTCCACGTAAGGTTCGCCCTTCGCAGCACACTGGTGAAAGCATGCACTCTCCATGAGGTTTGCCCTTCGCAGCACACTGGTGAGAGCACGTGCGCCACGTGAGGTTTACCCTTCACCGCATACTGGTGAGACCAGGTGCTTCATGTGAGGTTTACCCTCCGCAGCACACTAGTGAGAGCACGCGCTCCACGTGGGGTTCCCCCTCAGCAGCACACTGGTGAGAACAGGCACTCCACATTAGGTTTATCCTCTGCAGAACACTGGTGAGAGCATGTGAGAGTCACCCTGCGCAGCACCCTAGTGAGTGAATGCGCTGAACTGAGGTTCACCCTGTACAGCACACTTGTAAATGTATGGCTCCACCTGAGGTTCACCCTCTGCATCACCATAGTGAGAACACGCACTTCACATGCCATTCCGCTTTTGCAGCACATTAGCAAGAGAATGCGCTCCACCCTTTCAAGCCCACTGGTGAGAGCAGGCACTCCACGCAAGATTCACTTTTTGCAGCACACCGGTGAGAGCACGTGTGGTTTACCCTTCAAAGCACACTAGTGAGGGGCGGGCATGCGCTCCACATGAAGTCTACCCTTTGCAGCACATTGGTGAGAGCAGGCACTCCACTCAAGATTCACCCTTCGCTGCACACCGGTGAGAGCACCCACTCCACGTGTGGATCATCCTTTGCAGCTGTTGGACAGGCCCCATGAAGGGCTCGCTCCCTCCCCGCATGACAGGGCCCAGACACCGGCTCTCCCAGGGCCACCCACAGAAGCACCCCGCAACCCGTCCCCTACGGGACGCCTGCTCCCGGACATCTCTGCATCCCTGGCCCGGGCCACCGTCAGCACCATTGCCCGGACCAGCCGCCATCTTGGACACTGCACCACGAGGCCGCGTGGCCCCAGAACAAATCCTGCCAAACATTCTTTGCCCCGTCCGATCAGCCGACAATTCTGAAAGCCTGTGTCGGATGGCCTGCGTCCCCTTCGAATGGGGAGGAGTGTCCGGTATGCTAAAAGTGACTGTCCGCGATGATGCCCCCCGTGGACTGCCTCCTGGGAAACAATCTCGAGAGTTCCCCGTGGGCGGCCGTTGAAAGAAGAGAGCACCTGGGGATGTTGGGCCTCCCGGACTGGGCGTGCGTAACAACCCGGTCCATGGCCGCCCGCACCATCCCCAGACCTGAAGAACTCGAATGGCCAGCACCTCCTTCCCCGATCGCTCCAGAGGGAGACACCCTCCATACCGACCCCCCGGAACAAACCCAAGAAGGGCCCGCTCAGCCCAAAGACCTTCCAGACCTGGCTCAGTGGCGTCAAGAAGGGGGACCCACCCAGGAGCAATTCCGGCAAGAGCAAAAGACCTGTCCCTCCCTCGAGGGACTGCGACAGCAAGCACTCGCCCAGAGCGCGGGAGACACCGCAGGGGCCCACTGGATCTATTGGGACAATGACCTACTGTACAGCAAACAAAGAATCGCAGAGTTGGGGGCCAGTCGAGTTCTGGTGGTGCCCCTCCGCTTCAGAGATTTCCTTTTGAACTTGGCTCATGATGTCCCCCTGGCTGGACACTTGGGGCAAGACAAGACATACAACCGTCTGGTAACCCACTTTTACTGGCCAAAAATGAGAAATGACGTCTCCAACCACTGCTGGTCCTGCCCCACCTGCCAGGCCAGCGGGAAGAATGGCCGCAAACTCAAGGCACCCCTGCAACCATTCCCCGTGGTCACCACCCCGTTCGAAAGGGTGGGAATAGACATTGTGGGGCCCCTGGACCCCCGAACAGCGCAAGGGCATTGATTCATCCTGGTCCTGGTGGACCACGCCACCCGCTATCCCGAGGCCGTTCCCCTTCGAACTGTAACAGCACCAGTGGTAGGCCGAGCCTTAATGGGGATCTTCTCTCGAGTGGGCTTCCCCGGGAGGTCGTCAGCGACAGGGGCACAAACTTTATTTCAAAGTATATGAAATCCCTCTGGCAGCAGTGCGGGGTCACCTACCGATTCACAACCCCCTATCACCCGCAAGGAAACGGACTGGTCGAGCGGTTCAACCGCACTCTCAAGGGGATGATCATGGGGCTGGAAGAACCCCTACGCCGCCAGTGGGACGTGCTACTCCCGTGCCTCCTCTTCGCCTACCGAGAAGTCCCCCAGAAGTCCCTCGGCTTCAGCCCCTTCGAACTCCTGTACGGACACCCCGTTCAAGGGCCCCTCAGCCTAGTGAAAGAAGAATGGGAAATGGCCCCCCTGAAAACCCCTCCAGACGTCTACAAGTACCTCCTGACCCTCCGCAATCAGACCAGGCGATTCAGAGAGATCGTCAAAGCCAATCTTGAGGTCAGTCAGGCGGACATGAAGAAATGGTACTATCAACATGCCTCCTCCATCGAGTTCGAGCCTGGACAGCAGGTATGGGTGATGTCCCCCACCGAACCTTGTGCCTTGCAGGACAAATGGACAGGGCCCTTCAAGGTGGTCGAGCGCAAGAGCCCCGTCACCTATCTCATCGACATGGAATCCCCCCGGAACCCCCTCCGGGTCCTCCACGCCAACAGACTCAAACCACACTTCGTGCGCTCGGAGCTCAGCCTGCTGATGGCTACAGACAGTGGGGCGGAAGAGGACTCCGAGCCCCTCCCTGACCTACTGAGGACCCGTGAAAAAGATGGTTCGGTGGACGGGGTCCGACTCTCCGATGCCCTGACCCCGGAGCAGCGCCAAGACTGTCGGGCCCTCCTGCGGCAATTTGCAAACCTATTTTCCCTCACCCCTGGGGTCACCCCCTGGTGCCTGCACGACGTAGACACTGGGGACAGTCCCCCTATCCAACACCGGGCGTACCGAGTACCAGATCGGGTGCGCACCTGCATCCAAGAAGAAGTCTCCAAGATGCTCGCACTCGGAGTCATCGAACCCTCGGACAGCCCCTGGGCCAGCCCAGTCGTACTGGTCCCCAAAGCTGCTGCCCCGGGCACCACCCCCGAGCTCCGATTCTGCGTCGACTATCGGGGTCTGAACGCTGTCACCCGAACCGACGCTCACCCCATTCCCCGAGCAGATGAACTGGTTGACCGCATGGGGGCTGCCCGCTACCTGAGCATCTTCGATCTGACAGCGGGCTACTGGCAGATCGGCCTCACCCCGAGAGCCCAAGAACGATCCGCTTTCTCCACCCCGGATGGACACTACCATTTCACAGTGATGCCATTCGGCATGAAAAACGCTCCAGCCACCTTTCAACGACTGGTGAACCAGGTATTGGCGGGCCTCGAAGAGTTCAGCGCCGCCTACCTGGACGATATCGCGGTGTACAGCCGCCACTGGTCAGACCACCTCCGCGCCCTCCGAGAGGTCCTGCAGGCCCTCCAACAGGCCGGCCTCACAATCAAGGCCAGCAAGTGCCAAATTGGCCAAGGGTCCGTGACCTACCTCGGACACCAAGTGGGAAGCGGTCTGGTGGCCCCCCTCCAGCTCAAGATCGCTGCCATCCAGTCCTGGCAGCCCCCCGTAACTAGGCCTGGGCGGAGTTCGCGGAGTGGGGCTTCGCGGAGCTACGCGAAGTGGGCGAGAAACTACGCCCACCTCCGCACTCCGCGTAGCCCCACTCCGCAAAACCACTGGCCGGCAGCCCCGCAACCCGCCTCCCTCCCGCCCTCCCTAAATACTTTAAAATAAAAGAACGCAATAATTTTAAAAGCACTTACCTTGCCGCCGCTGGCCGCCGCGTTCCCCGGGGCTCGTTCTCTTCCGTCTTCCGTATTTTGCAGTAATGCGCATGCGCGGGCGGCCGCGCATGCGCATTTTCTCGTGAAAATGCGCATGCGCGGCCGTCCGCGCATGCGCATTACTGCAAAATACGGAAGGCGGAAGAGAACGAGCCCCGGGGAACGCGGCGGCCAGCGGCGGCAAGGTAAGTGCTTTTAAAATTATTGCGTTCTTTTATTTTAAAGTATTTAGGGAGGGCGGGAGGGAGGCGGGTGGCGGCCAGCTACGCTCCGTCTGCGGAGCGTGCGTAGTGCCGCCTGGCTCCGCCAGCTCCGCAAAATGCGGAGTAGGCGGAACTACGCACACTCCGCAGACGGAGCGTAGCTGGCCGCCCACGGTTACCCGTAACCCAAACCGAGGTCCGAGCCTTCTTGGGGCTCACCGGATACTACCGGCGGTTTGTGAAGGACTATGGCAGCATTGTGGGGCCCCTCACGGAACTCACATCCAAGAACCACCCAAAAACAGTCAACTAGACTCCCGACTGTCAAGCGGCCTTCGAGAAGCTGAAGGCCGCCATGTGCACCGCCCCTGTGCTCCAGGCCCCCAACTACAGCCGCAAGTTCATCGTTCAGACTGATGCCTCGGACCATGGCATTGGGGCCGTCCTCTCCCAACTGAACCCCGAGGGAGTCGACCAACCAGTGGCCTTCATCAGCAGACGCCTACTGGCCCGAGAACAGCGCTGGAGCACCATCGAGCGGGAGGCCTTTGCAGTCGTATGGGCCCTTAAGAAGCTCCAGCCCAACCTCTTCGGTACCCACTTTCGGGTGCAAACAGATCATCGCCCCCTGCAATGGTTGATGCAGATGCGGGGGGAGAATCCAAAACTATTGCGATGGTCCATCTCCCTCCAGGGGATGGACTTCACTGTGGAGCATCGCCCTGGCCAAGACCACGCCAACGCGGATGGCCTGTCCCACTTTTTCCGCCTCGACGAGGAGAGTCCCCAAGAGGATGGGTGACTCTCCCCGCCTTCAGCTGGGGGGGACGCATGTTGGACAGGCCCCATGAAGGGCTCGCTCCCTCCCCGCATGACAGGGCCCAGACACCGGCTCTCCCAGGGCCACCCACAGAAGCAACCCGCAACCCGTCCCCTACGGGACGCCTGCTCCCGGACATCTCTGCATCCCTGGCCCGGGCCACCGTCAGCACCATTGCCCGGACCAGCCGCCATCTTGGACACTGCACCACGAGGCCGCGTGGCCTCAGCTTGACCCTAACCCTGGGCCTGGCCAGGCCCCGACATCCCGGCACCACCATCCACCCAGGAGGTGAATGAACCACTTGGCAGGTCAATGGGAGAAAGAAGTGTCGATGGCTCTCCCCCGCCAGGTGCCGATCGCCCCCAGCCTCCCCGGGCGCTGGCTCCACCCCTCTGCTGGGTGTCTGGACTCCCTCATCCCGGACCTTCCGACCTCCAAGTGCGAGGGTCCGGACATCAAAGGGCGCCAGACCTATAACTGAGGCAGCTCCAGAGCAGGAAGGCAGTTGTATCCTGGAGTCGAGAGACACCGTGAAGAACTCATCCTTGACGGACTACTGGCGCTGCCGTAGCCCTGCCTTGTGAACTGTCGTCCTGCCTGCCGGCGCTGCCGCAGCCTTCTGCAACCTTCATCCTCGTGGGACCTGCTGGCGCTGCCGCGGCCCGTTGTAACCTTCATCTTGGTGGGGACCTGCTGGCGCTGCCGCGGCCTCTTGCAACCACCATCTTCGTCGGGACCTGCTGGCGCTGCCGCGGCCCGTTGCTACCTACGACCTCCTCAGGACCTGCTGGCGCTGCCGCGGCCCGACCTACCGAACGCCGAGCTCGAGGATTGTGAGCTACTCATCGTCTCATCTCAATACCAGATTGGTAACAAGACTGTCCCGCTACCCCCTTTCCCTTTCAGAGACTAGAATTGAGAGGATCCTCGTGTCCTGATCTCATTGTACCGTACTACCTTAATCCAAGAACTGCATATAAAGAGCGTTAACCTTATCTTCGTGTGGTGTCCATCTGTGGGGGGTGTGAGAAGGTGGCCTGATATGCAGTGGTCACTATTCTAGTGAACACTATGTATCAGTCCAGCAACCCTTATTGATGATTGGTTGTAATTCAACCTTATAGACCAGCTATCCTAGTAGCGTGGATACGAGCAGTCTAAGGCTAAAGACTCGAGAGGGCGTGTTAAGTCAGCTGTTATACCACATATACCCCTTGAACACCAAGTGAAAGGACACCACACAAGTGTTATGAAAATAAATAGTTATTTATTAAAGATCACAACAGCCCTGTACTCTTTATGAGGACAGGGTACTAAGCACAAACCAAAACTCCTACAAAAATACTTAAGTTAGCACAGTATATACAAATGCCCGAGGGGCCCGGAAAACCATATACTTGAAAAGTGGAATGCGAGATTACTAGCAGGTAAGTACAGTACTACTAGGCTTTGGAATGGCTAAGACTTGACTATAGAATCGTTAGATTACTTCTAGGAGACCCAGGGGACTCGGGTGCAGTGTGTGCACTCTCACGCGAGATGCGGGACAAAGTCTATGGTAGCTAGCAATTGCAAAGTTAGTGTTCTCGGGCGAACCCGACCTGGTAGGGAGAAAACGAAAGTAGATTCTGACCCTTGGATAGTGAGGCTATGCTGGGGCACCGAAATGCCGAAGTTACCTAGCCCAGGGGCTGCAGCTGCATAGGACTCAAAAGACGTCGGGAATCCTCGTTGACGGACCAGGAGCCTGGAAGAAAGAAGTTGCTGGCAGGCGACCAGTGAAGAAAGTTCGGTGGATCCAAGCCTGGATCGATGGAAGATGACACCTGAAAGCAGAGGGGACCAAGTTCGAGACTACTAGCCAGTAGTCAGTGGGCACCAGGAGGGCACCGGATGGTAGCCACCTCGACAAGGCGTGTGGGTGACGCTGGGCTAGAAGATCTCACGGACCAGGAGGCGTTGTCGGCGACCAGGAAGGAGGATCGAGCTGTCCCACGAAGATAGAAGCTGTCGGCGTCGCTGGACCCAGGATTGGGCAACAAAGCCTTGGCAAATTCAAGCCCACGCGGTGGACCTAAAATGGCGTCTGGAGTGGACCAGGAGGGTCCGGGGTGCCTCTCTTCAGGAAGGAAGCACGGGCCAGTCTGGAGCAACCAGACCAGCAGCAGTGATGTCGTCGGGCGTCGTTCAGAAGGCCACAAGCCAGCCGGCTAGTAGCCAAACAACGCGGTGCACAGCAAACAGCAGAAGGGCCCCACGCAGATCGTGGAGATGCAGGGAGGCTGACCTTGGGTGCTGGAGCTGCGCAGGGTCGGGGCTTCTCGGACCCCAAAGCACTCACCCGTGGAGGACACGGTGGGCTTGTTGTAAAGATGTCGTGCAGTCTTGGCGATCGTCGGTCCCTAGAGGTCTCGTCGCACTCACGGTTCTCAGCTTTGCTGTAGAGGTGAGTAGAGGTCAGAGGTGCCAGGGAAGCCGGGTCTCGTCGAGCTGGGTCGTCGGATTCGTGATGAAGGACTTGCAGCAGACCGCAGTGTTCTTTAGGATGGTGCCTGCGGATGCAGGGTGACTACTCCTTAGCCACAAGGGAGAATCTTGATGAAGAAATCGTGAAGTCCTTTCGCAGAAAGTCGTGTCTTGATTCCAAAGATGATCTAATTTGAACAGGGGGCCCGCTCCCATCTTTATACTAAAAAAAGGGGCTGACCCGGTGACTAGGTCCTGCCTATGGGTGGGACTAGGTGGGGGGTGGTTACACCCCTCAGCCCTGCCGGACTTTCCCCAGGCCAGGGGCTGGTGTGCCCCTGGAACTGGTTCTGACCGGCCTATGCGTAGTGAGCACCGGGGTGCCACTCAGCAGTCACCTTCCTGAAAAGCCCTGCCTACCCAGGATACACAAAACCATGTCTGGGACGGTGGTAGCACCGCCCCGGACAGGAAACCCTTTGTCCAGGCCTCCCTCGCTGGAAGGACTCCCAGCAGCAGGAGGTCAGACTCGTGTCTGTGGTGGCAGCATCCATTTTGTGGAGCTGAGGCTTCAGTTAACTTTAACCGGGGTTCACAGTTACATACATGTCGTGTCCCTCTAGAAGGGTGGAATGCTAACCCCGTCGCCAGAATTGGCGAGGGGTTAGTATTCCAATTCGTATGACACCTTACTCGACATGTTTTGATAAAGCAATACCAAAGTTAGCATTTAACCGCGAGGATTATAATGCACTTAAGAGTATATGGTATGCGATATCATGGAACAGCTATTAGGACTTGGTTCCGCAAGCTGCAGACAGGCTCAGCTCATGCCAGAGCACCATCTCACACGATTCCAAGCACTCTGCCTTCAGGATTGTCAAGGCCTGCCATAGGAGTGACTGATAGGAATCTGTGTGTCCATTTTAGGGTTAGGTATAGGTATACTACACCTACAGCAAAGGGTGATTACACGCCTTTGCCCCAGCTGTCATGCAGCCAGTTGTGTCAAATTTAGGAGGTCAGCCAGGGGTGACATAATACATGCTGCAGCCCCTGGCAGCCCTGGGTACACCCATGCCCTGAGTTACAGGGTCTGATAAGGTGGCCCAGTACCAATTGGTAAATGCACCTAGGGTACATGTCGTAATTTAGAAAGAGAACAGCCAGGCTGTGGGTCTGATTGGCAGGCCCACAGCCAGAGAAAGTCGTAAACCAGTGAAACAAAAGCAAAAAATCTGGGTGATCATAGGATTGCAGACCCTACTCTCCTACATGACCCCCCCCCCCCAAACTTTGGGACAATAAGCTAACCTTGACCAGGTGAGTCTTCTTGTTCTAAGTGGAAATATCTGGAGAGCCCATCGGCATTGCCATGATCAGTACCAGGTCTATGTTCCACTGTAAAGTCCATCCCCTGTAGGGAAATGGACCACCTAAGCAGTTTGGGGTTTTCACCCTTCATCTGATTTAGCCACAAGAGGGGCTTATGGTCGGTCTGAATCTTGAAGTGAGTGCCAAATAAGTATGGCCTCAGCTTCTTCAGGGCCCAAACCACAGCAAAGGCCTCCCTCTCAATAGCTGACCAATTCTTCTCTCTGGGGGTCAGCCTTCTGCTTATAAAAGCAATGGGCTGGTCTTGACCATCAAAATTCAGTTGAGAAAGAACAGCTCCCACACCCAACTCAGAAGCATCTGTTTGGACAATGAATGGTTTGGAGTAGTCTGGACTCTTAAGGATAGGTGCTGTGCACATGGCCTGCTTTAGGTCATCGAATGCTTTTTGACAGCCTGCTGTCCACTGAACCTTTTTTGGCATTTTCTTACTTGTCAGTTCATTTAATGGTGTCACAATTGAACCATAGTTCCTGACAAACTTTCTGTAGTATCCAGTCAGGCCCAAGAAAGCTCGAACCTGAGTCTGGGTGGTTGGAGGAGCCCAGTCCCTGATTGACTGTATTTTGCTCTCCAGTGGCTGAACCTGGCCTCCACCTACAAGGTGGCCCAGGTATACAACCTGTGTCTGCCCTATCTGGCACTTGGTGGCCTTGATAGTGAGGCCTGCTGCTTGCAGAGCCTCTAACACTTTCCTCAGGTGGACCAGGTGATCCTCCCAGGTGGAGCTAAAGACAGCAATATCATCTAGATATGCTGCACAGAAGTCATCCAGCCCAGTAAGGACTTGATTCACCAACCTTTGGAAGGTGGCAGGTGCATTTTTCAGACCAAAGGGCATTACCACAAATTGATAATGCCCACCAGGGGTTGAAAATGCTGTCTTGGGCTTGGCATCCTCAGCTAACCTGATTTGCCAATACCCAGCTGTTAAGTCAAATGTGCTTAAGTAGTTGGCAGAAGCCAATCTATCTATCAGCTCATCTGCCCTTGGTATTGGGTGGGCATCAGTCTTAGTGACTGCATTGAGACCCCTGTAGTCTACGCAAAACCTCATCTCTCTCTTACCACCCTGGGTGTGAGGCTTTGGCACTAGAACTACTGGACTAGCCCAAGGGCTATCTGAGGGTTCAATGACTCCCAACTCCAACATTTTCTGCACTTCAGTTTTTATGCAGTCTCTAACATGATCAGGCTGCCTGTAGATTTTACTCTTAACTGGCAGACTGTCACCAGTGTCAACCTCATGGGTACACCAATTGGTCTGACTGGGTGTCAGAGAAAACATATGCCTGAAAGACTGAAGAACCTGTTTACAGTCTTTCTGTTGATGCTCAGAGAGGCTGCCACAAAAGACAACACCATCTACTGACCCATCATCAGGATTCTGAGTGAGCAGGTCTGGGAGAGGGTCACTCTCTTCCTCCTGTCCCTCATCTATGGCCATGAGCAAGCTCATGTCCTTCCTGTCGACATATGCTTTGAGCCTGTTGACATGGAGCACCCTGTGGGGGCTCCTGGGAGTTCCAAGGTCCACCAGGTAGGTGACCTCTCCCTTTTGCTCAAGAATTGTGTGGGGCCCAGACCATTTGTCTTTGAGTGCTGCTGGGGCCACTGGCTCCAACACCCACACCTTCTGTCCAGGCTGGTAAACAGTCAGGACAGCCTTTTGGTCATGCCAAGCTTTTTGAAGTTCTTGACTGGCCTTAAGGTTTTCAGATGCCTTCTCCATATACTCAGCCATCCTGGAGCGGAGACCAAGTACATAGTCCACTATGTTGGTTGCAGGCTTTTTGAGAGGTCTCTCCCATCCTTCCTTCACCAAACACAGGGGGCCTCTTACAGGATGCCCATACAAAAGTTCAAAAGGGCTGTAGCCAACCCCCTTTTGTGGGACCTCTCTGTAAGCAAACAGAAGGCAGGGAATCAGGACATCCCATCTACGCCTGAGCTTTTCAGGTAGTCCATGAATCATCCCTTTTAGGGTCCTGTTGAACCTTTCAACAAGCCCATTGCATTGTGGATGATAGGGTGTAGTGAATTTGTAATTGACACCACACTCCTTCCACATAGCAGTTAAGTAGCTTGACATGAAGTTTGCACCTCTGTCAGAGACAACCTCCTTAGGGAAGCCCACTCTGGAGAACACTCCAACTAGGGCCCTTGCCACTACAGGTGCTGTGGTGGTGCTAAGAGGAATAGCTTCAGGATACCTGGTGGCATGATCCACTACCACCAGTATAAACTTGTGCCCTGATGCTGTCTGGGGTTCCATTGGACCAACAATGTCAATCTCCACTCTTTCAAAGGGCACCCCCACCACAGGCATTGGTATAAGGGGGTCCTTTGTTGTGCCACCTGACTTACCACTGGCTTGGCAAGTGACACAGGAGCGACAAAACTCCTTGGTATCCTCATTCATGTGAGGCCAGTGAAAGTGTGAGACAAGCCTGTCCCAAGTCTTTGTCTGGCCTAAGTGACCTGCTAAGGGAATCTCATGGGCCAATGTAAGTAGGAAACCTCTCTGAGACAAGGGTAAAACCAGCCTCCTGGTCATGCCAGGCTTGGGGTCTCTTGACTCAGTGTACAGGAGTCCATCTTCCCAGTATACCTTGTGGGTACCTGTGGCGTTCCCAGCAGCCTCAGCAGCAGCCTGCTGTCTGAGGGGTTCAAGAGAAGGGCAGCTTAACTGGTCCTTCCCCAGGTCTTCCCTTGAGGGTCCCCCTGAACCCAAGAATTCAACTTGATCAAGTTCAAACTCTCTGGGCTCAGTTTCCCTCAATTCCTGTAGGCCAGCCTCCTCTGAGACTTGATCCTCAACCTGGGGCAAGGGGGAAGGCACAGCCTTAACCCTGCTGCTCTTTTTCTTGGAAGGTGTCTGGTCCATTGTTCCAGGATCCAGCACCTGTTCAGTGGGGCATTTCCTGACCTGTGACCTGGTCACAGCAAACACATGTGCTGGCAAGCCTAACATTTCCATGTGAGTCCTCTGCTCCACTTCTGACCATTGTGATGACTCCAAATCATTGCCCAACAAACAATCCACTGGGAGGTCTGAACTAACTACAACCTTCTTTTGGCCAGTTACCCCTCCCCAGGAGAAAGCTACAATTGCCATACTGTGATTGGTAGTGACATTGCTTGCATTGGTCACCAGGAATTCTGTACCTGGCATGATCTGTCCAGGGTCCACAAAGTTAGGTGTCACCATTGTGACACTGGCACAAGTGTCCCTATAGGCCTGAGCCATTTTTCCATTAATGAAAGGTGTTTGTCTGTATTTGCCCAAAGTATTGGGGCTTATGTCAGGGGACATATCCATATCCCCTGTACTGACAAGGACAGCCTGAGTGAGTGTACCAACTAAGTTGTCACACCCCTCAGAACCCAGGGTTAACCCTACTAAACCCTTGGGAGGTGCACTACCACTGCTGGCTGTACTAGGGGGCACAGGTGCCTTAGGGGCTGCAGTGGCAGGAGTCTGCCCTCCTCCTTTCTTGGTGCACTCACTAAACCAGTGAGTTTTACTTTTGCAGTATTGGCACCACCTTTTAGATTGGCCTTCTTTCTTCTTTTGGGGAGCCTGACCCCCACCCTCTTTGGGTTGTTGGGGACCTGTCGAAGACTTCTGGTCATTTTGTTCCCCCTTAGAATCTTTACCCTTCTGGTCTGCTTTCTTCTGACCACCTTGATTCTGGCCCTGGTTCTGTTTAACTCTTGTTCTAACCCATCTGTCTGCCTTCTTTCCCAATTCTTGGGGAGAGGTCAGATCTGAGTCAACAAGATGCTGATGCAACAACTGGTTCTGACAATTGTTTAAAATTTGTTCTCTCATCATCAAATTATACAATCCTTTATAATCAGTAACCTTACTGCCCAGCAACCAGCCCTCAAAAGCCTTAGTGGCACAATCTACAAAGTCAGACCAATCTTGAGACTGAGTTTTCTGGGTATCCCTGAACAGCACCCTGTACTGCTCAGTGGTTAGGCCAAACCCTTCAACCAGTGTATTCTTCAAGATTTTGTAATTGTTAGCATCCTCTACCCTTGTGGTGAGGAGCTTGTCTCTACCTTTACCTTCAAAGGAGAGCCACAAGATAGCTGCCCACTGACTCTGGGGAACACCTTGCACAGTGCAGGCCCTCTCCAAAGCAGTAATCCATTTGTGGATGTCATCCCCTTGTTTAAAGGGGGGCACTATCTTACCAAGGTGTTTTGTATCAAAACTCCTTTCCCTATTGCTAGGTACAATGCTGCCACCAGTGGGGACTACCCCACTTAACTGTTGCTCTCTAGCAAAGGCAAGCCTTTCTTTGGCCAGGGCAAGTTCTTCCCTTTCAATCCTCAGATTGGCTGCCCTTTCTTTAGCTTCATACACTCTCCTCTGAGGGGATGTCATCCCTCTTTGAGAAGAGTTGTGAGAGCCATTGGTTTGAAGGGATCTGCCAGAGCCTCTTGACAGAGATCTGGCTCGTCCATTGCCAATGTTAAGCTGACCTGATAGTGGCCCCAGGGGTCCCCCAGTACCACTGTCATGTTTGCTTAAGTTGGACCTGGTTAGTCTACTGACTTCTACCTGTCCCTTATCTGCCTCATCTCCAGAGGGATCCTCATTCTCATCCTCCTCCACATCTTCATTCTCAGCTGAGAGGTGGATGAGGTCAGGGTCTCCTCTGGTTCCCTCATGGGGAGGCATGCCTCCTTCTGGATTAGAAGAGCTAAGAAGTCTCTCAGCTTTTCTGGCATCATAAGTCTCCAAGAGACCAATCAGAAAGGAGGTGGTGGGGTTAGCCCCTTGCTTAATCTTCCTAGAGGTACATACTTGTCGTAACTCATGGAAGCTAAGCACAGTATATCTTGAAGGGATGACCTGTGGAGGGTCAACTGACACAAGGGGAGACTCAGAGTTTCCTCCTTTGTCCGACATACTGTTTCTAGTGTGGTGTAAGTGATGCACCTACCTACACTATGTGTTTACCTACTGATCCCTTGCTAAGAGTTGCAGCCAAGGTGTGCTAAGCCTTGAGGAGCTACAACAGCTGGTTCAGTAGAACTCAGAGTATTCTAAGCTTAGTTATATGTACCTAACAGTACTTATGTGATCTTTCAACAAGATATTCTTAGGATACGTGTGGTAAAACAACAGCAAGCTCAAATCCCAACCGCTGCTCACCAATGTGAGAAGGTGGCCTGATATGCAGTGGTCACTATTCTAGTGAACACTATGTATCAGTCCAGCAACCCTTATTGATGATTGGTTGTAAGTCAACCTTATAGACCAGCTATCCTAGTAGCGTGGATACGAGCAGTCTAAGGCTAAAGACTCGAGAGGGCGTGTTAAGCCAGCTGTTATACCACATATACCCCTTGAACACCAAGTGAAAGGACACCACACAAGTGTTATGAAAATAAACAGTTATTTATTAAAGATCACAACAGCCCTGTACTCTTTATGAGGACAGGGTACTAAGCACAAACCAAAACTCTTACAAAAATACTTAAGTTAGCACAGTATATACAAATGCCCGAGGGGCACGGAAAACCATATACTTGAAAAGTGGAATGCGAGATTACTAGCAGGTAAGTACAGTACTACTAGGCTTTGGAATCGCTAGGACTTGACTATAGAATCGTTAGATTACTTCTAGGAGACCCAGGGGACTCGGGTGCAGTGTGTGCACTCTCACGCGAGATGCGGGACAAAGTCTATGGTAACTAGCAATTGCAAAGTTAGTGTTCTCGGGCGAACCCGACCTGGTAGGGAGAAAACGAAAGTAGATTCTGACCCTTGGATAGTGAGGCTATGCTGGGGCACCGAAATGCCGAAGTTACCTAGCCCAGGGGCTGCAGCTGCATAGGACTCAAAAGACGTCGGGAATCCTCGTTGACGGACCAGGAGCCTGGAAGAAAGAAGTTGCTGGCAGGCGACCAGTGAAGAAAGTTCGGTGGATCCAAGCCTGGATCGATGGAAGATGACACCTGAAAGCAGAGGGGACCAAGTTCGAGACTACTAGCCAGTAGTCAGTGGGCACCAGGAGGGCACCGGATGGTAGCCACCTCGACAAGGCGTGTGGGTGACGCTGGGCTCGGAGATCTCACGGACCAGGAGGCGTTGTCGGCGACCAGGAAGGAGGATCGAGCTGTCCCACGAAGATAGAAGCTGTCGGCGTCGCTGGACCCAGGATTGGGCAACAAAGCCTTGGCAAATTCAAGCCCACGCGGTGGACCTAAAATGGCGTCTGGAGTGGACCAGGAGGGTCCGGGGTGCCTCTCTTCAGGAAGGAAGCACGGGCCAGTCTGGAGCAACCAGACCAGCAGCAGTGATGTCGTCGGGCGTCGTTCAGAAGGCCACAAGCCAGCCGGCTAGTAGCCAAACAACGCGGTGCACAGCAAACAGCAGAAGGGCCCCACGCAGATCGTGGAGATGCAGGGAGGCTGACCTTGGGTGCTGGAGCTGCGCAGGGTCGGGGCTTCTTGGACCCCAAAGCACTCACCCGTGGAGGACACGGTGGGCTTGTTGTAAAGATGTTGTGCAGTCTTGGCGATCGTCGGTCCCTTGAGGTCTCGTCGCACTCACGGTTCTCAGCTTTGCTGTAGAGGTGAGTAGAGGTCAGAGATGCCAGGGAAGCCGGGTCTCGTCGAGCTGGGTCGTCGGATTCGTGATGAAGGACTTGCAGCAGACCGCAGTGTTCTTTAGGATGGTGCCTGCGGATGCAGGGTGACTACTCCTTAGCCACAAGGGAGAATCTTGATGAAGAAATCGAGAAGTCCTTTCACAGAAAGTCGTGTCTTGATTCCAAAGATGATCTAATTTGAACAGGTGGCCCGCTCCCATCTTTATACTAAAAAAAGGGGCTGACCCGGTGACTAGGTCCTGCCTATGGGTGGGACTAGGTGGGGGGTGGTTACACCCCTCAGCCCTTCCGGACTTTCCCCAGGCCAGGGGCTGGTGTGCCCCTGGAACTGGTTCTGACCGGCCTATGCGTAGTGAGCACCGGGGTGCCACTCAGCAGTCACCTTCCTGAAAAGCCCTGCCTACCCAGGATACACAAAACCATGTCTGGGACGGTGCTAGCACCGCCCCGGACAGGAAACCCTTTGTCCAGGCCTCCCTCGCTGGAAGGACTCCCAGCAGCAGGAGGTCAGACTCGTGTCTGTGGTGGCAGCATCCATTTTGTGGAGCTGAGGCTTCAGTTAACTTTAACCGGGGTTCACAGTTACATACATGTCGTGTCCCTCTAGAAGGGTGGAATGCTAACCCCGTCGCCAGAATTGGCGAGGGGTTAGTATTCCAATTCGTATGACACCTTACTCGACATGTTTTGATAAAGCAATACCAAAGTTAGCATTTAACCACGAGGATTATAATGCACTTAAGAGTATATGGTATGCGATATCATGGAACAGCTATTAGGACTTGGTTCCGCAAGCTGCAGACAGGCTCAGCTCATGCCAGAGCACCATCTCACACGATTCCAAGCACTCTGCCTTCAGGATTGTCAAGGCCTGCCATAGGAGTGACTGATAGGAATCTGTGTGTCCATTTTAGGGTTAGGTATAGGTATACTACACCTACATCAAAGGGTGATTACCCGCCTTTGCCCCAGCTGTCATGCAGCCAGTTGTGTCAAATTTAGGAGGTCAGCCAGGGGTGGCATAATACATGCTGCAGCCCCTGGCAGCCCTGGGTACACCTATGCCCTGAGTTACAGGGTCTGATAAGGTGGCCCAGTACCAATTGGTAAATGCACCTAGGGTACATGTCGTAATTTAGAAAGAGAACAGCCAGGCTGTGGGTCTGATTGGCAGGCCCACAGCCAGAGAAAGTCGTAAACCAGTGAAACAAAAGCAAAAAATCTGGGTGATCATAGGATTGCAGACCCTACTCTCCTACAGGGGGGAAGTTACTTGTCTGTACGATCGCTGGAGACGGTCCTCACCGGAGGCCTCTCCCCTTGTCCTCGGCCGACCCTCCAGGTCCCCGTCTAACAGCAGCACACTGGTGAGAGTAGGGGCTCACATGAGGTTCACGCTTTGCAGCACAGTGGTGAGAGGAGGGACTCACACGAGGTTCACCCTCAACAGCACACTGGTTAGAGCAACACTACATTTGAGGTTCACCTTCCGCAGCACACTGGTAAGAGCAGCGCTACACGTGAGGTTCACTTTCCGCAGGACACTGGTGAGAGCACCTGCGGTTCACCCTTCACAACATACCTGCGAGAGGGCTCGCTCCACGTGAGGTTCACTCTTCACAGCACAATGATGAGAGCACGCCCTCCATGTGAGGTTCGCCCTTCACTGCACACTGGTGAGAGCACACGCTCCATGTAAGGTTTGCCCTTTGCAGCACACTGGTGACAGCACGCACACCATGTGAATTTCACCTTTCGCCGCACACTGGTGAGAGTGCACGTTCCTTGTGAGGTTCACTCTTCGCAACACACTAGCGAGCGTGCATGTTCCATGTGAGGTTCGCCTTCCCAGCACACTGGTGAGAACACGTGCTCCACATGAATTTCACCCTTCGGAGCACACTGGTGAGAGTACGTGCACCACATGAGGTTCACCCTTCGCCGCACACTGGTGAGTCCACGCTCTCCCGTGTAGTTCACCCTTTGGAGTACACTGGTGAGAGCACCCTCTCCCCCTGTTGTTTCACCCTTAGCAGCACACTGGTGAGAGCACGTGCTCCCCGTGTGGTTCACCCTTCGAGCACACTGGTGAGAGCACCCGCTCCCCATGTGGTTCACCCTTCGTAGCACACTGGTGAGAGCACCCGCTCCCCTTTTGGTTCACCCTTCGCAGCATACTGGTGAGAGCACCCGCTTCCCGTGTGGTTTACCTTTCACCGCACACTGGTGAGAGCAGGTGCTTCATGTGAGGTTCACCCTTCGCAGCACACTAGTGAGAGCACATGCTCCACGTGGGGTTCCACCTCCACAGCACACTGGTGAGAACAGGCACTCCACATTAGGTTCATCCTCTGCAGCACACTGGTGAGAGCATGTGAGAGTCACCCTTCGCAGCACACTAGTGAGAGCACGCGCTCCACGTGAGGTTCACCCTTTGCAGCACACTAGTGAGAGCACGCGCTCCACGTGTGGTTCACCCTTTGCAGCACACTAGTGAGAGCACGCGTTCCACGTGGGGTTCACCCTTTGCAGCACACTGGTGAGAACAGGCAATCCACATTAGGTTCATCCTCTGCAGAATACTGGTGAGAGCATGTGAGAGTCACCCTTCGCAGCACCCTAGTGAGTGAATGCGCTACACTGAGTTGCACCCTGTACAGCACACTAGTGAATGCATGGCTCCACGTGAGGTTCACCCTCTGCAGCACCATAATGAGAACACGCACTTTACATGCCATTCCACTTTTGCAGCAAGAGAACGCGCTCCACATGAAGTCTACCCTTTGAAGCACACTGGTGAGAGCATGCACACCACGCAAGATTCACATTTTGCAGCACACTGGTGAGAGCACGTGGGGTTCATCCTTTGCAGCACACTAGTGAGAGCACATGCTCCATGTGAAGTTTTCCCTTTGCAGCACACTGGTGAGAGCACATGCTCCTCGTGAGGTTCACCCTTCGCAGCACACCGGTGGGAGCACCCACTCCACATGAGGTTCACCCTTTGCAGGACACTGGTGAGAGTAGGGGCTCACATGATGTTATGGCAGAGTTTTTGGCTTTATTTAGCAGTGATATAGATCATTAATCTTGCTTGCATCTAGTATAAGTATTCTTAGCCTGTGTTGGCCCTTTTAAGCCCTTTTTTCCAGATCTAGAAGAGGATAGCTGCTTAATATGCCTTTATTCTTGACTTTCACCTGTCTATTGCCTATTGGCTTTGACATATTAGACACATTGGTATGGTTTATGTAGGTATTCTGACAGAGCTAAGGAGCATTTCACCCCTTTCAGGCCTACAGGCCTAGAGCTAGAGGGACTCCATCTTGATGAAGCTGAGAGGCTTTTCAGGGCAAAGGTAAAGTTTATAGTTATAACTGTTGTTCGCCCTAAGCGGACCGGAGAGAACCGGCCAGAGCTGAATCTAATCAGGAATTGTTCCCGGGCTCAGGTCTCTAGACGAAACAAGCAGACTGGTCACTGTGGGAGCGTCTAGCGCAAGGAGCCTGGTGCATGGGATTGGTGGGAGGAAGCTGCTGGCTGGAACTTTCCATGAGGAAACAGCATTCTATATCAGTGAAGTGCAGAGGCGGAGTCAGTCAGTCAAGCAGAGAGTCCAGCAGTGGAGTGGAGTCAAGCAGAGAGTCAGTCAGCCAGAGAGTCGAGCAGAGGGAGTCAAGCAGAGAGGGTTCAAGCTGGAGAAGAGCTGAGTTGAATAGTGAGCTGGAACTGAAGGAAGCAGTCAGAAGCAGTTGCTTATCAGGAGGAGGTGTGAATAGCTGGAGTCTGAAGTAATGCCTTTTAGAAGAGACGGAGGAGAGATCGTGGACTAACCTATGGGAGCAGATGGAGTTAATTGGACATTGGCGCAGAGACAGGTTGAATAAGCTAGTGGAATGAACGGTGATCAGAGCGGCAGGAACCATTAAGATTGAAGATAGAAGGTGGAGACAGTCCGTGTGGGGGAGAGGAGTCCAGAGACAGAGCGATCAGCGCAGAGGTGTACCCAAGAGTGCAGGAGAGAGAGAGAGTCTGAGATGAGCCAAGGCACAGACGAGAGAGGAACCCAGATGACAGCTAGAACAAGACTTCACACTAATCAGGTGATATTGTTTTCATCACATTAGTTACACTTACACTTTATGTCTAATCTTTTCCCTTTCAGCGGAGTGTTCCTGTTATGTTTAATCCTTCTCTTTCAAGCAGTGTGTTCTACCTATAGTCTTTGTCAGATCTGTGTAAAGGCTTATATTGTACTAATAATAAATGACCCCATTAATTAGTGAATTAGTGTGCATGAGTTCTTTTATGATAAAGTTATCCTGGCTTCAAGCCAGTTGCCGTTGAGCCACTGATGGATCAAAAAGGGGGGTAGGAGCACTTAAATCAAGAAATAACTCAATCACATAGTGTGTATATCTTTGTCCTCATACAGTAAGGATAATCTTTCCTGGTAAGTATTACTGTTTGAACAGATGCTACCCCTGATCAGGTAAGTAATAGTGAGGGAGAGAGGAGACTTGCAACCAAGGGACTAAGTTAGTACACCATCCCATAATATTATTGTAGTAGCAGACCCTTAGTGAAGAGACTTCCCAATATATATATATATATGTATAGGTGTTCATAGGAATGTGGTCGTCGTTGATATGCGGCGTTAGTGAGAGCACTGGGGAGGATTACCAGTGTGGATACCCACTGGATTGTGGCTTGAGTAAATGAGAGCACTAGGTGGTCGAACTAGTGTGTAGTTTCGCAGGATTGCGAACACTTTGGAAAAGGGAGCATTGGGTTCTGCAGGCCCGTGTGTAGACGCACCGGATTGTGTGTCATATCTGCCCTAGGGTAGAACGGTCTGGGTCAGGGTGGCCGCGAGACCAACTGATGTGAATAAGTGTGGTGTAGGGTATGGATATCCCTAGTAATCAGTGAGTATTCTTAGTATCCCTATAGATTTAGTGGTGTTTTTAATAATATGAGCTTGTATATTGCGAGTTCCCCATCCTCAGGTAGGTACCAGGTGCCTGGATAGAGGAGTCCTGAGGAGGGAAGGTGAGTACGTTCTGGCTGGGTTGGAGGGGCCCCTGAGGGCTGATCCCACCTACTCAGAAAATCCAGCCATAACATCTGGCGTCACGAACTGTTTACCTATCCTGTGTGTCCTGGCCATGTGCTTAGAGAGTTTCCCATGTGTTCTGAGGGAGTGCCCTGAACGCTAGTTCCATCTGGCGTAATGTTGCAGTTTATGTAGCCTGTTAGACATATGGGCTTGAACAGTTGCAGCGTGAGGAGATTGCATTACATCATGGCATTTGGTTTATTCAGGGTGGAAGGAATGGTTTTCATCTTGGTGTTTAAACTGTCAGAGTTGAAGGATGGCATTACATGAGGAAGCCAGTTACATCTATGTGATGGTCCAATTGTATAAATGTGTGTAAAAAATGCTTTTAAATTGCCCATTAAATTGCTTGCTGCATCTGCTTATGCTGTGCAATGTGAAATGTGTTCATTGTTCTATGATTTGTGAAGTTCTTTGAATATAGCTCCTTGTAAATATGACTTGTGAATAGCGCCATATTATTGTGACTTGTGAGGTGCATGTTCTCATGTTGATCTATTGTGTTCCTTGTGCATTGCGCCTTGGATACATTGTTTGTGAAAAGCTTGTCTTGTAAATATGACTTGTGAATAGCGCCATATTATTGTGGCTTGTGAGGTGCATGTTCTCATGTTGATCTGTTGTGTTCCTTGTGCATTGCGCCTTGGATACATTGTTTGTGAAAAGCTTGTCTTGTAAATATGGCTTGTGAATAGCGCCATGTGGTCATGGCTTGGACAGGGCATGTTATCATTACGTTTGGCAGGAGAGAGCTGGATCTCTCTCGGGTGCTTGGGGATAACGTTTTTGAAAATATGTGTACGTGTCATCTGTAAACGTGAAGAAATGTGATCATGATTTTCCCATGTATAAATGGACGTTGGGAAATGATTCTGCTTGAGCTGCCAAAGGGTTAATATCTTGAGTTGAGATGGCAGTCTTTATTTTTTACATGCTGTCAACATGCATGGTTATCTGATCTGACTATAAAAGTCAGTGGATTATTTGATGGTTTGATTTTGACTTTTTTTTTGATTCCTTGGTCTGCCTATGTGCTTTGTCAGTTTCTTGACGGAAAGGTAACATCTTGTGTTTTGCGAAGGGTTTTGTTCATTTCACATTCTTTTTGAAATGCGTCTACGAATTTGTGTGGGTTTGCCTTGGAACTGATGTGGTTATAAATCAACCAGTCGGATTACAGAGAAAGCTGTGTTCTTTTAAAATGAGTGAAATGTTAAAAAGATGGCCCGTTAGAGTGCACGCTACGGAGCTGTTTTCATTAATTATTTCTGTGAGGGGTTTCCATCTAGACAGGAATGTGCTGGTTGCAATAATGATAGGTTCAGTATAATGAATCTTGCCCGACAGTGCATGATAACATGTGCTTTTAATTAGTGGAAGGCAACCATGTGCCTTTGAAAGAAAAAAGTGTTAAAATGTAACATTATTATTTTCCCAAATGTAAATTAAAATGTATGCTTTTATAAATGTGTCAGCAAAACATTAAATTAAATCCTATGTTGAAATGTATCTGCATTTTATGTTGTTTTACAAATTATTTCTCTTTTACAATGGACCATGTTAATTCGTTTTTTTTCTCAAATGCAGAATGTATAATCTTGTGTGCAAAAGGTAGTTGCCCCTTTCTAAATAAGTGCCCATATTTTAAGCGTCTTGCCTTTAGCTGAATTAGTTGTACAAAAGTCTTTTTAAAAAAAAAAAAACAGGAGCTTTTTTAATTGGCAGTACACTGTAACAGAATTGTTTTTTTTTTAAATGCTAGCTTCCGTTAGTTAGAAAATAAGGCATGAGAAATTTGTTTGTCGACCTTGGCAGACCAGCTGGTTTGTGCAGACGAGTTTTTTTTTTCCTTCATTCTGCAAGTTTCGATCACGTCCCTGTTCGTTATGATTGGCTACAATCCAATTTTCTTCCGCGGATGGCTTGTTTATGTAAGGGAGGGGCTGGTTTAGAGAGGCTCATCATATTGCAGTTCAAAGTAGCTTCACACTGTAGCGTGGCTCCTGCTCTGAAGGGAGGGGCTGGCTTAGGGAGGATTAGGGTATGTTAGGCCCTGCTAATATTATTAAAAGTTAAATTTTGAATGTTTTTAATTAATTAGGATATTTTCTTTTCAATAATGAAAGGCACCCGGGGTGCTTTTTAAATGGAAAATTTTATTTTACAAGAATAATGATACTTGTTCTCTTGTTTCTAGGATTGCTGAAGTTGTGGTTGTGCGTGGGTCCCTCCCCCCTTCCACTTTTTTTTTTTTGTTTTAGCTTTTTACTTTCATGTTTTTATTTTAGTTTATTATTTTTGGATGATGGAACCAGACCAGACCAGACCAGACCGGAAGGGTGATGGATGGCCGCATTGGAGGAAGTGTCCGGATACCGAGGATGCAGGGTGGTGGCCTACACTGAAGATTTTTGGACTAAGTTATTTAATTCCTTAGCCTGCAATTTTTTGTTGACATCACTACGAGCAGGCCCCACTTAAAAAACAATAACACCACGAACATGTTTTATTTGTTACAGAATTTTAAAAGGATTTGATGAATAATCCCTTGGACAAGCAGGCCCCACTTTTAAAGCAAAAAATATGTCACCTATTATAGTTTTTCTGTTTTCTTCAAAACAGTTTTTGCGTGATTTCAATGAAGGACTTTTTTTGAATGGTGGTGCCCACATGTGTTCTTAATGTTACACCAGCTATCTTGTAGAAATGGGGTTATTGTTTTTTTTTTTTACTGTTCTTACATTTTCACCTTGATTGATCAAAGGGTGGTTACCTTAAAATTTGGATTGTTCTGGGTGGTGTGTCTTTTAGTATGATTATGTATTAATGTTTGCCCAAACCTTGACACAGTTTATCATGTCTACTTCTCAGATTTCACCAAAATGTTAGCTTAGGTTAACTAAAGTAGGTAGGCCTCATTTAGGCCTATTGTTATTTTCATCCCACAAACAAGCCCCTACACCAATAGTTTCATGAGTCATCATTAGCTTAAGTTGCTTATAGTACGTAGGGCTCATTTAGGCCCTTTCTTGTTTTCTCATTAGGAGTTGAAACACATTTAGTTCTTAAGTTGACAATAGTAGGTAGGCCTCATTTAGCCTTAAGTTGTCCGAAGTAGGCCCATTTAGGCCCCTTGCTGTTTTCATTCAACACATAAGTCCCTACATCACTAGATTTCACCAGTTATCATTAGAGGTTGAGGTACATTTAGTTTGAGGATGTTTCAGCATTCAAGTCAAGGGTGCTTTGATTTGTTTTTAGGTTTCTATTCCCTACAATTGAGTTTCAGGGGGAATTTCCTTGAGTTGTCATTGTTTTTAGGGAGTTTTTTAGGTTTTGATTTGTTGATAGATTGTGTTGATGTTTGTTTATCTAGATGTTATTGTTTATAAGATGTTCGCAAGATAAGGATCTAAGGGTGGATGGCAGAGATATTTAGCAGTGATATAGATCTTAATCTTGCTCACATCTAGGATAGGTATTCTTAGCCTATGTTGGATAGATTATGTTGATGTTTGTTTAGATGGTTGTTGTTGTTTATTGATGCTCGCAAGATAAGGATCTAAGGGTGGAATGTTATGGCAGAGTTTTTGGCTTTATTTAGCAGTGATATAGATCATTAATCTTGCTCGCATCTAGTATAAGTATTCTTAGCCTGTGTTGGCCCTTTTAAGCCCTTTTTTCCAGATCTAGAAGAGGATAGCTGCTTAATATGCCTTTATTCTTGACTTTCACCTGTCTATTGCCTATTGGCTTTGACATATTAGACACATTGGTATGGTTTATGTAGGTATTCTGACAGAGCTAAGGAGCATTTCACCCCTTTCAGGCCTACAGGCCTAGAGCTAGAGGGATTCCATCTTGATGAAGCTGAGAGGCTTTTCAGGGCAAAGGTAAAGTTTATAGTTATAACTGTTGTTCGCCCTAAGCGGACCGGAGAGAACCGGCCAGAGCTGAATCTAATCAGGAATTGTTCCCGGGCTCAGGTCTCTAGACGAAACAAGCAGACTGGTCACTGTGGGAGCGTCTAGCGCAAGGAGCCTGGTGCATGGGATTGGTGGGAGGAAGCTGCTGGCTGGAACTTTCCATGAGGAAACAGCATTCTATATCAGTGAAGTGCAGAGGCGGAGTCAGTCAGTCAAGCAGAGAGTCCAGCAGTGGAGTGGAGTCAAGCAGAGAGTCAGTCAGCCAGAGAGTCGAGCAGAGGGAGTCAAGCAGAGAGGGTTCAAGCTGGAGAAGAGCTGAGTTGAATAGTGAGCTGGAACTGAAGGAAGCAGTCAGAAGCAGTTGCTTATCAGGAGGAGGTGTGAATAGCTGGAGTCTGAAGTAATGCCTTTTAGAAGAGACGGAGGAGAGATCGTGGACTAACCTATGGGAGCAGATGGAGTTAATTGGACATTGGCGCAGAGACAGAGTGAATAAGCTAGTGGAATGAACGGTGATCAGAGCGGCAGGAACCATTAAGATTGAAGATAGAAGGTGGAGACAGTCCGTGTGGGGGAGAGGAGTCCAGAGACAGAGCGATCAGCGCAGAGGTGTACCCAAGAGTGCAGGAGAGAGAGAGAGTCTGAGATGAGCCAAGGCACAGACGAGAGAGGAACCCAGATGACAGCTAGAACAAGACTTCACACTAATCAGGTGATATTGTTTTCATCACATTAGTTACACTTACACTTTATGTCTAATCTTTTCCCTTTCAGCGGAGTGTTCCTGTTATGTTTAATCCTTCTCTTTCAAGCAGTGTGTTCTACCTATAGTCTTTGTCAGATCTGTGTAAAGGCTTATATTGTACTAATAATAAATGACCCCATTAATTAGTGAATTAGTGTGCATGAGTTCTTTTATGATAAAGTTATCCTGGCTTCAAGCCAGTTGCCGTTGAGCCACTGATGGATCAAAAAGGGGGGTAGGAGCGCTTAAATCGAGAAATAACTCAATCACATAGTGTGTATATCTTTGTCCTCATACAGTAAGGATAATCTTTCCTGGTAAGTATTACTGTTTGAACAGATGCTACCCCTGATCAGGTAAGTAATAGTGAGGGAGAGAGGAGACTTGCAACCAAGGGACTAAGTTAGTACACCATCCCATAATATTATTGTAGTAGCAGACCCTTAGTGAAGAGACTTCCCAATATATATATATATAGATGTATAGGTGTTCATAGGAATGTGGTCGTCGTTGATATGCGGCGTTAGTGAGAGCACTGGGGAGGATTACCAGTGTGGATACCCACTGGATTGTGGCTTGAGTAAATGAGAGCACTAGGTGGTCGAACTAGTGTGTAGTTTCGCAGGATTGCGAACACTTTGGAAAAGGGAGCATTGGGTTCTGCAGGCCCGTGTGTAGACGCACCGGATTGTGTGTCATATCTGCCCTAGGGTAGAACGGTCTGGGTCAGGGTGGCCGCGAGACCAACTGATGTGAATAAGTGTGGTGTAGGGTATGGATATCCCTAGTAATCAGTGAGTATTCTTAGTATCCCTATAGATTTAGTGGTGTTTTTAATAATATGAGCTTGTATATTGCGAGTTCCCCATCCTCAGGTAGGTACCAGGTGCCTGGATAGAGGAGTCCTGAGGAGGGAAGGTGAGTACGTTCTGGCTGGGTTGGAGGGGCCCCTGGGGGCTGATCCCACCTACTCAGAAAATCCAGCCATAACACATGAGGTTCACCCTTTGCAGCACAGTGGTGAGAGGAGGGACTCCACTCAAGATTCACCCTTCGCAGCACACCTGTGAGAGCACCCACTCCACGTGAGGTTCACCCTTTGCAGGACACTGGTGAGAGTAGTGGTTCATGCGAGGTTCACCCTTTGCAGCACAGTGGTGAGAGGACGGACTCACACGAGGTTCACCCTCCACAGCACACTGGTGAGAGCAGCACTACATTTGAGGTTCACCTTCCGCAGCACACTGGTAAGAGCAGCGCTACACGTGAGGTTCACCTTCCACAGGACACCGGTGAGAGCAGCTGCGGTTCACCTTTCACAGCACACTAGCGAGAGTGCACAGTCCACGTGAGGTTCACCCTGCACAGCACTCTGGTGGGAGCACCCACTGCACGTGAGGCTCACCCTTTGCAGCGCACTGGTGAGAGCACCAGCTCCACGCGAGTTTCACCCTTTGCAGCACACTATTGAAGGCATGATGTTCACTCTCTGCAGCACCCTAGTGAGAGCAAGCACTCCATGTGAGGTTCACCTTTGCATCACACTTGTAAGGGCACACGCTCCACCTGGGGTTAACCCTTTGCATCACACTAGTGAGGGCACGCGCTCCACGTGAGGTTCACCCTTTGCATCACACTAGTGAGAGCAAGCACTCCATGTGAGGTTCACCCTTTGCATCACACTTGTAAGGGCACACGCTCCACCTGAGGTTCACCCTTTGCATCACACTAGTGAGAGCAAGCACTCCATGTGAGGTTCACCCTTTGCATCACACTGGTGAGAGCACCAGCTCCACGTGAGGTTCACCCTTTGCATCACACTGGTGAGGGCACGCGCTCCACGTGAGGTTCACACTTTGCATCACACTGGTGAGAGCACCAGCTCCACGCGAGTTTCACCCTTTGCAGCACACTATTGAAGGCATGATGTTCACTCTCTGCAGCACCCTAGTGAGAGCAAGCACTCCATGTGAGGTTCACCTTTGCATCACACTAGTAAGGGCACACGCTCCACCTGAGGTTCACCCTTTGCATCACACTAGTGAGGGCACGCGCTCCACGTGAGGTTCACCCTTTGCATCACACTAGTGAGAGCAAGCACTCCATGTGAGGTTCACCCTTTGCATCACACTTGTGAGGGCACACGCTCCACCTGAGGTTCACCCTTTGCATCACACTTGTAAGGGCACACACTCCACCTGAGGTTCACCCTTTGCATCACACTTGTAAGGGCACACACTCCACCTGAGGTTCACCCTTTGCATCACACTTGTAAGGGCACGCGCTCCACCTGAGGTTCACCCTTTGCATCACACTAGTGAGAGCAAGCACTCCATGTGAGGTTCACCCTTTGCATCACACTTGTGAGGGCACACGCTCCACCTGAGGTTCACCCTTTGCATCACACTTGTAAGGGCACACACTCCACCTGAGGTTCACCCTTTGCATCACACTTGTAAGGGCACATGCTCCACCTGAGGTTCACCCTTTGCATCACACTAGTGAGAGCAAGCACTCCACGTGAGGTTCACCCTTTGCATCACACTAGTGAGAGCAAGCACTCCATGTGAGGTTCACCCTTTGCATCACACTTGTGAGGGCACACGCTCCACCTGAGGTTCACCCTTTGCATCACACTAGTGAGAGCAAGCACTCCATGTGAGGTTCACCCCTTTGCATCACACTAGTGAGGGCACGCGCTCCACGTGAGGTTCACCCTTTGCATCACACTAGTGAGAGCACGCGTTCCACGTGAGGTTCACCCTTTGCATCACACTTGTAAGGGCACACGCTCCACCTGAGGTTCACCCTTTGCATCACACTAGTGAGAGCAAGCACTCCACGTGAGGTTCACCCTTTGCATCACACTAGTGAGAGCAAGCACTCCATGTGAGGTTCACCCTTTGCATCACACTTGTGAGGGCACACGCTCCACCTGAGGTTCACCCTTTGCATCACACTTGTAAGGGCACACGCTCCACCTGAAGTTCACCCTTTGCATCACACTAGTGAGGGCACGCGCTCCACGTGAGGTTCACCCTTTGCATCACACTAGTGAGAGCACACGTTCCACGTGAGGTTCACCCTTTGCATCACACTTGTAAGGGCACACGCTCCACCTGAGGTTCACCCTTTGCATCACACTAGTGAGGGCACGCGCTCCACGTGAGGTTCACCCTTTGCATCACACTAGTGAGGGCACACGCTCCACCTGAGGTTCACCCTTTGCATCACACTTGTAAGGGCACACGCTCATCCTGAGGTTCACCCTTTGCATCACACTTGTAAGGGCACATGCTCCACCTGAGGTTCACCCTTTGCATCACACTAGTGAGGGCACACGCTCCACCTGAGGTTCACCCTTTGCATCACACTAGTGAGGGCACACGCTCCACCTGAGGTTCACCCTTTGCATCACACTAGTGAGGGCACACGCTCCACCTGAGGTTCACCCTTTGCATCACACTTGTAAGGGCACACGCTCCACCTGAGGTTCACCCTTTGCATCACACTTGTAAGGGCACATGCTCCACCTGAGGTTCACCCTTTGCATCACACTTGTAAGGGCACATGCTCCACCTGAGGTTCACCCTTTGCATCACACTAGTGAGAGCAAGCACTCCACGTGAGGTTCACCCTTTGCATCACACTAGTGAGAGCAAGCACTCCATGTGAGGTTCACCCTTTGCATCACACTAGTGAGGGCACATGCTCCACCTGAGGTTCACCCTTTGCATCACACTAGTGAGAGCAAGCACTCCATGTGAGGTTCACCCTTTGCATCACACTTGTGAGGGCACACGCTCCACCTGAGGTTCACCCTTTGCATCACACTAGTGAGGGCACGCGCTCCACGTGAGGTTCACCCTTTGCATCACACTTGTAAGGGCACACGCTCCACCTGAGGTTCACCCTTTGCATCACACTAGTGAGAGCAAGCACTCCATGTGAGGTTCACCCTTTGCATCACACTTGTGAGGGCACACGCTCCACCTGAGGTTCACCCTTTGCATCACACTAGTGAGGGCACGCGCTCCACGTGAGGTTCACCCTTTGCATCACACTTGTAAGGGCACACGCTCCACCTGAGGTTCACCCTTTGCATCACACTAGTGAGAGCAAGCACTCCATGTGAGGTTCACCCTTTGCATCACACTTGTGAGGGCACACGCTCCACCTGAGGTTCACCCTTTGCATCACACTAGTGAGGGCACGCGCTCCACGTGAGGTTCACCCTTTGCATCACACTTGTAAGGGCACACGCTCCACCTGAAGTTAACCCTTTGCATCACACTAGTAAGGGCACATGCTCCACCTGAGGTTCACCCTTTGCATCACACTTGTAAGGGCACATGCTCCACCTGAGGTTCACCCTTTGCATCACACTAGTGAGAGCAAGCACTCCCTGTGAGGTTCACCCTTTGCATCACACTAGTGAGGGCACATGCTCCACCTGAGGTTCACCCTTTGCATCACACTATTGAGGGCACGCGCTCCACGTGAGGTTCACCCTTTGCATCACACTTGTGAGGGCACACGCTCCACCTGAGGTTCACCCTTTGCATCACACTAGTGAGGGCACGCGCTCCACGTGAGGTTCACCCTTTGCATCACACTTGTAAGGACACACGCTCCACCTGAGGTTCACCCTTTGCATCACACTTGTAAGGGCACATGCTCCACCTGAGGTTCACCCTTTGCATCACACTAGTGAGAGCAAGCACTCCATGTGAGGTTCACCCTTTGCATCACACTTGTGAGGGCACACGCTCCACCTGAGGTTCACCCTTTGCATCACACTAGTGAGGGCACGCGCTCCACGTGAGGTTCACCCTTTGCATCACACTTGTAAGGGCACATGCTCCACCTGAGGTTCACCCTTTGCATCACACTAGTGAGAGCAAGCACTCCATGTGAGGTTCACCCTTTGCATCACACTTGTAAGGGCACACGCTCCACCTGAGGTTCACCCTTTGCATCACACTAGTGAGGGCACGCGCTCCACGTGAGGTTCACCCTTTGCATCACACTTGTAAGGGCACATGCTCCACCTGAGGTTCACCCTTTGCATCACACTAGTGAGAGCAAGCACTCCATGTGAGGTTCACCCTTTGCATCACACTAGTGAGGGCACATGCTCCACCTGAGGTTCACCCTTTGCATCACACTAGTGAGGGCACGCGCTCCACGTGAGGTTCACCCTTTGCATCACACTTGTAAGGGCACACGCTCCACCTGAGGTTCACCCTTTGCATCACACTAGTGAGAGCAAGCACTCCATGTGAGGTTCACCCTTTGCATCACACTTGTGAGGGCACACGCTCCACCTGAGGTTCACCCTTTGCATCACACTTGTAAGGGCACACACTCCACCTGAGGTTCACCCTTTGCATCACACTTGTAAGGGCACATGCTCCACCTGAGGTTCACCCTTTGCATCACACTTGTAAGGGCACATGCTCCACCTGAGGTTCACCCTTTGCATCACACTAGTGAGAGCAAGCACTCCATGTGAGGTTCACCCTTTGCATCACACTAGTGAGGGCACATGCTCCACCTGAGGTTCACCCTTTGCATCACACTAGTGAGGGCACGCGCTCCACGTGAGGTTCACCCTTTGCATCACACTTGTAAGGGCACACGCTCCACCTGAGGTTCACCCTTTGCATCACACTAGTGAGAGCAAGCACTCCATGTGAGGTTCACCCTTTGCATCACACTTGTGAGGGCACACGCTCCACCTGAGGTTCACCCTTTGCATCACACTAGTGAGGGCACGCGCTCCACGTGAGGTTCACCCTTTGCATCACACTAGTGAGAGCAAGCACTCCATGTGAGGTTCACCCTTTGCATCACACTTGTGAGGGCACACGCTCCACCTGAGGTTCACCCTTTGCATCACACTTGTAAGGGCACACGCTCCACCTGAGGTTCACCCTTTGCATCACACTAGTGAGGGCACGCGCTCCACGTGAGGTTCACCCTTTGCATCACACTTGTAAGGGCACACGCTCCACCTGAGGTTCACCCTTTGCATCACACTAGTGAGAGCAAGCACTCCATGTGAGGTTCACCCTTTGCATCACACTTGTGAGGGCACACGCTCCACCTGAGGTTCACCCTTTGCATCACACTAGTGAGGGCACGCGCTCCACGTGAGGTTCACCCTTTGCATCACACTAGTGAGAGCAAGCACTCCATGTGAGGTTCACCCTTTGCATCACACTTGTGAGGGCACACGCTCCACCTGAGGTTCACCCTTTGCATCACACTTCTAAGGGCACACGCTCCACCTGAGGTTCACCCTTTGCATCACACTAGTGAGGGCACGCGCTCCACGTGAGGTTCACCCTTTGCATCACACTAGTGAGAGCAAGCACTCCATGTGAGGTTCACCCTTTGCATCACACTTGTAAGGGCACACGCTCCACCTGAGGTTCACCCTTTGCATCACACTAGTGAGGGCACGCGCTCCACGTGAGGTTCACCCTTTGCATCACACTTGTAAGGGCACACGCTCCACCTGAGGTTCACCCTTTGCATCACACTAGTGAGAGCAAGCACTCCATGTGAGGTTCACCCTTTGCAGCACACTAGTGAGGGCACGCGCTCCACATGGGGTAACAGACTTACATAGCTTGATTTTTGCACAAAGCAGTAATTGCTGAAACTGATGTAACATTTTTCAGCTTGAGCACTTTATTGTACATGTAATGAAGTGTTACTGAAAGTGAACAGTCCAGGCACTGAAATGTCACATGCAGGTCTATCACACGAAGCCCAGCTGGATGCTTGAAATGAAATGAATATATATTATTTATTTATTATTTGAAAGTTTTATATAGCTGCGGGCGGAGACCTCTGCGCCGCCCGTGGAGTGAGCAGAGATTAGCTTTCTCCACGTTCCGCAGAGTAAGCAAATCTCTGCACACTCCACAGTGGAGCGGAGTTGGCCAGCCCCCGCATTTCTCACAAGAAATGCGCATTTGCAATTCTCACAAGAAATGCACATGCGCCGGTGCTTGCGCATGCACAGTTTTCTTAAGCATTACCAGTACGGCAAGGACGAGGAGGAGGGCAGCTCGTGGATGCAGCGGTAAAGAGGTAAGTGGTTTTAACTTTATTTTTTATTACTGTTATCTTACTTCTTAATAGGGGGGTGGAGGTGGGCGGCGTAGCAGAGCTCCACGGAGTTTGTTTGCAACTTCATGGACCTCCGCGTAGCCCCGCTACGCACACTACGCCCAGGTTTAGTTTTATATAGCGCAAACTTGACCACGGTGGGTATCAGAGTGCTTTACAATTTGGAGTGGATATTACAAGAGTATACATCATACAGCAAAATAGTCGTGCAACATAGTTAAGGTATGTGGGATACAGACCATGGAGAAGAAAATTTGATTATCATCGCAACAACATTTGCAAGGCAGTAGAGTATTGGGATTCAAAGGTGTCTAGCAATCTCATTGTAAATCAGATGGTAATCAATGAACAGTGGGCCAGAGCTTTTTAGGGTAGTAACTTGGCCATTAGAATTTTTTTAACTTCCTTTTTGAAGATAGTCATGGAGGAAATTCGCCGGACTTCCAGAGGAAAAGAGTTCCAGATCTTTGGGGCTGCGCCTGGGAAGGCTCAGTGACTCGTTCTTATTTTGTGAAAGACCTGTGGTTTAAGAGCCATGAACTTGCACTTCTTGACTGTCTGCAACCTCCAGAAAGTTCTAGTTTTTGAGCCAGATACATGGGAGTCTTGAGATGTAGGGCTTTGTGCATCATGCAAGCTATCTTTAGCTGTATTCTGGGCTCATATGGCAGCCAGTTTAGGGATTGGAGGGCTGGGGAGACGTGCCTGTTTCGTTTTGAACCAGTGAGTAGTCTTGCTGCTGCATTGATGGATGCTATTAGTGGTGCCAAGCTG
Source organism: Lissotriton vulgaris (assembly GCF_964263255.1). Lineage (NCBI taxonomy): Eukaryota > Metazoa > Chordata > Amphibia > Caudata > Salamandridae > Lissotriton > Lissotriton vulgaris. The sequence goes on along the minus strand of NC_141693.1, from coordinate 2,005,522,966 downwards.
TATCTGGGGAGTCCACAAGATGTGGAACTACCAAAGTCTAGCCTAGGCAGCACCAGAGCTTGCACCGCCATATTGAAGTCCTCTTGTGGAAGGAAAGGTCTTAGATTCCTTAGTGTGTTCATCTGGCAATTAGCCCGCTTGCTTAAATTGCTGGTATGATTCTGCATGCTCATGTGCTTATCCAGTGTTATTCCCAGGGATTTGGTAGAGTCGATAATGCAAGGAGTGCAGTTGAAGGCCGTAAGATGTTTCAGCCAGCCGTCAATCTTTGGGGTGTGATTAGGCGGAGCAATGAGAAGGAATTCCGTTTTGGAGGCGTTGAGCATGAGGTGGTGATCAGTTAAGCCTGTTTTGAGTATCCAAAAGGGTCGAGTTGATTGCGACGAAGTATTCAAGGGAGGAGATTTTCAGATAGAGCTACGTGTCATCCGCATATATATGGAAGAGGAGGTTTGTGGCGTTCAGATAATTTGCCAAGGGTTCCAGGAATACATTGAAAAGTATCGGTGATGGTGCCGACCCCTGAGAAACCCCCATCGAGACTGAGGAGGGCTGGGATAAGGATTGCTTCATCTTGGCTTTTTGTGATCGATTATGGAGGAAGGATGTGAACCATCGCAATGCCGGCCCTGAAAAACTCATCCTATGTTCAAGGCTGGATAAGAGATTGTTGTGGTTAACAGTGTTGAAGGCTGAAGAGGAGGATCAGGTGGCACGCTTCGTTGTAGTGTAGCATAATCAAAATGTCATCCAAAATGTGAGTGAGAGCAGATGCTGTGCAGTGGCCTCTTCGAAATCCGGATTGATGTTGCTCCAGAAGATGGAAATACTCCATGTGCTCACGAAGTTGCATCTGCACGCATTATTGTAGCAGTTTAGCCAGCGTGGGGATGGTGTAGATGGGCCGGAGGTTATTGAGATCAGATCTGTCTGCATTAGGTTTTTTTTCAACAGTCGGGGATCATGCCTTGTGATAATGAGGATATGATCATCTGTTTCCAAAGGGGGAGGATGATATCCTTGACGTCTTTGAAGATGGGTAGTGGTAGCGGGTCGGTGAAATGATTAGACGGGTTGATCACCCGCAGAGTGTTGTAAATATCTCTTTCGCCGAGGACCAAGAGGCGTCATTCTTAGTGCCAGTATTGGAAGGGCTGAGCCTCTCAAGGTGCGATGGATATATATATATATATATAGCTCACAAACACACTGGGTGTTAAGGCGCTAAAGCCTTACAGCTTCACTGAAGATGTACCTCTAGCGCTTCAAGTGTCCGGGATGCCTCTGTAGCTCCTGGTGGCTCAGGCGACGGGGGCCAGCCCAGGCCGTGCTGCACTCGGCTTCTAGGCCTTCCAAGTGCCAACTTACCTGTACCTTTGTACCTGGCAACGAGGCTCTTTGCAAATGCTGAGCGCTCATAGACTGCTGGAACAAGGGGTGGTGGGTGGACATTGTGCTGACTCAGCTGGACCTGTGCTGAAAGGCCCCAGAGGCCTGTTGTTGACATCTCAGCAGCCTCCTCACATCCTGTCCAGTGCTCTCAGCGCTTCTTCTGGGCGCTTTGGGTGCAGAATGTCCATCTTACGGCCAGTGAAAGGATCGCTGTTATTGTTTTTGTGTTTAGCACAAACCTCTGTCTTGCACCAGTCACACCAGTGATTATGGGCAGCGACTACCGCCACGTGGGTGAACTCGCCCCACTACACTCAGACTTCTAAAGTTTCAATCTGAGAAGGGCGAGGCAGAGGGATGGTACTGCATGCATGCGTCAAGCGCCTAGCAGGCATACGTGTCCTGCGCAGTACTGACACTTACATACGACATGCTCTAGTGTTAGAAGTAAAAACTACAAAAAACATATGGAGAGTGAGCTTAGGCATGACTCATCAGCTCAACAAGTGCTGAGTCATGGTTAGCAATGGAGGGGCAGATCTACAAGGTAGTGCCGCAGCATGGCACCCAAGCACTTTGGCTGCGCCACGCTGCGGCACTTCTGAAGCACAGGGATGAAACATATTTACAAGAATATGTCGCATCTCTGTGCTTACCCCAGTGCTGGCTCACAAACTGCAACCATGCGCCGGCGCAGGCACGCTTGCACCATGGTGCAAGGTTGCCTGCGTCGTGGGGAGATTGTTTTTGTGCAGGAAGGGACACCCTCCTGCACAAAAACAATCACTACAGGCATTTCTCTTTCAATGCTTGCTGTAGAATGCAGCACGCACTGAAAGAGGAAAAAACGAGAAGAAATGAAAACATTTCTCCTCGTTGCGCCTTGCTACGCCACCTCTAGGGTGGCGTAGCATTCAGACGCATCTCCAGATTTACGATTTCTCCTAAATCTGGAGCTGTGTCTTGTTACACGGGTGTTGCGTTGGAACACCCACAGCAACACCCATATAACGCCTCTTCAACGCAAACTTCTGCGTGTGAAGGGGCAGTATTTACAAGGAGAGGAAAAGTCACGTAGAGTGGCTTTTCCTCTCATTGTAAATATGGAGGAGCCCCCTGCGCCACCAGTACGTCATGAAAAGTGACGTACTGGTGGCGTGGGGGGCTTGTAAATCTGCCCCCACATGCTCAGAAATTATTCTAAGAGCACCACAAAACACAAACATTGGCAGCCTGTAAGTGGTCAAGAACGGAGAGCACAATAAAATGTGCAAACGCCCTGCCACTTACTTACCACAGACCACAAAGCAGGCCAGACAGCGGGTGTTTGGGAGGGGAGCGCACGGGTCTATTTAAATGCAGGTGGATGGAGATCAGGGTTGAAACTACACCTGAGCTTTCGGGGGTGGAGGCTAGGACTAAACAGTGGTGGAGGGGTTACAATTTTGCATACTGAGGGCAGGACACATTTGGAAGGCTGAAAGGACCGGTTTCAAGATACTAACAAATGAAACAGACATACGTCCATGCCTGTTCTTTCCTCCTTTAGCACATCAAAGCCACATCTTTTATCTTTGCTAATGCATTCTCCTGAGACACTGATCACTACTGGAGCTCAGAGAGTGTCCATCAGACCTGTGAGCACAGGATGTCTGCAACCCTGTGCATGTCTGAAACAGTAGAGGAGCGAGGGTACCACGGGCCCTGGTGCAAGCAGGGGAAATGGCCATTGTTGGACTTGGCCCTTCTGGCAGGTTCACCCCTGAACTTTTTGCCTTTTAATATTGCATAAATATAGTGATTTCTGGTCTTTGACACTGTGTCCCAGTGTAAAGTGTGTGCGCTCTCTGAGTGCGTGTGTGAGATTGGCCTGCCCTCCCATAGGAATGCATAGGGGATATGTGTGTCCATGGTAGTTCCTGATGTGTGGGGAGTGCAGGGTCGAGTTTGTCTGTGCGGACTCGTGAGATTGAATGCTGCACGATGATGTGCGTGGCTTTATTGTGTCTAGTGTGGAAGTGCCACATCTAGAAGTTGGCCTGTCTGTGCAGTGAATGTGATTTGACTGTCTGGCTTGTGATTGGCTGGAGCTGGCTGGTGTGCCTGGCTCCAGGAGTCAGGATGGGTCTGCCCCGATGGTGAATGGAGAGATCTGCATGTTGATGGGAGGGAGGAGTGCACCTGGGACCTGAATAGGGCTGGGCCTTCCCTCCACCCCCTCTGGTGTGTCTGATGTCCCTGGCCTGTCCTGTCAATAGACAGAGGGGCTGAGCAGGAACCAGTTGCATCTGGTTCACCCCTTGCCTGCACCTTTGTAGACAAAGGATTCCTCTGTATAAAAGAGGGGCTGTGACCCCATGAAAATGTTCTTGCTTCCTGCCTAGAATCTACCAGGGCGTTCTGCTGCTGGGGCCCTGGAGAAGGCTTGCCTCCATGGGCCCTGCCCAGACCCTGGATGCCCTGCCCAGCCCCTGGATGCCCTGACCAGCCCCTGGATGCCCTACACAGCCCCTGGATTGCGGATGGACTTTGTTGCAGGGGGCCCTTTTCTTTCTTTAGGGGTCATCCCTGGGGGGGTTTATGGTCTCTGTGCCCCCTAGCACCTGGGACGTGCTTTGTTTCAAATTGCCTTTTATTGGGGGCACCTAGCTCCTCATTGCTGCATCTACCAGTGCAGCGCGGGTGCCCACCACGCTTATGGCGATGTGTTTATTGGCAGGAGCCTACCCTGCATTATGCCCACATTGATATTGCTAATTACGGGTGCCCACCCCGTTTCTACTTTTAATTTGTACTTCGAGGATACCTACCCCTCGTTATTGCCCCCGCAAAGAAATGCCACCGCCGTGGCAAAACCGGAAGCCAGGCCCGCGCCACCTGACTGAGGGCTGGGCCTGGAGTATGTCACTTCCGCCTTCGGTACACGGGGAAGCTGTCCGGGGCCCTGTTCTGCCCGGAATTGAGGAGGTGGTGGTGCGGGGCTCCTGTGAGCCTGGGAGAGCCCCGCTGGTATGGTGACGGCAGGGGAGGGGGCTTGAGGCACATTGCCGGTGCTTGCCCCAGCCGTGTCTGAAGAGGAGAGCGCCATGCCGAGAGGAGAGCGCGGCGCCCAGCTCCAGGAAGCACCTGTGAGTGGGGCTTTCCTGTGTTGGTGCCTTTGAGGCACAGTGCGAGTGGGATATGTCGAGTGGCCCCGTCGTGCAGCGGGCCACTCCCACAGTGTTCCCCTTTGTCTGAGCCCAGATGGCTCCCACGATGGCCCGGAGTGGTTTAAGAGTTCCCGTGAGCGGCTTGGGGGCAGGTATTTCTTTAAGGAGTCCGTGGGCTCCTGGGGGCAAGTTTCGTTTGCAGAGCCCAGTGGCTCGAAGGCCCCAGTAATCTTGAGAGCCAGATGGCTCACAGGGGGTACATTGTTTATTTCACAGAGCCCTGTGTGGCTCCAGCTCCGCAGTGTTTGAAGTGCACCGTGTTGATTTCCAGAGCCTAGATGGCTCCAACCCTGTGTGCAATATGTATTTCTAGAGCCAGAGGGCTCCAACATTGGTGCAACTTGTTCTGAAGGGCTAGTGAGAGCCCCTGTCGCAGTTTGTTTCCCAGCTGCCCAGCAAGCAGTGGGCAGCTACACCGTTTAGGTTTTCTTTCTAGGGACATATCTTTGGACTCAGGGGTGAGTCGCACTCCTTCGCCCCTACTTTGGCCTTCCACAGCTGCGCAGCACTCAGAGCCAGCTGCAGCGTTTAGGCCCTGTTCATTGTTCTCAGCTGCCCAGCAAGTAGTGGGCAGCTGCCACGTTTAGGTTTTGGTGCAGTGGCGCAACCTGGACCTTCTTGTGATCTATGTGCTAATGCTTTGGGTGTTAGGAAATGTACTGTGTGTAGTTTGTTTTGTGCACCCTGTGTTGGATGCCTCTAGATATGATGTATGCATAGGAGGTTGTTTTACCTGTTTAGGTATGTTAGGAAGATTGTACTTCCCTGTGTGATTTACGCCACTAGTGTAAGGTTGTACTTAGGTGGTGAGGATCTAATGTAGTTAGACTGATGGGGTACTGTGTATGATGGATTTCATGGCCCAGACTGTTGCAAGTGCAGTGATTATCAGTGTTTACTGACTGTATGTTCTATGACCTATTGTTACTTGTATGTTTTAGTTCACCTTTACCAAGTTCACTTTGTGATGATCCTGACAGTGGTCCATGTGGGCCTGTCAGGTGTACATAATCCCTTGTAAATATTACCCGTGCCAGTTGCACAATGTATATGGTGTGATTACTATCTGATGTGTTTTGATTATACAAAGGTTATTTTTTGATATGACATTGTGTGGAGTTCCTTTTGTGGGGTGCCTGGGATGTTGTTGCTGGTGGGTGCATGCACAAATGCTTTACACATTGCCTCTGGGATCAGCCTTACTGCTTGTGTCACGTTGCCAAGGGGGTGAGCAGGGGTTATCTTTGGAGTGTAATTTCCTTGCCCTAACTAGAGTGGTGGTTTCTGCCTGTCTTTGGCGCAAGCCTCAGCCAACCAGGAATCCCATTTCTAACAGACACTTTGAATGCTGGTGTGGTAGTAAATGCAGCAAGTATCAGGGCTCAATGGGCACCTCTGGGCTTGGTGCCTCGGTGCCACTGCACCTGCTCCATCAATGGTAGCTGCGTCCCTGGTCTGACACACAGAAATGAAAGCATTGAAGGCGTACTGGAAAAGTGTCTTCTCTGATTAAAAGGAGCAAGAACTGCATAATGATGAAATGCTTCCAGGGAACAGGAAGATATGTGTGGGGCAAATCTCCCGATGTGCACTCCCATTACCCAAAGCCTCCATTCACATTTCTTGCCAGTACTTCCTTTATGCCAAGTCTTACTTCCCATCTCTCATACTCCCATCATTCCAAGCCTTCCTTGCCATCTCTCAGCTGTACTCCCATTACCACAAGTCTCCCTTTGCATTTCTTGGCTGTACTTCACTTACCGCAAGTTTTACTTCCCATCTCTCGGCTGTACTCCCTTTACCCCAAGACTCCCTTCCCATCTCTTCCATCATCAGTCCTTAGCTCACTTCGCCACCCCAGTTTGGATCCAGCCATATGCAAATCATTCTTGACCCTGTGCCTCATGAGAACAGTCTAGCCCTAACTGCAGGCCAAGTCCTCTCTGGAAATAAGCATCCTGGACAAGTTTAGGGGTAACACCCTTCATCAGCCAGGCTAGCATGAATCCAGTGTCAAAGTGAGACAGGGACCCACGTCTTTGGATGCAGTGCTGAAACTTTTCCGAAACTCACGCCCAGTCACAGATCTGGGTTGAATCCATCATCGTTCTTTAGTTCACTTCGCCACCCCTGTTCAGACCCAGCTATATGCAACAGTCCAGCCCGACCTGCCCAGCCAGGTCCTCGCCTGTACTCCCATTACCCCAAGTCTCCCTTATCCTAAACTTCTCATTCCTTTACAGCTATAAGCACATCTCCTTTTCCCTCTCATTCCTCTCCTTCTATTACCTCGATTCTTCCTTCCCCTCTCATTGCTGTACTCCCATTACTTCATGCCTCCCTGGCCATGTCGTGTTGTTACTTGCATTACCCTCACGTTTTACTTCTCCTCTCACTCCTGTATTCTGAATACCCAATACCTCAACTCTCTCCTCATTCATGTACTCCCATTTCCCCCATGTCTCTTTTCTGCTCATGTTTTCACATCACTCCCCCTCTTCGTCCCTCGTCACAACCTTTGCTCCTATTTCCGTCTTCCTAGACTTATCACTCTCCCCCTTGCCTTCCAGTTCTTTTACCCCCTCCACAGGGTTACACTGGGGCACCAAATCAATCAATCAATCAATCAATCAATCAATCAATCAATCAAGCATTTGTAATGCTCACTACTTACCCGTGAGGGTCTCAAGGCACTAAGGGGTGGGGGAATTCTACTACTGTTCGAAGAGCCAAGTCTTGAGGAGACTTCTGAAGGTCAGTAGGTCTTGGGTCTGCTGTAGACGGATGGCAAGGGTGTTCCATGTGTTGGAGGCGAGGTGGGAGAATGATCTGCCACCGGCGGTCACTCTTCGGATGCGGGGTACAGTGGCAAGGGCGTGGTGGCGGAGCGGAGCTGGCGAGTGGGGGTGCAGATGCTGTGTCAGCTATTGAGGTACACTGGTCCGGTGTTGTGGAGTGCTTTGTGAGCATGGGTTAGGAGCTTTAAGGTTATCCTCTTGTTTACGGGGAGCCAGTGCAGGTCCCTCAGGTGGGGTGTGATGTGGCTGTGGCGAGGGATGTCGAGGATCAGGTGGGCGGAGGCGTTCTGGATGCGTTGCAGACGTTTCAGGAGTTTAGCCAAGGCTCCTGCGTAGAGGGCGTTTCCGTAGTCCAGTCTGCTGCTGATGATGGCCTGAGTGACCGTCCTTCTCGTTTCAGTGGGGATCCACTTGTAGATCCTGCGGAGCATGCGGAGGGTGTTGAAGCAGGAGGAAGAGACAGCGTTGACCTGCTTTGTCATGGAGAGGGTGGAGTCGAGGATGACCCCTAGGTTGCGCGCGTGGTCGGTAGACGTAGGAGCTGTTCCTAGTGCGGTCGGCCACCAGGAGTCATCCCAGGCCGAGTGGGTGGATCCGAGGATGAGGATCTCCATCTTGTCAGAGTTCAGCTTCAGTCGTCTGTTTCTCACTCAGTCGACGACGGCCTTCATTCCCTCATGGAGGTTGGTTTTGGCGGTGTGGTGGTCTTTGGCAAGGGAGAAGATCAGCTGGACGTCAACGGCGTAAGAGATGATGTTGAGGTCGTGCAGTCGGGCGACGTGGGCGAGCTGTGCCATGTAGATGTTGAACAACGTTGGGCTGAGGGATGAGCCCTGGGGTACGCCACAGCTGATCTCAGTGGCTTCGGAGCGGAAGGGGGAGGCGCATGCTCTGTGTTCTGCCGGAGAGGAAGGAGGTGGTCCAGTCCAGGCCTTCTCTTGGATCCCGGTGTCGTGGAGGTGTGTCCGTAGTGTGCGGTGGCAGAGAGTGTCGAAGGCGGCTGACAGGTCCAGGAGGATGAGGGCTGCGGTTTCTCCATTGTCAGGGTCCCGATGTCCTCGGTGGCAGCGATGAGGGCAGTTTCGGTTCTGTGGTTGCTGCGGAACTCAGACTGGGACTGGTCCAGGGTGCTATTCTCCTCAAGAAATCTGGTCAGTTGTTTGTTGACGGCCTTCTCAATGACTTTCGCCAGGAACGGGAGCACGGAGATGGGCCAGAAGTTCTTGAGGTCCTTGGGGTCCGCCTTGGGTTTCTTGAGTAAGGCGGTGATCTCTGCATGCTTCTAGTTCTCCGGGAAGGTTGCTGCCTTGAAGAAGACGTTGATGGCTTTCTGGAGGTGGGGTGCGATGGTGATGCTGGCTTTGTTGAAGATGTTGTGTGGGCATGTATCTGAAGGGGATCAGGAGAGGACAGAGTTCATGATCTTGATGGTGCCATCGTCGTTGATGTTGGTCCAGGAGATCAGGGTGTTGGCACAGTCGTCGATCCACTGTCTGAAGTTGCGGGCTGCGGCATCAGTGTCAGTCAGGTCTGCGGGTGGGCTTCGGGTGAGGGTGGTGGTTAGCTGGTCTTAGGTGACTTTGCTCCAGTGGCAGCGAGGCATCTGCTGGGTGCGGTGGTGTGTGGTGGGTTTCCAGAAAGTGAAGTGGATGCAGCAGTGGTCGGTCCAGTGGGGTTCGGTGGTGTGGTTGAAGAAGATGTGGGAGCTTGCTGAGAAGATGGGGTCCAGCGTGTGGCCGGCGGAGTGGGTGGGTGTTGTGACGAGTTGTTTGAGTCCAAGGTTGGCGAGGATGTCGATCAGGGTGGAAGAGTTGGAGTTGTTGTTCTTCTTGAGGTGAAAGTTCAAGTCCCCGAGGAGGATGTAGTCCGTGGGGGCGAGGGTGTTTGTGCTGACAATGTCGGCGATGGATACGCTTTACTGTGGTCGGGGTCCGGGGGGTCTGTAGACGAGGGTTCCTCTGAGGGTGGTGTTGGGGTCAGTGTGGGTCTGGAAGTGCATGTGTTCGGCGGTGCTGAGGGTTTTGTCGGTGTTGGTCAAGATTCTGAGAGTGTTCCTGTGAACGATGGCAATTCCTCCTCCTACTCCGTTGGTGCAGTCCTTGCGTGTGATCTTGTAGCCTTCCAGGATGGCTATAGCGATGTCGGGTGTCGAGGAGGGGTTCAATCAGGTCTTCGTCAGGAAGGCGATGTCTGGGGAGGTTGAGTAGAGTAGGTCCCAGAGTTCAACGGTGTTTGCGGGCGGAGCGGGTGTTGAGAGGCATGCATCTGAGGTGGTTGGGTTCTTTGGTAGGTGGGTTGGCGGGCCGGGTGCTGGTGAAGCTGCAGTTCCGGCAGGAGAAGGGTCCTTGGGTGCGCTTCAGGCGGCCTGGCAGCAGGTGTGTGATCGTCCGGCGTTGAGTGCATGGAGGGCGCTGGAGTCGTAGCGGAGACGGGCATCGTGGTGTTCGTGAGGGCCAGGAGTTCTGGCGCTGGGCGCGGTCCAGGCACTGACGGGCGCAGACGGGCTTGCCTTCGGCCTCCATATGAGGGGAGGTGAGAGGGAAGAGCAGCTTGGAGGCGGGAGCCGGGTGGCGAATAGGAGAGCAGGGGAGTGGGACGCAGCAGTGGGAAAGAACGGGCGGACTGCAGGGGGAACAAAAAACAGGGCACAGCAAGAGTGGCAGGGGGAAACAGCAAAATAAGGCAGAAGGGGGAAAGAAGGATTAATGGGCAGTGACAGAACACAACAGATTAAAGTAAAGGGAACACAGCGAAATACAGCGAGGGAAAAACAAGCAGAGGCAGAAGCAATCCAGTGACCGCAAAGGAAATGCAGCGAAATGCAGCGATGGAAAAACAAGCAGAAGCAATACAGTAACAGGAGCAAGAGACAGTGCTAACCTAGCAGTGCAGCAGCGTGGGGAGCGACCTGCCTGCGAGCAGGGTCAAAGGTCAAATTGGCCCAGCAGTAAAATAAAAGTGCCCCATTTGTGAATTACAGGGCTAAAAATGTGTCTGAAGCTTGCAAAGTGGGACAGTTTAAAACTTCTACATAGATGCTGTATAATTGTTTTGCAAAGTATGGAAGGCTGCATGGATTTGAACCTGTTTGTTTCAATATTTGAGCTTGTTTGTTTTAATATTAGAGAAATAAAGAGTAAAATCCAGCCCACCAGAACATAAAACTGTCCCACAAATAGCCAAAAAGTTGTTCCAGGCACTGACCTATCAGACCAGCCCATCAGACACTGCCTGAATGCCCCATGGGTCAATCTGACCCTTCCCCTGCACCACGCTCCCCTCTGCTCCCCTCCGCTCCTCAACCTTCCATCGTTTCACCCTCACCTATTCAACCCCTCACTCCTCTGTCCCCATCCTATTCTTTTGCTCCCTAATTTTTAACCCCTTTCTCCTCACCTTTCCTTCATATCACCCTCTCCTTTCTTATGCTTTTCCTTTCTTTTTCCTCTGTCTTTCTCTGTCTTTCTCTCTAACCTCATCTCCCTCCACCTCCCCCTTTTCTTCTGCCCTCCGCCCCCTGCATCAGAACAGGATATTGATCGGCGGCAGCTCCTTTGTTTCTATGGAAATCCCATCTTTGAAGAGTCCCTGGTGGGCACTGAGAGCTCTGGAAGCCTCCTCTCAAACAGGTCTGTCTTTCATTAGGAGTGGAAAGGAGGAGGGCACCACTACCACAGCCACTGCCACTGCTGCCACTGAGCCTGGCACTCTCACACCACTGCCACCACAACCGCTACCACTGCCGCCAATGCCGTAACAAGCGCTGCCACTGCCGCCACTGCTGTAACAGCCACTGCCGCCACTGCTGCCACTGACCCTGCCACTCTCACATCACTTCCACCACAACCGCTACCACTGCCGCCTCTGATGTAACAAGCGCTGCCACTACCGCCACTGCTGTAACAGCCACTGCCACCACTGCTGGCACAACTGCTGTCACTGAGCCTGCCACTGTCACACCACTGCCACCACAACCGCTACCACTGCCGCCACTGCCGCCACAACCGCTACCACTGCCGCCACTGCTGTAACAAGTGCTGCCACTACTGCCACTGCTGTAACAGTCACTGCCACCACTGCTGTCCCAACTGCTGTCACTGAGCCTGCCACTCTCACACCACTGCCACCACAACCGCTGCCACTGCCGCCACTGCTGCCACTGCTGTAACAAGCGCTGCCACTGCTGCCACTGCTGTAACAGCCACTGCTGTAACAGCCACTGCCACCACTGCTGTCACAACTGCTGTCACTGAGCCTGCCACTCTCACACCACTCCCACCACAACCGCTACCACTGCCGCCACTGCTGTAACAAGTACTGCCACTGCCGCCACTGCTGTAACAGCCACTGCCACCACTGCTGTCACAACTGCTGTCACTGAGCCTGCCACTGTCACACCACTCTCACCATAACTGCTACCACTGCCGCCACTGCTGTAACAAGCGCTGCCACTGCCGCCACTGCTGTAACAGCCACTTCCACCACTGCTGTCACAACTGCTCTCACTGAGCCTGCCACTCTCACACCACTCCCACCACAACCGCTACCACTGCCGCCACTGCTGTAACAAGCGCTGCCACTGCCGCCACTGCTGTCACAACTGCTGTCACTGAGCCTGCCACTGTCACACCACTGCCACCGCAACCACTACCACTGCCGCCACTGCTGTAACAAGCGCTGCCACTGCTGTAACAGCCACTGCCACCACTGGTGTCACAACTGCTGTCACTGAGCCTGCCACTGCCACCGCAACCTCTGCCACTGCCGCCACACCACTGTCACCGCTGCTGCTACTATCACATCACTCCTGCCAAAATTGTTGTCACCACTGCTGCCACTGCCGCACCACTGCCACTACAACCGCTGTCACCACTTTTGCCACTGCCACACCACTGCTGCCACCATTACATCCACTGCCACAACTGCTGTCACCACTTCTGCCACTGACACACCACTGTCACTGATCCAGTCACTACTACATTACTGCCACTGCCACAGCAGCCACATCTGCTGCCTTCACTGCAATCACTGCCACAACTGCTGTCATGGCCGCTGCCACTGCCACTGCCACACCACTGCTGCCACTGCCCTACCACTATTACAGCTACTGCCACAATGACTGTTACCGCTACCACATCTGATGCCATTACTCCAACCACTGTCACACCAGTACCACTGCCACCACACCACTGTGACCACTGCTACCATCACTCCAAACACTGTCTCACCACTGCCACCACATCACTGTCACCACAGCTACCACTGCCCCACCACTGTCATCAACATTACAGACACTGCCACAACGACTGCCACCACTACTACATCTGCTGCCATCACTACAACAACTGCAGCACTACTGCCACTGCTGCCACTATTACAGCCACTGGCACAACCACTGCCACTGCTGTCACAACTGCTGTCACTGCTTCTGGCACTGCTGTACCACTGCCACTGCTGCCACAACCACTGTCACCACTGCTGGCACAACCACTGCTATCACTTCCACAACTTCTGCCACCACTACAACAATTGCCACACCTCTGCCACTGCTACAGTCACTGCTACAACTGCTACCGCCACAGTCTCTGTTATCATCAGTGTTACAGATGACAACCGCTGCCACCACAATCTCTATTACAATCACTGCCACTGCAGTTACTGCTGCAACTGCAGCCAGAAGCACTGCTACCTCTAACACCACTGTCCCAACCACTGCCACCATGGGCTCATTAGCATCACTGCCACTGCTACTACTGCTACTGCAGCCAGAAGAATCAAGGCTACCTCTAACACCACTGCCCCGGCCACTGCAACCATAGGTTAATTACCATCACTGCCACTGCTGCAGCCAGAATCACTGCTACCTCTAACACCACTGTCCCTACCTCTGCCACCATAGGCTCATTACCATCACTGCCACTGCTGCCACTGCAATTCCAGCCACTGCCACCATGGGCTCATTACCATCACTGCCACTGCTGCAGCCAGAATCAATGCTACCTCTAACACCACTGCCCCAACCACTGCCACCATAGGGTCATTACCATCACTGCCACTGCTGCTGCTGCAGCCAGAATCACTGCTACCTCTAACAGCACTGCCCCGGCCACTGCAACCATATGCTCATTGCCATCACTGCCACTGCTGCAGCCAGAATCACTGCTACCTCTAACAGCACTGCCCCGGCCACTGCCGCCATAGGTTCATTACCATCACTGCCACTGCTGCAGCCGGAATCACTGCTACCTCTAACAGCACTGCCCCGGCCACTGCCGCCATAGGTTCATTACCATCACTGCCACTGCTGCAGCCAGAATCACTGCTACCTCTAACACCACTGCCCCGGCCACTGCCACCATGGGCTCATTACCATCACTGCCACTGCTGCAGCCAGAATTGCTGCTACCACTAACACCACTGTCCTAACTGTTGCCACCACAGCTTCATTTGCCATCACTGTTGCCAATCATTCCCCTGCCACAACAACCAGTACCAATGTCACAACTGCTGCCTCCACACAGCCTCCATTACCGCCACTGCCATGGCTGCCTCATCCACTGCTACCACTGACACCACTGTGATAACTGCTGCCACTGCTGCCATTGTTACCACCACTGACATTATTACCACCGCTGCCACTGCTGCCTCATTCACTACTACTGCTAATGCTTCAGCCACAACTGCTGCCACCACTGTGCAGCAGTTGCCACCACTGCCTCCATTACCACCATTGCCATTACTACCACATTTGCTGACACCACTGCCCCAACCTCTGACCCCACCATTTTAACCACTACTGCCACCTCTACCACCACAGTCTCTATAATTATCACTGTTACAGATGACAACCGTCACCACCACCATCTCTATTACAATCACTGCCACTGCTCTTACTGCTGCAACTGCAGCCAGAATCACTGCTACCCCTAACACCACTGTCCCAACCTTTGCCACCATGGGTTCATTACCATCACTGCCACTGCCACTGCTGCAGCCTGAATCACAGCTTCCTCTAACACCACTGCCCCGGCCACTGCCACCATGGGTTCATTACAATCCATGCCACTGCTGCAGCCAGAATCACTGCTACATCTAACACCACTGTCCCAACCACTGCCACCATGGGTTAGTTACCATCACTGCCACTGCTGCAGCCAGAATCACTGCTACCTCTAACACCACTGCCCCGGCCACTGCCACCATGGGTTCATTACCATCACTGCCACTGCTCCAGCCAGAATCACTGCTACTACTAACACCACTGTGCCAGCCACTGCCACCATGGGTTAGTTACCATCACTGCCACTGCTGCAGCCAGAATCACTGGTACGTCCAACAACACTGTCCCAACCACTGCCACCATGGGTTCATTACCACCACTACCACTGCTGCAGCCAGAATCACTGCTACGTCCAACACGACTGTCAAAACCACTGCCACCATGGGTTCATTACCATCACTACAACTGCTGCAGCCAGAATCTCTGCAACCTCTAACACCACTGTCCCAACCTCTGCCACCATAGGTTCATTACCATCACTGCCACTGCTGCAGCCAGAATCACTACTACCTCTAACACCACTGCCCCGGCCACTGCAACCATAGGTTAATTACCATCACTGCCACTGCTGCAGCCAGAATCACTGCTACCTCTAACACCACTGTCCCAACCACTGCCACCATGGGTTCGTTACCATCACTGCCACTGCTGCAGCCAGAATCACTGCTACCACTAACACCACTGTCCCAACCATTGCCACAGTAGCTCATTACTATCACTGCCACTGCTGTAGCCAGAATCACTGCTACCTCTAACACCACTGTCTCAACCTATGCCACCATGGGTTCATTACCATCTCTGTCACTGCTGCAGCCAGAATCACTGCTACCTCTAACACCACTGTCCCAACCACTGCCACCATAGTCTCATTACCATCACTGACACTGCTGCAGCCAGAATCACTGCTACCTCTAACACCACTGTCCCAGCCACTGCCACCATCGGTTAGTTACCATCACTGCCACTGCTGCACCCAGAATCACTGCTACGTCCAACACCACTGTCCCAACCACTCCCACCATGGGTTCATTACCATCGCTGCCACTGCTGCAGCCAGAATCACTGCTACCTCTAACACCACTACCCCGGCCACTGCCACCATAGGCTCATTACCATCACTGCCACTGCTGCAGCCAGAATCACTGCTACCACTAACACCACTGTCCCAACCATTGCCACAGTAGGCTCATTACCATCACTGCCACTGCTGCAGCCAGAATCACTGCTACCTCTAACACCACTGCCCCGGCTACTGCAACCATAAGTTAATTACCATCACTGCCACTGCTGCAGCCAGAATCACTGCTACCTCTAACACCACTGTCCCAACCACTGCCACCATGGGTTCATTACCATCACTGCCACTGCTGCAGCCAGAATCACTGCTACCTCAAACACCACTGTCCCAACCACTGCCACCATGGGTTCATTACCATCGCTGCCACTGCTGCAGCCAGAATCACTGCTACCTCTAACACCACTACCCCGGCCACTGCCACCATAGGCTCATTACCATCACTGCCACTGCTGCAGCCAGAATCACTGCTACCTCTAACACCACTGCCCCGGCTACTGCAACCATGAGTTAATTACCATCACTGCCACTGCTGCAGCCAGAATCACTGCTACCTCTAACACCACTGTCCCAACCACTGCCACCATGGGTTCATTACCATCACTGCCACTGCTGCAGCCAGAATCACTGCTACCTCAAACACCACTGCCCCGGCCACTGCAACCATAGGTTAATTACCATTGCTGCCACTGCTGCAGCCAGAATCACTGCTACCTCTAACACCACTGTCCCAACCACTGCCACCATGGGTTCATTACCATCACTGCCACTGCTGCAGACAGAATCACTGCTACCACTAACACCACTGTCCCAACCACCGGGAACCATGGGTTCATTACCATCACTGCCACTGCTGCAGCCAGAATCACTGCTACCACTAACACCACTGTCCCAACCATTGCCACAGTAGGCTCATTACCATCACTGCCACTGCTGCAGCCAGAATCACTGCTACCTCTAACACCACTGCCCGGCCACTGCAACCATAGGTGAATTACCATCACTGCCACTGCTGCAGCCAGAATCACTGCTACCTCTAACACCACTGTCCCAACTACTGCCACCATGGGTTCATTACCATCACTGCCACTGCTGCAGCCAGAACCACTGCTACCACTAACACCACTGTCCCAACCACCGGGCACCATGGGTTCATTACCATCACAGCCACTGCTGCAGCCAGAAGCACTGCTACCTCTAACACCACTGTCCCAACCACTGCCACCATGGGTTCATTACCATCACTGCCACTGCTGCAGCCAGAATCACTGCTACCTCAAACACCACTGCCCCGGCCACTGCAACCATAGGTTAATTACCATTGCTGCCACTGCTGCAGCCAGAATCACTGCTACCTCTAACACCACTGTCCCAACCACTGCCACCATGGGTTCATTACCATCACTGCCACTGCTGCAGCCAGAATCACTGCTACCACTAACACCACTGTCCCAACCATTGCCACAGTAGGCTCATTACCATCACGGCCACTGCTGCAGCCAGAATCACTGCTACCTCTAACACCACTGCCCGGCCACTGCAACCATAGGTGAATTACCATCACTGCCACTGCTGCAGCCAGAATCACTGCTACCTCTAACACCACTGCCCCAGCCACTGCCACCGTAGGCTCATTACCATCACTGCCACTGCTGCAGCCAGACTCACTGCTACCTCTAACACCACTGCCCCGGCCACTGCCACATTAGTCTCATTACCATCACTGCCACTGCTGCTACTGCAGCCAGAATCATTGCTACCTCTAACACCACTGCCCCGGCCACTGCCACCATGGGCTCATTACCATCACTGCCACTGCTGCAACCAGAATCACTGCTACCTCTAACACCACTGCCCCAACCACTGCCACCATAGGCTCATTACCATCACTGCCACTGCTGCAGCCAGAATCACTGCTACCTCTAACACCACTGTCATAACCATTGCCACAGTAGGCTCATTACCATCACTGCCGCTGCTGCTACTGCAGCCAGAATCACTGCTACCTCTAACACCACTGCCCCAACCACTGCCACCATAGGCTCATTACCATCACTGCCACTGCTGCAGCCAGAATCACTGCTACCTCTAACACCACTGTCATAACCATTGCCACAGTAGGCTCATTACCATCACTGCCGCTGCTGCTACTGCAGCCAGAATCACTGCTACCTCTAACACCACTGCCCCAACCACTGCCACCATAGGCTCATTACCATCACTGCCACTGCTGCAGCAAGAATCACTGCTACCACTAACACCACTGTCCCAACCACTGGCACCAATAAATCTTGCTAACAGTTGTGCTGACAGAGACTTGTGTTATTTGTATCATTCCTTATTATTTTTATTTCAGCTTCTACATTTTGATATTTGATATTTGATATTTGATATTTGATATTTATGTGTATTTATAGAGCGCAGACATTCGCTCCGGAAGGAGCATCTTGGCGCTAGGAAAGCGTGCTACGAGTACATGAAAGTGGAGGAGAATGAAAGAAAGATGAAGAAGCTGAAATTAAATGGCTGCCAACACTGAGGCGTCTGATTGTTGGTATACCCATGTCTTTAAAAGTTTTCTGAAGATGCTCTCTTTATCCGTCAATCTAAGATTGACCGGTAGAGTGTTCCATGCCCTGGCTGCCAGGACAGTAAAGGTCTTCCCACCCCTGGTTTTGTACTTAAATCTTGGAATGGTGATAAGATTTTTGCCAGAGGATCTCAGACATCGCGAGGGGTGGTAGCGTATAAGACGCTTTGCAAGGTAAAGGGGCCCTGAGTTATTCATAGCTCTGAAAACGGTAAGAAGGAGTTTAAAGAAGATCCTTTTGTGTAAAGGTAGCCAGTGGAGGGTGTTTAGCGCCATTGAGGCTGATGACCTTCTAGGGAGTCCCAGCACTAATCGAGCAGCTGCGTGTTGTATGCTCTGCAGCTTTTTGAGGGTGGACTTTTTCACTCCCGCCATTAAACCATTACAGTAATCAAGTCTGGAGAGTATCAAAGCTACTGCGACTGATTTTCGGGCTGCAATGGGGAGGAGGTCGAAGAATTTCTTTAGGGACTTAATAAGTCCAAAACAGCGTCCAGCCGTGATCCTGACGTGTTCGTCAAAAGAGAGGGATGAGTCGAATTGCACGCCCAGGTTCCGTGCTGAAGATACAGCGCTGGGAGGGGCCTCAGATCCTATGGGCCACCAGTCCTTCGGGTAGAAGGATAGATCTTTACTCAGCGGTATGATTTCCGTTTTGGCGGTATTACATCTTAAATGATTTTTGTTTAGCCACTGGAAAACATCAGAAAGACAGTTTTGGAAACGCAACTCTGCGTTCGTACACTTTTTGTCAATCGTGACGACAAGTTGTGTGTCGTCAGCGTATGACGTGACAAGGATCCCATGAGATTCTATCACAGCGAGGAGGGGTGCCATATAGATGTTAAAAAAGAGAGGACTTAATATGGACCCCTGGGGGACTCCTGATGTTATGGGTTTCTCGTTGGATAGGTAGGGGCCCAGGGACACAGTTTGGGACCTATTAGATAGGAAAGATGTAACCCAAGCCAAAACTGTGTCTGTCACGCCAATCTCTCGCAGTCTGTTGATAAGGATGACGTGCGAGATGGTGTTGAACGCTGCTGTTAGGTCAAGCAGGATGAGGACGGCCTGCCTGCCCCCATCCTGCAGGAACTTGATGGAATCAGCTAGTTCTATAAGGGCTGTTTCGGTAGAATGACCGGAACGAAAACCCGACTGCTGCGGATGTAAGATGTTACCAATCTGGACGAAGGTTTTTAGCTCTTCATATACTAATTGTTCCGTGATCTTACCAAGGAAGGGAAGTAATGAAATGGGGCGCATGTTGGTTAGGTCGGTGGGGGATTTGTTCCGCTTCTTCATCAGAGGCTTCACTATGGCCTTCTTCCAGTCATTGGGCACTATCCCGGACTCAAGAGATTCATTGATAATAATGTTGATATAAGGATTAACAGTATCAATCAAATGGTACAGGATGCTGGGAGGGCAGGGGTCAGTGGGGGCTCCTGATTTGCAAGATTTTGTGGACAATGCAGCCCCAAAACATCTGACCACCTTCGACGGCCACCAGCTGCTGGGCTCCAACACCTCGGAGCTCGGAGACCTGAGGTGATGACATTTCAATTTGTCTTCTCTATCTCCGCTCTCTGGCTGTTGGAGGACGACACTGGTGCTTAACCGTTAGTTGCTGTGTCATGTCTTTGGCTCCTGCTCTGTCTCTATCAGCGCATTTGTATAGCACTGTTTTTTACCAGATTCTAGGAGCTCTCCTTCTATATAATTTTCTCTTGGTCCTCTTCTCACGCCCCTGCCAGTTCTTCTTTGGCAGGTGTGCCTCTGTCTAGGGTATATCTCCATTGGTTGTTTACCGAAGTACTTCTTGGCTGTCATACTGGCCGTCCTCATTCCTTTCTTTGTTCTCTTTTTTTCTGGCTCTGATAATTTCCATGTCACTGTGTAGCCATTCTGCTGGTGACCTTTCCTCCACTTCCTCTTAACGTTTGCTTGACGCCACTCACTCTGTTTCTGCTTTGGAGCTCTTTCTGCATCTGACGCAGCTGCCGACTCTCAGCAGTCCTTTTCATGTGCATTTTGATCTCCTTCGCAGTTTCTGGTCCTCATCTCCACCCCTCCAGACCGGCGATGGTGTCCTTCTGCTCGATTCCAAGCACGCAGTCACTCCCTGGTGCTACGCAACGCTTGGCTGTATCTAGCACCAAGGAGGACGAACCTCTGCAACCCCGTTGTCTTGCCTGCAGAGAATCTCCGGTCTATGGGGGTGGAGGAGCATTTCACCCGCTCCCCTGGTGGCAACTGAGGTCGGTACGCTTTGGCAGATTAGTCATCACTAGGTGAGTACATATTGAGGGTTTATATCCTTCAGGTTGGGTTGCAGCAGGTGCAGGTATGATAATGTATATTTGGTGTTGGGCTAAGGTACCATGGTAATGTTTTTTGTGTTTTTATTGCTACATGAGTCCTCTGTGTATTTTTGGGTTTTTCGCAGTGCTGTCGCTGATGGCTCTGTTAGTGGCTGTGTCTCTCTCTGATGTGCACTTCTGGTGCTGGGCCAGTGTTGCACCATCTGTTGGCTCTAGCGTCAGAGGGACACAGTTGCCAGTTGTGGAATTCTCTATCCTGTTTGCTGAAGAAGTCGGCTGCCTAGCTTTGGAAAACTTTATTCTTCACTGTGTGGCCTGAACCTGCAAGGCTCCTGTGATTCCCTTAGCGCTATCTGGAAGCGCCAGTGCTCCATTAACATTCGTAGCGCTATCAGCCAGCGCTTGTGACTCACCTCTCACGTTTCCCGCTTCGCGGGAAACACTCGCTGTGGAGGGCTTGTTGGCTGCTTTGGAGGCAAGTGAACACCAACGCCCAGAAGCCAGTTGGGCTCTGAGAACCTCCCTGCCACGCCCCCCTCAGCTGGAACAAATTGCGCTGAGGCAGCGCTGAAGACTGGAATTCTCTATCCTGTTTGCTGAAGAAGTCGGCTGCCTAGCTTTGGAAAACTTTATTCTTCACTGTGTGGCCTGAACCTGCAAGGCTCCTGTGATTCCTGTAGCGCTATCTGGAAGCGCCAGTGCTCCATTAACATTCGTAGCGCTATCAGCCAGCGCTTGTGACTCACCTCTCGCGTTTCCCGCTTCGCGGGAAACACTCGCTGTGGAGGGCTTGTTGGCCGCTTTGGAGGCAAGTGAACACCAACGCCCAGAAGCCAGTTGGGCTCTGAGAACCTCCCTGCCACGCCCCCCTCAGCTGGAACAAATTGCGCTGAGGTAACGCGCATCGCGGGACGCGCGCGGGTGACGCCGGGATAAGCCCGGGCAAAGGGCGGGCCCTCTGTGGCCCTCAGTGGCCGAGGTAGGCCGGGCTGGGTCCCGGTATCTTGAATTTAGTTGTATTTCTTCAGATTCCCGTTTGCGTTACTATATTTTAAGGATATGCTAATACGCCAATAGGAGTATAGCCACAAAGTACTTTAACTGCTAGTTCTTCTCCCGCTCTTATCCCCTGTGATTTTATATTATTTTACACTGTGTTCATTTGTAAGACTGGGAATACTATTGTAGGCTTAGATTCCTTTACGGCACTATGGAGGCAAAGACATTACGTTCCGGGAAAGTTGTAATGGAGAATCCTGGTACAATACCCGGTCCGAGTCATTTGAGGAAAAAGCAAGCTAACAGTGTTATCATGAAAGGACAGATGCAATTAAGTCAAATCTGGGAGAAAAGCTTGAATAAATCCCTAGAAGTTTCTAGGAAATCTGATATTGATCAATTACCACAGTTGGAACCTTGTCCCAATGTGGAGGAAGTTAGTCAGTTGGTCCCTATGGTGGAAATGAAAAGGTCACTGAGTCAGTCAAGTGTGGTAAACCTTCCTATATGTCCTGTACATGTGGCGGATGCTGATCCTTTGTTAATATTATCGCAATCTTTGGATCATAATATTCTCAAAGGAAATTATATTCTGGAAGAAGATAAGGGTGATGCCTCAATAGCTACCAGCATTGACTTGGAACTCTGCGGTCGATATGTGGATAAGACATCCTTATCCCACCTAGTGGCTAATAAAACTCCTAGTGGAGAAACACCAACTGGTCTGCTATTATATAGCAGTACGCCCTCCATTAAATCCACAGATAATCTTTCTCCGCAGAGTGATGTACAATCCCCGCATTTTAATTTATCGGGGATTTGCCCCCTTACATCATCCAGTTACCCAAAAAATTATAAACCCATTTCTGAGTCACTCATAGCCCTTGAGCAAATTCTGTCTTCCATATTACTTTTAATGGGTAAATTTGCTGTAAACTCTGATTGTATTTTGTCTTCGGTTACTGAGATATTGCAGGCACTGTTGGCACAAAATGTGAAAAATGTTGAAAATGTGATTAATCCTCTCATTACTTCTGCTAACCCTGTTCTTGTTGTCCATAAAGAGGTTGATAACATTACTGAGGTGAAGGGAAATGCCCCTTTGGGATTATCTATAGAGGCGGAGATTCATAAGTCCCCTAATGAATCCACCTCATCTCCCCTGCTTCTGAGAACAGAACCAGTGTTGGTTGAGCAGGAAGAAAATGTGAGTGAAGAACTTCAAACGGGGGGCCATGATCTCTTTCCCATTTTTGTACATGATAAAAAGGAGCCCGAAGGTCCCTCGGGGACTCCCAGAGCTGCCAAAATAAAATCAAGAGGGAAAAAGGGGAAACCGATACGTAAATATAAAAAGAAAAGACCCAGACAAATTATTTTTCAAAAACATACAATATCTGAAACGCCCGCTCTTATAGAAAGAGGGTATTGCCCACCTTCAGATATCCCGGATAAGGTGGAAGTGGAAGGTATCATAAATGATGCCAATGGGAGTACCCCGGTTGAAGTAACTATGAAGAGGGTGGTTTCTGGATCTTTAGTCGATGCTCCTGCTCCCCAACCTATAAGTATCGATGATAATATACATTTCCCGATAGTAACAAGAGTATTTAATCCAACAGCACCTATCTTTCTGCCTCAGACGGAGGTAGTTAGGAATGTAATACCTCAATCAGCAAAAAGCCCTATTTTATATGTGGATACTCTTTCATTGGATTTTCTCCCATTACTTGATTCTGATCTAAAAATGAATAGATCCTGGCTACTCAATTGCTTTAATGAGATTGAAAGCTTAAAGTTGGTTCTAACAAATGACATTGATTTAGTTCTCCCAATAAGATCTATAAATGGGCAACGAATAAGGGTAAAGTTTTACTCTAAAATAATTGCTAATTTAGTCCTTCAACAAGCCGAAGCCTTTCAATGTAGAGGAATTGACGTGCTACCTTTTGTTAATAAAAATTTGTGTCTTTCTCTTACCGAAAGAAATACAAAGTTGACCTCTGGACAGGATGATTTTCCTATATGTAATAATGACCTAAAAATTTGGCTTTCCAGAGGCAAACGTATGGTTTCCCAGGTTCTTTCATTACCTGGTAGCACAGATAACCCTCTAACTGAAGATTCTTCGATGTGGAACTGGTTACCTGGAGTTCTCTCAAATACCACCTCGAGAAACCCACGACCATCTTCACATCTTTAACACCTGTTTAAAAATTGTCTCTTGGAATGCCGCTGGCTTGTCTAATTGCCCTGAGAAATTTGATTATCTCCTCTCCTTGAATGCGGATGTGCTATGTATCCAAGAAACATGGTGTGAAACTCTTCCATATGGAGGGAATGACTACTTCGTCCTAGAGGCCGCTGCGACTCCATCTAAAAAAGGCCATGCTAAAGGCGGAATTGCCTGTTTGTTATCTAATGCATTACAATGGCAATTCTCACATTACAAGGACGAGAGTAATCTATTCCAATCCATAACCATTTCTAACCTGGACTCCGTTGTGCAACGGTCCTCGTTTATAATACTAAATGCCTACATTCCTCCAGAAGATAATTTTTCGATAGTTTTAAAACGTATGTTTTCCTATGTAAAACAATTAATAGAGGTGGATGACCCCCCATACTTACTACTGGTGGGGGACCTAAATTGTAAAGTGTCTAATACTTCTTTAGACATGTTTAGAAATAAAGTAAAGGAAGAAGTATATAATATTCCCCAAGCCCTCCTGCCCAATAAAATAAAATCTAATAAAAGAGGCAAGATTCTTCTCGGGGAACTCAGTTCGTAGAGGGAATTATTATAAATGGCAGAATGCCTTCAGATACCCCGGCTAATTATACACATGGTTCAATTAGGGGAGAATCTATTTTGGACTATGTAATAACAGACTTTGACACGTTCTCTTTTTTTAAAGATTTGGTGATCACTCATACCCCCTTGAGTGACCATAAAATTATCAAATTAACTGTCTCATTAATACCCCCTGAAACTGACCTCTGGTCCTTAAAGAACAGAGGTTTTACTATTAATTGTCACACAGATAGATGTTATTGGGGATCTATTAATAGCAAGGATGTACAAAACATCCTTACCCAATTACTAACTGAGCTCGACTACTGGCAAGGTAGGGAATTCATGTTCCTTGAAAACCTCATTAAAAAAGTCACCGCAATGGCTAGGATTACAGGAAATCACAAAAAGAAATATTTTTCTCCTAGTCCTCTATTAAGGTTAAATAAAGAGATCAATAAACTTGTTAGGAAGCAATACCTTAATAGATCAGGGGAGAATGAGTTACAGTTAGCTCTATTAAAAAGAAGGAGGGTAAGATTGAGATCCAAGTTAAAAAGAGACAAAGAAGATATTTTATGGATCAAGCTAAGAGAGGCATCAACTTGTAAAAACTCTAGAGATTTTTGGTCCATAATAAGGCAAGGATGTGGATCTGTAAAAACGTCCACTCCTATAGTTATTACTGAAGATGTCTGGACCCAATTTGTGACCACCTTATATGCGCCTAATGATGCAGGGGGCGATTCATGGGTTCCAGGTCTTAATACCGATTTTAAAATGGAACTCCCCACTGAGCAATCCATAGCTACCGCAATAAAGAGCATGCGCTCCTCCGGGGCTATGGGACCCGACGAATTGCCCATGTCTATAATCCAGCAAGACGTAACCACTTGGAGCAGGATTCTTCTTCCAGTATTTCTGGCGTGTTTTAAAACTCGAACAGTCCCCGACTCTTGGCGGGGAAGTATCCTGATCCCAATTTTTAAAAAAGGAGATCGGGATAATCCCTCCAATTATCGTCTAATTGCCTTATTAGACGCAATAGGAAAAATTTTTGCTAAACTTTTATTAGTGTCAATAACAGATTGGGCAAATTTAAATAATATTATACCTAAGGAACAGACAGGATTTCGAAAAGAGCACGGAACTTTAGATAACCTAACATTGCTACAGGTAATTATGGATAAATATGCTCGTGTACGTGGTGGTGGCGTATACGTAGCATTTATAGATTTCTCCGCAGCGTTCGACAGGGTGGACCGTCCGACGCTGTGGAGAAAGTTGTCGGCATTGGGTATGCCGGGATACTTATTGGATTTAGTTAAGTCCTTACACTGGAACACATGGTGTAAGGTGTTACAAGGCGGTGAAAGGGGTCTCTCTCAATCTATCCCCTCCCGGAACGGACTAAAACAAGGGTGTATATTGGCACCCACACTGTTTTCCCTGTATATGGCCGATTTGCCAACCGCTGTTGCAGATTGTGAGGGACTAGCCCCGAAAATTGGAGGGACAGCTATATCAATTCTAATGTATGCGGACGACATACTTGTTTTAGATCTGACCCCGAAAGGTCCCGCTAATCGTCTCCATGCATTGAATGAATTCGCTGATGCACATTATATGAAAATTAATAGCTCTAAAAGTAAAATCATGTGCATCTTTGGTAAGAAGAAGTGCAGATCTAGTAGCTTCAACTGGACAATAAGCAGAGAAAAACTTGAGGTAGTTAATTCCTACATGTTTCTAGGCAAAATAATATCTGCTAACCTTAGTGAGAAGCCCCACATCGAACATAGTTCTCGAAAAGCAATGGCCCATGGTAGGGGATTATGTTCTTTGTATAAAGCGACAGGGAAGAGGCATTTCTCCTTATGCTTGGAGGTATTCCGAGCGAAAATTCCTGCTACCCTCCTTTATGGAATGGAATTAGTGGATCTGAAACAATGGGATTTTATGCAAAAAATGGAGGTAAAGGTATTAAGGAAAATCTCCTCATTTAATTCAGCCTGCTCTACATCTTCATGCAGGCTGGAATTCGGACTGCGAAGTTGCTGGGCTCAGGGGTTGGCTGCCCTCGTAAGATGGGTAGCCTGCTTGGCCAGAGGTAAACCAGGCACCTTACGAGAAATCTTAAAAAAGGAATTATTGGGCAACTTTAATGAGTTCTCGCAGCTGGTAAAAATTTTTAGAAAAGCGGTTTCGCTGCTTGAACTGGATGAAAGCACGTTATTTTTGCTTTCTCCACTAGAGTTAAAGTTAAAGTTAAAAAGTATGTCCTGGGAACTTTGTTATAAGCTGGATATACTCGCCCAACAGAAGTATAAAGAAAGGGAAGCCCTGGTTCTAACCTATACACCAAAACTAGCCCAACAATACTTAATTTGGAACATTCCTCATGGTGTCCGTAGGCTATGGTACCTTTTACGTCATAATTTGCTTCCACTTAATACACTCCTAGCAAAATGGTATGGAGTTTCTCCTTTATGCAATTTATGTAATAATGCTGTTCAAGATCTTAACCATGTACTGTTTATTTGTCCGGTATTGTGCCTTATGCGCCAAAAATGGATAAAACCAATTTGTTTACAATTGGGAATTGTGAATGTAAAAATGTTCTTCCATGCACTTTATTGCCCCCCTAACGAAATGTTCTGTTCTAGAATTTTTAAATATTTTAAAGAATTTTTAGATATATATTAATGTGTTTCCGGGAGATGCTGATGATTGCATTATTTGTAGATAATTAGTGGTTATTCCTGTTGCTGTATGTAGCTTGTGTTTATTATTGCTATGTTAATATGTATGTTATTTATGTGGCCCTCAATGAGAGCCAAATCATAATAAACTTTTGAACTTTTTTTTTTTTTTTTTTGGACACAGTTGCCTTCTCCTTGCATTTTCTCTTCCGTTGTTCCTGCCAGCGGTGGGCCAGTTACAACGGGGAGGAGTGTTTGTTTTGGTCTCGGTTTTGGGTTTCCTCTCCTGTGTATCCTCTGATTGTGTGGTCCTCTGTTTTATTCCCTCTCTTTTTCCGTCTGCTGTCGTTGCCAATGGGTAACTATGTTTCCACAGTGGCTCTGTGTATTCTGTTTACTGCCCTGTGCATCTGTCTGTTCCTGAGGGGACAGAAAGAGGAGGATTGGGTGCCATCGCAGCTGGAGCACCCCTATTGGCTAGCCAGAGTTCTGAGGGAACTCAGTCATGAGTGGGCTGAAGAGCCCCTTTAGGACCTTGGTTGGAGGGACTGGTGGAGGGTTGGTGATTAGCATCCCCTCCAGATTTCTGTTTCTAGCAGCCAGTGGGGCTCCAACCAGATTGATAGGTCCAGGGACCCTGATCAGTGGGAGCAGAGTCAGGAGTATTCAGTGGGAATTCTCGGAAGTAGGCCCATGGGTACAGTCGCAGTTTGAGCACACCCAGCATCGCGAGGGGTTGTAACTGCAGATACACACCTGGTATTCTCTCGCTGTCTATGATTCACCTCACTCCTTGATGATGTGACTTGCTACACTGTCATCTTCACCACTGGGGTTCACTTTTGTTCCTTGACCACGCAGTAACTCTCTGAAAATAGGCAGCACATGACTACTGAAGTTTCAGGGAGGGTGAAATTCTGCAGTTCCCTGTTTTGCCTGGGACACTCACTGGCTCCAGAGGTGGAAGGTGTCGGATGCTGAGAAAAGGAGGGGGGGGATGAATGCCTTGTTTCACATAGGGAAGGGATACGTAATTTGTTGCTTTCCTTGATTTGCATTAATAAGTTTCTTGAGGTTTATGATTTTTGTTGTTAATACCAGTGTTCGTGAGTTATCAAATTTGACTGTACATCTACATTTTTGACTGATCTGACTTTGACAAGAGGACACCGATTTCTGTTGCCATTTTCATACAATAATATTTCTAGACTGCTCAAATAGACACTTTCACATTGTTTTTATATTGCACATTACCCTATGTCTGTGCACTGCTACTTATGAGATGACAGATTCCAGCTCTGCTTACACTAATTACACTCACACTATTTTGGGATTAGATAACAGGTGCTTGTGTAGATCCGCACCAACTAGGGATAGACCCCGGCTATTTGTGTTATATGTGTGTGCCTGTGTAAGTGCAGCGTTCACCTGCTTTTGTCTCACCTTTTATGTGATTCTAAAAATTTCGTTCAGCAGCACCTCTGTGGGTCTACGTGGCCCGGAGAGAACGGAATAGGGTGAAATATCTTCTTTACCTCTGTCTCTTTTCTCCCTATCTATGAATATTTTCGATGAACTTGTAGCAAATGCCATTTCATGTCACGTTGTCTGACGATGGGCGCTTTCTCTGCTTCCTTTTAACAATGCGCAGCTGGCTGTATGATTGCTGCATGGTTAGTTGAACGTGTATGTTATCCGTCCCCCACACCTCAGGAATGAGCAGCCAGAAATAGTCTGCTGACTACCTTCTGTGTCACTGTACCGAAGGATGTCTGAAGGTTTGTCTACTGCAAGAGGGACAGATGACTCCTTCCCACATACACTTTCACAGAACAATGATTGGGGTACGAGTTCCTTTCAAGTAACACAACTGCATTGATGTTTCCATCTACTGAAAATGGAAAGTACAATTATGGCATTGAACTGAATATTGTGTTTCGTTTAGATTGAAATATTTTTCTTCTGACTGTGATTATTCTCCTGGAAGGAAAGGAATGGAAGATTGCAGTGTGGAACTAGTTTTTGGGAAGTTGTAGCTGTAGAGCAGTTGTGTCTGGTACACTGCCTCCTGCTGGATACCAAGGGTGGTCTAAGGATGTGAATAGGTTTCCACCTACTCACAACAAGGAGGGTGTTGGTGTTGGTATTGCATTACATGCATTCATTTGAAGTGCTGTTATTGTATTGTATGCATTTATTTGAAGTGCATTTTTTTGTTGATATACTGTCTTTGATTGTCACAATGTATTGTGATTCATTGAGATTCTTGGTATTTTGCGATTGACCTTTCATATGCTAATTATATGTCAAATGACTGATTACCAGTCCACAGTTCAGGCTCCCCAGGAGCAACAAAGCAGTATGGTCTGTGTGTGTGAAAAGTGGGCAGAAAAAGGTCTGGTTGTTTTGTAATACTCTAGCAACAGAGCTCTTGGACCCTGAGCTTGCACAATGAATTTCAGGCAGGCCCACTCTGACTATCATCCGTAAGGGGTTGATAGAATTAGTTTCAGGGGATGGTTCCTGTGTGTTCGCTTGGGACATTTACGGCTGCTTGGCACCTGGTCTTCATGCTAGACTGGGTGACACATCCATTTTCTGTGCTCCCAGGCAGTGTCAACAGCCCCGTTATCTCAAAATAGACACATCCCTTCAGTTAGATTAAATGTACGTGAGTGAGCACGCTTCTCCTCTGTGAGGAAGTGGAGGGGGGGGGGGGTGCGCTCTGAAGTGTGTTTACCATTACAGTGCAAAGTAAATTTGTTTTTTTTGGAAAGGATACATCTGCCCGTGCCAAACTTATATGTTTGCACTGGCATCCTCTACCACAGGGGCACAACGCACCGAGCTGTCCCATGATGAACAGACCTTTTGCACAAACTCATAAATGAGGAAGATACCGAAATAGAACTTTAGACAAGATGTTTCAAATACTGCTTCTCTTGTAACAATGGAACTGGAGGCAGCCTGTCCGCCTGCCAAGTTCTGCAGAAAAAAAAATGAGCTGTTAAAATTATGCACAGAAAAATAAAATACAATACAGCGTCTTAATGGGCTAAGGTCATGAGGCCCACAGCCCCCATCCTCCATATTATAGTCTGGATATAGCCAAATTTATGTTCCCTGATTTCTTTCCAAGTGCCCACAACACACCACATTGATAATGCCCCCGTGAAATGTGCCTCATTCACCTGGGGAGAAGGAAAATAAAGTGGCATTTGTACATGTCCCATGGTACAGAGCAGATCTCATGTCCTTTACCAACGACTTTCTGAAATTATGTGTAGACCAAACAAGAGGTTCCACAGAACTAATTAGACAAGAAGGGAGACAAATAGGTGGAAGGGAACGCCTGATAATTTTGTAGAGTGCAAAGAGTGAACATTGTTTTTTTAAATAAATAAATAAATTAAACAACAGGTACCGAGAGATGGCTAGCATGGCCATTGATGATAGGATACATTAAAAGGTTAAAGAAAACTCTTTTGGAATGGCTTTGAAATAAGGATCGTGGACTGGCCACAGATTCTGGGCATTGCGCCATGACTAAACCATACACTACCACAGTTTTCTGTGGGTATGAACCGAACTGGTTAAAAGAAAACTTTCAGTGCATTGATGAGCAGTGTTCCTGTTTCAAGTGCTAGTCTTTAAAGTATGCATTTGAACATATTGACTCTCTCCCCATCATGACAAGAATGCAAGTATTGAACTAAGATATGAATGATTTAGGTGGCCTGGGTTCCAATTATAAAGAAAAATGTTGTAAGTTGCTAAGTTACTGAGGCCTATATTTTCTTGTATGTGATACTGGAAAATGTGTCTGTATATATGTATGTGTATGTGTATATATGCATATATAAAAGGGGGGGGATTAAACGCTCAGGATCACACAATTTGGTCAGTTTAGGTAACTGGCCATCCACAAAGGGGGACATCCTTTTCGACGCGGATGTTACCCCGCAGTACTTTTACAACGCGTCCGTACAACGCAAGTCGTAACCACGACTTGCGCGGGAGGGCGCTAGAGGATAAAGAATAGTATATTTACTATTCCAACACCTTCCCTAGTATCCACGGGGACTGGTGTTTGAATAGTAAATTATACTATTCACTATCCGCGCCCCCCAACGCAAGTCGTTGTAACGACTTGCGTTGTTAAAGACGCGTTGTCATAGAACGCTTTGTGACGGTACGCGTCGCACCGTCATACATCCTCCCCAAAAGCACAATGTTTCGATTCTTCTTTTGCTTTTGAAGATAATATATGTGTTAGGTTCTTTCCTCCATTCCCGTACAGAGTGTAATGCTAAAGGTTTTCACCCTCTCATATCAGGTTAGAAAGCTCCACTGGTGCAAATATGTTCTACAATTCTGACAATTTGGCCCACACATTGCACCGCTACTGATTTATCACTGGTTTCTCACCTAGCAATGGGTCATAGACAGGGAATTTTGGTAAAGAGTAATGCATGTGTGCTAGCTACAGATAATTATGCAAATGTTCAGCGTGATTTAAGAGGCACACCTTTCCACGATGGAGATATAGCTCTAATTCTGGTTCATAGTTCAGCAACAACACAGGCTCACTACAAAATTCTTAAAGCACCTGCTTTATTTTATCTATTAGTGCTTCCTGATGAAGCTAATTTAGTAACTATTTTAGGATAGCGCTGGCAGCTTGCCGGCGCCATCCTAAAATAGTTACAGCCCAGGATGATGGATGGACACTTTGGACAGCTCACTCAAGGGACCCCTGCGCCCTTCGGGGCGATTGCATAGTAACACACACATGGCCGCTGGAACTAGTTGAAGCTCAAATTCAGTGACTCATTCATCAGCCCAAAAGCAATCGTTAGCGTCGTCGAGGCTGGGCAGGTGAGCCGCCCTTCTTCCCAAATCTACCACCGAAAATCAGCTGTGATGCTGGATAGAGGCCTTTGTATCCTTGACTTTTACAAGCACAATCCTTGTGCTGTTCCTGTGACCAGGAGCTTCTTTCTCTTGATCTGCTGCTCTGATCGGTCTCTGACCTTTTATACACACAAGAGGCATGTGAACTCGCATGGAAGCCCCGTCCGTTTTCCCCCGCTCACACACTCGCGGTGGCTGTGCACAGTCTTCCTGCCATTTACCCACTATGATGGACAGCTCACTCAAGGGACCCCTGCGCCCTTCGGGGCGATTGCATAGTAACACAAACATGGTAGCTGGAACAAGTTGAAGCTCAAATTCAGTGACTCATTCATCAGCCCAAAAACAATTGTGAGCATCGTCGAGACTGGGCAGGTGTGCCTTCTTCAAAAATCTACTGTCGAAAATCAGCTGTGATGCTGGATAGAGGCCTTTGTATCCTTGACTTTCGTGAGCGCAATCCTCGTGCTGTTCCTGTGACCAGGTGCTTCCTTCCCTTCATCTGCTGCTCTGATCGGTCTCTGACCATTTATACACACAAGAGGCACTTGAACTCGCACAGAAGAACCCCCCCATTAAAAAAATCCGCAAAATCCGCGAATCCGCAAATTCGCGGATATTGCGGATCCGCAAATCCGCACATCCGCAAATTCGCGGATCGTGGATCCACGAAATCCGCCCATGCTTAGAAGGGACCACACCAGATCATCAGTCAAGTGCCAAGGGCTGACATCCTGAATTCACCGCTCCCACGCCAAGAAAGAAGAAGGGCCAGACAGCAGAGAATAAGCTCCACCAGCACCACCGGTGACATCTGAGGCACCTCTCAGGTACAACCTTCGATCCACCACGCAAGACAAGACCAACGGGAAATAATAGGCAGATACCTGCTTGGGGCAGGCTAGGTCTCCAACAGAAGACAGAAGATAAAAGAGGCAACCACCTACTGAGCACAACACCTCCAGGTCCAGGCCTCTGGGTATCAACCCCCCAAAGACGCCTGTACCAGCTGCCTTCCAAGGGAGTGCCAACTCTCATGTGCTAGTAATCTCTGACAGTACACCATCAAGGCACCAAAGTTTTCTTCTAAATGGTTGATTGGCGTCTGCACCAATAGACCCCTAGGAGGTGCGGAGCCCACTAGTTAGAGTTGCTGGTGATGCTCCAATAAGGCGCATAGCGGTGCATCACCCGCTAGTTGCATATCAAAGACAAGACTTTGGAACATCAAAGAACTGAATTGATCACTTGGTTAAGAGTATGCAACGACCTAAGTAGACCACAATTACGACAAATGCCAGCAACAAGATCTGGAAGGCTTAGATCTATACAGGTGAGGGTAGAAGAGTAACCCCTAATAATTCATGTACGGTTATTGTGTCCTGGAATAAAATTAAAAAGTGTGCTGGAACTAACTTTGCCAAAACCTCCACTATTGAGTGGGTTAAGAGACGTGATCTTGCAAGACATCTCGTCCCCCACTTTTGGACATCAAACAACAGCACAAGATATCGCAGACATGCGACTTGACATTTTGGATTGCGTGATTTATGCGATAGAAGAGACCGAATCTGGTCTTATCAAAAACATTAACTGAAAAAGTGAAAGAAAGGAACAATGACAAGTACGAGAAGAACGGACTAAAAATAGCCATCATTGTTAGGAGCAACATTGACGCCAGTCCAGGGATAATAGTGACTGCGCTGATAATAACATTTGCAAAGGACATTGAAAAACCGTTCATCCATGGCCGGCAGGGAGGTGAGGGGTTAGAAGATAGTGATTTGGTATCAGATGGTGCATCTTTCTTGTATGATACCAAATGCTGTATGCTTTTAGGCCCTGCTAATTGACATAAAAAGCAGTGCACAAAATGCTTGTACTTTTCCATTTGCTTCGAGACACTGCTTTTGGAACCCAGGGTTTGATCAAGAATAATACGTGACAGGGAAGATGCTCACATAGACCCAGACATTTCAGCATAGCACATTTTGCAATATGCCTGGTCCTTTCTATTATGTTGTAATTATTAACTGGAAAAGCACCAGACTTATATCTTACATTACAGTGGAAAGTCCCAGAAGCTGCCCACTTGGGTCACATGGTCAGCAACAGTATGGTTCGGACCTTACATGGTATAAACTGTTTCAGACCCTTGCTAATTGGTCAAATGACTAGGGCTTAATTTGTGCTACGTATGGGATGACGCCACATCCTTTGTGGTTTTGGCCTTTTAAAAGCTGTCACCAATGTCACATCTTTGGACATTCAGTGGCTTTGCTGATGTCTCCGTGCTGCACGTTAATTTGCTGCTTGTTGGTCTCCAATAAATCTTGCTAACAGTTGTGCTGACAGAGACTTGTGTTATTTGTATTATTCCTTATTTTTATTTCAGCTTCTACATGGTCACCACTGTTGCCACTGCCTCTGCCATGTCTGCCACAATTGCTGCCACACAGCTTCCACTTCTACCATGCCACCACGGCCACAAATACTGTGCGCATTGCTGTGACCGTGCCACCACCATAACCACTACTGCCACAGCTCCTAATATTGCTGTAATTATTATTACTACTTGCTAGTCCTGTCCCATTTATCACCACTAACAACACTGCCACCCCCACCAGTACCACCACTTCCACTGCTGCCCCCATTTCCACAACTGCTGCCATCACAGTCTATATTACCACCACCATTACTGCTGTCACAGCTGCCATTGTGGCCACCCCTGACACCACCGTTGTCACCACAGTTGCCAGCACTGCCACCACCATCATCACCACAGCTGCCGCTAATGCCACCACTGTTGTTACCACAGCTGCCACTAGTGCCATCACCATTGTCACCACAGCTGCCACCACTGCCACCATCATCGTCACCACAGCTGCCACCACCGCCACCACCATTGTCATCACCACCAATTCTGCCACCATCAGTGTTCCCACTGAGCACCCACTGCTACAACCATTTCCTCTGCTCACAGCAGTGCCACTGCTGACTCCACTGCCATAACTGTTGCCACCACTGGCACAGCCGGTGCCAGCATGGCCTCCATTATAAACACTCCCACATCTATTATCGCCAATGCTGCCGTTATTGCTGTTATTGACACCATTTCTGGCACTGCTGCTTCCTTTTAACACAACTGCAAATACTGCCACAACGACTGCCACCACTGCCAGTGCTGCCATTACTGCCACAGTCACTGCCACCACTGCCAATGAAACCACAGTCACTGCAGCCACCACTGCCAGTGCTGCTATTACTGCTACAATCACTGCCACCACTGCCAATGAAACCACAGTCACTGCAGCCACCACTGCCAGTGCTGCCATTACTGCCACAGTCACTGCCACCACTGCCAATGAAACCACAGTCACTGCAGCCACCACTGCCAGTGCTGCTATTACTGCTACAATCACTGCCACCACTGTCAATGAATTCACCATTGTCACTGCAGCCACCACTGCCACTTATGTTAACACTGCAAAACTACCAAAACCACTGCCACCACTGCCAGTGCTGCCATTACTGCCACAATCACTGCCACCACTGCCAATAAAACAATCACTGTCACTGCAGCCACCACTGCCACTTATGTTAACACTGCAAAACTACCAAAACCACTGCCACCACTGCCAGTGCTGCTATTACTGCCACAATCACTGTCACCACTGCCAATAAAAGAATCACTGTCACTGCAGCCACCACTGCCACTTATGTTAACACTGCAAAACTACCAAAACCACTGCCACCACTGCCAGTGCTGCTATTACTGCCACAATCACTGCCACCACTGCTAAGGAAATCACCACTATCACTGCAGCCACCCCTGCCACTTATGTCAACACTGCAATACTGCCAAAACCACTGCCACCACTGCCAGTGCTGCCATTACTGCCACAATCACTGCCACCACTGCTAAGGAAATCACCACTATCACTGCAGCCACCACTGCCACTCAACACTGCAATACTGCAAGAACCACTGCCACCTCTGCAAATATTGCTGCAATCACTGCCACTACAGCCACCACTGCCATCAGCCCTGCCCCAAGTGCTGTCACCACTGCCTCAATCACCACCATCATGTCCACTGCTGCTATAATTCCACCACTGCCGCCATGAATCACCACCACTGTTGATACCACATTTTTCACCTCTACTGCCACCTCTACACTGCCAGTATCCCAGGTGCAGCCACTTCTACCGCTGCCACCCTCACTGCCAGACCCCCTGCCTCTAGCAGCTGTAAATCCATTCGCTCTTGTGTCACTGTAGGACACAACGGTGCACAATTAAGCCGCCTTGTTTGCATGCGTGGGTGGGCGGTGGCCGTTTCAAGACATTGTTTGCCTTGTGGGCAGGCCCGGTTCTAGAGGGTGGGCCGGGTGGGCCGGGCCCACCCAAACTTTGGCCTGGCCCACCCAAACATAACCCTTGGCCCTGGCTGTGACGTCAGCAAGGCCAGCAGAATATGGCCACTGCAAGTTAAAACGTTCTTCGAACGTTATCTTTCTTTAGGAGTTGCGTGATTGGGCCTGGGCTCGCACCCCCAATCACGCATCTCCTATTAGGCAGGTGGGCTGTGTCCCCGCCGACTCGTGCAGGTACATTAGGGGCACTGCGAAGGGGACAAAGCCTTTCGTTGGAACTGGATTTGTGGATAATTAATTCTTTTCTGCTGGTAAAGAGGAGTTTGTTTTGTCGTTTCGTTTTCCTGACCTTCCTGACCCCTTGAGCTGTTTGTTTACCTGATCCGGCTGTGACAGAGTTCATAAGGAGCAGGTAAGAGAATGTGTGGCTATTGTGTTTTTTAAATCTGTGAGAAAGACATACTTAGAACGCCGTGTTTATTTCATTTTCATTTACATCGTGTGTTTAAATCGTTGGTATCATTCATGAGTGTTTCTGCAAGGATGCACAACTAAATGTCCAAATAACCTTGGGGATTGTTGATCTTGCTGGAGAGCGTTCTTTTTTTTGGTTTGTAGTATTTAAATGCAATAGAACTGTAGTTAACGTGGATAGCTCAGTGGGTTACTGCCTTTGTCACAGAGATCCTTTGATACATAGGACAGTGTGATCAAAGACGTGTATACAAACCAGAATGGTATAATTCGATTTTTTTTTTGTATTGCTAGTTAGTTCGAATTTTCCCAGTATTTCATTATTCTAATGTTGCAATACAGAGTTTGGGCAGATATAATTTCTAATCAGTACAGCCAACCACTGGGGTATGCTTTAAATCCTGTGTTTGTGGTTCTCCAGACCCAACCCTCTTAATACATATTGCCCAGCAGCATGGATGAGATGTGATTCCTACACCTGGTAATCTTGTGTCTGCATAATGTGTGTGTGATGTACAGTACTGTGATACCCTACACTACGAGTAGCGCTATACAAGAAATAAAATGCATATGAGAGAGGGGCTATGTAGTGATGATGGGCTCTGTTGGAGGGTGGCAATGAGGGAATCCGAGGGGGCATCATGAGGGGTGGAGATACGGAGAGATGGAAGGCACTGGTGGAGGTTGTTTGTGAGGGAGTCTGAAGAGGAGGTCATGGGGGAGGGGCTTTGGAGTGAGTAGAGGCACTGGTGGAGGGTGGTAGGAAGGGATTCTGAGGAGGAGGTCATAAGGGGGAGTTGCTTTGGAGTGATGAGGGACACTGGTGGAGGGGTAGGAAGGGAGTCTGAGGAGGAGATCATGAGGGGGTGTTGCTTGGAGTGATGATGGGCACTGGTGGAGGGTGGTAGGGAGGGAGTCTGAGGAGGAGGGCATGAGGGGCACTGGTGGAGGGTGGTAGGGAGGGAGTCTGAGAAGGCGATCATGAGGGGATTGCTTTGGAGTGATGGGCACTGGTGGAGGGTGGTAGGTAGGGAGTCTGAGGAGGAGGTAATGGAGAGGGGCTATGGAGCGCTGAGGGGCACTGGTGGAGGGTAGTAGGGAGGGAGTCTGAGGAGGAGGTCATGAGGGGAAGAGGCTACGGAGAGATGAAGGCCAGTGTTGGAGGATGGCAATGAGGGAATCCGAGGAGGGGGAGGTCATGAGGAGGAGCTACGGAGAGATGAGGGGCACTGGTGGAGGGTGGTAGTGGGGGAGTCTGGGAGGAGGTCATGAGGGGCACTGGTGGAGGGTGGTAGTGGGAGAGTCTGAGGAGGGGGAGGTCATGGGGAGGAGCTATGGAGTGATGAGGGGCACTGGTGGAGGGTGGTAGGGAGGGAGTCTGAGGAGGAGGTCATGAGGGGAAGAGGCTACGGAGAGATGAAGGCCAGTGTTGGAGGATGGCAATGAGGGAATCCGAGGAGGGGGAGGTCATGGGGAGGAGCTACGGAGTGATGAGGGGCACTGGTGGAGGGTGGTAGTGGGGGAGTCTGGGAGGAGGGTGGCAATGAGGGAATCCGAGGAGGGGGAGGTCATGGGGAGGAGCTACGGAGTGATGAGGGGCACTGGTGGAGGGTGGTAGTGGGGGAGTCTGGGAGGAGGGTGGCAATGAGGGAATCCGATGAGGTCATGGGGGAGGTGCTTTGGAGCGATGAGGGACACTGGTGGAGGGTGGCAGTGAGGGACTCAGGAGGAGGTCAATGGGGGGAGGGGTTAAGGAGCGATGAGGGGCACTGGTGGAGGGTATTTGTGTGGGAGTCTGAGGAGGTGGTCATGGGGAGGGGCTTTGGAGTGATGAGGGACACTGGTGAGGGGCAGGTAGGGAGGGAGTCTGATGAGGAGGTCATGACTGAAAGGGGCTAAGTAGAGATGAAGTGCACTGTTGGAGGGTGGTAGTAAAGTTTTCTATCGAGTAAGAGGTCAGTGGTGGGACACCAATAAATACTTTTGCACCGGCGCTATAATAGACCCTGTAATGTTTTTGCTTACTTAATTAGCAGTTGGGTCATTAGGGCCACTGTGTAACATAGTTTAAAGTGTGTGCTAATTATATTTACTCTTATATTCAGGGTTTTCAGTTTGAAGGTGATTTTACAAATCTTTTTAGTGGGATTATGGAGAATGAAACCAGGTGGTGCCTGATATGGGGCTGGGGACCAAGGTTAGCTGTGAGTTAAGGTGCACGGTAGAGAGATTGTAGAAAATTGATGATCAGGCCTGGAAGGGAGTGTACTGCAGAGTCTGGGGTCAGATGGAGGTAATAATGAAGAGAGATTCTCTCTGAAGGCTGGCAACGAGGCAGGCTGAGTAGTGTTACTTGCCTGATACTCCCACCTCAGAAACCTCCTCTGCCCATCAAAAGGACCTTACATGGGATCAAAACACTTTTTGAGAGTGTTAACGATTAGAAAGAGATTTGGAAAATAATGGAGGGCCCTGAATCTCCTGTTATCCCCTTCTATCACACGCAGGAGTACAGTTTTTTTTATTTGTAGGCTACCTCCAGAAGCGGCACATTGAGCCCGCAGTGGCCCACCCAAATGCGCCCTTGGCCCACCCAAACAAAAATTCCTGGAGCCGGGCCTGCTTGTGGGTGTCACTAACTCCTCTGCAGCCCGAGAAACTGCCCGAGGTTTACACCAGTCAAGGGTGGGAGTAAGTGGAAGGATAATCTAGCGCCTTGATTAGACTCAAACTGCTATGTAAGACGACGGTGCAGCTGTAAAGAGTAGAGGTGAACGTGGTTTACGTGCTTCGAAGCCCTCTCTTGTTCACCCAAAATGGTCGCAATGCCTCGAACATGGGAGGCCCCCGAAGCTCCCGGGCTCTGTTGAGCATCAGCTGTCAGCATCCTGGGGCGTGTCACCCTGGAGACGAGGCGGTGAAGGTTTCATTACCGCCACGCGTCTAGCAACCAGCGCTGACTGCCAATGCAGACTCTGCTAATGTCTCCGGAGATTGGGATTCCGATCCAGAGGCGCAGCGGTGTGAGCGCAACATCTGTATTCATCTCACAGAGAACCAATAAAGATTCCCCAAAACATGTCCTCAGTAAGGTAACATCTTTTATTCCACCCGAATTAAACCAGCGTCTGTTTTATGTCGCCATATAGTGTGGAGGCGTTCACAGACTCTCCGGGCAACAGCACTCAATTACAGGAAGTACCTGGAGGCACTTCCTATCTCCACCTCTCCTGAAAAATATCCATAATCTTAAATTGAAGGAGTTCTAGTTGGCGAGGTGTTTAAAAAAAATACCAACTGTGGGTTTATGTCCTCCTCGGACGCGCTTGCTTTCTTTAAGTAACCAGGGGACAACAGGTCGTAAAAATAGCTTTTTGAATCTTATTAACCGAGCACAGTAAGATCTCTTTGCTGCGTCAGAGTTATGACTCACCCTCCAAGCCTCGCACTGATGCGCAGCCAGGGTGGCGGCAAGACTGATGGAAGTTGTGTTGGGCGGATAAAGAATTTACCAGGCTCTGGCAGGATGCTAACAGCCCCCACTTACACACACTCCGAGAGTCTACAAAGTGCATCTTTGCTTGGATGTTGCACCCCTGCATGAATTCTCAAGCACATGTTCTTTAGGGAGAGTAAACATCTTAAAGGACTGAGGGGCCAAATTAGAGTTTAGCGGAGAGAGTTCTCTGTCAAATATCTGCCAAACGGAAGGTCCGCCCTCCTCGTTTAAAGACAGACAGACCTTCGGCATGCCGATGGTGGAGACCGTCCATCTCCGCCAATGACATAAACCACGTGTTAGACCTGACACCGTTGGCGTGGGTCTCCCTTCCATTTTTCACTTGTCTCTCCTCTGTGTTTGCTGGTGTTAGATGCTCTGGGCGCTGCGCCACTGCCGTTCAGTGCCACAGCACGAATGCTCCCTATTGTAAATTGACTGTATGAATTGGAATAATCCTAATTGACCCAGGAATGTGATAGGAAAGTCGAATTTAGTATGCCTGAGCTCCAAATATGAAAGTGCATCTTTTAGTGACGATTATTTTTATATTCTGTGATTGAAAATACCAATTTTAGGAAGTAGGTATTTTCTTACCTAAATTTTCCAGTGTACTCAGCTGTTATGTGTATTGGCTGTCTGGTTTTGGAGGGTCAGGGCAGGCTGAGACTGACCTGGATTGAATAGAGAGATCTGCAGTTGTATGTATGACCCTTTGATCTGAGCAGGGCTGTGCCTGGCAAGATGAAGGAGGGCTCCACCTCCCACTGCGGGTCTGATGGCAGACCCCCTCTTCCTGAAAGGCAGGATGCAGCCTGGTAAACAAAGTGCTCCAGTACCACACCAAACTAGTTCTGGCTGGGTTCAGTGATTTGTGACTTTTTGAGAACAAAGACTTTTGGGGTATAAAGATCTGTGCTAAGACCCCTAGACCTGGATGTCAAGACGAACCTCTGTCCATGTACCTAGAGGGAAAGGACTGAAACTTTCATCCTTCTTGCTGAATCAACTACCCAAGTGCCTGATTTGAGCTTGCCTCCTGCCGAAGTCTCAGGGACATTAGACTTCACCCATCAGTCGTCCGGATTCCAATTTGAGGGGAATTCTACTCGCAGGTGAGGCCTCTGTTGAGTATTCCAGAGCCTCTGGTTCTACTACGGGGAATGCGGGCTGAAAGTCATCACAATCGCTATTGTGGGCTGCTGCAGCTGAGTAGCTGTTGCCGCTGAGAGCCCGCATTTGCCTGTGTTGCCAAAGTCATAGGTATCGCTGCTGTGGGCTGCTGCTGCTGGGGAGCTGTTACAGCTGAGAGCCACACTTGCCTGTGTTACCAAAGTCATCATTATCGCAATTGTGGGCTGCTGCAGCTGGGGAGCTGTTACAGCTGAGAGCCTGCATTTGCCTGTGTTACCAAAGTCATAGGTATCGCTGTTGTGGGTCGCCGCAGCTGAGGAGCTGTTGCCGCTGAGAGCCACACTTGCCTGTGTTACCAAAGTAATCGTTATCGCCATTGTGGGCCGCTACAGCTGATGAGCTGTGCTGCTGAGTGCCCGCATTTGCCGTCCTACGAGAATCATCCCTATGTTTATTGTGGGACCCTGCAGCTGAGGAGCTGTGCCCCTGAGTGCCCGCATTTTCCGTCCTATGAGAATCATTGCTATAGCTATTGTGGGCCGCTGCAGCTGAAGAGCTGTGCCGCTGAGTGCCTGCATTTGCCGTCCTACAAGAATCATTGCAATCGCTATTGTGGGCGCTGCAGCTGAGGAGCTGGGCCGCTGAGTGCCTGCATTTTCCGTCCTATGAGAATCATTGCTATAGCTATTGTGGGCCGCTGCAGCTGAAGAGCTGTGCCGCTGAGTGCCTGCATTTGCCGTCCTACAAGAATCATTGCAATCGCTATTGTGGGCGCTGCAGCTGAGGAGCTGGGCCGCTGAGTGCCTGCATTTGCCGTCCTATGAGAATCATTGCCATAGCTATTGTGGGCCGCTGCATCTGAGGAGCTGTGCCGCTGAGTGCCTGCATTTGCCGTCCTACAAAAATCATTGCAATCGCTATTGTGGGCGCTGCAGCTGAGGAGCTGGGCCGCTGAGTGCCTGCATTTTCCGTCCTATGAGAATCATTGCTATAGCTATTGTGGGCCGCTGCAGCTGAAGAGCTGTGCCGCTGAGTGCCTGCATTTGCCGTCCTACAAGAATCATTGCAATCG
Organism: Lissotriton vulgaris; assembly: GCF_964263255.1. Classification (NCBI taxonomy): domain Eukaryota; kingdom Metazoa; phylum Chordata; class Amphibia; order Caudata; family Salamandridae; genus Lissotriton; species Lissotriton vulgaris. The sequence continues at coordinate 2,005,480,555 of NC_141693.1, read as the reverse complement.
CTATTGTGGGCGCTGCAGCTGAGGAGCGGGGCCGCTGAGTGCCCGCATTTGCCGTCCTACGAGAATCATTGCCATAGCTATTGTGGGCCGCTGCATCTGAGGAGCTGTGCCACTGAGTGCCCGCATTAGTCCCCACTTTGAGGATCTTGTTACCACCTGCATGTGCCGCTGGGTGCCCGCCTTTAAGCCGCGTCCCAGGATTATCGTGAGTGCACGCCGTGGACCGCTACAGCTGGAAGCTGTGGCAGCTGCGAGTCCGCTTGTCATCACCACGGCTTCCTTGTGAGGCTGCGTGCTGTGCCCCTTTAAATCTCAGGTGCATTGTGGACCACCGTGTCGCGTGGACCCCGGCCTCAAACTAAGTTCATTCCACAAGCTTTTTGAGTGCCTCTATTGCTTCTGATAGGGAATCTGTATTTATCTGCATTGTGGCTCCTTTAGCGCTTTTTAGCCTTGTGTTCCGTCTATATAAAGATAACTATTTTTCCATAACTGCTTGTGGTGTCCGTTTGTAGCGTCTTCCCTGCGTTATTGTGTATCGTCATAAAGGCTTCACACACTGCCTCTGAGATAGGCTTGTCTGCTCGTGATACGTTACCACAGGGTTGAGCAGGGGTTATCAAAGGGTGTAGCCCCCTTACCCTGATTTAGGAAGAAGGATCCCTATTTGGACCTCAGCACCAGCCGCGGCCAACGAGAGATCCCCATTTCTAACACCACTGAAGTATCAGCAAAGTTAGGGCTGCAGACGTTTGCTCATGTGTCTACAAACCTGCTTTAGAGCGGGCAAACACATGGCCAGTTTCACTGTCCTTCAAAACCAGGTAGAAACCGGTGGTAACGGGCTGTGAGAATTGCAAAATGACTCCCTCATCACAGGAGAAAACTCCCATGGCAAGAGTGGCATTGTCTGCTATTATATTCCAAAACAAAATCCCAATTTTGCAAATTAGTAAATTGGACGTCTCCCCGCATTGCGAATACCAGCCAGACACCGAGTAGGACTCGCTACACTGCGTGTTACTTAAATCCTCTGAAGAACTTTGGAGGCTCTTCGGCCTTTGACCTCGCAACCTCACAGCCTGAGATCTCTTTAATAAGGATATACAGTTCTTTTCAGCCTGAGGCCTCTTTTGCTCATACAGCGTCCTTATTTTCAGACGTTCCATGCCAACTACGCATTACGAGATTGAATCTCTTTGGCAAACACACTCCACAATAACTAAATTGCCCTGAAGAAGCCCATGTTAGGGCTAAACGTGTTGGCTGTTTCTAAAGATGTACACCAAGCGTGTGTGAAATAAAGACATACAAAGACATCGACAAATGACTACTGATTGTTTATCAATTTGTACACCTTGAAACCGCGTTATTTGTCGCTGGTGTCTATTGCCCCTCATCTATCTTCTAAACCTGCTTTAGAGTGGGCAAACACATGACCAGTTTCACTGCCCTTCAAAACCAGGTAGAAACCGGTGGTAAGGGGCAGTGAGAATTGTGAAATGACCCCCTCATCAAGGGAGAAAACTCCCATGGCAAAGGGGCACTGTTTGTTTTTATATTACAAAACAAAATCCAACTTTTGCAACATAGTAAGTTTGCCGTGTGCCACCATCATGTTGACAGAGCCGTCCATCAAACTTGCAATGCATCGACAGAAACCGTTGTGATGGTGGTTCTTGCCAATGCTAGAGACGCCCTCTGAGCAATCAGACATCTCAGAGTTTGGCAGACAGGGTCTCCGTCAAGGCAGCAGGGAACTTTACTCTATTGCCCTGACGGAGTAAAGGTCCATTCCCCAAACTCTAAATTAGGCCGTAGTGCCCGATTCAGGGTTTGGAGGATGGAGTAATGTCACTTGGGGCACTGGAGTAAATTACTCCTGACGGAGATCCCATCTCACAGATTTAGAAATGTCCACCGGCCCCACGGATGTCTCTTAACATAACATCAAAAGGAACTACTGTCACCGTGGTTCCTTTCAATGTTCTAAAAATGTGTGCAGATGGCTCAGTTAAACATGATGGATGCAATCAAACTTTTACAAAGTTTTGTTGTTTTTTAAAAACAAATCCCAAAGCAGGAGTTTGTTTCTGAAAAAAAGTAAAACTAATTCTCCAATACCATGGTGGGAGTATTTTCCTATGGTTTGGGGGGCATTTTTTGATTTTTACTGACCCTGACTGCCAGGTTTTACCTGGTGGTGATGGCCAGCAAAACAAACATGTATCTGATCACCCACTCAAAATTGAGCAGACGGTAGCTTGGCTCACGTCCAGTGGTCCATACTTCATTGGGCTGCTGATGAACTATGGGCATCATTACTATGAGTGGACAGAGTCCGCCCGCCACCCCAATGGCAAAAGGGACCACCCGCCATAGGAGCAGCGGTCCCACCATGCCAATCAGGATGCAACCGCCACCATGGCGGTCGCATCCCGCATTTTTTACATTGAGGCGGGCGGTGCTGTAAGTGCACCCCCCCCCCCTCAACACCCTGGGGGCCTGCAATGGGCCCCAATACAAAAGACCGCATGCCTTTCCATGGCGGCATGGCCACCATGGAAAGGCTCTCTCCACCAGGCATCCTGATATGAATGATGGTGTCTTCCAGACACCGCCACCATATTAGGCCTGAGATCCGCCCGGGAGGCAATTGGAGGGATTGCCTGCTGGCGGAGATGTGGCAGACGGCCTTTCCATCAGCCGCTGCGACCTCCGCCATTGTAATATGGCGGGGGTAATTGGTGGGCATTTGGGGATAAATGTCAGGCGGATCGATGGCGATCCGCCCTACATCATAATGGACCCCAATGTTGGCAATGAAGCCAAAGTTGGCTCTGTCGCTGACTTACTGTTGGTCTGCCTGCCTCTAATCGGGCAGGTAGATGGTGATTTTGCATCGGACAATACTCTGGGGCTCTGTTGCAATGGAGTACACTCTCCGCCAAACTCTAAACCCGCGCCCGTATCTCTACTTCCTAAGATCACAGCATCCATTATTATTGAAGCTTAAGTATCTCAGCTCTGACCCAAGCACAAAACTCACTTGAATATGCAGAATACAACCCCATCCTTCTAATTTCACTTACCTTAGTGAAGACTTCAGTATAATGCATGTGCTGATTGGTTTCTTGTAATAAAGGTTCTTACATAGCTGCCTGATGTTCGGAGCATAAAAAGTAAGGACCTCATTTAGGATGGCGGTCACACGAGAGTCCGAACGCCATAGCAGCGGTGATCTTATCGAAATATGGGGGGTGGAACTGCCCACTCCTTGTTGGGCCATTCCACCTGCCATATTTCGATAAGATCACTGTGTAGACGGTCAGAAAATGATTTTTTCTATTGCAGCTTGCCACAGTAGAAAAGGGTATTTTCAAACGTCCATGCACCGTGTGCCAGACAACATGTGGAGCCTGGCACACAGTACATGGATGTTTGGGTGGTGCCCCCCCCCCCGGCCACTTAGCAGTGGCCCACGGAGGCCCAGCTTGGGGCCCCCTAAGTCCCTTTGTGGCTGCCGCTCCCTGGTGGTGGGACCACCATGGAAAGGCAGTCGGAAAGGGACAAGTAATCCCTATGGCGGTGCCTGCCAGGCACGCCCCTCATGGTAGGGATAAGAGTCCGAGCACCGCCCCAACGGGCTCCTTGAGCCTATCGGAGGTGGTGGTCTTTCCCCCGGCATCATCCCTCCAGCTGCTGGGATTGTAATCCGGCAGTCGGTCCGATGCCCTGGATGTTGGTGGCGGTCCGCACGCCATCCAAATGAGGGTCTTAGTGCCCCTGGTGCCAGTTTTGGATGTAAACGTTTCCCACACAGCAACCACTGTGTGGAGAATAAGAACACATCCCAAGCACAGAAATGTGTAATGTCAACACTCGATGGACATTAAAAGTGGACTTTTACAAACTGTTGTTCCCTGTGAATTTTGTCAGCTCGTCAATGTATGAAAATGCGAGTGGGATTCTTCCAGATGCAGTGATGGGCAGCCTGGAACTATTTGTTTAAAAAGGTTTGTTGATATTTTCAATGTGTATGAAATTATCTAAACTTGAAGGGGAAAAGACGGATCGATCAATATCTAAAGCGTCAACATTGAAGGTGACACATAATCACTCTTCGTTCAAACACGTGTAAGCATGAGTCATCTGGACTGCCAGCCATGATCCAGTGTAAACAATGAAATAATCAGGGTTAACCGGAGTCCAATGTATTATTATATAATACTTACAATATGTGTTCAGTGACAAGTTACTTTTTATTAATAATAAAAATTGCGTAAGCTGCTCAATGACATTTTTTATAAATGATGTAAACAAAGTAAAAGCATACAAGTAAGCAACTTACAGATATGAAATACGCACATTTATCGTAAGTGCACACAGTGAATTCAATATTTTGCAATTGTAGAACAAGTTAATGTTTTTAAATTACAAAAAATATAATGTAGTACTTATATTGTTTACAAGATCTCAGCTGAGGGAATGTAGAAGTTGGGGTTGATTTAGTGGTACCAATAACAGAATTAACAAGACAGGAGCATGACGCGTCTGACAGATGAAATCTCCCAGACATTAGAATGCTGACTTGTTGAAAGACATCCGTGACAAGGACAGTCTGGCGTCACCAACAACAGAGACTGCAATTGAATGACAGAGAAAGTGGCAAAAAAACAGAAGAAATTAGTACAGAAGGGTCTTGCTGGTGTCCTGCTGGTTGAACTCCGGGGTGTGGCTGTTCCTCTTCCCCAGGTCCTGAGCCCCCCTTGGTGTTTGTATGGTGGTCACAGCTGTGGATGTCTCGGTGCAGACCGGAAGTTGAGGGTGTGTGCCACCTGCCTTCAAAGATATATCAAGTAAAGACCTGGTGGGCTCCTCCCTGTTGGCCATTACATTGAGTGTCCCTTGATGTCAACTTATGACTCGTATCTCCCAAGAAGCCACCTTGTATATCTTTGATGGACTCGTTGCCAGTGCTTGTTTGGACTCAGAGGTCTGCGGACTCTACCCAGACCTTCAAGGATTGTCTCCAGGCCCCTGTCAGCCATGTTCTGCTGTGTTCTGTGAATAAGAGTCACATCTCCCAGGCAGACGCTAAGCTCTCTGGCTCCTGAAAGAGTTGTGTGATGTCCACACGGGGACCCTCTCACAGCCTCGCCCCTCCCTCGCCAGCGTGTTTGACGTGGTTTCCAAACCATCCATGGGCATTAAGAGGGTTTCTTCTTCCACAGAGAGCAGGGAACGTTCCTGGATGTAAAAGGAGTCATTTGGAGCCACAGGATGTTCGTCTGCAGTGCTTGGTCATAGCAATAAAATGAGCATTGTATTTGTCTTGTATTTGTGACCTTTTGGCTTTGCCAATGGTTCTTACTGGTGCTGCTCAGCATTCCCGGTGCTTTTCAGCATGGCTTTCTCTATCTATGCAGCATGGCTCTCACTGTCTGTGCTGCATGGCTCACACTGTCTGTGCAGTGTGGCTCGCACTGTCTGTGCAGCATGTCTTGTACTGTCTGTGCAGCATGGCTCTCCGTCTGTGCAGAATGGCTCTCACTGTCTGTGCAGCATGTCTTGCGCTGTCTGTGCAGCATGGCTTGCACTGTCTGTGCAGCATGGCTCTCCGTCTCTGCAGCATGCCTCTCCCTATCTGTGCAGCATGGCTTTCACTGTCTGTGCAGCATGGCTTGCACTGACTGTTCACCATGGCTTGCACTGCCTATGCAGCATGGCTCTCACTGGCTGTGCAGCATGGCTCACACTGCCTGTGCAGCATGGCTTTCACTGTCTGTGCAGCATGGCTCACACTGTCTGCGCAGCATGTCTTGTACTGTCTGTGCAGCATGGCTCTCCGTCTGTGCAGGATGGCTCTCACTGTCTGTGCAGCATGTCTTGCACTGTCTGTGCAGCATGGCTCTCTGTCTCTGCAGCATGCCTCTCCCTATCTGTGCAGCATGGCTTTCACTGTCTGTGCAGCATGGCTTGCACTGACTGTTCACCATGGCTTGCACTGCCTATGCAGCATGGCTCTCACTGGCTGTGCAGCATGGCTCACACTGCCTGTGCAGCATGGCATTCACTGTCTGTGCAGCATGGCTCTCACTGTCTGTGCAGCATGGCTTGCACTGTCTGTGCATCATGGCTCTCTGTCTCTGCAGCATGCCTCTCCCTATCTGTCCAGCATGACTTTCACTGTCTGTGCAGCATGGCGTTCACTGACTGTTCACCATGGCTTGCACTGCCTATGCAGCATGGCTCTCACTGGCTGTGCAGCATGGCTCACACTGCCTGTGCAGCATGGCTTTCACTGGCTGTGCAGCATGGCTCACACTGCCTGTGCAGCATGGCATTCACTGTCTGTGCAGCATGGCTCTCACTGTCTGTGCAGCATGGCTTGCACTGTCTGTGCATCATGGCTCTCTGTCTCTGCAGCATGCCTCTCCCTATCTGTCCAGCATGACTTTCACTGTCTGTGCAGCATGGCGTGCACTGACTGTTCACCATGGCTTGCACTGCCTATGCAGCATGGCTCTCACTGGCTGTGCAGCATGGCTCACACTGCCTGTGCAGCATGGCTTTCACTGTCTATGCAGCATGGCTCACTCTGTCTGCGCAGAATGTTTTGCACTGTCTGTGCAGCATGGCTCTCTGTCTCTGCAGCATGCCTCTCCCTATCTGTCCAGCATGGCTTTCACTGTCTGTGCAGCATGGCTCTCACTGTCTGTGCAGCATGTCTTGCACTGTCTGTGCAGCATGGCTCTCTGTCTCTGCAGCATGCCTCTCCTTATCTGTCCAGCATGGCTTTCACTGTCTGTGCAGCATGGCTTGCACTGACTGTTCAACATGACCTGCACTGTCTATGCAGCATGGCTCTCACTGTCTGTGCAACATGGCTCACACTGCCTGTGCAGCATGGCTTTCACTGTCTGTGCAGCATGGATTGTCCTGCTTTTGCAGCATGACTTGCACTGCCTTTGCAGCATGGCCTTTACTGTCTGTGCAGCACGGCTTGAACTGTCTATGCAGCATGGGTCGCACTGTCTGTGTAGCATGGCTCACACTGCTTGTGAAGCATTGCGCTCACTGCGTGTGCAGCATTACTCGCACTGTCTGTGCAGCACGGCTTGCATGACCTGTATTGCGCAGAGTGCCCCCCTTTAATGTGCTCTGGGTGCACCCCAGAGTCCCTGAGAGATGTAGCTCTCTGGTTCCTGCAGCTCTGTGCTGCATGGCTCGCACTGCCTGTGGAGCATGGCTCGTGCTGCCTGTGCAGCACAGCTTGCACTGTCTGTGCAGCACGGCTCGTGCTGCGTGTGCAGCATGGCTCGCACTGTCTATGCAGCAGGGCTGGCACTTCCTGTGCAGCATGGTTTGCACTGTCTGTGCAGCATGGCTCGCGCGTCCTGTGCAGCACGGCATGCACTGCCTGTAATGCACAGAATGCCTCCCTTTGATGTACTTAGAGTGCGCCCTGAGAGTTCTTGAGAGACGCAGCTCTCTGGTTCCTGCAGCTCTGTGCTTCATGGCTCACGCTGCCTGTGCAGCATGGCTCGCGATGCCTGTGCTGCATGGCTTGCACGGCTTGTATTGCACAAAATGTACCCCTATGATGTGCTCTGGGGTGCCCTGAGACTTCCTAAGAGATGCAGCTCTCGGGTTCCTGCAGCTCTGTGCAGCATGGCTCGCACTGCCTGTGGAGCATAGTTCGTGCTGCCTGTGCAGCACAGCTTGCACTGTCTGTGCAGCACGGCTCGTGCTGCGTGTGCAGCATGGCTCGCACTGTCTATGCAGCAGAGCTGGCACTTCCTGTGCAGCATGGTTTGCACTGTCTGTGCAGCATGGCTCGCTCGTCCTGTGCAGCACGGCTTGCACTGCCTGTAATGCACAGAATGCCTCCCTTTGATGTACTTAGAGTGCGCCCTGAGAGTTCTTGAGAGACGCAGCTCTCTGGTTCCTGCAGCTCTGTGCTTCATGGCTCACGCTGCCTGTGCAGCATGGCTCGCGATGCCTGTGCTGCATGGCTTGCACGGCTTGTATTGCACAAAATGTACCCCTTTGATGTGCTCTGGGGTGCCCTGAGACTTCCTAAGAGATGCAGCTCTCGGGTTCCTGCAGCTCTGTGCAGCAGGGCTTGCGCTGCTGTGCAGCAGGGGTTGCGCTCCCAGTGCAGCAGGGCTTGCGCTGCCTGTGCAGCACAGCTTGCACCGTCTCTGCAGCATGGCTTGCACGGTATGTAATGTACAGAATGCCCTCCTTTGATGTGCTTAGGGTGCTCCCAGAGAGTTCTTGAGAGATGCAACTCTCTGATTTCCTGCAGCTCTGCGCAGCACGGCTCACGATGCCTTTGCAACATAGCTGACGCTGCCTGTGCAGCATGGTTCGCGCTGCCTGTGCAGCATGGCTCACACTGCCTATGCAGCAGGGCTTGCGCTTCTTGTGCAGCGCGGCTTGCACTCCCTGCAATGCACAGAATTCCCCCCTTTGATGTGTTCCGAGGGCGCCCTGAGAGTTCCTGAGAGACGCAGCTCTCTGGTTCCTGCAGCTCTGTGCAGCATAGCTCGCGCTGCCTGTGCAGCATGTTTCGTGCTACCTGTAATACACAGAATACCCCCCTTGGATGTGCTCAGAGGGCGCCCTGAGAGTTCCTGAGAGACACAGCTCTCTGGTTCCTGCAGTTCTTTGGTTTCTGCAGCTCTGTTCAGCAGGACTTGGGCTGACTGTGCAGCATGGCTTGCATTGCCTGTAATGCACAGAATGCCCCCCTTTGTTGTGCTGAGAGTGCGCCCTTAGAGTTCCTGAAAGATGCAGCTCTCCGGTTCCTGCTGCTCTCCGGTTCCTGCCGCTCTCTGGTTCCTGCAGCTCTGTGCAGCATGGCTCGTGCTGCCTGCAATACACAGAATACCCCCCTTGGATGTGCTCAGAGGGTGCTCTGAGAGTTCCTGTGAGACGCCGCTCTCTGGTTCCTGCAGCTCTCTGGTTCCTGCAGCTCTCTGGTTCCTGCAGCTCTCTGGTTCCTGCAGCTCTCTGGTTCCCGGCGCTCTCTGGTTCCTGCAGCTCTCTGGTTCCTGCAGCTCTCTGGTTCCTGGTGCTCTCTGGTTCCCGGCGCTCTCTGGTTCCTGCAGCTCTCTGGTTCCTGGTGCTCTCTGGTTCCTGGTGCTCTCTGGTTCCTGGTGCTCTCTGGTTCCTGCAGCTCTCTGGTTCCTGCAGCTCTCTGGTTCCTGCAGCGCTGTGCTACTGCTGTGCTGCTTTATTGCCGCCTTTAATCGGAGGCAGTAAACCCCGCTTCTTAAGCGCCGTTTTAACAGCTTCTGCTTATTTAGAGGATAGGACAGGAATGACACAGCCCAGTGTAGTGTGCATGAGCCACCTGAGGCAAATGTCAGACAGCGCCACATCGAGGCCTCAGGCGGTCCTGCAGCAAACCTGTGAGGACCCCTTCACATGTATGTGCCACCTTTACTGAGCCCGCAAACCCTGCCGTAACAAGAGAATTCCGTTTATTAATGCTGTGTCTCTTTCATTGAGACTGTCACGTGGTCCTGAATAATACGATATACTCGGGATTCTCTTCATTGTTTCCTTGAGAAGAAGCCCCCCACTTGGCATGATATATGCACATAAACTTGGAGAGCTCCATTCCGTTTGCCCACTGACTCAGTTTCTACACATTGAGTGATTAATATAAAGATCCTATATCTGTTTTAGCATCATTACCTTTTTTAAAGATCTCCTGACCGCTCAAAATCTTCTCCTACTTATTCCCAAATCATCTATTTACCTTAGGTCCAAACATCCACTTCGGTTCCCTTTGCATACCTATGTAGGTTTTTTGTGGCTGTCCTGAAGAAGGCGCTTGAACGCCGAAACGCGCGTAGACAAATAAAGAACTTGTTCAACATCTTGCCACTATGTCTTAAAAAAGAAAGAGTTACTTTATGTTTATATGTTTCAAGTTTCAAGTGTATTTTATTTAGCAGAGTTACTTAAAACCATTGCTACAAAATATCTCATTACGTGTCATCAGTTATTAAAAATATTAAAAACCAGTTAAAAGACATTATACCCAAATGATGTTTACAGTACATTAAAGGAATAAGCAGTTATTTAGCAGCGTCCGTCTTTTCCTTGTCAGCTGTATTGCTCTTCTGACTAGGCATGTTCTTTTCTACTTGTCATAAGAATTTACGTAGCAGCAGTTCAGCTGCGTGTCCTCGGGTGCAAAACATGCCAGCACAGCCTGTCTCCGTGCGAATACCTCTCTGGTTAAAAGTGGTTTTAGAAGCCGTCTCCTTTCCTCTGTTAGATCCTTGCATGTGCAGAGGAGATGCAGCATGTCTTCTTGTGGTGTACCACACAAACGAAAATTAGGATCAGATTTTTTTTCCCCCCAATATGGAAAGTGCTTTGTGCATGCCAACAAGCCTAGTCTGTATTTTAAAAATTGAATTTTTGTATGTTTGGCAAAACCCAAAGCTAAATACTTTTGTGCGGCCAGAGAGGAATAGGAGCACAGGATCATCCAGCCATGCGACCTCCTTGTTAGGGCTGCCTTATCTTCAATCCAAGACTGATTCTTTACTATTTTCTTTGTTGATTTTTTGAGGAGGGAATGACTTGTAGGAGTTGCCCAAAGTTCGGTAAGACCCAGAGTGGACACGCTAGTTGCTTAATATTGTGCCGCTGGTGATGCTTCTTTCTTTTGTAGCTCAGACCACAAGTGCCGATTTAAGGTACCTGATTTGGATTTCCCTACTTTGTCCCAAAAATAATTATCGTACCTTTTCTTTCAATGTTCGGTTTTTGAACACCAAACTCAAGCCTAATTTGTGCTGGAGAGACTCGTGTTGGTGAACCAAAAATTCTTCTGTACACTTTTGCAACCACATCATCCAAGAGCTTCGAGTCCCTTCGCCTCTGTGCCTCGCTCCCGTAAGTTATTGTGGGCAGGAATTGTGCTCGTATAACTTCAACCAGTGGGGCAAGTGAGGGGCCCATCAGCTTTGAATAGAGGTGCCCTTCCTTTTGATTGTATCTCTTTGTGTTACAAAGTGTCTGCTATTGTCAATGATCACTCCCAAATATTTGTACTCTGTAACTGAGTCTATTTGAGTCTTATCCCAAAACCAGGCAAGTATTTTCTTAAGGTTTTTTTTTGATTCTCATGGTTTTGGTTTTTTCCAGGTTAAAATTTAAGTCATTGGGGGAGTGGCTAAGGAGCCATTCAAGATGGCCGCCTAGAGGGGAAGCTCTGCCACACAGTGACATCTTTTGAACTTCAGACACGCCCATTCATCTACATTTTGCCGTAATGTGAACCGGAGCGTCTGGAGTCACTGGTGAGCCCTTTTGGATGTTGTTAGCGCATTGTGCTCTGTGACTTTCGCACCGTGTTTCCTCATACACGGACGCCCCGCCATTTTAGAGATGCACGAGTGCCGACCCACGGAATTACAGCCTTCAGGAATGTGCTTCCCCTATGCTGGTTCCTCTGTTCATACAGAGCTCTTCTCTCATCTTTAATTTTAAAGGATTTCCCCTATCAGTCTTCAAGATGCTCTGCTTCCATCATGTTTGTAATACAGCCACGTCAGTTATGCCACGATTTTAGTTTGCCTTCACCTCAGAAGTTGCCTCGCTTCATGCTTTTTACGCATTTTCCCTGATATAATTCCCAGGAGTTCCACAGTCAATTTTCTGACAACGAGGGAATCATTTTTACCGCTGCCTGTTGCTTCAGTCACCTCAGTGTCAGGACATGCTGCTCACTTGTTGAATGGTTTTCCTGTGTGTAGTGCCCGCTCCTTTGCCGCTCATTTGCCTGTTTGCAACAAGTTTTTGATCTCCGCTGCCTACACTCACTTTCTTCCCTGAACAGCATAGAATCTTTTTCTCTCAAAGGAATTTTCTGGAGCAAATTTAACCCTCCTCAGTCCATCCTGCTCAGCTCAGAATTGGTCAGCTTACTGAGTCATTGACTTTATTAGACGATAAGATTTCCTGCTTTCTTGCTGACTGGTATATCTGTCTCCTATGGGTAAACTGCGTAAACCTAAATTTGTTTTTGTGTCTTCATCGAGTGCTCAAGCGACAACTTCTTCAGCTTCTTCATCTTCCTCAGTATCAGATTCTTCTTCTTTCACAACCCAAATGGCAGGTGTCACTTCTCATCGTTCTTCATCTCAACCCACTCCGAACAAGTCCTCTTTTCCTATTTCTTTGACTAAACGCTTGAAACTGGACCCTCCATCTCCAGACAAATCACCATCTCCTGTCTCTATGGAGCTGCTTCTAGAGTAGATTCATGCCCTGCGGCCGTTTGTTGAGGCAACCAATGCTAAGATCCAATTTCTTGAGGAGAAATGGTCGTCTATGGATAATAGGGTGACGTCTGTGGAACAGCAGGTCTCAGAGATACAGACTAATACTCAAAGCATCTCCTCTTTGGAAAAGACAGGGGCATATTATCAAGGGGGTTTATCTCCGCTTTTTTGGCTTTAAAAGCCAAGAAAGCGGAGATAAAATTATCTCCCTATTACCAAGCTGTCACTAACACCAGTTAGTGACAGCTAATAGGAGATAGCGACCATCTTGGGCCCCGCTTTGCATGTCAGTGATATTTATCACTAATGACATGCAAAGTGGGTGTGCCAAGATGTTAGCGACTGGAAACAGTCCCTAACATCGCTATCTCCTATTACCAACTTTTGGAGATATTCGCGCTAAGCACGAATATCTCCAAAAGCTAACACCTGCCCTGAGCAGTTCTTAGCCATGTTATCCAATGGGAGGTGGATAACATGGCTAAGAGCATCTGCTCGATAATGCATGAATATCGCTGACTTTTCAGCGATATTCATGCATTGCGGCCGTTTTTTATCGCATTTGCGATAAACCTTGCTAATAGCAAGGTTTATCTGCGATAAAAATCGGCGATGTGCGGCGATAATTTTTGTCTCTAAACAAGTTAGAGACACAAATTATCGCTAGTTGTTGGTAATATGCCCCACAGTCCTTTCTCTTCAACAGCACACTGAAGATTTGGAGAACAGGAATAGGAGGAATAACTTACGTATTTATGGCTTGCCGGAATCCCTGGAAGGTGAGGATCCTGTAACATTCTTTACCTCTTTTCTTCCGAAGCTCCTGGACATGCCACCTACTACTTCTTTTAGTATCCAGAGAGCTCACAGGCTTGGTCCAAATTCATCTGCTTCACCTAAACCACGAGGTGTCATTATCCTCTTCCTAAAATTCACAGATCGTCTTTCAGTACTTTCTGCAGCTAGATCCAAGCGTCAAGTCTCCTGTTTAGGTCAGAGAGTGTTCCTCTCTCAAGATGTGTCTAATGCTACAGCGTCAAGAAGGAAGGAATTTTTGAATCTCCGAGCTCCTCTGCGTTCGCTAGGCGCTCGATATGGCTCATTTCATCCATGCATCTTTAAAGTGACTCACCAAAATCGAACATGGACTTTTCAAGACCCTGCTGAACTTAAGAACTTCATTCATATTCAATCTAATAGCGGCATGGATACTTCGACTTCGCCTAGTGGCTGATTGTTTAATTGTTTAACTGTTTATCTGTTTCTTTCTGCAACATCTCTGTTAGTGTTCTATACATAGTCTGCTTTTAGATGATGTTTTTAATTTTTAGTATACCTTCTTCATTGCTTGTTTAAAGTTATCCCTTTCTGTCATGGTAATGTTTCTGTTCTCTAAATTTTCACTTTGACTATTGGTCTGTTGCATATGTCCTAAAGTTTTTCTTTGTTGTTTGCCACTTCGCAGTGGCTAATTGTTTGTTTACTCTTGTTCTTCTTTCCGGTTACACTTCTGATAAAGTTCTATATTCAGATTCTCCTATCGTTCCTGTTTACATGTTTAATAAGTTTTACGATCGCTCTCTTTCATTGCTTATTTTCCCTTTGTTGATTTCTCTCAGTTGATGCCGTAGTCTCTTAAATTACCTTTGTTTTCACATTGCTTGTTGTTTTAGCGCAAGTATTCTGTAGTATTTCCATATTGCTAATTCTCCTTTATGTTCCCTTATGTAGGTTCGTAGATCCACCTCCCCTCAACTCATGTGGTGACCTCCCTTCATATTTTGTCCTGGTGAGGTCTGGACTCCCGTTTCCCGGGCGGTCCATTGCCTCATTGTCCTCTTGTATGTTACCCCTAGGTATGTTCCTTTCAGTCATCCTTTTGGATATGTACTATCTCTTCTTGCATTTTCTTCCTCTTTTCCTTCCCCTTCCTCTCCTTTTCTTACCTTTTCTTTTCTGGCTTCATTCATCTTTCTACTGTTTTTGCTTTTTAAATATCACTTCTAAAGCTTGTACACATTTCTCTTTCTTTCCTTTCCTTCACCCCTGCCCACTTCTTGATGTTCTCTGTTATATTTGTTTCTTTCTACTCTTTTCTTACTTTTCGGCTGTATGTTACTTATAATCATTTTTGCATTTTTGTTCTTATTGACTTTATGCTACCTGTAAATTCAGAGTTGTCTCCTGGAATGTAAAAGGGTTTATTAATCCCATTAAACGGCAGAGAGCCATTTCCCATTTAGCTTCCTATAACCCTGATATAGTCCTTTTGCAAGAAACCCACCTTACTGAAATTGAATCCCTTAAGTTAAAATGGAATTGGATTGGCACAGTTTTATTCTCCCCCTCTAACAACAAAAAGCATGGAGTTGCCATTTTATGTCATAAGAAATTAAAATGTAAGGTTTTGTCACAGGAAAATGACGATGATGGTAGATGGATACTCACTAAGTTGCTACTTAATTCTATACCTTTGACTGTTTTTAATGTATATGGTCCTACCCACTCTGAGTGTCCCTTCTGGCCTTTAATTATGAACAAATGTATTCAACATAAAGATGAATTGTTTATTTTAGGTGGAGATTGTAATCAGATTGTTGACCCCTTCCTCGATCATAGGTCTGCAGTTCGTTTCATACCTCATAAATCACATAAACAATTTCTTGACACTATTTCACAATCACGTTTCATTGACTCTTGGCGACTTTCACACCCTGATACTTTAGACTATTCCTTTTTTTTCCTCCTCAGACATCTTTTTCTAGACTGGACTACATTTTTCTCTCTCAACCCCTTTCCCAAAATGTATTATCTTCTTCTATTGAACCCATAGTTATTTCAGACCATGCCCCCATTGTAACGGATCTTGATTTGCTTCCTCCACGCCCCTAGCTATCTCGTTGGTGCTTTAACAGCGCACTTCTCACTGATCCTAATTTCTCTTCCTCTTTTTGCTCCTTTACTAAGGACTTCTTTCTCTTTAGTTCTGACCCTAGTTCCCCATCTCATAATCTCTGGGATTCCTTTAAGGCCAGTGCAAGGGGATTTATTATTGATTTTGTTTCTAAGAAAAAGAAGCAATATCTTCAGAAACGCAAAACTTCCCTAGCGCATATAAAATCTTTGGAACATAAATTCTATACTTCTTCAGATAAATATATGTCTCCAGACCATCGACATGCAAAATTACAGTTTAATAAATTCACTACTGATAACACGTCTTCAATTCTCCTTCGTAGTGGTGCTCGTTGTTATGGTGGTCGTAAGAAGTCAGGGAAACTTTTAGCTAATTACCTTAAATCTTGTAAAGAGCGCACTCTTATAGAATCTATTTATTCTCCTGATAATACTCTTTTATATAAGGATAAGGAAATACTCAACCAATTTCAATTGTTTTATCAACAACTCTATACCCCAGAATCCCCTCCTATCCCTTCTCTTATTCAGAAGTATTTTGAGAAACTTCCCAACTCTCCTAATTCTCATCTCAATTTTCCAAACCTTGAACTTGACCTATCATTACATGAACTCTCCGTGGCTTTGACATCCCATACCTGGTCCTGATGGTTTCCCCGTTGAATTTTACCTCCACTTTTCAAAAGATGGTCGTGACCCCAAATTTTGTAAAAATTATTGTCCAATTTTGTTTAGTTAATGTGGACTATAAATTATTTGCTAAATTACTTGCGTTACGCTTAGAACCCTTTATGCCACATCTCATTGGTAAGGAGCAATGTGGCTTTGTTGAAGGCAGTCTCACCTCTGATAATTGTCGTCTTTTCCTTAATGTCTTAAATAAGGCCTCATCTCTTTCTATTCCTCTGGCCGCTATCTCTGTTGATGCGGAAAAGGTTTTGACAGGGTTGATTGGTCTTTTTTGTTTGCTGCTTTACGTTGGCATGGCTTTGGTTCCAATTTATATCCCTTATACCTATGCTATACTCTGCACCCAAGGCCTCAGTGCTTGTGAACAGTCAGCTTTCATCATCCTTTACTCTTCAGTGGGGTGTTCGTCAAGGCTGTCCCTTCTCCCCTTTTCTTTTTGTCCTTGCTCTTGAACCATTTCTGTCCTCTATTCGTAACAATAATTCCATCTCTGGTTTTCCATATGGTAATAATCAATTGAAACTTTCTGCACATGCAGATGTTATTCCTTTGTTTATCTCTAATCCAGAAGTATTTATTCCCTCTTTACTATCTGAATTTGATTCATTCTCTTTGGTCTCCAGATATAAAATTAACTCAGATAAGACTGACATTCTCCCTCTAACAAAAACTTGTCTTTCATGATCTTTTCTCCTCAACTGGCTTTGCCTGGAATAGCTCAAAGATTAAATATTTAGGTATTTGGTTTCCCAACTCCACTTCCTCTTCAATTAAATTAAATATGTCCATGGTTTTGTCCAAAATTGACCATTTGTTCTCTACCTGGAACCTTCTTTTTCTTTCCTGGGGGGTCGTTTGGACTCAATTAAAATGATGATAGCCTCTATTCTGATTAATATCTTTTCTATGTTACCTAATCATATTCCTGCACTTTATTTAAAATGTATTGATTCCTCTCTCTGAAAATTTCTTTGGAAGAATAAAAAATCTAGAAATTCTCTTGCAGCCCTTCGTAAGTCTAAACCTAATGGTGGAGTTAAATTTCCAGATTTTCGTCTCTATCATAAGTCCTTCTCTTTAGGTCAAGCATCGCGCTGGCTTTCATCAGAACCTTCCCCTTTTACTCCTCTTTGGCTTCTCATAGAACAATCTTTATTATTACCCTTCTCTTTCACTGAAGTAATACGCTTCTCTAACAAATCCCCTTATACTTCATTTCCCTTATTCAAACATACTTCTTCTCTTTTAAAGCCCTTGGTTCTTCCGACTTCTATTACCCGTGATTCATTCTTAATTACCCCCATTTGGTATAATTTGCTTATCCTTTTAAATAATCGACCCATTTTTTGGAACTCTTGGAGATTAAAGGGTGTCATGTGGGTTAATCAGCTCGTTGATGGAGTATTACCTTGCTCCTTTCCCCAATTTCATCTTTTATTCCATTGCTGTAGATCCTTTTTGCAGTAATTTACAACTCTCATGGCACTAATTCTTGACCCTTATTATTCTCTTCCTTCTTCAACATCTTTAATGTCTCAATTAAGCATGGGCGAATTTTGCGAATCTGGCAATCACGAATTTGCGTATTTGCGCACTCGCAATCCGCAAAATCCGCGAATTCTCACGAATTTGCAGATTTTTTGTTTGTTTTCGCAATGGTTTCTGCCAGTTCGCGAGGGTTTTGTACCAGTTCGCAATTGCGAACTTAGTTGTCGGCTCGCAACGGTCGCGACTATGTTGTTTCTACGTCTAGTTCATCATCACAGGTTCCCAGCACCCTCTGTTTCACCACTGCCACCCTCTGTTTCACCCATGCCACCCTCTGGTACATCAATGCCACCCTCTGGTTCATCATCACTGTAGATTATGGGGGGGGAAAGCAAGCAAGCACACCTGCCCTGCTTCAACTGACATGAATTAATTTCGGGTTGATTTATTAATGTGTCACTGTTTTAAAATTCCAGTCTGGCACCTGCTTCCTTATCTGTAATTTGCTTTCTGTTGCAGTGCAATTTTTTTTTTCCAGGACCTTTGCGGCCTACTTGTAGCTATTCTATGAGCCTGCTGTGAGGGTCAGAGCAGGGTCATACAATTGTTGCAACTAGCAACTGAACTCTGGAGGGGCCCCAGTCAGGAAGCACTACAGGGAATGGTTACTAATGATGAGTTTGAACTTTTGCACATGCTGAGTGCTTTCAGTTTTGCAAAACTCGTTTTTCTGCAGAACAGCAACTGTAATGCCCCAAACAAACATAGGCAACTGTACTCTGGAGGGGCCCCTCAGGAAGTACTACAGGGAATGGTTACTAATGATGAGTGAACTTTTGCACCTGCTGAGTGCTTTCAGTTTTGCAAAACTCGTTTTTCTGCAGAACAGCAACTGTAATGCCCCAAACAAACTTACAAACAAAGTTGATTTCTAATCCAAAAATGATCCAAAGAAAGTCAAAAGGCCTCAAATCCAAAAAAGTGCAGGCAAATGTCAACCTGAGGAGTTATTCTGATAAAAATCATCATTTTCAGAAGGTCTATGCTGCTTGCCAGTGGATTTCTTGTGCAGAATTGCAAATTTTGTAATTTGGCGAGTGCGAGATTGTTGCTGCCTACATGTTCGCAATTGCGAACTCTCGCGATGCGTCGCCAAACTCCCGCGGGATCCCGCAGCAAGATCCAAAATGGCGCAGCACTCGCAAAATATCGAGAAAAACAACTCGGCAAACGCTGAATGACGGTAAGTGAACGCCGCACACTGCAAAATTGTATCACCAAGAAAAAAAATCCGCTGCGTGCGAATTTGCGGATTTTGCGGGAAATTTGCGGGAAATTTGCGATTTTCCGCCCATGCTTAGTCTCCATCTCCCCTTCTTCAGATCCTCTCTACTCTCGCTAAAGCATCTACAATTTATACATTTTTCTCCTCTCCTGACCCAAATCGTGCTAAATCTAAATTGGAACTTGCTTAGGAAGTGGATTTTGATTGTACTTGGTCTGTTGCTCTTTGGGATAAAATCTGGTCCAGATCTTTAAAAAGTTCTTGTTCTTCTTCTCTCACTCAATCTTTATCGTATCTATATCATAGATTATATCTTTCTCCTCTTTCTTTGTCTTGTTTCATACCCTCTTCTGATTCCAAATGCTGGACTTGTAGTGCTTTAAACGCGGCTCTTCTACACCTGTTCTTCTTCTGTCCTGTTGTTTCTGCTTTTTGGGAAAAAGTTTGGCTATACATTTCTCTCGCATTTTTACACTTTCTGTTTCATACTCAATCACTATCCTCTTCTTGGGTAGTCTTTCAGATTCCTTAGAACTGCCTGCACACTCACATGGTCTTTTTAATCTCACTCTTGCTCTTGCATTCCAACACATTGCTCCCAATTGGAAATCCCTTAGGCACATCTCCACACAAGGTTGGTGGAACACTTTATATAATTTCCACAGGCTTGATGTCGCCTCTGCGTCGTCCTGCAAACCAATTCGCAACACTGATCTTTACTGGTTACCTCTCACAACATACCTGGATCGGTTGGCTCTGAAGAAAACTACTCCTATCAATTCAGAAAATTTTAAACCTCCTTGAAGGACTTCTGCTTTCTCTTTCTTGTTATTTTATTTTGTTATCTTTACGGATGTTTCATGTTATATCACTTTATGCTGTACATTTTATACTAGTTATTTGTATCATTTGTTTATCTGCCGTAATTCATCTTAGATTTTAATATTTTGCAATACTATGGTCTTTCCCCCTCCCCTTTCCTCCTTCTCCTTTCCTCATTTCTTTCCTTTTCCCTTATCTCTAAAATTCCCACAAAATGCTTTTTGTTTCTCATTCATTGATATTAGTACTGTTATTGTTCTATACTATGCTTGATCATTTTTACTGTTTCTGCTGATATCTTTGCTTATTTATAATTTTCTTCAATAAAGCTTTTCAAACATAAAAAAAATATTTACGTCATTAGCCACAGAGTATTCAAACGTGATATCAAGAAGATGCTGTAGACCCACCTTCATTTGGGCTGGGATATGACTTTGGCGGCCATATTGGGTGTAGGCCTCGCCGTCCACGCGCTCTAGCAGCGCTATAAAAAGCACGCACTCTCCTCCGCGCAGCGGACGCGTACAGCGGACGCGCCGGACCTGCGCCGGAGTCGCGCCAGAGTCCTGCCCGTCTGCGCCCGTCAGCGTCCCGGAGGCGTACGGCGTGGCAGACTGTTTTCTTCCCTACATACTCTTACCTCAGCACCACTATGATACGCTATTCGTCCCTGGAGCTTCGCTCTTTTCAAAAACCTTCTGACGCCTGTCATGTGGTATTCCCTGGCCACTTTAAGGGCAAGCGTAAATGTCGGGCTGTAGTTGGCATCACGCCAGTGTCCCGCCTCCTATATCCTGCAGGGAGGTGGGAAACGTTAAGCATCTTTGCTTACTCCTTAACACCAGATCTGTCCACAGACACGCCCAGGAAATCTTTGATCTCCTGCCCACTGAAAAACCTGTTTGCCTGATGTTGACAGAGACATGGCTGAGTGAGTCATCACACCCCGACATTGTTACAGCGATCCCCCCTGATTATAACATCTTCAGGCAAGACAGAGGGATGGGTAGAGGGGGGGTGTGGCTTTCGTGGTACAAAAAGCCTTTACGTGTTCCATCATCCACACGGAGGCCATCACAGGCGCCGAATCCCTTGCTTTCTCCTTATCCCTGTCATCCCAACAATCTCTCAAGGGGCTCGTAGTCTATAGGCCTCCAGGTCCGGCAGGATCCTTTTTTGTGGAACTTCAGTCATTAATTCAACATTGGCTTTAAGAGCAGAGCACTGCGTACTAGCCGGAGATTTTAATTTCCATATGGAAGACAGCTCTGACCCGGATACCTCCAAAATGATCGATATCACGGCCTCTCTGGGCCTGCTCCCCTATCTTTCTGGACCAACCCACGATAAAGGCCACACGCTAGATCAGGTTTTCTCTACATCCCTGGTTGAGGTGACAGCACTGCTGCCGGTCATATGGTCCGACCATCGGCTAGCCTACTTTCACATACTAGGCACTAAGAAACCAGCATCCACTGCCATGAGACATCAGGGAACAGCCTCAAGGGCATATCATCGGGTGACCCCGGAGATGTTGGCCCAGGCCCTTCAGGACCATCCCGTCTCCTATACCGGTGATCTGGATAATGATCTTGAAACCCTGCAGACGTGGCTTGTAGATAGGTTGAACGAGTTAGCCCCTGTGATTCCCCCTTGGACCACCTTGAAACGGGTCTCGGCACCGTGGTTCACCGAAGTGCTAGCGCACTCCCGTAGGCAGAATAAAGTAGCCGAACGGGCGTGGTGGTCTCAGCACGATGCTGAGGCAAGGCTTACCTATAGATCAATGATCAAAGCGTACCATCGGGAAGTTTTCCAGGAAAAAAAATGCTACTTCGCTAGGAAAAAAAATGCTACTTCGCTAGGAGAATCGAGGAAGCAGCAAACTCCTGTAAGGAGATTTTCTCGATTGTCAGGGAATTTACAACTTTGCGCCCTAACTCAGCTCAGGATGCTCCTTCTGAGACATGGGCTGCCACCCTTGCCAACTTCTTCACCACCAAAATCAGGTTGATACAGAATTCTTTTCCTACTAGGCCGACGGATGGTTTTATGAACCTCCCGGAGGGGCCAGTCCACTCTATCTCTCCAGGCCCAGTCCTGGCTGTTTTCCCGCCACTCTCGATATCTTCGTCGCTGACACTTATGAGGAATCTCAAATCTGGCTCACCCCGTGATCCCTGCCCGGCCAAATTCCTAGCTAAAAAGGCAGCTACTGTCAATCCTCTAGCCAACCCAATTTTGAATCTCTCCCTTAGTCAGGGGGCAATCCCGCAGACATGGAAACAGGCTATGGTCATCCCCCTTCTTAAGAAACCGAGCCTTGCCCCAGAAGTCCCTGCCAATTACAGGCCCATCTTGCTTCTTCCGGCATTGACTGAAATCCTTGAGAAGCAAGTACATGGTGTGCTCACCAATTTTTTGGAGTCTCACGAGTTATTACATGCCTCTCAATCCGGCTTCCGCCCCAATTTAAGCACCGAGACGGCGCTATTGGAGTTTCGGAGGCCGTCAAGGAGACGCTGGATGCAGGAGGGAGGGTTATGCTGGTCATGCTGGATTTGTCGGCGGCCTTTGACATTGTCCCCCACGAGGGCCTCCTCGTAAGACTCCATGAAATCGGTCTGAGGGGGATGGTGCTCAGCTGGTTTAGTTCTTTTCTAGCCGACCGCCGACAAACGGTCTGGGCCTCCCCTGGCTCTGCCGAGATGTCGCCTTTGGGAGTCGGAGTTCCCCAGGGCTCCGTGTTGAGCCCAACTCTATTTAACATCTTTATGACCCCTTTGGTGACACTGGTGGAGTCTTTTGGGGCCCAGATCGTATCCTATGCTGATGACACCCAGCTTCTCTTCACCTGCCGGAAGGGAGAAGAGTTTGATGGAGAAAGTATCCGTGAGTGCCTTGGGGCTGTTTTTAATTGGTTCCAGCTAAACAGATACACTTTTTCGGATGTCCATCTGATCCGGAATGGCGTGGGTGGTGGCCCGCCGACATGTTCCCCCCAGCTCATTCATCCCAGTCAGCTAAGAACCTGGGAATTAAAATCGACAATGGGCTGACGCTCAAATCCCAGGTTCTGGCTCTTACAGGAACATGCTTTGGCATCCTCAGGATGCTCCGGAAGTTCTTCCCATTACTCTCTGAGGAACATAGGAGAACGACAGTCAAGGCCCTAATTGGATCCATGATTGGATTACTCGAACATCCTTTATCTTGGTCTGCCGGAGTACCTTTTACATCGCCTGCAGGTGGCCCAGAACGCTGCTGCGCGAGCCATCTTTGGCCTCCACAGGCGGGCCAGTGCCTCTAGCCTATAGCAAGTACTACATTGGCTCCCTATCCGGAAACGGATAGTATTCAAGGCTATGACATTGGCCCACAAGGCTCTGCACGCCTCGCGAGCTCAA
Organism: Lissotriton vulgaris; assembly: GCF_964263255.1. Classification (NCBI taxonomy): domain Eukaryota; kingdom Metazoa; phylum Chordata; class Amphibia; order Caudata; family Salamandridae; genus Lissotriton; species Lissotriton vulgaris. The sequence goes on along the minus strand of NC_141693.1, from coordinate 2,005,457,630 downwards.
TATCTGCAAATGAGGCTGGCTTTTTACCACCCGGCACGATCCTTGAGATCGGCGTCCCTCTTTCTAGCTGTGGTGCCCCGAATAAAAAAAGCCCGCATCGGAGGACGTTCGTTCAGGCTGCTAGCTCCGCAGCTGTGGAACTCCTTACCTTTGACCCTGCGCTCTATATCTAATCTGCTTGCGTTCAGGAAGGGCCTAAAGACTTGGCTCTTTGCTCGCTAGGGACTGCCTGCTCTGTTCTGAATCTTGTGCCTTTGCTTCAATTCTTCACTGTTATGTTTTGTTCGTCCCCTTTTAGGTCATGTACTATAAAGCGTCGGGACACTCCTCGGAGTAGTCGTGCGCTATAAAAGACCTATCTAACCTAACAACAACATAACATAACATAACATTTGGATGATCAATACTAGGTCATCAGAGTATAGTAGGCATGGTAATACTAGGTTCACAATCTTTGGAGAATGTGAATTGCTGGCATTTAATAGCGGAATCAGATCTGCAAGAAAAGGATTAAATAGCGTTGGGGCCAGTGCGCAACCTTGCTGAGGCCTTTTGTTGTCGGGATTTCCCTCGATAGGGTTGACCCGTCACCCAGCTTGACTTGCACCTAGGTCTTAGTGTGCAGATTAATTAACAGGTTCATTAAAGCCTGGTGAATGCCCCAGCCTGCCAGTTTCAACCAGTTTGTGACGATTTACATGATCGAAAGCTGCCCGTTAGTCGATGAAGCACAAATGTAGTGGCGTTCTTGTGATCTCGGCCTTATCAATTAACAGAGCTATTGTTGTTATATTTGTTGTGGTCCCAACAGATTTAGAGTAGCCAGTTTGATTTAGGGGGATGATTGAATTGTCTTCCGCCCCGAGTTGCAATTCATCCAGCAACGTGCCGGCAAATTATTTTGCCTCATTGTCCAAGAGGGCAACTAACCCGTAGCTCTTAGGCTGGGACTTGTCACCTGATTTGAAAATTGGTGAGATTATCGGAGTCCACCAGGATGGAGGGAGTAGGCATGTTGTTCCTGTGAGAAGTTGGCCCGATATGCAACGTTCGCTATTCTAGCGACCGCTATGTATCGTTCCAACGACCCTTATGGTGTTTGGTTGTAAGTCAACCTGTAGACCAGCTATCCTAGTAGCGTGGATACGAGCAGTCTAAGGCTAAAGACTCGAGAGGGCGCGTTAAGCCAGCTGTTTACCACACATGTACCCCTTGAACACCCAGTGAAAGGACACCACACAAGTGTTATGAAAATAAACAGTATATTTATTAAGAATCACAACAGCCCTGTACTCTTTATGAGGACAGGGTACTAAGCACAAACCAAAATCTCTTAGGAAAATACTTCAAGTGCACAATTAAAACAAGTGTCCGAGGACACGGAAAGTTTAAGGTCTCGGGCGGACCCGATAAGGCAAGTCGGAAGCGAGGGACTCAGGACCCTAGAGTAAAGAGGCTATGCAGGCACCGAAATGCCGAGTTACCTAGCCACGAGGGCTGCGGCTGCACAAGTCTTACAGGCGTCGGGGTCTTCGCTGACGAGCCAGGAGCCGGAAGAAAAGGAGTTGCTGGCCGGCGACCAGTGATGAATAGTTCGTAGAGATCCAAGCCTGCATCAGAGATCGATGACACCTGAAAGCAGAGGGGACCAAGTTCGTACTACTAGCCAGTAGTCAGAGGGTACCAGGAGGGCACCGGTTGGCCGTCACCTCGACCAGGTGAGTGGGCGACGCTAGGCTCTGCAGTCTCACGGACCAGGAGGCGTTGTCGGCGACCACGGTGGAGGTGCGAGCTGTCCCACGAAGGATGATGCTGTCGGCGTCGCTGGGCCCAGGATGGGGCAACAAGCCTTGGCAGATCTCAGGGCCACGTGGTGGGCCTAAGATGGCGTCTTGAGGGGACCAGGAGGGTCCGGGGTGCTTCTCGCAAAGATGGAAGCAAGGGCCAGTCTGGAGCAACCAGACCAGCAGAGTTGATTGTCGTATGTCGTCACAGAAGGGCACAAGCCAGCGGCTAGTGACCAGACAACGTGCTGAGCAGCGAGCAGAAGGCCCCCCGCAGATCGTGGAGATTCTGGGAGACTGCACTTCGGTGCTGGAGCGGCTCAGGGTCGGGGCTTCTCGGACCCCAGAGCACTCACCAGAGAGTTACCTCGATGGTCGTGCTGGTTAAGAAAGCGTGCAGGTTTTGATGATGGCCGGTCCCTCGAGGTCTCGTCGCTCCCACAGATCACAGCTAAGCTGATGACGTGGGTAGAGGTCAGAGGTGCCAGGGAAGCCGGTTCTCGTCGAGCTGGGCCGTCGGATTCCTTGAGGAAGGACTTACAGCAAACCGCAGAGTTCTTAGATGGTGCCCGCTGATGCAGGGTGACTACTCCTTAGTCACAAGGAAGAAATCTTGAGAAGAGTCTCGAAGTCCTTTCGTAGAAAGTATTCTTGATTCAAAGATGATCTAATTTGGAAGGGTCCCCGCTCCGGCCTTTATCCTAAAGAAAGGGGTGGGTACATGACTAGGTCCTGCCCTAAGGGTGGGACCAGGAAGGGGGGTAGTTACACCCCTCTCCCCTGCCGGACTTTCCCCAGGCCAGGGCTGTCGCCCCTGGAACTGGTTCTGACCGGCAGATGCGTAGTGAGCACCGGGGTGCCACTCCGCAGTCACCTTCTCGCAAAAGCCCTACCTACCCAGAATACACAAACCCTGTCTGGGACGGTGCGAACACCGCCCTCGACAGGAAACCCTTTGTCCGAGCGCTCCTCGCTGGAAGGACTCCCAGCAGCAGGAGGTCAGACTCGTGTCTGTGGTGGCAGCATCCATTTTGTGGAGCTGAGGCTTTAGTTAACTTTAACCGGGGTTCACAGTTACGTACATGTCGTGTCCCTCTAGAAGGGTGGAATGCTAACCTCGTCGCCAGAATTGGTGAGAGGGCAGCACCCCGATTCGTATGACACCTTACTCGACATGCCTTGATAACGCGACACCGAAGTTACCGATGTGGTACGCGTTATCATGGAACAGCCATTGGGTCTTGATTCCGCAAGCTGCAACCGGGCTCGGCTCGGGCCTGAACCTAGCTCACACGAGCCCACGCACTCTGCCTTCAGGATTGTTAAGGCCTGCCATAGGAGTGACTGATAGGAACTCGGGTGTCCATTGTATGGTTAGATATAGAACTACTATACCTAAAGCGAAGGGTGATTACACGACTTCGCCCCAGCTGTCGTGCAGCCAGTTGTGTCAAATTTAGGAGGCCAGCCAGGGGTGGCATAATACATGCTGCAGCCCCTGGCGGCCCTGGGTACACCTATGCCCTGCGTTACGGGGTCTGATAAGGTGGTCCAGTACCAATTGGTAAATGCACCTAGGGTACATGTCGTAATTTAGAAAGAGAACAGCCAGGCTGTGGGTCTGATTGGCAGGTCCACAGCCAGAGAAAGTCGTAAACCAGTGAAACAAAAGCAAAAAATCTGGGTGATCATAGGATTGCAGACCCTACTCTCCTACATGACCCCCCCCCCCAAACGTCGGAACAATAAGCTAACCTTGACCAGGTGAGTCTTCTTGTTCTAAGTGGAAATATCTGGAGAGCCCATCGGCATTGCCATGATCAGTACCAGGTCTATGTTCCACTGTAAAGTCCATCCCCTGTAGGGAAATGGACCACCTAAGCAGTTTGGGGTTTTCGCCCTTCATCTGATTTAGCCACAAGAGGGGCTTATGGTCGGTCTGAATCTTGAAGTGAGTGCCAAACAAGTATGGCCTCAGCTTCTTCAGGGCCCAAACCACAGCAAAGGCCTCCCTCTCAATAGCTGACCAATTCTTCTCTCTAGGGGTCAGCCTTCTGCTTATAAAAGCAATGGGCTGGTCTTGACCATCAAAATTCAGTTGAGAAAGAACAGCTCCCACACCCAACTCAGAAGCATCTGTTTGGACAATGAATGGTTTGGAGTAGTCCGGACTCTTGAGGATAGGCGCCGTGCACATGGCCTGCTTTAGGTCATCGAATGCTTTTTGACAGCTCGCTGTCCACTGAACCTTTTTTGGCATTTTCTTACTTGTCAGTTCATTTAATGGTGTCACAATTGAACCATAGTTCCTGACAAACTTCCTATAGTAACCAGTCATGCCCAAGAAAGCTCGAACCTGAGTCTGGGTGGTTGGAGGAGCCCAGTCCCTGATTGACTGTATCTTGCTCTCCAGTGGCTGAACCTGGCCTCCACCTACAAGGTGGCCCAGGTATACAACCTGTGTCTGCCCTATCTGGCACTTGGTGGCCTTGATAGTGAGGCCTGCTGCTTGCAGCGCCTCTAACACTTTCCGCAGGTGGACCAGGTGATCCTCCCAGGTGGAGCTAAAGACAGCGATATCGTCAAGATACGCCGCACAGAAGTCATCCAGCCCAGTAAGGACTTGATTCACCAACCGTTGGAAGGTGGCAGGTGCATTTTTCAGACCAAAGGGCATCACCACGAACTGATAATGCCCACCAGGGGTTGAAAATGCGGTTTTAGGCTTGGCGTCCTCGGCTAACCTGATTTGCCAATACCCAGCTGTCAGGTCAAACGTACTTAAGTAGTTGGCCGAAGCCAATCTATCGATAAGCTCGTCTGCCCTTGGTATTGGGTGGGCGTCAGTCTTAGTGACTGCATTGAGACCCTTGTAGTCTACGCAGAACCTCATCTCTTTCTTACCGCCCTGGGTGTGAGGTTTCGGCACTAGAACTATGGGACTAGCCCAAGGGCTATCCGAGGGTTCGATGACTCCCAGCTCCAACATTTTCTGCACTTCGCTCTTGATGCAGTCTCTAACGTGATCAGGCTGCCTGTAGATTTTACTCTTGACGGGCAAGCTGTCACCAGTGTCAACCTCATGGGTGCACCAATCGGTCTGACTGGGGGTTAGAGAAAACATATGTCTGAACGACTGAAGAACCTGTTTACAGTCGCTCTGTTGATGTTCGGAGAGGCTGCCACAAAAGACAACACCATCTACCGATCCATCGTCAGGATTCTGAGTGAGCAGGTCGGGGAGAGGGTCACTCTCCTCTTCCTGTCCCTCATCTAGGGCCATGAGCAAACTCATGTCCTTCCTGTCGACGTATGCTTTTAGCCTGTTGACATGAAGCACCCTGTGGGGGCTCCGGGGAGTTCCCAGGTCGACCAGGTAGGTGACCTCTCCCTTTTTCTCCAGGATGGTGTAGGGCCCGGACCATTTGTCCTTGAGTGCTGCTGGGGCCACTGGCTCCAACACCCACACCTTCTGTCCGGGCTGGTAAACAGTCAAGACAGCCTTTTGGTCATGCCAAGCTTTTTGGAGTTCTTGGCTGGCCTTAAGGTTTTCAGATGCCTTTTCCATGTATTCAGCCATCCGCGAGCGGAGGCCAAGCACATAGTCCACTATGTTGGCTGCAGGCTTTTTGAGAGGTCTCTCCCATCCTTCCTTCACCAAACACAGGGGTCCTCTTACAGGATGCCCGTACAAAAGTTCAAAAGGGCTGTAGCCAACCCCCTTCTGTGGGACCTCTCTGTACGCGAACAAAAGGCAGGGGATCAGGACGTCCCATCTACGCCGAAGCTTTTCCGGTAGTCCATGAATCATCCCTTTTAGGGTCCTGTTGAATCTCTCAACAAGCCCATTGCATTGTGGATGATAGGGTGTAGTGAACTTGTAGTTGACACCACATTCCTTCCACATAGCAGTTAAGTAGCTCGACATAAAGTTTGCACCTCTGTCGGAGACGACCTCCTTAGGGAAGCCCACTCTGGAGAACACTCCAACTAGGGCTCTTGCCACAACAGGTGCTGTAGTGGTCCTAAGGGGAATAGCTTCAGGATACCTGGTGGCATGATCCACTACCACCGGTATAAACTTGTGCCCTGATGCTGTTGGTGGTTCCATGGGACCGACGATGTCGATCCCCACCCGTTCAAAGGGCACCCCCACCACAGGCATTGGTATAAGGGGGGCCTTTGTCGTGCCACCTGACTTACCACTGGCTTGGCAAGTGACACAGGAGCGGCAAAACTCCTTGGTATCTTCGTTCATGTGAGGCCAGTGAAAGTGTGAGACAAGCCTGTCCCACGTTTTCGTCTGGCCTAAGTGACCTGCTAAGGGAATCTCGTGGGCCAAGGTAAGTAGGAAACCACACTGAGACAAGGGTACAACCAGCCTCCTGGTCATGCCAGGCTTGGGGTCTCTTGACTCAGTGTACAGGAGTCCATCTTCCCAGTATACCTTGTGGGTACCTGTGGCGTTCCCAGCAGCCTCAGCAACAGCTTGCTGTCTGAGGGGTTCAAGAGAAGGGCAGTCTAACTGGTCCTTCCCCAGGTCTTCCCTTGAGGGTCCCCCTGAACCCAAGAATTCAACTTGATCAAGTTCGAATTCCCTAGGCTCAGTTTCCCTCAATTCCTGTAGGTCAGCCTCCTCTGAGACTTGATCCACGACCTGGGGCAAGGGGGAAGGCGCAGCCTTAACCCTACTGCTCTTTTTCTTGGGAGGTGTCTGGTCCGGTGGTCCAGGATCCAGCACCTGTTCAGTGGGGCATTTCCTGACCTGTGACCTGGTCACAACGAACACATGTGCTGGCAAGCCTAACATTTCCATGTGAGTCCGGTGCTCCACTTCTGACTTGTGATGACTCCAAATCATTGCCCAACAAACAATCCACTGGGAGGTCTGAACTAACTACAACCTTCTTTTGGCCAGTTACCCCTCCCCAGGAGAAAGCTACAATTGCCATACTGTGATTGGTAGTGACATTGCTTGCATTGGTCACCAGGAATTCTGTACCTGGCATGATCTGTCCAGGGTCCACAAAGTTAGGCGTCACCATGGTGACGCTGGCACAAGTGTCCCTATAGGCCTGTGCCATCTTTCCATTTATGAAAGGCGTCTGTCGGTATTTGCCCAAAGTATTGGGACTTACGTCAGGGGACACGTCCACGTCCCCTGTACTGACAAGGACAGCCTGAGTGAGTGTGCCAACTAAGTTGTCACGCCCCTCAGAACCCAGGGTTAACCCTACTAAACCCTTGGGAGGCGCACTACCACTGCTGACTGTACTAGGGGGCACAGGTGCCTTAGGGGCTGCAGTGGCAGGAGTCTGCCCTCCTCCTTTCTTGGTGCACTCACTAAACCAGTGAGATTTACTTTTGCAGTACTGGCACCATCTTTTGGATTGGCCTTCTTTCTTCTTTTGGGGAGCCTGACCCCCACCCTCTTTGGGTTGTTGGGGACCTGTCGAAGACTTCTGGTCATTTTGTTCCCCCTTAGAGTCTTTACCCTTCTGGTCTGCTTTCTTCTGACCACCTTGATTCTGGCCCTGGTTCTGTTTAACTCTTGTTCGAACCCATCTGTCTGCCTTCTTTCCCAATTCTTGGGGAGAGGTCAGATCCGAGTCGACAAGATGCTGATGCAACAACTGGTTCTGACAATTGTTTAAAATTTGTTCTCTCATCATCAAATTATACAATCCTTCGTAATCAGTAACCTTACTGCCCAGCAACCAGCCCTCAAAAGCCTTAGTGGCACAATAGACAAAGTCAGACCAATCTTGAGACTGCGTTTTCTGTGTATCCCGGAACAGCACCCTGTACTGCTCAGTGGTTAGGCCAAACCCTTCAACCAGTGTACTCTTCAAGACTTGGTAATTGTTAGCGTCCTCCACCCTTGTGGTGAGGAGCTTGTCTCTTCCTTTTCCTTCAAAGGAGAGCCACAAGATAGCTGCCCACTGACTCTGGGGAACACCCTGCACAGTGCAGGCCCTCTCCAAAGCAGTTATCCATTTGTGGATGTCGTCCCCTTGTTTAAAGGGGGGCACTATCTTACCAAGGTGTTTCGTATCGAAACTCTTTTCCCTATTGCTAGGTACATTGCTGCCACCAGTGGGGACTACCCCACTTAACTGTTGCTCTCTAGCAAAGGCGAGCCTTTCTTTGGCCAGGGCAAGTTCTTCCCTTTCGATCCTCAGATTAGCCGCCCTTTCCTTAGCTTCGTACACTCTCCTCTGAGGGGACGTCATCCCTCTTTGAGAAGAGTTGTGAGAGCCATTGGTTTGAAGGGATCTGCCAGAGTCTCTCGACAGAGATCGGGCTCGTCCATTCCCAATGTTAAGCGGACCTGACAGTAGCGCTGGGGGTCCCCCAGTACCACTATCATGTTTGCTTAAGTTGGACCTGCTTAGTCTAACGACTTCTACCTGTCCCTTATCTGCCTCATCCCCAGAGGGATCCTCATCCTCATCATCCTCCACATCTTCGTTCTCAGTTGCGAGGTGGATGAGGTCAGGATCGTCTCTGGTTCCCTCGAGGGGAGGCATGTCTCCTTCTGGATTAGAAGCGCTAAGACGGGTCTCAGCTTTTCTGGCATCATAAGTCTCCAAGAGACCAATCAGAAAGGACGTTGTGGGGTTTGACCCCTGCTTGATCTTCCTGGAGTGACACACTTGTCTTAACTCCTTGAAGCTCAGCACAGTATATCTCGAAGGGATGACCTGTGGAGGGTCAACTGACACAAGGGGAGACTCAGTGTTTCCTCCTTTGTCCGACATACTGTTTCTAGTGTGGTGTAAGTGATGCACCTACCTACACTATGTGTTTATCTACTGTTCCCTTGCTAGGAGTTGCAGCCAAGGTGTGCTAAGCCTTGAGGAGCTGCAACAGCTGGTTCAGTAGAACTCAGAGTATTCTAAGCTTTAGTTATATGTACTAACAGTACTTATGTGATCTTTCAACAAGATATTCTTAGGATACGTGTGGTAAAACAACAGCAAGCTCAAATCCCAACCGCTGCTCACCAATGTGAGAAGTTGGCCCGATATGCAACGTTCGCTATTCTAGCGACCGCTATGTATCGTTCCAACGACCCTTATGGTGTTTGGTTGTAAGTCAACCTGTAGACCAGCTATCCTAGTAGCGTGGATACGAGCAGTCTAAGGCTAAAGACTCGAGAGGGCGCGTTAAGCCAGCTGTTTACCACACATGTACCCCTTGAACACCCAGTGAAAGGACACCACACAAGTGTTATGAAAATAAACAGTATATTTATTAAGAATCACAACAGCCCTGTACTCTTTATGAGGACAGGGTACTAAGCACAAACCAAAATCTCTTAGGAAAATACTTCAAGTGCACAATTAAAACAAGTGTCCGAGGACACGGAAAGTTTAAGGTCTCGGGCGGACCCGATAAGGCAAGTCGGAAGCGAGGGACTCAGGACCCTAGAGTAAAGAGGCTATGCAGGCACCGAAATGCCGAGTTACCTAGCCACGAGGGCTGCGGCTGCACAAGTCTTACAGGCGTCGGGGTTTTCGCTGACGAGCCAGGAGCCGGAAGAAAAGGAGTTGCTGGCCGGCGACCAGTGATGAATAGTTCGTAGAGATCCAAGCCTGGATCAGAGATCGTTGACACCTGAAAGCAGAGGGGACCAAGTTCGTACTACTAGCCAGTAGTCAGAGGGTACCAGGAAGGCACCGGTTGGCCGTCACCTCGACTAGGTGAGTGGGCGACGCTAGGCTCTGCAGTCTCACGGACCAGGAGGCGTTGTCGGCGACCACGGTGGAGGTGCGAGCTGTCCCACGAAGGATGATGCTGCCGGCGTCGCTGGGCCCAGGATGGGGCAACAAGCCTTGGCAGATCTCAGGGCCACGTGGTGGGCCTAAGATGGCGTCTTGAGGGGACCAGGAGGGTCCGGGGTGCTTCTCGCAAAGATGGAAGCAAGGGCCAGTCTGGAGCAACCAGACCAGCAGAGTTGATTGTCGTATGTCGTCACAGAAGGGCACAAGCCAGCAGCTAGTGACCAGACAACGTGCTGAGCAGCGAGCAGAAGGCCCCCCGCAGATCGTGGAGATTCTGGGAGACTGCACTTCGGTGCTGGAGTGGCTCAGGGTCGGGGCTTCTCGGACCCCAGAGCACTCACCAAAGAGTTACCTCGATGGACGTGCTGGTTAAGAAAGCGTGCAGGTTTTGATGATGGCCGGTCCCTCGAGGTCTCGTCGCACCCACAGATCACAGCTAAGCTGATGACGTGGGTAGAGGTCAGAGGTGCCAGGGAAGCCGGTTCTCGTCGAGCTGGGCCGTCGGATTCCTTGAGGAAGGACTTACAGCAAACCGCAGAGTTCTTAGATGGTGCCCGCTGATGCAGGGTGACTACTCCTTAGTCACAAGGGAGAAATCTTGAGAAGAGTCTCGAAGTCCTTTCGTAGAAAGTATTCTTGATTCAAAGATGATCTAATTTGGAAAGGTCCCCGCTCCGGCCTTTATCCTAAAGAAAGGGGTGGGTACATGACTAGGTCCTGCCCTAAGGGTGGGACCAGGAAGGGGGGTAGTTACACCCCTCTCCCCTGCCGGACTTTCCCCAGGCCAGGGCTGTCGCCCCTGGAACTGGTTCTGACCGGCAGATGCGTAGTGAGCACCGGGGTGCCACTCCGCAGTCACCTTCTCGCAAAAGCCCTACCTACCCAGAATACACAAACCCTGTCTGGGACGGTGCGAACACCGCCCTCGACAGGAAACCCTTTGTCCGAGCGCTCCTCGCTGGAAGGACTCCCAGCAGCAGGAGGTCAGACTCGTGTCTGTGGTGGCAGCATCCATTTTGTGGAGCTGAGGCTTTAGTTAACTTTAACCGGGGTTCACAGTTACGTACATGTCGTGTCCCTCTAGAAGGGTGGAATGCTAACCTCGTCGCCAGAATTGGTGAGAGGGCAGCACCCCGATTCGTATGACACCTTACTCGACATGCCTTGATAACGCGACACCGAAGTTACCGATGTGGTACGCGTTATCATGGAACAGCCATTGGGTCTTGATTCCGCAAGCTGCAACCGGGCTCGGCTCGGGCCTGAACCTAGCTCACACGAGCCCACGCACTCTGCCTTCAGGATTGTTAAGGCCTGCCATAGGAGTGACTGATAGGAACTCGGGTGTCCATTGTATGGTTAGATATAGAACTACTATACCTAAAGCGAAGGGTGATTACACGACTTCGCCCCAGCTGTCGTGCAGCCAGTTGTGTCAAATTTAGGAGGCCAGCCAGGGGTGGCATAATACATGCTGCAGCCCCTGGCGGCCCTGGGTACACCTATGCCCTGCGTTACGGGGTCTGATAAGGTGGTCCAGTACCAATTGGTAAATGCACCTAGGGTACATGTCGTAATTTAGAAAGAGAACAGCCAGGCTGTGGGTCTGATTGGCAGGCCCACAGCCAGAGAAAGTCGTAAACCAGTGAAACAAAAGCAAAAAATCTGGGTGATCATAGGATTGCAGACCCTACTCTCCTACAGTTCCTATTTCCCTAAATAGAGGACTAAGTGCCTTCGCCCTAAATTCTGTGTATTGTTTGTAGAGCACGGTGGAATGCCATTGGGCCCCGTGCCCCTTCTTGCCTTCCCTTCTTGATGTATTAGTTAATTGATTTTATGTAATCGTTTAGGGAGTGAGTCCCGGCGATTCTCCTTCATGCCATTCCTCTGAAGTTGCTTATATGGTATTGTATGTTTGAATTTTGTGTATTGAATTAAACCATATCTGTTTGCATAAATGTATTTTACATTTTGTTAATACGTTGATAAACACAGTATGTTTCAATATTTTGGATTAATTTTATTTTATCATGAATTTAGAAGAATAAAAATTGAAGATTTTAAAATAAATGTTTAGTGCACTAAGTCTATACATATGTCAGTGAGCCTGCTGTAGGCCTTTCCATGACCAGTTAATTGCCTAGGTTTTTTTTGCTTCGATTTGTGCCACTTTTGTCCATATTAAAAATTCTGATCAGTCAATAATTCGCTAGTGGCAAAGAACCAGAGTCTAGCATAGATGAGAGCAGAGGTACTGCTCACGGCTTAAAGGAATGCACTTTTTTCTGTGGACATCAAAGGTCCTAATGATTTTGATCCATTATATTCCAAAAATAACGATTCATATGCTTTTGTGTTTTATACCATTCTTTTTCTTTACTTCATAATAATTGTTTCTCATTATTTTCAAGTATTGACAATTTTTCATTCTTTAACGCATTTCACATTTAACCCAATGCATTTCGGGTGCAAATGAACCCTTCGTCTGGGGTTTCTAAAGGAAAGAACAAAGAGCAATTTTGAGCCCAGAGCTATGTTTGCATTCACATATCACATTAACATTCTGTCATGGAATACAAAAAGTAAACGTTTTCACTTGTGTTTTTAACCTTATCATGATAAATTAAACATTATTAACCAAGAGTGCTATCTGAATATTGCACACGATGTTTTAAGTGCCATCAAAACCTAAGCGCAACAAGAAAATAAATGCTAATGTTACATATCGTGGTTCGTTATTCGGAGCGACAAGCGTTCCGTGTCAGTTACTCACAGAAATGCAGTGTATCAACCTCATGCGTCCTCTCCTCCAATGGCAATCAAGTTACAATCGCGCACTGTGCTATGGTCAGTTTTAACTCTTCCGGTTGGTTAGTGAGATGGTCACGTGATCGCAACAAGTTCAAAAACCGGGTATAATACACTAAAGCGACGTGATGTCTATGACATTCATAACCGGGTTTTCTTAAAAATTAGTGTATGTATTGCTCTTACTGTATGGACAATCTTATACTATATCAGAATACCATCTCCACGAGTAAAAATGATACAATCATTAAATAATACGTAAATTATATCTAAATAGTCTGCATAAGGTTCACTAACCAGGAATCATATTGTGATGGAAAAATAGGTGGAGAAACATCTAGATGTTTTTAATTTACGCGTAAACCATAGTAATGTGTCGGCCATCTTAAGGTGGGATACGTTCGAGGCGCTTGATACAAATTCCTATAATTATAACTACGTAGATGCATAGTTCTAACCGGCTACTTGTAACATTTGCATTGTAAACCAGGTTATATGTTAAACATATGGTATGAACATAAACGAATAAAGTAAACAGAGGTTATTGCAGAACATTACAAATTCATGTCTCATCAATCATAAAAAGCATGTCAGTTCCAATCTGTCATTGAGCCCATCCGGCTGCAGGCTCCCCATTTTTCTTATCCAGAAATATTCCGATCTTAATCTCATTTTGTGTGTGCCCAGGCCTGGCCGTGTTTCCACCACTTCCAATATGGTGAACCTTAGTTAGGAGATGTTATGTCCTGTTTCTGTCCAATGTGCTGCCACTGTGGATTTCATATTTTTTTGCCTTATATTGCTTTTGTGTTCTGTTATTCTTACCTTAACTTTGCGTTCAGTTTGTCCTACGTATAACTTACCACAAGGGCATTTAATGCCATCAATCACTCCTTTTGTGTCACAGGTGCTGGAATGTTTTAGTTGAATTGTTTGTCCAGTTCTGGGATGTGTGAAGGATGGTCCTATTATTACATTGTTACAATGTGTACAATTCTCACATTTACGCATTCCTTTATGAGTTGTCTTGTTGGGTTCTTTTTCTTCTTGTTTTAACAATTCTTTTAAATTCTTTGGTCTGTTGTAGGCAAACGTTATCCGATCTGCAAAAAGAGGTTTTAGATCAGGTTCTTGAGTTATAATGGCCCAATGTTTCCTCATGATGTTGGTTATTTGTGAAGCCTGCTTTGAATATTTTAGAACACACACTGTGAGTTTCTGATCAGTTTTATCTTTTTTAGTTAGTAGAGACTCTCGTGTCATGGCCATGACTTTAGTTTTAGATTCCTGTAATAGTTTTTTTGGGTATCCTCTTGACTCATATTTCATGATCTGCTTGCGCTTTTTTGCATACAAAGAGGAAAGTGTCCCCTGTGGAGCCCTTCCCGTTTGCGACTGGCTTACCACTTACTTGAAGTAGGAGGTTGTTTTGCAACCGCATATGCGGTCGCAAAACAATCATACATACCAGTGTACAGGAAAAATGAAAGGTGCACTCGTTGCGGAGTCAGGCCAACTTTGTCCCAAAATACTTCTTTATTTAGTTAATCTTAAAACGGGCACACAGCCAAAGCGTTTTGTTCCCAATTGCCAGAGGGAACTTCGTCTGGGCTCTTGAATGTCCAACGGAGTAATCAATATAAATTGTCTGGTAGGTAAGTGTGAACCTCCAAAGACTCAATCAACCTCGAATGAGAAATGGACATGTGTTGCAGGGTCTCTCACCCAAGAAATAGAGGGTTCCAAATATCCAGAATTAATTTAAAATACACAAAGGTCCAAGGAACCACTTGAACTTCAAGGGACTTATTAATTAAAGGTTCCTGATGTGCGGCCTGTACAACATAGAATCTTACGTAATGGCAATATACAGTGCTTTAAGTGGGCCGGGTCTCACCTGTTCTGACCACCAGCAGTTTTTTTTAAGGGGGCCTTGAAACGGGTCTCTATCGGGCTCTGTTTTGTGCCCTGGCACAGACAGTCCATTTTTTTCCGTACTACAGTGACAGCAGGCACACAAATGTGTGCTGCTCACACTGCTCACTTCTCACTAGTGGAGAGGTTACGTCATGACATAATGCCAGGTGAGCGTTGTAGGGGAAGGGAAATCCTTTAAAGAGTTATTTTCTCTATATATTTCCGTTCTCTTTTTGAAGCTCAGGAGCAGCAACATTGTTGTGGTGTCACCAGGGCTTTAAGTGGAAGCTTTTCAATATTATATACCAGAAGCCATAGTTGCTGCTTATTTATCTTATGCAACTAACAACCATTGACAAAGCCAATAGTTCTGCCTTTTTTTTTAGGTATGATGTTACTTGTATCATGTCTTTTTTTTATTTTATTTTTTTGTCCTCATACATGCCACCAGAAAATTAATTTCTGTAGATGGGATCTTTCTGTGCCTTCCACACAAATAAAATTGGTTTCCGCCCCTGGATATGTGTGCGGCCTACAGAGTTCACCCAGAGGTAGGCTGTCTCCTTGTCCAACTCCCATTTACCTTGATGGACCCAAACAAATACCACGGAGGACTGGACCACAAACCTCTGGCATAATCATTGGACCCTTGCTATTTCCTCAACCAGGCTTCGAGTACTGACCAGATTTTGTTGGCACTTACTCCGCCTCAGGCCATATCTGACTTACTGACCAACATAATATTTTTTAAACATTCAGCAAATTTAGGTGGAGATACCGGCTTCCATTCTCTACAGATTTCCCTTCTAGCGATAACTATCACGTAGAACAGAAATTGAGAAGCTGCATCATTCATAAGATAGCCCGGAGGTAAGCCGAAGAAGACCAGTCTGGGGCAACAGGTGATCGGTGATGACAAAACCTCCTCCAAGAAACCACAAACTTCCGCCCAGTATCTAATAATCTCCGGACAATCCATAAACATGTGTAGGTCATCAGCGGCTGGGTGTTTACATCTAGGACAATAATAGTTATTAGCTGCTACCCTAGATAATTTGGCTGGTGTCCAATATACCCTCTAGGCTGTAAACAAATGATTCCTTCTGAGATTTGCCGGCTTGATTATTTTCTGGGACATAATAAAAGCATAAAATCATCAGTACAAATTCTCTGAAGCTCGTCAACATTCTTGGTTAAAACAGTACCCCAAAGATTTTCAAGTTCAGAGATAAAGCTTTCCTTCTCACCAGCAAGTGTCCTGTACCAGAAAGAGACCTCCCTCTTCCAGACTCCCCCTCTGCAGATGGAGTCTGGAATCAGGGTGCCATCTCCGGTGCCCCAAACTTGTCTTGCCCACCACACAGACAACTGATAGAACTTAAATCTGGTAAGGGAACCGTTGGTTAAGTTCACAAAGGACTCCCAGTCCATCAACCTAGTATTTACACATAAGTCGCCCAAAGTATTTAGCCCAGCTACTTTAAGTGGCTGCGACGGTTGGTCTAGAAGGCATTCCAGTGTGCCAATTGGGGCCTGTAGGTTGTAATAAGGTATCCCCAATACTCTCCGGACATATCCCCAGTTCTTAAGCGCAGCCTGTAAGATCTTAAGGCGAACTTTTTTCTAAAACTTTTGGTCGCCGAATTTAAAAAGAAAATGTTTTACACCCTGTGGTTGGTTGGGAAGCAATGCCTGAAAAAGACGGCCCTGTGAAGAGGAGTCCAATTTATTAGCCAGTATCCTGAAATTCTTAAAGTAAAAAGCATGACAATATAAAAACAAGTCAGGTAAAGCCAGACCGCCCACCTTCAAACCTCTCCTCAATTTCTTCCAGGCAATCCTGGGCGATTTTGCGACCCAAATGAACGAGCCGATCTTCCCTTGGAGACAAGCAATATCCTTAGAATCAAATAAAAGCGGGATAGAATTAAAAAGAAAGGCAGACTTCCCCATCTTAGCAGAAGCTTACACACCTTCGCAATTATCTGCCAACTAATTTTTGAAATATCTCTCAGTTTTTGGGTGAGATATATTGCCAGATACCTGATTTTTTGTTTAGCCCCCTGTACGGGAATTAGATTGTTCCAACCCATTATATCCGTTTTCTCCTTATTGATCTTATAGCCGGAATACCATTCCAAATTCCTCCGTCATGTCAAATAGCCGGGGAATTGCAACAGCATAGTTAGAAGTATATAAAAGGAGGTCATCCGCATACAGCGCTGTTTTAAGTTCCAACCCTCCAAGTTTAAAGGGAGAAATAAGACTATCGGCTCTAAGGGAACAAACAAAGGGCTCAATATAATCATCAAACAAAAGGGGGGACAGAGGACAACCCTGCCTGGTACCTCTAGGAATGTTGAACCATTCTGATAGGCCTCCATTCGCTAAATCTTTTGCTCGAGGATTCTTATATAGAGATTTGACTCCTTCGATAAAAAGCGAAGGGAAACCGAACCTAGTCATGGTGGTCCAAAGGTACGCCCAATTAACCTGGTCCAACGCTTTAGCTGTGTCGATTGCTATGATGGTAAGTGGCAACCCTCTCTCCTCGGCATAATCGATAGCCCCAATCACATGGAACGTTAATTCATTAAGTTGCCTCCCAGGAATAAACCCTCTCTGGTCTGGGTGTATAATAGTTTTAATAATTCTAGCTAGTCTAAAAGCCAGTATCCCGGAAAAAATCTTCAGATCGGAATTTAATAATGAAATAGGTATATAAGACTCAATTCTTTGTGGGTCCTTATTTTTATTAGCTGTCCCCAGATAGAAAAATCCTATTAAAGAGAGACTTCAACACCGAGATAACTGTATCAAGATTATCGGAATATAATTCTACTGGCAGCCCATCCGGGCCAGCGGCTTTACCCCGGCTCATTTTCTTTAACTGCTGCCGTATCTCGCCTTCCGTAATTTCTCTCATGGCTAACAAGGCATTAATCTCCTCTGCTCCAAGACTGGAGTCCTCTTGGTATAACCCCTTCATAAACCCCCTGGCCTCCTCCCTGATCAGATCATCCTCTGATATCAATAATCCGGATTCACTCTGAATTAAAGTCTTAATATTATTTCTAATCCTATTGGTCCTAGACTTCCAGGCCAGGAGGGCACCACATTTTTCGCCATATTCAAAATTCTTTAGTTTGCTGGTCTCCCATCTTTCCTTAATAAGCTTATCACTGCTGGCTTTAAATACAAATTGTAATTCCAACAGCTCTTTCTCCAATTTTGGGATACTCTCCCTGGCTGTCAGAGCAGCCCGCTGCAGTTCTAATTCTTTCTCCTTTATAAGCTTAAGGTCTTCAGCATCTTTTTTTTAACAGCTTTTTATTATTATTATTATTATTATGTTTCTTATATAGCGCCTGAATCGACCCCCGAAGGGGTATCTCCGCGCTTGCCTTGGGAACCCGTCCTGGCTTTTCCCTGTGAGATAGCCCCTACAGGGCACCCCCAAGGTGAAAGATAGGCATCCCGCCGCGGGGGGCCGTTGTGGAGATTAAGCAAGCTTAATGCCCAGAGTTGCAGAGTGTGAACCCATGATTAGGTCAGGCACCGAAGCGAGAATTATCGAGTCCCTGGACATTTGAGCTCAAGACCCTGCCGCGTCGGGAATTGAACTCTGGTCCCGGGTCTGACCTCAGCTTCAGGGTCTGCCTGCTCTAACCAGTGAGCCACACTTCTCCTCACACACACTTTCCTCCTATATATTGTTTGAGAGGTCAATAACCCCCTTACGTAATCCTTAAAAGACTCCCAAACTACTTGCTCGGTGGAGGAGCCTATATTAAAATCGAAAAAATCAGATATTCTCTCCTTTAAGTTCAATCTTACACATTCATCTAGTAAGAGTGTTCTCTCCTGGGTCCACCTACGCTCTATCGACTTAGACTTAAAACTAATTACCAGTTCCACCACCGAGTGATCCGAGATACCTATTCGGATATGGGAAACTGATACAATATCCGAAAGCAAAATCTGATCGGCCAAAAAATAATCAATTCTAGAGTACTGCTTATATTTTTTGCTGTAAAACGAGTATCCTCTCTTGTCGCCATATTTATTACTTGTATCATAAGTCTGGATGCAATGACAGAACAGCAAAATACAAGTGGGGGTGGCACACTATGCTAAGCACAGATTTTTAGTTTATGGGTTTTTTAAACCACGCTCTTAATTACATTGACCACGCCCCTTTGAGAGACCCCCCCCCCCAGTTTTTTCATCCCACTTTAAGCCCTGCCATTACCATTTTCTGAAAGTGGAGTGATGTGTACTTTATAGATGCAAACTCCACAGCAACAACCAGCTCAGTCAGTGTGTATGTGTCTGGCACTTGGCGTTATCAAAGCTTGTAGGTATTAAGACATAAGTGACATGTTAGTGAGGCTTCCTGTGCTTCCTGCTTCTTCTCACATTCCTCACAGTCCTGGGGGCTGGAGACATCACATTGACGTCAGCAAGGGTACCTTTCCACAAGCCAGCCCTCTCCGCCAGTGTTAGAGGTCAGAGGTCACACACATCTTTCTCATATTTTGCCCCCTCTGATATTAGGACCTGCTCTTCCTCCTGAATGACCCTACACTTCCTCTTCCTATGACACCCCTGAGTCCTCCAAGCTCCTGTCTTGTATCTTGCCCTCTTCTCTCCCTGGTTTCCCAAATTCACGGAGAATTAGGGATGTTTTGCTCTGCTTTGCATCATTTTTTAAATGTTTACAAGGGCCCTGGCATTTTGGGTCTTCTTGAGGCTGCATTGTGTCTCTTATTTGCATTGCAGCCTCATGGCACTTCTTTCTGTGGTAAATATGGTGCAGCGTATGAACGAATCCACGTGACGCAGCAGCAGTATGGAGATATGATTAGGGCTGGGCAGTGAACTCCGCTCTGTTCGTGGAGTTTGCTGAGTTTTCTGCATCCGCGCTCCATGGAGCATGCGGAGTTCTGAAAAACTCCACTCCTTATAGCGTACCAGAGTTCTTTTCTCGCTCGCCAGTGTCAAGTTGGTGGGCGCGAGGAAGGAAAATCCACTTCGCAGAAAGATTTCTCAACGCATGCCATCAGACGGTAGTGGATGGTCATGACCGCGTGCGTTGAGAAACCTTCCATTCGCGTTGTTCAGGTAGAAAATCTATTGAGCGACAAGCAAAGAAGCAGCGCCCTCTTGTGCTGCGCATTGTGCGTTTGCGCAGATTTTACAGTGCAGGACAAACACCCGGCGCTGAAAATCAACTCAAACAGCATGACCAAAGGCACTCCTCCGCATGCAGAACTCCGCGTAGCACGGCAGAATTTGTGGTCACTTTGCCTAGTTCCTCTATGCGGAACTCCGCAAACTCTGCCCAGGTCTAATTTTGATGCAATCCCGCACAGTGGGTTTATAGCACATCTGGGCCGTGTAGGGAGCTGAGCAGTGTCCGTCCAGCTCTGCACGGCCACTAGTAACTAAGAAGAATCTTTTACTTTCTGTACCCGGGAGCCAGTTGTCCCCTCAGGGCTCCCGTAGAGTTACTAGTTTGGACTGATTTTAGCTTATCAAACGATAGAAAATATATGTATAACATGCAAATGGCTGACCCTGTCTAATGATGTTTTTACCCCTGTTCTTTAGCTCCAGTTCATACCCAATGATTTGTTTTTGTCTGTCACAGGCGTTTTATCCGGATTTTTAAGTTACATAATAACATATGTTGTTTTAACATCAGTGAAGCTATTATAAAGTATGTTTTAAAACAAATATCAATGCGATAAACTATTCCTACTGCTCTGCTCAGAGGTTCCCCCTTGCGGGTCATCAGCATCATGCCCAGTGTATGGCTCCTGATTTGGGGGAGCGGGGTGTTAACAAAGTGCCTTTGGTATTTCACTTTGTTAACCCGCTTTGACTGCCTGAAACAAGAGTGCCGCTGCCCGCGTCCCACGCAGAGGGACATTGGCAGGGCAGCTCTCTTAGTGGCCACTAGTCGGAGCCCCCCCATTCTCCTGTGGGGCAAGGAAGGGAGGCGTGGCAAGCATCACCTGCACCTCCCCATGGCCACCATGATGTGGGGCCAGGGGAGGGCTTACCTGGGAGGGGGCGTGCCGGGTACTTAAGCTCCGGCCGCCCCTGGATCGCCCTCTGTTCCTGCTGTTCGTCCGCTGAGCGCTGAACCCACCCTATCCTCTTACCCAGAGGCTGGACAGGCAGCGCGAATATTTGGAACGTTTTAATGTTTTTTCTTGTGTTGCAGGCGGAGTTACAGGGCAATCTGGAGGCAGACGGGTACAGTAAGGGTACCTCTGCGGCAGACGGGGACAGTAAGGGTACCTCTGCCTGGCACAATAAGGGTGCCTGAGCCAAAGACCTGGAGCCGCAGGAGGTTCCGGGAAACCACGACGGCGCCCCGTTAGTCCTTCGGGCGGTTGGGGGGCCTGAACCAACCGGGGTTGTGCCATACCGCTCCACCCTGAAAGGGGCGGGAGTATAAAGATAAGGATCTATAAGGTGCTGCACAGTCCGGGCTTCGACCCACCGTGCTGGCTGGCTCTTTAGGCGGGCGGGGCAGCGAGGGGCTGCCTGCCCTGGATCGCCCGTAAGATAAGATAACCCACTAACATCATATTCTTGTTGTATAAGAATAAACCTGCAGCAGTTCTTTACCCATAAACCATGTGCCCATTGTAATAATTATGGGTAGAATGTTGGCGGGGAGCGGATGACGGTGTGGGCACTATGTAACAAGGGCTCTGAGGACGGGTGGGTCTGTGGCCAGCAGGGCTGCTCTCAGGGGTGACAGCTGATCATTCTGAAGCACAGATCCCTCTGCACTCAGTGTGAGTGATGTGCACAACAATGTCACCTGTGGTTCATCGGTTTCTTTCCCCACTCACTCCTCGAGTGATAACAAAGGCTTGGACTATCGCGACGTCATCCTCTGTCACTTCGAGACGCAACGAGCACCGGCAGACGCTGTGGGAAGCAGACAGTCACTCTGACTAATTATACCCAATAAAATACCCCGAGGCCCTGGTGGGAGTGAAAAGCGAATGCACTGAATGCACAAGTGAAAGGGATGCTTGTTAGAGGTGGGTTTGATGCTGAAATATGTTTCAAGGAAAGGGTAATGGTGCCACTGCTGAAGGCACATAAAACAGGCTCGTTATCGCCCCGGAGACGTCCTCAAGGACATATTAATGATTTGTCGTTGTAGGATTACAGTGGGATTTACCTAAATTAAATGTCTGCAGAAAGCACTTGCCAATTACCCCAAAACAGCAGATTCAGCCTTTTTGTGCACCGGTCAGTGAATTTCCAGAGGATTCCTGACGTGCTTTGTGTGTGAAAGGCTTTGATTTAGTATTAGTCGGCGGATTCACAAAGCCAAATATACACTTTTGTCTACGTTTGTTATTTTTGTGCCATTTACTCACTGCAAGTTAATAATAGTAGGTTTAGGAGTGTGTGGACTCGGCAGTCGGGGCGGGCCTACCTTTGCGTGGCGTTCTCCGCCACGACTGGGAGCCGCACCCTTAATATTTACCCGCAGTTTGTGAAAGTCAAAAAATAGAAAACTTACACAAAAATGCATGTTTTTGTTTACCTTTGTGAATCAGAGCCAGTGTTTCCACCACAGTGTGAGAGGAGGGGGCAGATACGGCCTGAAGTATATATTACAGACTGAGGCCTAAAAGCATGGGTGCGAATCACTTCCTCCCAACTTGATCAAACTGTGTATTCTTGTGCAACTTACATTTTCAGCCTAGGCTCCCATTTGGCAATCTGCTGATCTTGTCAGTGGGCTGCACCCTTCTTTGCACAGCTCCGCCTGGTAGCTGCTGCTGCCCCCTGTAGTGGCTGCTGACCGTCTGACCCTATGGTCAGAGGTTCGAGGCCGTCCGCCCCCAGGCTCCTGCCGGAGCCTCATCCCTGGTGGTCTAGTGGTAGAGCGTCTCTAATCTGCTCCTGGGCTGCTCTATGTGTCTCTTTTCTACTTTTTAGGTTTCGCCTGTCGTCCACTGCGCAGCAGCGTTCGCGCAGGCGAAATCTTATGTTAGAACAGTTGTTGGCTTTGTCCCGCCTCTCTCTTCCATTGGCTAGCTCCATAAATGGAGGCTAGCCATTGGAAGAGAGCGGCGTCCGTCATTGTCCGAGGTGATTCGTGGGCGTTCCGGCGATTTTTTCCCTCTCCGCCCCTTTGTGAACGTCATTGCTGCGGTGGGCGGTTGCTTTTTTTTTTCAGCAAAGTTGTGTTTTCTGTCATTCCACCGAAGATGGCGGCCGGGCAGTAGCTTACATGCAAAGCTCCGTCTTGAAACTTTCGAGTTCGTATATGTAATGTACCTTTTGCACCTCGTGTATTTTGTTTGCTCACAATTGTCACTTTTGCCTCATGTAACTTAATATCTGCTTTTGTATTTTGTTCACTCGGTAATCACAGTGACTCGTGATTTCTGAGGCTCTCGTTCTGTGGGGCTTCCACTCATTGAGGCCCAGATCCCGCCTCGGCCATGGGAGCCTCACTTCTCCGGGACACGGCTCCGGTCTCCCTTGCTGTATCTCCCGCTTTTATTGGTCTTTTTGGCGATCACATTGGCCTCCGCAGTATCAGGGCACAGAGGTAAGCATAGAGTGACTGGGGATGGGCAGGAGGCATAGAGGCGTTATGGGCTGCATGGCAATGTTCTGTACCATTACCTCACCGGGACCGGTGCAGTGTAAGGAGTGGTTCGGGCAGGGCCTGTCTCTCCCCGCTGCACCCTCTCGTCTCAGCATCACGCCGTGTCTTTCCTTCATGCTGACGCCCTTGTCGTCCAAGAGAAACCTTTGAAGACGCACGTGTTCTCGGCCGTCAGGGGAATTATCTCCAAGAAGTGACAGCGCCTTCCTGGCTGGCTTCGGCGGTTCCTGGGCGAGCAGAGTACGAGAAGGTAAGAGAGAGGAACCAACAAGCATTGGTAAAGCGCGAGGGGTGTGTGTAGAGATGGCTAGTCTTCACTCGGGCCCAGCAGTGTGATGGGGGAGGTTGTGTTTATATGTGTGGGATGCCTGACTCCGTGCGCGCGCTCTGGTGAGTGTCTGTTTTATTTCTGCTTAAGCGCTGTAATTTGGCACCGGATGTTTCAGCAGAGAGCTCTCTGCCACTCTGTGTCTCAGGGCGCCAGTGTTGCATATCGAGATTTCCTGAATTCAGCAAGTTATGCAGTTCTACAGAGGGGTTAACATATTCACATAACTACGCATTTAAGCGCTTTACAAAGTAAATCAAGCGCTGCCATATGGACCTATCTTTTCTTGGACTCCGGATATTCTTAAATCGCCCCTGTGCACTATTCGGTGGCTGGTCGAGGCTCTCGGGTGAAGTTATGCTGACGCTTCAGGAAGCTATATACCAAACATGCAGCGTTGTTTTAGCCACGGAGTGTTAAGGGTAACAGCCCTTAACTTTAGGTAGAATGGACTACCCAAAGAGGCACAGACAGGGTGGACACATTGGTCCATTTGGTTTGGACTCCGCATTCTCAGCCCTTACAAGTAATTTGACAACCTCAGTCTTGTGGGAGTTGAGCTCATCATAGTCTAAGTCTATTAGATTTCAACACCTGATCACTTGTTTCCGGAAAAGCCAAGACCTAAAAACATGTATTTTGGTGACATGAGCAGAGATGGCGACTTTGTGTTTGGTAAGCAACATTTCCTCTCTGTTCCTTTATTAGCTCCTATTATCACTCGTTGAGATGGGCCCATTTCTCGAGACCGGTGCCCTGTTGCCACCTTAAAGTGACCAAAATGCTAATTGCTCAGCTAAATTCTCGATTTTCATAGCACACAAAATATGTGAAGGTTAAAAAAAGTCACACAAGATATAGGCAGCAAGATACAGGCCGACCACATTGCGTTATGCAGGCGTAATTGCTCGTACACTATGGCAGTCTCTGGGTGGGTGTGGCTCTGGGTGTGTGTGTGGCTCTGTGTGTGTGTGTGTGTGTGTGGCTCTGGGTGTGTGTGTGTGGCTCTGGGTGTGTGTGTGTGTGTGTGGCTCTGGGTGTTTGTGTGTGTGTGTGGCTATGGGTGTGTGTGTGTGTGTGTGTGGCTCTGGGTGGGTGTGTGTGTGTGTGGCTCTGGGTGTGTGTGTGTGTGGCTCTGAGTGTGTGTGTCTGGCTCTGGGCATGTGTGGCTGGCTCCGGGTGTGTGTGTATGGCTCTGGGTGTGTGTGTGTGGTAGTAATTGCTGTCTGCTGAGCTCGTCCGTAGGGTACAATAGGTCTCACATTTGCGGGAGATTAAGCTAATGGCAATGTAAATGACAATGCCATTTATTTATCTGTTTTCAAAACCAACACATAAATACACATTTTGTCAATAGCTCTAACTTTTCCAAAGGCGAAACCATTGCATTGTAAATGCTTGTTACTTATTCTTTTCTGACCTGTCACCTCTTTACCTTTTTTTGCACTTTTTTCCTTTTCTTTCCCTTTTTCATTTTTGCAAATTTTTTGCTGCTTCTGCCCCTGCGATCTGCCAGGGCCTGCCCCCATCCAGTGCCATGTTCCCACTCCCCACGCTTCCCGCCTCCCAGCTCTCCAGCCCCCACACACTACTTAATGGCGGCCCCTGCACGGCCGTGAGGTGGGTGCAAGCAGCAGGTACACCAAAGGAAAGCACCTGCTCACCCGTTCGCGCCCAGTGCCACGGACTCTGGCTCTCAAACCATCCTACGCAACGAGGCCAGCACCCTCCACACCCTCAACATCGGACTCCACTCTGCCTGCAGCCGGACATTGCCAAAGGGCATCCAAGGCCTGTTTTCCTGCCCGAACTGGAGCTGCACATTTGCCTGCCACTGCACACCATCCTGGCCCACCACACGACCGACTAACTCAGGACCTGGCCGCTTCAAATGCATCCTGCTCAACACTTGCTCCCTCCATAAACATGCCACGGAGATCTGTGACAGGCTCGATTGTGATGACCCAAACATCGCATTCCTTATGGAAACTTGGATATCCCAGGACATCGCAACCGCCATCAATAACAGCTACTAGATCATCCACCAGGACTGTGCCAACAAACCGGGGGAGGCATTGCCTTTGTACACAGAAGCACCCTCTGCCTCACCAACCATGAGGACGACCACTCGGCCAACATGAAGCACCTCCACTTCCAGATCCAGACCAACCTGAACACCACCCTCCATGGCACCCTTATCTACAGAACCCCCAGACCCCACCCACCCGTCAGTGATTCCATCATCAACTTCATGACACCCCACGCTCTAGCCTCCACAGACTAATCCACTTTGGTGACCTCAACTTTCACCTGGACAACCTCAATGACAAAACACCTCATTCCTGCTAGAGTCCCTCACCACCGTCAGACTCAAGCAACTGGTCACCTCCCCAACACACTCAGCAGCATACACGCTCGACCCCATCTTCTTGACCAGCGACAACATAATCTTCAGCCGCATCACCAAACTCCAGTGGATCGACCATCACTGCGTCTACTTCGCCTTAACCAAACCCACTGTACACCACCATGCCCACCGCTACCCTCGCAGAAGCTGGAACAAGGTCACAGAAGAACAGCTCACAACCTAACCTTCACCGACATCCACAGATGCCAAAACCGCAGCAAGCAACTTCCACCAATGGATCTCTGACTGTGCCGACACTCTTGCTCCATCGAAGAAAGCTCTAAGCATCAACACTTCAAGAAATCCAGCTGGTTCTCTCCCATCCTTCCTCAGTCCAGGCGCACCTCTAGATGGCTTGAGAAGAGATGGGGCAGCAGCAAGACCCCAGAAGACCACTCAGCCTTCAAAACCGCTGTCACCACACACCACCGCCTCATCAGAACAACAAAGAAAGCGGCCCTACAAGAAAGGATCAACGCCAAGGCACTCAACAGCAAGGAACTCTTCACCATGGTCAAATTTGCCAGACCCAGCACAGACATAGAAAACATCCCCCCTCCCAAGACCTCTGCAACAACCTCAGCACAGTTTCGAGCACCTCAATACCCCAAGACTCGCCTGCCCCCCACCCCACTCACAACCACCACACCCTACGATGCCAGAATCCAACAGACCCTGCTCAGCTAGACCCCCATCACCGTGGATGACACTCTAAAGATCATGAAGAGCATCCACAACAAGCTTATTGTCCAAACAGCCATGTTTTAAGTTCTTTCCTAAAGGCAAGGAGGCTATCAATCTTCCGCAGAGACAAAGGCAATTGGTTCCAGAGTTGGGGTGCCAGACGTTTGAACGAGCGCCCCCAAATGCGAGCTCGCCTAATTGTCGGAACCGTAGCCAGAGCTAACGATGCAGAACGTAAAGATCTAGAAGGAAGGTAGAAGCCTATTCTTTTCCTAAGATAGCGGGCGCCTGTACCATGAAGAGCTTTAAAAGCCATGGTTAGTGTCTTAAAGGAAATGCGTTTGCAGACAGGCAGCCAATGGAGAGATTTAAAAAGAGCTGCGGTTTTGGACCTCCGGCTAAGACCGAAGATCGCTCGCACTGCAGAGTTTTGAACCATTTGAAGGCGTGAAAGAAGATAGTCTGGAAGGCCTAGATATAACACGTTGGCATAGTCCAGCCGTGAGCCTATCAAGGCCTGCACCGTAGTCCTCCTATGGGCCAGGGACAGAAATGGAAGAAATTTCCCCAACATTTTTAGAAGGCCAAAACACTGCCCAAC
Organism: Lissotriton vulgaris; assembly: GCF_964263255.1. Lineage (NCBI taxonomy): Eukaryota > Metazoa > Chordata > Amphibia > Caudata > Salamandridae > Lissotriton > Lissotriton vulgaris. The sequence goes on along the minus strand of NC_141693.1, from coordinate 2,005,430,652 downwards.
TAAGCCCAAGATCTGCATCTTAAGAGTATGTCCAATATCCACTTTTACTCCAAGATTCTTTGCCACGGAAGTGGCAGCGGAGGGAGGAAACATATCCACCGGCCACCAGGACTTCCAGCAGGGGTCCGGAGGGCAACCAAAAAAGAGAACCTCAGATTTTTCCGAGTTACATTTAAGATGATGCAATTGGAACCAGGAGAAGACAGCCCCTAAGCATCTCTTGATGTTCTCACCATTAAAGTCAGCATTCTCTTCACAAGTGAAAAGAAGCTGTGTATCGTCGGCGTACAATACAATCCGGGCGCCATAGGACTCCGCCAGTGCTGCCAGCAGGGACATATTAACATTAAAAAGAGTGGGACTCAGGATCGAACCGTGAGGCACTCCCACCTCCAGTGGAGGCACTAATGCTGAGTACGGCGGGCCCAAATTTGTTTGTTGGCGGTCAGATAGGAAAGACTCAAACCAACTGAAAGCCGTCCCCCTCAAACCAATCTCACAGAGTCTTAAAAGAAGATGGTTGTGGGGAACAGTATCGAAAGCCGCCGAAAGATCAAACAGCACCAGCATCGCCTTTCCTCCAGCATCCAAGACCTCCTTGATGGATTCCGTGACCTCCAACAGCGCTGTTTTTGTGCTCATATTGGCCCGAAACCCGGACTGAGTATGATGGAGGACATCGTGTGTCTCTAAAAAGTTGGAGAGGGTGGAATAGACATGTTTTTCCACGACCTTAGCAAAGGCCGGGAGAAGGGAGATTGGTCTTTAATTGGCATGGATGCTGGGGTCAAGATTTGTTTTTTGTAAGAGAGGGAGGATAAGAGCCTGCTCCAGGCAAGATGGACAAGGCCAGTAATGAGGGATTGATTTAGAACCGGATTAATTATTGGATTAATGACATGTGCTATTTTGGCGAAAAACTTGGCAGGACAGGGATCCATTGCCGAACCCGATTTTAGTTTAGATAGAAGATCCAACAAGGCATGTGGGGAAAGGGGCGGGTAATTTGAGAGCACAGACCGCTCAGGGGTGAACGAAGATGGAAGGAAAATGGATTTGGGGTCCCAAGCCGGATCTGACGGCAGGAAGGACGCCTGAATGTTTTTAATTTTACTAGCAAAAAAATCAGCCAGTTAGATAACCCAAGGTTCAGAAGGGGAGCAATTGGATGTTGTGGATGAGGGAGAGGTAAATTCCTTCACTATGGCAAAGATTTTCTTGCTAGTATTGGCTGCGGCTTCGATTCTCTTGGCAAAGTAAGATTTTTTCTCCAGAAAAGTATCTCTGTGATAGATTTTAGTACAATCCCTGTAGGCCTCCTTTAATAGCCCATCATAGTTTTTGCGCCATGCCTTCGACTTTCATTTAGTGCAGGCGTAAACCAGGGCGCCGCGGCACGTGCAAGGTTTTTGCGGCCTGATGGGGGAGATGCCAACTCGTCAAGGCGCTGCGAGAGCCAAGTCTGAAAAAGATCTAAATCCGCCTCTAAGTCGCCTGTGGGCTGGCAAGGATGTAAAGTCAGAGACTGGGCTAGCATGTCAGGAGACACGCGATGAAAAGCACGGGAAGCCGGGGACTGACGACTAGAGCCGCTATTTATCGGTCTAGTCACACATAAAATATCAAAATTCACCAAATAGTGATCAGACCACAGCACAGGTACAGGTGTGGCAACGGAAATGGGAGTAGTGGAGAAAAATTGATCCAAGGTGTGGCCCTTGTTATGAGTGGGGGTGGCAAGATAAGGAATCAGGCCCAATGGGTTAGTAATATCTAAAAGCTTGATAGTGTCAGCTGCTTCAGCCACATCCATATGGATGTTAAAGTCACCTAACAGCAAGCAGTGATTAAACTTCATGCTTTGAGAGAAAATAACAGCATGAAGCTCCTCATGAAATGCGCCCATCAAGCCCGGGGGCCTATAGTCCAACAGCCCGGCACAGGAATGATGAGGCGAGAATGACAGGCAGAAGCCCAGAGACTCTACCCCATGGATATCCTCCGTAGGGACAATAGAGCAGGTGAAACGTTTGTCAACCACCAGTGCAACTCCGCCTCCTTTGCCCATTACACGATCCTTCCTTAACATAAAATAGTTCTGGGGAAGGGCATTGGCTACATCGGTATCAGAAAACTCACCGAGCCAAGTATCGGTCCGAAAAGGCATGCAGGCTTGGACTCAGATAGTAAATTAAAAAGATCAAAGGCAAGTTTACTTAATGAACGTGTGTTCAGAGGTAAGCAAGTAATGGTTTTTTTGCAGTTTCTCTCCAACCAAATCCAGATTGAGGGAGTTCCTAGAGTCAGGAGAGGCCTTCCTGATAGAACCCCCGACCCGTGTCCAGCCACAGCAAGGGCAGTTGTCCTTAGGGCTTTTGGGATAAACTGAACAGCCGCTTCTAATATTACCCCTTAGTGCAAGTAGATGTGCTGATGTATACTTGAGCATCTTACCGGGGGAGTGGAAAGGAAGTTGTTGTATCTTAGCAATGATGTCATTGTCTCATGGTCACTGTGCTCACTGGATTCCAGAGTGTGGAATCCAGGGAGCAGATCAGAGATGCACAGATGCTGAGGAAGTTGGTCCTTGAATGCTCCTGGGGTTGTTGATTAAATAAACTACTTCTTCTCATTTTAACCACTGTACTCCAAGTCATTTCAGTGGCGACGAGGATGGGATTCATTTTAAGAAGAAAAGAAGACTTGGATTGAAGATTTTTCTACCAACTGAAGATTTCTTCATACAACCCCAGGAAGCCTGAACATTTATAAAAGTTTCAAGGTACCTTTATTATTGTTATCGTTTTGAAACGAATGAACTCTTGTTTTGCGCTTATTTTGGATTTTTTTTTGCGTTTTGAGAGCCTAAATCCAATTTTTTAACTGTTTTTGGCATATAAACTGTTTTTAATATGTCAAATTAGCGCGCAGCATCGTAATCTTATTGCCATTTTTAAATACGAAGGATCGCTTTCTTTTCCATCGCTTTAAGGATTACAACTATTTGTTATTTTGAAAAATGCCGGCATGTTAACATCTTACTTCGTTTCTTCATTCAAAAAATGCCGCCGTGTTGATTGCTGTCGCGTGCACATCGCGCTGCCACTCAGCGCGTCTAACGCTGATCACCTGCATTCTTTTTCTGGGCTACCGCGTCATCGCGTTGCTACATCAGCGCGTTCAACGCTCTGACTTCAATTACTGCATCATCACGTTTGACGCTCCGCAAGCGGCCATCTTAAGTAACCTTAGCAACCAATGCCATTTCACTCGCACAGACGGCAAATGTAAACAAACAGTGTTATTTCACTCGTCGGACTCAATTTTCCTTCGGCAAGTCTACAATTCATTACTTATATTTGGCATTATTAAACGTTCCTCAATAAACAAGATTATTCAATTTTTTTGGGGGGGAAAACATTTTTTCCATGAAGTGAACTTAAAACAAGAAATGAACCTTGAACAATAATTACAAACTTGATGGAATAAACGCCTGACAACAGTCTCTCAAGCATATATCAGCTATTGACAACGGTGACTACATTAATTATTTTAGTTATTTATTTTCAAACCACTTTGACAACGGTGACTACATTAATTATTTTAATTTATTATTTTATTGCATTTACTAAGTGTCGTTCTAATATTTTAATTGTATTAAGTCATTATGGATGTTTCATCTTCTGTGGTTGCTCCTCCCAAGTTCTTGCAGTCTCCTGGTCCGCCTTCTATGAATTGGGAAGATTGGTCAGAATCTTTTGAGACCTATTTAGAAGCCATAGGCGGTGATGTATTTTTACCATCTAGAAAATTAGCATTACTTAAACATAATTTAGGCGTTGAAGGCAGAAAAGTTTTAAAAACTTTACCCGTAACAAATCGTGTTGTTTCAACGGTTATTGATAATGATGAAACAAGTGAAACTAGTGAAACCAGTTCTAATGATACAGCTATTGATGTATATTCTGATGCTTTAAAAGCATTAGAAGAGAATTATGGTAAGAAAACGAGTATTGTTGTTGAAAGACACAAATTTTTCTCTAGAGCACAATTAGCTGGTGAAAATGTGCAACAATATGTGGCATGTTTAAGAACCTTAGCCATCACATGTAAGTTCAAAGACTTACACGAAGAAATAATAAGAGATCAGTTTATAAATAGAATTAAAAACATCAAAATTCAAGAGCGTTTACTTGAACTAAAAAATCCATCTCTACAGAAAACTCTTGACACAGCCAGAAAAATGGAGAATACGTCTCACTATGTCAAAGAGTTAAGTTCTAAGGATGAATCTAGTAATGTCAATGCTGTATCTACAGGCTATAGAAAAACTGATTATAAAAGCGATAACAAGGAAGTTAAATCTGGTTTTTCCAAAAAGAAATCTAGTTTTTCCAAGAGAGTCTGTTACAGATGTGGTAGTCAGAAACACACTGCTGATTTCATTAAATGTCCTGCTAGTAAAGTTACATGCAGTAAATGCAAAAAAATCGGTCATTTTGCCAAATGGTGTAGAACTGGTGATTACAGTAATTGGAAGCGTTCTGTAAATCTCGTAGAATCTCACCTTGATAGTGAGGAGGAAGTACTTGATGGCAATGAGAATGATATTGAAGTGATGATGTTGCAAGATGATTTTGTTAATGATATCTCTGAAGACTATTGTCCGCCTAAATGTGAAGTATTGATAAATGATGTCTACATGATGCTTTGGGCGGATTCATGTTCGCCGTACACCATCATTGATAAGAACATGTGGGAAAATGGTAACAAGTACACCTTAATAACAGCTGATGCACGACCTAAAGGTTACTGTGGTGTTAGATTACCTGTTATAGGCTATTTTGAGGCCAAAGTAACTTTCAAAGGTAGATCATGTTCTACCAAAGTTTATGTTGTTGAACAGGGACGTGCTTTATTGAGTTGGAAAGATCTTAAAAAAATGGGGTTGGTACTAAATCCTAATCATCCTGATCAAGTAGTTTTAGCTAATGATTATCTTGAACATGTATTGGTAACTAATGAGGATCCATCTTCTAAATGGGAATCTGTTTTTCCCAAATTATTTAGCAAGGAACTAGGATGTTTGATCAAATTTGAACACAAAATTATTTTAAAAGCAGACAATACTCCATCTGTGCATAAAGTAAGGAATGTACCATTTGCCCTACGAAATCCCTTGAAGGATGAATTAAATAGATTGTGTAATGCCAAGGTAATAGAGCCTATTGAAGCTTCAAATTGGCTTAGTCCCATCGTTTTGGCTCGCAAACCCAATGGAAAAATTAGGATGTGTGTGGACCTGAGGGACTTAAATAAAAATATCTGGGTTGATAGATATCCTCTGCCACACATCAATGAAATGATTTCAAGCATTAAAGATGCCATGTTTTTCTCGTCGATTGATTTGTCAAACGCATATCACCAAATCAAATTACATCCTGACTCTAGGCATTTAACATCTTTTATTACACCTGAGGGTGCCTTCCAATATCTCAGAATGCCATTCGGATTGGCATCTGCATCCTCAGTTTTTCAGAGAGTTATGTGCAGCGTCCTGAAGGATGAATCTAATGTAAGAATTTTTCAGGACGATGTTCTTATCTGGGGGAAAGATATACTTTCTCATGATCAAGCAGTACACGGTGTGCTGCAGAAATTACAAGATGCTGGTCTAACTGTATGTGGGGAAAAATGCAAGTTTGGAGTCAAAGAAATTGATTATCTTGGTCATACCATTTCCAACGAAGGGGTTAAACCTAAAATGAAACTTTTAGATGCCATTGAAAAAGCACCCCACCCTATTAATAAAGATCAGTTACGATCATTCTTGGGACTTGCGGAATACTATTCTAAATTTGTCCCAAACTTTGCTGACAAAGTGCATAATTTAAGATTGTTAATGAAAAAAGGCGTTTCTTTTGCATGGTCAACCTTGTGTCAACAGGCTTTTGAGAACATCAAAAAAGACATCACAAAAGCAGTGGCTCTTAAACCTTATGATCCTGATCATATCTCTATCATTGTGGTGGACTCAAGTGCTTATGGTTTGGGTGCTGTCCTTATGCAAAAGCACAATGAAGCTGAACGTATCATAGCGTTTGCATCTCGCACACTTAAGGGTGCTGAACCTTCTTATTCTGTAATTGAAAAAGAGGCTTTAGCATGTTGGTGGGGTGTAGACCATTTTAAAACTTTTATTTGGGGCACTTGTTTTGAATTAAGAACAGATCACCGACCTCTTATTGATATCTTCACAACTAAGGGTGCTTCAAGAGCCACTCCCAGAATAGCCAAATGGTTATATAGACTACAGGAGTACAACTTTCAAATAAATTATGTTCCTGGTCATAAAAATATTAATGCAGACTGTTTATCACGCCTTCCCTTGCCGTGTGACAAAGACGATACTTCTGAGGATAAAGATGAATGGTTAGTTGCCAGCATCGAAGAATCATGTAATAATGCTATCAGTGAACAAGAGTGGGTTCAAGCTGTAACTGATGACACGTTACTACAACAAATCATTAATAACTTACATGTTGGTGTAGATCTGTCATCCTTGGATAAGTGTATTTTGGCTGATTTTAAGATGGTTTGGCCAGAATTATCTTATTATGATGGTATTCTTAGGAGGGGCGACAGATTAGTTGTACCTGCACTTTTGCGTGACAAACTTTTGAGTTTATTACACGAAGGACACAGTGGAATGACTAGCATGAAGAAGAGGGCAAGGAATGACTTTTGGTGGGCTGGAATGGACAAGGACATAGACAGGTGCGTTAGGAATTGTCTAGCATGTATGTCTAGTGACAAATCTCACAAATCGCATGAAACCACTATTTCGGCAACTCCTTTTCCTGAAAAGCCTTGGGATAGAGTTGCCATTGATATTTGTGGTCCATTTCATGTCAAAGGTATTGAAAATAAGTTTGCAATTGTCTTGATGGATTTTCACTCTAAATGGCCTGAAGTAGCTTTTGTAAGGGACATCAAAGCTTCCAATATTATCGAATTTTGCGATGGTATTTTCCGTAGAGAAGGGTACCCTAGCACTATTTTATCAGATAACGGCCCGCAATTTATTGCCGAAGAATTTTCTGCTTATCTTAAAAAAGTTGGAGTTAAACACATTACCACCTCTGTATATAATCCTAGAGAAAATGGTTTAATAGAAAGATTCAACCGGGTGTTGAAGGAATGCATCCAACTTGCCAGCAACAATAATGATAACTGTAAGGATGCTGTCAAGGAGATGTTATGGTGTTACAGAAATACCCCTCACACGGCTACGGGAATATCTCCGTTTTCTTTATTAAAAGGGCGTGAGGCTGGATCTAAGGTTAAACCTGTATGGATGTTTAAAAACATTTCAAAAGTGACTGATGGTAAGAACCTTGTATCTAAGGTTCAACAATATCAAAATAAATATGTTCAGAATCACAATTCTAAGATCATTTGCAATGCTAATGTATTTAGGGTTGGGGACTGGGTACGCTCTCAATTAATGGGCAATCGGAAACCTGGTTCTTCTAAATGGTCAAAACCCAAACGAATTATCTGTGTAACAGGTAATATAGTAAAGTTAGATGATGGTAAACAGTGGAATGTGAGAAGCATCACAAGATGTAATGATCTAGAGTGCAAACAAATGGATGGTCTGGTAAACATTTCTTCAAAAACATCTGTGGAGAAAAGAGATGATGTACCCATTTCTATGTCGGTATCTACTAGGCCTAAATGTAGACCAGTTTGGATGAAGGATTACATATGTCCTTGATGGTGTATTTCTTATATGTATCAATATGAAATGTGTTCTTTGTTTTCGTTGTTGTTTTGTTATTTTATAGAAAGGGAGATATGTTGTATCTTAGCAATGATGTCATTGTCTCATGGTCACTGTGCTCACTGGATTCCAGAGTGTGGAATCCAGGGAGCAGATCAGAGATGCACAGATGCTGAGGAAGTTGGTCCTTGAATGCTCCTGGGGTTGTTGATTAAATAAACTACTTCTTCTCATTTAACCACTGTACTCCAAGTCATTTCAGAAGTTCTCCCGCCCGTCTGCCCTCAGCCACCTCTGAGACGCTGACGGGCGCAGACGGGCTTTCCTTAGGCGCTCCTTCGGCACGTAGGAGGCGCGTCCGCTACGCGGAGGCATGACCGTCGTGATTTATACTCAATCTAAGAGCGCGACTACGAAGCTAGACCGCCCATCAATATGCCTCCCCTAAGATGGCTGCTCGCTCTGACCGGCAGCCCCCAAAAGCCTGGGCACTCAGCACCTAAGCGGGTGAATGCAGGCGATGGATTGCGGCAAGAATGGGCCAGCTAGCAAGTGTTAGGGTAAGGTATTGAATTGCTCAACAGCCTGCAAAGATAGTTTTTAATATACACCACCAGATAGCAAGTGGCAGGGGAAGTTGCTAAAAATTGCTCGATTTCCTAAAGCATGCAAAATATATCTAAAATATACATCGCAAAGCACAGCATTCCGAAAGAGCTCCCGGCTTCCGCCTCAGGAAAAAATAAAATGAACCTATGCACTCGTCAGCAGGAGAATCGACTACTGCAATGTACTCTATGCCGGCATCCCCCAGAAACTCCTCAAGAAACTGCCAAGCATCTAGAACGCCTCCGCCAGCTCAACATCCCCCACTACAGCCACATCTCCGGCCACCTGAGAGACCTGCACTGGCTCCCAGTCAACAAAAGAATCACCTTCAAGCTCCTCACGCATGTCTACAAAGCACTACATGAATCATGATGCAGGACCTGCGTACTTCAGTCACCGGCTCACATTCCACACGCCCACTAGAGACCTCTGCTACGCCCAACTAGCCCTGGCTACCGTTCCATGTATCGGCAAGACCACAGCCGGTGAGGCCTTGCAGAGAGCGCTAGTGTAGCCCTACCCTCCTCAGGGCCCAGGAGAGAGCACAAGTGCAGGCCCTCCCTCCCCTCTTCAGGGCCCCTCCCCCCTCAGGGCCCTGCAGAGAGCACAAGTGCAGCCCCTCCCTCCTCTCTCAGGGTCCTGCAGAGAGCGCCAGTGCAGCCCCTCCCTCCCCTCTCAGGGTCCTGCAGAGAGCACTAGTGCAGCCCCTCCCTCCCCTCTCAGGGTCCTGCAGAGACCACTAGTGCAGCCCCTCCCTCCTCTCTCAGGGTCCTGCAGAGACCACTAGTGCAGCCCCTCCCTCCCTTCTTCAGGGCCCCTCCCCCCTCAGGGCCCTGCAGAGGGCGCTGGTGCAGCCCCCCTCCCTCCATTTCTCATGGTCCTGCAGAGACCACAATTGCAACCCCTCCCCCTCTCAGGGTCCTGCAGAGAGCACTAGTGCAGCCCCTCCCTCTCTCAGGGCCCTGCTAAGAGCACAAGTGCAGCCCATTCATCCACCTCTCAGGGCCCTACAAGAGCACTAGTGCGGCCCCACCCCTTGCCAGGGTCCTGAAGAGATCACTAGTGCAGCCCCTCCCCCTCTCAGGAATCTGCAGAGCACTAATGCAGCCCCCTCCCTTTCTCAGGGCCCTGCAGAAAGCGCCAGTGAAGCCCCACCCACCCCTCTCAGGGTCCTGCAGAGAGTACAAGTGCAGCCCGCCCCCCCCCCCTCTCAGGGCCCTGCAGAGAGCTTTAGAACCGCCCCTCCCCCTCTCAGGGTCCTGCAAAGAACACTAGTGCAGCTCCTCCCTCCCCTCTCAGGGTCCTGCAGTGAGCACTACTGCAGCCCCTCCCTCTCAGGGTCCTGCAGAGAGCGCTAGTGCAGCCCCCTCCCTCTCAGGGTCCTGCAGAGAGCACTAGAGCAGCCACTCCTCCTCTCAGGGTCCTGCGCAAAGCACTAGTGCAGCCCCCTCCCTCCCCCTCTCAGGGTCCTGCGGAGAGCACTAGTGCAGCCCCTCCCTCCCCCTCTCAGGGTCCTGCGGAGAGCACTAGTGCAGCCCCTCCCTCCCCCTCTCAGGGTCATGCAAAGAGCTCTAGAGGAGCCCATCCCTCCCCTCTCAGGGTCCTGCAGAGAGCACCAGAGCTGCGCCTCTCTCTCAGGGTCCTGCAGAGAGCACTAGAGCCGCCCCTCTCTCTCAGGGTCCTGCAGAGAGCACTAGTGCACCCCCCATCTCAGGGTCCTGCAGAGAGCACTAGTGCAGCCCCCCCCCCCTCTCAGGGTCCTGCAGAGAGCGCTGGTGCAGCCCCCTCCCTCTCAGGGTCCTGCAGAGAGCGCTGGTGCAGCCCCCCCCCTCTCAGGGTCCTGCAGAGAGCGCTGGTGCAGCTCATCCCTCCCTCTCAGGGTCCTGCAGAGAGCACTAGTGCAGCCCCCCCCCCTCTCAGGGTCCTGCAGAGAGCGCTGGTGCAGCCCCCTCCCTCTCAGGGTCCTGCAGAGAGCGCTGGTGCAGCCCCTCCCTCCCCTCTCAGGGTCCTGCAGAGAGCGCTGGTGCAGCCCCTCCCTCCCCTCTCAGGGTCCTGCAGAGAGCGCTAGAGCCGCCCCTCCCTCTCAGGGTCCTGCAGAGAGCGCTGGTGCAGCCCCTCCCTCCCCTCTCAGGGTCCTGCAGAGAGCGCTAGAGCCGCCCCTCCCTCTCAGGGTCCTGCAGAGAGCGCTAGAGCCGCCCCTCCCTCTCAGGGTCCTGCAGAGAGCGCTGGTGCAGCCCCCTCCCTCTCAGGGTCCTGCAGAGAGCGCTGGTGCAGCCCCTCCCTCCCCTCTCAGGGTCCTGCAGAGAGCGCTGGTGCAGCCCCTCCCTCCCCTCTCAGGGTCCTGCAGAGAGCGCTAGAGCCGCCCCTCCCTCTCAGGGTCCTGCAGAGAGCGCTGGTGCAGCCCCTCCCTCCCCTCTCAGGGTCCTGCAGAGAGCGCTGGTGCAGCCCCCTGCAGCCCCCTCTCGGGACCCTGCAGAGAGCTCCAAGGCAGCCCCTCCCCTCCCTCTCAGGGTCCTGCAGAGAGCGCTGGTGCAGTCCCTCCCTCCCCTCTCAGGGTCCTGCAGAGAGCGCTGGTGCAGCCCCTCCCTCCCCTCTCAGGGTCCTGCAGAGAGCGCTAGAGCCGCCCCTCCCTCTCAGGGTCCTGCAGAGAGCGCTGGTGCAGCCCCTCCCTCCCCTCTCAGGGTCCTGCAGAGAGCGCTGGTGCAGCCCCCTCCCTCTCAGGGTCCTGCAGAGAGCGCTGGTGCAGCCCCTCCCTCCCCTCTCAGGGTCCAGCAGAGAGCGCTGGTGCAGCCCCTCCCTCCCCTCTCGGGGCCCTGCAGAGAGCTCCAAGGCAGCCCCTCCCCTCCCTCTCAGGGTCCTGCAGAGAGCACTAGTGCAGCCCATCCTCTCCCTCTCAGGGTCCTGCAGAGAGCGCTGGTGCAGCCACCCTCCCCATCTCAGGGTCCTGCAGAGAGCGCTAATACTGCCCCTGCGCCCTTATTTATTTTTATTTATTTATTTATGCATTTTTATATAGCGAAGGTGTCAGAGCGCTTCACAAAACTCCCCCGTCACCCACCCTGGATCCGGCACAGGGCGCTGCACCTCTGTCCACCCCCCGCGGCTCCATCTTTAAGTCTTTCTGGCCAGTCCATTAGGGCTGTCGGTCGCCCCCACCTCCCTCGGTCCCCTCCCCTTCACCCCCCTCCCCCTCCGTCTCCTGCGCTTCTCGCACCGGGACATCGCTCCGCCCAGACCTAATGACTCTTAATGGTCACATTAGGCAAAGGGACAAGACGCCAGGCTTTTATCTAAAAAAAAGACACCGCATGAAAACAGCATTTTTAATTTCTAAAATCAGGTAAAGAGGCCGCAGAGTGCTGGGGCGAGCTCGTCTGCTGGGGGGTGGCGAGGGGTGGAGGGGGGCAGTGAGGCGCAGCAGCAGGGGTCAGCGCGGTGCTTTCGACCGGACCCAAGTCCTAAAGAGAAGTAATTTTGCCTCTTTGACTTAATTCGTTCCGGCAGTGAACACGCTGAGAAGCGCTATCCTCTCCTGGAGCTACGGAGGACCACTGGGGGAGGGAGGGAGGGGGGGGGGGCGATAAAGAGGCCTGAGTCGCTCCTTCCTGTCCCTTCCGCCCCTGGCTTGTCAGCTGTCCTCTTCCGTGCCCTACATCTGCGCAGCGCCATGAAGCCGCCTAGACGCTATGCAAACGCTGTGGAATGCAGCGGATGAGCACTGACACGAGAGTCTGAGCCCTATCACTGCGGAGGAAGACAAGTCTCCCTGGGTTTCCTCGACCCTTCCTCACTTGAACAGCTCCGACTGTCACTCCGGTGAGGGACGGGTGACAATGAAGGGATGTGCGAAATGTGCGTCACTTGCTTTTGTGTAATTACTCCAACTTCTGCAAAAATGGCTCATCATTCGGCAAAATGCTAAAATGACATGTGGCGCTATATTTTAGCGCGAAATTCGTCACTGCATCCGTTTTGGATGCGAGGGTGCATTTTGTTCCCAGGAAATAGTGCAACACACACAAGTGCTGCAACAGCTGCTGCTTACGCTCTGGTCGTTCGTGTTGCTCCAGGGCTCCAGCGCTCAAACGTTGCTGCTGACGCAATGTCTGCAGCCACGCAGCACAATGGCACAATTTCACTAATTTACAGTGGAAAGAGTAACACACAATTCACAAAATTACACCAGATTACTACAACATAAAAGTTTTGCTCGAGTCCAGTGACAACATGGCTCACTTTGGTGCCCCAGGGTGGCCACGGTGGCCCACGATGGTGGCCCTCAGCATTCAACTTCATTGAGACCCAGCGGTCCCCTGGGTGGTGAGGCTGAGCATTGCGCTCGGGATGGACAGTGTGAGCCCTGACATTGAGCTCCAGGTAGACCGCGTGAGCCCTGACATCGAGCTCCAGGTGGACCACGTGAGCCCTGATATCGAGCTCCAGGTGGACCGCGTGAGCCCTGACATCGAGCTCCATGTGGTCCAAGTGAGCCCTGACATCGAGCTCCATGTGGTCCACGTGAGCCCTGACATCGAGCTCCATGTGGTCCACGTGAGCCCTGACATCGAGCTCCAGGTGGACTACGTGAGCCGTGACATCAAGCTCCAGGTAGACCGCGTGAGCCCTGACATCGAGCTCCATGTGGTCCACGTGAGCCCTGACATCGAGCTCCATTTGGTCCACGTGAGCCCTGACATTGAGCTCCAGGTAGACCTGGTGAGCCCTGACATCGAGCTCCATGTGGTCCACGTGAGCCCTGACATCGAGCTCCAGGTGGACCGCGTGAGCCCTGACATTGAGCTCCAGGTAGACAGCGTGAGCCCTGACATCGAGCTCCAGGTGGACCGCGTGAGCCCTGACATCGAGCTCCATGTGGTCCACGTGAGCCCAGACATCGAGCTCCAGGTGGACCGCGTGAGCCCTGACATCGAGCTCCATGTGGTCCACGTGAGCCCTGACATTGAGCTCCATGTGGACCGCGTGAGCCCTGACATCGAGCTCCAGGTGGACCGTGTGAGCCCTGACATCGAGCTCCATGTGGTCCACGTGAGCCCTGACATCGAGCTAGAGATGTACCGCGTGAGCCCTGACATCGAGCTCCATGTGGTCCACCTGAGCCCTGACATCGAGCTCCATGTGGTCCACGTGAGCCCTGACATCGAGCTCCAGGTGGTCCACGTGAGCCCTGACATCGAGCTCCATGTGGTCCACGTGAGCCCTGACATCGAGCTCCAGGTGGACTACGTGAGCCGTGACATCAAGCTCCAGGCAGACCGCGTGAGCCCTGACATCGAGCTCCATGTGGTCCACGTGAGCCCTGACATCGAGCTCCATGTGGTCCACGTGAGCCCTGACATTGAGCTCCAGGTAGACCTGGTGAGCCCTGACATCGAGCTCCATGTGGTCCACGTGATCCCTGACATCGAGCTCCAGGTGGACCGCGTGAGCCCTGACATCGAGCTCCAGGTGGACCACGTGAGCCCTGACATCGAGCTCCAGGTGGACCGCGTGAGCCCTGACATTGAGCTCCAGGTAGACAGCGTGAGCCCTGACATCGAGCTCCAGGTGGACCGCGTGAGCCCTGACATCGAGCTCCATGTGGTCCACGTGAGCCCTGACATTGAGCTCCATGTGGACCGCGTGAGCCCTGACATCGAGCTCCAGGTGGACCGTGTGAGCCCTGACATCGAGCTCCATGTGGTCCACGTGAGCCCTGACATCGAGCTAGAGATGTACAGCGTGAGCCCTGACATCGAGCTCCATGTGGTCCACCTGAGCCCTGACATCGAGTTCCAGGTGGATCGCTTGAGCTCTGATATTGAGCTCCAGGTGTGTTGTAATTTGGCAGCGATCAATGTTAGCATTTAGCTGAAGCCATCTTGTTTTCGGCAGCCATCTTGTCTGCCATGTGCTCACCATGTGCTCTGTCCTTCCTTACTGTCGTTTACTCTTGTACTCTGCTTATGGACAAACTAAATTTACCCTCTTCTACTCTGCACATGCTCAGTTGAGCTTGTAGCTGCCCATGCAACTGTTTTTAGTCTGTACCTTTCAGGTTGTTTTTAGTCAGCAACTGCTAGCTCCTCCCTCCTGTTGACTGTGCATTTCTGTATGACCTTTTATGTATGTAAAACCTTCTCTTCTGTACTTGTACAGCCTTCTTTTGAGCCCCTGTGTGGTATAGAAGGTTCACGAACCTTCTGTTCAGTGTGCTACTTCATACACTACCAAAGGGTGTTGTGTGACTGTAGTTCCACCTCTTGATGTTAATAAAAGTACTTTGTTTTATATTTCAGTTTCTGTGCCAACTTCTATTCTATTGGTCTGAAGACTTGTGCAGACAAGGGCGAACACCTAGCACTAGTAGACCTAGCTGAGGCTCACCACCACAGGTGGACCGCATGAGCCCTGATATCGAGCTCCAGGTGGACCGCCTGAGACCTGACATCGAGCTCCAGGTGGACCGTGTGAGCCCTGACATCGAGCTCCAGGTGGACCATATGAGCCCTGACATCGAGCTCCAGGTGGACCACGTGAGCCCTGACATTGATCTCCAGGTGGACCACGTGAGCCCTGACATTGATCTCCAGGTGGACAGTGTGTGCCCTGACATCGAGCTCCAGGTGGACCATATGAGCCCTGACATCGAGCTCCAGGTGGACCTTGTGTGCTTTCGCATCGAGTTCCAGGTGGAACGCGTGAGCCCTGACATCGAGCTCCAGGTGGACCACATGAGCCCTGACATCAAGCTCCAGGTGGACCACGTGAGCCCTGACATCGAGCTCCAGGTGGACCGCCTGAGACCTGACATCGAGCTCCAGGTGGACCGTGTGAGCCCTGACATCGAGCTCCAGGTGGACCATATGAGCCCTGACATCGAGCTCCAGGTGGACCTTGTGAGCTTTCACATCGAGTTCCAGGTGGAACGCGTGAGCCCTGACATCGAGCTCCAGGTGGACCACATGAGCCCTGACATCAAGCTCCAGGTGGACCATGTGAGCGCTGACATCGAGCTCCAGGTGGACCACATGAACCCTGACATCAAGCTCCAGGTAGACCACGTGAGCGCTGACATCGAGCTCCAGGTGGACCATGTGAGCCTAGACATCGAGCTCCAGGTGGACCACATGAGCCCTGAGATCGAGCTCCAGGTGGACCACTGTGATCCCTGACATCAAGCGCCAGGTGGACTGCGTGAGCCCTGACAATGAGCTCCAGGTGGACCGCCTGCGCCCTGACTGCGAGCTCCAGGTGGACCACGTGAGCCCGGACATCGAGCTCCAGGTGGACCACATGAGCCCTGACATTGATCTCCAGGTGGACAGTGTGAGCCCTGACATCAAGCTCCAGGTGGACCACGTGAGCCCTGACATCAAGCTCCAGGTGGACCGTGTGAGCCTTGACATCGAGCTCCAGGTGGACCTCGTGAGCGCTGACATTGAGCTCCAGGTGGACCATGTGACACTTGACATCGAGCTCCAGGTGGACCACAAGAGCCCTGACATTGAGCTCCAGGTGGCCCACTGTGATCCCTGACATCGAGCTCCAGGTGGACCTCCTGAGCCCTGACATCAAGCTCCAGGTAGACCGCGTGAGCCCTGACATCGAGCTCCAGGTGGACCATGTGAGCCCTGACATCAAGCTCCAAGTGGACCGCATGAGCCTTGACATTGAGCTCCAGGTGGAATGCGTGAGCCCTGACATAGAGTTCCAGGTGGACCACGTGAGCCCTGACATGGAGCTCCAGGTGGACTGTGTGAGCCCTGACATTGAGCTCCAGGTGGACTGCATGAGCCCTGACATCGAGCTCCAGGTGGACCGCAAGAGCCCTGATATTGAGCTCCAGGTGGACTGTGTGAGCCCTGACATCGAGCCCCAGGTGGACCATGTGAGCCCTGACATTGAGCTCCAGGTGGACAGCATGAGCCCTGACATCGAGCCCCAGGTGGACCATGTGAGCCCTGACATTGAGCTCCAGGTGGACCACGTGAGCCCTGATATCGAGCTCCATGTGGACCGCGTGAGCCCTAACATCGAGCTCCATGTGGACCACGTGAGCCCTGACATCGAGCTCCATGTGGTCCGCGTGAGCCCTGACATTGAGCTCCAGGTGGACCACGTGAGCCCTGACATCGAGCTCCATGTGGTCCACCTGAGCCCTGACATCGAGTTCCAGGTGGATCGCTTGAGCCCTGATATTGAGCTCCAGGTGTGTTGTTAATGGGCAGCGATCAATGTTAGCTTAGAGCTGAAGCCATCTTATTTTCGGCAGCCATCTTGTCTGCCATGTGCTCACCATGTGCTCTGTCCTTCCTTACTGTTGTTTACTCTTGTACTCTGCTTATGGACAAACTATATTTACCCTCTTCTACTCTGCACATGCTCAGTTGAGCTTGTAGCTGCCCATGCAACTGTTTTTAGTCTGTACCTTTCAGGTTGTTTTTAGTCAGCAACTGCTAGCTCCTCCCTCCTGTTGACTGTGCATTTCTGTATGACCTTTTATGTATGTAAAACCTTCTCTTCTGTACTTGTACAGCCTTCTTTTGAGCCCCTGTGTGGTATAGAAGTTCCACAAACCTTCTGTTCAGTGAGCTACTTCATACACTGCCAAAGGGTGTTGTGTGAATGTAGTTCCACCTCTTGAAGTTAATAAAAGTACTTTGTTTTATATTTCAGTTTCCGTGCCAACTTCTATTCTATTGGTCTGAGGACTTGTGCAGACAAGGGCGAACACCTAGAACTGGTAGACCTAGCTGAGGCTCACCACGACAAGTGGACCGCATGAGCCCTGACATTGAGCTCCAGGTGGACTGCATAAGCCCTGACAATGAGCTCCAGGTGGACCGCCTGATCCCTGACTGCGAGCTTCAGGTGGACAACGTGAGCCCTGACACCGAGCTCCAGGTGGACCACTGTGATCCCTGGTAAAAGAAACAAACGTCCGGGTTCGTTGGACAGTTCGGGTAATGTCTTGTTTTAGTGTAGGACTAACAGGTATCCCCCTTTCCCGCACCCTCTGATTATTTATTCTTTCTTAGAGGGGCATGTTTCCCATGAAGAAGGCAAAAGAAACTAACCACATATTCATACAATAAAGAACAAAAATTATATAAAGATCAAAAATTATTTTTTGATGTTATCAAGATAGAGTTATCAGGTGGGAAGATGTGAAAAAAGGAGTTGGTTTGGTTGTCTATACCTAGATTCTTGTTTCCATACAACAATCAACAAATGGACAATGTCTTTGACACAATAATTAAGTAAATAAACGTTTTGATTAAGAACATATCACTACTTTGGTCTGGTAACAAAATACAAGTTTTATTCCACAATACAATGTTATAAAAAACAATTCATTAAAACCATTATACAATGTATAATGGTTTTAATGAATAACTATCTTGATAACATCAAAAAATAATTTTTGATCTTTATATAATTTTTGTTCTTTATTGTATGAATATGTGGTTAGTTTCTTTTGCCTTCTTCATGGGAAACATGCCCCTCTAAGAAAGAATAAATAATCAGAGGGTGCGGGAAAGGGGGATACCTGTTAGTCCTACACTAAAACAAGACATTACCCGAACTGTCCAACGAACCCGGACGTTTGTTTCTTTTACCTGAATGTTTCCCCACCGTCCTCTACAAAGTTAGAGTGGGGTCCTCCTATTTGTTTACCCACTGTGATCCCTGACATCAAGCTCCAGGTGGATTGCGTAAGCCCTGACAATGAGCTCCAGGTGGACCGCCTGATCCCTGACTGCGAGCTTCAGGTGGACAACGTGAGCCCTGACACCGAGCTCCGGGTGGACCACGTAAGCCCTGACATTGATCTTCAGGTGGACAGTGTGAGCCCTGACATTGAGCTCCAGGTGGACCACGTGAGCCCTGACATCGAGCTCCAGGTGGACCGTGTGAGCCTTGACATCGAGCTCCAGGTGGACTGCGTGAGCACTGACATTGAGCTCCAGGTGGACCATGTGAGCCATGACATCGAGCTCCAGTTGGACCACATGAGCCCTGACATCGAGCTCCTGGTGGACCACTGTGATCCCTGACATCGAGCTCCAGGTGGACCTCCTGAGCCCTGACATCAAGCTCCAGGTAGACCACGTGAGCCCTGACATCGAGCTCCAGGTGGACCATGTGAGACCTGACAGCAAGCTCCAAGTGGACTGCATGAGCCCTGACATTGAGCTCTAGGTGGAATGCGTGAGCCCTGACATCGAGTTCCAGGTGGACCGCGTGAGCCCTTACATCGAGCTCCCGGTGGACCGTGTGATCCCTGACATTGAGCTCCAGGTGGCCTTCAGGTGATGGCTTTGAGCAATGACCTTCAGGTGGTCTCTTGGATGTAGCCATGCTAGTGAGGTCAAGCAGGCCCCTGGGTGGTAAATCAGAGCACTTAATAATAATAAAGATATACATACCACCCTGGAACCGAACCACCAGTATGGAGGCTTGCACACTTTGCGGAAAAAACCCAGAAACCATAGTCCATCTAGTCTGCATATGAGAAGCAAATATGAACAATCGAAGAAATATATTACAACGATCGTTGTATCAGAGGGGGCTACGCCATTGCAGGCAGGCAAGTATAGCTTGCGTCAACTCCTCATACATATCGCTTAACTGTAGACAGACAAAAAATCTGATCAGACTAGACCAGAAAATTAATGTAAATGTAAATGTGTTTGTATTTATATAGCACCTTCTACCCAGAGGTCTCGTAGCACTGTATTCATACCGCTGTGGAACCCTTCCTGTGAGTATCCACTCCTGGGCACCCCCAAGGTGAAGCCAGGCATCCAAGCGCTGCTGGGGCCATTGTGGAGATTAAGCAAGATATTGCCCAGAGTCGCAGATTGGGACCCATGATTAGACTAGGCACCGAGGCGAGAATTATCAGGTCTGGGGAGATTGAGTCCAAGAGCCGCCGAGGCGGGAATTGAACCCTGGTCCCGGGCCAGACCTCTGCCTCAAGGTCTGCCGCTCTAACCATTGAGCCACACTTCTCCACATTAATCACATCCGCTAATCCCCTTACTGACTGCACAATATCTGCTGAGAACCAGCACTCTGAGCATTCCTCTAGCACAAGCCCAAGTTAGCCAAGCTAGTTTATGGCAACTACAAGAGGCTCATACGAAGTCAGTGGCTAACGCGAGGGAATACACAAGTACCACGACCTTGCTCACATACATTCAAGACTACACTGCCACTTTAATGAAAAAGGAAAAGCCTCTGACTGAAGCTGATTTGCTCCAACATGGGTATGCTTGGCACATCAATCACTTTAAATGAACTCTATATTGCACAATAAGTTCTGTTTACATTTGCCTATTTACATTTTGCACAATGACTCCTTTGTTTGAAAACGTTTTTAACAAATGTATTGTAGTGCAAAGGTTTTAATTGACTAAGCACTCAAATTATATAAACTACTGTAAATCAGAGCATTGAGCTCCAGACACACTGCGGTAGCCTTGACATTGAGCTCTAGGTGGACCGTGTGAGCCCTGACATTGAGCTCCAGGTGGACCGTGTGAGCCCTGACATCGATCTCCAGATGGACCGCGTGAACCCTGACATCGAGCTCTAGGTGGACGGCGTGAGCCCTGACATCGAGCTCCAGGTGGACCGTGTGAGCCCTGACATCGAGCTCCAGGTGGACCATATGAGCCCTGACATCGATCTCCAGATGGACTGCGGGAGCCCTGACATCAAGATCCAGGTGGACTGCGTGAGCCCTGACATCGAACTCCAGGCGGACCATGTGAGCCCTGACATTGAGCTTCAGGTGGACCACGTGAGCCCTGACATCGAGCTCCAGGTGGACCATGTGAGCCCCGACATTGAGCTCCAGGTGGACCACGTGAGCCCTGACATTAATCTCCAGGTGGACCGTGTGAGCCCTGACATCGAGCTCCAGGTGGACCGTGTGAGCCCTGACATCGAGCTCCTGGTAGACTGCGTGAGCCCTGACATCGAGCTACAGGTGGAACATATGAGCCCTGACATTGAGCTCCAGGTGGACCTCTTGAGCCCTGACATTGAGCTCCAGGTGGACCACGTGAGCCGTGACATCAAGCTCCAGGTGGACCGCATGAGCCCTGACATCGAGCTCCATGTGGACGGCATGAGCACTGACATCGAGCTTCAAGTGGACCGCATGAGTCCTGACATCGAGCTCCAGGTGGACCGCGTGAGCCCTGACATAGAGCTCCAGGTGGCCTTTGGGTGGTGGCCTCAAGCAATTACTTCCAGGTGGCCTCTAGGCTGTAACCCTGCCAGTGAGATCCAGCAGGCCCCTTGGTTGTGAATCAGATCATCGAGCTCCAGGTGGACCACATGAGCCCTGACATTGAGGTCCAGGTGGACCGCCTAAGCCCTGACTTCAAGTTCCATGTGGACCGCGTAAGCCCTGACATTGAGGTCCAGGTGGACCGCGTGAGCCCTGACATAGAGCTCCAGGTGGCCTTTGGGTGGTGGCCTCAAGCAATTACTTCCAGGTGGCCTCTAGGCTGTAACCCTGCCAGTGAGATCCAGCAGGCCCCTTGGTTGTGAATCAGATCATCGAGCTCCAGGTGGACCACATGAGCCCTGACATTGAGGTCCAGGTGGACCGCGTGAGCCCTGACTTCGAGTTCCAGGTCGCCTTCGAGTGGTAATCCCAAGAAGTGAGGTCTAAGTGATGCAGCAAGCACAAGGGAAATAGTTTATTTATTTATTTACTTACTTTACTCGTGAACGTTGTATGTCTGACTCCACTACCCCCAACCCTGCCCCTCCCCCACCCCGTTCCACCACCCGGAGCACTTCCGCTGCAAACAGCCACTGATATGGCAGACCTTTGCCAAGCTAGTGCGGCAGCAGGGGGTATAAAAGTGCCACCCTATGAACTGCAGGAAAAGGGGGGAGGATCTTTGACATCATCATGTTGACATTACTGGGCAGAACGTTTGAGCAAAGCAGATGCAGCAGTTACAAGACTGGGATATGGAGCTGAAGGCGACAAGGGGTGTGCGTGTTCACAATAAAAATATGCATGTTGCTCTAGTCTTAACCTTTCTTTCAAGTTTTAGTTTGCAATATAACTTAGCAACTCTAATGGCCTAATTTAGGTTTAGCAGATGGATCACTGTTGGGCATGGCCTTTCTGAGGGGGGTTTCTCTAAAAAATGTCCTTTTTGTCCTCCTGGTTTTTGCCGACTCTCTTTTCATGACCTCAGGACTCTGGTAACTCTCCCACAGTACTGCAGCAGGAAAGTGCACATGACCTTCCTTCACATGCCAGGAAGGGGAGATTACTTGATTGGTTTAGGTGTCCTACCTGAGAGTGCCCTGTTAAAAGGTGCACCACATACCCAGGGTGGGTACTGCACTGGTTAGTAGTGGGACACAGCACTGATTGTGCCACCCACCAGAATAGCCTGTCAAACCTGTTTCGTGCCCAGGTTGACCTTTCTTACTCATTAGCCAACCCTGAGGGGGCCTTTGCTACCTCCAGAGTGGCCCTAGGTTAAGTTCTGAGGGGTGAAGCCCGGGGTAGGTGAGTAGCAGGGTAGGTACATGTGCCTGTTTGCTGCCTGGCTATGGAAGAACCCAAGTGTGGGTTTTCCCTACCTAGGGGGTTGGATCTTCCCATGGGACAGGTCTTGGGTTTTGCTGATTTTCTTGTGGCCTTAAGGCCAGGGGCACTCTCCCACTGTTAATGCAGTGTGAAGGTGCGCACACCCTTCCTACACACGTTAAGAAGTGGTGCTTACCTGATGTTTGTGAAATATGTCACCAGCCTGCCATTGCAGGTCGGTGTGCTCACTTGCACCAATGATGTTTTAAAAAACATGTCCAGCCTGCCCCTGCAGGTCTCTGTGCCTGCAATTACGCTTCCGCTCAGGCTGGCCTTTTTAAATCACAAGCCACCCTGAGGCAACCTTTCACTACCAATAGAGCACCCCGAGGGTACGTCTTGAGGGGTGAAGTGAGTGTTAGGTGAAAGGATGGGCAGGTACACATGTGTGTTCCCTGCCCAGGTAGTGAAGAACCCCCATGAGTGTTTTTACTACCCATGAGGATTGCTCTTCCCATAGGGAAACATAGGGAGTTGGTTGGAATTATTACAAGCTGCAATAGTGTATTGCAGGGGAGCAGCCTCATCATGTTTCCTATCATTGGATTCTCAACGACAAACCCACCCCTGTGGTAAAGGTGGTTTTGTCATTACTAGCTTAGAAATGTCTCTAGTAGGAAGTGGGCATTTCTTTGCTCTAAAACTCTTTGTGTACCTTTTAGTTTGACTTCAGTCCACATGGGAGGTTGGGGGTGCACATCTGGACATTGCCCAGCGACAGCTATGAAATACTGGGTCTGCAGCTGTGTTGCATTTGAAATATCTCTATAATGCGCATGATTACAATGCTCTATTTGCTATGTTCGAACCCCTGTTCCCTGTTAGCATGCATGGCTCTATCTTTATTGAGGCCATGTTGTTCCGTAACCACAATCGAGTGTCTGTCTCTGAAATACTCGCATCTGCAAAATGGACGCCCTGTCCCTCTGGCTTGTACTTCTCAAGGTTGAAGCTTTGCTGTACTAATGAATGTGCTATTCATTGCTGCATACCTTTACCGCTAGATACACTCGTTCACATGGTTCTACATGGTAAAGAGCTGCCGAGCGGCCTTGGAACAGCCCATCTTATGTGCCCTCTTTTGTTCACCGTAGCTGGAGCTGGAACATTCCAGTTTGGGTGGGTCTCTATAGATGTTGGAACTGTATAACTGATGTAACCATGTGGAGGGAGACCAGATTCCTCGACAGTCCTCTTAGGAGACTTGTCAGACTGGGCTCTGCTGCAGCGTATTGCCAATAAACTAACTGGTTTGTATTCTCTACTGTCTGACCGACTCTTCATTTATTTGGAAGGCATATAGGTGGTGGTGAGTGACCCGGGTTACCAATTTTGGGTCACTTCCTTCAACTACAACAATAGACCTGTGCCATTTGAGGTTACTGGCAGTATAGATTGGGGGAAGAGGTTCTGACACTTAGGGGCCCATTAGGATGGCGGGCGGTGAGGTTCCGTGACAATTGTAAGTGGTGTTTTCGACTCACACGAATATGGTCGAGTCTAGTATCTATGAACCGCAAATGACGAGTTTAGCAAGTGTGCGCAGTTTCGCTGTGCTAACTTAAACCGTTCGTTTGTTATGTGGGTTTGTCATCTGTACCCACGGGTTCCATCTTAGATACGGCATCCATTTTGTCTCTTGCCCTCAAGTAGCCAGCGAACGGACGCTGTCCGCTTCGCGACCCTGGGACTCCCAAGATATTTGCGGAAGACACATGTTCTTTGAAAGTGTCTTTATGACGAGGGGGATGCTACTGTAAGGCAGATGGCGCCGCTCGAGGCTCATCTTGCCGCACGGGCTTATTGTCTCAGTTGTGCATCTCATTAGGCACGTCCCTTTGATGCCTGTATCTCGTGCTTCTCGACACTCCCCTTTTTACACCCTTTCCGATCTCCCCACTGTTTCCGTCTTCCTCTGCACCTGTCTTCGTTCCTGTTTCGATCTACTTTACTGCTGATTGGAATTTGCTAATGGTGGGAAGATGGGTTTTTACAGTTGGGAACCGCCAAATGTTTCCGCACTTATGTTCCGGATCTTGTGTGTTTCAAAGTGATCTAAGCGACCCCTCTGAGAGCGACTTGTGGGAACCAGGTTGTAAACTATTGTGTACCATGTTATCCTATGGGTAGAAACTGTATAAAAGGAGCGATCCACAAATACAATTTGAAGCAGTCTCCCCGAACTACACTCGATGTACTTCTTGTGACTTCTGTGTTCCCTGCAGTAAATAAACCTTGACTCTTTGACGCCGAAGGAAGTGTCCCGTGTCTCTGTGATTTGTACGCCGGAGCAGGTTACCCACGAAGGTTTCAGGTGTTGTGCCCTGGCACCGCTGGGTCCAAAGAACCCAGTCCTTCAGTTGGCGCCCAACGTGGGGCTGCATCAGTGGTACCGGTCCAAGCCTGACGATCGTGAGGAACTTCGTGTGAAATCTCCGAGGGAAGGTGCACCCCGCTTCATCGATCCTGTTGTCGAAATAAGTGGCCCGAAGACTTTTCCCGCGAAGATTCCCGCCTCCTAACGGCTGCGACGGACTGCTACCCTGACTGTAGACCTGTTTTGGCGCCTGGCGTAGACCTTGGTATAGCGAGACGATTAGACGGGCCTTCCTGAGGACGCCATTGATCTTTGAGTTAAGTATTTGTGGGTCGCTCCCAGAGTTCTTTGTTGTAGACACTTTAGCGAGTGTCTTTGTTGTAAACACTTTAGCGAGTGTTTTTGTTGTAGACACTTTAGCGGGTGTCTTTGTTGTACACGCTGTGTGAGTGTTTTTGTCGGTGACACTTTGCTAGCGTACTTTGTTGTTGTTGTATTTGTTTGACGACTGCAGCCGCCAAAGACCGAGGGTTTTGTTCTTGCTGGGACTTGGTAAATCCCGTAACCCTTGAAGTTTGTGAAACTCGGCTAGTGTGCAAGATGCCTGGTCGCAGTACTTTGTTCAGTTGCTTTAGACCTTGTGGTGCGGATTCCCTGCTGGAGGACTCGTGTCCGATACCTCCGGTTGGAACTCCTACATATGACTTATATAGCAAACATGGGCTAGGCCCGATTGCTTTTAACGATTATTGGATCAAATATACAAAGAAAGACGGCGATCTTCGTTGGCCACCTCACGGTAGCTTCGAAGCGTCGGTCTTAGATAATTTGGAAATAAAGTTGTTCGAACGTAAATCTAGGCCGGCCATGTTTGATGCCTTTCGGTTCTGGCGCAAAGAAGCCCGACAGAAAGAGATCAGACAAAATAAACGTAGTCAGCGAGATACTGTTGCTACTATAGTAAAGAAAGCTGAGCAGTTTCAGCGTGATAAGGAGGATAAGGATAAGGAAGTGTTTGAGAGATTACAGCGTATGTCCATAGACAAATGCTATCCTGTTTTGTCTACGGAGTCGGATAAGAAGGAAGAGGCAGTTGAGGATTCTTTAATGTCCTATCTTATGAAGTCGCCACCTCCGTACGTACAGGGTACCGCAGCTCCTGTGGTCCCTGCCGTACCTGTTCCACCAGTTCCTCAACCTGCACTTGCTCTTCCGACTGTTCCTGCTCCTTTGCCTCTTTCTATTCCTACTGCTCCTCCGCTTCCACATACTCCTGTTCCCGCTACTGCTCACGCTACTGCTCCTGTGTTGTTAACCCCTGTTGCTGCTAACGTCTCTACTCCTTCTCTTGTTAGTCCTGTGTCTTACTCTTCTCCCTCTACTCGTAATCGTGATTCTCCCCTTGCGACAAACTTCTTTCAGTCGCTCGGACCTGTTTTTGGGTCTGCAGGTTCTGATGGTCCACAGAGACGTAGCCAGCTTCCTGGTAATAGAGAACGTGTTGCGCTATACAATATGGCGATGGGTTGGATGATAAACCCTGTTAGAAATCCACCTCGTGTTGTCCTCGAAACGTTTGATCAATTCAACATACCTACTCAGAGATATGTGTTTGATGAAATGTGCAAGTTCTTACATGATCAGATAGCGGCTGTTGCGCCTGACGAGGTGCTGACCGCCCTGTCTGAACTCCGGCTTCAGTTCGCAACTGGACTGATAGTCGACACTAATGTCCGACGTGCTATTGAACGGTTGCTATCTCTTCGTCCCGCTCCTATTCCTCATGCATTGTTCGTTGAGGACATTGAACAACGAGATGGGTCTGGCCAATATCCTATGCGAGAAGTTCCGCCAGTTTGGGTACCCGCTGATAATACTAATGCTAATGCTCCAATACCAGCACATTTCCAGAGAGTGTGGATACACCTCCCTTGGAAACGATCGGAAGTGCTTCAGGTGAAACAAACTTTGCCTGATCCTCGCAAAAATCCTGCGGGGTATTACAAAGAATTATCGCAGCTCGTAGACGCTACGATAATGAATCTGGCCGATATCGACATGTTGTTTGGCAATGTCGTACCGCAACCGGTATGGGCCAAGATTCGTCACCAAGATCACGCGAATGAATTAGGTGGTGATTGGGCTGCCATTACAGCGGCAGACGCTGGACAAGTGGCTGCTACTAAACCCGATCAGTTGATTGAACTTCTTCCCCAGCGAATCATTACGTTAATGAAAACGCTTATGCCAGCTATGAGGGTAAATTGGGACAAGTTGTCAGCCTGTAAGCAGAAGAAAGATGAGAGTGTTTCAGACTTCTTTACGAGGTTCGAGGAAACATTCGTCGATCATAGTGGGCAGGATATGGGTACTGAGGGTGGACAGAGGTTGTTTGTGGATAAATTTGTATCGAACTTATTGCCCGACTTGTGCAATAAATTGAAAAATTCAGAAAGTTCATGGGCCGTTTCTACCTCAGCTCAGATTCTGGCTACGGCACAATATTACGAAAATAGAGAAAAAGAGGAAAATGACCGTGCCGATAAAAAGACGAAAGAGCTGAAAACTAAAGTGTTGTTACAACAAGCATATCCGCCGCGTTCTAATCAGAATGCGCCTCAGCAGAATAGATCGCAGTCGCAATCAAATCGATCGCAGCCGCGTAATGATTCATCTTTTCAGAGATCTTCGTTGGGGTACAACCAATGTGCTTATTGTAGACAGGAGGGACACATTAAATTCAATTGTCCTGCTTTAAATGACCGTAGTGGTGGTAATTCGTCTAGAGGAGGTCGTGGTGGTTCACAGAACGCATCACGTGGTAGAGGTCGTGGTGCTCAGAACGACCGTTCTGATAACTCGTCAAATTCTAATAATTGTTTCGACCAACGTGGATCATCGCAAGGACGATCTGCGCAGTACAATGTAGACGATTATTACGTCGATCAGGGAACTGACGATAGTAATTACTAGGACAGCCAAAGACAAGGAGAGGGAGTGGTATCAGTTCCGGTTGATCAGAGAGGGCCTTACGTCGCAGTTGCTACATCGGGCGTCGTTGAGCCTTTTCTGTTGGACACTGGTGCAGCGAAAAGTTCTATCATGCATTCGAAACTCCCTGGCGCACCTTTGTCTGGCTTAACAAATGTATCTGTTGGATTCTCTGGCGCCCCCGTTAGCAATCCAGTTTCGCGCCCTTTGCCCCTTAAAATTGGGCCTCGTGAGCTCGAAGCTCCGTTGATTTTAACCACTGGTTGTGGTGAAAATCTTTTGGGTCTGGATTTGCTTAAACGCTTGTATGCGACTTTGTATTGTTCTCCTGCGGGTATAAAGCTTACGTTAGGAGAGAGGGTAGTCTCTCCCATGTACTTGTCCCTCGATAAGCTTCCACCGGAATTGAGTTCTCTTCCTGCATCTTTGTGGGCGACGGGTCCAAACGACGTGGGCCTACTTGATATCTCCCCTTATGTTGTTCAGTTGAAATCGAATGTGCGATTGCCACGTATTCCCCAATATCGTATCTCCCTGGATGGTGAACGAGCTTTGTTAGCGATCATCTATGATTTGATCGAGAAAGATGTCATTGAAGAAACTCGGGGAAACGTGTGCAATAGTCCTGTACTGCCCATTCTTAAACGTACTGATCCTACCAAACCGCCTGTTTATCGTTTTGTTATTGATTTACGGGAGGTGAATAAAATTGTGGTTCCTCAATTCCCTGTTGTGCCTGACATTACGGCGCTACTGACTCTGATTCCAGCTACGGCTTCATGGTTTTCGGTGATTGATTTGAAAAATGCGTTTTTCAGCATCCCGATTGCCGAAGAGAGCAGGGACCTTTTCGGTTTCTCTCTTGGTGGACGTAGCTTCCGGTTCAAACGCGCTCCTCAGGGCTACTGTGAAAGTCCATCGATTTACAGTCAAGCTTTGAAGGGTCAACTAGATGCGTTTAGGTTGCCGGTTGGTGCGGCTTTAATCCAATACGTCGACGACTTATTGGTGGCTGCTGATACTCAGGACATTTGCAAAATTGCTACAGTGTCGTTGCTGCAACATCTCTGTGAGTTAAATCACAAGGTGTCACCTTCTAAACTCCAATATTGTTGTCAAGAAGTAACCTATCTAGGTCACTTATTGTCAAAGGAGGGAAGGAGATTGACCCCAGAGAGAATTGCAGCGATTGCGCGCATGGCTGTGCCACAAACCCAAAGAGATGTGCGTGCCTTTCTAGGTATCACATCGTACTGCAGGCAGTGGATTCCTAATTTTTCATTGCTAGCGAAACCATTGGTGGCTCTTACGTGCAAGGATGTTTCGACTCCTTTACCATGGACGGAAGAATGTCAGAAACGTTTTTCTGAATTACGTGATTCATTGTGTTCGGCCCCTGTGTTAGGTACCCCTGATTACAGCAAGCCGTTCACGTTATATGTTCACGAGAGGGAAGGTTGTGCTTTAAGCGTCTTAACGCAACCTTTTGGTGGTAAGCAACGTCCATGTGCATATTTTTCCTCGACCTTAGACCCAGTAGCTAGAGCATTGCCGAGTTGTTTGAGAGCAACTGCGGCAGCTGCGGTCTCCATCCGACAATCAGCAGGATTGGTCATGGATAATATGCTTACGGTGATGGTTCCGCATGCAGTCGATACTCTTTTGAACCGTACGAAAACTCAGCACTTGACGAGTGCGAGGTTATCTGGGTACGAATTGACGCTCTTGGCAAGCCACATTCAGATAAAACGTTGTAATGTCCTAAATCCGGCAACTTTGTTACCAATTAGTGCAGAGTCAGATGCAGTAACAGAACATGACTGTTACTTGCGGACAGAGGAGGAAACAAAAGGTCGTGTGGACCTTAAAAACACCCCATTGGAAGACCCGGATGGCATCCTGTATGTGGATGGGTCATGTTTTAAATTGCCGAATGGTGATGTGACTACTGCTTATGCTGTGGTGACATTGAATACTGTTGTTGAGACTGCGAGATTGAATCAGAATTCTGCCCAAGCTGCAGAGCTGATCGCTCTTACTAGAGCATGTGTATTAGCAAAAGGTAAACGTGTGAATGTGTACACCGATAGTCAGTATGCTTTCGGTGTAGCGCATAGTTTCGGACGATTGTGGCGAGAACGTGGTTTCTTGACGTCACATGGCACGAAAATACAGCATGGCCAGCTTGTGAACGATCTTTTGGATGCATTGACTTTGCCTGCTCAAGTTGCAATTGTTAAATGTAGTGCGCATCGTAAGGTGACGGATGATGTTGGTCGTGGTAATGCGTTTGCAGATGAGATTGCTAAGGAGACTGCCCGGAACCTTAGCACTCGAATGTATGTGACGAATTCGGTTAGGTGGCCTACAGAATCAAGTATGTGTGAGAATACTATAGAGAGTGTGAAAGCAATTCAGAATGAGGCCACCGACACTGAAAAGATGAAGTGGAAAGAAAGTACGGGAAGGTTGGATGTGAATGGTTGCTGGATTGATTTGTCAGATCAGAAAAGATGGATGTTGCCTGATGCGTATGTACTGGCCGTTGTGCAAATGGCACATGGGTTAGCACATATTAGCGCGAAAGGTATTTGCAAGTTGTTGGCTGATGTGTGGAAGAATGATGGAATTACTAAGTGTGCTGAACGTTTGGTGAAGAATTGTATGGTGTGTATAATGTACAATCCTGGCAAAGGAACCCCAACTCCCCCTGGCAGTTTTGCTCCTCCTTCGTATCCCTTTGAGGTGATCCAATTGGACTTCATCCATATGGAGCGATGCAATAACCTGAAATACGTTTTGGTTGTGGTTTGCGCATTCTCCCGATGGATCGAGGCCTATCCCCTCAAAGATAATACTGCTTTGTCTACTGCGAAAATCCTACTGAAGGAATACTTTCCTCGGTATGGAATGCCTAGAGTCGTGTGGTCAGATAACGGAAGTGAGTTTGTTGGAAGTGTGATGAGGAGTGTGTGTAAGGGCCTTGGAATTAATCAGAAATTCCACAGCGCCAATCATCCCCAGTCAGCTGGATTGGTTGAAGGGTACAATGGCACCCTTAAACTGAAATTAGCGAAGATCCAGGCTACGACTGGACTTTCGTGGCCTGACGCTTTGCCTCTAGCATTACTGTCAACTAGGGCGACTGTACACTCCCGAATAGGGCTTAGTCCCTATGAAATAGTGTTCGGCCGTCCTGCGAATGTGTGGGGGGTTCCTAGGCCAGGTATGTTTGTTGATCTTGAGTACCCGATGTTGATTGACTACTTACATGACTTGACTGCTAAACTGAGGTTAATTCATCAACAGGTTTACGACGCCTTGCCGACGCAGACGGAGGGTCCAGGCCACCAGCTCCAGCCTGGTGATTGGGTTGTCACCCGAAATTTTTCGCGCAAGAAGAATCTGGACCCCCGCTTTGTTGGACCTCACCAGGTGCTTTTGGCCACGAGGACTGCCGTTCGTCTTGAGGGACGGAAGAACTGGGTACATGCTACCCATTGTAAGCGAGTCCCTATTCCTTTGCCGGCAGACCCGTGGGTGAGGAAAGGCATTGCGTCAACAGAAGCAGCGACATTGCCGGCGTTTGTACCTTTCAGTGACGCACAACTTGTTGGTGAACACTCAGTGCAGCAGAAAGCCATTGTTGGAACATTGTCAGCAAGAGACTCAAGACCAGACCAACGAACTGATCAGCAGGACGCTGTCTCTTCGACAGATCCTTTGTTTGACGAGCAGACACGTCCTGGGAAACATCGATATTCTTTGCGTTCTCACACTAAGGACAAATAAAAATTTTTGCTTGCTTTGCTGAAATTGATAACTGCAATATCTTCGTTTCCCATGATCAACTTTGAACATTCGTATCATTGAAAATTGTTTTGTATATATATATATATCAAGCTTCTTCCTTGTATCTTTTTCCTTCCACAGCTGAATTATTGTGCTAAATAAATACATATTGTGTATTGAGGGCCGTAGGGCCGCGCGCGTACTTCCTTCTGGACAGTAGGTCTTGACGCTAGGTTAAAGGCCGTCGGTTCCTAGGAACTCCTGGGAATTGACTATTGCTGCACAGAACGAAGTGCGTCAAGAAACGTTGCGGACGGTCGTAGGGAAA
This sequence comes from Lissotriton vulgaris, assembly GCF_964263255.1. Taxonomy (NCBI): domain Eukaryota; kingdom Metazoa; phylum Chordata; class Amphibia; order Caudata; family Salamandridae; genus Lissotriton; species Lissotriton vulgaris. The sequence continues at coordinate 2,005,399,196 of NC_141693.1, read as the reverse complement.
TGGCATTTTTGAAGCTGAATGATTTGGAAGGAGCTCAGGCATATAGAGTCAAGCTGCAGAAACTTAGTCGTACGAAATGTTTTGTATCCCAATTGTTTGTACTGTTTTTAACTGCTTCTGCATTTTTGGCGGGTGGGGTGTATTACACTATGTCTTACTTCTTACTTCCTACCCCTACTCCTACTCCTTACCCTAACATTACTTCTACTGCTTCTCCTCATTCCTTTCATATGTTACCAGAACACGAACAGGCTAGACGTGTAGAATTCCGCAACAATTCCTTTATCCAGCTCCTCCATCAGCATCAGTTAGTGGTTAACACTACTAATTGTTGGGTGTGTGGGTTGATGCCACATACTACGGGTAAGGGAATTCCATATCTGGTGTTACCGTATAGTTCCCAAGGGTCAGCTCGAGCATACCAAACAATGCTTCGAAGCGCACTAGGTTTCCACCCCTCTCCAGAACGTTCCCCCAAACCGGGTCCTACCTCATGGCAGTGGGTGGTATCGATGATAATACAGGATTTGGAAGATGAGATCTATGATGCTTATCTCATCCCTAAGGCAGAGGTACAAGCCTATAGGGCACCGAATAAAGGGGAATATAGTACGTTCACTAATGAAAAGCAGCTTAAAAGCTCGTCTCCAATATGGGTCGTACCCCACACTGGTAATCTTTGTCTTGTGGGTCGTGGCTCGCAAGCCTCACTTGGAGTAAGTGCTTGCACTGAAAGTTACGTTCTGTCAATGTCCCCGATCCCTGTGCTTCTGGCTGCCAAGGGTACGTACTTCATCTGTCATGATCGTGCATACACATGGTTGCCCGCAGACTTCATGGGCTCATGTTTTGTTGCAAATCTGTTGCCTCCGACGTTTACTGTAGATGCCGATTATCATAAGACTAGAGTTGTACGAGGCGTAATTAGTGAAGAGGATACTGCCGGTCAAGAGGCAGGAGACTTTTTCAAGGGTTTCCTCCCGTTTTGGGGACCTATGGTTAATAGTAGGAACCTGAGACATTTGACTCGAGTGGTAGAATCGACAGCTAACATTACTGCCAGTGCCCTTGGTAATATCACCACAGAACTTCAGGCGGAGAGACTTATGACATTACAAAACCGTATGGTTTTAGATGTTGTCTTAGCAGATCGCGGTGGGGTATGTAAAGTGATCCATTCGAGCTGTTGCATTTTCATTCCAGATAATGCTCCTACTGTCTATCAAGCCATCTCGAAGTTGCACAAGATCTCCGAATCCATACACGTGGATGTAGGGGATTGGACGCTACTTGGTTGGTTTTGGGGCCTGGTGTCGACTTGGGGTTGGAAGATTCTGATGATCATCGGGGTTGTGGTAGTGTTCCTGTTCACGTGTTGCCTTTGTGTGCAGTGTGGTCCTGCCTTATGTGGCCTCTGTGCTACAACGTGTATGAGACAACCATCTGTTACCAAGGGGACTCGGTTGGACAGAGCTATGCTACAACGACATCTTGATGGTCTGATGAATATCGAGTATGATTCCGACTAGTGCTTGCCTACATGAGGGCAAAAGGAGCGTCTGAGGTTCCGTGACAATTGTAAGTGGTGTTTTCGACTCACACGAATATGGTCGAGTCTAGTATCTATGAACCGCAAATGACGAGTTTAGCAAGTGTGCGCAGTTTCGCTGTGCTAACTTAAACCGTTCGTTTGTTATGTGGGTTTGTCATCTGTACCCACGGGTTCCATCTTAGATACGGCATCCATTTTGTCTCTTGCCCTCAAGTAGCCAGCGAACGGACGCTGTCCGCTTCGCGACCCTGGGACTCCCAAGATATTTGCGGAAGACACATGTTCTTTGAAAGTGTCTTTATGACGAGGGGGATGCTACTGTAAGGCAGATGGCGCCGCTCGAGGCTCATCTTGCCGCACGGGCTTATTGTCTCAGTTGTGCATCTCATTAGGCACGTCCCTTTGATGCCTGTATCTCGTGCTTCTCGACACTCCCCTTTTTACACCCTTTCCGATCTCCCCACTGTTTCCGTCTTCCTCTGCACCTGTCTTCGTTCCTGTTTCGATCTACTTTACTGCTGATTGGAATTTGCTAATGGTGGGAAGATGGGTTTTTACAGTTGGGAACCGCCAAATGTTTCCGCACTTATGTTCCGGATCTTGTGTGTTTCAAAGTGATCTAAGCGACCCCTCTGAGAGCGACTTGTGGGAACCAGGTTGTAAACTATTGTGTACCATGTTATCCTATGGGTAGAAACTGTATAAAAGGAGCGATCCACAAATACAATTTGAAGCAGTCTCCCCGAACTACACTCGATGTACTTCTTGTGACTTCTGTGTTCCCTGCAGTAAATAAACCTTGACTCTTTGACGCCGAAGGAAGTGTCCCGTGTCTCTGTGATTTGTACGCCGGAGCAGGTTACCCACGAAGGTTTCAGGTGTTGTGCCCTGGCACCGCTGGGTCCAAAGAACCCAGTCCTTCAGTGGGTCATCTCCGCCGGGCTGGTGGTAGCCACCGCCGGCCTGGCGGGGGCGATTCGCCCGTCATCCTTGCTCTGAAGACCCCCGCCATATTAGGATGGCGGGGGGGACCGCGGCGGACGGATGGCGGACGGTAAGACCGTCGGCCGCTTTTCCACCCCGGTCGCAAGGCGACCGGGCGGAAAAGGTATAACACGGTGGCGGAGTCTATCAGACACCGCCAGCCATATTATGATGGGCAAATGTGAATGCCTTCATTGCCGCCACGGAAAGGCATGCAGAGAATCCCTGCAGGGGCCCATTGCGTGCCCCCAGGGACTCCGGGGGAATAGTGGGTGCACATGGGGGTACCTATGGTACCCCACGGCATTTCAAAGTGCAACATGGCAGGCACCGCGCGGTGCCTGTCATGTTGTGCTTTGAAATGCACAACGTGCATTTTTACCATTGCGGTGGGCGGCGCTTTCAGCACCGCCCGCCGCAATGGTAAAAATACAGGATGCGCCCGCCAGTGTGGCGGGTGCATCCCAAGTGCCAAGGCGGGACCGCCGCTCCAATAGCGGGCTGTCCCGTTTTGCACGGGGAAGGCGGGCAGGCAAAGTCCGCCCGCCATCCTAATGGGGGCCTTGGTATCTGGGAGTCAGATCATGGCCCCACTAAAGATTAAGATCTGCATTCCAGGGCACCATGATAGACAGCGCTGACATTTAGTGGAGACATCTGTGGTTTAAAGGGATATCCTCTGAATATCCTCCCACTTCAAAGCACACCACAGTACAACTACTGGTGCCATACTTCAGAAGGGCAGAGATATGCTTGTGGAGGGCCATGGGATCGGATAAACTGGAACTGCATAGTGCACACTTCCAGATGAATATTTTGTGCACAAGGAGGTTACTGCCATTGAAAAGGATCGCTCGCCCTTCCTGAATAGTGGCTGGCCTGGGCTGACTTCCTGCTGCTGTGTGGCACACTGAAGTGTGACCTCCATGGGCTTGTTGGCTTGCCCCCTGTTCTTTTGGAGGTCTCCTACGAGGGAGGGACCCACACCATCTACTTGTGACACCTGGAAAGTGAGGCCCTCTTAAGTGCCCACATTGTCTGCTGGATCCCAACTGGTAGCACCGCATAAGCATGGAACTAAGAATTGTTCCTGGAGATCCAACTGCCTTGTACTGAGCTCCAGGAATTGTGTCCGCATCTAAGGAGTGTGGCTCCTGCATCTTCGGGTCCTCAGCATGCATAAACATGTTGTTGGTGGTGAGCGGATTCATCGATTGTAGGATCCAGCATGGCACGCTTCGTCGATCTTGCTGCATCTCTCTTGTGCGACATGCCAAATGATTCACAGTTTGCAACCCCGTAGGTGGAGGCATAACATAGTAGTGTCATTCTACCTCATGAGACCTTGCTGAACTTGTGCCTGTGTATGTGACCGTAAATGTCTGGTGCAACCCATATCAACAGGTACCAGACATTGTGCCTTATTTCCACGGAGGTACAAAAGTTTGCACTGATATTTGCAATGACTGGCAGACGGGGGTGACACTTTCACCTACCAATCGGTTTATAAATGTATCCTTTTACCTCCATTGAGGGAAGTGCATGTTTTTGGGATGGTGGGTTTGTGTGGGCATCCTTATTGCACCAGTGGATGCAAATGTCACACACGATTTTTCATCACTGGTGCAATAAGGGACACCAAACCGACCTTCATAAGAGACAAAGTCCAGACCAACGTAACCAACGCCAAGGAACTGTTCAACGTCATTCAGCAACTCACAAAACCCCCAATCAAAGCCTCAGACATCAAACCTTCCCAATAACTCTGCGACAAGCTCAGCTCATACTTCCATATAAAGATCAAGGCCCTCTACGACAATTTCAGCGAACCTATGCTGGACATCACCTCACCCCTCAATGCTGCTGATAAGCCAACCATCATGACCGGGAATCCCGCTACCGTAAAACACGTCACCGCCACCATCAAGAAAACCCACTCAGGTGCCCCAATAGACCCCTGCCTACCGCTCATATTCCGCAGGGCCGCCGCCGCCATCGCACCCGAACTAGGACTGACCATCATGTTCGGCATCTTCCCAGATGACTGGAAAAGGGCATATGTAAAACCCCTCCTCAAGAAACCCACGGCCAACCCAAAGGATCTGAAAAACTACCGCCCCATCTCTCTCCTCCCTTTTGATTCCAAAGTCACAGAGCCACTCGTGAATGCCCAGCTGACTGTCTTCATCGAAGAGAACTCCATCCTAGATGCCTCCAAGTCTGGATACCTTCAGGAACACAGCACCAAGACCACTCTCCTTGCCGCCATTGAGAACATCCGCATGCTACTCAACCAGGGACACGCCACATCGCTCATCCTTCAAGACCTCTTCGCAGCCTTCAACACCGTTTCTCATCGCACACTTGCGCAGCCAGACTTCATGACGCAGGGATACCAGGAGCCGCCCTCGACTGGATCCGATCCTTTCTCCCCGGCAACACCCAGAGGATCAGAGTCACCCCCCCTCCTTCCTCTCCGAACCCACCAATATAAACTGCGGAGTACCCTAAGGCTCATCGATCAGCCCCACTCTTTTCATCATCTACATGGCCCCCCGGGCGCCATCATCAGACAGCATGGGCTGAGCATAGTATCCTACGCTGACGACACACAGCTCATCCTCTCACTTACAAAGAATGCCGAAGACACCAGACTCTGATTCAAGGAAGAAATGAAGAACGTGGCCCGAAAGACAGGTGCTTGAAGTTCAACTCAGAGAAGACTGACGTCTTCATCCTCGGACCCTGCAAATCTGCCTGGGACAACACCTGGTGGCCCTCGGGAATCCTCCCACTCCTACTGACCATGCACAAAACCTCTGCATCATCCTCGACTCCTCCCTCACCATGAACCGCCAGGTCAACGCCGTCGCCTCCACCAGCTTGAACTGCCTGCGCATCCTCCGCATGACCTTCAAATGGATCACCCCGACTGCAGAAAGACCGCCACCCATGCTCTCATAACCAGCAATCTTGACTACTGCCCTGTACACTGGAATCAACAGAACACTTCTACACAAACTCCAGACCATCCAGAACGCTGCTGCCAGACTTGTCCTCGGAACTCCACGTCACGAACACATGACCCAACACCTACGAGACCTCCACTAGCTCCCCATCAAGAAGAGGGGCACTTTCAAACTCCTCACCCACACCGACAAATCCCTCAACAACATCAGACCCAAATAACTCAACGAGAGAATATCCTTCCACGTACCCAAGAGGAATCTCCGTTCTGCCGACATCTCCCGGGCAGAGGTCCCCCACATCCATAGAAAAAAACAGGCAGGAGAGCCTTCTCCTACATCGCAGCCAACACCTGGAACAAGCCTCCCCTGAACATCAGATGCTCCCCGACCCTGCACACCTTCAGGAAGGACCTCAAGACCTGGCTCTTCAGCTGCCCCGACCCCCCCCCCCCCCCCCCCAGCACCATGAGACCCTCACGGGTGAGTAATGTGCTTTATAAACCCCTGACTGATTGATTTATTGATTTATGCAATCCAACATGGCTTTCTTTCTTTGCCAAGTCTTAGTTTATCAAAGGATTCTTCTATTTATCGCTAGAACACGTCACTTTGCAATTACCAGGCAAACAGCTGTGGGAGAGAGATGCGTGAAGAGACTGTTGGGAGGAAGTCATGTCTCTTTCTAATGACAGGAAGCTCCATCGACTCTAGAAAGACAAGAGAAGTGTAACGAGGCCTAGCAGGGCCCTCTGACCCACAGGCCGGGATACTTTTTCACAGCCCCATAATGGATGCAGTCTGAGCAGGGGGTGAGTGCTAGGGGTGGGCGGAACTCGCAGAGATGTATTCTGTAGAATTCCACACAGTTACATAAAGACTCAGTGAGATTCCACAGAGTTCTGGGAGCAGTAGAGTTTTGGCACATTGTGCTGCTCTCACTGATTTTTATCAGCGGAATGGTAGCTTGTTTACAGCACAAACGCCGCCACATGCCGCGCCTGAGTGCGCTGCTTCTTTTTGCCAATCGAGTAGATTTTCTACTCAAGCGGCAGCATTCCCAATGCGAACAGTAGCGACATGCTGCGACTGCCGGTGTTGAGAAAACACGCCGGAACTCGCCCTAGCGCTCATTGTTTCTCGCTTGCGCTTGCCATCTTAGTGTTGGTGAGCCATGTGCAAGTAAAACCCTGCCATGTGGCAGTTTGCAGAGTTTTTCCAGAACTCCGCCCTCCAGGTGGAGCACGGAGTGGCAAAACTCAGCGAACCCCGCTGGTGGCGCGGAGGTTACCGCCCACCCCTAGCCTCGAGCAGTCGAACTCCGCACTCCAGGTGGAGCACGGAGTGGGCAAAACTCTGTGAACCCCGCTGGTGGCGCGGAGGTTACCGCCCACCCCTAGCCTCGAGCAGTCGAACTCCGCACTCCAGGTGGAGCACGGAGTGGGCAAAACTCTGTGAACCCCGCTGGTGGCGCGGAGGTTACCGCCCACCCCTAGCCTCGAGCAGTCGAACTCCGCACTCCAGGTGGAGCACGGAGTGGGCAAAACTCTGTGAACCCCGCTGGTGGCGCGGAGGTTACCGCCCACCCCTAGCCTCGAGCAGTCGAACTCCGCACTCCAGGTGGAGCACGGAGTGGCAAAACTCTGTGAACCCCGCTGGTGGCGCGGAGCTTACCGTCCACCCCTAGCCTCGAGCAGTCGACGCGCATCACTTTTGCAGATCCTTTAAGATAAGTTCTGCTTCAACCAATCTGCGATCGTTGAAAATTACCTCAAACCCATGCCTGGAGAAAAAAAAATGGTATCCCAAATATGCCAAACCCCAAAAGTAGAGCTCCTATTCGGGTAGCGCCTTGTCTACCACTTGCATCATAATTAAGAATTGCCTGAAGAAAAATGTATTTTTATGTTGTTGAAATAAAAGTGACTAACATTTGAGCTTTACATATAAACACGGCGAGGGTGACGTGAAAACACAGCTTCCAGCTCGAGGCGTCCTCGCTGCTGAGAGGGGAGGCTCGAGCAGGTGTCAGAAAGAGAAAGGGGGGTCTTGCATAAGGCCATTGCTAAATAAGCTGGTTTCCAAGGAAACCGGTGACGTGTTGTCCGTGACCAGTTTCATCAGTAAAGAGGGGACAGTTTCAAGTTTCAAATCAAACAGACCCAGGGCTGCAGAGCTGAAGACCACAGTGGGGCAGGAGGTTCACACTAGAAGATTCCAGACTCTAGGGGGATGGAGGGGAGAGCTGAGACATGGGAAGATTCCAGACTCCAGGGAGATGAAGGGGAGAGCTGAGACATGGGAAGATTCCAGACTCCAGGGACATGGAGGGGAGAGCTGAGACATGGGAAGATTCCAGACTCCAGGGAGATGGAGGGGAGAGCTGAGACATGGGAAGATTCCAGACTCCAGGGAGATGGAGGGGAGAGCTGAGACATGGGAAGATTCCAGACTCCAGGGAGATGGAGGGGAGAGCTGAGACATGGGAAGATTCCAGACTCCAGGGAGATGGAGGGGAGAGCTGAGACATGGGAAGATTCCAGACTCCAGGGAGATGGAGTGGAGAGCTGAGACATGGGAAGATTCCAGACTCCAGGGAGATGGAGGGGAGAGCTGAGACATGGGAAGATTCCAGACTCCATGGGGTTGGAGGGGAGAGCTGAGACATGGGAAGATTCTAGACTCCAGGGGTGATGGAGGGGAGAGCTGAGACATGGGAAGATTCCAGACTCCATGGGGATGGAGGGGAGAGCTGAGACATGGGAAGATTCCAGACTCCATGGGGTTGGAGGGGAGAGCTGAGACATGGGAAGATTCCAGACTCCAGGGAGATGGAGGGGAGAGATGAGACATGGGAAGATTCCAGACTCCAGGGAGATGGAGGGGAGAGCTGAGACATGGGAAGATTCCAGACTCCAGGGAGATGGAGAGGAGAGCTGAGACATGGGAAGATTCCAGACTCTATGGGGATGGAGGGGAGAGCTGAGACATGGGAAGATTCCAGACTCTAGGGGGATGGAGGGGAGAGCTGAGACATGGGAAGATTCCAGACTCCAGGTGTGATGGAGGGGAGAGCTGAGACATGGGAAGATTCCAGACTCCAGGGGGATGGAGGGGAGAGCTGAGACATGGGAAGATTCCAGACTCCAGGGGGATGGAGGGGAGAGCTGAGACATGGGAAGATTCCAGACTCCAGGGGTGATGGAGGGGTGAGCTGAGACATGGGAAGATTCCAGACTCCAGGGGATGGATTGGAGAGCTGAGACATGGGAAGATTCCAGACTCCTTGGAGATGGAGGGGTGAGCTGAGACATGGGAAGATTCCAGACTCCATGGGGATGGAGGGGAGAGCTGAGACATGGGAAGATTCCAGACTCTAGGGGGATGGAGGGGAGAGCTGAGACATGGGAAGATTCCAGACTCCAGGTGTGATGGAGGGGAGAGCTGAGACATGGGAAGATTCCAGACTCCAGGGAGATGAAGGGGAGAGCTAAGACATGGGAAGATTCCAGACTCCAGGTGTGATGGAGGGGAGAGCTGAGACATGGGAAGATTCCAGACTCCAGGGAGATGAAGGGGAGAGCTGAGACATGGGAAGATTCCAGACTCCATGGGGATGGAGGGGAGAGCTGAGACATGGGAAGATTCCAGACTCCATGGGGTTGGAGGGGAGAGCTGAGACATGGGAAGATTCTAGACTCCAGGGGTGATGGAGGGGAGAGCTGAGACATGGGAAGATTCCAGACTCCAGGGGATGGAGGGGAGAGCTGAGACATGGGAAGATTCCAGACTCCAGGGGGGTGGAGGGGAGAGCTGAGACATGGGAAGATTCTAGACTCCAGGGGTGATGGAGGGGAGAGCTGAGACATGGGAAGATTCCAGACTCCAGGGAGATGAAGGGGAGAGCTGAGACATGGGAAGATTCCAGACTCCAGGGAGATGGAGGGGAGAGCTGAGACATGGGAGGATTCCAGACTCCAGGGATGGATTGGAGAGCTGAGACATGGGAAGATTCTAGACTCCAGGGGGATGGAGGGGAGAGCTGAGACATGGGAAGATTCCAGACTCCAGGGGGATGGAGGGGGGAGCTGAGACATGGGAAGATTCCAGACTCCAGGGGATGGAGGGGAGAGATGAGACATGGGAAGATTCCAGACTCCAAGGGGGATGAAGGGGAGAGCTGAGACATGGGAAGATTCCAGACTCCATGGGGTTGGAGGGGAGAGATGAGACATGGGAAGATTCCAGACTCCAGGGGATGGAGGGGAGAGCTGAGACATGGGAAGATTCCAGACTCCAGGGGGATGGAGGGGAGAGCTGAGACATGGGAAGATTCCAGACTCCTTGGAGATGGAGGGGAGAGCTGAGACATGGGAAGATTCCAGACTCCAGGGAGATGGAGGGGAGAGCTGAGACATGGGAAGATTCCAGACTCCAGGGGGGTGGAGGGGAGAGCTGAGAAATGGGAAGATTCCAGACTCCAGGGGGGATGGAGGGGAGAGCTGAGACATGGGAAGATTCCAGACTCCAGGGGGATGGAGGGGAGAGCTGAGACATGGGAAGATTCCAGACTCCAGGGGGGTGGAGGGGAGAGCTGAGAAATGGGAAGATTCCAGACTCCAGGGGGGATGGAGGGGAGAGCTGAGACATGGGAAGATTCCAGACTCCAGGGGGGTGGAGGGGAGAGCTGAGACATGGGAAGATTCCAGACTCCAGGGAGATGAAGGGGAGAGCTGAGACATGGGAAGATTCCAGACTCCAGGGAGATGGAGGGGAGAGCTGAGACATGGGAGGATTCCAGACTCCAGGGATGGATTGGAGAGCTGAGACATGGGAAGATTCCAGACTCCAGGGGGATGGAGGGGAGAGCTGAGACATGGGAAGATTCCAGACTCCAGGGAGATGAAGGGGAGAGCTGAGACATGGGAAGATTCCAGACTCCATGGGGATGGAGGGGAGAGCTGAGAAATGGGAAGATTCCAGACTCCATGGGGTTGGAGGAGAGAGCTGAGACATGGGAAGATTCCAGACTCCAGGGGAATGGAGGGGAGAGCTGAGACATGGGAAGATTCCAGACTCCAGGGAGATGAAGGGGAGAGCTGAGACATGGGAAGATTCCAGACTCCAGGGGGATGGAGGGGAGAGCTGAGACATGGGAAGATTCCAGACTCCAAGGGGATGGAGGGGAGAGCAGAGACATGGGAAGATTCCAGACTCCAAGGGGATGGAGGGGAGAGCAGAGACATGGGAAGATTCCAGACTCCAGGGGGGTGGAGGGGAGAGCAGAGACATGGGAAGATTCCAGACTCCAGGGAGATGAAGGGGAGAGCTGAGACATGAGGCGATTCCAGACTCCATGGGGATGGAGGGGAGAGCTGAGACATGGGAAGATTCCAGACTCCAGGGAGATGAAGGGGAGAGCTGAGACATGGGAAGATTCCAGACTCCATGGGGATGGAGGGGAGAGCTGAGACATGGGAAGATTCCAGACTCCATGGGGTTGGAGGGGAGAGCTGAGACATGGGAAGATTCTAGACTCCAGGGGTGATGGAGGGGAGAGCTGAGACATGGGAAGATTCCAGACTCCAAGGGGGATGGAGGGGAGAGCTGAGACATGGGAAGATTCCAGACTCCAGGGGGGTGGAGGGGAGAGCTGAGACATGGGAAGATTCCAGACTCCAGGGGGGTGGAGGGGAGAGCTGAGACATGGGAAGATTCCAGACTCCAGGGAGATGGAGGGGAGAGCTGAGACATGGGAAGATTCCAGACTCCAGGGAGATGGAGGGGAGAGCTGAGACATGGGATGATTCCAGACTCCAGGGAGATGAAGGGGAGAGCTGAGACATGGGAAGATTCCAGACTCCAGGGGTGATGGAGGGGAGAGCTGAGACATGGGAAGATTCCAGACTCCAGGTGTGATGGAGGGGAGAGCTGAGACATGGGAAGATTCCAGACTCCAGGGAGATGAAGGGGAGAGCTAAGACATGGGAAGATTCCAGACTCCAGGTGTGATGGAGGGGAGAGCTGAGACATGGGAAGATTCTAGACTCCAGGGGTGATGGAGGGGAGAGCTGAGACATGGGAAGATTCCAGACTCCAGGGGATGGAGGGGAGAGCTGAGACATGGGAAGATTCCAGACTCCAGGGGGGTGGAGGGGAGAGCTGAGACATGGGAAGATTCTAGACTCCAGGGGTGATGGAGGGGAGAGCTGAGACATGGGAAGATTCCAGACTCCAGGGGATGGAGGGGAGAGCTGAGACATGGGAAGATTCCAGACTCCAGGGAGATGGAGGGGAGAGCTGAGACATGGGAAGATTGCAGACTCCAGGGGGATGGAGGGGAGAGCTGAGACATGGGAAGATTCCAGACTCCAGGGGGGTGGAGGGGAGAGCTGAGACATGGGAAGATTCCAGACTCCAGGGAGATGAAGGGGAGAGCTGAGACATGGGAAGATTCCAGACTCCAGGGAGATGGAGGGGAGAGCTGAGACATGGGAAGATTCCAGACTCCAGGGAGATGAAGGGGAGAGCTGAGACATGGGAAGATTCCAGACTCCAGGGAGATGGAGGGGAGAGCTGAGACATGGGAGGATTCCAGACTCCAGGGATGGATTGGAGAGCTGAGACATGGGAAGATTCTAGACTCCAGGGGGATGGAGGGGAGAGCTGAGACATGGGAAGATTCCAGACTCCAGGGGGATGGAGGGGGGAGCTGAGACATGGGAAGATTCCAGACTCCAGGGGATGGAGGGGAGAGATGAGACATGGGAAGATTCCAGACTCCAAGGGGGATGAAGGGGAGAGCTGAGACATGGGAAGATTCCAGACTCCATGGGGTTGGAGGGGAGAGATGAGACATGGGAAGATTCCAGACTCCAGGGGATGGAGGGGAGAGCTGAGACATGGGAAGATTCCAGACTCCAGGGGGATGGAGGGGAGAGCTGAGACATGGGAAGATTCCAGACTCCTTGGAGATGGAGGGGAGAGCTGAGACATGGGAAGATTCCAGACTCCAGGGAGATGGAGGGGAGAGCTGAGACATGGGAAGATTCCAGACTCCAGGGGGGTGGAGGGGAGAGCTGAGAAATGGGAAGATTCCAGACTCCAGGGGGGATGGAGGGGAGAGCTGAGACATGGGAAGATTCCAGACTCCAGGGGGATGGAGGGGAGAGCTGAGACATGGGAAGATTCCAGACTCCAGGGGGGTGGAGGGGAGAGCTGAGAAATGGGAAGATTCCAGACTCCAGGGGGGATGGAGGGGAGAGCTGAGACATGGGAAGATTCCAGACTCCAGGGGGGTGGAGGGGAGAGCTGAGACATGGGAAGATTCCAGACTCCAGGGAGATGAAGGGGAGAGCTGAGACATGGGAAGATTCCAGACTCCAGGGAGATGGAGGGGAGAGCTGAGACATGGGAGGATTCCAGACTCCAGGGATGGATTGGAGAGCTGAGACATGGGAAGATTCCAGACTCCAGGGGGATGGAGGGGAGAGCTGAGACATGGGAAGATTCCAGACTCCAGGGAGATGAAGGGGAGAGCTGAGACATGGGAAGATTCCAGACTCCATGGGGATGGAGGGGAGAGCTGAGAAATGGGAAGATTCCAGACTCCATGGGGTTGGAGGAGAGAGCTGAGACATGGGAAGATTCCAGACTCCAGGGGAATGGAGGGGAGAGCTGAGACATGGGAAGATTCCAGACTCCAGGGAGATGAAGGGGAGAGCAGACATGGGAAGATTCCAGACTCCAGGGGGATGGAGGGGAGAGCTGAGACATGGGAAGATTCCAGACTCCAGGGGGATGGAGGGGAGAGCAGAGACATGGGAAGATTCCAGACTCCAAGGGGATGGAGGGGAGAGCAGAGACATGGGAAGATTCCAGACTCCAGGGAGATGAAGGGGAGAGCTGAGACATGGGAAGATTCCAGACTCCAGGGGGGTGGAGGGGAGAGCAGAGACATGGGAAGATTCCAGACTCCAGGGAGATGAAGGGGAGAGCTGAGACATGAGGCGATTCCAGACTCCATGGGGATGGAGGGGAGAGCTGAGACATGGGAAGATTCCAGACTCCAGGGAGATGAAGGGGAGAGCTGAGACATGGGAAGATTCCAGACTCCATGGGGATGGAGGGGAGAGCTGAGACATGGGAAGATTCCAGACTCCATGGGGTTGGAGGGGAGAGCTGAGACATGGGAAGATTCTAGACTCCAGGGGTGATGGAGGGGAGAGCTGAGACATGGGAAGATTCCAGACTCCAAGGGGGATGGAGGGGAGAGCTGAGACATGGGAAGATTCCAGACTCCAGGGGGGTGGAGGGGAGAGCTGAGACATGGGAAGATTCCAGACTCCAGGGGGGTGGAGGGGAGAGCTGAGACATGGGAAGATTCCAGACTCCAGGGAGATGGAGGGGAGAGCTGAGACATGGGAAGATTCCAGACTCCAGGGAGATGGAGGGGAGAGCTGAGACATGGGATGATTCCAGACTCCAGGGAGATGAAGGGGAGAGCTGAGACATGGGAAGATTCCAGACTCCAGGGGTGATGGAGGGGAGAGCTGAGACATGGGAAGATTCCAGACTCCAGGGGGGTGGAGGGGAGAGCTGGGACATGGGAAGATTCCAGACTCCAGGGGGATGGAGGGGAGAGCTGAGACATGGGAAGATTCCAGACTCCAGGGGGATGGAGGGGAGAGCTGAGACATGGGAAGATTCCAGACTCCAGGGGAATGGAGGGGAGAGCTGAGACATGGGAAGATTCCAGACTCCAGGGAGATGGAGGGGAGAGCTGAGACATGGGAAGATTCCAGACTCCATGGGGTTGGAGGGGAGAGCTGAGACATGGGAAGATTCCAGACTCCAGGGAGATGAAGGGGAGAGCTGAGACATGGGAAGATTCCAGACTCCATGGGGATGGAGGGGAGAGCTGAGACATGGGAAGATTCCAGACTCTAGGGGGATGGAGGGGAGAGCAGAGACATGGGAAGATTCCAGACTCCAGGGGGATGGAGGGGACAGCTGAGACATGGGAAGATTCCAGACTCCAGGGGGATGGAGGGGAGAGCTGAGACATGGGAAGATTCCAGACTCCAGGGATGGATTGGAGAGCTGAGACATGGGAAGATTCCAGACTCCAGGGGTGATGGAGGGGAGAGCTGAGACAATGGAAGATTCCAGACTCCAGGGATGGATTGGAGAGCTGTGACATGGGAAGATTCCTGACTCTAGGGGGATGAAGGGGAGAGCTGAGACATGGGAAGATTCCAGACTCCAGGGGTGATGGAAGGGAGAGCTGAGACATGGGAAGATTCCAGACTCCAGGGGGATGGAGGGGAGAGCTGAGACATGGGAAGATTCCAGACTCCAGGGGGATGGAGGGGAGAGCTGATACATGGGAAGATTCCAGACTCCAGGGGTGATGGAAGGGAGAGCTGAGACATGGGAAGATTCCAGACTCCAGGGGTGATGGAGGGGAGAGCTGAGACATGGGAAGATTCCAGACTCCAGGGATGGATTGGAGAGCTGAGACATGGGAAGATTCCAGACTCCAGGGGTGATGGAGGGGTGAGCTGAGACATGGGAAGATTCTAGACTCCAGGGGATGGATTGGAGAGCTGAGACATGGGAGGATTCCAGACTCTAGGGGGATGGAGGGGGGAGCTGAGACATGGGAAGATTCCAGACTCTAGGGGGATGGAGGGGAGAGCTGAGACATGGGAATATTCCAGACTCCAGGGGGATGGAGGGGAGAGCTGAGACATGGGAAGATTCCAGACTCCAGGGGGATGGAGGGGAGAGCTGAGACATGGGAAGATTCCAGACTCCAGGGAGATGAAGGGGAGAGCTGAGACATGGGAAGATTCCAGACTCCAGGGAGATGGAGGGGAGAGCTGAGACATGGGAAGATTCCAGACTCCAGGGAGATGAAGGGGAGAGCTGAGACATGGGAAGATTCCAGACTCCAGGGGGGTGGAGGGGAGAGCAGAGACATGGGAAGATTCCAGACTCCAGGGAGATGAAGGGGAGAGCTGAGACATGGGGCGATTCCAGACTCCATGGGGATGGAGGGGAGAGCTGAGACATGGGAAGATTCCAGACTCCAGGGAGATGAAGGGGAGAGCTGAGACATGGGAAGATTCCAGACTCCATGGGGATGGAGGGGAGAGCTGAGACATGGGAAGATTCCAGACTCCATGGGGTTGGAGGGGAGAGCTGAGACATGGGAAGATTCTAGACTCCAGGGGTGATGGAGGAGAGAGCTGAGACATGGGAAGATTCCAGACTCCAAGGGGGATGGAGGGTAGAGCTGAGACATGGGAAGATTCCAGACTCCAGGGGGGTGGAGGGGAGAGCTGAGACATGGGAAGATTCCAGACTCCAGGGGGGTGGAGGGGAGAGCTGAGACATGGGACGATTCCAGACTCCATGGGGATGGAGGGGAGAGCTGAGACATGGGAAGATTCCAGACTCCAGGGAGATGGAGGGGAGAGCTGAGACATGGGAAGATTCCAGACTCCAGGGAGATGGAGGGGAGAGCTGAGACATGGGATGATTCCAGACTCCAGGGAGATGAAGGGGAGAGCTGAGACATGGGAAGATTCCAGACTCCAGGAGGGTGGAGGGGAGAGCTGAGACATGGGAAGATTCCAGACTCCAGGGGGATGGAGGGGAGAGCAGAGACATGGGAAGATTCCAGACTCCAGGGGGATGGAGGGGAGAGCTGTGACATGGGAAGATTCCTGACTCTAGGGGGATGAAGGGGAGAGCTGAGACATGGGAAGATTCCAGACTCCAGGGGTGATGGAGGGGTGAGCTGAGACATGGGAAGATTCTAGACTTCAGGGGATGGATTGGAGAGCTGAGACATGGGAGGATTCCAGACTCTAGGGGGATGGAGGGGAGAGCTGAGACATGGGAAGATTCCAGACTCTAGGGGGATGGAGGGGAGAGCTGAGACATGGGAAGATTCCAGACTCCAGGGGGATGGAGGGGAGAGCTGAGACATGGGAAGATTCCAGACTCCAGGGGGATGGAGGGGAGAGCTGAGACATGGGAAGATTCCAGACTCCAGGGAGATGAAGGGGAGAGCTGAGACATGGGAAGATTCCAGACTCCAGGGAGATGGAGGGGAGAGCTGAGACATGGGAGGATTCCAGACTCCAGGGATGGATTGGAGAGCTGAGACATGGGAAGATTCTAGACTCCAGGGGGATGGAGGGGAGAGCTGAGACATGGGAAGATTCCAGACTCCAGGGGGATGGAGGGGGGAGCTGAGACATGGGAAGATTCCAGACTCCAGGGGATGGAGGGGAGAGATGAGACATGGGAAGATTCCAGACTCCAAGGGGGATGGAGGGGAGAGCTGAGACATGGGAAGATTCCAGACTCCATGGGGTTGGAGGGGAGAGATGAGACATGGGAAGATTCCAGACTCCAGGGGATGGAGGGGAGAGCTGAGACATGGGAAGATTCCAGACTCCAGGGGGATGGAGGGGAGAGCTGAGACATGGGAAGATTCCAGACTCCTTGGAGATGGAGGGGAGAGCTGAGACATGGGAAGATTCCAGACTCCAGGCGGATGGAGGGGAGAGCTGAGACATGGGAAGATTCCAGACTCCAGGGGGATGGAGGGGAGAGCTGAGACATGGGAAGATTCCAGACTCCAGGGGGGTGGAGGGGAGAGCTGAGAAATGGGAAGATTCCAGACTCCAGGGGGGATGGAGGGGAGAGCTGAGACATGGGAAGATTCCAGACTCCAGGGGGGTGGAGGGGAGAGCTGAGACATGGGAAGATTCCAGACTCCAGGGAGATGAAGGGGAGAGCTGAGACATGGGGAGATTCCAGACTCCAGGGAGATGGAGGGGAGAGCTGAGACATGGGAGGATTCCAGACTCCAGGGATGGATTGGAGAGCTGAGACATGGGAAGATTCCAGACTCCAGGGGGATGGAGGGGAGAGCTGAGACATGGGAAGATTCCAGACTCCAGGGAGATGAAGGGGAGAGCTGAGACATGGGAAGATTCCAGACTCCATGGGGATGGAGGGGAGAGCTGAGAAATGGGAAGATTCCAGACTCCATGGGGTTGGAGGAGAGAGCTGAGACATGGGAAGATTCCAGACTCCAGGGGAATGGAGGGGAGAGCTGAGACATGGGAAGATTCCAGACTCCAGGGAGATGAAGGGGAGAGCTGAGACATGGGAAGATTCCAGACTCCAGGGGGATGGAGGGGAGAGCTGAGACATGGGAAGATTCCAGACTCCAGGGGGATGGAGGGGAGAGCAGAGACATGGGAAGATTCCAGACTCCAAGGGGATGGAGGGGAGAGCAGAGACATGGGAAGATTCCAGACTCCAGGGAGATGAAGGGGAGAGCTGAGACATGGGAAGATTCCAGACTCCAGGGGGGTGGAGGGGAGAGCAGAGACATGGGAAGATTCCAGACTCCAGGGAGATGAAGGAGAGAGCTGAGACATGGGACGATTCCAGACTCCATGGGGATGGAGGGGAGAGCTGAGACATGGGAAGATTCCAGACTCCAGGGAGATGAAGGGGAGAGCTGAGACATGGGAAGATTCCAGACTCCATGGGGATGGAGGGGAGAGCTGAGACATGGGAAGATTCCAGACTCCATGGGGTTGGAGGGGAGAGCTGAGACATGGGAAGATTCTAGACTCCAGGGGTGATGGAGGGGAGAGCTGAGACATGGGAAGATTCCAGACTCCAAGGGGGATGGAGGGGAGAGTTGAGACATGGGAAGATTCCAGACTCCAGGGGGGTGGAGGGGAGAGCTGAGACATGGGAAGATTCCAGACTCCAGGGGGGTGGAGGGGAGAGCTGAGACATGGGAAGATTCCAGACTCCAGGGAGAGCTGAGACATGGGAAGATTCCAGACTCCAGGGAGATGGAGGGGAGAGCTGAGACATGGGATGATTCCAGACTCCAGGGAGATGAAGGGGAGAGCTGAGACATGGGAAGATTCCAGACTCCAGGGGTGATGGAGGGGAGAGCTGAGACATGGGAAGATTCCAGACTCCAGGGGGATGAAGGGGAGAGCTGAGACATGGGAAGATTCCAGACTCCATGGGGTTGGAGGGGAGAGATGAGACATGGGAAGATTCCAGACTCCAGGGGATGGAGGGGAGAGCTGAGACATGGGAAGATTCCAGACTCCAGGGGGATGGAGGGGAGAGCTGAGACATGGGAAGATTCCAGACTCCTTTGAGATGGAGGGGAGAGCTGAGACATGGGAAGATTCCAGACTCCAGGGAGATGGAGGGGAGAGCTGAGACATGGGAAGATTCCAGACTCCATGGGGATGGAGGGGAGAGCTGAGACATGGGAAGATTCCAGACTCCAGGGAGATGAAGGGGAGAGCTGAGACATGGGAAGATTCCAGACTCCATGGGGATGGAGGGGAGAGCTGAGACATGGGAAGATTCCAGACTCCATGGGGTTGGAGGGGAGAGCTGAGACATGGGAAGATTCTAGACTCCAGGGGTGATGGAGGGGAGAGCTGAGACATGGGAAGATTCCAGACTCCAAGGGGGATGGAGGGGAGAGCTGAGACATGGGAAGATTCCAGACTCCAGGGGGGTGGAGGGGAGAGCTGAGACATGGGAAGATTCCAGACTCCAGGGAGATGGAGGGGAGAGCTGAGACATGGGAAGATTCCAGACTCCAGGGAGATGGAGGGGAGAGCTGAGACATGGGATGATTCCAGACTCCAGGGAGATGAAGGGGAGAGCTGAGACATGGGAAGATTCCAGACTCCAGGGGTGATGGAGGGGAGAGCTGAGACATGGGAAGATTCCAGACTCCAGGGGGATGGAGGGGAGAGCAGAGACATGGGAAGATTCCAGACTCCAAGGGGATGGAGGGGAGAGCAGAGACATGGGAAGATTCCAGACTCCAGGGAGATGAAGGGGAGAGCTGAGACATGGGAAGATTCCAGACTCCAGGGGGGTGGAGGGGAGAGCAGAGACATGGGAAGATTCCAGACTCCAGGGAGATGAAGGGGAGAGCTGAGACATGGGACGATTCCAGACTCCATGGGGATGGAGGGGAGAGCTGAGACATGGGAAGATTCCAGACTCCAGGGAGATGAAGGGGAGAGCTGAGACATTGGAAGATTCCAGACTCCATGGGGATGGAGGGGAGAGCTGAGACATGGGAAGATTCCAGACTCCATGGGGATGGAGGGGAGAGCTGAGACATGGGAAGATTCCAGACTCCAAGGGTGATGGAGGGGAGAGCTGAGACATGGGAAGATTCCAGACTCCAGGGGGGTGGAGGGGAGAGCTGAGACATGGGAAGATTCCAGACTCCAGGGGGGTGGAGGGGAGAGCTGAGACATGGGAAGATTCCAGACTCCAGGGAGAGCTGAGACATGGGAAGATTCCAGACTCCAGGGAGATGAAGGGGAGAGCTGAGACATGGGAAGATTCCAGACTCTATGGGGATGGAGGGGAGAGCTGAGACATGGGAAGATTCCAGACTCTATGGGGATGGAGGGGAGAGCTGAGACATGGGAAGATTCCAGACTCTAGGGGGATGGAGGGGAGAGCTGAGACATGGGAAGATTCCAGACTCCAGGTGTGATGGAGGGGAGAGCTGAGACATGGGAAGATTCCAGACTCCAGGAGAATGGAGGGGAGAGCTGAGACATGGGAAGATTCCAGACTCCAGGGGGATGGAGGGGAGAGCTGATAAATGGGAAGGTTCCAGACCCCAGGGGTGATGGAGGGGTGAGCTGAGACATGGGAAGATTCCAGACTCCAGGGGTGATGGAGGGGTGAGCTGAGACATGGGAAGATTCCAGACTCCAGGGGATGGATTGGAGAGCTGAGACATGGGAAGATTCCAGACTCCTTGGAGATGGAGGGGAGAGCTGAGACATGGGAAGATTCCAGACTCCATGGGGATGGAGGGGAGAGCTGAGACATGGGAAGATTCCAGACTCTAGGGGGATGGAGGGGAGAGCTGAGACATGGGAAGATTCCAGACTCCAGGTGTGATGGAGGGGGGAGCTGAGACATGGGAAGATTCCAGACTCCAGGGAGATGAAGGGGAGAGCTAAGACATGGGAAGATTCCAGACTCCAGGTGTGATGGAGGGGAGAGCTGAGACATGGGAAGATTCCAGACTCAAGGGAGATGAAGGGGAGAGCTGAGACATGGGAAGATTCCAGACTCCATGGGGATGGAGGGGAGAGCTGAGACATGGGAAGATTCCAGACTCCATGGGGTTGGAGGGGAGAGCTGAGACATGGGAAGATTCTAGACTCCAGGGGTGATGGAGGGGAGAGCTGAGACATGGGAAGATTCCAGACTCCAGGGGATGGAGGGGAGAGCTGAGACATGGGAAGATTCCAGACTCCAGGGGGGTGGAGGGGAGAGCTGAGACATGGGAAGATTCTAGACTCCAGGGGTGATGGAGGGGAGAGCTGAGACATGGGAAGATTCCAGACTCCAGGGGATGGAGGGGAGAGCTGAGACATGGGAAGATTCCAGACTCCAGGGAGATGGAGGGGAGAGCTGAGAAATGGGAAGATTCCAGACTCCAGGGAGATGGAGGGGAGAGCTGAGACATGGGAAGATTCCAGACTCCATGGGGATGGAGGGGAGAGCTGAGACATGGGAAGATTCCAGACTCCATGGGGGTGGAGGGGAGAGCTGAGACATGTGAAGATTGTAGACTCCAGGGGTGATGGAGGGGAGAGCTGAGACATGGGAAGATTGCAGACTCCAGGGGGGTGGAGGGGAGAGCTGAGACATGGGAAGATTCCAGACTCCAGGGAGATGAAGGGGAGAGCTGAGACATGGGAAGATTCCAGACTCCAGGGAGATGGAGGGGAGAGCTGAGACATGGGAAGATTCCAGACTCCAGGGAGATGAAGGGGAGAGCTGAGACATGGGAAGATTCCAGACTCCAGGGAGATGGAGGGGAGAGCTGAGACATGGGAGGATTCCAGACTCCAGGGATGGATTGGAGAGCTGAGACATGGGAAGATTCTAGACTCCAGGGGGATGGAGGGGAGAGCTGAGACATGGGAAGATTCCAGACTCCAGGGGGATGGAGGGGGGAGCTGAGACATGGGAAGATTCCAGACTCCAGGGGATGGAGGGGAGAGATGAGACATGGGAAGATTCCAGACTCCAAGGGGGATGAAGGGGAGAGCTGAGACATGGGAAGATTCCAGACTCCATGGGGTTGGAGGGGAGAGATGAGACATGGGAAGATTCCAGACTCCAGGGGATGGAGGGGAGAGCTGAGACATGGGAAGATTCCAGACTCCAGGGGGATGGAGGGGAGAGCTGAGACATGGGAAGATTCCAGACTCCTTGGAGATGGAGGGGAGAGCTGAGACATGGGGCGATTCCAGACTCCATGGGGATGGAGGGGAGAGCTGAGACATGGGAAGATTCCAGACTCCAGGGAGATGAAGGGGAGAGCTGAGACATGGGAAGATTCCAGACTCCATGGGGATGGAGGGGAGAGCTGAGACATGGGAAGATTCCAGACTCCATGGGGTTGGAGGGGAGAGCTGAGACATGGGAAGATTCTAGACTCCAGGGGTGATGGAGGAGAGAGCTGAGACATGGGAAGATTCCAGACTCCAAGGGGGATGGAGGGTAGAGCTGAGACATGGGAAGATTCCAGACTCCAGGGGGGTGGAGGGGAGAGCTGAGACATGGGAAGATTCCAGACTCCAGGGGGGTGGAGGGGAGAGCTGAGACATGGGACGATTCCAGACTCCATGGGGATGGAGGGGAGAGCTGAGACATGGGAAGATTCCAGACTCCAGGGAGATGGAGGGGAGAGCTGAGACATGGGAAGATTCCAGACTCCAGGGAGATGGAGGGGAGAGCTGAGACATGGGATGATTCCAGACTCCAGGGAGATGAAGGGGAGAGCTGAGACATGGGAAGATTCCAGACTCCAGGGGGGTGGAGGGGAGAGCTGAGACATGGGAAGATTCCAGACTCCAGGGGGATGGAGGGGAGAGCAGAGACATGGGAAGATTCCAGACTCCAGGGGGATGGAGGGGAGAGCTGTGACATGGGAAGATTCCTGACTCTAGGGGGATGAAGGGGAGAGCTGAGACATGGGAAGATTCCAGACTCCAGGGGTGATGGAGGGGTGAGCTGAGACATGGGAAGATTCTAGACTTCAGGGGATGGATTGGAGAGCTGAGACATGGGAGGATTCCAGACTCTAGGGGGATGGAGGGGAGAGCTGAGACATGGGAAGATTCCAGACTCTAGGGGGATGGAGGGGAGAGCTGAGACATGGGAAGATTCCAGACTCCAGGGGGATGGAGGGGAGAGCTGAGACATGGGAAGATTCCAGACTCCAGGGGGATGGAGGGGAGAGCTGAGACATGGGAAGATTCCAGACTCCAGGGAGATGAAGGGGAGAGCTGAGACATGGGAAGATTCCAGACTCCAGGGAGATGGAGGGGAGAGCTGAGACATGGGAGGATTCCAGACTCCAGGGATGGATTGGAGAGCTGAGACATGGGAAGATTCTAGACTCCAGGGGGATGGAGGGGAGAGCTGAGACATGGGAAGATTCCAGACTCCAGGGGGATGGAGGGGGGAGCTGAGACATGGGAAGATTCCAGACTCCAGGGGATGGAGGGGAGAGATGAGACATGGGAAGATTCCAGACTCCAAGGGGGATGGAGGGGAGAGTTGAGACATGGGAAGATTCCAGACTCCATGGGGTTGGAGGGGAGAGATGAGACATGGGAAGATTCCAGACTCCAGGGGATGGAGGGGAGAGCTGAGACATGGGAAGATTCCAGACTCCAGGGGGATGGAGGGGAGAGCTGAGACATGGGAAGATTCCAGACTCCTTGGAGATGGAGGGGAGAGCTGAGACATGGGAAGATTCCAGACTCCAGGCGGATGGAGGGGAGAGCTGAGACATGGGAAGATTCCAGACTCCAGGGGGATGGAGGGGAGAGCTGAGACATGGGAAGATTCCAGACTCCAGGGGGGTGGAGGGGAGAGCTGAGAAATGGGAAGATTCCAGACTCCAGGGGGGATGGAGGGGAGAGCTGAGACATGGGAAGATTCCAGACTCCAGGGGGGTGGAGGGGAGAGCTGAGACATGGGAAGATTCCAGACTCCAGGGAGATGAAGGGGAGAACTGAGACATGGGAAGATTCCAGACTCCAGGGAGATGGAGGGGAGAGCTGAGACATGGGAGGATTCCAGACTCCAGGGATGGATTGGAGAGCTGAGACATGGGAAGATTCCAGACTCCAGGGGGATGGAGGAGAGAGCTGAGACATGGGAAGATTCCAGACTCCAGGGGAATGGAGGGGAGAGCTGAGACATGGGAAGATTCCAGACTCCAGGGAGATGAAGGGGAGAGCTGAGACATGGGAAGATTCCAGACTCCAGGGGGATGGAGGGGAGAGCTGAGACATGGGAAGATTCCAGACTCCAGGGGGATGGAGGGGAGAGCAGAGACATGGGAAGATTCCAGACTCCAAGGGGATGGAGGGGAGAGCAGAGACATGGGAAGATTCCAGACTCCAGGGAGATGAAGGGGAGAGCTGAGACATGGGAAGATTCCAGACTCCAGGGGGGTGGAGGGGAGAGCAGAGACATGGGAAGATTCCAGACTCCAGGGAGATGAAGGAGAGAGCTGAGACATGGGACGATTCCAGACTCCATGGGGATGGAGGGGAGAGCTGAGACATGGGAAGATTCCAGACTCCAGGGAGATGAAGGGGAGAGCTGAGACATGGGAAGATTCCAGACTCCATGGGGATGGAGGGGAGAGCTGAGACATGGGAAGATTCCAGACTCCATGGGGTTGGAGGGGAGAGCTGAGACATGGGAAGATTCTAGACTCCAGGGGTGATGGAGGGGAGAGCTGAGACATGGGAAGATTCCAGACTCCAAGGGGGATGGAGGGGAGAGTTGAGACATGGGAAGATTCCAGACTCCAGGGGGGTGGAGGGGAGAGCTGAGACATGGGAAGATTCCAGACTCCAGGGGGGTGGAGGGGAGAGCTGAGCCATGGGAAGATTCCAGACTCCAGGGAGAGCTGAGACATGGGAAGATTCCAGACTCCAGGGAGATGGAGGGGAGAGCTGAGACATGGGATGATTCCAGACTCCAGGGAGATGAAGGGGAGAGCTGAGACATGGGAAGATTCCAGACTCCAGGGGTGATGGAGGGGAGAGCTGAGACATGGGAAGATTCCAGACTCCAGGGGGATGAAGGGGAGAGCTGAGACATGGGAAGATTCCAGACTCCATGGGGTTGGAGGGGAAAGATGAGACATGGGAAGATTCCAGACTCCAGGGGATTGAGGGGAGAGCTGAGACATGGGAAGATTCCAGACTCCAGGGGGATGGAGGGGAGAGCTGAGACATGGGAAGATTCCAGACTCCTTGGAGATGGAGGGGAGAGCTGAGACATGGGAAGATTCCAGACTCCAGGGAGATGGAGGGGAGAGCTGAGACATGGGAAGATTCCAGACTCCATGGGGATGGAGGGGAGAACTGAGACATGGGAAGATTCCAGACTCCAGGGAGATGAAGGGGAGAGCTGAGACATGGGAAGATTCCAGACTCCATGGGGATGGAGGGGAGAGCTGAGACATGGGAAGATTCCAGACTCCATGGGGTTGGAGGGGAGAGCTGAGACATGGGAAGATTCTAGACTCCAGGGGTAATGGAGGGGAGAGCTGAGACATGGGAAGATTCCAGACTCCAAGGGGGATGGAGGGGAGAGCTGAGACATGGGAAGATTCCAGACTCCAGGGGGGTGGAGGGGAGAGCTGAGACATGGGAAGATTCCAGACTCCAGGGAGATGGAGGGGAGAGCTGAGACATGGGAAGATTCCAGACTCCAGGGAGATGGAGGGGAGAGCTGAGACATGGGATGATTCCAGACTCCAGGGAGATGAAGGGGAGAGCTGAGACATGGGAAGATTCCAGACTCCAGGGGTGATGGAGGGGAGAGCTGAGACATGGGAAGATTCCAGACTCCAGGGGGATGGAGGGGAGAGCAGAGACATGGGAAGATTCCAGACTCCAAGGGGATGGAGGGGAGAGCAGAGACATGGGAAGATTCCAGACTCCAGGGAGATGAAGGGGAGAGCTGAGACATGGGAAGATTCCAGACTCCAGGGGGGTGGAGGGGAGAGCAGAGACATGGGAAGATTCCAGACTCCAGGGAGATGAAGGGGAGAGCTGAGACATGGGACGATTCCAGACTCCATGGGGATGGAGGGGAGAGCTGAGACATGGGAAGATTCCAGACTCCAGGGAGATGAAGGGGAGAGCTGAGACATTGGAAGATTCCAGACTCCATGGGGATGGAGGGGAGAGCTGAGACATGGGAAGATTCCAGACTCCATGGGGTTGGAGGGGAGAGCTGAGACATGGGAAGATTCTAGACTCCAGGGGTGATGGAGGGGAGAGCTGAGACATGGGAAGATTCCAGACTCCAAGGGGGATGGAGGGGAGAGCTGAGACATGGGAAGATTCCAGACTCCAGGGGGGTGGAGGGGAGAGCTGAGACATGGGAAGATTCCAGACTCCAGGGGGGTGGAGGGGAGAGCTGAGACATGGGAAGATTCCAGACTCCAGGGAGAGCTGAGACATGGGAAGATTCCAGACTCCAGGGAGATGGAGGGGAGAGCTGAGACATGGGAAGATTCCAGACTCCAGGGAGATGGAGGGGAGAGCTGAGACATGGGAAGATTCCAGACTCTATGGGGATGGAGGGGAGAGCTGAGACATGGGAAGATTCCAGACTCTAGGGGGATGGAGGGGAGAGCTGAGACATGGGAAGATTCCAGACTCCAGGTGTGATGGAGGGGAGAGCTGAGACATGGGAAGATTCCAGACTCCAGGAGAATGGAGGGGAGAGCTGAGACATGGGAAGATTCCAGACTCCAGGGGGATGGAGGGGAGAGCTGATACATGGGAAGGTTCCAGACCCCAGGGGTGATGGAGGGGTGAGCTGAGACATGGGAAGATTCCAGACTCCAGGGGTGATGGAGGGGTGAGCTGAGACATGGGAAGATTCCAGACTCCAGGGGATGGATTGGAGAGCTGAGACATGGGAAGATTCCAGACTCCTTGGAGATGGAGGGGAGAGCTGAGACATGGGAAGATTCCAGACTCCATGGGGATGGAGGGGAGAGCTGAGACATGGGAAGATTCCAGACTCTAGGGGGATGGAGGGGAGAGCTGAGACATGGGAAGATTCCAGACTCCAGGTGTGATGGAGGGGGGAGCTGAGACATGGGAAGATTCCAGACTCCAGGGAGATGAAGGGGAGAGCTAAGACATGGGAAGATTCCAGACTCCAGGTGTGATGGAGGGGAGAGCTGAGACATGGGAAGATTCCAGACTCAAGGGAGATGAAGGGGAGAGCTGAGACATGGGAAGATTCCAGACTCCATGGGGATGGAGGGGAGAGCTGAGACATGGGAAGATTCCAGACTCCATGGGGTTGGAGGGGAGAGCTGAGACATGGGAAGATTCTAGACTCCAGGGGTGATGGAGGGGAGAACTGAGACATGGGAAGATTCCAGACTCCAGGGGATGGAGGGGAGAGCTGAGACATGGGAAGATTCCAGACTCCAGGGGGGTGGAGGGGAGAGCTGAGACATGGGAAGATTCTAGACTCCAGGGGTGATGGAGGGGAGAGCTGAGACATGGGAAGATTCCAGACTCCAGGGGATGGAGGGGAGAGCTGAGACATGGGAAGATTCCAGACTCCAGGGAGATGGAGGGGAGAGCTGAGAAATGGGAAGATTCCAGACTCCAGGGAGATGGAGGGGAGAGCTGAGACATGGGAAGATTCCAGACTCCATGGGGATGGAGGGGAGAGCTGAGACATGGGAAGATTCCAGACTCCATGGGGGTGGAGGGGAGAGCTGAGACATGTGAAGATTGTAGACTCCAGGGGTGATGGAGGGGAGAGCTGAGACATGGGAAGATTGCAGACTCCAGGGGGGTGGAGGGGAGAGCTGAGACATGGGAAGATTCCAGACTCCAGGGAGATGAAGGGGAGAGCTGAGACATGGGAAGATTCCAGACTCCAGGGAGATGGAGGGGAGAGCTGAGACATGGGAAGATTCCAGACTCCAGGGAGATGAAGGGGAGAGCTGAGACATGGGAAGATTCCAGACTCCAGGGAGATGGAGGGGAGAGCTGAGACATGGGAGGATTCCAGACTCCAGGGATGGATTGGAGAGCTGAGACATGGGAAGATTCTAGACTCCAGGGGGATGGAGGGGAGAGCTGAGACATGGGAAGATTCCAGACTCCAGGGGGATGGAGGGGGGAGCTGAGACATGGGAAGATTCCAGACTCCAGGGGATGGAGGGGAGAGATGAGACATGGGAAGATTCCAGACTCCAAGGGGGATGAAGGGGAGAGCTGAGACATGGGAAGATTCCAGACTCCATGGGGTTGGAGGGGAGAGATGAGACATGGGAAGATTCCAGACTCCAGGGGATGGAGGGGAGAGCTGAGACATGGGAAGATTCCAGACTCCAGGGGGATGGAGGGGAGAGCTGAGACATGGGAAGATTCCAGACTCCTTGGAGATGGAGGGGAGAGCTGAGACATGGGAAGATTCCAGACTCCAGGGAGATGGAGGGGAGAGCTGAGACATGGGAAGATTCCAGACTCCAGGGGGGTGGAGGGGAGAGCTGAGAAATGGGAAGATTCCAGACTCCAGGGGGGATGGAGGGGAGAGCTGAGACATGGGAAGATTCCAGACTCCAGGGGGATGGAGGGGAGGGCTGAGACATGGGAAGATTCCAGACTCCAGGGGGGTGGAGGGGAGAGCTGAGAAATGGGAAGATTCCAGACTCCAGGGGGGATGGAGGGGAGAGCTGAGACATGGGAAGATTCCAGACTCCAGGGGGGTGGAGGGGAGAGCTGAGACATGGGAAGATTCCAGACTCCAGGGAGATGAAGGGGAGAGCTGAGACATGGGAAGATTCCAGACTCCAGGGAGATGGAGGGGAGAGCTGAGACATGGGAGGATTCCAGACTCCAGGGATGGATTGGAGAGCTGAGACATGGGAAGATTCCAGACTCCAGGGGGATGGAGGGGAGAGCTGAGACATGGGAAGATTCCAGACTCCAGGGAGATGAAGGGGAGAGCTGAGACATGGGAAGATTCCAGACTCCATGGGGATGGAGGGGAGAGCTGAGAAATGGGAAGATTCCAGACTCCATGGGGTTGGAGGAGAGAGCTGAGACATGGGAAGATTCCAGACTCCAGGGGAATGGAGGGGAGAGCTGAGACATGGGAAGATTCCAGACTCCAGGGAGATGAAGGGGAGAGCTGAGACATGGGAAGATTCCAGACTCCAGGGGGATGGAGGGGAGAGCTGAGACATGGGAAGATTCCAGACTCCAGGGGGATGGAGGGGAGAGCAGAGACATGGGAAGATTCCAGACTCCAAGGGGATGGAGGGGAGAGCAGAGACATGGGAAGATTCCAGACTCCAGGGAGATGAAGGGGAGAGCTGAGACATGGGAAGATTCCAGACTCCAGGGGGGTGGAGGGGAGAGCAGAGACATGGGAAGATTCCAGACTCCAGGGAGATGAAGGGGAGAGCTGAGACATGGGGCGATTCCAGACTCCATGGGGATGGAGGGGAGAGCTGAGACATGGGAAGATTCCAGACTCCAGGGAGATGAAGGGGAGAGCTGAGACATGGGAAGATTCCAGACTCCATGGGGATGGAGGGGAGAGCTGAGACATGGGAAGATTCCAGACTCCATGGGGTTGGAGGGGAGAGCTGAGACATGGGAAGATTCTAGACTCCAGGGGTGATGGAGGGGAGAGCTGAGACATGGGAAGATTCCAGACTCCAAGGGGGATGGAGGGGAGAGCTGAGACATGGGAAGATTCCAGACTCCAGGGGGGTGGAGGGGAGAGCTGAGACATGGGAAGATTCCAGACTCCAGGGGGGTGGAGGGGAGAGCTGAGACATGGGAAGATTCCAGACTCCAGGGAGATGGAGGGGAGAGCTGAGACATGGGAAGATTCCAGACTCCATGGGGATGGAGGGGAGAGCTGAGAAATGGGAAGATTCCAGACTCCATGGGGTTGGAGGAGAGAGCTGAGACATGGGAAGATTCCAGACTCCAGGGGAATGGAGGGGAGAGCTGAGACATGGGAAGATTCCAGACTCCAGGGAGATGAAGGGGAGAGCTGAGACATGGGAAGATTCCAGACTCCAGGGGGATGGAGGGGAGAGCTGAGACATGGGAAGATTCCAGACTCCAGGGGGATGGAGGGGAGAGCAGAGACATGGGAAGATTCCAGACTCCAAGGGGATGGAGGGGAGAGCAGAGACATGGGAAGATTCCAGACTCCAGGGAGATGAAGGGGAGAGCTGAGACATGGGAAGATTCCAGACTCCAGGGGGGTGGAGGGGAGAGCAGAGACATGGGAAGATTCCAGACTCCAGGGAGATGAAGGGGAGAGCTGAGACATGGGGCGATTCCAGACTCCATGGGGATGGAGGGGAGAGCTGAGACATGGGAAGATTCCAGACTCCAGGGAGATGAAGGGGAGAGCTGAGACATGGGAAGATTCCAGACTCCATGGGGATGGAGGGGAGAGCTGAGACATGGGAAGATTCCAGACTCCATGGGGTTGGAGGGGAGAGCTGAGACATGGGAAGATTCTAGACTCCAGGGGTGATGGAGGGGAGAGCTGAGACATGGGAAGATTCCAGACTCCAAGGGGGATGGAGGGGAGAGCTGAGACATGGGAAGATTCCAGACTCCAGGGGGGTGGAGGGGAGAGCTGAGACATGGGAAGATTCCAGACTCCAGGGGGGTGGAGGGGAGAGCTGAGACATGGGAAGATTCCAGACTCCAGGGAGATGGAGGGGAGAGCTGAGACATGGGAAGATTCCAGACTCCAGGGAGATGGAGGGGAGAGCTGAGACATGGGATGATTCCAGACTCCAGGGAGATGAAGGGGAGAGCTGAGACATGGGAAGATTCCAGACTCCAGGGGTGATGGAGGGGAGAGCTGAGACATGGGAAGATTCCAGACTCCAGGGGGGTGGAGGGGAGAGCTGGGACATGGGAAGATTCCAGACTCCAGGGGGATGGAGGGGAGAGCTGAGACATGGGAAGATTCCAGACTCCAGGGGGATGGAGGGGAGAGCTGAGACATGGGAAGATTCCAGACTCCAGGGGAATGGAGGGGAGAGCTGAGACATGGGAAGATTCCAGACTCCAGGGAGATGGAGGGGAGAGCTGAGACATGGGAAGATTCCAGACTCCATGGGGTTGGAGGGGAGAGCTGAGACATGGGAAGATTCCAGACTCCAGGGAGATGAAGGGGAGAGCTGAGACATGGGAAGATTCCAGACTCCATGGGGATGGAGGGGAGAGCTGAGACATGGGAAGATTCCAGACTCTAGGGGGATGGAGGGGAGAGCAGAGACATGGGAAGATTCCAGACTCCAGGGGGATGGAGGGGAGAGCTGAGACATGGGAAGATTCCAGACTCCAGGGGGATGGAGGGGAGAGCTGAGACATGGGAAGATTCCAGACTCCAGGGATGGATTGGAGAGCTGAGACATGGGAAGATTCCAGACTCCAGGGGTGATGGAGGGGAGAGCTGAGACAATGGAAGATTCCAGACTCCAGGGATGGATTGGAGAGCTGTGACATGGGAAGATTCCTGACTCTAGGGGGATGAAGGGGAGAGCTGAGACATGGGAAGATTCCTGACTCCAGGGGTGATGGAGGGGAGAGCTGAGACATGGGAAGATTCCAGACTCCAGGGGGATGGAGGGGAGAGCTGAGACATGGGAAGATTCCAGACTCCAGGGGGATGGAGGGGAGAGCTGATACATGGGAAGATTCCAGAGTCCAGGGGTGATGGAAGGGAGAGCTGAGACATGGGATGATTCCAGACTCCAGGGGTGATGGAGGGGAGAGCTGAGACATGGGAAGATTCCAGACTCCATGGGGTTGGAGGAGAGAGCTGAGACATGGGAAGATTCCAGACTCCAGGGGAATGGAGGGGAGAGCTGAGACATGGGAAGATTCCAGACTCCAGGGAGATGAAGGGGAGAGCTGAGACATGGGAAGATTCCAGACTCCAGGGGGATGGAGGGGAGAGCTGAGACATGGGAAGATTCCAGACTCCAGGGGGATGGAGGGGAGAGCAGAGACATGGGAAGATTCCAGACTCCAAGGGGATGGAGGGGAGAGCAGAGACATGGGAAGATTCCAGACTCCAGGGAGATGAAGGGGAGAGCTGAGACATGGGAAGATTCCAGACTCCAGGGGGGTGGAGGGGAGAGCAGAGACATGGGAAGATTCCAGACTCCAGGGAGATGAAGGGGAGAGCTGAGACATGGGGCGATTCCAGACTCCATGGGGATGGAGGGGAGAGCTGAGACATGGGAAGATTCCAGACTCCAGGGAGATGAAGGGGAGAGCTGAGACATGGGAAGATTCCAGACTCCATGGGGATGGAGGGGAGAGCTGAGACATGGGAAGATTCCAGACTCCATGGGGTTGGAGGGGAGAGCTGAGACATGGGAAGATTCTAGACTCCAGGGGTGATGGAGGGGAGAGCTGAGACATGGGAAGATTCCAGACTCCAAGGGGGATGGAGGGGAGAGCTGAGACATGGGAAGATTCCAGACTCCAGGGGGGTGGAGGGGAGAGCTGAGACATGGGAAGATTCCAGACTCCAGGGGGGTGGAGGGGAGAGCTGAGACATGGGAAGATTCCAGACTCCAGGGAGATGGAGGGGAGAGCTGAGACATGGGAAGATTCCAGACTCCAGGGAGATGGAGGGGAGAGCTGAGACATGGGATGATTCCAGACTCCAGGGAGATGAAGGGGAGAGCTGAGACATGGGAAGATTCCAGACTCCAGGGGTGATGGAGGGGAGAGCTGAGACATGGGAAGATTCCAGACTCCAGGGGGGTGGAGGGGAGAGCTGGGACATGGGAAGATTCCAGACTCCAGGGGGATGGAGGGGAGAGCTGAGACATGGGAAGATTCCAGACTCCAGGGGGATGGAGGGGAGAGCTGAGACATGGGAAGATTCCAGACTCCAGGGGAATGGAGGGGAGAGCTGAGACATGGGAAGATTCCAGACTCCAGGGAGATGGAGGGGAGAGCTGAGACATGGGAAGATTCCAGACTCCATGGGGTTGGAGGGGAGAGCTGAGACATGGGAAGATTCCAGACTCCAGGGAGATGAAGGGGAGAGCTGAGACATGGGAAGATTCCAGACTCCATGGGGATGGAGGGGAGAGCTGAGACATGGGAAGATTCCAGACTCTAGGGGGATGGAGGGGAGAGCAGAGACATGGGAAGATTCCAGACTCCAGGGGGATGGAGGGGAGAGCTGAGACATGGGAAGATTCCAGACTCCAGGGGGATGGAGGGGAGAGCTGAGACATGGGAAGATTCCAGACTCCAGGGATGGATTGGAGAGCTGAGACATGGGAAGATTCCAGACTCCAGGGGTGATGGAGGGGAGAGCTGAGACAATGGAAGATTCCAGACTCCAGGGATGGATTGGAGAGCTGTGACATGGGAAGATTCCTGACTCTAGGGGGATGAAGGGGAGAGCTGAGACATGGGAAGATTCCTGACTCCAGGGGTGATGGAGGGGAGAGCTGAGACATGGGAAGATTCCAGACTCCAGGGGGATGGAGGGGAGAGCTGAGACATGGGAAGATTCCAGACTCCAGGGGGATGGAGGGGAGAGCTGATACATGGGAAGATTCCAGAGTCCAGGGGTGATGGAAGGGAGAGCTGAGACATGGGATGATTCCAGACTCCAGGGGTGATGGAGGGGAGAGCTGAGACATGGGAAGATTCCAGACTCCAGGGATGGATTGGAGAGCTGAGACATGGGAAGATTCCAGACTCCAGGGGTGATGGAGGGGTGAGCTGAGACATGTGAAGATTCTAGACTCCAGGGGATGGATTGGAGAGCTGAGACATGGGAGGATTCCAGACTCTAGGGGGATGGAGGGGGGAGCTGAGACATGGGAAGATTCCAGACTCTAGGGGGATGGAGGGGAGAGCTGAGACATGGGAATATTCCAGACTCCAGGGGGATGGAGGGGAGAGCTGAGACATGGGAAGATTCCAGACTCCAGGGGGATGGAGGGGAGAGCTGAGACATGGGAAGATTCCAGACTCCAGGGAGATGAAGGGGAGAGCTGAGACATGGGAAGATTCCAGACTCCAGGGAGATGGAGGGGAGAGCTGAGACATGGGAAGATTCCAGACTCCAGGGAGATGAAGGGGAGAGCTGAGACATGGGAAGATTCCAGACTCCAGGGGGGTGGAGGGGAGAGCAGAGACATGGGAAGATTCCAGACTCCAGGGAGATGAAGGGGAGAGCTGAGACATGGGGCGATTCCAGACTCCATGGGGATGGAGGGGAGAGCTGAGACATGGGAAGATTCCAGACTCCAGGGAGATGAAGGGGAGAGCTGAGACATGGGAAGATTCCAGACTCCATGGGGATGGAGGGGAGAGCTGAGACATGGGAAGATTCCAGACTCCATGGGGTTGGAGGGGAGAGCTGAGACATGGGAAGATTCTAGACTCCAGGGGTGATGGAGGGGAGAGCTGAGACATGGGAAGATTCCAGACTCCAAGGGGGATGGAGGGTAGAGCTGAGACATGGGAAGATTCCAGACTCCAGGGGGGTGGAGGGGAGAGCTGAGACATGGGAAGATTCCAGACTCCAGGGGGGTGGAGGGGAGAGCTGAGACATGGGACGATTCCAGACTCCATGGGGATGGAGGGGAGAGCTGAGACATGGGAAGATTCCAGACTCCAGGGAGATGGAGGGGAGAGCTGAGACATGGGAAGATTCCAGACTCCAGGAAGATGGAGGGGAGAGCTGAGACATGGGATGATTCCAGACTCCAGGGAGATGAAGGGGAGAGCTGAGACATGGGAAGATTCCAGACTCCAGGGGGGTGGAGGGGAGAGCTGAGACATGGGAAGATTCCAGACTCCAGGGGGATGGAGGGGAGAGCAGAGACATGGGAAGATTCCAGACTCCAGGGGGATGGAGGGGAGAGCTGTGACATGGGAAGATTCCTGACTCTAGGGGGATGAAGGGGAGAGCTGAGACATGGGAAGATTCCAGACTCCAGGGGTGATGGAGGGGTGAGCTGAGACATGGGAAGATTCTAGACTCCAGGGGATGGATTGGAGAGCTGAGACATGGGAGGATTCCAGACTCTAGGGGGATGGAGGGGAGAGCTGAGACATGGGAAGATTCCAGACTCTAGGGGGATGGAGGGGAGAGCTGAGACATGGGAAGATTCCAGACTCCAGGGGGATGGAGGCGAGAGCTGAGACATGGGAAGATTCCAGACTCCAGGGGGATGGAGGGGAGAGCTGAGACATGGGAAGATTCCAGACTCCAGGGAGATGAAGGGGAGAGCTGAGACATGGGAAGATTCCAGACTCCAGGGAGATAGAGGGGAGAGCTGAGACATGGGAGGATTCCAGACTCCAGGGATGGATTGGAGAGCTGAGACATGGGAAGATTCTAGACTCCAGGGGGATGGAGGGGAGAGCTGAGACATGGGAAGATTCCAGACTCCAGGGGGATGGAGGGGGGAGCTGAGACATGGGAAGATTCCAGACTCCAGGGGATGGAGGGGAGAGATGAGACATGGGAAGATTCCAGACTCCAAGGGGGATGGAGGGGAGAGCTGAGACATGGGAAGATTCCAGACTCCATGGGGTTGGAGGGGAGAGATGAGACATGGGAAGATTCCAGACTCCAGGGGATGGAGGGGAGAGCTGAGACATGGGAAGATTCCAGACTCCAGGGGGATGGAGGGGAGAGGTGAGACATGGGAAGATTCCAGACTCCTTGGAGATGGAGGGGAGAGCTGAGACATGGGAAGATTCCAGACTCCAGGCGGATGGAGGGGAGAGCTGAGACATGGGAAGATTCCAGACTCCAGGGGGATGGAGGGGAGAGCTGAGACATGGGAAGATTCCAGACTCCAGGGGGGTGGAGGGGAGAGCTGAGAAATGGGAAGATTCCAGACTCCAGGGGGGATGGAGGGGAGAGCTGAGACATGGGAAGATTCCAGACTCCAGGGGGGTGGAGGGGAGAGCTGAGACATGGGAAGATTCCAGACTCCAGGGAGATGAAGGGGAGAGCTGAGACATGGGAAGATTCCAGACTCCAGGGAGATGGAGGGGAGAGCTGAGACATGGGAGGATTCCAGACTCCAGGGATGGATTGGAGAGCTGAGACATGGGAAGATTCCAGACTCCAGGGGGATGGAGGGGAGAGCTGAGACATGGGAAGATTCCAGACTCCAGGGAGATGAAGGGGAGAGCTGAGACATGGGAAGATTCCAGACTCCATGGGGATGGAGGGGAGAGCTGAGAAATGGGAAGATTCCAGACTCCATGGGGTTGGAGGAGAGAGCTGAGACATGGGAAGATTCCAGACTCCAGGGGAATGGAGGGGAGAGCTGAGACATGGGAAGATTCCAGACTCCAGGGAGATGAAGGGGAGAGCTGAGACATGGGAAGATTCCAGACTCCAGGGGGATGGAGGGGAGAGCTGAGACATGGGAAGATTCCAGACTCCAGGGGGATGGAGGGGAGAGCAGAGACATGGGAAGATTCCAGACTCCAAGGGGATGGAGGGGAAGCAGAGACATGGGAAGATTCCAGACTCCAGGGAGATGAAGGGGAGAGCTGAGACATGGGAAGATTCCAGACTCCAGGGGGGTGGAGGGGAGAGCAGAGACATGGGAAGATTCCAGACTCCAGGGAGATGAAGGAGAGAGCTGAGACATGGGACGATTCCAGACTCCATGGGGATGGAGGGGAGAGCTGAGACATGGGAAGATTCCAGACTCCAGGGAGATGAAGGGGAGAGCTGAGACATGGGAAGATTCCAGACTCCATGGGGATGGAGGGGAGAGCTGAGACATGGGAAGATTCCAGACTCCATGGGGTTGGAGGGGAGAGCTGAGACATGGGAAGATTCTAGACTCCAGGGGTGATGGAGGGGAGAGCTGAGACATGGGAAGATTCCAGACTCCAAGGGGGATGGAGGGGAGAGTTGAGACATGGGAAGATTCCAGACTCCAGGGGGGTGGAGGGGAGAGCTGAGACATGGGAAGATTCCAGACTCCAGGGGGGTGGAGGGGAGAGCTGAGACATGGGAAGATTCCAGACTCCAGGGAGAGCTGAGACATGGGAAGATTCCAGACTCCAGGGAGATGGAGGGGAGAGCTGAGACATGGGATGATTCCAGACTCCAGGGAGATGAAGGGGAGAGCTGAGACATGGGAAGATTCCAGACTCCAGGGGTGATGGAGGGGAGAGCTGAGACATGGGAAGATTCCAGACTCCAGGGGGATGAAGGGGAGAGCTGAGACATGGGAAGATTCCAGACTCCATGGGGTTGGAGGGGAGAGATGAGACATGGGAAGATTCCAGACTCCAGGGGAAGGAGGGGAGAGCTGAGACATGGGAAGATTCCAGACTCCAGGGGGATGGAGGGGAGAGCTGAGACATGGGAAGATTCCAGACTCCTTGGAGATGGAGGGGAGAGCTGAGACATGGGAAGATTCCAGACTCCAGGGAGATGGAGGGGAGAGCTGAGACATGGGAAGATTCCAGACTCCATGGGGATGGAGGGGAGAGCTGAGACATGGGAAGATTCCAGACTCCAGGGAGATGAAGGGGAGAGCTGAGACATGGGAAGATTCCAGACTCCATGGGGATGGAGGGGAGAGCTGAGACATGGGAAGATTCCAGACTCCATGGGGTTGGAGGGGAGAGCTGAGACATGGGAAGATTCTAGACTCCAGGGGTGATGGAGGGGAGAGCTGAGACATGGGAAGATTCCAGACTCCAAGGGGGATGGAGGGGAGAGCTGAGACATGGGAAGATTCCAGACTCCAGGGGGGTGGAGGGGAGAGCTGAGACATGGGAAGATTCCAGACTCCAGGGGGGTGGAGGGGAGAGCTGAGACATGGGAAGATTCCAGACTCCAGGGAGATGGAGGGGAGAGCTGAGACATGGGAAGATTCCAGACTCCAGGGAGATGGAGGGGAGAGCTGAGACATGGGATGATTCCAGACTCCAGGGAGATGAAGGGGAGAGCTGAGACATGGGAAGATTCCAGACTCCAGGGGTGATGGAGGGGAGAGCTGAGACATGGGAAGATTCCAGACTCCAGGGGGATGGAGGGGAGAGCAGAGACATGGGAAGATTCCAGACTCCAAGGGGATGGAGGGGAGAGCAGAGACATGGGAAGATTCCAGACTCCAGGGAGATGAAGGGGAGAGCTGAGACATGGGAAGATTCCAGACTCCAGGGGGGTGGAGGGGAGAGCAGAGACATGGGAAGATTCCAGACTCCAGGGAGATGAAGGGGAGAGCTGAGACATGGGACGATTCCAGACTCCATGGGGATGGAGGGGAGAGCTGAGACATGGGAAGATTCCAGACTCCAGGGAGATGAAGGGGAGAGCTGAGACATTGGAAGATTCCAGACTCCATGGGGATGGAGGGGAGAGCTGAGACATGGGAAGATTCCAGACTCCATGGGGTTGGAGGGGAGAGCTGAGACATGGGAAGATTCTAGACTCCAGGGGTGATGGAGGGGAGAGCTGAGACATGGGAAGATTCCAGACTCCAAGGGGGATGGAGGGGAGAGCTGAGACATGGGAAGATTCCAGACTCCAGGGGGGTGGAGGGGAGAGCTGAGACATGGGAAGATTCCAGACTCCAGGGGGGTGGAGGGGAGAGCTGAGACATGGGAAGATTCCAGACTCCAGGGAGAGCTGAGACATGGGAAGATTCCAGACTCCAGGGAGATGGAGGGGAGAGCTGAGACATGGGAAGATTCCAGACTCCAGGGAGATGGAGGGGAGAGCTGAGACATGGGAAGATTCCAGACTCTATGGGGATGGAGGGGAGAGCTGAGACATGGGAAGATTCCAGACTCTAGGGGGATGGAGGGGAGAGCTGAGACATGGGAAGATTCCAGACTCCAGGTGTGATGGAGGGGAGAGCTGAGACATGGGAAGATTCCAGACTCCAGGAGAATGGAGGGGAGAGCTGAGACATGGGAAGATTCCAGACTCCAGGGGGATGGAGGGGAGAGCTGATACATGGGAAGGTTCCAGACCCCAGGGGTGATGGAGGGGTGAGCTGAGACATGGGAAGATTCCAGACTCCAGGGGTGATGGAGGGGTGAGCTGAGACATGGGAAGATTCCAGACTCCAGGGGATGGATTGGAGAGCTGAGACATGGGAAGATTCCAGACTCCTTGGAGATGGAGGGGAGAGCTGAGACATGGGAAGATTCCAGACTCCATGGGGATGGAGGGGAGAGCTGAGACATGGGAAGATTCCAGACTCTAGGGGGATGGAGGGGAGAGCTGAGACATGGGAAGATTCCAGACTCCAGGTGTGATGGAGGGGGGAGCTGAGACATGGGAAGATTCCAGACTCCAGGGAGATGAAGGGGAGAGCTAAGACATGGGAAGATTCCAGACTCCAGGTGTGATGGAGGGGAGAGCTGAGACATGGGAAGATTCCAGACTCAAGGGAGATGAAGGGGAGAGCTGAGACATGGGAAGATTCCAGACTCCATGGGGTTGGAGGGGAGAGCTGAGACATGGGAAGATTCTAGACTCCAGGGGTGATGGAGGGGAGAGCTGAGACATGGGAAGATTCCAGACTCCAGGGGATGGAGGGGAGAGCTGAGACATGGGAAGATTCCAGACTCCAGGGGGGTGGAGGGGAGAGCTGAGACATGGGAAGATTCTAGACTCCAGGGGTGATGGAGGGGAGAGCTGAGACATGGGAAGATTCCAGACTCCAGGGGATGGAGGGGAGAGCTGAGACATGGGAAGATTCCAGACTCCAGGGAGATGGAGGGGAGAGCTGAGAAATGGGAAGATTCCAGACTCCAGGGAGATGGAGGGGAGAGCTGAGACATGGGAAGATTCCAGACTCCATGGGGATGGAGGGGAGAGCTGAGACATGGGAAGATTCCAGACTCCATGGGGGTGGAGGGGAGAGCTGAGACATGTGAAGATTGTAGACTCCAGGGGTGATGGAGGGGAGAGCTGAGACATGGGAAGATTGCAGACTCCAGGGGGGTGGAGGGGAGAGCTGAGACATGGGAAGATTCCAGACTCCAGGGAGATGAAGGGGAGAGCTGAGACATGGGAAGATTCCAGACTCCAGGGAGATGGAGGGGAGAGCTGAGACATGGGAAGATTCCAGACTCCAGGGAGATGAAGGGGAGAGCTGAGACATGGGAAGATTCCAGACTCCAGGGAGATGGAGGGGAGAGCTGAGACATGGGAGGATTCCAGACTCCAGGGATGGATTGGAGAGCTGAGACATGGGAAGATTCTAGACTCCAGGGGGATGGAGGGGAGAGCTGAGACATGGGAAGATTCCAGACTCCAGGGGGATGGAGGGGGGAGCTGAGACATGGGAAGATTCCAGACTCCAGGGGATGGAGGGGAGAGATGAGACATGGGAAGATTCCAGACTCCAAGGGGGATGAAGGGGAGAGCTGAGACATGGGAAGATTCCAGACTCCATGGGGTTGGAGGGGAGAGATGAGACATGGGAAGATTCCAGACTCCAGGGGATGGAGGGGAGAGCTGAGACATGGGAAGATTCCAGACTCCAGGGGGATGGAGGGGAGAGCTGAGACATGGGAAGATTCCAGACTCCTTGGAGATGGAGGGGAGAGCTGAGACATGGGAAGATTCCAGACTCCAGGGAGATGGAGGGGAGAGCTGAGACATGGGAAGATTCCAGACTCCAGGGGGGTGGAGGGGAGAGCTGAGAAATGGGAAAATTCCAGACTCCAGGGGGGATGGAGGGGAGAGCTGAGACATGGGAAGATTCCAGACTCCAGGGGGATGGAGGGGAGGGCTGAGACATGGGAAGATTCCAGACTCCAGGGGGGTGGAGGGGAGAGCTGAGAAATGGGAAGATTCCAGACTCCAGGGGGGATGGAGGGGAGAGCTGAGACATGGGAAGATTCCAGACTCTAGGGGGATGGAGGGGAGAGCAGAGACATGGGAAGATTCCAGACTCCAGGGGGATGGAGGGGAGAGCTGAGACATGGGAAGATTCCAGACTCCAGGGGGATGGAGGGGAGAGCTGAGACATGGGAAGATTCCAGACTCCAGGGATGGATTGGAGAGCTGAGACATGGGAAGATTCCAGACTCGAGGGGTGATGGAGGGGAGAGCTGAGACAATGGAAGATTCCAGACTCCAGGGATGGATTGGAGAGCTGTGACATGGGAAGATTCCTGACTCTAGGGGGATGAAGGGGAGAGCTGAGACATGGGAAGATTCCAGACTCCAGGGGTGATGGAGGGGAGAGCTGAGACATGGGAAGATTCCAGACTCCAGGGGGATGGAGGGGAGAGCTGAGACATGGGAAGATTCCAGACTCCAGGGGGATGGAGGGGAGAGCTGATACATGGGAAGATTCCAGAGTCCAGGGGTGATGGAAGGGAGAGCTGAGACATGGGAAGATTCCAGACTCCAGGGGTGATGGAGGGGAGAGCTGAGACATGGGAAGATTCCAGACTCCAGGGATGGATTGGAGAGCTGAGACATGGGAAGATTCCAGACTCCAGGGGTGATGGAGGGGTGAGCTGAGACATGTGAAGATTCTAGACTCCAGGGGATGGATTGGAGAGCTGAGACATGGGAGGATTCCAGACTCTAGGGGGATGGAGGGGGGAGCTGAGACATGGGAAGATTCCAGACTCTAGGGGGATGGAGGGGAGAGCTGAGACATGGGAATATTCCAGACTCCAGGGGGATGGAGGGGAGAGCTGAGACATGGGAAGATTCCAGACTCCAGGGGGATGGAGGGGAGAGCTGAGACATGGGAAGATTCCAGACTCCAGGGAGATGAAGGGGAGAGCTGAGACATGGGAAGATTCCAGACTCCAGGGAGATGGAGGGGAGAGCTGAGACATGGGAAGATTCCAGACTCCAGGGAGATGAAGGGGAGAGCTGAGACATGGGAAGATTCCAGACTCCAGGGGGGTGGAGGGGAGAGCAGAGACATGGGAAGATTCCAGACTCCAGGGAGATGAAGGGGAGAGCTGAGACATGGGGCGATTCCAGACTCCATGGGGATGGAGGGGAGAGCTGAGACATGGGAAGATTCCAGACTCCAGGGAGATGAAGGGGAGAGCTGAGACATGGGAAGATTCCAGACTCCATGGGGATGGAGGGGAGAGCTGAGACATGGGAAGATTCCAGACTCCATGGGGTTGGAGGGGAGAGCTGAGACATGGGAAGATTCTAGACTCCAGGGGTGATGGAGGGGAGAGCTGAGACATGGGAAGATTCCAGACTCCAAGGGGGATGGAGGGTAGAGCTGAGACATGGGAAGATTCCAGACTCCAGGGGGGTGGAGGGGAGAGCTGAGACATGGGAAGATTCCAGACTCCAGGGGGGTGGAGGGGAGAGCTGAGACATGGGACGATTCCAGACTCCATGGGGATGGAGGGGAGAGCTGAGACATGGGAAGATTCCAGACTCCAGGGAGATGGAGGGGAGAGCTGAGACATGGGAAGATTCCAGACTCCAGGGAGATGGAGGGGAGAGCTGAGACATGGGATGATTCCAGACTCCAGGGAGATGAAGGGGAGAGCTGAGACATGGGAAGATTCCAGACTCCAGGGGGGTGGAGGGGAGAGCTGAGACATGGGAAGATTCCAGACTCCAGGGGGATGGAGGGGAGAGCAGAGACATGGGAAGATTCCAGACTCCAGGGGGATGGAGGGGAGAGCTGTGACATGGGAAGATTCCTGACTCTAGGGGGATGAAGGGGAGAGCTGAGACATGGGAAGATTCCAGACTCCAGGGGTGATGGAGGGGTGAGCTGAGACATGGGAAGATTCTAGACTCCAGGGGATGGATTGGAGAGCTGAGACATGGGAGGATTCCAGACTCTAGGGGGATGGAGGGGAGAGCTGAGACATGGGAAGATTCCAGACTCTAGGGGGATGGAGGGGAGAGCTGAGACATGGGAAGATTCCAGACTCCAGGGGGATGGAGGGGAGAGCTGAGACATGGGAAGATTCCAGACTCCAGGGGGATGGAGGGGAGAGCTGAGACATGGGAAGATTCCAGACTCCAGGGAGATGAAGGGGAGAGCTGAGACATGGGAAGATTCCAGACTCCAGGGAGATGGAGGGGAGAGCTGAGACATGGGACGATTCCAGACTCCAGGGATGGATTGGAGAGCTGAGACATGGGAAGATTCTAGACTCCAGGGGGATGGAGGGGAGAGCTGAGACATGGGAAGATTCCAGACTCCAGGGGGATGGAGGGGGGAGCTGAGACATGGGAAGATTCCAGACTCCAGGGGATGGAGGGGAGAGATGAGACATGGGAAGATTCCAGACTCCATGGGGTTGGAGGGGAGAGATGAGACATGGGAAGATTCCAGACTCCAGGGGATGGAGGGGAGAGCTGAGACATGGGAAGATTCCAGACTCCAGGGGGATGGAGGGGAGAGCTGAGACATGGGAAGATTCCAGACTCCTTGGAGATGGAGGGGAGAGCTGAGACATGGGAAGATTCCAGACTCCAGGCGGATGGAGGGGAGAGCTGAGACATGGGAAGATTCCAGACTCCAGGGGGATGGAGGGGAGAGCTGAGACATGGGAAGATTCCAGACTCCAGGGGGGTGGAGGGGAGAGCTGAGAAATGGGAAGATTCCAGACTCCAGGGGGGATGGAGGGGAGAGCTGAGACATGGGAAGATTCCAGACTCCAGGGGGGTGGAGGGGAGAGCTGAGACATGGGAAGATTCCAGACTCCAGGGAGATGAAGGGGAGAGCTGAGACATGGGAAGATTCCAGACTCCAGGGAGATGGAGGGGAGAGCTGAGACATGGGAGGATTCCAGACTCCAGGGATGGATTGGAGAGCTGAGACATGCATGGGAAGATTCCAGACTCCAGGGGGATGGAGGGGAGAGCTGAGACATGGGAAGATTCCAGACTCCAGGGAGATGAAGGGGAGAGCTGAGACATGGGAAGATTCCAGACTCCATGGGGATGGAGGGGAGAGCTGAGAAATGGGAAGATTCCAGACTCCATGGGGTTGGAGGAGAGAGCTGAGACATGGGAAGATTCCAGACTCCAGGGGAATGGAGGGGAGAGCTGAGACATGGGAAGATTCCAGACTCCAGGGAGATGAAGGGGAGAGCTGAGACATGGGAAGATTCCAGACTCCAGGG
Organism: Lissotriton vulgaris; assembly: GCF_964263255.1. Lineage (NCBI taxonomy): Eukaryota > Metazoa > Chordata > Amphibia > Caudata > Salamandridae > Lissotriton > Lissotriton vulgaris. Next base: position 2,005,355,391 of record NC_141693.1, on the reverse strand, counting down.
GGATGGAGGGGAGAGCTGAGACATGGGAAGATTCCAGACTCCAGGGGGATGGAGGGGAGAGCAGAGACATGGGAAGATTCCAGACTCCAAGGGGATGGAGGGGAGAGCAGAGACATGGGAAGATTCCAGACTCCAGGGAGATGAAGGGGAGAGCTGAGACATGGGAAGATTCCAGACTCCAGGGGGGTGGAGGGGAGAGCAGAGACATGGGAAGATTCCAGACTCCAGGGAGATGAAGGAGAGAGCTGAGACATGGGACGATTCCAGACTCCATGGGGATGGAGGGGAGAGCTGAGACATGGGAAGATTCCAGACTCCAGGGAGATGAAGGGGAGAGCTGAGACATGGGAAGATTCCAGACTCCATGGGGATGGAGGGGAGAGCTGAGACATGGGAAGATTCCAGACTCCATGGGGTTGGAGGGGAGAGCTGAGACATGGGAAGATTCTAGACTCCAGGGGTGATGGAGGGGAGAGCTGAGACATGGGAAGATTCCAGACTCCAAGGGGGATGGAGGGGAGAGTTGAGACATGGGAAGATTCCAGACTCCAGGGGGGTGGAGGGGAGAGCTGAGACATGGGAAGATTCCAGACTCCAGGGGGGTGGAGGGGAGAGCTGAGACATGGGAAGATTCCAGACTCCAGGGAGAGCTGAGACATGGGAAGATTCCAGACTCCAGGGAGATGGAGGGGAGAGCTGAGACATGGGATGATTCCAGACTCCAGGGAGATGAAGGGGAGAGCTGAGACATGGGAAGATTCCAGACTCCAGGGGTGATGGAGGGGAGAGCTGAGACATGGGAAGATTCCAGACTCCAGGGGGATGAAGGGGAGAGCTGAGACATGGGAAGATTCCAGACTCCATGGGGTTGGAGGGGAGAGATGAGACATGGGAAGATTCCAGACTCCAGGGGATGGAGGGGAGAGCTGAGACATGGGAAGATTCCAGACTCCAGGGGGATGGAGGGGAGAGCTCAGACATGGGAAGATTCCAGACTCCTTGGAGATGGAGGGGAGAGCTGAGACATGGGAAGATTCCAGACTCCAGGGAGATAGAGGGGAGAGCTGAGACATGGGAAGATTCCAGACTCCATGGGGATGGAGGGGAGAGCTGAGACATGGGAAGATTCCAGACTCCAGGGAGATGAAGGGGAGAGCTGAGACATGGGAAGATTCCAGACTCCATGGGGATGGAGGGGAGAGCTGAGACATGGGAAGATTCCAGACTCCATGGGGTTGGAGGGGAGAGCTGAGACATGGGAAGATTCTAGACTCCAGGGGTGATGGAGGGGAGAGCTGAGACATGGGAAGATTCCAGACTCCAAGGGGGATGGAGGGGAGAGCTGAGACATGGGAAGATTCCAGACTCCAGGGGGGTGGAGGGGAGAGCTGAGACATGGGAAGATTCCAGACTCCAGGGGGGTGGAGGGGAGAGCTGAGACATGGGAAGATTCCAGACTCCAGGGAGATGGAGGGGAGAGCTGAGACATGGGAAGATTCCAGACTCCAGGGAGATGGAGGGGAGAGCTGAGACATGGGATGATTCCAGACTCCAGGGAGATGAAGGGGAGAGCTGAGACATGGGAAGATTCCAGACTCCAGGGGTGATGGAGGGGAGAGCTGAGACATGGGAAGATTCCAGACTCCAGGGGGATGGAGGGGAGAGCAGAGACATGGGAAGATTCCAGACTCCAAGGGGATGGAGGGGAGAGCAGAGACATGGGAAGATTCCAGACTCCAGGGAGATGAAGGGGAGAGCTGAGACATGGGAAGATTCCAGACTCCAGGGGGGTGGAGGGGAGAGCAGAGACATGGGAAGATTCCAGACTCCAGGGAGATGAAGGGGAGAGCTGAGACATGGGACGATTCCAGACTCCATGGGGATGGAGGGGAGAGCTGAGACATGGGAAGATTCCAGACTCCAGGGAGATGAAGGGGAGAGCTGAGACATTGGAAGATTCCAGACTCCATGGGGATGGAGGGGAGAGCTGAGACATGGGAAGATTCCAGACTCCATGGGGTTGGAGGGGAGAGCTGAGACATGGGAAGATTCTAGACTCCAGGGGTGATGGAGGGGAGAGCTGAGACATGGGAAGATTCCAGACTCCAAGGGGGATGGAGGGGAGAGCTGAGACATGGGAAGATTCCAGACTCCAGGGGGGTGGAGGGGAGAGCTGAGACATGGGAAGATTCCAGACTCCAGGGGGGTGGAGGGGAGAGCTGAGACATGGGAAGATTCCAGACTCCAGGGAGAGCTGAGACATGGGAAGATTCCAGACTCCAGGGAGATGGAGGGGAGAGCTGAGACATGGGAAGATTCCAGACTCCAGGGAGATGGAGGGGAGAGCTGAGACATGGGAAGATTCCAGACTCTATGGGGATGGAGGGGAGAGCTGAGACATGGGAAGATTCCAGACTCTAGGGGGATGGAGGGGAGAGCTGAGACATGGGAAGATTCCAGACTCCAGGTGTGATGGAGGGGAGAGCTGAGACATGGGAAGATTCCAGACTCCAGGAGAATGGAGGGGAGAGCTGAGACATGGGAAGATTCCAGACTCCAGGGGGATGGAGGGGAGAGCTGATACATGGGAAGGTTCCAGACCCCAGGGGTGATGGAGGGGTGAGCTGAGACATGGGAAGATTCCAGACTCCAGGGGTGATGGAGGGGTGAGCTGAGACATGGGAAGATTCCAGACTCCAGGGGATGGATTGGAGAGCTGAGACATGGGAAGATTCCAGACTCCTTGGAGATGGAGGGGAGAGCTGAGACATGGGAAGATTCCAGACTCCATGGGGATGGAGGGGAGAGCTGAGACATGGGAAGATTCCAGACTCTAGGGGGATGGAGGGGAGAGCTGAGACATGGGAAGATTCCAGACTCCAGGTGTGATGGAGGGGGGAGCTGAGACATGGGAAGATTCCAGACTCCAGGGAGATGAAGGGGAGAGCTAAGACATGGGAAGATTCCAGACTCCAGGTGTGATGGAGGGGAGAGCTGAGACATGGGAAGATTCCAGACTCAAGGGAGATGAAGGGGAGAGCTGAGACATGGGAAGATTCCAGACTCCATGGGGATGGAGGGGAGAGCTGAGAGATGGGAAGATTCCAGACTCCATGGGGTTGGAGGGGAGAGCTGAGACATGGGAAGATTCTAGACTCCAGGGGTGATGGAGGGGAGAGCTGAGACATGGGAAGATTCCAGACTCCAGGGGATGGAGGGGAGAGCTGAGACATGGGAAGATTCCAGACTCCAGGGGGGTGGAGGGGAGAGCTGAGACATGGGAAGATTCTAGACTCCAGGGGTGATGGAGGGGAGAGCTGAGACATGGGAAGATTCCAGACTCCAGGGGATGGAGGGGAGAGCTGAGACATGGGAAGATTCCAGACTCCAGGGAGATGGAGGGGAGAGCTGAGAAATGGGAAGATTCCAGACTCCAGGGAGATGGAGGGGAGAGCTGAGACATGGGAAGATTCCAGACTCCATGGGGATGGAGGGGAGAGCTGAGACATGGGAAGATTCCAGACTCCATGGGGGTGGAGGGGAGAGCTGAGACATGTGAAGATTGTAGACTCCAGGGGTGATGGAGGGGAGAGCTGAGACATGGGAAGATTGCAGACTCCAGGGGGATGGAGGGGAGAGCTGAGACATGGGAAGATTCCAGACTCCAGGGGGGTGGAGGGGAGAGCTGAGACATGGGAAGATTCCAGACTCCAGGGAGATGAAGGGGAGAGCTGAGACATGGGAAGATTCCAGACTCCAGGGAGATGGAGGGGAGAGCTGAGACATGGGAAGATTCCAGACTCCAGGGAGATGAAGGGGAGAGCTGAGACATGGGAAGATTCCAGACTCCAGGGAGATGGAGGGGAGAGCTGAGACATGGGAGGATTCCAGACTCCAGGGATGGATTGGAGAGCTGAGACATGGGAAGATTCTAGACTCCAGGGGGATGGAGGGGAGAGCTGAGACATGGGAAGATTCCAGACTCCAGGGGGATGGAGGGGGGAGCTGAGACATGGGAAGATTCCAGACTCCAGGGGATGGAGGGGAGAGATGAGACATGGGAAGATTCCAGACTCCAAGGGGGATGAAGGGGAGAGCTGAGACATGGGAAGATTCCAGACTCCATGGGGTTGGAGGGGAGAGATGAGACATGGGAAGATTCCAGACTCCAGGGGATGGAGGGGAGAGCTGAGACATGGGAAGATTCCAGACTCCAGGGGGATGGAGGGGAGAGCTGAGACATGGGAAGATTCCAGACTCCTTGGAGATGGAGGGTAGAGCTGAGACATGGGAAGATTCCAGACTCCAGGGAGATGGAGGGGAGAGCTGAGACATGGGAAGATTCCAGACTCCAGGGGGGTGGAGGGGAGAGCTGAGAAATGGGAAGATTCCAGACTCCAGGGGGGATGGAAGGGAGAGCTGAGACATGGGAAGATTCCAGACTCCAGGGGGATGGAGGGGAGAGCTGAGACATGGGAAGATTCCAGACTCCAGGGGGGTGGAGGGGAGAGCTGAGAAATGGGAAGATTCCAGACTCCAGGGGGGATGGAGGGGAGAGCTGAGACATGGGAAGATTCCAGACTCCAGGGGGGTGGAGGGGAGAGCTGAGACATGGGAAGATTCCAGACTCCAGGGAGATGAAGGGGAGAGCTGAGACATGGGAAGATTCCAGACTCCAGGGAGATGGAGGGGAGAGCTGAGACATGGGAGGATTCCAGACTCAAGGGATGGATTGGAGAGCTGAGACATGGGAAGATTCCAGACTCCAGGGGGATGGAGGGGAGAGCTGAGACATGGGAAGATTCCAGACTCCAGGGAGATGAAGGGGAGAGCTGAGACATGGGAAGATTCCAGACTCCATGGGGATGGAGGGGAGAGCTGAGAAATGGGAAGATTCCAGACTCCATGGGGTTGGAGGAGAGAGCTGAGACATGGGAAGATTCCAGATTCCAGGGGAATGGAGGGGAGAGCTGAGACATGGGAAGATTCCAGACTCCAGGGAGATGAAGGGGAGAGCTGAGACATGGGAAGATTCCAGACTCCAGGGGGATGGAGGGGAGAGCTGAGACATGGGAAGATTCCAGACTCCAGGGGGATGGAGGGGAGAGCAGAGACATGGGAAGATTCCAGACTCCAAGGGGATGGAGGGGAGAGCAGAGACATGGGAAGATTCCAGACTCCAGGGGGGTGGAGGGGAGAGCAGAGACATGGGAAGATTCCAGACTCCAGGGAGATGAAGGGGAGAGCTGAGACATGGGGCGATTCCAGACTCCATGGGGATGGAGGGGAGAGCTGAGACATGGGAAGATTCCAGACTCCAGGGAGATGAAGGGGAGAGCTGAGACATGGGAAGATTCCAGACTCCATGGGGATGGAGGAGAGAGCTGAGACATGGGAAGATTCCAGACTCCATGGGGTTGGAGGGGAGAGCTGAGACATGGGAAGATTCTAGACTCCAGGGGTGATGGAGGGGAGAGCTGAGACATGGGAAGATTCCAGACTCCAAGGGGGATGGAGGGGAGAGCTGAGACATGGGAAGATTCCAGACTCCAGGGGGGTGGAGGGGAGAGCTGAGACATGGGAAGATTCCAGACTCCAGGGGGGTGGAGGGGAGAGCTGAGACATGGGAAGATTCCAGACTCCAGGGAGATGGAGGGGAGAGCTGAGACATGGGAAGATTCCAGACTCCAGGGAGATGGAGGGGAGAGCTGAGACATGGGATGATTCCAGACTCCAGGGAGATGAAGGGGAGAGCTGAGACATGGGAAGATTCCAGACTCCAGGGGTGATGGAGGGGAGAGCTGAGACATGGGAAGATTCCAGACTCCAGGGGGGTGGAGGGGAGAGCTGGGACATGGGAAGATTCCAGACTCCAGGGGGATGGAGGGGAGAGCTGAGACATGGGAAGATTCCAGACTCCAGGGGGATGGAGGGGAGAGCTGAGACATGGGAAGATTCCAGACTCCAGGGGAATGGAGGGGAGAGCTGAGACATGGGAAGATTCCAGACTCCAGGGAGATGGAGGGGAGAGCTGAGACATGGGAAGATTCCAGACTCCATGGGGTTGGAGGGGAGAGCTGAGACATGGGAAGATTCCAGACTCCAGGGAGATGAAGGGGAGAGCTGAGACATGGGAAGATTCCAGACTCCATGGGGATGGAGGGGAGAGCTGAGACATGGGAAGATTCCAGACTCTAGGGGGATGGAGGGGAGAGCAGAGACATGGGAAGATTCCAGACTCCAGGGGGATGGAGGGGAGAGCTGAGACATGGGAAGATTCCAGACTCCAGGGGGATGGAGGGGAGAGCTGAGACATGGGAAGATTCCAGACTCCAGGGATGGATTGGAGAGCTGAGACATGGGAAGATTCCAGACTCCAGGGGTGATGGAGGGGAGAGCTGAGACATGGGAAGATTCCAGACTCCAGGGATGGATTGGAGAGCTGTGACATGGGAAGATTCCTGACTCTAGGGGGATGAAGGGGAGAGCTGAGACATGGGAAGATTCCAGACTCCAGGGGTGATGGAGGGGAGAGCTGAGACATGGGAAGATTCCAGACTCCAGGGGGATGGAGGGGAGAGCTGAGACATGGGAAGATTCCAGACTCCAGGGGGATGGAGGGGAGAGCTGATACATGGGAAGATTCCAGACTCCAGGGGTGATGGAAGGGAGAGCTGAGACATGGGAAGATTCCAGACTCCAGGGGTGATGGAGGGGAGAGCTGAGACATGGGAAGATTCCAGACTCCAGGGATGGATTGGAGAGCTGAGGCATGGGAAGATTCCAGACTCCAGGGGTGATGGAGGGGTGAGCTGAGACATGGGAAGATTCTAGACTCCAGGGGATGGATTGGAGAGCTGAGACATGGGAGGATTCCAGACTCCAGGGGGATGGAGGGGAGAGCTGAGACATGGGAAGATTCCAGACTCTAGGGGGATGGAGGGGAGAGCTGAGACATGGGAAGATTCCAGACTCCAGGGGGATGGAGGGGAGAGCTGAGACATGGGAAGATTCCAGACTCCAGGGGGATGGAGGGGAGAGCTGAGACATGGGAAGATTCCAGACTCCAGGGAGATGAAGGGGAGAGCTGAGACATGGGAAGATTCCAGACTCCAGGGAGATGGAGGGGAGAGCTGAGACATGGGAAGATTCCAGACTCCAGGGAGATGAAGGGGAGAGCTGAGACATGGGAAGATTCCAGACTCCAGGGGGGTGGAGGGGAGAGCAGAGACATGGGAAGATTCCAGACTCCAGGGAGATGAAGGGGAGAGCTGAGACATGGGGCGATTCCAGACTCCATGGGGATGGAGGGGAGAGCTGAGACATGGGAAGATTCCAGACTCCAGGGAGATGAAGGGGAGAGCTGAGACATGGGAAGATTCCAGACTCCATGGGGATGGAGGGGAGAGCTGAGACATGGGAAGATTCCAGACTCCATGGGGTTGGAGGGGAGAGCTGAGACATGGGAAGATTCTAGACTCCAGGGGTGATGGAGGGGAGAGCTAAGACATGGGAAGATTCCAGACTCCAAGGGGGATGGAGGGGAGAGCTGAGACATGGGAAGATTCCAGACTCCAGGGGGGTGGAGGGGAGAGCTGAGACATGGGAAGATTCTAGACTCCAGGGGGGTGGAGGGGAGAGCTGAGACATGGGAAGATTCCAGACTCCAGGGAGATGGAGGGGAGAGCTGAGACATGGGAAGATTCCAGACTCCAGGGAGATGGAGTGGAGAGCTGAGACATGGGATGATTCCAGACTCCAGGGAGATGAAGGGGAGAGCTGAGACATGGGAAGATTCCAGACTCCAGGGGGGTGGAGGGGAGAGCTGAGACATGGGAAGATTCCAGCCTCCAGGGGGGTGGAGGGGAGAGCAGAGACATGGGAAGATTCCAGACTCCAGGGGGATGGAGGGGAGAGCTGTGACATGGGAAGATTCCTGACTCTAGGGGGATGAAGGGGAGAGCTGAGACATGGGAAGATTCCAGACTCCAGGGGTGATGGAGGGGTGAGCTGAGACATGGGAAGATTCTAGACTCCAGGGGATGGATTGGAGAGCTGAGACATGGGAGGATTCCAGACTCTAGGGGGATGGAGGGGAGAGCTGAGACATGGGAAGATTCCAGACTCTAGGGGGATGGAGGGGAGAGCTGAGACATGGGAGGATTCCAGACTCTAGGGGGATGGAGGGGAGAGCTGAGACATGGGAAGATTCCAGACTCTAGGGGGATGGAGGGGAGAGCTGAGACATGGGAAGATTCCAGACTCCAGGGGGATGGAGGGGAGAGCTGAGACATGGGAAGATTCCAGACTCCAGGGGGATGGAGGGGAGAGCTGAGACATGGGAAGATTCCAGACTCCAGGGAGATGAAGGGGAGAGCTGAGACATGGGAAGATTCCAGACTCTAGGGGGATGGAGGGGAGAGCTGAGACATGGGAAGATTCCAGACTCCAGGGGGATGGAGGGGAGAGCTGAGACATGGGAAGATTCCAGACTCCAGGGGGATGGAGGGGAGAGCTGAGACATGGGAAGATTCCAGACTCCAGGGAGATGAAGGGGAGAGCTGAGACATGGGAAGATTCCAGACTCCAGGGAGATGGAGGGGAGAGCTGAGACATGGGAGGATTCCAGACTCCAGGGATGGATTGGAGAGCTGAGACATGGGAAGATTCTAGACTCCAGGGGGATGGAGGGGAGAGCTGAGACATGGGAAGATTCCAGACTCCAGGGGGATGGAGGGGGGAGCTGAGACATGGGAAGATTCCAGACTCCAGGGGATGGAGGGGAGAGATGAGACATGGGAAGATTCCAGACTCCAAGGGGGATGGAGGGGAGAGCTGAAACATGGGAAGATTCCAGACTCCATGGGGTTGGAGGGGAGAGATGAGACATGGGAAGATTCCAGACTCCAGGGGATGGAGGGGAGAGCTGAGACATGGGAAGATTCCAGACTCCAGGGGGATGGAGGGGAGAGCTGAGACATGGGAAGATTCCAGACTCCTTGGAGATGGAGGGGAGAGCTGAGACATGGGAAGATTCCAGACTCCAGGGGGATGGAGGGGAGAGCTGAGACATGGGAAGATTCCAGACTCCAGGGGGATGGAGGGGAGAGCTGAGACATGGGAAGATTCCAGACTCCAGGGGGGTGGAGGGGAGAGCTGAGAAATGGGAAGATTCCAGACTCCAGGGGGGATGGAGGGGAGAGGTGAGACATGGGAAGATTCCAGACTCCAGGGGGGTGGAGGGGAGAGCTGAGACATGGGAAGATTCCAGACTCCAGGGAGATGAAGGGGAGAGCTGAGACATGGGAAGATTCCAGACTCCAGGGAGATGGAGGGGAGAGCTGAGACATGGGAGGATTCCAGACTCCAGGGATGGATTGGAGAGCTGAGACATGGGAAGATTCCAGACTCCAGGGGGATGGAGGGGAGAGCTGAGACATGGGAAGATTCCAGACTCCAGGGAGATGAAGGGGAGAGCTGAGACATGGGAAGATTCCAGACTCCATGGGGATGGAGGGGAGAGCTGAGAAATGGGAAGATTCCAGACTCCATGGGGTTGGAGGAGAGAGCTGAGACATGGGAAGATTCCAGACTCCAGGGGAATGGAGGGGAGAGCTGAGACATGGGAAGATTCCAGACTCCAGGGAGATGAAGGGGAGAGCTGAGACATGGGAAGATTCCAGACTCCAGGGGGATGGAGGGGAGAGCTGAGACATGGGAAGATTCCAGACTCCAGGGGGATGGAGGGGAGAGCAGAGACATGGGAAGATTCCAGACTCCAAGGGGATGGAGGGGAGAGCAGAGACATGGGAAGATTCCAGACTCCAGGGAGATGAAGGGGAGAGCTGAGACATGGGAAGATTCCAGACTCCAGGGGGGTGGAGGGGAGAGCAGAGACATGGGAAGATTCCAGACTCCAGGGAGATGAAGGGGAGAGCTGAGACATGGGACGATTCCAGACTCCATGGGGATGGAGGGGAGAGCTGAGACATGGGAAGATTCCAGAGTCCAGGGAGATGAAGGGGAGAGCTGAGACATGGGAAGATTCCAGACTCCATGGGGATGGAGGGGAGAGCTGAGACATGGGAAGATTCCAGACTCCATGGGGTTGGAGGGGAGAGCTAAGACATGGGAAGATTCTAGACTCCAGGGGTGATGGAGGGGAGAGCTGAGACATGGGAAGATTCCAGACTCCAAGGGGGATGGAGGGGAGAGCTGAGACATGGGAAGATTCCAGACTCCAGGGGGGTGGAGGGGAGAGCTGAGACATGGGAAGATTCCAGACTCCAGGGGGGTGGAGGGGAGAGCTGAGACATGGGAAGATTCCAGACTCCAGGGAGAGCTGAGACATGGGAAGATTCCAGACTCCAGGGAGATGGAGGGGAGAGCTGAGACATGGGATGATTCCAGACTCCAGGGAGATGAAGGGGAGAGCTGAGACATGGGAAGATTCCAGACTCCAGGGGTGATGGAGGGGAGAGCTGAGACATGGGAAGATTCCAGACTCCAGGGGGATGAAGGGGAGAGCTGAGACATGGGAAGATTCCAGACTCCATGGGGTTGGAGGGGAGAGATGAGACATGGGAAGATTCCAGACTCCAGGGGATGGAGGGGAGAGCTGAGACATGGGAAGATTCCAGACTCCAGGGGGATGGAGGGGAGAGCTGAGACATGGGAAGATTCCAGACTCCTTGGAGATGGAGGGGAGAGCTGAGACATGGGAAGATTCCAGACTCCAGGGAGATGGAGGGGAGAGCTGAGACATGGGAAGATTCCAGACTCCATGGGGATGGAGGGGAGAGCTGAGACATGGGAAGATTCCAGACTCCAGGGAGATGAAGGGGAGAGCTGAGACATGGGAAGATTCCAGACTCCATGGGGATGGAGGGGAGAGCTGAGACATGGGAAGATTCCAGACTCCATGGGGTTGGAGGGGAGAGCTGAGACATGGGAAGATTCTAGACTCCAGGGGTGATGGAGGGGAGAGCTGAGACATGGGAAGATTCCAGACTCCAAGGGGGATGGAGGGGAGAGCTGAGACATGGGAAGATTCCAGACTCCAGGGGGGTGGAGGGGAAAGCTGAGACATGGGAAGATTCCAGACTCCAGGGGGGTGGAGGGGAGAGCTGAGACATGGGAAGATTCCAGACTCCAGGGAGATGGAGGGGAGAGCTGAGACATGGGAAGATTCCAGACTCCAGGGAGATGGAGGGGAGAGCTGAGACATGGGATGATTCCAGACTCCAGGGAGATGAAGGGGAGAGCTGAGACATGGGAAGATTCCAGACTCCAGGGGTGATGGAGGGGAGAGCTGAGACATGGGAAGATTCCAGACTCCAGGGGGGTGGAGGGGAGAGCTGGGACATGGGAAGATTCCAGACTCCAGGGGGATGGAGGGGAGAGCTGAGACATGGGAAGATTCCAGACTCCAGGGGGATGGAGGGGAGAGCTGAGACATGGGAAGATTCCAGACTCCAGGGGAATGGAGGGGAGAGCTGAGACATGGGAAGATTCCAGACTCCAGGGAGATGGAGGGGAGAGCTGAGACATGGGAAGATTCCAGACTCCATGGGGTTGGAGGGGAGAGCTGAGACATGGGAAGATTCCAGACTCCAGGGAGATGAAGGGGAGAGCTGAGACATGGGAAGATTCCAGACTCCATGGGGATGGAGGGGAGAGCTGAGACATGGGAAGATTCCAGACTCTAGGGGGATGGAGGGGAGAGCAGAGACATGGAAAGATTCCAGACTCCAGGGGGATGGAGGGGAGAGCTGAGACATGGGAAGATTCCAGACTCCAGGGGGATGGAGGGGAGAGCTGAGACATTGGAAGATTCCAGACTCCAGGGATGGATTGGAGAGCTGAGACATGGGAAGATTCCAGACTCCAGGGGTGATGGAGGGGAGAGCTGAGACATGGGAAGATTCCAGACTCCAGGGATGGATTGGAGAGCTGTGACATGGGAAGATTCCTGACTCTAGGGGGATGAAGGGGAGAGCTGAGACATGGGAAGATTCCAGACTCCAGGGGTGATGGAGGGGAGAGCTGAGACATGGGAAGATTCCAGACTCCAGGGGGATGGAGGGGAGAGCTGAGACATGGGAAGATTCCAGACTCCAGGGGGATGGAGGGGAGAGCTGATACATGGGAAGATTCCAGACTCCAGGGGTGATGGAAGGGAGAGCTGAGACATGGGAAGATTCCAGACTCCAGGGGTGATGGAGGGGAGAGCTGAGACATGGGAAGATTCCAGATCCAGGGATGGATTGGAGAGCTGAGACATGGGAAGATTCCAGACTCCAGGGGTGATGGAGGGGTGAGCTGAGACATGGGAAGATTCTAGACTCCAGGGGATGGATTGGAGAGCTGAGACATGGGAGGATTCCAGACTCTAGGGGGATGGAGGGGAGAGCTGAGACATGGGAAGATTCCAGACTCTAGGGGGATGGAGGGGAGAGCTGAGACATGGGAAGATTCCATACTCCAGGGGGATGGAGGGGAGAGCTGAGACATGGGAAGATTCCAGACTCCAGGGGGATGGAGGGGAGAGCTGAGACATGGGAAGATTCCAGACTCCAGGGAGATGAAGGGGAGAGCTGAGACATGGGAAGATTCCAGACTCCAGGGAGATGGAGGGGAGAGCTGAGACATGGGAAGATTCCAGACTCCAGGGAGATGAAGGGGAGAGCTGAGACATGGGAAGATTCCAGACTCCAGGGAGATGGAGGGGAGAGCTGAGACATGGGAAGATTCCAGACTCCATGGGGTTGGAGGGGAGAGCTGAGACATGGGAAGATTCCAGACTCCAGGGAGATGAAGGGGAGAGCTGAGACATGGGAAGATTCCAGACTCCATGGGGATGGAGGGGAGAGCTGAGACATGGGAAGATTCCAGACTCCAGGGGGATGGAGGGGAGAGCTGAGACATGGGAAGATTCCAGACTCCAGGGATGGATTGGAGAGCTGAGACATGGGAAGATTCCAGACTCCAGGGGTGATGGAGGGGAGAGCTGAGACATGGGAAGATTCCAGACTCCAGGGATGGATTGGAGAGCTGTGACATGGGAAGATTCCTGACTCTAGGGGGATGAAGGGGAGAGCTGAGACATGGGAAGATTCCAGACTCCAGGGGTGATGGAGGGGAGAGCTGAGACATGGGAAGATTCCAGACTCCAGAGGGATAGAAGGGGAGAGCTGAGACATGGGAAGATTCCAGACTCCAGGGGGATGGAGGGGAGAGCTGATACATGAGAAGATTCCAGACTCCAGGGGTGATGGAAGGGAGAGCTGAGACATGGGAAGATTCCAGACTCCAGGGGTGATGGAGGGGAGAGCTGAGACATGGGAAGATTCTAGACTCCAGGGATGGATTGGAGAGCTGAGACATGGGAAGATTCCAGACTCCAGGGGTGATGGAGGGGTGAGCTGAGACATGGGAAGATTCTAGACTCCAGGGGATGGATTGGAGAGCTGAGACATGGGAGGATTCCAGACTCTAGGGGGATGGAGGGGAGAGCTGAGACATGGGAAGATTCCAGACTCTAGGGGGATGGAGGGGAGAGCTGAGACATGGGAAGATTCTAGACTCCAGGGGATGGATTGGAGAGCTGAGACATGGGAGGATTCCAGACTCTAGGGGGATGGAGGGGAGAGCTGAGACATGGGAAGATTCCAGACTCTAGGGGGATGGAGGGGAGAGCTGAGACATGGGAAGATTCCAGACTCCAGGGGGATGGAGGGGAGAGCTGAGACATGGGAAGATTCCAGACTCCAGGGGGATGGAGGGGAGAGCTGAGACATGGGAAGATTCCAGACTCCAGGGAGATGAAGGGGAGAGCTGAGACATGGGAAGATTCCAGACTCCAGGGAGATGGAGGGGAGAGCTGAGACATGGGAAGATTCCAGACTCCAGGGAGATGAAGGGGAGAGCTGAGACATGGGAAGATTCCAGACTCCAGGGAGATGGAGGGGAGAGCTGAGACATGGGAAGATTCCAGACTCCATGGGGTTGGAGGGGAGAGCTGAGACATGGGAAGATTCCAGACTCCAGGGAGATGAAGGGGAGAGCTGAGACATGGGAAGATTCCAGACTCCATGGGGATGGAGGGGAGAGCTGAGACATGGGAAGATTCCAGACTCTAGGGGGATGGAGGGGAGAGCAGAGACATGGAAAGATTCCAGACTCCAGGGGGATGGAGGGGAGAGCTGAGACATGGGAAGATTCCAGACTCCAGGGGGATGGAGGGGAGAGCTGAGACATGGGAAGATTCCAGACTCCAGGGATGGATTGGAGAGCTGAGACATGGGAAGATTCCAGACTCCAGGGGTGATGGAGGGGAGAGCTGAGACATGGGAAGATTCCAGACTCCAGGGATGGATTGGAGAGCTGTGACATGGGAAGATTCCTGACTCTAGGGGGATGAAGGGGAGAGCTGAGACATGGGAAGATTCCAGACTCCAGGGGTGATGGAGGGGAGAGCTGAGACATGGGAAGATTCCAGACTCCAGAGGGATAGAAGGGGAGAGCTGAGACATGGGAAGATTCCAGACTCCAGGGGGATGGAGGGGAGAGCTGATACATGAGAAGATTCCAGACTCCAGGGGTGATGGAAGGGAGAGCTGAGACATGGGAAGATTCCAGACTCCAGGGGTGATGGAGGGGAGAGCTGAGACATGGGAAGATTCTAGACTCCAGGGATGGATTGGAGAGCTGAGACATGGGAAGATTCCAGACTCCAGGGGTGATGGAGGGGTGAGCTGAGACATGGGAAGATTCTAGACTCCAGGGGATGGATTGGAGAGCTGAGACATGGGAGGATTCCAGACTCTAGGGGGATGGAGGGGAGAGCTGAGACATGGGAAGATTCCAGACTCTAGGGGGATGGAGGGGAGAGCTGAGACATGGGAAGATTCCAGACTCCAGGGGGATGGAGGGGAGAGCTGAGACATGGGAAGATTCCAGACTCCAGGGGGATGGAGGGGAGAGCTGAGACATGGGAAGATTCCAGACTCCAGGGAGATGAAGGGGAGAGCTGAGACATGGGAAGATTCCAGACTCCAGGGAGATGGAGGGGAGAGCTGAGACATGGGAAGATTCCAGACTCCAGGGAGATGAAGGGGAGAGCTGAGACATGGGAAGATTCCAGACTCCAGGGGGTGGAGGGGAGAGCAGAGACATGGGAAGATTCCAGACTCCAGGGGGATGGAGGGGAGAGCTGAGACATGGGAAGATTCCAGACTCCAGGGGGATGGAGGGGAGAGCTGAGACATGGGAAGATTCCAGACTCCATGGGGTTGGAGGGGAGAGCTGAGACATGGGAAGATTCTAGACTCCAGGGGTGATGGAGGGGAGAGCTGAGACATGGGAAGATTCCAGACTCCAAGGGGGATGGAGGGGAGAGCTGAGACATGGGAAGATTCCAGACTCCAGGGGGGTGGAGGGGAGAGCTGAGACATGGGAAGATTCTAGACTCCAGGGGGGTGGAGGGGAGAGCTGAGACATGGGAAGATTCCAGACTCCAGGGAGATGGAGGGGAGAGCTGAGACATGGGAAGATTCCAGACTCCAGGGAGATGGAGTGGAGAGCTGAGACATGGGATGATTCCAGACTCCAGGGAGATGAAGGGGAGAGCTGAGACATGGGAAGATTCCAGACTCCAGGGGGGTGGAGGGGAGAGCTGAGACATGGGAAGATTCCAGACTCCAGGGGGATGGAGGGGAGAGCAGAGACATGGGAAGATTCCAGACTCCAGGGGGATGGAGGGGAGAGCTGTGACATGGGAAGATTCCTGACTCTAGGGGGATGAAGGGGAGAGCTGAGACATGGGAAGATTCCAGACTCCAGGGGTGATGGAGGGGTGAGCTGAGACATGGGAAGATTCTAGACTCCAGGGGATGGATTGGAGAGCTGAGACATGGGAGGATTCCAGACTCTAGGGGGATGGAGGGGAGAGCTGAGACATGGGAAGATTCCAGACTCTAGGGGGATGGAGGGGAGAGCTGAGACATGGGAAGATTCCAGACTCCAGGGGGATGGAGGGGAGAGCTGAGACATGGGAAGATTCCAGACTCCAGGGGGATGGAGGGGAGAGCTGAGACATGGGAAGATTCCAGACTCCAGGGAGATGAAGGGGAGAGCTGAGACATGGGAAGATTCCAGACTCCAGGGAGATGGAGGGGAAAGCTGAGACATGGGAGGATTCCAGACTCCAGGGATGGATTGGAGAGCTGAGACATGGGAAGATTCTAGACTCCAGGGGGATGGAGGGGAGAGCTGAGACATGGGAAGATTCCAGACTCCAGGGGGATGGAGGGGGGAGCTGAGACATGGGAAGATTCCAGACTCCAGGGGATGGAGGGGAGAGATGAGACATGGGAAGATTCCAGACTCCAAGGGGGATGGAGGGGAGAGCTGAAACATGGGAAGATTCCAGACTCCATGGGGTTGGAGGGGAGAGATGAGACATGGGAAGATTCCAGACTCCAGGGGATGGAGGGGAGAGCTGAGACATGGGAAGATTCCAGACTCCAGGGGGATGGAGGGGAGAGCTGAGACATGGGAAGATTCCAGACTCCTTGGAGATGGAGGGGAGAGCTGAGACATGGGAAGATTCCAGACTCCAGGGGGATGGAGGGGAGAGCTGAGACATGGGAAGATTCCAGACTCCAGGGGGATGGAGGGGAGAGCTGAGACATGGGAAGATTCCAGACTCCAGGGGGGTGGAGGGGAGAGCTGAGAAATGGGAAGATTCCAGACTCCAGGGGGGATGGAGGGGAGAGGTGAGACATGGGAAGATTCCAGACTCCAGGGGGGTGGAGGGGAGAGCTGAGACATGGGAAGATTCCAGACTCCAGGGAGATGAAGGGGAGAGCTGAGACATGGGAAGATTCCAGACTCCAGGGAGATGGAGGGGAGAGCTGAGACATGGGAGGATTCCAGACTCCAGGGATGGATTGGAGAGCTGAGACATGGGAAGATTCCAGACTCCAGGGGGATGGAGGGGAGAGCTGAGACATGGGAAGATTCCAGACTCCAGGGAGATGAAGGGGAGAGCTGAGACATGGGAAGATTCCAGACTCCATGGGGATGGAGGGGAGAGCTGAGAAATGGGAAGATTCCAGACTCCATGGGGTTGGAGGAGAGAGCTGAGACATGGGAAGATTCCAGACTCCAGGGGAATGGAGGGGAGAGCTGAGACATGGGAAGATTCCAGACTCCAGGGAGATGAAGGGGAGAGCTGAGACATGGGAAGATTCCAGACTCCAGGGGGATGGAGGGGAGAGCTGAGACATGGGAAGATTCCAGACTCCAGGGGGATGGAGGGGAGAGCAGAGACATGGGAAGATTCCAGACTCCAAGGGGATGGAGGGGAGAGCAGAGACATGGGAAGATTCCAGACTCCAGGGAGATGAAGGGGAGAGCTGAGACATGGGAAGATTCCAGACTCCAGGGGGGTGGAGGGGAGAGCAGAGACATGGGAAGATTCCAGACTCCAGGGAGATGAAGGGGAGAGCTGAGACATGGGACGATTCCAGACTCCATGGGGATGGAGGGGAGAGCTGAGACATGGGAAGATTCCAGACTCCAGGGAGATGAAGGGGAGAGCTGAGACATGGGAAGATTCCAGACTCCATGGGGATGGAGGGGAGAGCTGAGACATGGGAAGATTCCAGACTCCATGGGGTTGGAGGGGAGAGCTAAGACATGGGAAGATTCTAGACTCCAGGGGTGATGGAGGGGAGAGCTGAGACATGGGAAGATTCCAGACTCCAAGGGGGATGGAGGGGAGAGCTGAGACATGGGAAGATTCCAGACTCCAGGGGGGTGGAGGGGAGAGCTGAGACATGGGAAGATTCCAGACTCCAGGGGGGTGGAGGGGAGAGCTGAGACATGGGAAGATTCCAGACTCCAGGGAGAGCTGAGACATGGGAAGATTCCAGACTCCAGGGAGATGGAGGGGAGAGCTGAGACATGGGATGATTCCAGACTCCAGGGAGATGAAGGGGAGAGCTGAGACATGGGAAGATTCCAGACTCCAGGGGTGATGGAGGGGAGAGCTGAGACATGGGAAGATTCCAGACTCCAGGGGGATGAAGGGGAGAGCTGAGACATGGGAAGATTCCAGACTCCATGGGGTTGGAGGGGAGAGATGAGACATGGGAAGATTCCAGACTCCAGGGGATGGAGGGGAGAGCTGAGACATGGGAAGATTCCAGACTCCAGGGGAATGGAGGGGAGAGCTGAGACATGGGAAGATTCCAGACTCCTTGGAGATGGAGGGGAGAGCTGAGACATGGGAAGATTCCAGACTCCAGGGAGATGGAGGGGAGAGCTGAGACATGGGAAGATTCCAGACTCCATGGGGATGGAGGGGAGAGCTGAGACATGGGAAGATTCCAGACTCCAGGGAGATGAAGGGGAGAGCTGAGACATGGGAAGATTCCAGACTCCATGGGGATGGAGGGGAGAGCTGAGACATGGGAAGATTCCAGACTCCATGGGGTTGGAGGGGAGAGCTGAGACATGGGAAGATTCTAGACTCCAGGGGTGATGGAGGGGAGAGCTGAGACATGGGAAGATTCCAGACTCCAAGGGGGATGGAGGGGAGAGCTGAGGCATGGGAAGATTCCAGACTCCAGGGGGGTGGAGGGGAAAGCTGAGACATGGGAAGATTCCAGACTCCAGGGGGGTGGAGGGGAGAGCTGAGACATGGGAAGATTCCAGACTCCAGGGAGATGGAGGGGAGAGCTGAGACATGGGAAGATTCCAGACTCCAGGGAGATGGAGGGGAGAGCTGAGACATGGGATGATTCCAGACTCCAGGGAGATGAAGGGGAGAGCTGAGACATGGGAAGATTCCAGACTCCAGGGGTGATGGAGGGGAGAGCTGAGACATGGGAAGATTCCAGACTCCAGGGGGGTGGAGGGGAGAGCTGGGACATGGGAAGATTCCAGACTCCAGGGGGATGGAGGGGAGAGCTGAGACATGGGAAGATTCCAGACTCCAGGGGGATGGAGGGGAGAGCTGAGACATGGGAAGATTCCAGACTCCAGGGGAATGGAGGGGAGAGCTGAGACATGGGAAGATTCCAGACTCCAGGGAGATGGAGGGGAGAGCTGAGACATGGGAAGATTCCAGACTCCATGGGGTTGGAGGGGAGAGCTGAGACATGGGAAGATTCCAGACTCCAGGGAGATGAAGGGGAGAGCTGAGACATGGGAAGATTCCAGACTCCATGGGGATGGAGGGGAGAGCTGAGACATGGGAAGATTCCAGACTCTAGGGGGATGGAGGGGAGAGCAGAGACATGGAAAGATTCCAGACTCCAGGGGGATGGAGGGGAGAGCTGAGACATGGGAAGATTCCAGACTCCAGGGGGATGGAGGGGAGAGCTGAGACATTGGAAGATTCCAGACTCCAGGGATGGATTGGAGAGCTGAGACATGGGAAGATTCCAGACTCCAGGGGTGATGGAGGGGAGAGCTGAGACATGGGAAGATTCCAGACTCCAGGGATGGATTGGAGAGCTGTGACATGGGAAGATTCCTGACTCTAGGGGGATGAAGGGGAGAGCTGAGACATGGGAAGATTCCAGACTCCAGGGGTGATGGAGGGGAGAGCTGAGACATGGGAAGATTCCAGACTCCAGGGGGATGGAGGGGAGAGCTGAGACATGGGAAGATTCCAGACTCCAGGGGGATGGAGGGGAGAGCTGATACATGGGAAGATTCCAGACTCCAGGGGTGATGGAAGGGAGAGCTGAGACATGGGAAGATTCCAGACTCCAGGGGTGATGGAGGGGAGAGCTGAGACATGGGAAGATTCCAGATCCAGGGATGGATTGGAGAGCTGAGACATGGGAAGATTCCAGACTCCAGGGGTGATGGAGGGGTGAGCTGAGACATGGGAAGATTCTAGACTCCAGGGGATGGATTGGAGAGCTGAGACATGGGAGGATTCCAGACTCTAGGGGGATGGAGGGGAGAGCTGAGACATGGGAAGATTCCAGACTCTAGGGGGATGGAGGGGAGAGCTGAGACATGGGAAGATTCCAGACTCCAGGGGGATGGAGGGGAGAGCTGAGACATGGGAAGATTCCAGACTCCAGGGGGATGGAGGGGAGAGCTGAGACATGGGAAGATTCCAGACTCCAGGGAGATGAAGGGGAGAGCTGAGACATGGGAAGATTCCAGACTCCAGGGAGATGGAGGGGAGAGCTGAGACATGGGAAGATTCCAGACTCCAGGGAGATGAAGGGGAGAGCTGAGACATGGGAAGATTCCAGACTCCAGGGAGATGGAGGGGAGAGGTGAGACATGGGAAGATTCCAGACTCCATGGGGTTGGAGGGGAGAGCTGAGACATGGGAAGATTCCAGACTCCAGGGAGATGAAGGGGAGAGCTGAGACATGGGAAGATTCCAGACTCCATGGGGATGGAGGGGAGAGCTGAGACATGGGAAGATTCCAGACTCTAGGGGGATGGAGGGGAGAGCAGAGACATGGAAAGATTCCAGACTCCAGGGGGATAGAGGGGAGAGCTGAGACATGGGAAGATTCCAGACTCCAGGGGGATGGAGGGGAGAGCTGAGACATGGGAAGATTCCAGACTCCAGGGATGGATTGGAGAGCTGAGACATGGGAAGATTCCAGACTCCAGGGGTGATGGAGGGGAGAGCCGAGACATGGGAAGATTCCAGACTCCAGGGATGGATTGGAGAGCTGTGACATGGGAAGATTCCTGACTCTAGGGGGATGAAGGGGAGAGCTGAGACATGGGAAGATTCCAGACTCCAGGGGTGATGGAGGGGAGAGCTGAGACATGGGAAGATTCCAGACTCCAGGGGGATGGAGGGGAGAGCTGAGACATGGGAAGATTCCAGACTCCAGGGGGATGGAGGGGAGAGCTGATACATGAGAAGATTCCAGACTCCAGGGGTGATGGAAGGGAGAGCTGAGACATGGGAAGATTCCAGACTCCAGGGGTGATGGAGGGGAGAGCTGAGACATGGGAAGATTCCAGACTCCAGGGATGGATTGGAGAGCTGAGACATGGGAAGATTCCAGACTCCAGGGGTGATGGAGGGGTGAGCTGAGACATGGGAAGATTCTAGACTCCAGGGGATGGATTGGAGAGCTGAGACATGGGAGGATTCCAGACTCTAGGGGGATGGAGGGGAGAGCTGAGACATGGGAAGATTCCAGACTCTAGGGGGATGGAGGGGAGAGCTGAGACATGGGAAGATTCCAGACTCCAGGGGGATGGAGGGGAGAGCTGAGACATGGGAAGATTCCAGACTCCAGGGGGATGGAGGGGAGAGCTGAGACATGGGAAGATTCCAGACTCCAGGGAGATGAAGGGGAGAGCTGAGACATGGGAAGATTCCAGACTCCAGGGAGATGGAGGGGAGAGCTGAGACATGGGAAGATTCCAGACTCCAGGGAGATGAAGGGGAGAGCTGAGACATGGGAAGATTCCAGACTCCAGGGGGTGGAGGGGAGAGCAGAGACATGGGAAGATTCCAGACTCCAGGGGGGTGGAGGGGAGAGCTGAGACATGGGAAGATTCCAGACTCCAGGGAGAGCTGATACATGGGAAGATTCCAGACTCCAGGGAGATGGAGGGGAGAGCTGAGACATGGGATGATTCCAGACTCCAGGGAGATGAAGGGGAGAGCTGAGACATGGGAAGATTCCAGACTCCAGGGGTGATGGAGGGGATAGCTGAGACATGGGAAGATTCCAGACTCCAGGGGGATGAAGGGGAGAGCTGAGACATGGGAAGATTCCAGACTCCATGGGGTTGGAGGGGAGAGATGAGACATGGGAAGATTCCAGACTCCAGGGGATGGAGGGGAGAGCTGAGACATGGGAAGATTCCAGACTCCAGGGGGATGGAGGGGAGAGCTGAGACATGGGAAGATTCCAGACTCCTTGGAGATGGAGGGGAGAGCTGAGACATGGGAAGATTCCAGACTCCAGGGAGATGGAGGGGAGAGCTGAGACATGGGAAGATTCCAGACTCCATGGGGATGGAGGGGAGAGCTGAGACATGGGAAGATTCCAGACTCCAGGGAGATGAAGGGGAGAGCTGAGACATGGGAAGATTCCAGACTCCATGGGGATGGAGGGGAGAGCTGAGACATGGGAAGATTCCAGACTCCATGGGGTTGGAGGGGAGAGCTGAGACATGGGAAGATTCTAGACTCCAGGGGTGATGGAGGGGAGAGCTGAGACATGGGAAGATTCCAGACTCCAAGGGGGATGGAGGGGAGAGCTGAGACATGGGAAGATTCCAGACTCCAGGGGGGTGGAGGGGAGAGCTGAGACATGGGAAGATTCCAGACTCCAGGGGGGTGGAGGGGAGAGCTGAGACATGGGAAGATTCCAGACTCCAGGGAGATGGAGGGGAGAGCTGAGACATGGGATGATTCCAGACTCCAGGGAGATGAAGGGGAGAGCTGAGACATGGGAAGATTCCAGACTCCAGGGGTGATGGAGGGGAGAGCTGAGACATGGGAAGATTCCAGACTCCAGGGGGGTGGAGGGGAGAGCTGGGACATGGGAAGATTCCAGACTCCAGGGGGATGGAGGGGAGAGCTGAGACATGGGAAGATTCCAGACTCCAGGGGGATGGAGGGGAGAGCTGAGACATGGGAAGATTCCAGACTCCAGGGGAATGGAGGGGAGAGCTGAGACATGGGAAGATTCCAGACTCCAGGGAGATGGAGGGGAGAGCTGAGACATGGGAAGATTCCAGACTCCATGGGGTTGGAGGGGAGAGCTGAGACATGGGAAGATTCCAGACTCCAGGGAGATGAAGGGGAGAGCTGAGACATGGGAAGATTCCAGACTCCATGGGGATGGAGGGGAGAGCTGAGACATGGGAAGATTCCAGACTCTAGGGGGATGGAGGGGAGAGCAGAGACATGGAAAGATTCCAGACTCCAGGGGGATGGAGGGGAGAGCTGAGACATGGGAAGATTCCAGACTCCAGGGGGATGGAGGGGAGAGCTGAGACATGGGAAGATTCCAGACTCCAGGGATGGATTGGAGAGCTGAGACATGGGAAGATTCCAGACTCCAGGGGTGATGGAGGGGAGAGCTGAGACATGGGAAGGTTCCAGACTCCAGGGATGGATTGGAGAGCTGTGACATGGGAAGATTCCTGACTCTAGGGGGATGAAGGGGAGAGCTGAGACATGGGAAGATTCCAGACTCCAGGGGTGATGGAGGGGAGAGCTGAGACATGGGAAGATTCCAGACTCCAGGGGGATGGAGGGGAGAGCTGAGACATGGGAAGATTCCAGACTCCAGGGGGATGGAGGGGAGAGCTGATACATGGGAAGATTCCAGACTCCAGGGGTGATGGAAGGGAGAGCTGAGACATGGGAAGATTCCAGACTCCAGGGGTGATGGGGGGGAGAGCTGAGACATGGGAAGATTCCAGACTCCAGGGATGGATTGGAGAGCTGAGACATGGGAAGATTCCAGACTCCAGGGGTGATAGAGGGGTGAGCTGAGACATGGGAAGATTCTAGACTCCAGGGGATGGATTGGAGAGCTGAGACATGGGAGGATTCCAGACTCTAGGGGGATGGAGGGGAGAGCTGAGACATGGGAAGATTCCAGACTCTAGGGGGATGGAGGGGAGAGCTGAGACATGGAAAGATTCCAGACTCCAGGGGGATGGAGGGGAGAGCTGAGACATGGGAAGATTCCAGACTCCAGGGGGATGGAGGGGAGAGCTGAGACATGGGAAGATTCCAGACTCCAGGGAGATGAAGGGGAGAGCTGAGACATGGGAAGATTCCAGACTCCAGGGAGATGGAGGGGAGAGCTGAGACATGGGAAGATTCCAGACTCCAGGGAGATGAAGGGGAGAGCTGAGACATGGGAAGATTCCAGACTCCAGGGGGGTGGAGGGGAGAGCAGAGACATGGGAAGATTCCAGACTCCAGGGAGATGAAGGGGAGAGCTGAGACATGGGGCGATTCCAGACTCCATGGGGATGGAGGGGAGAGCTGAGACATGGGAAGATTCCAGACTCCATGGGGTTGGAGGGGAGAGCTGAGACATGGGAAGATTCTAGACTCCAGGGGTGATGGAGGGGAGAGCTGAGACATGGGAAGATTCCAGACTCCAAGGGGGATGGAGGGGAGAGCTGAGACATGGGAAGATTCCAGACTCCAGGGGGGTGGAGGGGAGAGCTGAGACATGGGAAGATTCCAGACTCCAGGGGGGTGGAGGGGAGAGCTGAGACATGGGAAGATTCCAGACTCCAGGGAGATGGAGGGGAGAGCTGAGACATGGGAAGATTCCAGACTCCAGGGAGATGGAGGGGAGAGCTGAGACATGGGATGATTCCAGACTCCAGGGAGATGAAGGGGAGAGCTGAGACATGGGAAGATTCCAGACTCCAGGGGGGTGGAGGGGAGAGCTGAGACATGGGAAGATTCCAGACTCCAGGGGGGTGGAGTGGAGAGCTGAGACATGGGAAGATTCCAGACTCCAGGGAGAGCTGAGACATGGGAAGATTCCAGACTCCAGGGAGATGGAGGGGAGAGCTGAGACATGGGATGATTCCAGACTCCAGGGAGATGAAGGGGAGAGCTGAGACATGGGAAGATTCCAGACTCCAGGGGTGATGGAGGGGAGAGCTGAGACATGGGAAGATTCCAGACTCCAGGGGGATGAAGGGGAGAGCTGAGACATGGGAAGATTCCAGACTCCATGGGGTTGGAGGGGAGAGATGAGACATGGGAAGATTCCAGACTCCAGGGGATGGAGGGGAGAGCTGAGACATGGGAAGATTCCAGACTCCAGGGGGATGGAGGGGAGAGCTGAGACATGGGAAGATTCCAGACTCCTTGGAGATGGAGGGGAGAGCTGAGACATGGGAAGATTCCAGACTCCAGGGAGATGGAGGGGAGAGCTGAGACATGGGAAGATTCCAGACTCCATGGGGATGGAGGGGAGAGCTGAGACATGGGAAGATTCCAGACTCCAGGGAGATGAAGGGGAGAGCTGAGACATGGGAAGATTCCAGACTCCATGGGGATGGAGGGGAGAGCTGAGACATGGGAAGATTCCAGACTCCATGGGGTTGGAGGGGAGAGCTGAGACATGGGAATATTCTAGACTCCAGGGGTGATGGAGGGGAGAGCTGAGACATGGGAAGATTCCAGACTCCAAGGGGGATGGAGGGGAGAGCTGAGACATGGGAAGATTCCAGACTCCAGGGGGGTGGAGGGGAGAGCTGAGACATGGGAAGATTCCAGACTCCAGGGGGGTGGAGGGGAGAGCTGAGACATGGGAAGATTCCAGACTCCAGGGAGATGGAGGGGAGAGCTGAGACATGGGAAGATTCCAGACTCCAGGGAGATGGAGGGGAGAGCTGAGACATGGGATGATTCCAGACTCCAGGGAGATGAAGGGGAGAGCTGAGACATGGGAAGATTCCAGACTCCAGGGGTGATGGAGGGGAGAGCTGAGACATGGGAAGATTCCAGACTCCAGGGGGGTGGAGGGGAGAGCTGGGACATGGGAAGATTCCAGACTCCAGGGGGATGGAGGGGAGAGCTGAGACATGGGAAGATTCCAGACTCCAGGGGGATGGAGGGGAGAGCTGAGACATGGGAAGATTCCAGACTCCAGGGGAATGGAGGGGAGAGCTGAGACATGGGAAGATTCCAGACTCCAGGGAGATGGAGGGGAGAGCTGAGACATGGGAAGATTCCAGACTCCATGGGGTTGGAGGGGAGAGCTGAGACATGGGAAGATTCCAGACTCCAGGGAGATGAAGGGGAGAGCTGAGACATGGGATGATTCCAGACTCCAGGGAGATGAAGGGGAGAGCTGAGACATGGGAAGATTCCAGACTCCAGGGGGGTGGAGGGGAGAGCTGAGACATGGGAAGATTCCAGACTCTAGGGGGATGGAGGGGAGAGCAGAGACATGGGAAGATTCCAGACTCCAGGGGGATGGAGGGGAGAGCAGAGACATGGGAAGATTCCAGACTCCAGGGGGATGGAGGGGAGAGCTGTGACATGGGAAGATTCCTGACTCTAGGGGGATGAAGGGGAGAGCTGAGACATGGGAAGATTCCAGACTCCAGGGGTGATGGAGGGGTGAGCTGAGACATGGGAAGATTCTAGACTCCAGGGGATGGATTGGAGAGCTGAGACATGGGAGGATTCCAGACTCTAGGGGGATGGAGGGGAGAGCTGAGACATGGGAAGATTCCAGACTCTAGGGGGATGGAGGGGAGAGCTGAGACATGGGAAGATTCCAGACTCCAGGGGGATGGAGGGGAGAGCTGAGACATGGGAAGATTCCAGACTCCAGGGGGATGGAGGGGAGAGCTGAGACATGGGAATATTCAAGACTCCAGGGAGATGAAGGGGAGAGCTGAGACATGGGAAGATTCCAGACTCCAGGGAGATGGAGGAGAGAGCTGAGACATGGGAGGATTCCAGACTCCAGGGATGGATTGGAGAGCTGAGACATGGGAAGATTCTAGACTCCAGGGGGATGGAGGGGAGAGCTGAGACATGGGAAGATTCCAGACTCCAGGGGGATGGAGGGGGGAGCTGAGACATGGGAAGATTCCAGACTCCAGGGGATGGAGGGGAGAGATGAGACATGGGAAGATTCCAGACTCCAAGGGGGATGGAGGGGAGAGCTGAGACATGGGAAGATTCCAGACTCCATGGGGTTGGAGGGGAGAGATGAGACATGGGAAGATTCCAGACTCCAGGGGATGGAGGGGAGAGCTGAGACATGGGAAGATTCCAGACTCCAGGGGGATGGAGGGGAGAGCTGAGACATGGGAAGATTCCAGACTCCTTGGAGATGGAGGGGAGAGCTGAGACATGGGAAGATTCCAGACTCCAGGGGGATGGAGGGGAGAGCTGAGACATGGGAATATTCCAGACTCCAGGGGGATGGAGGGGAGAGCTGAGACATGAGAAGATTCCAGACTCCAGGGGGTGGAGGGGAGAGCTGAGAAATGGGAAGATTCCAGACTCCAGGGGGGATGGAGGGGAGAGCTGAGACATGGGAAGATTCCAGACTCCAGGGGGGTGGAGGGGAGAGCTGAGACATGGGAAGATTCCAGACTCCAGGGAGATGAAGGGGAGAGCTGAGACATGGGAAGATTCCAGACTCCAGGGAGATGGAGGGGAGAGCTGAGACATGGGAGGATTCCAGACTCCAGGGATGGATTGGAGAGCTGAGACATGGGAAGATTCCAGACTCCAGGGGGATGGAGGGGAGAGCTGAGACATGGGAAGATTCCAGACTCCAGGGAGATGAAGGGGAGAGCTGAGACATGGGAAGATTCCAGACTCCATGGGGATGGAGGGGAGAGCTGAGAAATGGGAAGATTCCAGACTCCATGGGGTTGGAGGAGAGAGCTGAGACATGGGAAGATTCCAGACTCCAGGGGAATGGAGGGGAGAGCTGAGACATGGGAAGATTCCAGACTCCAGGGAGATGAAGGGGAGAGCTGAGACATGGGAAGATTCCAGACTCCAGGGAGATGGAGGGGAGAGCTGAGACATGGGAAGATTCCAGACTCCAGGGGGATGGAGGGGAGAGCAGAGACATGGGAAGATTCCAGACTCCAAGGGGATGGAGGGGAGAGCAGAGACATGGGAAGATTCCAGACTCCAGGGAGATGAAGGGGAGAGCTGAGACATGGGAAGATTCCAGACTCCAGGGGGGTGGAGGGGAGAGCAGAGACATGGGAAGATTCCAGACTCCAGGGAGATGAAGGGGAGAGCTGAGACATGGGACGATTCCAGACTCCATGGGGATGGAGGGGAGAGCTGAGACATGGGAAGATTACAGACTCCAGGGAGATGAAGGGGAGAGCTGAGACATGGGAAGATTCCAGACTCCATGGGGATGGAGGGGAGAGCTGAGACATGGGAAGATTCCAGACTCCATGGGGTTGGAGGGGAGAGCTGAGACATGGGAAGATTCTAGACTCCAGGGGTGATGGAGGGGAGAGCTGAGACATGGGAAGATTCCAGACTCCAAGGGGGATGGAGGGGAGAGCTGAGACATGGGAAGATTCCAGACTCCAGGGGGGTGGAGGGGAGAGCTGAGACATGGGAAGATTCCAGACTCCAGGGGGGTGGAGGGGAGAGCTGAGACATGGGAAGATTCCAGACTCCAGGGAGAGCTGAGACATGGGAAGATTCCAGACTCCAGGGAGATGGAGGGGAGAGCTGAGACATGGGATGATTCCAGACTCCAGGGAGATGAAGGGGAGAGCTGAGACATGGGAAGATTCCAGACTCCAGGGGTGATGGAGGGGAGAGCTGAGACATGGAAAGATTCCAGACTCCAGGGGGATGAAGGGGAGAGCTGAGACATGGGAAGATTCCAGACTCCATGGGGTTGGAGGGGAGAGATGAGACATGGGAAGATTCCAGACTCCAGGGGATGGAGGGGAGAGCTGAGACATGGGAAGATTCCAGACTCCAGGGGGATGGAGGGGAGAGCTGAGACATGGGAAGATTCCAGACTCCTTGGAGATGGAGGGGAGAGCTGAGACATGGGAAGATTCCAGACTCCAGGGGGGTGGAGGGGAGAGCTGAGAAATGGGAAGATTCCAGACTCCAGGGGGGATGGAGGGGAGAGCTGAGACATGGGAAGATTCCAGACTCCAGGGGGATGGAGGGGAGAGCTGAGACATGGGAAGATTCCAGGCTCCATGGGGATGGAGGGGAGAGCTGAGACATGGGAAGATTCCAGACTCCAGGGAGATGAAGGGGAGAGCTGAGACATGGGAAGATTCCAGACTCCATGGGGATGGAGGGGAGAGCTGAGACATGAGAAGATTCCAGACTCCATGGGGTTGGAGGGGAGAGCTGAGACATGGGAAGATTCTAGACTCCAGGGGTGATGGAGGGGAGAGCTGAGACATGGGAAGATTCCAGACTCCAAGGGGGATGGAGGGGAGAGCTGAGACATGGGAAGATTCCAGACTCCAGTGGGGTGGAGGGGAGAGCTGAGACATGGGAAGATTCCAGACTCCAGGGGGGTGGAGGGGAGAGCTGAGACATGGGAAGATTCCAGACTCCAGGGAGATTGAGGGGTGAGCTGAGACATGGGAAGATTCCAGACTCCAGGGAGATGGAGGGGAGAGCTGAGACATGGGATGATTCCAGACTCCAGGGAGATGAAGGGGAGAGCTGAGACATGGGAAGATTCCAGACTCCAGGGGTGATGGAGGGGAGAGCTGAGACATGGGAAGATTCCAGACTCCAGGGGGGTGGAGGGGAGAGCTGGGACATGGGAAGATTCCAGACTCCAGGGGGATGGAGGGGAGAGCTGAGACATGGGAAGATTCCAGACTCCAGGGGGATGGAGGGGAGAGCTGAGACATGGGAAGATTCCAGACTCCAGGGGAATGGAGGGGAGAGCTGAGACATGGGAAGATTCCAGACTCCAGGGAGATGGAGGGGAGAGCTGAGACATGGGAAGATTCCAGACTCCATGGGGTTGGAGGGGAGAGCTGAGACATGGGAAGATTCCAGACTCCAGGGAGATGAATGGGAGAGCTGAGACATGGGAAGATTCCAGACTCCATGGGGATGGAGGGGAGAGCTGAGACATGGGAAGATTCCAGACTCTAGGGGGATGGAGGGGAGAGCAGAGACATGGGAAGATTCCAGACTCCAGGGGGATGGAGGGGAGAGCTGAGACATGGGAAGATTCCAGACTCCAGGGGGATGGAGGGGAGAGCTGAGACATGGGAAGATTCCAGACTCCAGGGATGGATTGGAGAGCTGAGACATGGGAAGATTCCAGACTCCAGGGGTGATGGAGGGGAGAGCTGAGACATGGGAAGATTCCAGACTCCAGGGATGGATTGGAGAGCTGTGACATGGGAAGATTCCTGACTCTAGGGGGATGAAGGGGAGAGCTGAGACATGGGAAGATTCCAGACTCCAGGGGTGATGGAGGGGAGAGCTGAGACATGGGAAGATTCCAGACTCCAGGGGGATGGAGGGGAGAGCTGAGACGTGGGAAGATTCCAGACTCCAGGGGGATGGAGGGGAGAGCTGATACATGGGAAGATTCCAGACTCCAGGGGTGATGGAAGGGAGAGCTGAGACATGGGAAGATTCCAGACTCCAGGGGTGATGGAGGGGAGAGCTGAGACATGGGAAGATTCCAGACTCCAGGGATGGATTGGAGAGCTGAGACATGGGAAGATTCCAGACTCCAGGGGTGATGGAGGGGTGAGCTGAGACATGGGAAGATTCTAGACTCCAGGGGATGGATTGGAGAGCTGAGACATGGGAGGATTCCAGACTCTAGGGGGATGGAGGGGAGAGCTGAGACATGGGAAGATTCCAGACTCTAGGGGGATGGAGGGGAGAGCTGAGACATGGGAAGATTCCAGACTCCAGGGGGAGGGAGGGGAGAGCTGAGACATGGGAAGATTCCAGACTCCAGGGGGATGGAGGGGAGAGCTGAGACATGGGAAGATTCCAGACTCCAGGGAGATGAAGGGGAGAGCTGAGACATGGGAAGATTCCAGACTCCAGGGAGATGGAGGGGAGAGCTGAGACATGGGAAGATTCCAGACTCCAGGGAGATGAAGGGGAGAGCTGAGACATGGGAAGATTCCAGACTCCAGGGGGGTGGAGGGGAGAGCAGAGACATGGGAAGATTCCAGACTCCAGGGAGATGAAGGGGAGAGCTGTGACATGGGAAGATTCCTGACTCTAGGGGGATGAAGGGGAGAGCTGAGACATGGGAAGATTCCAGACTCCAGGGGTGATGGAGGGGTGAGCTGAGACATGGGAAGATTCTAGACTCCAGGGGATGGATTGGAGAGCTGAGACATGGGAGGATTCCAGACTCTAGGGGGATGGAGGGGAGAGCTGAGACATGGGAAGATTCCAGACTCTAGGGGGATGGAGGGGAGAGCTGAGACATGGGAAGATTCCAGACTCCAGGGGGATGGAGGGGAGAGCTGAGACATGGGAAGATTCCAGACTCCAGGGGGATGGAGGGGAGAGCTGAGACATGGGAAGATTCCAGACTCCAGTGAGATGAAGGGGAGAGCTGAGACATGGGAAGATTCCAGACTCCAGGGAGATGGAGGAGAGAGCTGAGACATGGGAGGATTCCAGACTCCAGGGATGGATTGGAGAGCTGAGACATGGGAAGATTCTAGACTCCAGGGGGATGGAGGGGAGAGCTGAGACATGGGAAGATTCCAGACTCCAGGGGGATGGAGGGGGGAGCTGAGACATGGGAAGATTCCAGACTCCAGGGGATGGAGGGGAGAGATGAGACATGGGAAGATTCCAGACTCCAAGGGGGATGGAGGGGAGAGCTGAGACATGGGAAGATTCCAGACTCCATGGGGTTGGAGGGGAGAGATGAGACATGGGAAGATTCCAGACTCCAGGGGATGGAGGGGAGAGCTGAGACATGGGAAGATTCCAGACTCCAGGGGGATGGAGGGGAGAGCTGAGACATGGGAATATTCCAGACTCCTTGGAGATGGAGGGGAGAGCTGAGACATGGGAAGATTCCAGACTCCAGGGGAATGGAGGGGAGAGCTGAGACATGGGAAGATTCCAGACTCCAGGGGGATGGAGGGGAGAGCTGAGACATGGGAAGATTCCAGACTCCAGGGGGGTGGAGTGGAGAGCTGAGAAATGGGAAGATTCCAGACTCCAGGGGGGATGGAGGGGAGAGCTGAGACATGGGAAGATTCCAGACTCCAGGGGGGTGGAGGGGAGAGCTGAGACATGGGAAGATTCCAGACTCCAGGGAGATGAAGGGGAGAGCTGAGACATGGGAAGATTCCAGACTCCAGGGAGATGGAGGGGAGAGCTGAGACATGGGAGGATTCCAGACTCCAGGGATGGATTGGAGAGCTGAGACATGGGAAGATTCCAGACTCCAGTGGGATGAAGGGGAGAGCTGAGACATGGGAAGATTCCAGACTCCAGGGAGATGAAGGGGAGAGCTGAGACATGGGAAGATTCCAGACTCCATGGGGATGGAGGGGAGAGCTGAGAAATGGGAAGATTCCAGACTCCATGGGGTTGGAGGAGAGAGCTGAGACATGGGAAGATTCCAGACTCCAGGGGAATGGAGGGGAGAGCTGAGACATGGGAAGATTCCAGACTCCAGGGAGATGAAGGGGAGAGCTGAGACATG
The DNA here is from genome assembly GCF_964263255.1 of Lissotriton vulgaris. NCBI lineage: Eukaryota > Metazoa > Chordata > Amphibia > Caudata > Salamandridae > Lissotriton > Lissotriton vulgaris. Next base: position 2,005,323,193 of record NC_141693.1, on the reverse strand, counting down.
GGAAGATTCCAGACTCCAGGGGGATGGAGGGGAGAGCTGAGACATGGGAAGATTCCAGACTCCAGGGGGATGGAGGGGAGAGCAGAGACATGGGAAGATTCCAGACTCCAAGGGGATGGAGGGGAGAGCAGAGACATGGGAAGATTCCAGACTCCAGGGAGATGAAGGGGAGAGCTGAGACATGGGAAGATTCCAGACTCCAGGGGGGTGGAGGGGAGAGCAGAGACATGGGAAGATTCCAGACTCCAGGGAGATGAAGGGGAGAGCTGAGACATGGGACGATTCCAGACTCCATGGGGATGGAGGGGAGAGCTGAGACATGGGAAGATTCCAGACTCCAGGGAGATGAAGGGGAGAGCTGAGACATGGGAAGATTCCAGACTCCATGGGGATGGAGGGGAGAGCTGAGACATGGGAAGATTCCAGACTCCATGGGGTTGGAGGGGAGAGCTGAGACATGGGAAGATTCTAGACTCCAGGGGTGATGGAGGGGAGAGCTGAGACATGGGAAGATTCCAGACTCCAAGGGGGATGGAGGGGAGAGCTGAGACATGGGAAGATTCCAGACTCCAGGGGGGTGGAGGGGAGAGCTGAGACATGGGAAGATTCCAGACTCCAGGGGGGTGGAGTGGAGAGCTGAGACATGGGAAGATTCCAGACTCCAGGGAGAGCTGAGACATGGGAAGATTCCAGACTCCAGGGAGATGGAGGGGAGAGCTGAGACATGGGATGATTCCAGACTCCAGGGAGATGAAGGGGAGAGCTGAGACATGGGAAGATTCCAGACTCCAGGGGTGATGGAGGGGAGAGCTGAGACATGGGAAGATTCCAGACTCCAGGGGGATGAAGGGGAGAGCTGAGACATGGGAAGATTCCAGACTCCATGGGGTTGGAGGGGAGAGATGAGACATGGGAAGATTCCAGACTCCAGGGGATGGAGGGGAGAGCTGAGACATGGGAAGATTCCAGACTCCAGGGGGATGGAGGGGAGAGCTGAGACATGGGAAGATTCCAGACTCCTTGGAGATGGAGGGGAGAGCTGAGACATGGGAAGATTCCAGACTCCAGGGAGATGGAGGGGAGAGCTGAGACATGGGAAGATTCCAGACTCCAGGGGGGTGGAGGGGAGAGCTGAGAAATGGGAAGATTCCAGACTCCAGGGGGGATGGAGGGGAGAGCTGAGACATGGGAAGATTCCAGACTCCAGGGGGATGGAGGGGAGAGCTGAGACATGGGAAGATTCCAGACTCAAGGGGGGTGGAGGGGAGAGCTGAGAAATGGGAATATTCCAGACTCCAGGGGGGATGGAGGGGAGAGCTGAGACATGGGAAGATTCCAGACTCCAGGGGGGTGGAGGGGAGAGCTGAGACATGGGAAGATTCCAGACTCCAGGGAGATGAAGGGGAGAGCTGAGACATGGGAAGATTCCAGACTCCAGGGAGATGGAGGGGAGAGCTGAGACATGGGAGGATTCCAGACTCCAGGGATGGATTGGAGAGCTGAGACATGGGAAGATTCCAGACTCCAGGGGGATGGAGGGGAGAGCTGAGACATGGGAAGATTCCAGACTCCAGGGAGATGAAGGGGAGAGCTGAGACATGGGAAGATTCCAGACTCCATGGGGATGGAGGGGAGAGCTGAGAAATGGGAAGATTCCAGACTCCATGGGGTTGGAGGAGAGAGCTGAGACATGGGAAGATTCCAGACTCCAGGGGAATGGAGGGGAGAGCTGAGACATGGGAAGATTCCAGACTCCAGGGAGATGAAGGGGAGAGCTGAGACATGGGAAGATTCCAGACTACAGGGGGATGGAGGGGAGAGCTGAGACATGGGAAGATTCCAGACTCCAGGGGGATGGAGGGGAGAGCAGAGACATGGGAAGATTCCAGACTCCAAGGGGATGGAGGGGAGAGCAGAGACATGGGAAGATTCCAGACTCCAGGGAGATGAAGGGGAGAGCTGAGACATGGGAAGATTCCAGACTCCAGGGGGGTGGAGGGGAGAGCAGAGACATGGGAAGATTCCAGACTCCAGGGAGATGAAGGGGAGAGCTGAGACATGGGGCGATTCCAGACTCCATGGGGATGGAGGGGAGAGCTGAGACATGGGAAGATTCCAGACTCCAGGGAGATGAAGGGGAGAGCTGAGACATGGGAAGATTCCAGACTCCATGGGGATGGAGGGGAGAGCTGAGACATGGGAAGATTCCAGACTCCATGGGGTTGGAGGGGAGAGCTGAGACATGGGAAGATTCTAGACTCCAGGGGTGATGGAGGGGAGAGCTGAGACATGGGAAGATTCCAGACTCCTCGGGGGATGGAGGGGAGAGCTGAGACATGGGAAGATTCCAGACTCCAGGGGGGTGGAGGGGAGAGCTGAGACATGGGAAGATTCCAGACTCCAGGGAGATGGAGGGGAGAGCTGAGACATGGGAAGATTCCAGACTCCAGGGGGATGGAGGGGAGAGCTGAGACATGGGAAGATTCCAGACTCCAGGGGAATGGAGGGGAGAGCTGAGACATGGGAAGATTCCAGACTCCAGGGAGATGGAGGGGAGAGCTGAGACATGGGAAGATTCCAGACTCCATGGGGTTGGAGGGGAGAGCTGAGACATGGGAAGATTCCAGACTCCAGGGAGATGAAGGGGAGAGCTGAGACATGGGAAGATTCCAGACTCCATGGGGATGGAGGGGAGAGCTGAGACATGGGAAGATTCCAGACTCTAGGGGGATGGAGGGGAGAGCAGAGACATGGGAAGATTCCAGACTCCAGGGGGATGGAGGGGAGAGCTGAGACATGGGAAGATTCCAGACTCCAGGGGGATGGAGGGGAGAGCTGAGACATGGGAAGATTCCAGACTCCAGGGATGGATTGGAGAGCTGAGACATGGGAAGATTCCAGACTCCAGGGGTGATGGAGGGGAGAGCTGAGACATGGGAAGATTCCAGACTCCAGGGATGGATTGGAGAGCTGTGACATGGGAAGATTCCTGACTCTAGGGGGATGAAGGGGAGAGCTGAGACATGGGAAGATTCCAGACTCCAGGGGTGATGGAGGGGAGAGCTGAGACATGGGAAGATTCCAGACTCCAGGGGGATGGAGGGGAGAGCTGAGACATGGGAAGATTCCAGACTCCAGGGGGATGGAGGGGAGAGCTGATACATGGGAAGATTCCAGACTCCAGGGGTGATGGAAGGGAGAGCTGAGACATGGGAAGATTCCAGACTCCAGGGGTGATGGGGTGGAGAGCTGAGACATGGGAAGATTCCAGACTCCAGGGATGGATTGGAGAGCTGAGACATGGGAGGATTCCAGACTCTAGGGGGATGGAGGGGAGAGCTGAGACATGGGAAGATTCCAGACTCTAGGGGGATGGAGGGGAGAGCTGAGACATGGGAAGATTCCAGACTCCAGGGGGATGGAGGGGAGAGCTGAGACATGGGAAGATTCCAGACTCCAGGGGGATGGAGGGGAGAGCTGAGACATGGGAAGATTCCAGACTCCAGGGAGATGAAGGGGAGAGCTGAGACATGGGAAGATTCCAGACTCCAGGGAGATGGAGGGGAGAGCTGAGACATGGGAAGATTCCAGACTCCAGGGAGATGAAGGGGAGAGCTGAGACATGGGAAGATTCCAGACTCCAGGGGGGTGGAGGGGAGAGCAGAGACATGGGAAGATTCCAGACTCCAGGGAGATGAAGGGGAGAGCTGAGACATGGGGCGATTCCAGACTCCATGGGGATGGAGGGGAGAGCTGAGACATGGGAAGATTCCAGACTCCAGGGAGATGAAGGGGAGAGCTGAGACATGGGAAGATTCCAGACTCCATGGGGATGGAGGGGAGAGCTGAGAAATGGGAAGATTCCAGACTCCATGGGGTTGGAGGAGAGAGCTGAGACATGGGAAGATTCCAGACTCCAGGGGAATGGAGGGGAGAGCTGAGACATGGGAAGATTCCAGACTCCAGGGAGATGAAGGGGAGAGCTGAGACATGGGAAGATTCCAGACTACAGGGGGATGGAGGGGAGAGCTGAGACATGGGAAGATTCCAGACTCCAGGGGGATGGAGGGGAGAGCAGAGACATGGGAAGATTCCAGACTCCAAGGGGATGGAGGGGAGAGCAGAGACATGGGAAGATTCCAGACTCCAGGGAGATGAAGGGGAGAGCTGAGACATGGGAAGATTCCAGACTCCAGGGGGGTGGAGGGGAGAGCAGAGACATGGGAAGATTCCAGACTCCAGGGAGATGAAGGGGAGAGCTGAGACATGGGGCGATTCCAGACTCCATGGGGATGGAGGGGAGAGCTGAGACATGGGAAGATTCCAGACTCCAGGGAGATGAAGGGGAGAGCTGAGACATGGGAAGATTCCAGACTCCATGGGGATGGAGGGGAGAGCTGAGACATGGGAAGATTCCAGACTCCATGGGGTTGGAGGGGAGAGCTGAGACATGGGAAGATTCTAGACTCCAGGGGTGATGGAGGGGAGAGCTGAGACATGGGAAGATTCCAGACTCCTCGGGGGATGGAGGGGAGAGCTGAGACATGGGAAGATTCCAGACTCCAGGGGGGTGGAGGGGAGAGCTGAGACATGGGAAGATTCCAGACTCCAGGGAGATGGAGGGGAGAGCTGAGACATGGGAAGATTCCAGACTCCAGGGGGATGGAGGGGAGAGCGGAGACATGGGAAGATTCCAGACTCCAGGGGAATGGAGGGGAGAGCTGAGACATGGGAAGATTCCAGACTCCAGGGAGATGGAGGGGAGAGCTGAGACATGGGAAGATTCCAGACTCCATGGGGTTGGAGGGGAGAGCTGAGAAATGGGAAGATTCCAGACTCCAGGGAGATGAAGGGGAGAGCTGAGACATGGGAAGATTCCAGACTCCATGGGGATGGAGGGGAGAGCTGAGACATGGGAAGATTCCAGACTCTAGGGGGATGGAGGGGAGAGCAGAGACATGGGAAGATTCCAGACTCCAGGGGGATGGAGGGGAGAGCTGAGACATGGGAAGATTCCAGACTCCAGGGGGATGGAGGGGAGAGCTGAGACATGGGAAGATTCCAGACTCCAGGGATGGATTGGAGAGCTGAGACATGGGAAGATTCCAGACTCCAGGGGTGATGGAGGGGAGAGCTGAGACATGGGAAGATTCCAGACTCCAGGGATGGATTGGAGAGCTGTGACATGGGAAGATTCCTGACTCTAGGGGGATGAAGGGGAGAGCTGAGACATGGGAAGATTCCAGACTCCAGGGGTGATGGAGGGGAGAGCTGAGACATGGGAAGATTCCAGACTCCAGGGGGATGGAGGGGAGAGCTGAGACATGGGAAGATTCCAGACTCCAGGGGGATGGAGGGGAGAGCTGATACATGGGAAGATTCCAGACTCCAGGGGTGATGGAAGGGAGAGCTGAGACATGGGAAGATTCCAGACTCCAGGGGTGATGGGGTGGAGAGCTGAGACATGGGAAGATTCCAGACTCCAGGGATGGATTGGAGAGCTGAGACATGGGAGGATTCCAGACTCTAGGGGGATGGAGGGGAGAGCTGAGACATGGGAAGATTCCAGACTCTAGGGGGATGGAGGGGAGAGCTGAGACATGGGAAGATTCCAGACTCCAGGGGGATGGAGGGGAGAGCTGAGACATGGGAAGATTCCAGACTCCAGGGGGATGGAGGGGAGAGCTGAGACATGGGAAGATTCCAGACTCCAGGGAGATGAAGGGGAGAGCTGAGACATGGGAAGATTCCAGACTCCAGGGAGATGGAGGGGAGAGCTGAGACATGGGAAGATTCCAGACTCCAGGGAGATGAAGGGGAGAGCTGAGACATGGGAAGATTCCAGACTCCAGGGGGGTGGAGGGGAGAGCAGAGACATGGGAAGATTCCAGACTCCAGGGAGATGAAGGGGAGAGCTGAGACATGGGGCGATTCCAGACTCCATGGGGATGGAGGGGAGAGCTGAGACATGGGAAGATTCCAGACTCCAGGGAGATGAAGGGGAGAGCTGAGACATGGGAAGATTCCAGACTCCATGGGGATGGAGGGGAGAGCTGAGACATGGGAAGATTCCAGACTCCATGGGGTTGGAGGGGAGAGCTGAGACATGGGAAGATTCTAGATTCCAGGGGTGATGGAGGGGAGAGCTGAGACATGGGAAGATTCCAGACTCCAAGGGGGATGGAGGGGAGAGCTGAGACATGGGAAGATTCCAGACTCCAGGGGGGTGGAGGGGAGAGCTGAGACATGGGAAGATTCCAGACTCCAGGGGGGTGGAGGGGAGAGCTGAGACATGGGAAGATTCCAGACTCCAGGGAGATGGAGGGGAGAGCTGAGACATGGGAAGATTCCAGACTCCAGGGAGATGGAGGGGAGAGCTGAGACATGGGATGATTCCAGACTCCAGGGAGATGAAGGGGAGAGCTGAGACATGGGAAGATTCCAGACTCCAGGGGGGTGGAGGGGAGAGCTGAGACATGGGAAGATTCCAGACTCTAGGGGGATGGAGGGGAGAGCAGAGACATGGGAAGATTCCAGACTCCAGGGGGATGGAGGGGAGAGCAGAGACATGGGAAGATTGAATGAATGAATGAATGAATGAAAATACATTTGTACAGCGCGATTGCTGCCCTGAGGCGTCCAAGCGCTAGGGAACCAGAAGGGGTGTAGTGAGACTGTCAGAGACTAGGAGGAAAAAAAAAGGGAGGCTGAATGGTTACGGGGATTTGAATAGATGAGTTTTTAATTGCTTGCGGAAAGAAGCAAGATTCGGGTTAGATCTCAGGTGAGGGGGAAGGGTGTTCCAGATTTTTGAGGCGTTAAGGGTGAACATTCTTCCACCTGCTCTAGATCTCTTGATTCTGGGAATTGTTGCCATAAAGGCCTGGCTGGAACGTAGTTCACGGCCAGGGTGGTATTGGCTGACTAGGCTACGCAAGAGTTTTGGGCCCGAATCCCAGAAGGCCTGATGGGCAATGCACATTGCCTTAAAGGTCACTCTTTTTCGCACTGGTAGCCAATGAAGGCTGGTCAGTGCCTCTCTGACTGAGGTTCTTCGTGGAATTTGCAGTAGAGTGCGGGCCGCACAGTTCTGCACCAGTTGCAACCTATTTAAAGAGTACTCTGGAGCTCCCAGGTAAAGGACGTTGTTTGAGTCCAGGCGTGATTGTATTAGGCCCTGAATAGCTGTTTGTTTGGCCTCCATTGGGAGCAGGGGTAGGACCTTCTTCAATGTCCGAAGAAGTCCGAAGCAGATGGCGGAGAGCCTTGTGGCCTGAGTGTTAAAGGTGAGGTTCTTGTCCAGCCACACCCCTAGGCTTTTGATGTTATCTTTTGGGGCCGGGGGGGGCCTAGACAGGTGGGCCATAATGACTTGAAGAGGGTCGGGTCAGCCGGGCCTAGCAACATGAGCTCTGTCTTGTCCCCATTCAACTTCAATGAGGACAGCGTCATCCAGGACTTCACCTCCTCCAGACATTTGGTAAGACCCCCCGATGGAGAATGTTGGGCTTCCTGCGCTAAGGAGACCACCAGCTGTGTGTCGTCCGCATAGGAAATGATCTTAACTCCATGCGGACGAACTACCTCAGCCAGTGGCCTCATATAGATATTAAAAAGCGCAGGGCTTAAAGAGGAGCCCTGAGGGACTCCACACTTCATCGGTATGCTGGAGGAGACGGCTTGTCCGTCAAACACCTGGAATGACCTGTCACTCAGGAAGGATTTTATCCAGAGCCAGGCCTTATCCACAATGCCGACGTTTGCTATACGGTTCAGTAAGGTGTTATGACTGACCGTATCAAACGCCGCGCTGAGATCAAGAAGGACCACTGCCACTGATCCTCCTTGATCGATGATTTTTCTGGACTCCTCGACGACCATAAGGAGGGCGGACTCTGTTCCATGCTTAGGCCTGAAACCTGTCTGTGTAGGGTCTAACAACAGATTGTTTTCCAGGTAGTTGACCAATTGGAGATTGATGTGTTTCTCCGCGATTTTACTGACCCAGGGGAGCAGTGAAATCGGGCGGTAGTTGGCAAAGTCCGCGGGGTCCAGATGAGGCTTCTTTATTAATGCTCGGACCATTGCCTTTTTCCAGGCAGGAGGAACCGAGGCAGAGTCAATGGACGCATTTACTAGATTCTTGATGATGGGTAGAATCGTCTGGGATGCGAGTAACATTGTCTCTGGGGGGGCCGGGTCTGTTGGTGAGCCGGATTTCACTTTCCGAGCT